>NC_138795.1:1200000-2400000 GCF_965178545.1 Coloeus monedula | reverse complement strand
AATGCGAGAGGCACGGGAAGGAAAGAGGAGCTGAGGGCAAGTACTGAGCCAGACCCTCGAGTGACCTAAAGCCTTGTGCTTCATTCTTCCAGTCCTGAGGAAAGAAAAATGCGTTGCTTCCCCTTCCTCATCAGAATTTCAGCTGTGGATTCATTTAGTGACTCTCTCAAAAGTGCAAGGGATTAACAATGGATTAAAAAAAATCCATTCGCTAGGATAGGGAAAGAGAGGAAAAAAGCCCTGAAAACCAGTAGGAAAACAGGAAGCAAGAAGGGATACTAATTCCTGAAGAGAAACCTGAGATGGCCACACAGTTGCTCCCAAGTCTTGGCTGTCAGGACACAGAAGGTCACCAGGGCTGTGACCCAGCTGAACCCCTGGCACGGGGCACCACAGGCTGGGGAGGAGAAAGGTCTGCTTTAAAGCACAGCAGCAAATTCTTGTGAGAACATCCACACCTACTTAAGAACCCAGAAAAAGAAACCAAGGCAGGAGATGAGTAGATCCAGTGTTTGTACTGCTGATCACTGACAGAGAGACACGAGATCTCTGATCTCTGGCAAGGGAGAGTGTTTGACATAGACAAGGCTTTTTTCTTTAATTGCTTCCCATACTCCTTGCTGCTTGTTATAATCCCATAAAGGCTTTCCACAGCATCAGCCAGACCTCTCTGCTCTCCAGCACTTCTAGGAAAGCCTGGTACTACTAACTCTCTTGACCGAATTCTCTCCCAGAGCTTCGTCTCTCTTCCAATTTTGAAACTTTCTTCTCTGCCACTTATATCATCAAAATATTTCCTTTTCCAGTACTTGCTTCCTCAAGCCCATCTTTAATTCAGCTCTTGCAGTGAAGGTTCCTAACAATACTTACCAAATACAGCACAGTAAAATTCCACTAACCTATATCTAAAAAACCCTGCCAGAATGCTCTGAAGTGCCTGGCAGGGGCTGACTTTCAAAGCTCCTCAATGCTTTTCCCAGTCTTCAAACCACAGAGGCAGTTTTGAAGCTGTAAAAGAGATTACTGAGTGTGGACATGAGAAGGGGACATAAAATCATAGCAGCCTGAAGGAGGTGAATGGGGAACAACCACTCACTGTCTCTTCCAGCATGGGAACAACAGGGAAAGGGGAGGTTAAAAACAAGAGAAGGTTTTCCTTTACACAACACTTAACTAAATTCTGAAGATTCTTGACTATGGATGCTGAGGATGTTTAAGAAATAAAATCAGATTACGAAAAGGACTCATACATGCCCTGAGGAAGAAATTCATTGAGGAATATGAAACCCAAAGGAACCAACTCCAGCTTAGGAAGCTCAGAAGCCAACTGAGCAAAGCCTGGTGAAGTGTTTAACCTGCCCCCTCCTGCTCTTCCTCGGGCATATGCTGCCGGACGCTCTGGGAAAGAGGACAGTGGACACTTGCACTGACTGTTAAACTCCTCCTATACACAAACATTTTCAGGGCAGGGGGAGTTTTTGGCATGAGACTCATGTGGAAGCATTATCAGTTACTCTGTCTCCAGAGGCAGCGTTTCCTCAGATGCAGAACAGGAGCTCCTCTCTCAGAGTGGAGCTGCAGGCACAGACGACGTTCCCAGAGCAGGAATTTATGCACGGGGTGCTTTAGCTGCTTCTTTCACAGCAAAGGCTTTTACTTGCTTCCATGCAAATGTGCAGTCCTACCACCCACATTTGACAAGAGCATGATATTTGGAAAAGTAGATTAAAGGCTGGGATCAGACAGAATCAAACAATTCATGCATAAAGCTTCGTTTAACTGCAAGAGCACGGCAACGTTCCCACAGAGCTCCTACAACATCTGAGACAGGTTTTTTAAAGCTCTAATATGATAACATGATCGATATATCAAAGGTTGCTGGTGTAGACACACTGCTGTTGGCTAATCTGCAATCCCAAAAGGATGGGAAACTCTGCCAAGGTTTTTATGCCTGCACTAACCTTTTTGTACAAATCCCTTCTACTACATACCCCGTCTACGTACATTCCCGGCTCTGCCTCCCCACCCTACAAGAAATGAGAGAAAGGCAAAGTGTTTAGCACATCACACAGGCTGAGAGAACGTGGAGCCATGTCTATATTAAGGCATAAAATTGATAGTATTTATTATTCAGTGGAGCAAACTGCTATGAAGCACAAGGAATGGGTCCTGTTACAGGCGCCGTGTGAATCATAACTTCGATATTTCCTGATGTGTATTTAAAAACTCCAGCCCCCAAAACAGCACAGAGTATTTCTAGATAACATTTCCATGTGTGCATACAACATGTGCACGCAAACTATGCATCCACACTGATGGCTGGATAGCAGGATCGTGACAGCAGCTGCCTGGGCTGCAGGCTCCTCTCCAGAGCCCCGCTGCTCGTGTCCAGCCAGATGCCAACTGTCAGCCAGCCAGGAGTGCTGCTGCTGCCTCTGTACCCAAACATGGCCAGGCTGTCACCACGTCTGTCACACTGGCACCACAGACACGCTACACAGGGTGGGAAGGCCTGCAAAAACTGGTGGAAGAGGGACAACAGCATGGCTGGGTGAGGGCACAGGGGTGCTGCCTGAAGAAGGGAGGTTTATGGAGGAAAAGGAATGAGTAACTTCTGCACACTTCCCAGAGAAGTCCACAGCAGAGTGGGTGTGTTGTTCTGGAGAAACCTCACTTGAAGTAAACAGCAGTGGATTGCTCTTGGTTCCTTTATTCCTACAAAACTTGTTTGTAGCTGAGTGGGTGCCACACAGACCTGAAGTACTTTGTATGTGGCGTTCACTGCAAATTTGGGAATCAGAAATCCATACTTTAAATAAAGCATTGATAACCCTCCAGGTGTTTTCTGAACTTGCTCATGTTCGAGACCACCTGCTTTTCTCCACCAAAATCCCCCAACACTTACTGTCTCCTAGGTGCTTCTTCCCTAAAAGCCTTGGCCCATTCAGCCCAGGCTCCTTACACACTGGTGGCAGGAGCAGAGCTGCTCTTTTCCACCTCTCTTCTTCTGTAATCTGCTCTGTGCTTTCTTCCCTAATAAACCTCAACCCTTTTTTGAAAATTGACCTTTTTACAATCCAAAACCCACTGCTGAAATCCTGCAGTAAGTCCATTCCTATTCCAGAAAGCCTTCAGCACCAGAAGTTGATACTGAACTAAGGTTTCAGCAGAAATCATATGGAAAAGGCCCAAATTAATAGTTAGATACTATGGGCTATTTTATATCTGCCCTGTAAAGCTTAAAGAAACTTAAAGGAAGGACTTAAAGAAAGCCAAAATAAAGTTGCAGTCGTAGTAATTTCACATAATTACTAAACCTTAAATCATTTTTTGAGAGGCAGAACCTTCCCCTACACTCAAGCCCCCAATGTTAACACAAGCTGACTTCCCTAAAGCATTTTATCACCAAGTCATGCAACCTTCCCAGGCTTCCAACTGGCCTGGCAATGGGCTGGTCTCATCCACGGCCTCCTACAACACCTAAGATTAGTGGCTTCCAAATTACAAGCCTCAGGTTTGGTCAGACAGAAAAGCCCATTAGGAAAGCTGCTCACAAGATCCTCACAGGCAAAGCCACCAGTTTCTTGGCTGCCTCTGTGGTTCAGAAGCTTCTATCAGCCTGTCTAAAAACACTCAGAGAAAAAGAAGGAGAACCAGTTAGAGAAGAAAAATCAAAGCCTGAGAAGCTGCAAATAACAATAGAGAGAAATAAGTCAGCTAATAATTTTAAGTAAGAGTCACAACCTTCAAGCCTTCCCACAACAGACTTATCACTTGAGCTGTTTACTGCAGATCAGAAAGCCTAAACTGGACGGCCTTTGATGGGTTTTTTTTTGCTTCTAAAATACTCTTTTGCAGGTGATTCATAACAAGACAAATTCTCAAAGGGAGCCCAGTTACAGTGTGGGAACTCTTAGTTTCCAAAACAGAAGAGAAGGCAGGATCACTCACAAGTTCAAAGTGTTCTTTCAAAACACTCAATCTCATCCGCCTCTGAATTCCCAAACAGTTTGAGTCAAGCCCTTTGTTCATAACTTCAGCAAACCTAAAAGGGAGTCTGGATACAAATAATTCAGTGGCCAGGAGAACTCAGGGGACAAGGACTCTGAGGGTAAATATTTAGGGAAATGTGTTATCTTCACAGAAGCACAGGATAGTTGAGGCTGGCAGGGACCTCTCTGGAGATCATCCTGTCCCACTCCCCTGCTCTGAGCAGCTTGCTCAGGACCAGCTCTGGTTGTTTTGAGCATCCCCAAGGACAGAGACTCCACACCACCCTGGACAACCTGTTCTTCGACCCTGCTCACAGCGAGGAGTTTCTTCAGCTCACAGAGGGCTTTCCTTTGTGTCCTGATTCACTGGCACTGACTCAGTCCTGCGTGCTGTCACCAGGGGATGTGACATCACTCACGTCAGCAATGACATACAAGACTACTGACCCATCTAGCAGAATGGCTGACTGGAGCACAGCTCCCTGATCAAAGGAAGTCCCTGCTCAATGGCACAGGAAGGCTGCATTCGGAGGGTAATTACAGGCCTGGCAGGATCAGCCTGATCGATGTTTACCAAGCCCTCTGCCCAGCCAGCTCGCTGCACATAATTGTGAGAAATGGCATTACTCAGCCTCCAGCCTCCCTCAGGAGCAGGAAGGAAGGACAAGGGGCCCAAGGCAAGAGATTTGTATCAGCCAAAGTCTGTGTTATTGATACATGGGAGTGAGAGTGGATCGCTATCGGTGGTTGGGACTGGAGGCTCTTTAGGGTCCCTTCCAACCCAAACCATTCTGGGATGCCACAATTCTGAATTCACACAAGCTGTGCCACTGTTTGATGGGCAGAACAAGCTGTCTCAGCAACAAAGGACTTTCCAATGCTTAATATCCCTTAAAAAAAAAATTCCCTGCAGACAGAGAGGCCAAACAATCTTTAATTTTAGACCAGGGCTATGCAAGGACATCAAAAAGAAGTTACTTACTAATGGCCCCTGTGTAGGTTGGCTGTGTAAGGTCTTTTGGCACCTTCCTGTAGATGTCAAACCTGAAAGAGGAAAAGCAACAGCCATAAAACAGGTGGAACATTTCAATATATTTCATGCCCCCACAGGGATGAACGATGCTGAAGTTTTTTCCACCCAGCTTTCCAACACCATTTTTTCAGTAGGCAGGAGGATATGGGAAGGAAAAACAAAACAAAAAAAAAGCCCTTTTCTTCTGTACAATTATGTAACTGTGCTCTGTCTTGGCTCCTGTTTCCAAAGCACTTCCCTCCGCCTCCCTGTTGTGGATCTGTGCAATCTGAACTGTGAGAGGAGCCAGGCAAGAAGTCATGCTGGACAAGTTTACAGACCACTGTAAAAGGGAAAGGATACTCTACAGACTCCTGAATAAAGATGCCTGGCAAAAAAAAACCCCAGTGAAACACAACCTATATTTCCCCTTGTAGTCTGTATCCTGCCAAACCAAAAATAGACAACCCCAAAGTCAGAAATCCAGGTGTTGAGACAAAAAAAAATCCCTTGGACATTGGATACAACAACAGAAATTAACCCAACAGGTTTGTTCCTCCCCCAGCAAAATCCAGGTTAATATTAGACGGTTGTTTTGATTCAGTCATAGCTTTTAATATCCATAGGGCTCAGCTTTGCTATTTTAAACTGCCCATGGTTAAACTCTCCCTGCCCTCCTGTGTTAGCTGTATTATTTCCTGCCACCTTGTGCTCCTGCACGCCCAACCGCAGTGCAGCTCTGACATCAGTTTTTCCACCACTCAGTAAAAATTAATTAGTGCATTAAAAACACCCACCCACCCACCCTAAAGAACGAAGTGACCATTTCTGCCCCAAAATAGACTTTTTTGGATATGCCACAAGTGGGTGAGAGCTGATGCTTTTTCCAGCCCTGGAGAGGCATGAGAAGCACCAGCTTCCAAATTCCCAGTCTATACTGCACCAGCATGAAACACCCCTGTGTTTACTAAGTAGCTCCTACTACACCAAATATTATAATGGGAGTTTAAAAACTAGATCATTGTTCTTTCTTTAGTCTTCAACTGCTGAGATAACTGAGGCACTGCATGAACAAAACCCCATTTGCCTTGCATGAGATCAGAAGGATCTTGTGCTTCACTCAGAAGTTGAAGCTGGAGGAAGAAATGGAAGAGAGGGAATGGAGAGCAGGTTGAAAGATATTTCACCTGCCCAGCTCGAGCCCTGAATAAGCTGTGCAATCACTTAACACCCCAACAACCCTCTGTGAGACACCTGACAGCAACACTGCACAGGAGCTGTGTTTTCATGACCCTTCCCCCTGCCACCTCCTACACAGCCCAGCAATATTCCCCAACCAAACAATCCATGTAGGGTTTTCCAGCTGCCCTGAGAACATCTGGAAAGTGCTGCTTGCATTCTTTCCACATCCACCAGAAGCATCAGGATGGTGAAAGAACCCAAAGTAGCTGATGACATCACGGTCTCACAGGCAGAGGAAGCTGCTGCTCTCCCAGCCCATTAAATGCTGAAAGCTGGCGTCGTCTGGCCAAAGTCACAATAATAGATCAACAAAGCTAAAAAAGCTGAGAGAGAAACACAGAGGGAGAGAGAGAGACAGAGCACGTGAACACCAGGAGCTGCTGAGTGTGAGCGAACACTCAGAAATAGGAAACAGCTCCAGGCTGGATTCAGTAAAAACAGCAGCGTGTGGATACTATAAAAGGAAGTTTGTTCTCACAACCAGAAATATTTGCTAGTATTGAAATGATGACCCATCATAGCATTAAAGAAAAAGAATTCTAGCTTTTTAAACAACTGTCTGGAAAGCTGATGTCACATGAGGCAGAGTTCTCTCCTCTGACTGTCATTTTACTCACGTAAGTAACACCCAACACCACAAATTAACTTTTACATGGCCTAAGTAAGCTTGGATTAGGCAGAGACACTACAAGAAGTGCTCAGCTAAGGTTTTATGGATGAAAGCAGAAGCCTGAAGGATGCCATCCAAAGCCTGACTCAAGAAGAAGGGAAGGCAAGGAGGGAAGGAGTATTAAAGCTTGCACAAGGATGCTGAAATGATCACAACAATCAACAATAAAGGAATGGAAAATGACAAGTTTGGAGTAAGAGGCAAACACTGCTGCTTAAATTTTGCTCACTGATGTGTGATACAAGTAAATCCAAATGACCACCAGCCCAAAAGAAAAAGGACTGGCTATGTGCAAGTCTCCTGGCAGAACAATCAATTGCTTGGAAAAGACATGTTCTGAGGGTTCATAGTCTGGCAAAGGAACCAATAATCCTCAGGGTTCCAGGCAACTGCTCATAAGGCATCTGATACTGGCCACAATTTATACAATTTCCTCAGTCTGATCTTGGTTAGTGAAAAGAGCAGTGGGGTTTATGCATTCAGAGAAGGGCAAGTGGGAAGCCCGAATGACATCAAAGTTTGAGGAGAATGATGAATGATGGCATGGCCAGGACACAGAGCCATCTTGTGAACTCTGATTTAAACGCCAAGTTAGAAGAAGATATGAAATGTAAAGGATTTAATGACAGCTTGAAAAGTATGTTTGTGATACACCAGAGAGATTAAATGCTAGCAGTGAGGACAGAACCCCAAAGAAGGCTTCATTAATTACATATCATTGCAAAAATAAGTGAATCAAGCAAATGTCTCAAACAAATCTTTGAAGTTGACAAGAGTTATTGTAACAGGAGACCATAGGTCCCAAGAAATGAGAGATTTGTGAAAGCTCCCATCAGACCTAAGGGTTAAAAATCTGCCTCCACTAGAAAAACCTTTCTCCTTTTGCCACTGGCTCCTTGCCTACCTCCCAGAACTGAAAGCAATCCCAGGAGAGCACTTACACTGTCCCGGGAAGAGAAAAGAATGAGGATTAGACACCAGAGATGATTTGTAATGCATGAGGGAGGAGGCCACGGAGCTGTGTGCACGGCAAAGGGGAACAGGTTTTACTTGCCCTCAGGTCAGACGTTCCTGCAAGCACCTGCAGTAAAAATTCCAACAAGCCTCCAGGTTCCTGAGGCATTGGTCACTCAGAGGAGTATTTGTACCCTGAGAACAGAGAGGAACCTTGTGCTCTGTTGCAAAAGCTGCCTCCCAGCTCCCTGCTGTACTCAAAGCAGTGGAAGGTATTACTAATGCTGCAGGGAGACGGGATGTTCAGAGGGGCTGTACCTGCCAGCTCATCCGGCACAGACACCCTGTGCCACGCTGAGCATCCACTGGGAGAGTCTGGGAGTCATCCTACATGGCCACAAGAAATCAGGCTGTAGATTTACAGCTGCTCAGTGAACTCCCTTAACCTGCAGCTTCTCCTGCTTTAGGAAGGGAGACATCACTTCACACTCACAGAGCAGGCACGTGCATTTTCCACTGCACGTTGTTTATATTTAGCTTTCGACAACTTTCTTCCTCCCCTCAGAAAGACAAGACTTGTAAGGCGAAGTTGTATCTTTGAGTTAATCAATTAACATCGAATCAGAGTGGAAACAACAAACTTGCTGCTAGGAAAGTTCTTCCTCCAGGTCATATGTGTTCTCATAAAGGGAAGGCTGGGCCTTGCAATTCCAGAATATGAGCCTAAAGATAGAACCAGGCTGTCATCAGCAGGAATTTCCTGACACATCTATAGTGTCTTTTCTTTCAATGGAGAGCAGGGTTGCAAACAAAGAAATAAAAAAAGGCTGTTTGGCAATGTCAGAGGTTCGCAGGAACCAACATTCATAACTAACATGAGGGAATGCTACAATACTTTTTTATCAATCCAAGAGTTGAAAGGACACGGCAAAAAACTCTCACTTTCCCGGTGGGAATGTCAACAAACTGGTAAAACAGCATCACAGAGATGAGCAGGGGTGATTCCTAACTAGGTTCAAACAGAATTCACAAATCTTTGTGTGATTAAACCAGGTCTGGGGCAGAATTTCAGCTCTCTGATGGACAGAAGTGCCACAGTCTTCTTGGAAATAGTGAGGGTGACCTCGAAGGAGCCAAACAAAAGGGTGGCAGATTTCAAGCACCAGTAAGTGTTAGAAGGATTTCAAAAGTTGTACCTAGATTAATATGAGCTGCTGCTACTCAGATTTTTTCTTCAGACAGAAATATATCACAGAATCACACAACAGTTTGGGTTAGAAGGGACCTTAAAGAGCATCTCATTCCAAGCCCTGCCATGGGCAGGGACACCTCCCACTAGCCCAGGGTGCTCTGAGCCCCATCCAACCTGGCCTTGGACACTTCCAGAGATCCAGGGGCAGCCACAGCTTCTCTGGGCACCCTGTGCCAGGGCCTCCCTACTCCCACAGGGAAGGATTTTTTTTCTAATATCCAATCTAACCCTACTCTCTCTCAGTGTGAATCCATTCCTCCTTGTCCTGCCCCTCATCCCTCGTCAATAGTCCCCTCCATCTTCCCTGTAGCTCCTTCAGGCACTAAAAAGCCACACTGAGGTCACCCCAAAGCTTCTCCTCTCCAGGCTGAACAATCCCAGCTCTCGCAGCCTTTCCTCCCAGCAGAGCTGCTCCATCCCTCGGATCATCCTGGAGCCTCCTCTGGCCTCTCTCAGCAGCTCCAGCTCCTTCCTGTGCAGGGCCCCAGGGCTGGGGCAGCTCTGCAGGTGGGGTCTCACCTGAGCTGTGACTGACAGTGCTGGATGAGTGGCAGGGAGGGCAGGGGACCCAAACACTGCAGTTTTTTCTAGACTTGATGCTTCACCTGCCTGCCCTGAGCAGGGGATGAGCTCACTCCCTCAGCAGGAGCTGCCACAGGCAGGGCTTCCTGCCAGGGCTTTATGTACACTTGAACAGTTTCAAGTTTGGACCCGAAATATTTCAGGAAATGAAGTAATAAATACATTATTTCACTGAAGATTTCCACACCTCCAAACAGAAAAATCCTCTCTGACATCTCTGGAATTTGAAAAGAGCTTTCCTAACAACTCTGTCAGATGCTGTTACGTTTTTCATGAGCAAGAAGCAAAGAACATGAGGCAATTAAAAAACTCCAACGACTTATAAGTAAAACTAACTAGACACTGGTTAAATTTGAATGTCTTGTAGCAAAGAGAAACTCTGATACCCAAAGGAGTTCATATCAGAGAAGGAAAAACACTAATTCCTCCTTCAGTTTCCAGCATTTGCCCATCCCTCCCTGGCACAAAGACAGGAGGGATGCACTGGCCATGGCACCCAGGGGTGAATTTCTCCCAAAGTTACAGATGCCCTGTGTGGACTCCCTGCAAAGACACAGCAGAAGCTCTGAGGAGCTCTGAACCACAGCTCTGAGTGGGATGTTTTCATGTACCCTTCTGCAAGGTCTGGTTTTACTGATTTACCTGAGGGGCCAGGGAAAGGCTGTCTTGGAGCTCTTGGACTGTATTTTGGATTCCAGTTAATCAAGCAGAACTGTAACACATTCTCATGGGGCACTTGGTCACAGAACAGAATTCGAGCATTGTAAATCAGCAGCAAAAAGATTAATTTTTGTCCCTTTCCAGACAGAAATTTAGCATTAATGCTCACAGATGGGACAAATGGTTTTGTTCTTCGGGCAGATGATGTTTTTTCCCCAGGAGAACCAAATATTTAAACATCAGTCTTCTTTTTGAAGCATACTGGCTCTATTGTAGTTACTTCAGCACATCCTGAAAGTTAGAGGATGTGAGCAAATTACATTTCTGATGTCAAAGATGATTAAAAAAAAATAAAAACCCAACCAGTATCATGGCTGACATTCCACTTTTAGCAGGTCAGTGGTGGTGTAAATACACCATTGTCATCTTGTCTCAGCAGAAAGGGTCCGTGGCTGTGATTCACCCAGAAGAATGTGGGTGTTGAAACAACACTTGATTCTCCACCTCCCATATTCACCAGCTTGGAGAAGTGGCATCTATTTTTCAGCAGATACCACATTTGGAGCTGAGGTCACCAATTCCTGGTGACATTACTCACTCTCAATAACGACTCCAGTGTAGAGTGAACAACTACCTTCATTTTATTACACATCAGTAGCTTTGAGATCTCTTTGAATAAAAGAGACAGCCTGGTGCTGCTGAACCAATTTGTTTCTCTAACAAATAATTGGACTTGAAGTGACTTGCAGGGACAACACGTTTTCCAGCAGAAACAGAACTTCACTGTGAAGTTCACCAAACAACTGGCAATTCTACAGCAGAAGTGACTAAACTACACAAAGGGGGAACTATCAAATACAGAGAGAAAAAGTGAACTTTGAGGGTGTGGAGCCTCCCTCACTGGGGATATTCCAGAACTGTCTGGACACCAAAGGTTGGACCAGTGACCCACTGTGGTCTCTTCCAACCTGATCCATCCTGGGATTCTGTGATTTGGAAACAGGGGGTTTAGGGTCAGTAGAAATGCCATCCCTGACTGTTTCCTTCTTGGTAAGAACCACAACTTCCCTGAGAAAGAAATGGGCTGCAGGTTGAAAAAGAGAAAGGCAAGGCAACTATGACACATAGACATGGGGAGGAAATAAAGAATAATACACCTTTCTAGGCTGAGATGGCTTCCTGGATCAATAAAACCCCTCAGTTAAGGGGTCCAGTTGGAAAGACAGCACAAAGAAGCTGGGAAATAACAACTCCTCTCTTCAGCCCTTCGGTGGGAGACTGATTTGGGACACACCATTCAAGATTTCTGTGGAGATCCCTCTTCTCACACAATATTTATGTATCTGCAGTACAGTTAATTCACTCCCACGGCAGCTGCCTAAGTCAGAAGGCAGGAGTAAGTCTGTCTTTTCACAGCCCTTTTGAAAACACAGCTGTCACACCAAAACCTCTCTCCTTTTTTGCTCTAAACCTGACACAGCAGCTAACCCTGCATTTTTAGGCAGTGTCCTCTGTTCTATAAAGTGAACAAGGCTAAGCTGGCCTTTGAGGAACTATTTCATGCAAGAACTGTTTCCTTGCCACTGCACAGGGGAGTAAAAGCTGGTTAAAGCAGTTACTAAACGTTGTTTACCCTTCTGCTCATTTGCTGGTAATGCCCCTCCCCATTTATCAGCAAGGAGCTGCAAACTGGAGATAAATTCTAGTGAAGTATCGCTGCTGGTTTTCCCCATTTGTCAAGTCCTCCTTGCAAAGGGGATCAGAGCGTGGCTGCAAACCTCAAATCTCAAGAAGGCATGAGGTCATTATTTCTCCACACACACACCAATTCCTGACTAAACAAAGAGCTTGCCTGTTCTTTACAAAGTCCACTCATTAAGTTCTCACCAGTAAACCCAGTTACAACGTGGAAGAGAGAATTTCTACCGTTACACGCTGAACTTGCCACATTCAAGAAATGACACACAGGCAGCCCATGCAGACATTAAGTTGTAAAAAACCCTGTCTTGAAAAAAAAAAAAGGAGCTTTTTGTGAAAAGAAGATAAACTACTCTCTTTGTTACACTGGTTTTCTTCTTCAGGTGGGTAGAAAAACTGCTGTGCTGTGCATTTCTGGGAACATTCATTCAAAACAACAATCCCAGACTGCTTTTGATGAAAACAACATTAAAAAAACCTACAGCACTGTGGAAGATATGCAGAGAGCAAGGCAGGTGCCAAGCACAGCCCTGGACAGTCAAGCCTATGCCAGCATCCATTTGGTTTTTGATAAGAGTCACTTTGAGGCAGGTCTGTCTGATAACAGGCTTGAAAACACCCACTGCCTTTTCTTTGAGACCGTCTGTCATTTAGACATTCTAAACAAATTCATTTTTAGGCCTCATCCCTCAGAATTACACCAGCCTCTCTAATTACTTCATGTAGGTATCAGTCAATCCAGCCAGCTACAATTTCTATTTAAGTGCCTTTAAAGAGACGAATCATCCTCAACTTTGAGGATTAGTTTTCCCTGGAGACAAGGACATAACCTTGGGATTTGTCACTCAACAGACTTCTGCTCTTCCTCTTCCCATTTCCTATCTGCCTCCTTGAACCTTTTTGTTGTTTTACTGCATTCCAGAGAGCAGAGATTGTTGGTTCCATCCGCTTTATTTGGGTTCCCCACAGGACCTACAGATCTGATGCAAAGACAACCAGCTCTTCCCACAAGATTTGTATAACTGGGTCTGTTCTGAAGTCTGATTTCATGACAGAAGGGCTGCAGTAGCAATTCAGGAAACCAAGGCAGGTGTGAAGCAAGAAGAGAATGAGCAACCTCAGCCCCACTTCAGGAAACACGTCTGAGTGCACATGAAATGAGCTGGAACGATGGTTCTGAAGAGTCTCCCATAGCCCACAGGATGGGCCACCACACAGCTTTGTTTCCTCATATTCTTCCTGCTCCCACCTCTGGAAGACCCTTCCCTTGAGACAGAAGAGTTTATGGACTATGATTCATTCAATAGCTGCTACTATTAAGGCTCGTAGCAGAGACACCAATTCCAGCTGAGAACCCACTCTACAATAAAAACTTCATCGTTTTTAAGGAGGCCATGAGAAGCAGAGAGAAACTCAGTCATGGTAAATATACCTTGGATTAAGTCCATCTGACTTCCAAAGATGACTGTGCACAAATAGACTCCATTTTTTCTCTCCACGAACACTTCAGAGGAGGTTGGTGTTACAAAGGTGAGATCAGAGTTTAACCACTGTGTCTGTCTCAGAAGTTTCCCCTCTCCCCTAAATCAATGCAGCTTGGAGGCAGAAGGGGAGGAAAAAACCCAGGCCCTATTGGTTATTTTCCATGTGAATTCATGGTATCAGAAGGAAGCCCTGCCTGCTGTCAGAGCAGGATCATTCAGGCTGGAGACACGGCCAGATGGAAACGCCCTGGCTTTAATCCCCAGCGGTATTTCTGCAGAAACCTTCCCACCAGAGGCATGCTGCTTAGTGACAAGGAGCATTTCTATCTGTGTGCTCTGCTGACTTCTCAGGCAGCTTCTCTGGTCATCTGAGCAAAGCTTGAGAATTAGAAGTGCCCAGGAGAAAACCTGGCTCCCTCCAGCTCCGGCACGGTGGGGTCTGTGATCAGCCACTGGAACACCCAGGGATGGCATTCCCCATCCTCTCCCCAGCATCCATAACATAAATATGAAGCAAACCAGGTTCTCAGGCTGTAGCTTCTAGATCAAGAGTGGAGACCTGGAGCTCCTGGAGCGGGGCCGGCGGAGGCTGCGCAGCTGAGGAGGGCCTGGAGCAGCTCCGTGCCCAGCACAGGCTGAGGGAGCCGGGGCTGCTCAGCCTCGAGAGGAGCCCCAGCTGAGAGGGGCCCTCAGCCCTGGGTGTCCCTGGCTGCAGGGAGGGCTCAGGGCAGGGCCCGGGCTCTGCTCCGGGGCCCAGCAATGGCACCAGAGCACCGGGCAGGGCCTGAGCCCGGCAATTCCCCTGCACAGGAGGCAGAACTGCTGCCCTGGGCAGGGCCCGGCCCCGAGCAGAGCCCAGAGAGGCTGTGGGGTCTCCTCCCTGGGGATATTCCAGAGCTGTCTGCACACATCCTGTGCCCTCTGCTCTGGGATGGCCCTGCTGGAGCAGGGAGGTGGCACCAGTGACCCACTGTGGTCCCCTCCAACCTGACCCATCCTATGAAACTGCTGCCCCTGGACTCGAGCTCTTGAGACAGACCAAAATAAAAATAGACAGTGCTAGAAAAAACCAAGAGAAGCGATGAAGGCACAGAGAATACTCTGGTGTTACTAAAAAACCAGATTTTTAAATAAAAAATCGAATCACTTAGCTAAGAGCTTCCAAGTTGTTTAACAGGCAGCAGCTTGGGTCACTGCTCCCAAACAATGACTTTGGGACAATTGATCCCAGCTTTGTCAACAACCTGCTGGGCAGCAGAAGCCCAAGCACACCAGCTGAGGAGCACAAGCCAGAAGGTGGCTTTTAAACTCTTCAGAGGCCATTTAGCTCTAAATAAAACCAAGCAGGCTTAGACACAGCCTCACTCCACCAAAGGCAGGCAGGTACTTCTATCAGAACACCCTTTTCTGGCTTTGTTCCCTCCTACAAAGCACATCAGACACTCGTGCTAAGATTTTGAAAAGCAAAACAGTTACTTCTGTAAAATAGATAAATCTAAAGCCACCAATTTAGCTCTCAATGTGACAGCTCAAGCTGAGGGAGATGCAGAGGTAGAACAAACAGCACAGCTGAGTCACGTTTGCACACATGGTGCTCTTTTGATTAGCAAAATACCACTTACTTAAAAAATAAGAATAAAATCCCAGACGCCTGTCTGAAGTAGTTGGGGGGAGTTTTACTACTCACAGTTGTTTAAACCATCCCTAGAACTCCTGCATCCAGGACCAGAGATAGATTAACCTCTTTACTTGTTAAATTGATCTTATTCAGCAATGTAACAGCTGGGGTGTGCAGAGATGGCCTGAAATATCAGTTACCCCATCCCATGTGCCTAAGGACAGAATATGTGAAATGAAACAGTAAAGATGGCCTGGGAGAACAGCTGGGATCTGGGATACAAATAAGGCACAAACAGGACACAACTCCCCTCTGCTTAGTGACCCTGAGAGGGGCTGGGCATCACCAGACTGCCCTGGGAGAGAGGAGAGGAATGAAAAGCAGGCTGGGCAAGGGACACAGACTGCTCAGCAATGCCCTGGCCTGGATTATGTTCCCCAGGTGCTGAAGAGCTGCTACTGGAAAAAACGTCACACCTGGTCTGACCAGCATTTTGGAGCAAGTCTCTGAACTAGGAAAGGATGGACTTTAATTGGGGAAACATCAAGAAAAGCCTGTCCTTTTGAAGCAAAGCCTCTCTTACTTTGCTCGAAAAAAGCACTGAGTTCCAAGGCCCTCTGCATTTTCAGTTCCTGTGGTCCTTGCTGTACCTGTGATGGGCAAAAATCTCCAATTTTGTTCCACAAACCTAGCAAAGAATTTCTACACATAGTAAATTCACTCTAAAACAGGTGAAGAAGTACAGCTGCCGTATTCTTACACCTTACTCTATGCATGTACAAGAAGCATTAATTTTTCTATTTTCATTGGGAAATATTAGTTCAAGGTTTCATTCTGAAATCCTTTCTTTAGCTGTTTTTCTTCCCACCCAAAGACAAGTGTGTGTTCTGACAACTCTGCAAGAGCACTTAGCTCCTACAACCCAGCACAGGCAATAAACAGCAGGAACTCTAAAGAAGAGTTCCAACCAAGTAGGTAAATCTGTTTAAATGAACAACAAAACAATGGTAGGAAGTCAGCAGCAGCGGCAGAAAATAGGAACTACTGACTTTGAGCTCTTCATTCTGTTAATTCTTTGTTTAGATGACATTTCTATGTTTCCTGTCTGCTGGAAGATGAGAACATAATGTGCAGAGAGCAGCTCAGGACAGCTCTGACAGAGCCAGGCTGCGATCCTGCGGACGGGATGAGCAGTGGGAGCCAACAGACCTGAATTTGTTCTGCTCCCGGCACTGACTCACTGTGTAATTCCTGTTCCACTCAATTAAATCTTTCTTCTTCAGCTTGTTCATTTTGCACAGCAGCACCTGGTAACATCTGCCCACCTTTCCTCAAGCACATGGAAAACTACAGATGGAAAACTGCAAATACCTGAAGCGAAACAGGGCAAAGCTCCAAGTTCTACCTGAAGGAATGGCTGGGGTTGTGTTGGGGGGATTTTAGCTTGGATATCAGGAAAGGCTCTTCCCCCAGAGGGTGCTGGGCACTGCCCAGGCTCCCCAGGGAATGGGCACGGCCCCGAGGCTGCCAGAGCTCCAGGAGCGTTTGGACAGCGCTGCCAGGGATGCCCAGGGTGGGGTTGTTGGGGTGTCTGTGCAGGGACAGGAGCTGCACTGGATGATCTTTGTGGGTCCCTTCCAGCTCAGAACATTCTGTGATTCTGTGATTCTTTGAAGGTCTGTACAAGGAAAGCAGCAGGAAGGTGGCTTTAGGAAAACAAACTGGATGTGTTCTGCAAGAGCTGAGCTTGGTTCAGTACCAGGGCCGTGGCTGGAGAGCTCGTTTGTGAATAATCATGATGGTTTTGTGAACTGGGACACAAACTTTGAAGCATGTGCAAAGTCAGATAAGTGATCCTGCTAATCTCAGTTTCAGCAGAAAATAAACACTGAATACACAAACACCAAAGCTTGGCCCTGAGTGTGAGCTGGAGATGCAAATACAGATTCAAAGCCGGACTAATAAGCCGATACTTGTAAATACCAAGCAGCTATTAACACATTTTATAAGATTAACACCCGCAGAACAGCAGATAACAGCACACATCATTAAGCAATCAGCCAGTCCTCATTCACACACAATGGGTATTAACACACAAAGTGCAGAACCTGAGCTTTACTGGACAAACTCTCAAGGCTTCAGAATTACATCGGAAACTGTTTAATCCTCAATTACTTCGAGCAAGCTCTGATATGAGAAGGACCAGACAGGGAGGTGGAGAGGCTGGTGGCGTTTTAAACCAGTTTATCTGGACTGCAAGCAGGTGAAGGCTGCAATTTTCAAATGCTGTATGACTGACTTCTCACTCACAACATCACACCAGTTTTCAAAGCAAACAGGATTTTTTTTGACCTGCTGACTCTCCACACTTTTAAACCCAGGAGTGAAATGTAGGAATAGGTTTCCTTGCCAGCCAGCTCCTCCCTCTTTAATTCTAGTTCCAAGAACATAATGAAACTAACAGAGGAAGTGTCTGAAACAAGGAGGAGTACTGAGAACAAGAAAACAAGGTTAGGCCAGGAGGACTGTCATTAATTATATAATCCAGCCTTTGGGTAACTGGACGTTTAGGGAAAGGGGCTGAGAGAACCTTGGAGGCACCAGCCCCAGCACATTATGTCATCTGGCCTGCTGGTTACTTAGCAGGTACACGATCTGCATAGGGGCAGAAAAACAAACCCATTTATTTCTAGGACAAAGCACTATGAATCCCCACAGCAGGTGCTGAAAAAAGGCACGAAAACTCATACACTCTGCTCCCACTTCGATTGATTCCTTTCCAAGGAGCCAGTTCTCCTTTCTCCTCCCTTCTGCCTGCTCTGTGGTTCCATTGTGCTGTCCTGCAGAACACCTTTTTGTCAACCATGTGCCAAACTTGGTGCTTTTATCCTTTCAGTGCATATCGAGCTTGTTCTCTCAGGAATACACACACAATTGTATTGCTGCAATGTGCCAGAAGTGCAACTATTTGAGGTGACACTGAAGGATAGAAGACAGGAAGCGGTACATCACTCTTCTTTTTCCCTCAAAATAAAATGTTAGGCTCAAACATATTCCAAAGGCAATTAAAGGAGGAGGAAAGTATAATCTCAAATACTCAGAGGTGGAGTCCTGCCAGCAAGCATTTTATTTCCTTGTAGGCAGTGAAGCAGGTGTCAAAATGATGGATGGAAGAGAAATGTATTTTTAATAAAGTGAGCAAATTACGCTCTGCTTCATCAAAACAAGAGAAAAGTGTCATGAAGAAAAAAATGTTCAAGTAAGGGGACTGGTATTTAAAGAGATCCAGCCCTTTGCTGGACTGTAAGAGCCATTGCACTCCTGAGTGGGAGCAGCATTTTCTGGAGAACAGAGAGAATGGGGAAGAGCATTAGACATATATGGCTGCTCCCCAAACTAAGCAAATTGTTCAGATACTTGAATGCCATAAGCTGACTGTAACCCTTCCTGGCCCAGAGCCTTCGACTCAGAGATTCTTGTTCCTGCAGCTCCCCAGCACATCCCAGCACTTCCACCCTTCGTGATCCCCTTGGTCCTGAACATTTCTCCTTTTCCCTATGGGACACCTGCCAGCTCAGGGTTCCCAACCTCCTGCCACATTCCCTTCCCACAAACAAACAGAAGTCCTGATCTGCAGCAGGCACTGAACACAGTGCAAAGCTGGACTGTGATTTCCAAGAATTTACATACACACAACCAGAGAGCTATGGAAAAAAAGAGCTGCACCACAGTCTTTCCCACAGCTTCCAGGAATCACAAAACATTAAGGCTCTGCTGGTGCCTTGCACTGCTGAACACCTTGAAACGAGATCTGGTAAGAACTATTCTAGCATCAGAAATGTGCAGGTTTTATTTGTGGAAGCTCCTTTCTGGTTTAAGTCCCAGCTGCACTTGCTCAGCACAAAAATCAGAGATTGGTACAAAAGAGCATGAACAAATGTAACATCTGGGGAATCAGAAAAAGGGGGGAGAGAGGGGTGTGTGAAGAAAACAACTGCACATTCATAAGGCTTCCCTCAAAAGCACACAGGCCAATCCACACCTATTGCACAACAGAGATTTCTCCATATCAGTAAGGGAAACTCCTACCCAATACATGGGATTCAAATATATCGTACTTTTCCAGAGTATCAGTCACTCTGCAGGGACTGGCTCAGGTTCTCCTGTTTCAATTCCAATCTAAGGAGACAACAATTTCTGTACAAGCTTCTACAACTCAGTTCTGTTTTTATCTGCGTATAAGTGTGCTACCTACAAGCAAGTACAACTCTTCTGCATCACCTGGCTCCCAAGTCAAGTTCCTGGTTTGACACAATTTCCAAGAAATATCTGCATGGATGTCCATTAGAAAAACATAACTGATACAGACTCAAGAGCTGCAACTTGTAGCTGGGGATCAGGTTTACCACCGGTTTTTAGTCCGGGTATAATCTGTTATAATGCAGAAGCCAGACTGAGATTTCAGTGCAGTAGGGTCACATTTGATTTAGAATGACACAGAATCTAAGCAAGGCTCCAAGACTTCACCTTTATCAGGAAACAAAGTCACATTTACATTACTGATGTTTTAGGGGGCACACAGTGGTCTACAGAGATGGACAATTGATCTGGTGATCTGTTTTAGGATATAATTGTTAAATAAGCACTAAAGAATCATGATCTCCTGAAATCCTGTCAGCAGTAATACAGGCCTGCACATTTTAACACAGCATTTTGAAGGCTCTTCTATTACATGCCAATCTTTCTGAATTCTCCGAATTAAACTAAATACATCTCATTTGGAAACATCCTTCAAAAAAAAAAAAAAAAAAAAAAACCAGGCAGAAAAGCAAACATCTAAACACACAATTCAAACAGTGAACTGCACTGGCCAACTGCATCTTGTGTGTCTGCCATGACTACTACTGAAATACTCAGACATTTCACAATAAAGAAGATCTACTACTAAAATACTCAGGCATTTCACTATAAGGAAGATTTTGTAGATTGTGGCAAGGCTGTGGTTAATTTTTTTTGGCAGACCAACTTTTCCATTTCGAGAGCAGCTGGCTCTGTGCAGGAATACCTAGACATCACTTCAGGGCTTGTGCTTGGATAGAAGACAAGAAAAACAGATGATTCTCCTTCTCTTCTTCCTTCATTGCAAGACTATTCTTTCCTCCCCACCTCCACCACTTGAACTACATGGCTAAAAAATACACCAGCACACTTCAAAATACAAGCTCAACAATGTCCACAGTTCCCAGTCCAGGCTGGTGGCATTGCTTCAGCTCTGTTTACAGTGTGATTCAGTCATTTTCACAGCAGTGAACTATGATGGCATGAAGGAAGCATCTGTGTCACCAAGGACTGAACAAAGGAGGACAGCTGAAGTTCAGAAGGAACAATGCAAAACTTTCCTACAAAGCCAGGCCTTAATATTTTCCCTACTTACTCAGGAGAAAAAATCTCCATTCCAACAGTATTTTGAGAGAAATGATGCACTAGGGAGACTTAGAAAGAAATATTTACATACATGCACACCATGTATAATCAGTTATTTGTGGCACAAACATCAATAGACTCTGTCTGTACAGCTCTGCTTGCCCATCTGACTGCTGTGACTGCAGAATAATTTCTCAGGTGCCCTCAAAGGGCTATTGTTGAGACAAAGTTAGTCATGGCACTGCCTGGCACCCAAATCCACGTTGGTCATTACGTAAGGTGGCAGCAATACCACTTGGAAGGGTTGTTTACCAGTGGCATTGCACAATGTGAATTGGAACGGGCTCGCCAGACGTGGCTGCAGGTGGGGATGGAAATGCCCCTGCAGTTACTGCTGAAACAAGCTCAGTCTGTCAGAGCATGGTGCTAATAATGCCAAGGTTGTGGGGTTGATCCCTGTATGGGACATTCGCTTATAAACTGGACTCGATGATCCTTGTGGGTTCAACTGAGTTCCAACTGAGAATATTCTGTGAGTCTGTAATTCTATAAATATGTAACTACCCAACACAGAGCTGTGCTATGGCCCCTGGACATTAATTTAGGAAGTGATGGCTACCAGCTCAATCACATACAGGAATTAGTATTTTGGACAAAATCATTGCAACCTTACTGCTCTTAGGAGTATGTTTGGGTTTAAATTAGACTGAGGAGTTGTGATGATGAATAGACAAACTGATGCTCAGACTTGTGACCTGGCACAGTTGTGAAATCAATTTCCAACCAGATTAATGAGTACAAACCAATAGATTTTAGGTGATTTTGAGTCTATGAAGGAAAATCTTTTCCAAACTAAGCAACCCCTTGGACACCTTCTCATTCACTTTGAGCTTAAGGCACGTAACTCGATTCTAGTATACAGGCTTCAAAAAGAAGGAACCTGTCTTTCATGATCCCCCCATTTTTCTTTTGGCAAGCTTGGGAGGATCTTTCTCTAACCCTTCAAATCTCCCTTCAACCTGTCTGGGCAAGTGGCAGTGTCTGTGGCACAGCTCAGGGCAGGGCACACGCAAACCTTTGTGGTGCCACTGCTGTGCTCAATCCAGCAGCACAACCCAGCAGCTCTGAGCTGTTTGTTCTCCTCCTCCCCGCTCTGCTTCAGCCAAGAACACACCCACCTGCTGCTACCACCCTGTACCTGCTCACAAATGAGCTCAGGATGCCTCTCCTCCAAAGTTCAGCCAGTAATTCAGCCCAAGGAAGGAGTGTGTGCTGCTGCAGGCAGTTAAAGGAAGGTGCTGGGACACAGCCAGCAGGTGCACGGAGCACCAGGATCCGATGGAAACACGGCACTGCTTCACTCTGCAAATGAGAATTCCTGAGCAAACATGGACATTTCCACTGACATTTGACTTTTAAGATGTCAAGTAGTCACCATTTCTGCTGAACAACTGGCAAGTGTTCAAAATGTTCAAATGTTGGCAAACAATTCCAGGACAAGTTGAAGGCTTAGAGAAAGATTTTAGTTGTAAACCTCCCAAGCCTGCCAAAAGAAAAATGGGGGCATCATGAAATACAGTTTTGTTCCTTCTTTTCTGAAACCTGAAGACTAAAATCAAGTTATCTGCATTAAGCTCAAAGTGAATGAGAAGGTGTCCAAGGGGTTGCTTAGTTTGGAAAAGATTTTTCTCCATAGACTCAAAATCACCTAAAATCTATTGGTTTGTACTCATTAATCTGGTTGGAAATTGATTTCACAACTGTGCCAGGTCACAAGTCTGTCTATTCACCACCACAGCTCCTCAGTCTAATTTAAACCCAAACATACTCCTTCTCCTAAGAGCAGTAAGGTTGAAGGGCGTCAGCTTTGGTTAAGACTGAACAATCTGATTTAAAAAAACTCTTCAGGAACTAAAGCGAAGACCTGCCCATGTCCCAAAACAATAAAAATGATCCATAGGTCTGAATCAGCACACCCACATTAAAATATCATTTATCACAGACTTGCCAAAGAACAGCTGACAGTGGGGGCCTGTGCAGACAGAGTAAGAGTTTTTACCTTCCACTCTAGATCAGCATTTAAATCTAATCCTTTCTAAGCCTGGCTCCTTTCCCATGACCTCCAAAATCCGGGTACAGCACACTGTTACTTCATACAGGTTATCACACTGTGAAAAAAAAACAACCAAACCCCAAAACCAAACAAGGAACAATAACAAAACCTTAATGAAAACATCACAATGGTCAATTGTGGGAAATAAATTCTGAATTTCTCAGCTACACATAAAAATAAGGATTCACAGATATTTGCCACTCTATGCCAAACACCTGGCCAGCGCACAACTGTGAACTACCCAGAATTAGAACAAAAACTTGATTTCAGAGTGGCCTGTTTTAGTTTTTCTCAGTGTAACCAACTAAAGTGACCACAATGGTTCAGAAGTTTCAGTATCTTACAAACCCATCAGTAACTCTTCCATGCAAATAGGCAGGTGCAAAGAAAAGCCACCAGAGTGAAGAGAACTTGCAGCAGTGCTTCTCTGTACCATGCCCACCTCCACTGCAAGGGAGTCACTTCATTTTTACATCTGTAATTCTCATTTTCATGGTGTCATTTTCAATACCTGAGCAGTCTGAAGTCCCAGCATGAGCTCAGCCTCCTGCTAACTGGATTACACAACATGTGGGAACCCTTCTGGCAGGCTCACAATCACCACTCAAAATGGCCCAGGCTCAGAGTTTAATCTAACTGCGATTCAAACCATCCTCAGAGGTTGCAAGTGTGCAGGTGACACCAGATCTTAAAGGCTCAAAGGGGAAATACCCTTTCAGCTCCAGTGAGAGAACTCAAAATCCCCAATCAAACACATAGAAAGCTGCTTTGCTGACACAAGTTCTAAAAACCAGGAGATGGGCAAGAAGGAAAAATCTGTCTCTCCCATTCAGCGAAATGGGTGTTAAAACACAGGAAAGAACCAGACCTTCTGGAAATACAAACTGATTTTGTACTTCTGTAGGAGGGCTGGTGTCTTGTGACATGCACTGAACAGACCTGTACTGAAGGCTCCAATGTGGAAGCTGAAAATTTGGTTCTGTACCAACATCACAGCAGGACTGGGGGATTAGTCTGAATGAAATGCTTTGAAAAATGAAAAGCATTAGGTAAATACTGAGTATTATTAAAACCTTAAAGATACTTAGGACAGAGTAATTACTATTCATGTGAGAGTACTGTGAAAATATTGGTTTATTTATGAATTAAATGCAGTTTGTATTAGGAAAGGGAACCACTGATAAGCCAAGAAAACAGAAGTCCTACAGAAAAAAAAATTGTACAAAAAAGTACAAGTAACAAACCAAGCAACTTCCATGTCAGACTCTGACTGATGGACACAACTTCCAAGAAAGATTTTTAAACACTTTTGGTCATTTTGGCTATTTCTAGAAGAGAGGAAAGAGATTGGTCCCATGGAAGTAAATTACTTCCTTGAGTTCTAGTTGGTGAAGAATAAGGACATTTTTGGTCCTGGGCTGTTTTAACTACTTGTCATTTGCGTCTCTGTCATCTCCAGATGAGATCCAGGCAACCTATTCCCCTTAGAGCTACTTTGTGTGGAAACAGAGCTCAAAGCCTAAACTTCCAGCTGGTCTGCAATGCCCCCCTCTATACCTGACGTCAGCTGTCAACATCCTGCCACTCTAAAACATCAAAAATAAAACCCTAAGCGAGGGGGGGATACAAACACAACAAGACCTTGCCTTCCCAAATGTCCTTGGCAGAGCAGCAAGGGACAGGATTCCTTCAGATGCAGCCTGTGGAATGTGTGGCCTCCAGAACACACCACCTTTCCACTTGGAATTTTGGACTCTTGAAGACGTGCAGGGGCACTTTTAAAAGTTTCTTAACAATCCAAGCCTCTAATCATACACAGGCATATAGAACCCAGGGTGCCAAACTGTACCTGCCAAAGGGAACATCCAGCTGAAATCTCTGAGAGAAGAACCTTGTATTTTACATGGTGAAAATGTCATTTCTTCATTCACAAACTTACTCAAGGTGGTGACCTTATTTCTCCAACAGCCTTGTATTGCATGTTCTAGAGTTGTCAGGAAGTACCTGTACATTTTTTTTAACGTGTGCATCATGCTTTACCTACAACAGTAAAATTTTCCAGCCTCAGCAGATTTTGTTCCACTGCCTGCACTCTGAACAAAACCCACAACAGCTAAAAAGGGCTCTAACCTTTGCAAACCTTTTGGTCCTGAACTCTGTTCGTGCTTCTAAAACAGGAAAGTGGTTTGTTGCACGTGACAATAGTTCCTCTGTACTTTAAATATAAAATTCCTGTTATCAATGGCAGCCTTTGAAAAACTCATCTTTGCAGAAAAGCTGAACTTCAGCAACCTTACGTTGTTTGAGAAAGAGCTTTGAAGTGTCTATTTCTAATCCTCCACTCTGAATGACAAAGAAGTTATTTGCAGTTGTGAATCTTTAAAATGCAGATCTGAACTGATGTTTCTGTTTTTGTAACTCATTAACACAAACCCTGCAATTCAGCTTTCACTGAACGTCTTTGTTCCATTCCAAAGTGAAGCACTAGTGCTGTCTCTCAAGATGATTATGCTCTTGGTGAGCCAGTGTTTCCGCATGTACATTCTGAGACCCAACAAAAATTACATTTTCAAAGACACCAGAAATAACATTTTCTTTATCTGCTATTACAAAGTGACAGCCACAGCCCAGGATCTCTTATTGTTCATGCATTTTACAAGGCTGAAAATGGATGGCAATAGGATTCGCAGCTGGCAGAATGTCTCCAAAGCTGAGAAGAATTTTTCTATCAAATTTTTACACAAAAGCAGAAACGAGGCTCTGGGCCCCGGATCCCACATGATCCAGCAGATGCTGTTTCCAGCTTCAGCAAGTTTTCATTCAGAAGCAACTGCCTCCATGTTCAACAATGCCCCATGGATCACACAAGATCCTGTTAGCCTGTATAAATGAGAGGCCTGGTTTAGAATTACAGTAAAAATATAATGCACAACTCTTTGTTTGGGAGAACTAAAACACTGCACTATCACCATTTCCCATCTCAAGGGGGTGCACATGTAGGGGTCATGATGATCCTACATGGAAGGGACTGTAATTAACTGTATATTCCCAAAAATGTACATATTTTTTATTGTAGTATTAACGTTGTAGTAAAATCTGTACAAGAAAAGTCATCTGTGCATCTTCTCTTTGGCATCTCTGAACTTGGAAAGGTGCAAATTGTTGGTTCAAGAACAGCTCAAAAGAGAAAATTAACCCACAGTTGCTATTTTGGCTCCACTGAAGTCAGAGGAGTCTTTCTCACTTCTGCTTTGGCACCTGACACTGCTACGGCCCAGGGGATGCAGGAGCCGCACAGAAAGGCCAAATCCTACAAGTTGCACCTGCTCAAAATGGCAAAACCAAAGGTGGAGGCACTGATGCTGGTTCCCAGCCATCAGACACGTGGCACGGCTTCAGCACATGAAGCCTCATGTGGGAGCCGCGCTGCAAAGAGTGACCCCTTAAAGATGCTCTGGGATCTCCACCCTAAGCAGTGACCCCCTAAAGCTGCTGTGGGAGCCCCACTGTGATCTCCTAAAGCTACTGTGGGAACCCCACCATAAGAAATGACCCTCTAAAGCTGCCGTGGGAACCTCATTGTAAGGAATGATGCCCTAAAGCTGCCATGACCTTCGAAAGGTGCTGCAGGAGCCCCACCAGAAAAAGTGACCCCCCAATCTGCTGTGAGACCCCAGGAACCTGCGGGAGGAGCAGCAGCCCGACACCCACATCCATCACCCCCGAGGTCCTGCTGCTCTTCCCGTCCTGCCCGGGGAACCCAAATTCCACACAACCCCTTGGGCTTGATGGAACGGCATTGTGGACCAAGAACCGCTGGCTGGGCAGAACCTCCCCGTTCCCACGGCCCTTCGTTGCGCACACCTCATTCATCCATCCATCCATCCATCCATCCATCCATCCATCCATCCATCCATCCATCCATCCATCCGCCCATCCTACGCGCACCCGCGGGGAGGAGGGGAGTGGAGCGGCGCGGGGCGGTGGCGGCCGGTCCCCGCGGGGCGGGCGGGCTCTGTCGCGACTCTCGGCGACACTCACCTCCTGAAGTCAAAGGGCATGGTGGTGGCGGTGCTGGTGGCGGGCGGGCTGCGGGAGCCGCCGCCCCCGGCCCCGGCTGTCGCCTCGCTGCCGGCGGCTGCAGGGCCAGGAAGTGACGGCCCCGGCCCCGGCGCCGCGCAGCCCCAGCCCATTGGGCGGCCGGGCCGGCCGGGGCTTCCGCCGCCGGGTTACGGGAGCGGCGGCCCCGCGGTGAGGGGTGAGGGATGAGAGGTGAGGGGTGTGGGCGCAGGGATGCGGGATTCGGGATGCGGGATTCGGGATGCGGACGGCCCCAGGGCCCGCTGAGCTCCCCGCGGGGTTCGCGCAGTTTGCGGGGTCCGCTCGATGCTCCCCGTGCTCCGCTCGGCCGCGCGGCTCCGAAGGCGCTGCCAGCACGGAAGCACGGAATTATTTCGGTTGGAAGAGAGCTCCAGGATCATCGAGCCCAAGCTGTGCCCCATCCCCACCTTGTCCCCAGCCCAGAGCACTGAGTGCCACCTCCAGCCCTTCCTTGGGCACCTCCAGGGATGGGCACTCCAAACCTCCTTGGGCAGCCCCTGCCAAGGCCTGAGCACCCTTTCCATGGGGAAATTCCTGCTGCTGCCCACCCTGAGCCTGCCCTGGCCCAGCCTGAGGCCGTTCCCTCTCCTCCTGTCCCTGTTCCCTGCGAGCAGAGCCCAACCCCCCCGGCTGCCCCCTCCTGTCAGGGGCTTGTGCAGAGCCACAAGGTCCCCCCTGAGCCTCCTTTGCTCCAGCCTGAGCCCCTTTCCCAGCTCCCTCAGCCGCTCCTGGGGCTCCAGACAGGAGTGTGGCCGCTCACAGGGGCGAGGTGTTTCAGGCTTTGTCCGGCATCTTTTGCACTCTCGGCATCACAGTAATAACAGCTTGTGTCAGTGACTGCAGTGTCTGGAGACAGAGCCTGGCCACGGTGACAGACAGGGGAAAGTCTCACACCTCCAGGTGCCCACGCAGGAAAGAGGAGCACCCACCCCTCCATGCCTCTGCACCCTTTAAGTTTAGCTTAGATATTAGGAAGGAATCGTTCCCTGTGAGGGTGGGCAGGCCCTGGCACAGGGTGCCCAGAGCAGCTGTGGCTGCCCCTGGATCCCTGGCAGTGTCCAAGGCCAGGCTGGACAGGGCTTGGAGCAACCTGGGACAGTGGGAGGTGTCCCTGCCCATGGCAGGGGGTGGCACTGGGTGATCTTTAAGGTCCCTTCCAACCCAGGCCATTCCATGATTCTGTGATAAGCTCCTTTAGGGCCAGCACAGCTCTTTCACCTGCTCTTGGAAATCCTTTTTTTTTGCAATTATACTGGAGACAAGGGATTAAAGTAAGAAAAAGCTCCCCATTCGTTAGGTGAGGCATTTCCCCAGTCTTTCCATTTTGCCCACATGCCTTTTTCTGGCTGCATCCCTGTCAGGTTCAGTGCAATGCACGAGGCACTGCTCCATGCACCATCCCCATTCCTTCCCACAATTGTGTCACCAGCTAACAGCATCCCTCAGGGAGGTTTTGCTGCAGGTAGTGTGACTGCTGCTGTGTTCAGAAGCGCTGCCACTCACATGCAGTGCAGATTAGACTGCACTGCAGGAACAAAACACAGCTCTTCTTGACTTTTAGGTCTAAAAGCAGGGCAAGAGAAAAAAGGAAATGGCAGCAATCTGAGTATGCTACATACTGCATTTTTAATTGATTCTGCACCTTTCTTCTTCTTCCTCCTGCTGTCATAATTTCTTTACTTAGAGATGCACATCTTTCCATTTTTTTCCTTTCACACAGAAACTAGGCCCATACTTGGCTAAAAAAAAAAAGAAATTCAGATTGAAACAAGCAGGGGAAAACTACTGAAGAGACAGAGCTGTTAATCAATACCATTTTCATTCAAAGAAAGAGATAATAATTCATGCTGGGAATATTAAAAACTAAACTGGAGGAATCCCAAGTATGAGGTAACACAGCATAATCCCCCAGAAGCCCAGAGGGAATAGATAAAAATACCTAATTGGTTTGGGTTTGTTTTTTTTTAATCTCAGACACCTAAATTATCCATCTGCATTGTGCGAGCATATTCAGCAGATTGCTAACAGATCAGCCACGAAATCCTGCTGCACTTTGCATTGTGCTCCAAAAGTGAGCAACCCACTGAAATTAATGAGACAATTCTCATCTCTCATGAGGTCAAGCAATTGCACAGGCATAGCCAGCGGGGACGATCCGTAGTGGAAAAAACCAAAACAAACAGTGCCTGTCGAGGTGGTTACACAACCGAGCGCTCGTCGGGCTCCTGGCAAGGCCCCGACATCATTAGCTGTTATTAACTGTCCTGTGCAGAGGCATCAGCTCTCTCGGGAGCCAAGAGAGTGCTGAAGGGTTTACAAAAGCTCTTCACTTGTACAGTAGATAAATCTGGAGGTGGCCTTGAAGAGTTCTCCTCCTGCAGGCTCGAGTCTCAAGAACACGGCGCAGCGAGAGCTCACGTCGTGGGGATTTTTATTTTCCACTGAAAGGTCAAACTGAAGAAAGCAACGGGCTCAAAGCAGCTTTGCAGTTGGGTCCAGCTCTCTCACATCCTTGCCAAGGGAAGAAGAAGTTAATGTCCTGAGATAAGACCCTCGTCACAATATTGTTTAATTACATAAGGCTTCTATCGAGGTGGAGATAAGAACAGGAATTTGTCCCCAGTCCAGCTGGGTGCGGCAGCTGAGCTCATGTTGAGTGTTAGAATGGGAACCAAAAGCAAGGGGTTTATTCGAGGTGGTTGTCACACCATTAGAACGGCAATGAGCAAACTGATACTGACAACTGGTGGCAAAGGTAACTTTCTTTTTCATGGGAGCAACAAACCAACCTTTTTCTGGCAACAGTAGCCTTAAAACTATTGTTCCTCTTCAAATTGCATTGGGAACGTTCATAGAGCCAAACTGCTACTCTGAAACCAGTAAGTCCCTATTTTCAGACCTCTTTAACCACCAAGAAACCAAAGCAGAAGGATGAATTGACTCACCTGAGACTACAGAGTAAGATCAGCTTCAGTTCTAAATTAGCAAACAACTCCCTTCAGTCCTAATTCTTTGTTCATAATTCTTCTTGCAAAAAAGAATATTTTCCTCATGACAGTTCACTTTCTTACAGATAAATCAGATCATGGATGAGTCTATCTGAATTCCTGACTAATGCCTCACAACAACAAAACTGGTACCTCCTTCCTATGAAAAAAATAGTGCCCAAAAAAGTGCTTTATTTGAATCATCTTCCTGGTTATTTATTTAATAAATTTGTTTATGCAGGTAAAATGATTCTTGTCCAGGTTTCTGAGATATTCTTCATTTCTAGATGATACACTATTCTTTAGCTTTAACTTCACATTAATAGAGTTAATATTGATTTATAGAGTTTATATTAATCCTTGATAATTCAGTCTGGAGGAGACTGAGGGGAGACCTCCTGGAACTTCCTCCCAAGGGGCAGCTCCGATCTCTGCTCCCTGGGACAGGGCTCAGGGAACCACGGGAGCTGTGCCAGGGGTGGGTTAGGCTGGAGATCAGGAAAGGCTCTTCCCCCAGAGGGTGCTGGGCACTGCCCAGGCTCCCCAGGGAATGGGCACGGCCCCGAGGCTGCCAGAGCTCCAGGAGCGTTTGGACAGCGCTGCCAGGGATGCCCAGGGTGGGGTTGTTGGGGGGTCTGGGCAGGGCCAGGAGCTGGACAGATGATCCTTGTGGGTCCCTTAAACCCAGCATATTCCTTGATTCTGTGATTCTGTGAATTTTACTTATTTTTGTTACCTCAAAGTTTTCTCTTTCCCAGAAAAGTGCAACCTCGATCCTTACCTGTTCAGCACGGTTTGGGGTGATCTAACATCCTGTAACACTCAATAAAGCCAATCTATGATTTCCCTTTTTGTTTTGTTTGGGATTCCTTTTACACAGGGCTGAGTTTTATTTTAGCCTCTGACTCCTGCCACAGCTCTTGCACTGGGAACTTACTGCAGGTGCTGTGACTGGGTCATGAGCAGCATTGTTTGCCAAAGGTAAAGCAGGGTACCCACAGTCATCATTTGGGTCACTTAGGCTTCGTTCATCAATTGGGAATGTGAGGTGACTGTTAGGAAGGTGCAGTGCTTATTCACTTACGCCCCTTCTGCTACAGAGGTGTGCAAAAACAGAACCAAAGGCTGCCCCGTGGCTTTTGTTTGGGATGCTGTGTGGCAGGGCCCAACCCCAGGCCGTTTTCCCCGGTGCTTTCATTCCCAGTTCACAGCACTGGTGTGGCAGGGTGGGCTGGGAATCGGAGTGAGCGCATTGCTCTGCAGGGCGTGTGCCCTCGATTATGTGTTGTGTTCTGCAGGGTGTGTCCCTGGCTGCCCGGAGCCCTGAACACAACTGCCGCTCAGGAAAAGGAAAAAACATTGCCGAGAATGAACAGAAAAATGTTATAAAGCGTTTTAAAAATATAAATAACAGCGCAGAGGAAATCTTTCTGAAGGAACAGGATGCGCATGGAGGTGAAGAATTCAAATACAAGTGCTGTGCTAAGTATAATCAGTAATGAAAGTTCAGCCCTTCCTCTTAGGATTTGGGTAAGCTACATGTTGGCAGTACTTTCCAAATTCCAGGGAACAAAAAAGCAAGCTTTAAATGTTGTCTTTAAGTCCTGTTGCAGTGTAGTTTGTTTATCACATATGTAATGCTGCCCATCTATTTTTGTGAGATCGGACTTAAAATATGCAGTAGAATAAATGTACTCAATTCACTGTGTAAGTTCCTTCTTTCTTGAACAGCTAAGCTTTTTCCTTAAGAAGACGTAACAACCACCTCTCTTCTTCCTGCTCAATAGGCAGAAGAAATAATCCGATTATTTTTCAGTCACAGGGATGGGTACAGCTGATGTGTATGAACGTGGAGAACAGGGTCTGTGCAGCCACATGGCCTCTTCCTTGTCCTGTGACAGTGGGCAAATGCTAAGGGGAATCTGCCACGTTTAAAGCCCTTAGAAAATTTACCCATCCTTTTAATGCGAACTGCCTGTTTTCAAGCCTGCTTCCTGGCACGTTTTGGGTGCCAGGAATTTACTATGGGAAAGTCACAGTGAGCAGAACATTTTTTTGTATTTTATTTCTTTTTTCCACTGTGGAAACAAACGCCACAAGGAAGTTGCAGCCCCTGTCACAGGCTTACCTCATGCTTTGTACAGCATCCCTGTAGTGGTGAGTGTTCAGTGGAGTTCAGGAGACTGCAAACACCCGACCAAAGGTCATGGCCAAAGGGAGATGCGAGTTAATAGTTAACCAGGGTGAAGGCCTGCATAGAGGACTTTGAACACTAAGGGGGCTGGATCTCAAGGAGTTTTGGGATTAGCAGCAAAGCAGAGTTGAGGATCAGAACCTGATTCTCAAGGTGTAATGCTCTCTAGTGAGTTAAATGCCTGAAATTCCCTTCACACTGGAGAGAAATAGTTCAGAACCTGGACTTGAAGGCCTCGAGTGCCCTTAGCCTGTGCACTGATGGTGAGATTCCTACACTGGCCAGTGGGAAATACTCAGGAGAAGGGGAGCTCTGGATACCTCCCTGTGAAACTCGAACAGGACCACAAAGTGTTTGCTTGTGGGCTTAGGTAACACGTTTGGCATCAACATCTAAGCTAGTCTTGTCAGTGAAAATATGCCTGGGAGATGAGCCACCCCTCTGCTTTAAATACTCACTGAGTGCTGGAGAGCACTTCCCTGGAAGTCGGGTCTGGACCTTTGAACACAGAGTGCTGTGAGAAACTTGAGGGCATGAAAGGAAGGGGAAAAAATGTGCTCTGCCCAGCCTCTGAAGGCTGAGCCACTGTATAACCAGAAGTGCAGAATTTCTGGTATCGGGTTAGGGCTTTTACCTTGGGAAGAGTGACTGTACTTGGATACTGAGAAGGGGTCCATGACTCACTGATGTTAAATACCTATAAGCACTCCTGAGAGTTCCCTTCTGCTGGGTACAGCAAGCCTGGGAAATGGAAGGTCTTGAAGCCCTTCCTGACAAAAGCCCCACCTGATTTCTGGACCAGGAGGGAAAGAGCAGCTGGCGGAATTGAGCCCACCCAGAGCAGCGGGGCACAAAAAGGCGCCAGACCTTGCGGCGCCTCAGGAAGCATTCCCCAGGAGCTGTGGGCACTTACAGCATCTGACGTAGCTCAGGAGGGCAGGCAGAGCTTTCCTGGGTTGCTCTCATGAGCACAGGCGCCAGCAGTCTGCAGAAGTTGCACTTTAGTGCCTGAGTGCCGTTTTGGATCTCTCCCAGAGCTGCTGCATGGGCAGGCTCTCAGTGGGCGCTCAGGCTCAGCAGGGATGGGGATGCTGTGCCTGGCTTGGTGTATTGAGAGTGACCTCTCTGAATGGGTGGCTCCTTCCCAGGTATGAGCTGTGGAAGCCGGCTCAGGCACCCAGCTGCAGGGTCAGGTGGCTGTCGAGCTCTCCTGTGGGCAGCAATACATAGAAACCAGCTTTTTACAACAGAACGACTATGGGAGCATTCAGCAGCACTAGGCCATCACAAAGACCCTCAGGCAGTAAACAAGCGAACCAAAACAACAACTGGACAAGGTGGAATTTTTCAAACAAGGCTCTGGAAGTTTCCTTGGAAGACTTGCCAACTCCTGCTGTGGGCAGCCAGTCCTGCTACTGCAGCTTAGCGGGTTCTCTCCCATCCTTTGACCCTCTGGAGCTGGCCCTGTGCGTGAGATGTTGAATTGCACTTCCCTGACTTACTTTGGCATGTCCTCTGTGCTGCCTTATCAGCGTTCTCAGTGATTTCCTCCAGATATTGTGTAGCTGAGTAAGCCCAATGGGACGTTACAGACAAGAAATACGCTGGGTTTTTTTCATCTTTTTCATAGTAAGGATATGGATTTTTAATTGCTGCCTCTCCTGCAAATGAGACTTGTGTTCTCCTTGTTCTCACTTGGTCTCTTGGCACTGCTGTGAGGGTCAGTGGATTGGGGAGATTTTGTCAGTGCTAAAGAATCTGTTGCAGAAATCAGGGTGTGGCCAAAGAAAAATATTTCATAAAGAGGTTTGATTAACCCTCTAATGAATTAAAGCAGAAATCATTGTCTCTGGCCTTGTTTGGTCTGCGGGGACGCCTTCCACTACCCCAGGTTTCTCCAAGCCCCATTGAACCTGGCCTTGGACACTTCCAGGGATCCAGAGACAGCCACAGCTTCTCTGGGCACCCTGTGCCAGGAGCTCACCACCCTCACAGGGAAGAATTTCTTCCCAATATCCCATCTAAACCTGCTGTCTTCCAGTTTGAAGCCATTCCCCCTTGTCCTTATCACAACATGCCCTTGTAAACAGTATCTGGCCTCAGATTTGGAGTGGGATTAGTTTTTGGTGGTCGATTCCAGATGCCTTGTGATCCAATCCTTGGTGCCAGCTCCAGCAATCACCACTTGGCCAAACAGAGACTCCAAATTGGTGACTGTCTCAAGGTATTGGCTTGAGATGGGGGTGAGGAGAGTGCTGTAAGACACAGAGCATGCAAGAAAGAGTGGAAAGATATGAATGAATGGAGAGAGAGACTGCTGGAGATGGAAACGCCCAGCAGGAGGGAGCTGGGAACAAATGAGAGCACGCATGTAGGCAGGCCAGTGCAGGAGCCTGAAGGTGAGGATAAATTTCAGCTTCTGGCAGAAGCTACGAGGAGATGTACTTGGGGAGGCTGAATTGTCAGAAATGAAGTGAAAGGTCCCCTTCAAATGACAATGTGCAAAATCAGAAATCTCTGAAGCAACCTGACTCGAACCAAGCAACAAATAAACCCTTCCAGAAAACTCCTCCAGCCTTTAGAGGAAGGCAGGCCCAGCAGTCTCCAGACCTCTCCCTCACCAAAGAACACTCCTTTCATCCTGTCTCTGCTGCAGCCACTTCATGGTTTCTTGCTCAAGCTTCTCACAGGAGAAAGAACAAAATCCTGTCCTCCTCACGCTGTGATGATAAGCCTGCAGTGGAGTTAGCCAGGATTTATTTTAATTGGACTTTTTCACTTTTTTCCTGGCACTTTAAAGTTTATGAACGGAAAGGATCAGTCTGACTCAGAGACTGGGCTACTTCCAAACATTAATCTTAGCTGCCATATGCTAATGCAGCTTGGCTCTGGTGCATCCTATGCTGTAAATATGTCTGTACCTTTCATCTGTGGTGTCAGAGGCCACTAAAGGGAACTCGACAGACTTTTGGGCAGATTGTGATTGCCTGACATGGAATCTGCAGGCATTGGATGAGGTTCTGGGAGGAAGAAGGCCTAGAAAACATCCGTATTGTGTTCCCTTGAAGTTCCTGTTTTACCATTCTGAAATATTGGTTATAATGCCCAGGGAAATTCTTTGGCCTGTGCTGACTCTGAAATCTATACACAGATTTGGGTTATCCCAGCACTGAGCTCTAGGCAATAAACCTTGGAATATTGGGTTGGGTTCAGTGGTACAATATTTAGCCCCTTCTGTTTTGGTTGGCTTTGTTGTATGGGTCTAACAAACACGTAAAGATGACTGTCCTGCTCATCATGACTTTTCCAGCACTGAAACATGAGTCTCTCATCATTTGTGTTTCACTTTCTTCCATTCTGCATCCCAAATGTTTCCATTCTACTGATTTCAAATTTTATTCATTGTTTGAGGGCGTGCACTGAAAGTATTTGGTATTTCCCTGCCCCTTCCTCATCTTCTTACTCACTCACTCACCCTCTTCCCTGAAACCATCGTGGGAACAACCCTATTTGAAAAGAAAAGAGAACTTTCCAATTCTACTTATTTCAATGGAATTTCCCTGATGTCCTTTTTCCATATCAGTGGATGTTTCTTGCTGGTGACAGTGGTGTGAACAGCATCAAGAAGATGAAAACTTCATTACAGAGGCAGTCACTAAGGCTAACATTAGCTTAATGAAACTGATTTTCCTAGATTCCCTCTCAAGCCTAAGGGCAGGAAAAGGTCTCCTCCAGAGAGCAGTAACCTCATTCCACGGGGAACATAGGCTGTTCACAGAGATTAACTCCTTAAGCCTAAAACTTAAAAGCTTAAAGAGATTGAAATCCACTCTCAGTTACAGCAGACAAATACCCAATCCCAGTGTTGTAGACTTGTTGCTGACATGGAGGAAGATGTTCTCAGCTGAGTAACCACTGGTTTATGGTGCAGGACAACATCCCTCTTCCAAGTTTCCAAGCAGCCCTGAGCAGGGAGCCCTCTGGCCTTGGTTGTCTGCATGGGAAATGATGTAAATCATTATGTTAATTCACAAAAGGCCTTTCTCCAGGAGGACAGAGATTTGATGGACACTTGATGGACACCCAACTACAGCCAGCAAAGCCTTGCAGGTGAGATACTGGCTTGCGAGAGTACAGGCTGACAATTACTGAAGCAGGAGAAGCTCAGCTGTCCCACGCTGCAGGGAAATTTCCTGGGCACATTTTACATGTTGCTATTTCCACACTTGCAGGCTCTGCAAGAGCCTGGACGTTGGGGACATCGCAGTGACGGAGGACGCAGTGCGTCCCCGTGCCATCAGGAGCCTCGTCACAGTGACAAGGCAGAGATGAGTCATGACTGGAGCTGCTTTATGTAAATAGGGAACCTCTGGTGTTCCCGTGGTGCCCATGGGGCCACGGAAAGTTCACGTAAGTGACGCTGCGTTCCCATGTCCCCGCTGAGGCAGGGCAGGGGAACGGGGCAAGGTGGCCGTGGTTCCCCCAGAGAGGGCAATATTAGGTCAAAACTGGTGGTGAAGCTGAAAGTGAACCCCTGGAACGGAAGGTTCCTTCCCAGCAGCAGTGCCTGGAGAAAATTTTCTGTTGCCTTTAGCTGTTAATTGCAAAAGTGATTGAGCCACTGATGGTAAATGCTGGGGAGGAGCCAGAGAAGGGGGAAATAAAGAATTTAGGCAGGGAGTTCTCTCGCTGCGAAATCAGTCAGTTTTAGTGAGATTTATGGGTCATCTGTGACACAGCTGAGAAACATATTTAGGAATAAATGAGGAAAGGTCCTGCTGCTGAGCGGCATGATGCTGCATTCCCTGTCCTGATGGCCTTGTGTGGGCAGCACATCCCAGGCAGGAGCACGGAGGGGGAGGAGTGGAAGCGTGAAAAACCAGTGCAGTGGAATCGTGTCTGTCCAAAGCCACAGATAATATTACTTCAGGTGGAGGGCCAAACTCTGACTCACCCCCACAAAAGGCACGTTGAAGTTTACTGAAGACAATGGAATTAATCTAGTGTAGAACTAATCTGAGGGAGAATGCCAGCCTCCAAAACACCGGCCTCCTTGGCCATGTGGTTCCGAGGGTGCCGTGACTCATGTGGACACAGCCCCACTGCTGCAGATGACTGCAAGCGGCCAAAAGGTGTGAAAAAGCTGACAAGCTTGAAAGGCTTTCTCTTGCATGAGTTATGTTGCTTCAAATCAGAAGGAAGATTTAATTGACTCCAGTGGGAGTTTTGCTTGAGTAAGGACTTAAGAGCTGAAGTGAGAGATGAAAAATAAAATGTACCTTGCTAGTGCAGTGCTCACAGAAGAGAGACTCCCTTCATTTACTCTGTTTGGAGAGATCCAAGTAACTTCCTTTAAATCATTTCAGAGCCCATATCACTTTTTTTTGTCAGTATTCAGCATGTTTCCTCTTACATACGATTGTTACTTTATTTTATTTTATACTAGTGTAACAGATATTATCTGTTACACTCCGCAAGTTTTCTCATCCCTTGCAGTCATCCAAATTTGATAATGCTCAGTGCATTTAATTACCTTTTTTTTTTTCATTTTTTCCCTTAATTGATCCAGACACCTACCTATTTTAACCCTACCCTTGTTACTATTGCAGCCACAGCACCCGTGTGTGCTTTGACTTCCAGAGAGGTCTGCAGTAAATTTCCCAGGCAGGTGATGGATTGGTGCAACTTTCATTTCTCACTGAATTGAAAGGTCAGTCTTATAATGCTGAGAGGTCCTCCATGAGCTAAGTCCTTCATGTGTTTTTGCTCTTTTCATTACCTGTTCCCCACTCTGTCCCACAGTGTAATGGCTGATAATTGAGCTCTTTTCAATGGTGTGGCTCCTGCTCCGTTGAAGGCAGGAGTTTTTTTCTCAGCAGAAGGCTGACTCATAAGGATGCTGCCTTCTATCCTTAGGAAAAGTGAGTCACTAATGGATTTTTCATTATACATTCAAGTAGCATGGACTGAAATTTTGTTCTACCAGTCTCGTCTTGAGGTAGTGTTTGGAAGCCTTTTTGATTTGGTATTTTAGTTATGTCTCAGTGAGGCTCTTGAGATACAAAAGGTGCTGTACAAGGAGCTGGTTTGTGTTATATGCTATGAGTATTCCCATTAACCTCAGCAGTGCCATGGTTTCACTCTGTGTGCTGTGTCCTTCCTTATTAAAATCCCATAAAACCCTCTTACACCTGCATCAACAAGTTCACCATCTGTTTTCAACAGACATAAAGAGTTGAGAGTTGGTTTTCAGAGCTGTGCAAAAGCTGAGAAAGCTGAGGCATAACTGAAATAATATGAATCCCATTGGTACTATTGCATTAATAAAAATAGTCCATTTGTTCAGGCAGTAATAATTTGCTTTTCTTTCAGACAAGCAGTGAAGATTCACCACTTCTCACAATGGCCCATGACAGAAAGTTAAATATTATTTTTCCTATTTCATAAATAAGGGAATTAAAGTTAGGGGAGATTATGTTGTGATAGGCAGGGTATGGGATTATTGTGGATGGAACCCAGGAGCCCTGTACGGTTTTTTTTCCCCCCAATGTAACAATATTTTATGTCAAAGATTTTGCTGTATTTACAGTCACTGCTTTGAGTTTAACTTTGAGTGATGTCCATGTGCAGGAGCATCTGGCAGACTCTGTAGATTTGCAGTTCACAGGAGGGTACCAGCTTTTGCCTGCCCATGTTGCATTCTGTTCAACTCCCTTTGCAGAGGGTTTTAAGAGGGAAGTCTGAATCTCTCTGCTGCTGACAGGAGCTGTTATTTAAAGCTTTGTGATGAGGATGCAAAAGGGATGCTGCTGGGTGCTTGCTTTGTTCTTCATCGCACAGAAGTGGCTGTGCTGCAATGACAGGTTTGTAAATCAGAGCTAGTTCCGTTCTCACACCACCCGATAACCTCACAATCTCTCTGTCAGCTTCCTGAGGGCCTTGGGAAGCTATAATCTGCGATAAAAATGGGAGTTGGAATGTTACATATGTATCAAAGCTGAAAGCTTGTGCCTGGCTGACCTTTTCATTTTGAGCAAATGCACTCATTTCCTTTGCGTTGCTTCGCTGTTTCCTCCTGGAGCTCGGCATAAGAGGAAATTCTCCGGGATTGTTCTCCTTAATCAGGGGCTCCATTGTGCCAGCTTCTCTTCCTTTCAGGAGCAGTTTTCCTCGTGGAGCATCACTCTCTGGGCTCTCAGGCATCAGTGCCCCACGAACTCAGTCTCATTTCAGCTGCCGTGGCTGAGAGCACATCAGGGGCAGTGGGTGCTGAATTCAGTGAGCTGTCAGAATAAAGAAACAGCCCTCTGATTTTCAGTTCAGAAAAAGAAACCCTCACTGGATTTTACAGTGACATTTCCCAGTGCCTGTGGTTAGGCTCAGATGAATAATGAAAATGAGTGGTTCGTAAATTTAGATTTTGCTTCATTTCCATACGTGGGGGGATGTCATTTGTTGTCATGTCACTGCTAATATTTGCATAGTCATCTGGCAATTATAAAGCTGGCATATGAATCTTTAGGACAAATAACTTCTCCAGAAATATATTCTGGAATGCCTAGTAATTATGACTAGCACATCATTTTTCATTTTCTTTTTTATTCCTCTTTGTCATCCAGTCAAGAAGTTCCACGCTGTGACTGTACAGCCCAAACTGCAGATGGTGCAGCATTTGTATACACACATCTTGCTCAAAATTAGGCAAGTATTTAATAATAAAAGTGTACTGGAAATCACCTCAAATTGTTTGGGAAATAAAAGTAAGGCTGAAGTTGCCAAAAAAGATTATTTGTGTTGGCAACCTTGGCTTTGTAAAGCGCAACATAAACAAAAACAGTGGCAGGTCAGTTCTCAGGAAGAGCTGAGGCTTCACCAAGTCTTATCTTCTGTTTCCTGTTGCACCACAGAGGTGTTGACATCATGTTCCTGCACGTGCAACATGCAAAAAAAGCCCAGGGTTCATCATTCTGTTTTGGCACAAATAAACCAACTTTTGCTCGTTGCTACTGATTTTCTGCTGTCCTGCTTTCCCCCACTGGAGTCGGTGTCTGTGGGAGCCAGGCAGCCTCTGCAGGTGTTTCACAGCACACCCAGTTTTTTTGCTTTCCTATCACATGGCTTTCAAGTGCAGCTTGTAATAAAAACCAGCAGTGTTCAGGGGGCTTTGGGCAGTGTGTGACCCATTCCTGAGGCACAAAGTTCCATGGGAAGGACCTGTGTGGCAGCATGGTTAACAAAAAGAGCATAAGCCCCAGGACAGCCCTTCATGCATTTCCACTGGAGTCAAATCGCCAGGGAAATGAGGTTAGGGATGGTGATGATGATGATAACAGCAAATAATGCACGCTCCCCTCGGATTTTGGCTGTCTATCAAGACAGACTTCCTGATGAGGAGATGCATCTGTCTGTCTCCAGTCCCTTCAAGGTATCTGCAAGGCACCATTTTTTGCAATTACAAAGGACTGCAGATGAGAACATGCCCCATAAGAAGCAATCCAGCAGCATTCAGCCCAGACTGCTGTCTCTCATTTCCATAATCGTTCTCATCTCAGCTCCTCAGCCATTAGCAAGCCAAATCTCAGAACAGCTCTGTCAAGTGCTCACACTGGTGGCAGTGGCCAAGAACCTCCAGGCTTTTCCTTTTGCTGCTCGTGCTGTGCCTTGTTTGCATGGGGATGACACAAGAGGGGCACAGGGCCCTGTCACATCCTGCTGGGAGGGGATGGGGGTCACTGAATGGATCTGTTTGCTTCCAGTGGGGACTGGGACTCTGCCAGAGCGCTTTGCCAAGGGATTCTTCATGGAGTTTGCAGAAGGCACCTGCTCCAGCCGTGCACCTCTGGGGAGGGGACTCGGTGCCAATTGCCAAACGGAAGGGAAGCAAACCCACGGTGACGTAGGTGCTTTCCTGTTGCTGGCAGTGCCATGTAGAAAAGAGGAAGGGCAGCCCCGTGGAGAGCACTGGATTGATTGCAAAAGGTCTGATCTCACCCCAGAACACTCTCCTGTCCAGTCCCTCAGCTTCCACTGGCTGTGTTCTTCCCAGGAAAGTGGGACCAGCTCTGCTCCCTTTCCTCCCTCGTGCTGTACAGGGCATTCTGCTTTCTGAGAGAACAAAAACCATCCCAGTTCCTCTCTAAGAGAACAAACCCCATCCCAGTGCACCAGCTGGTCTACAGGAGCCCCTCCCTTGCCACTGCAGGCAGCACCGAGTTGAATTCCAGTCAACGATTAAGGGAGGCTTTGGCAACAGCAGGACAGGCCTCCCCCCAACACGTGGACTTTGTGTGAGAGCAAACACAGCCCAGCACCTCTCAGGGCACACAGGTAGCACTCACAAACATCTCTTGTGCTAAAGTCCAAGCAGAAGTTGGTATTTGCCATGATTTGGGATCACCATAGCCTTCTGCACACTCCTGTCTAATCCTGGACTCACCCGAGGTTGGGCTAAGTGTTTGTTTTGGTTATTCTTGGCATATTTGGTAATGAGGAACCAAAGGCTGCTTGGCCCATCCTCTCACTCTTGGGCCAGTTTATTGTTGCTGATTCTCATCATTTTATCCTTGGTCTCGTGACGTGCAGCCACTCAGGTTTAGTCACATCTATCATTCTCCATGACCTATTTAAATGATGTGCAAAGGAAAATAACCTTTGTTCAAGGTATTTGCCCTCGATTATTTTTTCATACGCTGCTGATTATCAGTGTTGTAAAATGGGATGGTTTTTTCATGACATTAGTGCTAGAAAGTGACTCTAGATTCATTCCCATGAATGACTTTGGCCCAGATACGCTAAGAAACGAGCAGGATTTGTCCCTGTGGTCTCTCTTACACTCTCAAGTGAAATTTAGAGGATTTTTGCTACCTATTTCCTGTCGATAACCCCTGAAAACCTGGATGATCTCATCCTTAGACTGCCTTGGGCTGTCAGAAACAGAAGGTTATCTCTTAGAAAGTCACAGTGAAAGTGGCAGCTTCCCAAGCCCATGAGATGCTCAGGGCTGTGAGTGTGAGGGTTGCTTGGGTGGTCCCTGTTCTGCCTTCAGGATATTCGAGAGAGGAAGGGGGAAGGAGCTATCCTGGCACCTCCAAGGAAGCCCCAGTGGGAAATTTCCTGGCAGACAGAGCAGCTGTAGGACTCCACTGGGTACATCTGTCACTTCACCTCCCTTCCTTCTACATGGACTGCTCTGGTGCTGGAATTGCCACATAAACTATTGCACATCACTTATGCCAGCGGATTTCTTTTCTCAGCCTTTGAAAACGGAGTTAAATGTGACCATTCTTCTGCTACAGACACAGAAACTGAGGCACAGAGGATCTGAAGGAAGGTTAGGCAGCACGTCGCAGGCAGTAAATCCCAGGTGTCCTGATTTCTTCTCACCCAGATGAATCCCTAGAACTCAATATCTCCTGTAATAAAGCTTAGCTCAGAGTCTTATTCTGAAATGTAATTAATATGCAAAGTGCTTTGATCCCCTTTGATGAAAGATTCCGTGTAATTTGCTACGATATTTTAAATTAATACCTCTAACCGTTCTGCAGCACTAAAACGAAACACAGATAATTCATTTGCTATTTTTGGGGAAAGGACTGAGCCTTTTACTCCAGGAGTTTTAGGTTACAGTCATTTTCAAGAGGAGGGCTGTGAGGTTTCTGCTGCTGTCGAAACACTTAAAAAGTGAGGATTAGCAAACATACAGTGTGTTCTGGGATCCTGGCTCCAGAGGGGTGAGTTCCCCCCCTGAGGATGACTAACAGCAGGATGTGGGACATAATTTGCATGTTCTCTGCCTCTGCTGCAATCATTTGTGTATTGGATACTTGAATTATACATTACACAGAAGGTCGCCCGCTTGCCAAGCTGACAGCCCTGCTGAGCAGAGCACAGCCCTGGACAGGGGGCTGCTGTTACTTCAAGAAAATGCTCAGTGCTGGGCTCAAAAAAAGAATAGTTCTGTGCATGAGAGTGGAATTTGTCACTGAATACTTTGGGGGTTGTTTACTCATTCTGACCACGCTCCTGCTTAGCTCTGACTTTCACCTTGTTTGCATCTGCTTCTGTTCTTTTCCTGAGGGGAGTTTCATGCTGTTGGGAGGTGACAGAAAACATCCCTGCACACTCCAGTGCTCCCTCCCCCAGGAGATCCAGCCTGGGCAGTGGCAGATTCCCCCTGCCCTGCCTGCTAAGGCTGCCTCTGGTTTTTCACAGAAATCCCAGGCTGGGAGGGACCACAGAGGGTCACTGGTGCCACAGAGGGTCACTGATGCCACTCCCTGCTCCAGCACGGCCATCCCAGAGCACAGGGCACAGGATGTGTCCAGAAATTTCTGGAATATCCCCAGTGAGGAGACTCCACAGCCTCTCTGCTCTCTGTTCGGGGCTTGATCACTGCACAGGAAAGTTCTTCCTCATGCTCAGGTGTATCAGTTTCTATCCATTGCCTCTTGTCCCTGTTTCCCAAAGGAGACAGGAGAGTTCCCTGCTCTCCTTGCAGCCTGTTTGAACCGTTCTTCACTGACAGGAAGATGCCAGAGGTGCTTTTTTCTACTATCCTGCTCAGAAGAAAACCAAACCCCAAACCCCAAAAACTCTAATAAAAGCCCACAAAGTCATTTTTGTAGATTTCCTGTCCAGGAGGACAGACTTCACAGCACCTCCCACTGCAGCCAGCCTCTCTGAGAAATCATCCTTCACAAGTTGAAGTCCCATGAGAGAAGCAGTGATCACACTTTTCCCCTTCAAAATATTATTTTTTCTGTCAGTACTGACTGCAAGAAAAACAAGCAAGAAAAAGGAAGTGATTCAAAGCTCAGTGACAGAGTGCACTCATCTGTGGTCTGATCAGCTTTCTGCTGGTGGCCACACTACCTTACTGTACCCAGGCTTAAAACTGAAGGTCTGTGCCCTCCCAAATTCTATTTCCCAAGCAAAAATATTGGATTTAGTAACAGGTTCCTGTAAGCCCTGTGCCTTTCTCCTGCTTAGGACTGGTCTCGACTGGACAACCCATGGCAGTGGGAACCATTTTATCAAATGCATTCTTCCACAACCTGTTTTTCAATTTGGGTCCATCGGAAAGATGTGAACAATTTTCTTTGGTATTTTCACTGAGAGCTCAAATCTTTTCGTTAAGAATTGTTCATTAGACCACATTCACATTTCCCCTTCCCTTCTTTTCCTTTCCCTTTTTTTCCCTTCCACTAAACCCATGGTTTCAAACTCCGAATTGAATCTGTAAAACCCCGGTGAGAACCTTGGAACCATTCCCCATGGAACCATTCCCCATGGAACCATTCCCCATGGAATGACACTTCCCTCTCGCCGTGCTCTGCTGGCTGCCAGTCAGAGCTTCCAATATAAAAAGTGTTATGCTGGGTGATGCAGGAGCTGCTTATCTTATTCAAGTCCCCAGTGCCTCCAGGGCAGGTGGATTTCTGGGCAGGTGGCCTCACAAACCATGTCAGCAGAAATCAGAACCTCTCATCTCCCCTCGGAATTGCTCTCATTCCCACTGAGCCAGGCTCCTGCCTGATGTAACTCAGCATTTTCCCATTGGTTCTAACCAACTATTTCCAAATTCCCAAGAAAACCATGAGCACTCCCAACCTTCCCCAGGTACAGTGCTTGGCACAGCATGTGCTGCTGCCAGTGGCTCTCTGGCCCCCACAGTGACTCCATCCAATATTCCAATGGATTCCAGGGAAGCTGCACACATTTACTCCGGGCAAGAGCCTGGCCTGGAGCAGAAATGCAGATATTTTGTCACTTTATAAACAAAAGTCATTGTTTTTTGGCGTAATGTGCCATCCTCCTGTTTCTAAGCAAAAGATACATCACCAAATCCTCAGGGGGAAGGGCTGTGTGAGTAATAGCAATGGCACAGAGTCTGCAGCCCAACCAGCGTGCCAAACAATATTCCAAGAAAATACTTCTAAGCTTCAGGAGTTGCGTAAGGGTGATTATTATTTTTGAAGCACAGAAAACCAAGTCCAGTTTCTAAAAAAGCAAACACATATTTTTAGCCTTGCTGGTCTCTTGATCTCAGGCTAATGAGAACCATCTGCACTGGGCCTGGCTGACGTTGGTGGTAAATAACCTTTCACTGCAACATTCCAGATGTTTCAGAGGCTTCTCTGCGGAGCAGCGCTTGTCTCCCTGCCTGTCAGTCTCCCTCTCTGCCTTTCCTGTCCATGTTTACTTCAGGAATATGCATTCCTTTATTAAAAAGTTCTTTGTTAAAAATAGCTGCTCAGGATTTTTTGGCTAAACTTTGTTAGGGTTCTTGCTCAGCAGAGAAAACGAAAGCTTTTGTTCCTTACTGTCAGTGTTGAAAGAGAAAATTGGAGATTTGAGAAAGAAGTGAAAAGATTTGGACTAAAAAACAAACCAGAAATCAGTTGGAGATGGATTTCTACCTCATCTGGATCCCGCTGAGGATTCCAGCTATTGAACAGACACGTTTCTTTTTGGTATTGAGAAATTGAAATGGGACAAACTTTTACGGAATACACAAATGTGCTTTTTTTATGGACAAGATACGTCACTACAAAACCTTTGCAACTCATTATGTAAAGGAGTCCTGTGGTTTGCTTTGCTGCCTCTGCTGTGCTATATCCTGGTACTGGATGTTTCCTATGCAAAGAAACATCCCCAGACACACGGGTCACTTTTTGTCCCAGCCAAGCTAAGCTGAGCGAGACTGCTGGAAAGAAAATAAAGGGATTTAAAACCATCCTTTGACCTTTCTGTTATCTCCACCTGGAGCCTGCCTGAAGTCTGATGTGTGACAGCTTCATTAATGCTGTAGCTTGGACTGGGGGTTCAATTAGATAAGAACAGCTCCAGTGTCAAACCTCCTACTCAGGTCTCTGAGCTGATGCCTGTATCATCCCCTCACGGTGCACTGCTCAGGAGTAATGAATCCTTCCTCAGGAGTAATTACCCCGGAGAATGCGCTCTCCAGTGGGTAATGCCTTTCTTTTAAACACTCCGTGTCCCTGCCCAAGTGTAAAAGCTCTGGAAGGTACAGGAGAGCCGGTGTGCTTTGTCTGAAGGCTTTGGGGCTGTGAGGCTCCTCAGTGCTCTGCTTTAAGTGGGGCATTGTGATGGAAATTGCAGCAAACTCCGATTTTCCGAGGTTCTGTGGGCTGGGACACGCAGCAGAACCGAGCACAGGGTTTTAGCAAGTGCTCCCTCGTTCTTTTGTTGCCTGCTATCAAATTTGTTTCATAACAAAGGTTTCCTGAGCTTGGGGGTTTTGTGTGTGTTAATACTGGTAATATGATTTAAATATTCTGATGATTCATTTTCACTCCAGAGAGCTGAATCAGCCATGTAGAACATAACTTGCTTCTCCCAAACCGTTACCTTTTCCATCCTTTCTCGTCATTTCTATAAGGGGATGATTCATGCTCCTCTTGTATTTATCATTTGAGAATGTGCCCCACTCCTTCAGCTATTTTCACTTCTTGTTCCTCTTTTCAAGAAGAAAAAGAGTGAAGAAGAAACAAAAGTGACTGTTGATCGATGAGACATATCCCACTGCTGGGCCTGGCACGTGAGCTAAACCTGAACTGGACAGAGAGGAAATAGAGAGGAAGAAACAGCCTTGAATTATTAAATTGATCAGAGGCCAAACTGCAAAGTTCAGCCCCTGGCTCACATTTCACATATTTTTGAAATCCTGTGTGTTCAAGTTGGGGGTTGTGTTCAAATAAATGTGCTCAAACATATTCAGTGTAATGATTTTATTTTTTTTTTTGCTTGTTTAGCAGAAGTCCCTTATTTTATTTAGTTATTCAATTCGAATTTGTTTTTTCTAGAGCTTGGTTATGGTTGTGGCTGGCTCAGCCAATTAACTGATGATAACGTTAATTATTGATTGACCTGATTACATGAGAGCATTCTCAGAGATGGCTTTGAGATATATAAAAATATAAGGAAATAACTGTGTCAGGCCTTGGGAAAACACTTGGACTCTTGTCCTCAATTTCCATGTGAGACACTGTGCTTCTCAGGAGTGAGATCAGTTTTAAACCCAGAGAGCATCTCTGCCTTCCCTCTCCCACTGCCAGTCTCACCAGAACCAGGGTCCCACTCCAGGTGAGGCTGGGACCATCCAGGTGAGGCTGGGACCATCCAGGTGAAGCTGGGATGATCCAGGTGAAGCTGGGATGATCCAGGTGAAGCTGGGACCCATCGTGGGGCTCTCTGGCTGCTCGTGCCCTCCAGGAGCTGCCACACTCAAAGGAAAGTCTCCCCCAGCTTTCAACCATTTCCATTTTAGGGCTCCCCTCATCCTGCAGCTTCTTTGGGATTTTAATGGGAATGGAGCGTTTTACAGCACAGCAGCTGTTAAAAACACTCTCTCAGAGATGTGTTCATTGAGCATCCCTTGGGCTGGGCCTCTCTCTAAACAGAGCTCTGGATTTTGAGCAGCAGCCGAGGTGAAATCACAGCTGGAGACAGGCTCCAAGAGCCACAGGGCATCTGTCCACACACGTGGCCACCCCTCAGGAGAAACGTCCCATGTTTGGGCAAATTCATTTGAGCCAATGCTGCTGTGTGACCTCACTCCTCATCCAGCCCCACCAAGAAACACTTTGTCCAGCCCTTCAGAGGACAGCACGAAACTGGACTCACCTGGAGGTTTCACAGCACGGCCATGACATCAGCTCAGCCCTGGGTTTTATCAAGTGGGCCACGAGCAATGTGGGAGGGCCAGGAGTGGTCATGACAAGGCATTTCAGGGACAAAGAAATGATCATCAGATCCCTCTCCTGGACCCCACGAGTGGCAGAGAGGGCACTGCAGTGACTCACCCTGCCCCGTGTGTGCTCCTGGAAACAACACAGAGGGACAAAGTTTGGCTTTTTCCACAGCCTAAAGGTTTTCATATTCCAAACAGCCAAGTGTTCTTCTCCCCTATGAGTAATGCTGTGTTTTCACTGACCGCTATTACACACACATCACCTCCCTCCATCACATGAGGGAATCGTGTCATTTTGCAAACATTGTCACAAACTGCAGGGCACAGAATGAATAAGCAGCTCTGTATTTACTGACAAGGGGGGATTTTTTTAACAGTTATGGTTCAAACACCAAGATTGGTTATCAACACCTTGGAAGCTCAAACTAAGAAAGCAAAGGAAAAGGTACAAGAGTAACGAAGGGACTCAGCTGGAGCATGTGCAGTGTAACATTCACTGGAATTTCTTTGTGCCTTGCTTTCCTTACAAGTTTCTTTACTTTTTGACATGCTCTCATGAAGTGTCACTCTTGGGTCCCCACTCTGAGTTACTCCATAGTCCAGGAATGCAGGAATTGTGAGTTTTGATAACAGAAATCTCACTTTATTTCAGACAGTTTCCAGTTGCTTTTGCTGTTACATCCTCCCCTTCTGTCCCCTCAGCAAATAACCCCTTTTAACACCATTAGATGTGGGACAAATTTAGACCTGGAGGATGGCAAAAGTGGCACAGATGAGCAGTGGAAGTACAGCAGGAGGATTTGCCTTCTGGGCCCTTGATTCCTGCACTTAGCACAGGACTTCAGGAGGAGACAGAAATGCCTTTCCATCAGCTCTGCAGCTTTCAGAGCCCTAAAAGTCCTGCATTATCCCAAGCTGGCTTTATCCATCTAAAGCTCTTTGTGAGCTGGGAGAAGTTGGTATGTGTGAACATGAAATTCTTTCTCACAGCATCTGGTCACACTGGCTTCACTGACCCTTCCCTGGTGGGAAGAGCTGGAGCTACCACGAGTGGAGAACAGGTTTGTGGTGGCTCCAGGACAGGGAACAAGATGCCCAACTCCAGCTCTATCCCTTCCAGCTCTGTTTTGTCCTCTCGTGTGCCACGTCCCCTTATGAAGCCTTCACCTCTCTGGAGAGACAAGAAGAACTGAAGAACGATCTGCAAATGGCAGTGCCTCAGCAGCTCTTATCTCAATCTTTATGCGAATGGATGGTTCTAGGAATCTGAAGCTCTGTAAGAGTCACTGCGCCCACAAAACGCTGACATCACCTGACAGGCAATAAACCCAGGGCTCATGTTCCTGGGGAGAAGAACACGCCTCTCCCCGCTCCTTGGTGCGAGCGACGTCATTTGTTTTCTATTCAAATTCAGCCTCCTCCCACGGAAGCCTTGCCTTGCCCTACCAGCCGTCAGGAGATGTTATTGAGAAAATACCCGCTCCAGCAATAGGAAGAATAATTTCCCATAAGTATATTTTATTGTGTATCTAATGCCTTTCATCTTGAAGTAGGAGAACTTTACAAATACAGCGATTTTATGGAATAAATACCCTTATGCCTAGTGCAAGGCATGATTCATAGCAGATTAATAGAGGCAATTAAATGTAAGATTAAATTGCCTAAACCATTTACCCTACTAAGCTGATCCCAGAGCTGTGAAGTGTATCAGTGCCACTAATTCCCAGAGATATTCCTTTGCAGGCAGGTATTTAATGATTTGAAATATCAAACCCAAGGTATCCCAGGCTGGCTCTGTAATGCCTGTAATCACGTTAAAACTCAGCACTAAGCAACTCGCCCGAGGCAGCTCGGTGAATCACGGCAGGAGAAAGCAGAACTTCTGGCTTGCAGGAGCCGCTCAAGCAGAGTGCAGCCACTTGCAGAATTAGGATGGGGGCTGTGCACACTGCAGGTCCTGGGTTTAGGCCATGACAAGCATTTGGTGGGTGCTGTGACGGGTGAACACACGAGTGCAGGGTCACACGGTGCTGGCTGCTGGCAGAGCAGGTGGCAAACGCCAGCTGCAGCTCTGGGACCCTCAGGGTTTGGGGCATTTGGAGCGCTGCTGCAGCATCAGGAAGAGATGGGAGCTCACAGCAGCAGGGAAAGGCTCGTGATGAGGAGCCTGGAGCCCAGGCAGTGCCTGCTGTGGGCCACTCTGCAGGACTGGCACCCACTGCTGCCAGCCCCTGCCATGCCAGACCCTGCGAGCAGCGAGCAGCTGGAGAGAGCAGGGGAGCAGTGGGCTGAGATTTGCTTAGGCAGAAAGGGGTTTTCCATATTCCCCAAAGTACATCAGGATCCAGATGTGTTCCCAGTGGAAATACCCAAGCTCCCACGCCAACTGTTTCCCACTCGTGGCACACAGAAATGAGGATGTACCAGGTTTTCCAGGCAGTCTCTCCGGGACGGAGACCTCAACCCAGAGCTGGTTTTCGTGCTGTTAGGACCTACCCTTCTGCCACCCCACTCCCCCAACTCATCAGCTCCAAGAAGAAGGATTTGAGGCAGTCTGAGCTCAGCCAAACCCTGGCCAAAGGGTTAAATCTTGGGATTTAAATGCATAAAAAATAATGTTTTCATTGTAGTGTGAGTCATCGGTAATTCTATATTGTTTGTGTTCTCTTTATTGTGACCTTTCATCTCTTAATCCTTTTTTTGTTTCCTTTCTTTCTCTTTCTCTTTCTTTCTTTCTCTCCATCTTTCCTTCCCTCCTTGCTTGCTTCCTTCTTTTTATTTCTCTCTTTCCCCATGTATCTTTCCTTTCTTTTTCCTTCTGTTTCTTATGAATCTGTGCCTCTCTAAAATCTGTCCAAATATTTACAAAAGGAAATGCTGGGTTGTGAAACTGAATTCAGAGAAAATGTTACACATGCTGAAGAAATGCATCCAGCACGGTTTCCAAATGTTCCCACATGCATTTTTGTCCTGTGTTTCAAGTGTTGGGGCTTGATACTTCATATCTTTATTCAGGCAAAACTTGCACTGAAGGCAGCAAGGTCCAGGCTGGGGTCTGGTCCAGTGGTGCCGTAATTCTGGAGTGGTTCCATTTGATTTTGGCCATGGGTGACTGGTTAAAAAGCCTGAATAACCAGTGTGACTGGGTAACTGGTTTGTGCAATGGGCCTGTTCCAGGCCAGGGGTTATCATCACTTGTCACCAAGCTGGAACAAACTGGCATCGCTGTCAGGCAGAGCAGGAGCTCTCTGCAGCTCTGTCACCTCCAAAACCATCAGCCAGGTTTCACTGGGAGACCCCCGGTCCCTGGAGAAGCCAGGACAGGTCTCAGGTCCTACTGAGACAAAAAAAACCCCAAACCCACGCTCAGCTGTGCCGTGATGAAAGTGCCATGAAGTCATTTTCCCAAGAAGTCCTTAATGCCACGACTGAGGGCTCACACTCATGTCCTCATGTCCTCGGACATGTTTTGGCAGGGCTGCAGGGAACTGTTTAAGCCCCGGGGATAAAGGGAGTCGGCAGTGGGTCCCATCTGCTCCAAGAAAAGCGTCACCTCCCACCCGCACACTCCATGCTCATGTTTCTATTCTTACCCTCACAAAGGCATCGTGGCCCCGGTGCAAACACGGATTGTTTTGGAGGAAGGGGTTAATTTTGTATTTCCTGCCTTTTGTTAGGGCAGGAAAACGAACCCTTCAGCGAGTCATTCAAGTCGCTGAGCTTCTAAAAGCCACTTCACGCCTCTTTTGTATTCTGCTTTCTTGCATTCTTACGGCAGGTTTATTTAAGAGGAGAAAACAAAAATAAAGCAAGGAAATAGCTAGCCCAGGATTGTGAGTGATTAAATACACGCTGCCACACGTGATGAATTTTTCTCTTCCTGATTTGCACCGGGTGTAAACAAGACCAGATTCAAAAGTCTCACAGTTACATAAGTGCATCGAAAAGCAATTATCATTGTTGTGGAGGTAAATTCCCTTTGTGCAAAGACCTCCGTGGGGCGTCATCCCTGCACTGGCTCGGAGCAGCCAAGGTACCTTGCCCAAGTGCCTGGCTCATATTCAATATTTGTGTGGTGCTGGTTAATATCATGATGAGAAAAGTGGATGTCATTGAGAGCACGTTGTCCCTTGGCTGGGCAGGTGGCAGGCCTGGAAATTCCTTCCAACTCGGGAAAAAATGAAGATGCCAAACTGGGGCGGGGGAAAAATATCTCTGTCTTTTAGCTTTGTGTGACACTGAGTAGGGTTTAGGAAGGGAAGAAAAGCCTCTCAGTGGCACCTGTGAGCCAGGCAAGGGGTGGAATGGATGCTCTTTATTCCCTTCCAGCCCAAACCATTCTGTGATTTCATTGTTCTAAGGATGTTCCCAGCTTCTAATCCCACAGGGCTACATCACTGCAGCTGGACAGAGTCCTTGCCTCTCCTGTGCTCTTGCCAGGGGATGCCTTAAATCAGTCCCACATCACACTCCAAAGGAGTAAAGAGAAGCCATTCCTGGGTACAGACCCACAGAAAGCTCCGTGTCCAAGGTCCATTTCCTCCAGGAAAAGATGATGAACACAGCCCTGTCTTGTGGCCATCTGTCGTGCTGGCTTGTGCTGCACAAAGTTGGCAAGGAATCCACGACGGAGAATTCCTGCTGTTCATCTCCTTAGAACAATCTGGGCAGGCTGGTGTTGGACAGATGATGTGCAAGGTCACCAGAGCTTGGTGTCACAGTGATAGCACATCTTTTGAGGTGCTGGCTTGGAGCACATCCAAGGAGGACAGCTGGGTCCACTGCCACCAGCAGTGAGGTCCCTGTGGAGGGACATGTGTCACCTGCCCAGCTGGTGCATCCTGCAGGGTCCCTCTGCCAGTGGGTGCTGGTGTGAAGGAGAGGAGTCATTTCCCAGCACCCAAGTGTGTGAGCGTTCCTCCCACAATCTGCTTCCAGCCCGCTGCTAAAAGAACAATAAATAAATGGAATGAAAAGTGCAATGCCGTGTTTATTTTAAAGGAACGTGTTGAAATAACAGATTCACTTTGAGGCTGCAGTTCTGGCAAAAAAACCCCACTGCTCAGCAGAGCAGAGACAATCCTGTGGCTGAGCCAGAGCTGGCACTCGCCCACCCGTGCCCTTGTCCGTGCCCCTCCTCCTGGACCCCTTGGGAACCTGGAAAACCCTGGAGATCTCAGTTAGAACACAGAGCCCCGCTGGTCTGAGGTGGTCAAAGCCTGGGGGACACTGGGGGAGACAGAAAATGTGAAGAGTGATGGGTGGGAGCCTGGTGGGGCAGGAGCAGGGAGAGGAGCCCTGGAGTGAGGGGTGGGTGGGTGCAGAGGTCTCCTCCAAAAGGAGCAGCTGGAGGGGGGAAGTGAAAACAGAAAACTGCAGAGCGGGGTGAGGAAGGAGCAGCTGGGAGCAGCAGGGCAGTGCTGGAGGAAGAGGAATTGCTGGGGGAAAGGGCTGGGGTGGGCCGAGGTTCTGGGCAGCGAGCAGCTGGGAGGGCTGGGGACGCACGGAGGGGACACACGGAGCGGAGCTGGGGAAGTGGCAGCAGCGCTGACTGGAAGCCCTGAGTAAGAAACACCCGAGTGGCTCGGTGGAAGCCAGTCATCCACGGAAAGAAAGAAAGAAAGAAAGAAAACTTTTGGGAAGTGCTGATGCACCGAAGAGGGGAACAAAAAGAGACCTCCCACCACTGCCCTGCCGGTTACTGGGCAGCCCCGACCCCTGGGGGTGTTCTCGGTGAGGAAAAGTGAACTTTGCATGGGTCTACTACGGTTTTTTCCATGCCCATGAAACGTGATGGGAACGACTCTCAAGTATGTGTTTACATGGTAAATATACACACAAATATATGTGTACACATATATATTTATGTGCGGGTTTGTCTGTACACGCAGATATGCCTATGCATGAATACAAATATATGTATGCGTTTGCTCGTTCCTTTATACATATATTTTAGGAGAATGATCACACCCTCGTCCAAAGCTCAACATCCCCGCGCTGCTGCTCCTTCCCTTGGATTCTGTGGGAAAGGAGGGAGCAGCCAGTGCTGGGGAGTGGAAGGATAAAGCCAGCCCGGAGTCTCGGGGACAGCTGGCAGGGAGGGGACCCAGCCCGAGCGCTCCTGTGCCGGGAGTGGTGGGCACAGGGTGGGGGAGTGTGAACGGGTGGGTGGATGAGGGGGTGTGGAAACACAGCATCATTCAGCTTGGAAAAGACCCCTCGGATAATTGAGTACAGCCGTTACCCCCGCATTTTGAGCCCGCCACTGAACCATGCCCCTGTGGGCCCGTGTTCCACATACACAGAGTATATGTGTGTATATGTGATATTTCAGAGAATCACAGACTGGTTTGGGTTGGAAAGGACCTTAAAGATCATCTTGTTCCATCCCCTCACCTGAGCGGGGCAGAGGGGCAGAATCCCACAGAGAAATATAGATACATATTTGTAAATATATGCATATACATATATATATTTATAAATATACATATATAAAAATACATACATATAGATATTTGTAAATGTATACATATACTTATACATATATTTATAAATATATACAGTTATACATATATATACATATTTATAAATATATATATACTTACACATATATACATTTATAAATATATACAGTTATACATATATACACATATATATATTTATAAATATATACAGTTATACATATATATTTATAAATATATACATATACTTACACATATATATTTATAAATATATACAGTTATACATATATATACATATATATATTTATAAATATATACAGTTATACATATATATTTATAAATATATATACATATACTTACACATATATATATTTATAAACATATAGTTATACATATATATACATATATATATTTATAAATGTATACAGTTATACATATATATTCATAAATATATACATATACTTACACACACGTATATTTATAAATATATACATATACTTACACATATATATATTTATAAATATATACAGTTATACACATATATACATATTTATAAACGCATAGACACATATACACACATAGATACATAGACACATACACACACCTACCCAGACATACACGGATGTATAAAAACACACATATGTATGTGTCTGCATGTCTGTGTGTACATATTTATACATACACACACCGGGGGCCGCGTGTGCAGTACGGCCGTGTCTGTGCGTGTGCCCGTGTGCACACGGCTGTGTGTGTGTGTGTGTGTGGGTGTGTGTATGGGTGTGTGGGTGTGTGGGTGTGTGGGTGTGTGGGTGTGTGGGTGTGTGGGTGTGTGGGTGTGTACACGGGGGTCTCACACTCACACACACACACACGGACCCGTGCGCGCCCCCGTGCCCGCGCGCGCTCCGCGGCCGCCCCGCGGCCAGCATGACGTCACGCCGGCGGGGCCGGGCGCGCCCCGCGCTGGCGCGCGGCCAGGGTGACGTCACCCAGCGCGGCGGGCCCTCCCCATTCACACCACGTGACGCGGCCCCATTGAGAAAACGCCGGCCCGCCGGCGCGGCTCCCATATAAAGGCGGGAGCGGCCGAGCGCGGCCAGGACACCGGGACACTCGGGGACAGCGGCACCTCCGCGGACACTGCCCTGCCCTCTTTCCCTTCGCTGCCCAGCCATGGTGAACCTGCGGGTGTGCGCGCTGGAGTGCGAGGCGCTGCGGGGGCTGCTGCAGGAGCGCGGCGCGCAGTGCCTCGTCCTCGACTGCCGCTCCTTCTTCTCCTTCAACGCCGCGCACATCCGCGGCTCCTGCAACGTCCGCCTCAGCACCATCGTGCGGCGCCGCGCCAAGGGCGCGCTGGCGCTGGAGCACGTCGTGCCCAACGAGGAGCTCCGCGCCCGCCTGCGCCAGGGGCTCTTCCACACCGTGGTGCTGCTGGACGAGCGCAGCGCCGACCTAGAAGTGCCCAAGCGTGACAGCACCATGCTGCTGGCGCTCGGCACCCTCTGCAGGGAGGCCCGTGGCGCCCGCATCTGCTTCCTCAAGGGTGAGTGGCCCCGCGGGCGCCGGAGGGGACGGGGGAGCCGGGCCGGGCCGTCCCGCTCGCCCCCCGGCCGCGCGGCGCTCACCCGGCGCGCCTCTCTCCGCTCTGCCCCCGCAGGAGGTTACGAAGCCTTCGCGTCCGCCTGCTCCGAGCTCTGCACCAAGCCGGCCGCCCCCGCCGGGCTCAGCCTGCCCCTGAGCGCCAGCCCCGCGCCCGGCAGCGCCGATTCGGGCTGCAGCTCCTGCGGGACCCCGCTCTACGACCAGGTGAGCGCCGGGGGGAGCGGGCGGAGCCGCCGCGGGGAGCGGAGCGGGCGCTGCCGAGGAGCACCGGGCGGGGGTTGACCGGTGCTGTTCCTCTGTGTTGCAGGGCGGGCCCGTGGAAATCCTGCCGTTCCTGTACTTGGGAAGCGCCTATCACGCCTCCCGCAAGGACATGCTGGACGCTTTGGGGATCACGGCGTTGATCAATGTCTCGGCCAACTGCCCCAACCACTTCGAAGGGCACTACCAGTATAAAAGTATCCCCGTGGAGGACAACCACAAGGCAGATATCAGCTCCTGGTTCAACGAGGCGATCGATTTCATCGGTAAACGAGCTCTCTTTACAGTCCGTTCTTTTTCTGGGTTGATGTCCCCCTAGGAAGTGATTTTTGGCATAGTTTTCCCCCAGTAAAACCTGCCCTTGGAACTGGGGAATAACATTCCACTGGGAAGATACACTTGGGGAACATTTCCATTAATTTAATTCTACTCACAGGCATAATCTTAGCTTCGTAAAGCTGTTTGAAATCTTGATTCAAGAGGCACTGGTCTTTCAGAAAAGAGTGAATTTAAGCGGATCAGTATTAAAGTAATCTTGCAAAACTGCTACAGTGACCTGGAGGAGCTATTAGTATAATTGGAATTGGAGCCCAGAGTGAAAATAGCTGCTTTCCTCAAGACAAAGACTCCCTTTGTCTCAAAAGCTCCGGGTGCACCTATTAGGCTAAGGAAGGGATGGATTAAAGAAATGTAAACAGCAGGCTGTGCTTTTCCCTATGGAAAGCAGTGGGACTTGTTTGCTAACTGTGTGCTTTGATTCTTTCAGACTCTGTGAAGAATGATGGAGGAAGGGTCTTTGTGCACTGCCAGGCTGGCATTTCCCGCTCAGCAACCATCTGCCTCGCTTACCTCATGAGGACCAACAGAGTCAAACTGGATGAAGCCTTCGAGTTTGTCAAGCAGAGGAGAAGCATCATCTCCCCGAATTTCAGCTTCATGGGGCAGCTGCTTCAATTTGAGTCGCAGGTCCTGGCCCCCAACTGCTCAGCAGAAGCTGGGAGCCCTGCGATGGCAGTGTTGGACAGAGGGGCATCGACCACCACGGTCTTCAACTTCCCTGTCTCCATCCCAGTTCACACCACATCCAGTGCTTTGAACTACCTTCAGAGCCCCATCACTACTTCCCCCAGCTGCTGAAAAAGCAGGTGAAAAATGTTGCCAGGACTCAGACTTGCTGTCTCAGAAGTGCAATAACTACAGGGACAGTGTCACTTGTGTTTTGTGGGGAGTCATTCGCGTGTCCCAGAACGGTGTCGTAAATGGAGAGGAGCTCACCCAATGCCAGAGAAACCAGGTGTTTCTGACTGCTCGAGCAAATATCTGGATGCCTACACAGAGATCAAAGGACACTGGCTCTTCCTGAGCTGTCCCTCCTTGTCTTCTGTCTGTCCTAAGCCTGCTCCATGTTTAGTAGCATGCTCACCAGTATTCCCATTCCTCGACACTTTGAGCAACACTGATGCTGTCCCCTTTTATATGACAGTCCTATTTATTTATTTTTATATTAGTGCATTGTTGTTGGGTTTTTTTGTTCTTGGTTTTTTTTTTTTTGCCTTCACAAACGTAAAGTTTCATTTCTAGAGAAACCAAATACCTCAGTATTTTTTGGTACTATAATCCTGTGTGTGTGTATATCTGTCAGCTCTTCTTGTTTCCCAAGCACTGACGTGAAAGCACCAGGCGAGTGCTTTTTTTGAGTTGCCAAGAGTTGTATGTTTGCTGATTTATTTATGATGTGAAATAATATATTTCTTCTTATGAAGACATAGTTTTGTTACATGATTATAACTTTTTTTATACAAACAGAATAAATTATGATATTTCTATTGACCTGGATTATATATTCTTTTAAAATACTGCCTTTTCACACTCCCAAAACTCATGTGGAAGCTCCAGGGTGAAGAGCTGTAATTTTCAACTCTGCTGGCCTCGGGTCTTGGCTGAGAAAAATGGGTTTAAACAGCATAATTGACTAGAAATGACTGCACGTTCTTAACCTGAGCTTCTCTTTGTTGCCATGTAATTGTGTGCAGTGGCAGCGAGCCAAGGCTGGTTTCTCAGCTGGGAGTGGATTTGGCTGCCCTGATGGCTCTAACAGTTGGAACCAGCTGAGACTTGGGCACTGGGCTACAGTGAATTTAAAATAGTCCTTCTCCTAAGAAGGAGGAATAAGCTTCCTTATTCCTTGTTTACTTTCAATGCTTGAAAGGTTAAGTCTAAAAATTAACCTGTTAGTAACAGATCTCTAAGGCTTGGCACAAACTCAAAAAGTGTTTTTCTGTCCCACCTCCCTAAATGCTTTTTGGAACTCAAACTGCCTCTGGTGCCTGGAGTGAAGTATTTGGCTGGCTGGGCTGTCTCTGTAAACAAATCGGGGCATGACAAGGGATCAGGTAACTGGCAAGTCACCGATTTTTCTTACCCAGACCCAAATAAATTCTTTCCTGCTGGAGATAATCACTAGAGTGGCTTGGATCTGGTGTTTCTGTTGAGGCAATGAGGAGAGTTGATGGAGCACAGCCAAAGCCTGGCAGGAGCTGGAGGGTGATGGGCAGCAAAGGGTGCAGGGTTAACGCTGGGTCCTGGGACAGAACTGCACCTCTCATGGGCTCTGTGGGGCAGGACAGCATCCCTGCTGTGATAACCCCTTCCCAGGGAAGCTGATGGGTGTGGGATGCAGCTGGAGGCTTGATTTCCTAGGCAGGGTAATGCTGGTACCAGGGAGAGGGATGCTGAGGGAGCAGGAGCACTCTGGGTTTCCCATATTCATTCCAGAAGGGAGCCACCAGTCCTTGCATATCTGATGCTCAAAGAGTCAGATCCAACCTTTGCCTCATCAAAAGTGGTTTTGCTTGGGCACACGCAGCAGGTTATGACTAAAATCAAGGAATTTAAGCAGTTGTGGTCTTACGTTTGTAGATGAAGGTTTTTGTGAGCACAAAGCAGCTGTGCTCTCGTCACGTAGCAAGATGAGCAAAGTGCCACAAACTCCTGCTGCAATCCTGCAAGTTAGCTGGGGTATTAATGGTGCTAAAATCCGGGACTCTTCTCCTGGGAGAAGGTGCCCTTGAAGGACAGGATGATGCACTGCTGCCTCTGAAGTTCTTCCACGTGAGCTGCCCCTCCGAAGCAGCTCTGTCGTCAGCACCTCGCGTCAGCCGTCACCGACTTTCAACCTGACACCGAGGGATAAAAAAAAATGGAGCAGCTAAAAGGAGGAGAGATCCCTGGGCACTGAGAAGTTAGAAACTCTTACTTTCCTCAAGTGTACCTGAACCTCAAAGTGAATATCCTCCCCCAAACCTGTCCCGTGCTGCAAATCCTGCAAAACCCCTTTGTCCATGGAAAATCCCTTGGCACGTCGGACCTGCCACTGCTGTCCTGATTAAGCATGCAAGACTGTCTCTGAGTATGTGAGCCTTTTTACACCTGCAGTAAAGGGTGGAACAAACTTTCACCTTCAAAGCAAAGCAGAGTTTGTTCAGTGGAAAAATACAACCTTGGCAGCCCTGGCCATGCCACTGATAAAAAAAATCCTGCCTGTTAATCGCAATTCAAACAGAAATCCGCTCCCTGTCAGCCGCTGGAGCTTGTTTATGTGTTTCTTGGAACAATAAAACTCATTACCTGGCAGCAGATCAGCTTTTATAACCTAAGCAGGCACCTGACAGAGGGGTGCAAAAGAGAGCTGCTTCAGCACAAAGCCGGCTGTGAGCAGCCAGCCGGGGCTGCGGGGCTGCGCTCCCTGCGAGCCACCCACCTGCGCTTCGGGCTCCCGCACCCGGTGCCCTTTTCCAAGTCTTTATCGGGATCCTTCTGCTGTTCCCTGTAATCCGACTCTGACGCTGCCCAGAGCCTCAGACTCCTGCAAACTTCTTGTGGATGGGATGGCACCCAGATCCCAAACGGCTCCCGGTGTAAAGGGGAGGGAAAGGGGGAAAGAGAGATCAGAGCGAGACTGCCAAATGTCGTCTCAGTGGGACAGTTTTGGGGAGATGGGTGGGATCAGCTGGGGGGTTCGCTGGGAGCAGTGGGGAAGGAGCAGGATGGCTGGCAAGGTGTGGGGCAGAGGAGGAGGATGCCTTGGTGGCACAGCTGGGCTGAACTTTGTGGAAGAATCTTTACTTCTCACCCCTTCTTTATTCTCCCAGCTCTGCTGCTTTGTTTGATTGGAATATCAAAGCACGCAGTTCACCCGGGTTTGGGGCTTCGAACTCCCATTCCTCTGGCTCCAACATGAGCTGGCTGTCCCCCCGTGCTAGCAGGACTCAGCTGAGACCATCCCCTCGTATCCAGCCCCCAGAATCCCGGCACACAGCAGGCGTGTGCGGGGCTTTCAGTTTATATAAATCTGTAGCTCTCCGGTTGCATACATCCCCATGGAAACCACGAGGAGTTTCCCCTCGGTGAGGACGGCAGTAACATCACTTCCTGCTGCTGACAAACCAATTTGTCACGAAGAGATAAAAAGGCATGTTTTGTGTTTGCAGGAACTGGCTCCGGGCTTTGTTCTTCCCAAACCAGAGGCTGCTCACCCGCCCCGAAGGCAAACAATGGCCATTGTTGTGCTGTGCAGAGCAAGGATGGGGACACACATTTCGGGTCCCCAAAATGCCAGAGCTTGGGCAATGACACCCCAAAGAGAACACAAGTCATGGCAGCACTTAGCACAGCACCCACGGACGTGTCCCCACAGCCCAGGGCTGTCCCTGGCCAGCCCACACGGGGACGCAGCACAGGAGCCCTGTGTAATCCCCCCGGCAGGATGCAGGACCCAGGGGGATACAGCCTACCCAGATATCACATGACAAACAGACCCAGAGCCCCGGATTAGACGTGTCTTGGGTAATCCCCTTGTCTCAAAGCTTTTGCCTTTTGTAATCAGCGCTGGAGAGGTGCAGGGTGTACTCAGGCTTAGGGACTGTCCTGAATTAGTCACCCCAGGATCAGACTCGCAGGGCCACAAGGACGTGTGATGCCATGAACAAAAAGAACATTACATCCAGTTCACACACAGGCAAATCTTGTTGGCCCGGTTACCACCTGGGTTTTTTCCTCTGCCTGGCTCCAGGGTAGCAGAAAGGGCACTGAGAGTTGTCTGGAGCTGGTGTTTAAGTGCAGCCCATTCCACAGCTCCACAGGGGCACAGCGGGATGGGGAAGGAGAAGAGGTTGCGGTGTGTGACTGTCACAGCGTGGTGAGAAATCACGACACCTCAAACTCCATCTAAACCTCTTTCTTATCCGTTTGCTGGGCCAGCAGCAATGTCTGTGATAGGCACCGAGCAGCTAGGGAGACTCTGCCCAGGGCTTTGGCTTCCCCAAATCTGCTGCCATCCAAGGCTGGAGGGAGCTTGGGAACACAGCTAAAACACAGGTGCAAATCCACTCCTGCTGAAAGGACAGCTCTGAGCTTCCTGCTGTGTGTGGCTGCCCACTACACTCTGTTTACTCCAGGGCAGAGCCAGAGGCCACAGCTGATGGGGGCTGGCAATCCAGGAGTGGCATGGCCAAGGTGGGCCCTGTTAGCATCCATCAGGGGTGTGAAAGGTTAAATGCAACCAAGGTATTAAAGGAGAGACTGGGGACAAGCAGAATTTTCTGGCATTGCTGTGGGGACTTTGACCTGAACCCTGAGCACAACCTGCAAGGGATGAACCCAGGTACCTGAGGGCAAGCAGCTGAACTGCTCTGCTGCTGGGCTGGGTGAAGGATTCCTGGTTTTGGGAGCTGTTTCCCATTTTGGAAGTGCAGTTGTACAAGCCTGTGCCTGTCTGGAGAGCAGTGCCGAGGTCCTACCTGGACCTGACACTGTTAGTCTGGCACAGAGCAAGTTGGCTCTGTTGTTGTAAGAAAAATGGTCAAAACCAGGGCAGAAAGATTTGGGTTTAGTCCTTGCATGGCGTGAGCAGCCTGTCCTTCAGGTGCGGGTTTGATTTTCTTCCCTTGCCGTGGAAGTTTTCATTCCCAGGGTTTGGTAGCCGCCCTCTGGGGCTGCTCTCCCCCCTGGCAGTGCCAGGCTGGGTGTGCTGAGCCACAAGCGAGGGGCTGAAGGGTGGCTGAGGGCCCGGGGAGGTTGGGCTGGGGGTTTCCTGAGTGGGGTTCTCAAGCTGGAGCATTTGCATGCGTTTCCTGATGACTCGCTCTGGGCTTCCCCTCGCAGCCCTGGCACGCAGGGGAGGGGGTGAGATCAGACACCGTGGGCAGCTTCCAGCTCCCCTCCTGGCACAGGGGAGCTGTGGGTGAGCTCCAGGTGGGCGTTCAGCAATGATGTGCTGCCGGTTTGGAGTTTGGAGGTGTTCTGAGAGCCAGCAGAGAATATGCTCGTGGATGTTCTCGGTGACTGGGAAGGGGATGAAGCACAGTGGGCACCAGGAACCCCGTTAGATCTCACGCAGGTTTTGGTTGATGCTCAGACTGGGTGAGTCAGGGCTGTAGGAACAGTAATTTCATCAGCCAGGTCATTCCAGTCTCCTCATTGTCTATACCACATTGGGCTATCACGAGGGCCACGGAAAATGCTGCGTTTCTCATCAAACGGTTCTGTACGACACCAGCCCCTCTCATATTAATACATTTTCATCCCTAAACTATAGGCCAGGTTTAAAAATAATCTCCCAGAGGACTCTGATGTGATGTAGTTACCTTCTAACTCAGTAACCAGTTGGCTGCAAATGAACAGGTTCTTACTACTCGGCATATTTTTTTGAATTACAGTCAAAAGAGCCAAATGTAACTCCCACCTGTACTAAAATAATAAACTACAGTGTCATTTTTAGACTTCTAATTTCTGATATAATTTAATTTTATTTGAAAGGAGGTTTTTTTGTTCTCCAGCAGTTGTGGTAGAGATGGCTAATGATGGCTTTTTTCAGGTCTTTTACACACTGGGAAGAAGTGTTTTATTTTCAGTATATTCTCGAAATTCTTGTCCAAATATGATCTATGGTAGAATTTTCACACATCAGTATCTTGTTCTTCTTTCAAACCTTGTTAAGGTTTTGTTAATTGGCAGCTGGGTCATAGCACCATGTGGTTTCAATGCCAGGGTTTTCTAATTTAGGGAGGATATAAATTACAGATATGCATTAACTCTTAACAGTCTGTCCTGATACTCTGTGGTACTTGCAGACCAACTGGAAACTTCTGTCCTTTTCTGTCTTCTGCAATGAAATCTTGATGATTGCAGAGATGTGTTTAAGGGATTTTGGGGTGATAAATAACTTCAAAATTATACCAATTGTTTGCAGTCCCAAAGGCACGTCCAGTCTTCTCTCTGTGACAGGGACAGCACCCAGGGAATGGCTGGAGCTGTGCCAGGGAGGTTTAGGTTGGAGATCAGGAAAGGTTCTTCCCCCAGAGGGTGCTGGGCACTGCCCAGGCTCCCCAGGGAATGGGCACGGCCCCGAGGCTGCCAGAGCTCCAGGAGCGTTTGGACAGCGCTGCCAGGGATGCCCAGGGTGGGGTTGTTGGGGGGTGTGGGCAGGGCCAGGAGCTGCACCGGATGATCTTTGTGGTTCCCTTCAACTCAGGATATTCAGTGATTATAAGAATCCATCCTGCATATAAAATACAGGATGGAAAGGAGTGAACTTTGCTGCTTTTCAGTGATTTGAAGTGCCCAGTGCCAGGGACGCTGCTGATACAAACAAATGCCATAAACTCCGTGGCTGGTGGGTCTTTAATCACGTAAGTGCTGGTTTCAGTGTTACATTACAGGATGTTTTCTTGGGCTTTGTTGTTAAAACAAAGCCCTGAGTCCCACACGTGTCGTCTGCGATAGCATCAGCTGTGAACTCGGGCTGTGTCTGGGCACATGTGGCATTTCCCCTGTGGCTCTGGGCTTTGCTGGGGGAGCAAAGCTTCTGTCTGGGTGCCAGCCTGGAGGGGAAATTTAGCTCAGTTATACAGAAGAAATTCTTCCCTGTGAGGGTGGGCAGGCCCTGGCACAGGGTGCCCAGAGAAGCTGTGGCTGCCCCTGGATCCCTGGCAGTCTCCAAGGCCAGGCTGAGTGGAGCTCTGAGAAACCTGGGACAGTGGAGGGTGTTCTGCCCATGGCAGGGGTGGAATGAGATGATTTTTAAGGTCCCTTCCAACCCAGGCTATTCTATGTTCCTGTAACCATGTCTGTGTGGTGGCCACTTCTCCCACTCCCACGTCTAGGTGGGTCACACCTGGCACCTCAGGACAGGAGATGACCACTGGAAACACCCTTAGATGACCTTTGGAAACACCTTTAGTGCTCACTACTGGCGGAGAATGAGGAACCCAACATCTCAGGGCTTTCCAAGGTGCACAAAGGCAGCTGCAGCAGCCGCTGAGACGAGCACAGGGAGAGTGGAACAGTCGAACTGGTCAAAATTGAAGCTCTGCTGGCTGCTGTGGCTTGGCTGGAGCCTCTGTTGCGTCACCAGGACGCTTTGAGCCGAGGGAGTGCGAGGAGCCAGCTGAACAGCGGGATCGAACAATCGTTCCCACCCTTTCCTACTGACGGGGAGGAACAGAAGGGAACAAAAGCTGCTCGCGAGCAGGAAAAAAAAAATATCCTTCAGTCTTTCTTTCGCTCTTCCGACTCCATCAGGAGATTTTCCTCCCTCAGGGAGCCAGCAGGCATGGCAGCACTGAGCAGCCCGCAAATTTCAGCACCTTTCCCTTGTGTCTGCCGATCCTTTAAACGCCTGTCTGCAGGCGCCAGTGAGGATGGGGTGTTTATAACTCCTTTTGTTCCTCTGTTTACAGCTTCCCTTCCAGGCTTTCGGGGATGGCTGACGTCAGGATGCTCCATTTGGGCTCCTCTGTACTTTTATCTGGTGTTAATGCCTTCCATGAGCCGCAGGAATGCGGAGCGTGGGGAGCGGGGTCCCGGCGAGGGCAGCAGGGAGCCGGCAGCGCTCAGTCGGGCGCAGCACCGTGCTGCCCACCCTGCTGCCCCTGCCAGGCACCCATTGGCTTGCTGGGCAGCACCATGGTCATTTATGGCCTTGCGAGGGGAGGACCTGCCCACTGGCACCCTGTCTGTCTGTCCTGGCAGCTGGCACAGCCCTGCCTGGCACCACCAGCTGCTATTTTTAAGGCGCCCGGGCTGCATCCCAAGTATAGCGCGCTCTATTTCTGGTGCAAAACGATCTTCCTGGGTGGGGGGTGCGGGGATTTTTTTGGTATGAAACTCGTGGGTTTGGAAGCAGGGAGAGAGAGAGAAACAGCTGGGCACAACTGGAAGAGAGGCACGAGAAAAAGCAGGGAGAGCTGGTGGCCGTGAAGGTCTCGTCCAGAAGGAAAGCTCTGTTCTCCAGTGCTCCTTGCCAATGGTTTGCTCATGGATCAGGAATCAGCAAGGCCTGGGTTTGATTTACAGCTGGGGGTTGCTGAGGATGCTGGAGGGCTTTGCATTTGTTTGAAATAGGCTGCTGGGGGAGTTTGAGATTCCAAAACATTTAGCGAGGCTGTGAGGGATGAAGAAGGATGCTAAATGCAGAGCTGCGAACTCGCTGGTTGCTTTCGCCAATTTTGGACCCGTTTTCACTCCAGATCAACCAGATCTCAGGAGGAGCAGAATGCCACTTGTCCAGCAGGGCTTAAAGAAATTCCTGAAAAGAAAGAATCAAAAGGAGTTGTTGGTTTGCTGCATGCCCAGAGGCCCTGAACAGCACTGCAGGCTGCATTAGACAGGGGATGTCACATTCCTGGGGTAGCAAAGGAGCTCTGCTACTGCCTCCAGGTGCTGGAGCAGGCCCTGCCAGGCTGTTCACTGCAGGAACCTCTTCCCCAGGCAGAAAGAGATGTGCAGGGCCATGGATTGGACTCCTCGTGGCTGTGGGTTCTGCCAGTGCAGCATCTGAAAGTGGAGGTCTGAAGTGTTTCCTCTTCTGACACACAGGTGGGCTGGTGATGACACAAAGGCTTCTGAGAAGATAGAAAAGGATATAAAAGAGTTTTCTTTAAGGCTTATGAGGAATTTGCCATTCTTCACTTTTTCAGTGCTTTCTAAGTACCCACGCTGCAACGACAAGTGGCACAAAAAGTGTGACATTAATCATGGTGCTAATCCAAGTCCCGTTTCTGAAACCTGCTGTTCTCTTACCTCCACTCACCTGTGCACCAGCAAGGGCTTTTCCTCAGCCATAAATTCGAAGAGGAAATAGTTGGTATTTCCAAAGCTGACAGCTTTTTCCTTTTGATGTTCTTTTTGGGGAATATTTAGTGGTTTTGAGACTGGATGAAATGTTTCTGACTTGTGTTCTCACCTAGAGCCAGGCACTCATGTCCAGCTGGGTCCTTCAGGGAGAGAGTTCTCTGTTTCTAAGGACTGTTTTCTGGGAGGTTTCCATTCCCAGCAGACTGGTCCGTGCTGAGCTGTGCAGTGCTGCAGATGGATTTCTCCTCTTTTACAACAATCTGGGACACTTCTCTTCCACGGGCAGGTGCTGCACGTGGAGCCACCACAGCACTTCCAGCTTTGGAGACTGTTCCTTATGGAAGGGGGAGGCACAGAATTGCCGAGGGGAGGAGCAGCTGAGTGCAGGTGAAGCTGCAGAGCGGGGTGCTGGATGTTGGTGGATAAAGGATCCAGGCACTGCAGAGCCTAAATCTGTCACGGTGCTTGCCCAGGCCACTCACCAGCTCTGGCTGGCTCCTGGCTGCATTTCCCCCTTCCCCTGCACCAGCCGGTTTCCATTCTGGAACACAGTTTAACCCTTGGAGAAGAGGTGCTAATTCCCCATTGTTTTGCCCTTCCCACCATGACAGAAGTGGAGATAAAATATCACCACGTCAGAAGTGGCACCAGTTGCTCTGGGCTGTTCCTCTTTCAACCTGGCTTCTACCAAATCACCAGTCCTGGAGATCTCAATTTCCCCACCCTCCTCCTCCTCCCCTCCAGTAATGGGTCTCTGAAAGGCAGCTGAAGAGATGAGAAATGACTTTGCACGCAGTGCTCTGGGGACAAGGTGAGCGTCGGGCACAGGCTGGATTCCATCTTGGAGATCTATTCCAGCCTCAGTGGTTCTGGGATCACTGCCTTCCCAGGAGCTCGTTGCTGCCTCGTTCCTCCCCCTGCACATGGCTGGTGAGCGTGGGACCCTCAGCCTCCTCGTGCTGACCACAGGGACGAAGTGGCCGTGTCAGACCAGTGCCCACCCAGCCCCTCTGCAAGGATGCAGCAGGTGGGAGAGGAACCGGCTGGGTGTGCTGGACTTCTCCTCTCACTTAAGGATGGAGGAGATGCTCACCAACAGCCAGGGCCACCCTTGGAGGCGTTGGCTGTGCTGGGAACCCCCTACATGACCCATGGGGAGCTCACATGGGGGCTTTACAAGGCCTTTGGCCACATCTCTGAGGGCAGCATGAGTGCCCCTGGCCTCTCTTCAGCTCCCTCTCAGCACTGGGGAGCAGCTGGATGCGTGGATCCACGCATTTCCCTTCTTCTCCCCGTTTCCCCCTAGAGAAGGGGCTGTGTTTGTGGGGCTGAGCTCACAGGGTCCCTGCTGGAGGAGCTGCAGCAGAGGGGCTGTGTGAGCCTCGCTGCCCGGCTCCTGCTCCGCGCAGTGACGTCGGTGCTGCAGGAAGGAACAGCGAGTTCCTGAGGGGACATTCCTGCCATAGCTGTGCGGGGCCCTGTCCCCTCCCGCTCCCCCATCTCCAGAGGCTGTTATTGAAAGCCATTTCCATGGCACCTTTCCAGGCCCGTATTCCTTTTCACACGCCAGGGGTGGAAGCAAACCCCCCCCTCCCTGCCCCGGAGCCTTCATCCAGAGCCTTCTCCCAGCGGCTGTACTTTTCCAGAATGTGCAGGACGGAGCCCCACGGCTTCCTTGAGGGCTCCTGGAGAGCAGGAGGGATGCACAGGCTGGTGCTTAAACACAGGTTCCCCACAAGTAAAAGCATCCATATCTTTGTGTCTTCACCCCTCTTGCTGCTCCTTAATTGCTGATTAAGGTCTAACGAGTGTCCGGAGGTTGCTTTTATAGAAATTACTTAAAAACTCTCTTGCTCACTGCATTTTGCTCAGTTTCCCGCCTGCAAATATTCTCCTTTTTGCAGCATTTTTCATTTACTTTGCAAGAACACAGATGATTTTTTTTGGCCAGCAGTATTTCAGCAGCTGTAGGAAAGTCAGAGAGGGGAGAGTGTGCTAGCACATCCCTGCCCCATCTGCCTCGTGGGGCCAGGTCTGGCTCTGCCAGCTCGGCGCGGCACCGGGGTGATGAGGATGATCTCTGGATCTGGGTATTTCTGCCCTAGATAGCCACAGCCCTGAGCTGTCTCAGGGATTTTTACCCACACAGCGTGCACCGGGTCCCTCTGAAATGCAGTGCTTGAGGCTGAAACTGAAAGTTCGGAGAGAATTAGTCACTGCTGTACCCTGGTAACGCTGGCAAAAACCAGCCTCAAACACGGCGAAGGCGAGGGTTTTTTGCAATCCCAGCAGCAGCCCTGAGCCTCTCCTGACACACAGGAAGCTGCTGGGGTGAGCACCCCACTGCCTCTTCCTGCTGCCCTGGGCATTCCACAGCGGTGGCAGTGGGGTGATGAAGGTCTGGGGGCACAGCCTAGCACCCTCCTCTGCATCATTCCCCACCCGTCTGGGGGCTGGCACCGTGTGTCTGCAGCAAATCAGCCCTGAACGCTTTGGGGGACAGCGTTTGGGTCCCCACAGGTGATCCCTGGGAATGCTCTCCACCCACAGTGCTGCCAGCATCAGAGAATTCCAGAAACACTGAGGCTGGAGAAGAGCTCCAAGATCAGAGTCCAAGCTGTGCCCCACTCCCACCTTGTCCCCAGCCCAGAGCTCTGAGTGCCACCTCCAGCCCTTCCTTGGGCACCTCCAGGGATGGGCACTCCAAACCTCCCTGGGCAGCCCCTGCCAAGGCCTGAGCACCCTTTCCATGGGGAAATTCCTGCTGCTGTCCACCCTGAGCCTGCCCTGGCCCAGCCTGAGGCCGTTCCCTCTCCTCCTGTCCCTGTTCCCTGCCAGCAGAGCCCGACCCCCACCTTGCTACACCCACCTCATCCCAACCTCAGCTTGGAGGGTCCAAAAATTCACTTGGGAAGTTTTTGAGCTGCACTCCAGCTGTTTTGGCATCACCACAGCCTGCCCTGAAAAGTTTGATTCTTTGAAATGCAGAGCTGCTGCTTCCTTCCCCCCCATCCCGGGCTCTCTGCAGGGTGCTGGGGGTGTGAGGAGGGGGCTGTGGGGCAGGGGTGGCCCCACGCTGTCCCTGCAGGGCTGTGGGGCCGGTTTGACTCGTTCCAGATCCGCAGGGTTCACGTCAGTGCTGGCAGCGGGAGCCGTGCTGTGCTTAACCACCACAAAACATAGCAACGGCACAGCAGCGCTGGCAGCCGCGCAGAGGGGGAAAAAATAACACAAAATCAACATGAAACAAAACCAAACGGGTTTTTCAGGCTTGTCTGCGCTTCACAGCACAGAAAAAGGCAAAGCTTCCAGGAAATGGATGAGGGCCTGTGAAGGGATTATTATGGATGCTCTGAAGAATCCCACCCCTTTCATCAGGGAGTGTTTCAGGCAGTGCTGCTCTGGTCGGGGCAGTCAGGGAGCCTCCCTGGCCCTGCTGTCCCCTGGAACCGGCTGTGCAGGCAGGGCAGGAGCCTCGGTGCTGCCTGTCCTGCTCTGCCTCCTGCCCTGCCAGCACTGACCTGCTCATTGCACTGGGGCACGGCTTGGAGCCTCTGGGCACAGATCTGTCCCTCCCAAGCCCTCACAGGACCAAGGGGAGGAGGAGGGGAGTGAGTTACTGCCTCAGGGAAGGGTCACAGCCACAGAATGGTTTGGGGTGGAAGGGATCTTAAAGATCTTCTCATTCCAACCCCCCTGCCACAGACAGGGACAGCCTCGCTAGAGCAGGTGGATCAAGAGCTCCAGCCAACCTGGCCTTGAAATGGTTTTTAAGTCCTGGAACCCACTTCAGAAGAAGGGGAAGGTGAACCCACATCTGTGTCACAGCTGTCTCTGCAGTGGGCCCACCTAGGTGTCTGTGCCCGGGATCCTGATCACATCCTGACCCGAGGGGGCTCGGGAGGGGACTCTGACTCTAAAAAAAACAAGTCCCTGTGTGAGTAGACACCACCCTCCTAACCCCCAACCCTTCCTGGGCAGCACACCTCATGCCAGCCCCTGCCACCCCAGAGGTACCAGTGCTCCTTCCAGAGCATGGAAACTGGGGTCAGACGTGTGGGACAGGTCCCTGGCTACACACAGGCTTTGCACAGGGAAGCTGCTCATCCTCAGTACAAGCTTCTGGGAGAAACCTGAGCAGTGTTTTGGGTGGCAGAGAAGAATGGGAGATGGAGAGTGGCTGCAGATGGGTCAGGGAAGGCAGCCCTCACTCTGGATCCTCTGCTCTGATCGTGTCCTGCCTCTGCTGCAGGTGGGAACAACGTGGCCAGGGAGGGAGGGTGGTAGAGGTAGCCCTGCTGAGTCCACCTGACCAGTCCAGGACTGCCCATGCAGCAGGAGCTGAGGTCAATGTTCTCATCATTAGTAACAGAAAAAGCCCAGGCAGTCCTTTAAGAACCTGCTTGCACAACGGAGCTCTCTTGACCCTCCTGGCCATACATTCTCAGGCTTGCTAAGTGCTGCAGACACAGCTCTGTCCTCCTGGGCTGACTGGACATTTAGAGCCTCCCCCTCTGACTGCTGGCTCTGGTATTTTGAAGCGGTGCAAAGGAGGAGGATGGATCAGCTTTCCTTCTGTGCCTCCTCCCACATACCTTGGTCATGCTACCTCCAGCACTTCCCCTTCCCACACCAAAGGAGCCCTTGGCAGGTTAGTGTAGCCCACAGTGCTGATTTTATTTGCTGCTTGGTTTTTTTTCTGGACTTTTATGGCATTTTCTGGGTAAAGTAAAGCCCGTTCCTCAGCCCTGGGGGAGGTTTGTCCCAGCTGTGCTGTTTCTGTGTCACTTTTGTCACTGAGCAGCTCTTGGAGCTGTGCGTTCCCAGGACTCTGGGAAACGGCTTGGACAACTCAAGGCTTTCACAGCGAAATCCAGGCTGCAGGGAGAAGCAGGGAGGAGAAAAGCAGGTTGTGACTCACTGACCTGCGCCTCCAGAGTGTGATGGGACATTAACCGGCCATCTGGAGCCTGTTAGAGAAGGAAAAAACCAACCCAGGCGTCTCCTTTCAACCAAAATTCTGCCACCTGGGGAGGAAACCTCTGCCCTGCCGGTGTGAAGGGGTGTCTGGGAGTCCCAGGAGGGTGGTGCTGAGTGACCAGGGCAGTAGCTGGTGTATCAGTAAGCACAATGTCACCGGTGAGACGTTGAGTCAGCGGTGGCCACCACAGAGGTGCCGGTGAGCTCAGGCTCTTATTCATGCTGCAGTCACATCTGCTGCAGAACCTGCTGTGCCTTATCAAGGAGCTGAGTCTCCAGCACCTCTGCACAAAAGAAAGAGAGGACTGAGTAATGAAGTAACCTGTTAAAAATCACCCAGGAATCAATGAAGGGGAGAGAGGGATGGAAAGAAGTCAGGCTCAGGTCGCTTGAGTAACCCTGCCAGGCCCCAGGCGCCAAATGTCAACGCCTTTATCAGCTTCCACTCACTCTGAAATATTCCTTAGCTCATTTTCCACCATGTGTTTCCATTTGAAATGAGAGCCCACTAAATCCTGTGACTTCTGGGAGTGATGGAGGGACTCATGCTAAGCCAAAGCAGAAGTTGCCCTCAGACACCTCACACATCTGGACTTCCAGCCCCACTTCAAACTATTGCTGACCTTTCTTGTGTAGCCCTGAAACCTGCAGCACCACCCCACTCTTCCATGGCACCGAGGGATGGATCTTATGTAATAAACAACTTTTTTTCTAGCTATAATGAGAAAATGTCACACCTGGATTTTCAGTCTGGCAGAAAAGTAGTTGAGAACCTCCTTAAGTGCGATTTAACTTGTGGTAACAAGAGTCACAATCAGGGATTCATCTTGTCCAGCTTTGCTGGCACATTAGCCAGAAGTTTTTTGGGTTTTTTTTTAGTTTCCATCTCATATGACAACCTCTAAAATAGCTGTGGCAAAATGAGTAAATAAATAGCTGTCAGGAGTGTAAATAAGGGTGCCTCGCTCACTGTGTTCTCAGGAAGGATCTTCTTTCCTACACAGAAATCTTTTCCCAGGCTGAATTTAAGGATCTGGGACACTCATCTGTGAATTCCTGGATACTGTGAGGCCACAACAGTGGGGCTGTGGGGAGCTGCCAGAGAGGTTTTCTGTGGATGAGGGAATTGGGTGAATGAGTCTGAGGAGTGTCTCTCGCTATGGACAGGCTGCAGGGAGTGCACAGAGTCCCCAGGGCAGTGTCTGTGCACCTGCCTGCATCCACTGAACATGAAATTCCCAGGCCAGAAATGGGCATGTCCAGCCTTGAATGAGCTCTAGGGTGAAAAGGGACATAGAAACATCACCCCGTGGTGCTCAGCCCAATAAATGCTGGAGCTGGGAGGTGTCGGGTACCACTTCATTAACCGTGTCTGTAATTACAGCGTGTTCTGGCTGTCTGTGCCCTCTGCTGGGCTGGGCCACGGCTGGGATGGCTTCAGAACACTCTGGGGGACAAAGCCAGGGTGGGGAACTGCCAGTGATCTCATTTCATGTGGCCTTGCAGACATGTGGGTTTGGTTTTCCTTTTGTTTTTCCGTGCCCTTATCAGATGACATTTCGGTGTGTCTGGCAGGGCTGCTGTGGCCGCAGCAGGGACGGTCCTGCCCTCCCTGCCCCCTCCTGGCCCCGGGAAGGTTGTTCACAGGAGGCAGCAGCGGCAGGTGAGGGATGCCCGCACGGCATCGCCTCCCTCCTGCAGGGCCAGTGGTTATCGAAACCTTCCTCAGAGTTTTTGACATCTTACAAAACACTCTAATGACATGAAAGCGCTCAGCTTCGTCTGGGGAAGACCCTGGAGTAGCTCCCTGGAAGGATGTCCCCCTTTTTCGGCTGCTGCTGGCTGCCTTGGCATCGTTTTTGTGCAGCCGGAGCATCGCGATTCCCCTCCAGAGATGAACCGGGAGGTACCAGCCGGGCTGGGCGTGTGCGTGGAACCACCAGAACTCGCCACAAACCCCTTCCCGCGAGCTAAACCGAGAGGAAAACTCCTCCACTCGTCTGACAGGGCTCGCCGGGACCATTTTTTGGTGAAAACCAACCCTTGCGAATCGCTGTCCCAGCCGAGCCCGGGACGCGCCGAGGACGGGCGGTTTGTGGGGAGCAGCTCCCCTCTAGCGGGGGATTCCCGCAGCGGCGCTCCGGACAGGAGAGCGGCTGGAAAACCCTGCGGAAAAGAACCTGGGGATGCTGCTGATAGAGGATGAACATGAGCCAGCAGCCAGGGGGGATTCGGGCTCTGCTCGCAGGGAACAGGGACAGGAGGAGAGGGAACGGCCTCAGGCTGGGCCAGGGGAGGCTCAGGGTGGACAGCAGCAGGAATTTCCCCATGGAAAGGGTGCTCAGGCCTTGGCAGGGGCTGCCCAGGGAGGTTTGGAGTGCCCATCCCTGGAGGTGCCCAAGGAAGGGCTGGAGGTGGCACTCAGAGCTCTGGGCTGGGGACAAGGTGGGGATGGGGCACAGCTTGGACTCGATGGACTTGGAGATCTTTTCCAGCTTCAATGACTCTGTGGTTCAGTGAAAAATTCAAAGCAGAGGCATTGATTGTGTCTCTGCAGACCCAGCAGGAGGGGCTGCATAACTGATTTTATTGTCTGTAACAAGGACGGCGATGATGCAGTTGAGTTGCCCAGTCCCTATACCTGTGTTTTCAGAGCATTGCTTTCCTTAACAATAATTACCTGTTTAATTCCCACAGCATCCTGAGGGGAGAATTCAGTGTTGCTGTTGTCTGCTTTTTACAGAGAGAGAAAATGCTGTAAAAGTGGGGGAAGAACACTGCCTGGCACAGTCATCCAAGGTCAGGATTCAAGTGATGCTGGAGGGAGCCTCACTTGAATCAGCTGTGCTGATCTGTCACATCACTCAGCTGTTCTTCACAGAAAGAACAAAGTTCTGTTATTTTGCGAGTGGCCCTTAACAGAGCTGGGCACTGAAAAATGTGAAGTGACTGAAGTGTGACTCTTTGCTCTTCAGCAGCATCTTCAGAGTGGAGTGGGAGGCACTCAGAGAGTCCAAGTTTTGGGTGAGATCACAGAATCATGGGGTGGTTTGGGTTGGAATGGGCTTTAAAGACCATCTAGTTCCAAGCCCTTGCCCTGGGCAGGGACATGCCCTAAAGGTGTGGGGTATAAACCCAGTCTGAGCACTGGGAAATGGGGGGGTTGTACCAGGACAGCCTCTAATTTTCACTGTTGTGAAAACACTACTGCTCCTCTTCCCTGGGGACTGGGCTCTCTCCAGTTTGGGGACCAAGGTTTGTGAAATGCTTTGAGATCTGCTGATAAAACTACTACAAAAGCAGCTCAGTGTTACTGCTCTTACTGCATTTATCAGAGTTTTGGGAAGGAAAATATGTTTTTTTCAAGGGTCACACTGACAGAACTAAAAATATCACTGCGTTAGCAAGGGCTTGATCCTTGCTGCTACGCACTGCTCCATGCAGGGTGTCTCCTGCACCTTTCCCAAGCATCTCTGGCTGCATGACGGGACAGGGAACTTTGAGGGCTTCTCCATAAGCACCTGCCAGTGCACAGGCACCTGCTGAGCCTGGATGTGCCCTGGGCAATCTCTTCAGTGCTCTGCCTCTGCAAGGGCTGCTCTCATTTCTGTGTGTTCCATGTAGTGAGTTATTCTTCCAGGGCCTGCAGAGCAAGGGAGAGGAGAGGAAAGCAAACCAGTGTCTTCCTCCTCATTTCTTGCTGGGGAAGCTGCCCCATGCAGCTGTGCCAGCCACCTCACAGTGCAAATCCTCTGTCCCTAGAGCTGAGGGGGGAGAGATTAAGGGAGTTAAACCTCTCTTTGCTGAAGGGTTTTGGTTCCAGGCCAGTAACACATGTTGAAGGTTAGTCCTGCCTGACAGATTCTTGGTGGTCTTGGCATGGAGTGAGTGGGTGAAGCTCAGCTCAGTTCTCAGCAGAGACAGATGTTTGTGATTTAAAGAAAATCATTACTGTGGTCATTGCCAGCCAGATTGCCTGGAATAAAAAAGCCTTTCTTCAGGTCAGGATCGATGCGTTTTGGCTCCAAGTCTCCCTGGGTAATCTGTGCTCCGTGTGATATTTCAACTGTGGAAAAAACATTATGAAAATTTAACCTAATTGGGCTTTTGTCCAGAGCATGACCCTGGCACAGGAAGAGTCCAGGATAATGCAGGGGCTATTTTGGGGGATGTGATGCTCAATAGCCCTTTCCCTGCTCAAGACACTGCCAAACTTTACAGGCCAGTTTTAAACACCAACCATCCAACCCTCCCTCAGTGGTGTTATCCTTCCTTTATGGGGGGAAGATGCAGGGAGGGATTAAAGGGGTTTGCCAACAGCTGCCCAAGAAAACAGCCAGCCTCTCCTAGAACATCATCCTTGAACCTCTGTGCTGTGCCAGCAGCTGGGGCAGTGCCTCCTGAGAGCCCTGTCCCAGAGTGACCAGTGGGATTTAAATGGGAAGGTGCCACACAACTCCCCTGGATCCCCTCTCAGGGTTTTATCTCTGTCCCTCAGAGCAGAGGTGCCTGAGGGATGTGATGTGACCTTCCTGGGGGTCATGGGGACAGCCTGGTGGCTTCTAGAGCAGCGGTGGGAGAAGATGTAGATAAAAGGAGGCTGCTCTGATCAGTTGGGAAGCTCTTGCCAGGAGGGCAAGGCCGTGGTTGTGGCCCAGCTGCAGAAAAAGGGGCAGGTTTTGTACAGCAGGTTTTGTACAGAAGGTTTTGTACAGAAGGTTTTGTACAGAAGGTTTTGTGCAGCTCCTGCCCCCGGGCCCCCTGCCCTGGCAGCAGCAGCTCTGCACGTGCTGCCTCTGCACCCGGGTTCCCACTGCACCTGCTCAGGTGGAAGCAACTTCCCTGTTATTAGAGGGCTGGGAAAGCTGCTCCGTGTGCTACTCGCCCTCCTCAGGAATGTGAGTGTGTCTGAGGGTTCTCTGGGAACAAACAGAGCGAGATGCCTCCTCCCTTTGCCTCTGAGAAAGGCACTGATTTCTCTGACTTTTTGTAGCACCAGCTGGAGCTCCAGAGGGCTGCAGCTCCCGTCTGCCACTAGTCCAAACCTGCTCAGGATCCACCGGAAACACTCAGCACTTCTGCCTTGTGCTGCTGTTTTTATCTGTAGAATCATGGAATATCCTGAGTTGGAAGGCACCCACAGGGATCACCCAGTGCAGCTCCTGGCCCTGCCCAGACCCCCCAACAGCCCCACCCTGGGCATCCCTGGCAGCGCTGTCCAAACGCTCCTGGAGCTCTGGCAGCCTCGGGGCTGTGCCCATTCCCTGGGGAGCCTGGGCAGTGCCCAGCACCCTCTGGGGGAAGAGCCTTTCCTGATCTCCAGCCTAAACTTCCCTGGCCCAGCTCCAGCCATTCCCTGGGCGCTGTCGCTGCTCACAGAAATTGTAGCCCCTGATGAGGTGTGACTTCAGTCTCCTCCAGGCTGCGCTGGATTTGGATTGTTGTCACAGGGTTATTATCAGAAACCCAAGCCACACGAATGCCCCCAAACCTGGCGATGAGGGACAATAACCTGCCGTGTGTGAGGACAACACCGCCGGCTCAGGAGGCCGTTCTGAAGGTCGCTCAAGTACGAGAGGCTTGCCACATCGCTCACGCCTAGGAGAGGAGATAAAAAGTGCATTAGCAGCCAGATAAGGAGTATCCGCATGTCACTGTCACCCCCTGCTCACACTCGAGCCGGACATCCCTTCCTCAGCCGGGCTCCCAGCCCATAACCCTGGTGTCTGCTGTGGGCACTGGGAAGGCAGCAGCGCTCCTGCAAAAGCACCGCGGTTCCTTTTCTGCTGGACTCAGCCCGTTCCCAGGCTCCGAGCAGCAACACACTCGTCTGCACATCATGTTCCCATTATTTTGTCCATGGTTCTCAGGGCAGGATGTATCTTCATCTCTATTTCAGCAATTCAGAGCTGCTGGCACCCAGTAATGATGTTCTGGATGCAGCTGCGGAGGAGGAAACCGGCACTGGGACAAATGGTGGCCTCCCCACGGTCATTTTCCTTCTTTCTGTTATTCCCAGAGGTGGCCGGGCCGCTGCGACAGTAGAAACACTCAGGAATTTCAAACCTTCTAATTTGCTCTCTTACTTCCTTCGAAGTCCACATCAGTCCCGTGCCAAACAGAAGAGTAAACGAGATAATGGGGAACAGAAGGCAGCAGGACTCATCCCAGCTGGGAATCTCCCAGCTCTGTGGCCCGAGAGGACCACACGCTGATTGGGATGGGGAGGAAATCTTCACCCTTGTTCTGTGGCATTGGCTCCTGACCTTTCCTAGGAGCAGCTGTGCCCGGGACAGCTGACAGCAAGGGGACAGCTGTGCTGCAGGGCTGTGTTTTAGAGCCTTTTCAGAACGAAAACAATTCTGCGTTGTCAGGGAGAAACCTCTCCATTAATCCCACCGTCCCCGGGCTGGTGCGGGCACAGGGATGGGAATATTTGGGATGACAGCGGGGTGGGCACCTCCTCCTGCGGCTGGACGGGCGCGGGCTGAGCCCACCCGACACGACCCGAGCAAACCCGGCTCGGCTCGGCTTGAGCCGCGCCGTTCCGAGCCTATCAGGTTGGCGGTGCCGGCGCGGGGCGGGGCGCGGCGGCAGCTTCGAATCGCGGCGAGAGCGCGGAGCTGCCCGAGCACGTCCAGCACCCCGCATCGCCCCGCACCGACCCTCCCGGCCCCGCTCCGTCCGCCCATGGGCAACGCAGAGTCCGTCCCGCGCGGCGCCGCCGCCCCCGGTAAGTGCGGGTCCGGTGCGGGTCCGGTGCGGGTCCGGTCGGTCCCGCTCCCCTCCGGGACGCGACGCTCCCGGCCCGGGGCTCCCCCAGCGCTGCCGCATCGCTTGACACGAAACCCGCGTGGGGCTGTGTCGCTCGGGTGGGGAGGATGTGACAGCGGCGTCGGCGACACGGGGGGAGGTGGCAGGTGACGTGTCAGCGCTCGGACCGCGCTCAGCACAGGTGCCGCCGGTCTGGGCCCTCTTCTCACCTGGGCTGGGTCCGCCCCAGGCACCGCTGAGGAGGGCTGGGGGCTTTTCTCCCCCTGCCGAAGCAGAACTGAGGCCGTGAATGTACTTTCGTCCCTCGCAGCTGCTGCCCGCGCAGCAGCGCTGCCAAATCCACCCGCCGTAATTCAAAGTCCTGCGCTCCAAAATCGCCTGCCAATCCCAGCTCCAGGGCTGGGAGAACAGACCCGGGTAAACAAACGGCTTGGCGCTGGCCGCACCGCCGGGTATCAGGTTCTTGTTGCCTTTTATGTGTCTTTTTTTTCGTGTCCAAGAAGTCCAACAGCCGCCAGCCTGGTTGGCTGGATTTGAAGGGAGCTGATAACTGAGCTCAGCCAACCGGCACAAGATGCCAGCGCTCTGAAATACAAATAATCCTGGGTGGGAATAAGGAAAGCGTTGAGTAACGCGTGGGCTAACGCGAAGCAGCATCGTGGTTGCCGGTGTTGCTGTAGAGCACTGAGGTTCTGCAAGCCCCAGCTTGTTCCTTGTTAACCTCACCTTGGCCTGAGGCCTTTGGGATTTGCAAAAACGGCCAAACAGTTTTTTTTGTTTGGATGCGTGTGACCTGCTGCAGTCTCAGTTTTCAGTAAAACGTTATCATTCCTCCCACCTGGTTCTAAACGTCAGAAATGTGATCAGGTTTTTTAGGCATTTACAGCATGGTCTGATTTAATGACTTCTTTCACAAAGTCCTTGGTTTTGTTATCTCTTCCTCTGGGGGAACTCAGAATATTTTGCTGCTGGCAGGATGCGGGTGCTGTCATTTACTCAGTGTGTGAGTTCAGCAGCGTGATGTGCACAGGGGTGAAGCTGCACTGCTGGGTGCTCCTGCCTGAGCCTCTCTACAGGTGTGTGTGAGGGGAGGGAAAAGTCCCTCTGGAGCTGTGCCAGGAACCTTTGGAGCAGGAGGTTGCATTGCCCTGAGTGGTGAGTTCATTGGCAGAAATCCCAGCGACTCTACAGCAGGAGAAAAAGGAATGTGGGTCAATGCAAAGTTAGTCTGGGGTGTCTGAACCGACAACAAATACTTCTCCCTTCAGGAAATGGACAGAAAGAACCCCAAAACCTAAAGAACAAACCAAACCAAGTGACTCCTGAGCCTTGTTTCCTTCAGGCTGCTGCTCTCAGATGTGGAGCACCACTGGGTTCAGAGCTCTGTGTGCCTCAAGGGAGGGTCTCTGCTGGGCTGTGGGGTGTTACTAAACCCCCAGGACATTAAGATCTGGCTGTTCCTAAGGAATGAGTGCTTTGGGTGCAGGTGAAGCTCTGCTGTAGTGGGTTGTTCTCACGTTCCTGGTATTTGGCTGGAATTGTCTGCCCGGGGAGGTGGTGGAATCCCCATCCTTGGATGTGTTTAAAAACAGATTGGATGTGGCACTTGGTGCCATGGTTTAGTTGAGGTGTTAGGGCATGGGTTGGACTCGATGATCTTAGAGGTGTCTTCCAACCTGGTGATTCTGTATTTCTCTCTCCTTGGAGCTGCTGTAGCTGTGTTTGGTTTTGGGGTGTCAGCCCCCATCAGAATTATGTGTTTGCTATGCAATGCAAGATTATTTCTAACTGATGAATAACTGTATTCCCTGATACTGGTTTTTGTTTTGAAATCCAAACATCAGGTCCTTGATTATAAAGCCAGTTCTGCAAAACAGAAGTGGAGATAACATTTTGGAAGCTAATGAACTGTTTGGTAAGCCAGACCTCAATAATACCTTGTGTCAACAGCTGCTGCTGCTCCCATTTGCTTAACAGTGAAGGTAAATAAATGCATTTGATGGTACTTCTAATATTGGAAAGGAGAACTTGAACCAAGATGGAATTAATTGTCAAGGACTACAAGAAAGATCATCAGTGTTTGGGTAGAAAGGAGGAATGGGGGATTGTAAAATCGGTAAATCCTTAAAAGCTGGAGTTGTCACGGAGGCACAAGGGTCCTTAATTTAGGAATGTTGATCTATACATCTCTTATAAGAGAGGCTCTGCAGCCTGGTGAGCTGTGCAGGTCCCCATGTCCCCAGGTCCTGGCCAGGAGAGCTTGGGTGGGCAGCGAGGCTCCAGGGTGGACATTGTCACTGGAGGGCGGCCGAGGATAAAAAGTCACAACGGCTACTCTGTAACTCACCAGGAAATAACAATAATTAAAAAAAAAGCTGAATAAATGCCAGGAAAAGGACACTGTGAAGTTGGTTGCTTAAGGGATTGAGTCTGATCGAAAGAAAAGCAAATAACCATGCAGCAGCTGGTCCCAGGAGAGCAAAGCTCGGAGGGGGACACAGCTGAGGGCGAGTTCTCACTCAGGAGCAATGGGCATCCTTCTGAACAATCAGGAACTCTCTCAGTGCGGGAGAAACTCTGAATTATTTGCACCTTGTGCAGGTCAGCAAGGTCAAAAGTCGCGGGAAGGTTACCTTGCACAATGCAAATGGACTTATGCCTGTATTAGATAATCCCCTGATTGACCTCTGTTAATGGTCTGGGAGTGTAAAACCAAATTGCAGAGCTGGGAGTGTTCCAAGTCAGCACAGAGCACATAGACTGCTGGATCTGACCTTATTCAGTGCTTGGGTTTCCCCAAAAATGTCCTTCCTGGCATTCTCTCTGCTCTTAGCTCCCAGATTTCTCCTTCCGTAGGGAGTTCTCCCTGTGCTGGAGAAGCAAGAGGAGTTTGTTACCGCACGGTTTTGATCTCCCTCTGCTCTGAAGGGCAGCGGGATGGATGAAGGATCCCAGTTCTGGGCTTAGATGGCGCCAGAGCCTCAGGAAAGGATTTTCCTGCTCCAGCCGGAGACCGGCACTGCCACCTCTCACCTCTGCTCACCTGAGCGCAGCTCTGAGCCCAGCCCATCCCTCACCGATGGGGAGCAGCGCTGGCTCTGCCCTGGCGATTTAAGCACAAGGTTTGCTTGGGATCTTGATTCCGGCGGCTGGGCACGTCTCAACTCATGTCTTGTCTTCACTGCTGTGCTTCTTACCCCGAGTCACTGTGCCCAGCTGCCAAAGTACTCCAAACAGCAGTGATATCCCGCAGGGAGTGTGCTGGCACTGCCTATCCTGCATGGATTCACATCCCTGAGGTAACCTGCACACAGCAGGCTCCGGGCAGGCCGGCTCAGCTGTGGGGAAAGCAGCACCTTCCCCGTGTGCTTTGCTCTGAGACACTTTGGTTTCACACGCAGGGTCTGCTCTCTCATTAACAAATTGCTGCTGCAGAGCTGCAGTTCTGCACTCCCCAAAGTGCTGGGGCTGTGCCAAGCTCAGCTCACCTGGGGATTGAACTCATTGCCTCAGCGGGATTTTTTAACTGATAAATGAACAGCATTGACGTGGATTTGTCACAAAGGTGATAAGAGAGCACGTGTTGTGTTTCCTTCTCGGTGCACGGTGTGAAATCATCCCAGAAGTTTGGCTGGGGGGGATTCCCTGCAGCCTCATCTCATGGAATCCCAGAATGGTTTGGGTTGGAAGGGACCTTAAAGCTCACCCTGTTCCAACCCCCCTGCCATGGACGGGACACCTCCCACTAGACCAGGTTGCTCAGAGCTCCGACCCGATGCTCAGGAAAAGTTGATTTTTAGTAGCGATGCCTTTTTTGCAGAGCTGGATTAATTTTGGTTTGCTGGAGGCGCCTTTGTGTTGCTCTGGGACAAACACAAAGTGTTCACTCTGAAACAAACCTTCATAGGGCAGGGGGCTGTCCTGAGGAAGGGGACACACAATGATTGCAGCCCGGAGGGGAGATGGGAACGTTCCCTTTAGGTCACCCCAAACGCCCCTATTCAGGGCTCTTCACTGGGGCCAAGCATTTCATCATCTCTGAGGCTGCTGCACATTCCTAAAAAGGAGCATCCATATGCCCTGGCTAGAAAGGACTCCAGTTTTCATGTTTGGCACTCAAACCACACAGCTGTAAATGCCTGTTCCTGCCTTGAACTGGAACATAAATGTTTATAGCTCCTGTTGCTCTCTTGACAGTTTCCCCATTAATTTAGCGTTGAGGCACCTTTTAATTTCTGACCTCATCTGGGTACCAGCCCGGAGTCTGCTGGAGTTGCTGACTTTTTCCCCATCAAGGCCAGAAGCTTTGCTTTTAGAATTCTGCCCTCAGTTTGCAGAGGTGAGGTTTCTCACACACGTTCTACCTTCTCTGGGCACCTCTTCCCTTCCTGGCTGGGGTCACTCCTGTGGGTGTGAGAGCCCCTCAGGGAATGGTTCCTGGGATACAACTACAAATCCTGCAGTGGAGGGCGAGGGTAGAAAGGAACGAGAAACTTTAGGTCTTAAAATGATGCAAAAATTCACCCAACCCTCCATTGTCTCTATTTCTGGGTCCCTGATAAAACTAAAACTCGATTCTGAATAATGTGCAATATTTCAGCAAGGAAAAGCAAGACAAAGGGGCTATTTAAAGCCACCCTCTTTGCAGGGCTTGGCTGGCGGGCTCTGCCTCTTTTGTGTCATTGTGTCTGTGGAAAACACAGATGAGAGGCCGGGGAAATTCAATGTGCACTCCGATTTAGAACACATACAAAGGTCAGCCCTGGTGCATGCTTGGCTTTGGGGAGGTGGAGGCTTTGGCTGAGCAGGTTAACTTGGATTTCTGCAAAGCAATGAGGGATATCATAAACAGGCAGTGGAAGAGTTCCTGGATGCAGTTTTAGAGCAGAATAACCTGTCTGGCCCACGCCTGGCTGCTCTTTTTGCTCTGAAATTGAGGCATTATCTTCCCCTCGTGGCTCTGTTCTGTCTTGCTGCTCGAATCTTGGATCTTTTACCCTGCAGTGTCCTTGGGTGGATAAGGAGGTCGGGAGCATCTGTGTGAAACGCTGGGAGAGCCACAGATAGAAATGTGAAGTGTCACAACGTGTGCCCAGCCTGAAAGCAGCTACAAAACCCTCACAGAGGCTGCTGACCTGGGACAGGCTTGTTCTGGCAAGGGGAGGAACACAATGAAAGGGCTTGCTAAAGGCTCTGCTGAAGGGAACTGCAGGTTGTTTGGGAGGACAGGGCACGGGAATCAGGCTGGAAGTGGCCCAGGGGGAAAGGGGAGAGCACAGAGATGTGCTGGAGGTGACACCCAGCAGGGTTGTGCTGTGTGGTGGGAGATGGGGAACCTGTCTGAATTCTGGACTTGCACAAGCTGGGGAGGCTGTGCTGCAGCCTGAAAATTGAGCAGGATTTCGGGATCCTGAAGGAGTCCATGCAAAGAAAAATCTGTAGAGATTTACTGAGGAGATGGGGCGGAGTACTTTTTTTGTTGTTGCTCTTTCTGTGGAGGGTGATACAGGTACCTGTGCCTTTCAAAGAGTAAAGTGTGTGTATTTAAGAAGTTGTAAAACAATCTCAATGCTTTGAAAAGTAGCTCTTATGTGCCCCTCAAGGATGAAATCTTAGACCAGCGAAGCCAAGAAGGCAGAGCATGATAAAAGAGGGTTATGAAGTTATTGGGGAGAGTTCTGTGGTGTCTGGCTGCGGGGCCATGGGCACTGAGCGCAGGAAAGCCGGGTGTGGCAATGATGTGCACTACACCCGGATTGCTGTGGCTGCTTTAAATGCTGCATTTTCAGGGCACAGCACTCCCCTGAATATCACACTGCATAACGTGACAAGGGCTTGAGAGGAGCCCCAGTTGTGGGGCTGTCCCACTGTCCCGGTTGTGTGACGGGGAAACCGAGGCCTGAGGTGACACAGCTTCTCTGGGGCTTGTAAAACCTGCTGAGCACGGAGGGTTCCTCTTCTCCTGGTTGCAGCAATCCCCCCAAATCTTGAGGCAGTTCAGGAGTCCTGGCTAAGATCCCTGCTGTCATCTCTGAACTGTGCTGCCTTCCCAGTGCCTGTGGGTATAAAAACATCGCATCCATTTGAAAGCCTTCTCTGTGCCTCCTTCATGTCGCGTTGTGATGGATTTTTGGCCTTGTTCAAGGAATCTTCTGTGAAGATTTATCTGTTTTTCGTGTGTCAAAGATAATTTTTATTTTTTCAGAGCTCCTTCATGCTGAATTAATTTGTTCTCTGTCAAACCTGTTTTGTTTTCCGCTGTGAGCCCTGTGAGTGGGAGAACCCAACTCCCAGAGATGCGTGTGCATCTCTTCTCCTGCGCGTGGCACTCCCGTGCCAATAAATCCAAACCTTCAACCTGCAAACCCTTGGAAGGAACACAGCCCTCTGTGCCTCAGCTGCATCCAGGGATGGCTCTGGATCCCAGCTCAGGCATGGGATGGGGTTGCAGCCAGCGTGGTTCCCCTTTTGAGCCATCGACATGTGAGGAAAGGCCATTCCCTTCATTTGGGCAGGACAAAACCCCTTAATTTTGGGAGATATGGAGCCTTCTCCTCCCTTTCCTTTCCTGGCCACTTGTGCCTTGCAGAGAGGAGCTAAGGGTGGTGGGATGCTGCAGGGACAGGAATTTCTTCCCTCCTTGCTCAGACTGGGGTAACGTGCTTTGTCTTGGGAGCAGTCTTTGTTGGAAATTGGGAAAACAGGTTACTCAGAGCCTGAGAGCTGCTACTACTTTGTTTTATGATTTTTTTCCCCCCCCTCCTCTATCTTTAATTTGCTGAAGGTTGGCGGGGCTGAGACAAACAACCCTCTCAAATGGCACAGGGTAACAATAACCCAAATGTTTCCTGCTGTGGGCTGTGGCCGGGGGCTGCTGCCTGGTCCCTGTCCCTTGGGAATGGCCTGGATTGTCACAGCCTTGTGACAGCTTGGGGCTGAGCTGACTCTGTTCTGACCAGAGTATTCAAGGGTGATTTTTAGGATGTTTCAGGGCTCCTGCTGATAGCAGGGATGCTGACTCCAGGTTTACTTCATCTCCACAGCTGCATGTGCACAGAGCAGGACTCGTGGCAGGATCAGAGCAGGACTTGTGCCATGTGGCTGCTGAAGTGTCCTGGTATCAGCAGGAGCAGCTGGGGACTGGAGAAGGCTGGAGAGGGTGAGCAGGAGGGAGGATCTCCCACTTCTCTCATTCCCCTCACGCTGATGTGGAGAAACAAACCCAAACAGAGTCCCCTGGGAGGCTTTTCCCCTTCCCAGCTGGATGTTTTTGTAAGCTCTGGGTGCTCCTTGCTGGGTCTGAGGGTGTGGGGAGCAGCTGGAAGGGGAGCTGGGGCTGAGCAGAGTTTGGGAGAGGCCACTCAGAATGAGAAAAACAAGGAGCAGTTGTTTTTTAGGCTGCTTTGTTCTCTCTATTTCTGTAGCTAACCTTTTGCTTCTCGAAGCAATAAAAAAAAACCCAACAAAACCCCCTTCAAAAAAAATATTGCAGGGTGTTTCTTTGTGTGCTTTGACTAAGCTGTTCCTCATAAACCAGCGGCTTTTGCGTAAACACAGGCATGGCAGGCAGAATTATCTGCTTTTTTGCAGCTGTCAAGTACCTTTGCTCCCCCCCGTGGTGTATAAATGGGGGGAGTGAGGCTGGCAGAGGCCAAGCAGACAGAACCTGGGCTGCCCTCCTCTGCTGGTGCATCCCTCCCTGGTTCTGATCTGCCGTGGGGGGTCTCAAGGTCGGAGCCAGTTTGTCCCAGATCCACCAGATCCGACCAGGGCTCGGCTGCAGGGAGTCCCAGGCTGGACATTAAACCAGCCAAGGACTTCAGAGTATGAGGTAGGGGCTGAAAACCCACCCTGGGCAGCACCTTTGGGCAAGGGCCATTCTCAGGATGATAAATGTGCCCTTGGAGATGGGTTTCGAGGGCTTTGCTGTGAACTTTTAATTGCTTGCCAGTGCTGGAGTCCCAGCAGAGCTCGGGGTGGCAGCAGCAGCTGTTTGGTTGCTAATTGCTGTGTCTGCTCCCTTGTGGCCTCCAGGCAAAGCTGGCATGCTAAATCCAGGATCTGCTGGAGAGAAGGGAGATTTCCCTTCCACCCTTATGGGCTGGGGCTTCAGTGATTTTATGATTTTTTTTTTTTTTTCCCCTCAGATAAAATGAACAAAAATTCAGCGTCCCGTGACGGCTCTGATAAGCTGGAGGCTCCAGACGTGCCCCAGCACAGACTGCCCATTGCAGCCTTTGTTTATTTAAAAATAAAAAGCCCAACCTCATTATCTTGATGACGGAAAAAAAAAAAAAATTCCATAAACGTGCCAGAGGCGTAATTGGTGCCAGTGGAAACCAAAACTGGCCCTTTGCCTTCCCCTCCACCCACCTTTTTCACAGTGAAGTGGTTCGGGAGGGAGCTTTCCTTAGGCACTGGTGGTGCTGCAGGAATCCTTTCCCAGGGACCAAAACCTCCCCAGTGCAGGGGATGGTGGAAGGGCTGTGGTGAAACTCCAGGTGGGATAATGTATCCCTGCCTCTCACACTGTGATCAAATCCTTTGGAGACTGTCCTAAGGGCAGCAGCACCGTGCCCTAGGAGTTCTTATGGAAATCTCGTTATCAGCATCTTTCCTAATGCGGGATCATCCCGTTATTTAGATAATTGTGCAGCCTGTTCCCTCGGAGCTGCCTGGCTGCTGGCCAGGGGCAGAGATTCCCTGCTAGCACCTTCTTCTGGCTCTTCACACCTGCTGTGCCTCAAGACAGAGGGTCCCTGGGGGCCTTTCCTGCTCTTTTGGAGGTGGTGGCATTCCCAGCTCAGCTCCTGGGGCATGGCAGGGAAGGAGCCACCTTTTCCTTGGCTAGGGGCTCTGCCAGCCCTCTTGATGAAGGTGTGACCACAGCTGGTGTTGTGCAGGATTTCCTGTCACTCTCTGGGGTGAGCTGCTTGCAGGGCACTCATGTAAAGCCAGGTGTCCCTCAGTGCCACCAAAATCGAGTGCAAGCCAACAGGTTGGGCTGAGCCTTTGAGGTTTCTGTGGCAGCTCTGCGGTGCTGGCTCACCGAGGGATGGATTTCACGGGAGGATTATTGCCACACAATGTGCTTTTGTGCAGTTATGTGGTATCTTTTAAATCGTTTCCTCCAAGAAGTCTGTCCACACCCAAACCAAAACAAACATTCTGAAAGGCTGCGAAGACAAACACACAGTGCTTGCCCTCAAATGCATCTTTTTCTCCCACTCCTTACAGACACCTGCTCTGTGTTCTGGAAAGGAGGAGCATCCAGGAATGCCGAGTTAGGATTACCCAGCACAAACTTTGGCACATGCTAACTTTCCAAACCTTCATTTCACAACATCAGTATTGTTTTTAATCAGTAACTTTCTGGGAGAGGAGAAAGCGAAAGCTGGGACTCTGTCAGCTCCTTGCTCTGCCTTTTCAAGGTCAATGCTTTCTTTTCATCCCTTTGAGGCCCTGCACCATTCCCAGTGCTGGTGTCCATGGGCTCCCGAGCTTTATTCCACATCTGAGTTGATTTCCAGTTTGCTCTCGCCCATTTTTGGGCTCACATTGAGTGTGGGGTGCTGCCCGTGCTGGTGGCTGAACCAAGGGGTGAGCTTGGCAGCGGCCACCACTACCCACAGCTGCTCCTGTCCTGCTCCTCTGAGCTTTTCTCAGCTTTCCTTTGGGAATAATTTGTGGGAAAGAGGGAATTTTAACCCCAGCTCGCTCAGACTGTTTTCTGGGTTGATAAACTGTGATTGCTCTGGGGAGTTGGTGTTTTGGGGTGAGGGGGCTGCCCTGGTGAAACTCCCTGGTTATTTTTCCCCACTGTCCCCTGCCTCCTTTGCTGCTTTGCCATTTCCTGTGGCTGTGCTGTGTCCTCAGCAGCCCCTGGTGAAGGGCCTCAGCAAGCTGGGCACAAACCCCTCTGCTGTCAGTCACTGCTCTGGCATCTCCTCCTTCATCTGCCCATCCCTTTCCCCAGTGAGACCTGCTCAGGCTAAACCCAGTCTCTGCTGGGAGCCCCAGATGGGAAAGTGCTCTGGTTTTAATTAGCATCTTAATTAGTTTATCAGGCATTGGCACCACTGTCATTCCTGGATGCACTTTTCAGCAGAGCTCTTGTTCTTGCTATCCTTCAGTGCTTAATTTTTTTAGTTATCACAAAGTATCATTTTCCTGGTTCAGGGAGATAATTCCTCTCAAAGTCAGCTTTTGTTAGCTGAGCTGGGCAATACATCTTTTTTTTTTTTTCCTCCCCAATAACCAACTCACTCCAGTTTTTCTGCCCAGCTCCAGATAGTGCCTGATCATTAATCTCAGAAATGTGCGGTGGTAGGAAAGGTGTATCCCTCTGACAGATAAGCTTGGTTGACATAAATAATTTAGTTCCTCTGCACCTTTTTCTTTCTTCTGTAACTGCTGGAGATCGAGGTGACCCACAGAGTCATCTGAAATTCTCCTGCAAGTGATCTCCAGGTTTGATTTGTTGTCAGCCATTTGGCAGCTGTAATTTATAGTCGTGCTCCACTGGCTTCAGGAAGATTATATTCTTTATTTTCATATTGTTTTTCTGCTACGGTAAGTGAAGAAAAATATAGGTAGTTTGTCTATTTATTTTTTTGGTGTGGTCTAAGTTCTGAACACTGGGTTTCCCTTCACCCTTTTCCCTACTGATTTTTGTCTCCCCTGAATCATCTTTATCTATCTTACACTGGACTGCCTGTGCTGTCTCTATATCCTGCCTTTTGGCTGGGAAATTGCATTCCAGTTGCTGCCTTTGATTCACCCTTGGCTCAGCCAGGCTTTTCCTCCTCTTTGCAGGCAGAGGCTTTCCTGGGGTTTTGTCCCAGAACCACTGCGACCCTTGGGAGCGTTAACCAGAGATGGAGGATGGAGCTGGGATGGGGTCATGGTTCTGCCTTTCCCATGGCCTCCTCACAGCTTTGGGGACACAGTGCTTGAGTGACCAGCAAATAAAGTGACCACAGGAGGGGACTGAGGCAGCCTTTGAGCAAAGTTTGCATTTTGCCAGCGACCAGAACCGCTGTGGCTGTGACAGGGACCTTGGACTGGGAGCTTGGGTGCTGTTGACTCGGACACTGAACCTGCTGAGGGTCCGCTCTGTGTCTGCTGCTTCTTGTAAAGGCACAAATCCTCTGGAGGATGTTCTTTCTTCTCTTCCCAGAGGTTCTCCCTGGCAGCTTTGCACCCAGGGGAGTGCAAACACGTGTTAAATCCTGGCTGGGAGCCTGGTTAGACCCTTAGCTCTGTCAAAGGGAAGAGAAGGTGGTGAGGGAGCTCCAAGGAGGCAATTTTCTGGTGCGGTTTGCTCATCAGCGTAACCTCACCAGTCTCTTTGTGACAGAAAATCCTCCTGTGTTATGTTTGGGCCCATGTTTCTCCCTCAGGGAGGCTCACCCACCTCAAAAATCTTCCTCAGCAGCTCTCCTAGCTCAGGGCAGAGTACCAGGAATAATTCCCAGCCCGGCCCCTTCGGAAGGGTCTGGCAGGGCTGGCCCAGGCAGGTGCCGTGTGTCAGCGTGTGTTAACGGATTTCTGGCAGAGGTTTGGGATGTCTGAGGGGTGCTGAAATTACAGCCTGTGGGAATCCAACCACTGCACAGGCTTTGAACACCGAGGGGAAAAAGAAAAAAAGCTCTATTGGCTTTTTGCTTGTGATTTCATTGGCAAGGCAGGAAGTTTGCAGCTGATGGGGGAAAGTCTTGGCTGCTGAGCCTGGAGTGGGATGGAGGGATTCGAGTAGAGCTTTCTCGTTTCATCTTTATGGTCATGACTCACTTGACACTTGACTTTATTCTGTAATGTTTCAACCTGAAGCTTTGCAGATGGAGAGCTGACATGGACAGAGCGAGGTCATTTCGCTCAGTTGGTGTGACAAGAGCTAACCCAGGTTTGATGGTCCTCAGCCCTTCTCAGGGCTCTGTGCCAGCCTCTTCCCCAGCTTCAGATTTGTTCCCAGTGAGAGCAATGGAAATACTGTGTCATCAGAGGGTGTTCCTGGTTATTGGGGTCTCTCCAGCTCGAGGCACAGACCAGGCCTGATGCTGGTGTCTCTGCCCATGGGAAATCCTGCAGCTGGAGCTGATGTGGAATTTGGCTGTGCTTGGGGCAATACCTGGAATATTTCCTCGCCAGGAGGGAGGGAGTGAGAGGATCCAGTGTCCTCTTTAGACCAGGCAGAAGAGCTCTTTACCTTGAGCAAGGTCATGCATTTCTGTGTCTCCACATTCTCCAGCTATTCATGGGGATACCGTGGCACTGTGTTCTCTGAAGATCATTGGAAGTGCTCTGAGGTCTGCTAGGAAGCATTTTATGCTTCTATATTTATGGTATTTTGTCTCACAGAGACTGACCCACTCAGCCTGGCCTCTGGCTCGATGCAAACTTTCATGCAGCTCTTCCCATCTGACTTCCATGTTATGAAGTGCTTCTTCTTGACTCAAGAGGTATCTGAGGGGTGAGAAGGATGCCACAGACACTTTCCAAGGTTTGTCTGAAAAATAGTTAGGGTAGACAAAAATGTAGTGTTGCAAAATTATCACTGGGCCTTCTGTGCATTTAAATAGCTTTAAAATGACTTTTTTTAGGCCTGGAATCCTCACTGCCATCACTAAATCCACTGAGTGCAGGATTGGGCTCTGCATCTGATTCACCTCCTGAGGAATCGTTATTTCCACTACTTGTTTTTCATAATTGCTTTTTTGCTAATCTTCAGCTGCGTTTGCATTTGCTCAGTGCTCACCATCCCCTTCATCCCTTCCTGGGAGCAAGTCTTGAGGTGTCACCATCCAGCTTGTGTCCCTTGTGGTGTTCAGGGGAGCTGTAAATGCAGGAGAGAGTGATCTTTGGCTGGTGTAAATCATCAAAGCCGTGCTGAGATGAGTGGATCTGGAGCAACTTACACCAGCCGCAGGAATTCCCATGGGATATTTCATTCCTGCTGGCTGGAACAGCAGAAAGCTGCTGGGGGAAATGGCCTTGTTCAAACGTACCTGATGGGAGCAAGAGTCGCAGCTGAGCAATTCTCCGCTTCTTTGTTTTGGCCTGGTGAGCTTTAGCAAAATAAAATCAATCTTTTGGCCTTCTCTGCTGGTTCCTGAGTGGAGTCAGGTGTTTACAAGCTCTCCACATCCTCTTGGCCACACAGCAGCCTGTTAGACTGGAACTCCGAGGCACAGGCTCCCTGGCAGCACGCAGGGAAAGGAAAAGGATTGCCAGGTTAAGTAAAGTTTAGTTACTTGAAGGGTGAAAAGTTTCCCTGCAGGTAACCAGAAGCAGAGTTCAGATCTCTAATTCTGACTTACTGCAGCACTGATTCCACTTGGGTTCCTTGCAGTGGGCTAAAGGGTGGGAAGGCAGAGGGTTTGTTTGGATTCTGCTGCGTTAACCCCGTGGTGCTGTGTCAGAACTGTAAATGCTGCAGGAAGATAAAGGTACCTGAGTCAAGCCTTGTTGTCATAATGAAAGGAAATGGTCCCTTCTGAACTTCAGCTGAATCTGCAAAACATCCTGACCCCAAAGTGTGTCACCCAAACCCTTCAAAATGGGGTCAGTTAGAAACAACTTTATTTCATCCAGCTCTCGGTGGAATAGGGGGAGAAGTGGAGCCAGGGAAATTTGTTGAATGGAAAAAGACGGGATCTTTTTAAAAAGAAAAAAAAATGGAAGAAAAATGGCTCCTTCCCGACATTTCAGAAGGAATTGCAAACAATGGAGGCAAAACCCAAGACACAAACCCATCCCCTGTGTAGGTTGGGAGCTCCAGAGCCCTCGGGCCAGAGCCAGGCACGTTATTTCCCTTCCATGCTATGCAGCTGCATGGAGAGAATCATGGAATGGCTCAGGCTGGAAAAGACCTTTCTGTGTGTGCTTCTCCCCCTCTTTCTTCCATTCAGGAGCAGTGTTGCCAGTGGGCAAACGCTAATCCATCCTGACAGCTCTGCCCATCTTCCTGCTTTGGTCTGGCAACCAGCAAACAGCTTGATTAAGGTCCCCGGGGCTTTATTAGTGCAGCTTGTTGCCTGTAAATTAATCAACAGGTTTCCTGTGTTTAACTCTTTCTGGGAATGTTCTGAATCCCTGTGGGCGTTGAATCATGCCTTTAGAATTGGCTTTTTAAAAAAGGCAGAGCAGAAATAGCTTCAAAGGTTTTACAGTCCTGGGTTCTTGGGGCAGGAGGTGAAGAGATCCTGTGGGCTCTGCAGGTGCTGCTCATCCGACTTCCCATCTCTAAGAGCAATTTTAGGCTTTTGCTTTACTTCTCTTGGCTGTTCACCCAGCCAGCCCCTGTAAAATATCCATTATCCATGCAAAGGGAGCCAGATGGAACCTGTACTTTGCTGAGTTACCCATAGGAAGTCAGATGTGCTCTGGCCCCTCAAATTAGAAGTGCCCAGAGGAGTGGGACCTCCTTGCTCTCCTGAGGTTTGTTCTGGAGCCATGGGCAGAAGTTGCCAGGATGTTTTATTTGGCAGTGTTATCTTTCAGGCTTTGGGCTTGTCCTTTAACTGTTTGGTCTCACCATAGAGGGATAAGGAAAAGTAACTTCGTAGCTGCTGTGGTTTGCACCCAGACTTTGATAACGAGCAGGAGATTTGGGGAGCACACACTGAGTTTTCAGGTGACTGCAGATACCAGGGTGAGGTGACTGATGTTGTACAGGTACAATGGGTTGAACATTCATTATTTTGACACTCACAAGACTTCCAGCTTCTCACATGGGGGGGGACACCCAGCTCCTTATCTCCCTTTTCCATTCCTGTGCACGTTCTTTCCTCTCCCGCTCGCTGGAGGCTCCATCAGTGCCTTCTCTCCGTGTGCACTCTGCTGCCCTTTAGCTCTGAGGGACAGCACAGCCCCTGCCTGTGCTCCCACACACACGAGCCCTGGGAGAGCAGCAGCACTCCGCACATGGAATTGCGTTCGATCTGATCTGGACTTCACCCTGCCGTGAACAATGGTGAGAACAGGCTGAGCCACGCTGCTCCTATCGATTATTTTTAGCAACAATCAAAGATAGAAGAAGAATGTGCCTGTGCAGAGGTTGTCTCCTGTCCCAGTGGGAGGGGGAGCAGCTGGCAGAGGAGGGCTGCCCAGATCCCTGAGCACATTCCCCCAGGAAGGATGTGTTCCTGGAGCTGCCTCCAGTCGGACCAGAGCAGGGTGAGGTGTGGAATTTGCCTTCAGAAGCTGGCCAGCATCTGCCTTCTGGATGATGCTCAAATTCTCACATTTGATCAAACTTTTCATGCCTGTTTTACTAGAAGGCTTTAAAGCATCTTAGTGCTTGACTGGAGTTGTTGCATCCAGGTGTGAGCAATGCTTCCTGCCCCAGAGCAGTGCAAAGGAATTTGGAGAGTGAGGCTCCAGCTTTGGATCCTTGGCATCTGTGGGTGAAGCAGCCTGTAGATACCTGCACCACCAGTCAGAGCTCCCTGGCAGGAGGCTGAAACACCTGCAGGAGCCAAGTGTGTGAGCGGGAGCTCCCAGTGATGCTGCCTATGGACCTTCCCAGTGTGAAGAGAAAGTGCTTTCTCTTTTCTCTGCCACTTAAAATGCCATAACAGTTAACCTTCTCTTGTGAGGAGGTTCTTTGTGGTGGACAGAGGGAAAAGTGCCATTTCTGAAGGGTGATTTTAAGATAAATGACTTCTGGCCATTATAGTCTTGAGGACTGAGGGAATCTTGGAAAAGACCTCAGAGAGCAGGTACCAGCAGGCTGAAAGAAGTTGCTTCTTGTAGAGTTCATCGAATGATAGAATCCCTTAAGCTGGAAGGGACCCACAAGGATCATTGATCCCGCTCTTGGCCCTGCCCAGACCCCCCAACAGCCCCAGCCTGGGCATCCCTGGCAGCGCTGTCCAAACGCTCCTGGAGCTCTGGCAGCCTCGGGGCCGTGCCCATTCCCTGGGGAGCCTGGGCAGTGCCCAGCACCCTCTGGGGAAGAACCTTTCCCTGATATCCAGCCTGATCCTCCCCTGGCACAACTTCAACTCTTTGGCACAGCTCAGACAATCTCGAGTCTGGCTACATCAGAGACACACCTGCTGCTCCCCATCTCCATCAGCAAAGACTTTCCCTGTAGGAATTCCCACTTTTGCCCATCCCTCAGGATCTCCACATTTCTCTGCTGCTGAGGGCACACAGGCTCCACCTCTTGTGTCCATACCCCTGTGCCAGCAGGGAGTGACAAGAGGATGACCACAAACCTGCGAGCTGTGGGGTTTGGGAGGGGGAGAGGCCATCAGCTCAGTGCTGTGCCTCGTGCCAGGCGCAGCTGGCTGGGACACATCCCTCTGTGTCAGGTCTGGCACGTCCCCGGCGCTGGCCTTTGCGCGGTGCCGTGCCAGCGCGGTGGCAGCTGTGACGCATCCAGCAGCCCTGCCTGCTGCTTCCCGTTGCCAGGCACACAGGGGTGACCTTTTGGGAGAGGAGGAGGAGATGGTGGGGAGAGCCATGGGTGGGTGGGAGGCAGTGGCAGCCCTGGCTGGGGGTTTGGATTCACGGAGCGAAGCCGACACTCCCTCCTGCTTTGCTGGGTGCAGGAAGCCCCATCCCCTCCTGCCTGCTGGGATTGAGGCAAAGCTTTTCCTGCTGGGCCCTGCTGTCCCTGTGGGATGCGATGCCCGGATTATGGGAGGGAAGGATCAGGATGATGCTTGGGAAAATGCTATTTATGGGCTGCTGCAGATCTGACTGTGTTGCCTTGGGTGTAGGAAATTTCGGGGCACTGAGTGTCCCTCCACCCTGCTCAGCCTGGGGTGAGCCCTGGAGCAGTGGCCAGCAGCAAGTGGGTGTTTGGGTTTTGTGCCTCGTGCTGTGACTTGTCCATGAAACTGTCACATTTTCTGTGCTGACAGGGTTTTCCTGTGGCTCCAGCACCTGGACAGTGCTCTGCTCTGTGTGTGCCAGTTCTGGAGTGAAACCGGGGGTGGCTTCTCTAGAAAAGGAAATATTTTCCAGGTATTTGAGGTCAGCATGACTCGGAAAATAATTATGAGCCTCTCAGGCAGGGTTGGTACGAACGGTACCATCAATCCAGGGAGATGCAGCTCTGTGTGAAGGGGTGAGGTGGAACAGTACCAGACATAACCTGAAATGACTTAACAAGCTGTTCAAGTTTTTTAAATGCATGTGTCGTTTTTTTTTCCTCTTTAATTTAAATTTCCTCTGACATTTCATAGGCTTCATCGCTCAATGTGAAGCCAAGATCCATGTGAGTGTGTGCGGTAGGATTGTTTTTAAATTTTATTTTAAATACAGATGTCTGGAATAACTTTTTTGCACACACTGTAGGAGTGTAAAGGTTTCTAAGCAACATCATTTCATGCTGTTTGCATTCGAGAATGTAAAACAGGGTTCCTTTTTTTAAAAGTCTCTGCAGTGCAGGCATAATTACAGGATCCCATTATGCAGCATTGTGTCTACGGTGAAGCCTGCCCTAATGGAATATTCTGCCTTCTGCTGAAGTCTTACCTGCTTTTTACCGAGACACTTAAGGACTTAATTAGCGTCATTATAGACTGCCACCCCCTTCCTCAGCCCCGTGCTTGAAGGGATAATGATCTGTCCAAGCTAGCAGTGTGTTCACTTCCCATGGTTAACAGCACCACATGGAGGGAGCGTTTCGGAGCTTGCTGCTGCTCTCTTGCATTGAGCATGGAGGAGGAGGGGGGGAAAAATGAAAGCATTTCCTAGGAGCAATAAATATACTCTGTATTTACTTGGCCTGGTCCCTGCCACTGAGCTGGGAGGGTGTTTGTCACTGGGAGATCCCTGTGGAGCTCCTCCGTGCGATGCCTCAGCCCGTGCTCAGAGTGGAGCCAGCAGCGCTGCAGGTCTGTGCTGCAGGGCACCCACAGGCACTCCAGCCTTCAGAAGAGTGCCTGGGCAACAGCAGGAGCCCTGTGGATGCAGAAAATCGCCCCGTGATGTCCCTGTGGGTGTGCTACATGTAGGCAGCATCGTCCACCGACCTGCGTGTCCATCCATCCGTATGTGTAATTAGAGTGGATGGAATGGTTTGGGTTGGGAGGGACCTTAAAGATCATTTAAATTCCACCCCCTGCCATGGGCAGGGACACCTTCCACTAGCCCAGGTTGCTCCAAGCCCTGTCCAACCTGGCCTTGGGCACTTTCAGTGATGGGTCAGCCACAGCTTCTCTGGGCACCCTGTGCCAGGGCCTCCCTACCCTCACAGGGAGCAATTCCTTCCCAATATCCTGTCTAAACCACATCTAAACTAGTTCCTGCTGGCTGCTCTTGCTGGACAGCAGGTGTTGCACTGGAAGCAGCCGTGGTCAGTGGGTTGGAGTGACAGGAGGTGGCTTGAGGGCACTGCTGTGATGCTGAGGGGAGCTGGGGAGGATCACCCTGCTGCTACATGACAGCATCTGCAAAGCTCCTGTCAGCTGCATGGTCAGTGCTAAACAGCGTTTGCACTGAGCTGCCCAACGGAGTTTTACAAACATCTGGGGGAGTTTTGTGTTTTATGAGATGGGGAGCGTTGGCTTTTGTAACAGGGATGGGGCCAAAGGAGGTTTTATTGCTGGTTAGGTAACTTCTCTGGCATGTTGTGCTGGGAGCCCCAGACATAATTAATGAGGTGTGGGAGAGCTGTGGTGCATGCGTTGCTTTGTGTGATGGCTGCTGCTGCTGCACCCCGTGCCAAGATGTGGCCGTGACATTTTCCTTTCAGGTGGACAACTCTCATCCCCCTCCACCTCCTGTGTCCATCCCGTGGTGGCATTTCTGCCCTCCCTGCGTCAGGTTTTTGCTCTCCCAGCAAGTTTTCTCTGGAATTCTGCTAACATCTTGCAGGGAAGTTCACCCAAAACCTCTGCTCTTTGCACTTGCTGGTTCAGGTGGGAAGGGGCACTGTGAGAGTGGTCAAGGATCTGGGAGCTGGTCCTGTGGGATGTGGCACTCCCACAGCAGCATTCAGGGGTGTTGTTCAAAGGCTGGTGGCTCATCTTGTGTGAGAAGCAAATACAGGCAAGAAGGAGCTGTGATAACTGATGGATTTCCCATTGTCCTTGACTTGTTTGGAGTCCTGAGCATCACCTGCTTGCTCCCTCACCTCAGCAAATGTGTGTGGCCTGGGGTGATGCAGGGAAGTCACCCATGCTGGGAGCAACCTGCAAAGCCCAGAGCTGTTCCAGGGCCTCATCTTCCTGGCTTGTGAAAAGTGCCCCTGCCCATGGCAGGGGGTTGGAAGCAGATGATCTTTAAGGTCCCTTCCAACCCAAACCATTCTATGATTCTGTGATTTCCTGCTCTGCTTTGCTGATCCAGGCTGGCTCTCCTGCACTGTCCATTCCTAGGAAGGACTGGCTGCAGTGATGCAGTGCCTGGTTTTTTATTTGTGGTTTGTTTTTTTTTTTTTTCTGGAAGCCACTTGGCTCCTCTCTGGCTTTTCCAGCCTCTGCCCTCAAGGAGCTGTGTGTGCTCCCTGCTCAGAGAGCTGGGAACATCTCCTCAGCCCCACACAGGCACGGGAAGGTGCAGGCAGTGCTGGCCCCCAGCCCAAAGCCCATCCACGCTGTAGCTCCCTCCTGTTTTCCAGGGAGATGACCGGAGGTCTCCGGCAGTGCACGTTGCCTTTGGCTCCACAAACACTGAAAAATGGTGCCAGATGGATGGAGCTTTGCAGGATCACGTCGTCTGCCCCACACTCCGTGTATTTTAAACAAACCTGGGAGGGGGTTTGGGCTGGATCCTTGTTTGTTCTTGAAGGAATTGATGAGGGCTTCAGAGTCCTCGTCCATCCATCTTCCATATGGAGATAAAAAGTTTTGGCTGAATGCTGCTAAATGTGCCGTCATCTATCACAGCGGAGGCGGGATTGTGTCAAGGAAAAATAATCCACCATCAGGCTCAAAAGGAGAAAAAAAGGAAAAGAAAAAAAGGGAAAGAAATAAGATTTCCAGTAAAATGCATCACTTTAAAAAATCCAATTCACTCTTTGCCAAGTCATTGTTTGGTTTTACTCTTGTTTCACATGAAAGCAACCTTTAAAGGTTACTTTTATCCCTCTTTAATGAGCTGTAGAAATGAGGCTGGTCTGTCACAGGGCAGAGGGCAGGGATGGGGCCGTGTGTGGAGCTGATGCTCCCCTTTGGAGCGGCCCTGTGAGCTGTACCACAGCTCCCTGGCTGCCAGATTCTGCAGCCAGCAGCTTTCAGCAAGAGAAATGAAAGAGGATCATTGATGTATATCTGTCCCCTTGCTGTGGTGGAAATGATATGTGCTGCAGTGTGTGTGGGAGAGAGAATAGACGGGGCTGGCTGTGCTTTTCTGGAGTGTTCTGGACGCTGGGGTTTGCACCCCGGGGACCAGGTTTGCCTCCACCCCTGCTGTGCTGGGTGCTGAGCTCTTCAGAGATGTGACCCCAACGAGAGCTCTTGGAAACCTGATCCCTGCAGTGAGTGGGACCTGGCCTCATCCTGCCCCTGTGGGCGAGGGGACACCCAACCCCTCCCCAGGACAGCCCCGTGCTGCCCCTTCTTCCCTCTGCGCTGTCCGAGTGTGTTCAGGTGACAACGAGGGTGTCCCAGCACCTCTGCAGGGATGGACGGTGCCAGGAGCCCCAGTGTCTGATCGCTGAGTGTCCCTCTGCGCTGTAGGGCAGCGTGAGGGAGTGGTGGGCATGGGGCACAGCTGCCCATGGCTGGGGCTCCTTCAGCTCCACGGCGAGGTGGCTGCGTGAGCGAAACAGGGCTGGCAAACGCAGCAGCAGCGTCTCTAGATGAGACTCATCAGACTCTGTCTGTGGATTGGGCTCTTCCTTCTCCCACCAGATCATCTCTTCTGCCCAGGCATTGTGCAGGAGTGGATCCAGAGTCCCCCAGCCCAGCTGGAACCCTCCCAAACTGCAGCACGACCCTCCCAGTCCGAGGGCTGCTGCATTTTCTCACTCTGCTCCCAACGGCTGTGCTGCTAAAACGTCTCTCTCATTTTTCTTCCATTCGCATCACGTTGCTTGAAGCTTTTAGGGGAGACCTGGCTGATGCAGAAGGAGCAGCAGTGGGGGGTAAACGAAAACCCGATGTGTTTGTGCTTCCCTGTGCTGCTGTGGATGTGGGACACGAACCTTGGCACGGGCCACGTCTGCTCCAGGGCTGAAGGCAGCTGGGAAGGGCTTGGTGATGATGCTGTCAGTGCTCCAAGAGGGGTGATTTTCACATCCCCACCGCTGGGATGCCAGCAGGAGTCTGCAGTTGGCGTGGATCTCTGGCCCTAGCTCTTGCCACCCTCTGGAGAGGCATTTTTCCCAAAACCCCTTTCCCAGCAGAAATCATCTCCATCTTCTCTATGGAGCCTGTCTGTGTGAGAGGGGGTTTTGCACGAGAGGACTGCGCTGCTTTGGGTGTTTTTGCCGCTGTGGTGTGAAGGCTGCCGGGCGCTTCCCCCCGCAGCAGGAGCAGCTGCCCCGGGATGCTCTGTGCGAGCAGGATGTGGTGGTCTGGAGAGGAGCTGTCTGCTGGGGAGCTGCCAGCGTGGAAGGCCCTCTGGAGAGATTCCCTTGGAGGGAGCAGAGCTGAGGAGGATGCTGTTTTCTGTGGAAGTGTCAGGAGGCCGCTGGAGGCAGTGGGCAACAGAGAGCAACTTTCCTATGGGAAAGTAAAGCCTTGTTCCATTTTTAACCCTTGGTAATTGAGTCCAGGGTGAAATGTGACCCCAGGTTACATAGTTGTAATGCCTTCCCTGTGTGCTGGGCTCTGGGCCCTCAGGAGGGGGAAGGAGCAGTCGTTTGCTGCTTTTGGCCCAGCTCCATGAAGAAGCGAATTTGTCAGTGCCTGTAAATAATGAAAATCGGGAGGCAGGAAGTGGACATCTCCTTAAGTGACATCGGAGCCCACAGCCCCGCGTGGCTTTGGGGACACTCACCCGGGCCAGTGTGTGTGGCTCAGGCAGAGGAATGCCTGGGAGAGTGGCAGGGGAGTTTGGAGTCCCTGGTGGGGCCGTGAGGTGGGACCGTGTCCATGTGGGAATCTGTGTCCTGGGAATCCTGTGAACTGGCCCTGGCCCACCAGCAGGAAGGAAGACAGCCCAGATAGGCCATTGCTTTTGGCAGGGGTCTCTCCCAGGTATAATGAGCTTTCCATGCTCAGCTTTGTGCTCTCTGTTCGTGGACGGAGTTGGGAGTCACACAGATCCCGTGTGATCAGTGGGAGCTGGGCTGGGTGCTGGTCCCAAACCATCCCTGTGAATTTGGGAGCCCTGCAGGCACTGCCAGGGTTTGGAAACCACACCCAGCAGGGGCATCCCTCAGCAGCCTGCATGGGAGATGCCTTATCCTGGGCAGCTGGGATCTCCTCACGCTCCTTTTTACCTCTGCTTTCCAGGAGGCTTTGTAATCCGATGAGTACACTGAGACAACAGTAATAAAAAATTTACTCGAGCCTTGTCATTAAAAATAGATGGCTGTAGCCTAAAGGTGACTTGTTGGGTACTTGCTTGCTGTTCTGCTTTGTTATGAAGCCTGAAAATGACTGGGTTTTGTAAAGTAGTGTTGCTTATTTTCCTCACGCTTTTTTCCCAACCTTACAAACATTAAATATGCCATGTCGGGTTGGTCTCCTAGGAAGAGCATTCCTAGGAGTCTCCTAGGAAGAGCTGCCCACTGGGAACTTTCTCTGCCCTGAGGATGTCAACAGATCATTTATCCACCATGAGGAAAACAACAGTTGACTGTAAAATGAGACCTTGGAAGTAAAAAAAAAAAAAAAAAAAAAAAAAAAAAAAAAATGAAGTGGTGAGTTAGCAGCAGTCAGCAGTTCCTCTGGACTTGCTACTTCAAATATCCTTGTTGTAAATTCCCTGGAAAAAGGGTAGGGTACACAAGAGCTGAGTTTTCGGTGTTAAATACTTCCAGACCTCCTCAGGCCATCAGGAGGGAGCAGGCCAGCTGTTGCTCCAGATGTTGCCTTGGGGAATGGATCACCCACGGGAGCGGGATCGCTGCAAGCTCTCTCAGATGCCTTCCCCTTCTGGTTGTGTGAGGCAGCTTTTATGAGCCTTATCCCCAAAAATGGCACGAGATCTGTCTCTGGGGCTACTTGGGAACATGGGGTGGGGAAGAAGGAGCGGCAAGAGGCCAGTGGAAATCTCAGAGGATGCTCCAGACACAGGAGATGTCGTGGGCAGGCAAGGACTGGACAAGAAGTGTGTGGGTTCTGCTGCCATCCCCGATTTCCCTTGTTCCCGTTTTGATGTGGAACAAGGAATTCTGTTAAGCCCACTCCCCTGCCAGCCCAGTAAACAGGAGGTGCTGAGCAACCCAGGCACCTCTCCCACCTCTTGGAAATCCTGGGAAATGAATGTTTTGTTGTTAGCACAAAGCAATTAGAAAGAATTTGTGTTTTCTTGCTGGATGTGCCTTTTCCCACCTCCTGGATTAATCCTGGCTGCAGATGCTCATCATTAGCTGTGCAGCTCGGGATTTGTGTGCACCTGGCCTGCATCTTGTAGCAACAGAAGCAGATGAAACATCTGCTCGAGGGGGGAAGAAAACCCCGTGGTGTTTCCTGCCAGCTTGGCTGGGAGAGAGGAAGGGACGGGAGGGTGGAGAAGGCACAAGCAAGAGAGTGCTCAGGGTGGAAAAATGTGATCCGGATTCTCCATAACAAACTCGATCTCTGGGCCAGCATGAGCGGGATGTTTGCAATGGCTGCAAAGTCCAAACCTCGCAGTCCCTGGGGATGGTGAGGGGCAGAGAGGCATGGCTGGGTGGGAACGTCCTCCCCAAACCCTGTGGGGAGGTGCTGATGAGGGCACTGCTGGTGCAGCTGATGGAATGGGGGTGTGAGACAAAGGGGGACAGGGTGTGTGACACTGTGACACCGTGCCGTGCTGGGGACATTAAATCCCAGTGAACTGTGAGTGCTGAAAGGCTGCCCTGCTCCTCAGGGAGGGACAGAGGCCGATCAAAGCCATCCTCGTTGTTCCAGCTGGTGGTCACTGGGGACAGACCCACGGATGCTGGTGCTGGTGGGCTCGTGGCAGCCCCGTGCTGAGGTCACCTGCTGTGAGCACCCAGCAGGGCTCACCTGGGCTCCTTTGGGGCTGGGAAGGGCATCAGGGTGATGCAGGATACCTGAAGGGAACCTACAGGAAAAGGTGGAGAGGGACTTTTTACAAGAGCCTGGAGTAGACAGGACAAGGGAATGGCTTCAAACTAACAGAGAGTGGGTTTAGATGGGATTTTAGGAAAAGAATTCTTCCCTGTGAGGGTGGGGAGGCCCTGGCACAGGGTGCCCAGAGAAGCTGTGGCTGCCCCTGGATCCCTGGCAGTGTCCAAGGCTGGGTTGGATGAGGCTTGAAGCAGCGTGGGCTAGTGAAAAGTGTCCCATGGCAAGGAGTTTGGAACTGGATGATCTTCAAAGTCCCTCCCAACCCATTCTGTGTTTCTGTGTAGTTTTTCAGGCAGCATCTGGGCATGGGGGAATTGAAAGGAGCAGTCCTAATGCCCCGTAGGAGAAAGGGACACTCTAATAAATGAGTGAGTAGGATCCCTGGGGACTCCTGAAGCCTTGCAGGCACCGGGGGATGTGTTTTGGATACGTCAGCAGGGACAGAGATCCTGGGGGTCACAGCAGACAGGGAGTGGTGGGATAGTGGCGTGTTCAGGCTTGGGAAAAACTGCTGCAAAAGCAAAGTTCACTGCCTGGAAATTGATTTTGTCTGTGCCCAGTGGAGCCTTTGGCCACCCTTTGGTCCCTTTGTGCCAGTTTCCATAGGATCCTGTTCCAGCAAGGAGCGTGGCTGGTGCTGCAGAGTGGTTGCAGTATTAGACCATCTTCAGGGCTTGACAAATCACCTCGCAAAACACGGAGCAAGTTGCTATTTGCAGAAAGGTTTTGTGGAAAAGGCACTTAACCCGGAGGAAGAGGTCTGCATTCCAGAGCAGTCAGCTCGGAGCCCTGTCCAACTTCACGTGCAAAGTTAAGCTTTTCTCAGAGGTAAACATTGCTTTAAGGCAGGATAAACCCAACCCAAAGTGAGGAGGGATGGCTCTTCCACGACCCCAAGTTAATCAGTGTGGAGCTCCAAACAGGGCAATTCCTGGCAGGCAGCTCCATGCACAGGTCCCTCAGGGGTCCCACGAGGGTCCCCCTGCCTGGGCTGAGCTGGGGAGGGATGAAAGAGCAGCAAAGAGGCAGCTGCTGAAAATTTCCTTCCTGCTGCTGGGAAGGACGAGCAGCTCTTCCTCGGGGTGAATCACGCTCCGTGCTAAGCAGCTAATCCTGCTGCCTGTGCTGGCCTCTGATAAGCTCTCCAGCCAACTCAGATGATTTTCCAGCATCTTTATTAGAAAAAATAGTGTCAGAAGCATTTGGAAGTCAATTATGTTTCATATGATTAATGTTAATTATTATCAGTTTTGTTAGTTCACCTAATCCACCAGGATTCTCCCATTAATAGATGGCACTAATTTGTTCCCAGAGTTCACTCTCTCCCACCAGTGGATTTTGGAGCATTTCCCCAAACTGCCCTCTGTTTTGTATTTGATTGGAAGTTAATTATTGTGAGCTGGGAGTTTCCACAGGCTCCTGTAAACATCAACTAAGCTTTGCAGTCTGGGTTATTTTTACAACGTGTCAGGCAAAGAAACCCAGGGTAAGAGTTTGGGAATGCTGGGAGACATCTGATTGAAAATGGGAATTGTCAGATAAGTGATGTGGAAGAGCAGGAGGTAAGAAGTGTGATGGGTGTGGATGGAGGAAAAAGAGGGTTGAGATACCCTGAATTAATGCCCACAGGCACAGAGTGGAATCTGACTTCTCTCTGTACTCCAGAGCAAGATGGAGCACAAGGAGTTTTTGCATGGATGCAAAACAATTTAAGGATCATTAAGACAGTAGGCTGGATGTGGAAGAAAATCCTTGGATAAAAGCTTTCCTCTTGCTTCATTTTTAAAATTTTGTTCACCCTTTTGTCTCTTTTTTTTTTTTTTTCTTTTTTTTTTCCCTCTCCATGAGGCACCAAGGAAATCCAAGAGACCTTCTTGTGCCTTTTTGGGTGTGGATGCCCTTGGAGCAGCTGCTGGCTGGCAAATGGTGCCCATTCCCTGTTCAGTGCTGCTGTGGAGATGGTTTGAATGCAGCCCACAAAAGAGACTGGTTTAAAAAAGGGTCGAGGGCTCCAGACAATCTCTGTGACTCCAGCATGTGTTCAAACCCCGTGCACAGTTCAGTTCAGCACATGGAGTTGTGCTAACACAGCTCCTTGCCATCGAGCACAGTGTTTGTTTGGAGATGGTGTTGTGAGCCCCAGAGAGTTGGGCAAGGGTTATTTTCATTGCTAACACAATAACAAACCACAGCACTATGGAATTTATCATATAGGAGCAGCAGGAGGGGGTCAGGGGCTGTCTGCGTGCGGCACTGAGGGCTCTGCTTGTTGTGTTTGGCTTGGAGACAGAATTCCCAGTGGGATTTTTGGGGCAGCAATCAATCCCTGTCTGCTTTTCTTTCTTTGATGGAGTAACAAAGGAGGAAGAGCCTGGTGCAGGATGGCACCGGGGGAGTGCCAGCGGTGGAATGGAACGGGTTGGGTTGGAAGGGAGCTTAAAGATCACTGGTTCCAACCAGGGACACCTTCCACTGTCCCAGGTGGCTCCAAGCCCCATCCAGCCTGGCCTTGGACACTTCCAGGGATCCAGGGGCAGCCACAGCTGCTCTGGGCACCCTGTGCCAGGACCTCCCCAGCCTCATGGTAAAGATGGGATGGCACAAGAAGGGCCCACCTTGTCCAAAACTCGTTGAGGCACTGGATGGTCAGTAATTTATTTTTTGTTAAACACAGTTCTATCACTGGGTGGATTTTTTTTTTTTTTTTTAAATAAGGACACTGCTTGGTTTTGTGCAGACGAGAGCAGACTTTTAGGGCATCCTTTGCCTCGTGACTGATTTACTGCGTGTCTGTGGTGGGGTCACTCAGCTTCCTGCTCTGCCTCACATCTCCACCTCCAACTGGCACAGTGTTGCTCATTTCCCACTTTTGGTTTGGAGTGCAGCTTTAATGGAAATGGTGATTTACAGCAACGACTTCACAGTGTCTGATTTGGGAAAAAGCTCTCGAGTTTTCCATGTGGTTATCAGATAGTGACTGATGGTAAAACCCCAGCCCTCTCCTCGACCTGACAAAGGTCCTAACAGTGAAAGTAAAAGTGCCCTGCAGTCAGTCCATGTCCCAGGGGGTTTTTTATGGGCAGCTTTCTCGGGAAGTATCATAAACGTTGTGATTAATCCCTGGGAGAAAGCTGCTGCTGGGACATGGGAACACGGGGGTTCTGTGCCTGCAGCCCTCGGGGCAGGGCAGCTGCTGCACTGAAGTTGCTCTTGCGAAGTAACAGAGCAAAATCCCGGTTTATTTATTGGTCTCCTTGTTCTTAACAGCCTGTTGAGGTTGGGAAGCTGAAGGGAAGCTCTTGGAGTGGCCTTTGGGAGAGTGTTGCACGTCAGGAATCAGAGTATTGCTCACAGGCAGTGAGCAAGCCCTGGGCAGGTTTTCAGGCAGGGCTGCTGACCCTGGATGAGCCCTTCAGGTGCATCCTCGTGCTGTCCTTGCAGCTCTCACTGCTGTGGGAAGCTGTTCACCTGCTGCACTGCTTGGGGGCAGAGGAAGGATGCTCTGTCTGAGGTTCCCCCTTTTCTGCCTCCTGCCTCCAGTGTGAGCTGCGACTGATCACTTATTCCTGCTCTGCTTTGTTTCCCCATCTCAAAGATGGGAATAAAGCAGCTTTGTGCACTTAAATTCAGAGCTCAGCTCCCTTGTCCTAGGCAAAGTGTGAATGAAATGAGGTCTCTCTTACCCTGCATCCAACTGGCTCCTCATGAGCGGCCAGTCCAGAGCATGGAGCTGACATGACGAGATTTTTTGGGAGGTGATGTGGTGGCAGCAAGGTGGGATGAGAGTCAGGAGCTGGTTATTTTGGAGAGAATAGCCCAGCAGGATGGCTCCTGGCTGTGTCCTCAGCACAGCAACACAGGGTAACTCAGCCTTGCCTTTTTCCTCCAGGAGAAAACGTTTGCTGGAGAGTTGTGGTGGGTGCAGATGTTTTGTGTCTCTCATCCCTCGAGGTCAGCTGGAGTTCTGCCAGCACCGGTGACGTGTGTTGTGCAGCAGAGGCCAAACCCTCCCTCATACAGCGCTGTGGGACTTTTCTGTGGTCTCTGAAGGCTTTTATGGCACCCCAGCACAACCAGGGCCGGGGCTGAGCTGGTGGCACTGGTACCAAATCACCCAAAGCAGGTCTCCTGTAGCACCACTGTCCCCATGCCAGGCTGGTGGCTGGAGAAAGCTGGAGATGACTCATTTCCCTCCTGAATTCCTGTCTCTCCTCCCTTTGGGCATCTCGCTGCCAGCACTGCTCTCCCAACTGCCTGCACGACGCTCTTGGCTCACTCTATTTATAGGGAATTTAATAAGATATCAATTAAAGAAATGAAAACAAACCAAAGATGCGTCTGTCAGGCGAAAAAGCTGGAGCGAGGCAAGGTTATTGGGAGCAGTTGTTCCAAATCTTGTCAGCTTTTTTTATAGACAGTCCCTGTTGTTGTGGGACAGCTGGGCTGGGCTTGTGTGTCCCAGCAGGTGGTGGCAGCCACCCCATCCCTCTGCTGGGACCCATTGTGTCCCCTGCTCATTAAAAAGGGGAGGGATGCTAATGAGAGAAGTGGGCTTGAGGGAGTCCCTCTTTGTAAAGCACACTGTTAATTAGCTCTCCTGATTTACTGCTTTCCTCTTTGGGGGATATGGCATTTGTGATCCTGTGGGGAGGATGTGAGCTGGCATGGAGAGAGGAGATTTCTGCTCCTTCAGGGCTTTATGATCCTCCTTCCTCTTGAAAATTCCAGCTGTGGGGAGAGACCAGGAAATTGGAGATTTGTTTCTGACTGAGTGAATTAGTGTCTGTCTCTGTAAAATCTGTTTCTCTGAGTTTTGCTGCACCCTAAGTATTCTTTTGGCTCGCTGCCTCTGCAGTGTCAGCACGGGGAGAGCCTCCTGCTGCAGTCAGAGGCCATCCCAAACTGTCTCCAGCTCTGTCTGGGATCTCTGGTATGTTCATTTGTTCCGTGGTTTTGAGAGGGTGGGGGTGAACAGGCAGAAATCCTCCGGCCAGGGTCCCTCCAGGCTCAGAGCTCCTCTCCTGACCCTGTGGGCTCCAGGGTCCATGTGCTTGTCACTGAGGGTGTGCCAGCGCTGCCCTCATGCTCCCAGCATCCCTGTGCCCCTTTTCTAAAGCTACCTGGAACAGATTATTTCTCTTTACAAGTCTGAGCTGCTTCTGCTCTTTATTCCTATACACTCTATATTCTGTATTCTTTTATAAGAGCTTGTAGTGACAGGACACAGGGAATGGCTTTAAAATGACAGAAATTGGGTTTAGATGGGATATTGGGAAGAAATTGTTCCCTGTGAGGGTGGGCAGGCCCTGGCACAGGGTGCCCAGAGCAGCTGTGGCTGCCCCTGGATCCCTGGCAGTGTCCAAGGCCAGGCTGGGCATTGGGGCTGGGAGCAGCCTGGGACGGTGGGAGGTGTCCCTGCCCATTGTGTGTGTGGGGGGTTGGAATTTGAGTGATCTTTAAGGTCCCTCCCAACCCAAACCATTCCATGATTGTCAGCCTGGTGATGTTAACCCTTGCGTGGTTCTCTCTCTGGGGAGATTGTGATGAACAAAGCCAGGACTTTGCCCAGATGCAGTCTGAGTCCCACTTGTCCCTCCTGTCACTGTCATCTCTTTCTGGTCTTTTCTGCTCCTGCTGCTTCCTCCATCAGCTCCTCCTGTGCCCACCTCTGCTCCAGCTGCCTCTGATTCGTCAGGTACTTCCTCTCTCCAATTCACTTCCCCAAAATTACCACACGGAGCAAACTACCTCCTCCAGCCTCATTAAAAACACAAGGAAAATGTATCTGCACAGCTCCTGAGCTCCGTTTGATATTGTTTGATCAACTGAGAGCAAGAGGAAGGAAAGTGCTGAGTTGGGGGAATTCAATAGGAGCTGTTCAAAAAAAACAAAAAGCCATGTCCAAAAGCACAAGCATGATCTCATGCAACACAGACATTGTGATCTGGGAACTGCAGAGGGCTGAACCTTTGTGTCTGGGCAAACAAAGGGACAGAAATAGCAGCCCAGAAATATGAATTCATTGTCAAAGTGATCCCCACTCCCCGGCCATATGATTTATATGGAGCAGAAACCAGGGCAGCTCTGCTTGGCTTCTTTATGTAAGGGAAGGAGAGTGGAAAAAGAGTGAAAACTCACAAGCTGGGCTCAGCTCTGGGAGCTTCTGCTGTGGCCTTTAAGGCTCTGAAGTGACTCCTTCATGCCTGTGCTACAAAATCAACCTTCAAGTCATGCTGTGGCTGAAGTGCATTTGGGGCCACGGCCGCTTCTAATTTAAGAATTTCACTTGGAGGTTATCAAACAAGCAATACTTTGATCCTGCCCTGGCATTTGCACACCCAGCAGCATCCTGGGGGCTCGCTCTGGCTGTCCTTCCTGCCAGCTGTCGGCCACTGCCATTTCTGTCCAGGAAAACCAGCCCAAGAGCATCCAGGGAAAAGAGCTGTGAAGGAGAATGAGGACAAACGTGGTTCACAAAAGGCCCTTGGGGACAGGGAGCTGGAGGGGCAGGAAGTGTTTCAGAGATTGCTCTCAATTTGGTTTATTTTCTACTTAGGCTGTCCCAATTCATCCCAGTCCCTGTGTGTCCTCTGCTCCACTGCTGTCCAGTCACTACCTTGGGCCAGTCCTGGAATGGGCCCTGGCAAGCCAAGGACATCCCAAGTGAGGAGCTGTTAAAAATGGGAGCTTAAAACAACAGGTAGTGTGGATACTAAAAAGTTAGAAGCAGAGGAATTTTCCAGCTTCTGCAGCATCCTGTGAAGTTCTCCTTTCTCCTGCAAGCTAGCTGAGAAACAGTTTGAGGTTTTTGTAAACCAAGACTTTATCTCACAGCTGCAAACTTGTTTTCCAAGTATTATCATGGTACATTGAAGAAAATATTTTGAATGGGTGTTGTAGAGCCTCTACCAATCACTCTAGGAGGTGGTTGATCAAGAGACCAATAACATCATGCCACTCTTGTGAGCCAAGTTATATAAACGGATTTATAATTAATTAAATCAGACCATTTTATTCCTGATCTTGGACTCGTGGCATTTCTCACCGTCCCTGGTACAACAACAAGGTAGAACTGGCACTGTGCTTGTGTGTCAGCATGAGACCCTGCTCCAATGAACCATCTTCTCCTCTTGTCATTTTCTGTGAAATACCTTTTTCCCCCTCAGGAAAAAAAAAAATTTAGAAAAAAAAAATTATTTGGCCGCCTGTGTCTGTGCAGATCAAACAACAAACTTCCATCATTAAACGCCAGCGAGTCACAAGGGCCATCGTGACTCTGTCTTAAAAATAACCCCAGAGGCCCCTTGCAATTGCTCTGCAGGCTGGGATGAGTTCCTGCATTCCCCAGCGAAAAGCAGAGGCAGGCTGAGGAAGAGACCCAGGGAGAGATGGTCACTCTCATGAAAAGGCTTTGATGACTTTTCATATCTGCTTTTTGTCCTCTTTGCAGCTCGGCTTGAGCCCTGTGAAATGGATGTTTCCTTCAACCCTCCTCCACTTCCATTCCTTTTGCCTTTGTCTCCTTTCCTCCCCCATTTCCTTTTGGTTTTGGGTTTTTTTTTTTTTTTGCAGGGGTGAGGAGGGGTGGGGGTGGCTTAGAAAGATCTCACCTGTTAATAAACCCTGCTCCAGCCACTTAACATCAGTGTGCAAGGAACGATATGCCAAATGCTCAGCTCTTGGAAGAAGCTGGGTTATTTCCTGATGATGCTCTGTTGCAACGAGTTTTGCATCAAGTTTCGATCCATTGACAAAGGTGCAAACTTCCAGCTTTGAGTGTTTGGGGAAAGCTGCAGCTCGGTCTTGAGGTGACGCCCTTAAATTCTTGTGACATTGTTCTCCCGACCTGTGAAAAGTGGGATAACGCCTCTCCCTCCCTCCTCTTACCCCTAAGAATCGCTCAGTTGTGTGGTTCCTTGGGATGTCTGGACACGTGGCACCCTCAGAACTTCAAACAGAAGTGACTTCAGGGCAGCAGGAGTTTCTCCAGAGGTGTTTTTCCTTAAGGCAGGACAGTGCAGCACATTTTTGTTCATCCCAGAGTGGGAAGGGGATAACACTGGTGCAGGAGGGTTGCACCTCTCTGGGCTGGGGTGCCACGTGCCCTTTCACTTAGGATCAGCTCCCATCAGGGCTGGCAGGTTTTGGCATCAATTAAAAGAGGAGCTGAAGCACCCAGCTGTTTTTCCTACCTGCAGCACAACCTCTCACGAGACCTAATCCAGCATCACATCCATGATTTGTTCTGAGTTGCTGATCCTTGGACACCCTTTTGTGAGTGACCCCTCAAGGACAAACCACGGGGGTGGTGGAGTGGCAGAAACCATCACCTGCACATCTCCAGGGACAGGCACCGGTGCTGGCCTCAGCTTTATCTCCTTGTCACTGTCATCAGATGAGGGTGGTGTTGGCCAGTGGCTATCCCAGAATAATCTGGCAATAAGGAGCTTAAGCATGAGATGAGGCTCACTTGGAGATGCAGGGAAGTCCAGACACATCTCATGACAGACGCAGACATAACAGGTCATTATTTTCATTTTATTTAATTTATGAACAATGGGGGGAAAACTGCCCTTGCTCAGCCTCTTCTTGGTTTTCCTGTGCGTCTGGTTTTTTAATTTTCAAAGTAGCTAGTGTGACCCTTCCAGCTGCCTAATTTCAGTCTGTCTTCTCTTAATATCTCCGTTTTCTGCTGTGTTTCCTTCATGGTGACTCCCCAAAACCTCTGGGGGGTGGCAGGTGTCTCTGCCAACGGCAGAGAATGAAATGAAATGATCTTTAAGATCCTTTCCAACCCATTTCATTCTATAATCCTAGAAAGAATTATTGAATAAATGTGATTCTTGAAGTGGATCTCTGAGGTGACAGCGTGTTTTGTCCAGCTGGGTCAGCAGCCAGCAGCAGCTTCGGGCAGTTGTGCTTCTCAAAATTAATTCTCCTAAAGCTACAGGAGTTGGGCATTTTCCTAATTTTTTTTTTTTTTTTTTTTTTTTTGCATGCAAGCATTAGGCATGTGAGGTCTGGTAAGTTTCTCTGAGTGGTTATAAATTATTACCAACTGTAGCTAATTAATCTCAAGGGTTTTGTGGTAAGCTTGTCTAGCATACATAAGAGAAATGAATACTTTTATTTTACTTGGCCATTTTTTGAGTTTGCTATCTAGATCTGCTCCTTCCTTAGGATGTGAATTTGGGCAACATGTGTCCCTTGCAACTGAATTTCTTCCCCAGAATGCTAATGCTGGTAGCTCTTAAAGGCTTTTGTGAAGCACTTGGAAGTTGTGTGAGATGAGAAACATAAATAAACTACTAACTAGCCTTGGCATAACTCTCCGAGCAGTGTCTCTGTTGATATGGAGGTTGGCTCCAGATAAAAGTATCCTTCTGTCTTGATAGTGACATGATTTGGATGAGGTTTTAATCCAAGACTGTGAGGCCAGATGAGACTTTTTCTAAGGATTGCCTTCCCTTGGATCATTCACCCGCTTTGGAACTCTCAGAAGTCTATTTATGACATGGCTTTTCTTTATTTCTTTACCTGGTGGTCAAGTGTTAATAGGCACCAAAATATTTCTCTCCAAAGTATCTTAGGACCTTAAATCTTGAAAATAAATGGGGTTAAAGTACCTAAACAAATTATTTTGTTTGGACTTTTTTTTTTTTTTTTTGGGGGGGGGGTAGGGAGTTGGTACAATTTTAATTGATTTTTTTTTTTTTTTTTTTGCTGTGTAGTAGCAGGAGAATCAGAGTCAGCCACCCTCCCTGCTCTACCTAAATGTGCAGAATGTGCAGAGATCATGTCTTTACCTGTGGGTGGTTGGCATTCTGGAGAGGGACCTGCCTCTGAGTCAGCTCTAATGGGTTTCATTCTGCTCCAGCAGTAGTGGTTTACACTTGGAAAGTGAAAAGCCCTTCTAGATAAAACATTACACGGTGTGCAGAGCCATAGCTTCAGAGGCTAATTTAAAACCCATGTTCTACTCCCAGCTTTAATGTGCTAAAGAACAGGCAGCACTGACAGCTTGCTGAACAGGAGCGGTGATTTGGAACCCTGATTTGCAGAGTGTGTGTGTGTGTGTGTGTGTGTGTCTTGTCTGAACAGCCCAAATTGCAGCCTCTGTCAGAGTGGCTGCAATTAATTACAGATTGCTGCCAAATTCTGGCCTGGATTGCTGCCTCAATCCCACGGAGGAAAGCAGCACAGAAGTGACAGGCTGGGACTGAGGAAGTCAGAAAATGAAGAGAGGGTGAAAAGCCTCGCTGGTGGTTTGTTGGGCAGGTGGAGGGAGAGGGAAGGAGGCTTTGCAATGGTGTGAAATGGTGGGATTAGAGCAGAAAACCCCCCAGATTTCCTTTTTTTTCCTTAATTTGATGGATTTGCCACACTTTAGCTGTGACATCCCTGTAATTCTTGTTACGGGAATAAGCACTGGAGAGTGGTTGTTGGGGTTTCTAGCAGAGGTTTTATGGGGGTGCTGGAGTGCCCCTTGCATCCAGAACAGCAGAGCCACTTCTTGCAGCCTGAAGAGCTCCTTTGAGGAGCAAAACTCTGTGAGTGCAGCCCAAATAGTCCAGTTATTAATGATGATGCTCGTTGTGGGGGACACGCAGTCTGTTGCCTGCTTGGAGCAGATTTCTGCAGGATGGTCATTTATCCAAGAGCAGGACTTGAGCAGCAAAGAGCTGCCACCCTCTAGGACTTTGCTGAGCTGCTGAAATCAATAAAATCTCTGAGCAAAAAGCAGCAGCAGGACCATTGCTCCCAGACAAGGATATGACGGAGACACGCCCCATGTTTCTGGAATATCGCAGCCACCTCTGGGTAAGGTGGATTTTTCTTTCCTTTGGGATTTTTTTACATGTGCTTGTTGCTTTCCTTTTTTAGTTTCTTTGCCTTGCTGCTCCTCTGCCTGGTACATATGTCTGTGTTAATTAGAGAAAAAAAAGAGTTATGCTTTTAAGTGTCTTAATTAAGATTTTTCTTAACACGCCCCCCAACACTTTCTCAGAGTTTTTTTTTTCACTGACATCTAAAACTGTTCTTAAAAGCTGGGCTTGGAACAATCTCCTGCTTAAAAACTGACGCGTAGATGTCTTTCCAAAGACACAATCCTTGGATAATTCACCTTCACAGCACCACTGAGACCTGTAAAGGCCTTGCTGAGAGCAGCAGGGAGGTGAACTGTCACAGGGAATTGGGGTTGGATCTGGGACTGGGTCCAGTCCTCCTGAGGCCATCTGAATTCTGGTTCTTGAGGAATGTCTCCAAGTACAGCTGGAAAGTTGGTTTGTGTTTAAAAAGTGAAAATATTGTTACTCATAGCACAGTCATTGCAGAAACAGCATCTATTTGTTCAGTGTTAGGAACAAGAATTTTCTCAATGGCCTGATGGAAAAGCTTGCAGGGAATTCTCCTTGCAGCTGAAATCCTCTGGTGGGTATTGCAAGCCTCTCCTCTGTGGTGGATCTGTGTTTGTACTGGGAAATTGCATTAAAGCTTCTTATTCCCAGCCAGCTCCAATGAGACTCTGGAGTGACTTCAACCCAAACTCCTCGGGGTAACTGTGAGATGTCTCTGCTCTCCCTGGTTCCCAAAGGCACCAAAAGCTCCTCGTTGGCCTCCTGGCCAATATCCTCAATGAAAGGATGGATGCTGCCAGTATGAAATTTTGGGGTCCAGTATGAAATTTTGGGGTCCTTACAGCCTTGGGAGGAAAAACACTACAGTGAGGAAACCTTCATTCCCAAGGCTGCTGTGTCACACCTTCTCTAACTCTGAATATCATCTGTATCTCCTGCTCCCTCCTCATCCTAAGCTGGCAGAGTGTGGGGATGAATTCTCTCCTGTGGGGATGGTTTGAAACAGGTTTATTCCAGAACTGCTCCGTGGTTCACAAGTGGCTTCTCTGCTGCTGCCTTCTGATGTGTGCCAAGCCCATGTCATGCCCTGAGCAGGGTCATGGGGGCTGATGGTAATTCCCAGATCCTGGCTCTGTGGGTTTTTGGGAAGTAGTGGAAGTTGCTCATAGAAAAAAAGGTGCCTCCACTTCCCTGCTTGTAAAATGCAAGTTCTGCTTCTCTAAATCTCACTGTGCTCGCCAAATGTTTTCAGATAAAACAGATGAGAAGTTGCTCAGAGGAGGGGTCTTGAGGGATCTGAATTAGCCATCAGCAGACCTTCAACTGGAGTTAATGAGATGGAGAATTAATAACCCCACGGATGGGTCAAGCTACACTAACTCTGTACCTGTGTGCATAATTGATGATGCCCCCGTGCAGAGATCTGCTCACCAGTGTCCTGGCTCGGGTTCTGCACACTCAGCCACCTGGCACAGCTGAAATGAATCCCTCTGTGCCCATCTGGCAGCCAGGGCCTGCAGCTCTGTCAGGGATTTGATCCCGTTCCTGCTCCTGGGGTTGGGTTCCCCTGCTTGTCGCTGAGATGGGAAGGCAGGAGCACTCCCTGCTCGGCCCCTGGGAAGGTGCTTCAGTGTCCCAGAGCTGAAAGCAGAGCCAGGACCTGCTCCCTGAGTCCGAGTTTCTCCTTGGAGAGTGGATTTGAGTGTGCTGGGGGATTTCTTGGCTTCTCTGTAGCAACTGAAGAAGGATCTGGGCATGTATGGCATGATGTCACTGAGGAACGAAGCCCAGAGGGGGAAGCACAGCACCTTGCAAGGTAGGAATGCCAAATCTGCCCCAAACTTCTGTCATTAGCACACCCAGGTGTTTGGCACAGCGGTTATCTGTTGTTTTGGGATTATGTGCCATCCCTGATAGAAGGTACAGAACAGTCAGATAACAAGTACAGAACAGCACTTCAAACCCCTGGCATCTTTTCTCAGGGTAGCTGTAAGGCCTTGGTGTTCTGGACAAATTTTAGGGACTTTTTTTTTTTGAGTCTGAAGAGGAAAAGCTGTGCCACTTTTACAGCTTCCTCCACTTGCAGTGGGCCCGTGTGCTGCTAAAGCAGCTGATGCCTCCTCTCGTGGGGTAAAACAACCCTCCCAGAGCACTTGGGTGTGCTGGCAGGAGGCAGACAGACTGTACAAGTCACTGTTTACGTTCCAGATAGGACAGGCTGCACCCAGAGCTGAGTAATGGATCTGAATTAAATCCTCCTGGTAGGCTGATGCACCTCGAGTGACTGAGCTCGGCTTACACGAACTGGCAGCGTGACTGCTGGCTGGGGTTGCTTTATTTCTAGATCTTCCTTTGGAAGTACTATCACTCCTCGGGGCAAAAGCTTCACTTTCCCCCACTGGCTGGGCTGGTGACGTTGGAGAATTTGATCTTTGGCTTCTGTAGAAAGCCTGGGCTGCCTCCCCTGCTCTCCTGCTCAGGGCTCTGGCCAGGGTGCAAGTCGTGGAAAGGTCTGGCTCAAGCAGACTCTTCCTGGTCTAAAGCCAGCTCCTTAGCTGAGTGTGCCTCCTAGGAAATGAGGTGGGATTTTGTCAGGCTGTGAGCTACCTGCTCTTCAGCTTCTCCAGCACGCTCTGGGCTCTGGCAAGAAAATTGCTGATGTTTAGGCCTTGTCTTTGTGAGTACAGTTTAAACAAGCCAAGCCCAGCTTGTCTCTGCAACGTGCCAGTTAATTCATGTTTTATTAGGACCAGGAGAGGTTTCCTGTGGTGTGTCCTGGCCAGTGCAGATGAACACAGGAGGCCACTTGTGGCCCTTTTCTTTGCTCTGTCATCTCCCTGTCCCTTTAGTGCATTTGTGTTTTGTGAAGGGCTTTTTGGAGCCTCTTGGTAATGAATGGATTGTGATGGATATCAGCAATTCTCAGATCCCCCCCTCTGCTGCAGCAGAGCCCTATTGGCTTTCAGGTGATGGGCATGGTAAGAAACCTGGAGAGAATGTGGCAGGGCCATGGTTTATTGGCTTAGGGCTCTGATGAATCTTCATGGTTTGTACTGACTTTTGTGTTGAGATATTGTAATTGTACAAGAGACAAACAAACACTGGTCCAGTGCCTTGTCATGTGCTGTGTGAAAGGAGGTGGACATGTGGTTTCTGAAATTCTCTGCTTTCCAGGCCATTGAAATGTGATTTGTGAAGCAGTCAGACTTTCTTCTCTGACTGTTCATAGATCAAGAAAAACCATGTCCTTTCTGGAGCTCTTTCATGGGCTCCTATCTGCAGAAGAGCATAAAAGAAATGCTTTTTAAATTTGGGGCAGTAAATTCTGCTAAGAATGCTCAAACTCAGGGGGAAAATATGCCGCATTTCTTAGCTGAGAGCTTCCATCAGCTCCTGAATCACCAGCAGAAGTGTCCTTCAGATTGAGAACAAATCCTTGTATCCATCTCCTTGTAGGTCTCTCATGGAGGGGCTGGAGCGTGGCCAGGGCAGGGAACGGAGCTGGGAAGGGGCTGGAGCCCCAGGAGCGGCTGAGGGAGCTGGAAAGGGGCTCAGGCTGGAGCAAAGGAGGCTCAGGGGGGACCTTGTGGCTCTGCACAAGTCCCTGACAGGAGGGGGCAGCCGGGGGGGTCGGGCTCTGCTCCCAGGGAACAGGGACAGGAGGAGAGGGAACGGCCTCAGGCTGGGCCAGGGCAGGCTCAGGGTGGACAGCAGCAGGAATTTCCCCATGGAAAGGGTGCTCAGGCCCTGGAACTGCCCAGGGAGGTTTGGAGTGCCCATCCCTGGAGGTGCCCAAGGAAGGGCTGGAGGTGGCACTCAGAGCTCTGGGCTGGGGATGAGGTGGGGATGGGGCACAGCTTGGATTTGATGTCTGGGAGGGCTTTCCCAACCTCAGTGATCCTGGGATTCTATGATTTTTCAATGCTTTATGATCCTATATGCACACCTGGAATTTGTGGGAATTTCCTTCTGACTGCAAGTGACCTTCTCCAAAAACATCCTTCCCCTTGGTTGCTTCCAGCACAGCTGAGACACATCCAACCTCTTTGAAAGGCCTTGTTTCAGGCACACCAGCCCATGGGGACATTTTCCAGAACTAATTCTTGCAGCTTTTCTGTAGCCAGCAGTGCTTTCCACGGGGGAGAGGGCACAGGGGCACAGCTCCTCCCACTTGGAGGGTTCAGACACCGAACCAGCGCTTGGATTTTTGGCCGTGTGCTTGCAGAAGTGGCTCTGCCAAGGCTGCAGTGACACACTGTGAGGTGGGGCAGCTGTCTGGCTTTTGGAGAGAGGTTCAAGGCACTCTTCTCTCTGCCTTCCTCCCACTGCACGCCCAGAGCCTGCAGGCACCTGCTCCAAGCATCCTCCTCCTTGTAGTGGGGCCGGGCTTAGGTAACAGCACAGCTCCTGTTGCTCGCAGGAAGAAAAGCGGGTGATGAATACAGGAGGCCACGTGTGTCTAATTTATTCATTCTGTCATCTCCCTGGCTTCTCTTTACCCTCCTGTTTTGTTGAAGGCTCTTTGGAGACGCTGGGGAGCGAGGCAGCAGCGGCACAGAACGCGCCGAGCGCTCGGGGATCAGCTGGGCTGCAGGATAAACACAGCATCTCCAGCTCCCTTTATTTCTCTGGGGGGAATTTGTTATCTGGCCACAGCCAGCAGAGACTGAGACCAGCGAAATGCAACACGCAGTGACATGGAGTAGGCTGTGCATTTAAAACCTTGGCTTGCCCACACAGGCACATTTTTTATTTTTTTCCTCTTTTTTTTTTGGTGTGTTTTCTCCTCTGTTCCCCAGAATAGTAATCAGCTGGAGATCAGTGTTCTCTACCCACTCCTTTTCTCACAGGAGTTGTGCTGGTGGAGTGGATGCTGCCTGTGATAACCCTTCCTTCAAAACATGGAGTTTTTTAAAATAGTCACTTCTGTAGTTTCCCCTTCCTTTCATTTCCCTTCCCAGTGTTTATTCAGGAAAAAAAGTGAGATGTGGGTGAGCCTCGAAGGGCACCTCTGCCCTGAGTTAAAGTGAACTGCAGGGGAGCTGTGCAGAGCTTTGGCCGTGGGGGTCTCGAGCCACACATTTCCTGCATCATTTCTTATTTCCTGGGCTTGAACTTTTCCCAGCAGAGATGTTCAGCGTGTCTGTGCCTGCCACAGGCACACGGTGTGCTCTGTCCCTCCTCCTGCACAGCCCAGAGCTGCTGCTGGCACACACACAGCATCCCTTAGCCAGCCATGTGTACTTCCTGCCAATCCAGGGGATTTTGCTCAGTGATGCCTGTGGGAATTCCCTCCCCACTCAGGAAGGTTTTAGCAGGCCTTCTGTTGTTGTGTTGGTTTGTTTTGTTTTGTTTCCCCCATCATTGATAATTTCTGACATTTTTTGCCAGTGTTAACACTGAGGAAAGGATTAAACCACCAACCGAAAAGAGCACGAGGAAAATCTTGAGGAATCAGGGATTTTTTTTTTCATTAAGTTCACAAATTCTGTAAAGAATCAGCAGGAAAACATGATCTTCCCTGCTGTAACTTCGTTATAAGGAACAGCCTGGGCCCCATGTGTGGGGAAGGAAATGCTGTGGGGGATGACTTTTGTGGGGGCTGTTGAGCACTGAGGAGATTTGGGACACAGGATCAGGATACATCCCTCTCTCACAGGATGTTCACCCCTTGCCCCACCAGCCAACACAGTCTCCTGAGGCTCGTGCACCTCTTTTCATCTTCTACTCCAGAAATCACTTGGGTTTAGGTGTTTTCCCCCTAATTTTGGTTCAGAGGGAGTGAAATCTCTATTAACCTGCCAACCACAACAACGAGTGGAGGATCCTGTCACCTGTGATCTGCCCCTGTCAGCCCTTCTCTGCTCAGGGCTCATCTCTGAGGCTGCAGCCCAGCCTGAGCTTTGGAGAACATTTTTACAATTTAGAATATTACAATAACCAGGCAAACAAGAGCCTCCTTCCCAGCCCCCACACACGCACGGACACATTCACACACTGAGCAATGCTTAATTCTTGTCATCCCTGGGCCTGGGGGCTGTTTATATCCAGCATTGCATGTTTATACGTGGAGTTCATCTCCTCAAGGGAAGACAGATTAAGCAGCGGGGTGAACAGACCAGTTATGTGAACTATGGGATTTCCAGCCTAGAAATTCTGCCAAGACCAAGCCAGACAAATTGGTAGCACAGCAGTGTTTTCTCATTAATGGACATGGAAAGTTGTGCCTTGCTGATAGTGCACAACAGTATCCTGTTGGGAGGTTTGGGAACCCATCTGGGAGCAGCTATCAGAGCTTTATTCCAGGCTGGATTGAGTTGTCTTGCTTTCCTCCTCTGACAGGGGGAAAAAAAAGTGCAGCTCCCTTGCATTGACATCCTGAAATATGTGGGAATATTAGTGAGTGGTGTGGTTTGCCGACAGAAATAAGATTATTATACCCTCCCTTCCCTCCCTGCAGCCATCCCTTGCTGTTTGTGGTTTGCTGGGTAAGTGGTTGTGGTGCCCATCTCCCATCCCAGGACAAATTATTTCCAACTGGAAAATAAGATTACCTGCCGTAATTGCATGTGGTGGTTTCCTCTGCTGCTGCCAAGCGTGGATGCTGATGCTCGGATTTGTGGGTTGGCTGCTTTTGCATTCTGCATGGAGCACTCTCCTCCTCTCCCCAGCGCTGTTAACACTTCCAGGGACAGCAGGAAAGAGCCACAGCCTTGTGTCCTGAGCTGGGAATGGGTGGTTTATTCTGCTGGGACAAACACTGGACAAAAGAAAGGAGCCACGTCTCTGTGTTCCCGCTCCTAGCTCATTTCTTGTCCTATTCTTTATCCCCCCCTCCTCCCTGTCTTGGAAAAATGCATTTTAGTTCCAAATACTTGCTTATGGCAGGCTCTGGAGCAGAGGGTGTGTCTCCAGTGTCTGGCACAACAGGTTACAGTCACCATCATCCAAATAACAAGAGGCCACTCGGCCTCGTTGTTCGGGGACCAAAACCCCAATAATCCCCGGTGGACTGGACAGGGAAGTGCCCAAATTCCCTCGGAATCTGAGCCTCCAAACTGTCTTTTGGACTCGAGGCCTGCTGTCATTGCTGCCCCAGATGGGCATCTCCAGGATGTCGTGATTTAAAACAAACACAGCTGCTATTCCTGGCGTCTCCGTGCGCTGGAGTTGTGGGGAAAGCCCCTGATAAGGGACACAATGGTGCCCACAGGGGCTTTTTCTGCCAGCCTGGCTCCTTCCAGCCTGTGCCTCGGGCCCTTCTTGCCTCCCTTTGTGTTGGAGGAGGAAGCTGGCAAAGGGCTCGCATTGTTCAGGGCTGCAGAACAACAACTCCTGCCTTGGGTGGGGCCGGGCTGGGGCTTTTGACCTGCTCCATCGCGGCGGATTGAGAGGAATAGGAAAGGATTAAAGAGTGGGGGCTGTCCTGGAGGATGATTCCAAACCAGCAAAGCTCTCCTTCCCAGCCGGAGCTATGGGTTAAACATCTCTGCAGCCCTTGCCTGAAGCACCTGCAGAACCATCTCTTATCTTATGAAGTGATAATACCAAAAATGTCTATTTTTTGGCCTATTTTGAGCCATTTTTCATCCCATGAACACCTTTCTCACTGCCCATGGGAGTGATTTATTCAGACTGTCACTAGGAGCAGTGTGGGGATGCTGCTTCAAGAGCTAAAAAGCTGTGCCTGGGATTATGTTCTCTTTTTCTGGTAGTATATGAAGGGGGGTGATGTTGCTTTGATGCCATGAAGATTTTTTGCCTTTTCTTTTATCCCCCTGTTATACCTTTTTTACAACTTCTGTATTCTCAGTGCTTTTTGCCTACATTCTTGGACTTGTTTGTCAAGCTGAGAGACTCAACATTTTAGAAGCTTGGTGGCTAAGGATCAGTGTGCCCCAGAGCCCAAGGTCCCCTCCAGAACACATTCTGTAAACCAAGACAGAACCATCCAGGAGAAGGCTCCTTGGGGAGGGGGGCTCACTTGAGCCTCTCATTGGGGAATCTTTGATAGATCTGCTAATTAGTAACACCTAGAATGTTATACCAGATCTTTTGGAGGGGCATTGGGGTGGAGGTGCATTCGACCTGGCTGTGTGCACCTAAGGATCCTTAAAATAAATCCCAAGGTAAAATCCCTTTTCCCCTTCTAACCGTGTTTGACTCTGATTTTAGGACCAGGAAAAGGCATCGGCTTCAAGATGTGAAAAAATATGGGTCAGCCAGTCCCCAAATCAGCCTGAATTCCTTCTAGTAAGTGTCACATCTCCAGTGGTGCCTGACTGCTGAAAGGACTGGAGAGATAGCTCTGATTCATGGGAGGGAGGAAGAAAAGTGATTAAAGAGCTTGGACTCAGTTTAGAGATGCCACAGAAATGCCCAGGAACAAGTAAATATGGTTTTGACCCTGAAGTGACAGGGATGTGCATGGAAACACCCAGTCCTGCAGGGCAGCCTGAATTCAGAGCAGCGTCTGCAGAGTACTGCACTGAGCTGGAGTAAACCTGGGGGAATATTTATGGGCCAGTGAGTGGTTCTCAAGTATTTGGAGAGAGTAGCTTCAGCTCATTGTCCAGGCTTTTCTTCTTTTCTTTTTTTCTCTTCTTTCTTTTTTCCTTGGGTTTCTTTTTTTTTTCTTTTTTTTCTTTTGTTCTGAAGATTTTTTTTCAATTTTTTTTTTATTCAAGCACACGTATTCCTCTTATCTCTCCCAAATCCTGCTGAGTTACCTCTGACTCTCAGCAGCAGCTGCCTGTGAGTCTCTGGCTGATGCAGAGTGAGCAGTGAGGGCTGCCCTGTGCTAGGAGTGGGATTGCAGAGTGCTCCAACTTGGCAAGAAACTCCTCTTGGCCTTTTAGTATTTTTTCCTTTAGGAAAGCACAGTTCTTATCTTGTGAAAATATAGATATTTTCTCCATAAAGACAGAATTTTCCTAGTTAAACATCCTGGCTCGTCTGCTCCAACAAACATCATCCTTTTGTTATTTGGGTTTATTAGCCAGATTTTTATAATTATTAAATAGAAACAGTGAAAATAGCACTCTATGGGACTGGTTCAACTTTATAAAGATCTTAATTCTGTGAAAGCACCTTTCTCACTTGCTGTCCTCTCTCAGGAGTTGCATAGCAACCACCTGCCCTCTCAGGTCCTGCCTTGAACCTATTTTTTGTGGAGATGCTGAACTGGACTTAAAAATAGATATTTTGCCCCTGATGAGTCATTTTTCCACGGGAAAAATATGTAGTTGGAGTATGGCTAAACTAATCTTCACAAATTCGATCTACAGTGAGCATTTCTTGACATTTCTCAAATGTTTTGGGGCTGGGACAGCTGAATTAAAACCGGGGGTTGGGCTGAGGGATGTTCACCTCCCATCCAGAGGTTTGAGGAGCTGCCCACAGCATGGAAGGGCAGTTTCCTCTGGAAGGGGATCCTGAAGAGGGCTCCACCAGGTGTGTGTTTGTGTGGGACCATCCCTTGGGTGAGCTCTTTAACCCCTGGGTTGGGAGAGGGGAGAGAAGCTTCAGCTGTTGTGGAGGAGTCTGATCCTTTGGAGTCAAATCCTTTGCCAAAGTTCCCCGAGTGTTCTGCTCAGGGACGAGCAAAACTTTGCATCTGAGCCATATGAACAGTTCAAACTGACAGAGAGTGGGCTTGGATTAGATATTAGACAAAAAATCTTTATTGTGAGGGTGGGGAGGCCCTGGCACAGGGTGCCCAGAGCAGCTGGGGCTGCCCCTGGATCCCTGGAAGTGCCCAAGGCCAGGCTGGACGGGGCTTGGAGCAGCCTGGGACAGTGGGAGGTGTGGAAGGGGTGAAATGGGATGAGTGTTAAGGTTCTCCCAACCCATTCTGTGATTCTGTGACTCTTTTTTTTTTTCCAGTTCAGTAACGAGGAGAAAATAAAATACCTGTGGGGCATTCACCACTTAAAAATTGGTGCTGTCTCTGGCCCTGCTGCAGGAGCCAGAGCAAAGCACCACTGATTTGCACAGCTCTGTTGTAAAATACATGGACAAAGCAGGAAAGGCTGAGGAAAAGGTGATTTTCCAGTGCCTTGTAACACGAGGATGTCTCCCCAAATCCATCTCCCTTTGCAGAGTCATTGTTTCCCCTGGGCGTGGGAGAGGTGGGGAGCAGGGGCTCCCTCCTGGATATTGAGGGGCACCGGTGGAAGGAGGCAGCAGGGCTGGGAGGAGGCTGATGAGAATCCTTTGGCTGAATGACAGCCAGCGTGGGGGAGATGAAAACTCCTCACAGATGCTTCTGCCGAGGGCCAACACCTGATGGGACTCGGAGCAGAGCAGCTTTTCTCGACTTTTTTCAGAAGTTTGGCTCTCGTGTCTCTGTGTGACCCCCTGAGTCAGCAGCTCGGGTCCCTCTGGGGTGGCACAGAAATAGCTGCGGTGATGGGCTGTGGGTGGAAATGCTCAGGCTGTGCTCTGAAGGAGCTGAGTTGTGGCTGACAGCGCAGGCAGCTTGCACAGCCCTAATTAGGGGGATCACCTGCAGCTTCCAAGCACAGCTGCTGCTCCCCCAAACCCAAAGGAGCCTCTGTGCTTCCAGCAGCACCATCCTACAGGACTCCCCTCAGAATTCCAGGGTTACTGAGGTTGGAAAACACCTCCAAGGCCATCGAGTCCAAGCCTGTGCCCCATCCCCACCTTGTCCCCAGCCCAGAGCTCTGAGTGCCACCTCCAGCCCTTCCTTGGGCACCTCCAGGGATGGGCACTCCAAACCTCCCCGGGCAGCCCCTGCCAAGGCCTGAGCACCCTTTCCATGGGGAAATTCCTGCTGCTGTCCACCCTGAGCCTCCCCTGGCCCAGCCTGAGGCCATTTCCTCTCATCCTGTCCTTGTGGTTTTTGCTCTCCCAAGCCAGCTCAGCCATGGCTTTTATTTTTGCCCACGAGCCCCTCTCCATCTCACTTTCAGCAAACTCTAAAGACCCATTTATAACGACCTTCACATCGTGCAAATATGTTTAGATCTCGTTATGTCTGTTTTCTCTCATGGGATTTCTCTGTGAAATCTATTTGCTAAATGAGACTTTCATCCCCCAAGGCCCTGCAAACATCTTGTGCAACCCCTGTCTTTGTGTTTTGCACTATGCCTGCATTTTTTTTAGGCTAAACAGATAACCTTGAGGCCCACTGCGATTTTCTTTCACTGCTAGTCCTTTTATAAGATCATGGGACTCTATGAAATATGGATTCTTCAGTATTATGAAGAAAAATAAAAATTCCAAGTATCCCTGAGGAGGGGAAATAAAGGCAGCAGCAGGGTTTTGTTAACATTTAGGCAGAACCAGCCAGGAGAATGACACTGTCCAGATGGAAAGAGCCACTTCCTGGCTGTAAAGATAACTCACTAAAGGAAACATAAGCTGTGGCTGCGCTGGCGATGAGAAACACAACCAGTGCCAAGAATTCACCCCAAGCCCAGTGGGAGCTGCCTCTTTCTTTCCCTCGTGCTAAGGGTTCAAGTTTACTTCGTTGGGAAATATGCCCAGCATTTCCTGAGGAGATGGGGTGGCCCTCGAGGCACAGAGCTCATGTGGACCCTCAGGAGCTGGGCTGGTTTATTGCTGTGCAAGAACCACAGAGAATTTTGAGTTGAAGGCACCCACAGGGATCACCCAGTGCAGCTCCTGGCTCTGCCCAGACCCCCCAACCACCCCAGCCTGGGCATCCCTGGCAGCGCTGCCCAAACGCTCCTGGAGCTCTGGCAGCCTCGGGGCCGTGCCCATTCCCTGGGGAGCCTGGGCAGTGCCCAGCAGCCTCTGGGGGAAGAACCTTTCCCTGATATCCAACCTAAAATCCCTCTGCCACAGCTTCATCCCATTCCCTGGGGCATGAGAGTGTGGATGACCATAGGGAAGCAGTGTAGGTCAGGTGAAGTGTCCAGCTCCCTGCTGGAATTGCTGGTGCTGGTCTCTGAGGTCCTGGGTTTTTCCCTGGCTTGGAGATGCTGGTGATGCCCAGGATGTTGGAGAAAAGAAGAGAATTTCATGGAAACCTGGAGCAGAGTTGTGGTGTCTCCTCTCAGTGATGCCCAGAAGTGCGGCACTGCAGGTGTCAGTTCAGAATCCTGCCTCTGCAGCAGGGATTTCACAACTCCCTTCGGAGGAGGCTCTTTAGCAAAAGGGTGTGAAAGAAAAGCTCACACTTTGGGGTTTGGTTGTGGGGTTATGTCCACCAGGGTGTCTCCCTGGTTAACCCTCTGTGAGCTCACTTCCCGGTGGGAAGAGGCTGCAGAGGCTCTGATGAGGTCACATTTGCCCATGTCGTTTTCTCTCTCCGAGGTATCCCACAGCCTTTTAAGTCCCCAAAATTAACTGAGCAAATTGAATAGCAGGCCCCTAACTGAAGGTGGAGGTGAACACAAGATGTACCAGAGTGTGTATTTAACTCTCCTGATTTAGAGCCCCTCGCTGTGACATTAATTCTCTTACTCAGAATGACTGAATTCATCCCAGGCCTGGTGCTTGGTTCCATCCAGTGGGTGTGCCTCAGACTGGAGGTGTTTCACAGCTTTTCCTTTGTTGCCATGGCAGGGATAAATACTTTAATGCACTTGGATTTGGATGCTGGAGATTTTCCTGGATGTCAAACGGAGCCTAATGTGTAGGACAAATTGAACTTGATGTGCAGGATAAATTTAAGACCTGGGAGTTTGGTGGTTTTTTGGTGATGTTGGGTGCTCTGCTCCACCTGGGAACCTTCCTTTGTTAGCCAGCCACGGCTGTTAGCTCTGCCTGAATATTGCAAGTTAAATCTTAAAAATATCCCCTATGTGGGATCTATTTTGGTTTGGATTTTTATAGAAGTTTATGAATTTTATTTTTTTCCTCTCTCTCTAACAGATCTGGATTCAAGTTCTTCTTGATCATCTTGGCTTTGCAGGCAAAGTGATGTAAAAAGTGGCACTGAGCACAGCTTCTCTGGGAAAACCACGAGCCTGTGTGCAGGGGAATGAGGAGGGATATAATTTTTCTTTAGGATGAGGTCTTGCAGTGGTTTGCCTGTTTCTGTATGTTACAAACACAATACAAAAATCAACCTTTAGGTAACACCGTGTATCTGAAATGGGGTTCCTATCCTGCTCACCAGGAAGGATTTCAGGCAGATGTTCCACACAAGCTTTGGCTTTTCCAGCCCTGGCTGAGGCTGGAGCTGCATCAGGGCTGTCTTCTTCTGTCAACTCCTCTCAAACCTTCTCCTTAATCCAGACTTCCTCTCTCTTTTGGCTCAAAATCTTCTGTCACTTTTTTCACCCATTGGAAGCAGCCCAGCAATTCTGCTTCTCTATTTCTGGATTTTTCTATTGTCCTGTCAGAGCTGCTTAGGATCTGGCATGTCACAAGTTCACCATTGTCTTCTGGTCCCCTCATTAAGGGCATAATTTGTCATGTTGAGCTCTGGAACAGGTTCATGTTGCACTTGCTGGTGCTTGGTCACCCTCTGTAGCACGGTGGGAAGAGCCAGAGCAGGGAAGAGTGGCTGTACTCTGGGCTGGGAAGGTTTTTTGTCACTTAAATATTCAGTTTTTTCTCTCCTGTGGGTTTTTTTCCCCCATCTGACATGCTGGAGAGGTTGTGTAAGTAACTCATAAAGTTGATATCACCCAGGAAGAACCTGGGCTCCCATCAGTTTTGAGATCACAGGGGGAAAACAGCATTTGTTTCTGGAGAAGGGTGCTCTGCCCAACAAATAACCGGGCAGTGTCGGTCAGTGTGACGTGACTGGCAGCTCTCCTAAGGAGGAACGAACCCAAAAATGTTACAAGTCAACACTGAGGTGTTTTGTCCAAGTGCCAGGAAAAAGGAACAGGGGGAAAGCAGAGGATGCTGCAGATCAGAGCTGAGAGAGATGAGAGCTGCTGCTCTCTGGGGACGAGGATGGAGAGCTGAGGGCTCCTGTCAGGGGGAATCTGCTGGGAACATGGGACAGAGGGATGGCTGGTCACAGTGACAGGCTGGCGACAGCACTGAGGGGGGCTTGTGGCCACATCAGTGGGACAGGGCTGGGTTTGTGGGGAGGGGCTGGGGAGGGGCTGGGCCCTTGTGCCAGCACTGCTCTGTTGGGTTTTACTGGAAAGAAAAGAGATAAAGGTGTGATTTACAGGGCAAAACTGTGCAAGCTCAGGTGGGACAGAGTCCACAGGGCAGGGGTGGGCTGGGACAGGCTGAAGGAGCTGCTGAGGTTTAGTTCTGGATGTGTGTGAGCTGAGAAGGATGCTGGTTAGTAAAGAGCAGAACTCTCCCTATCAGATGGGGCTGTGCTGACAGAAGCAATGAATTTATGAACTCTCTCCAGCCACTCTAATTTGCCGTGTCACATATCTGACCTTCCACAAACAATCCAGGGGCATCAAGCACCTTCCAGAGGCCTTCAGGGAGCTGGCCTGCAGTCCCTGCCACGTGTCCTCACCTCCCCTTTGACCCCTTCCCCCCACTGAAGGCACTGGCACTGTTTAGGGGTGAGTGAGGGCTTGTGAGAGTTTCTTGAGCCTGTGCCCACATGGCCTCAAGCCAAGCCTCCCTAAGACAACCTGGGAGCCCCCAGTGAGACCTCAGGCCCCTGGCACTTCTCTCTTGCTTCCCAACATGTGCTCAGCAAGAGACAGGAGGTGGTTCCTTGGCAAGAGGGGAAGTGGCAGAGTTTGCTGGAACCTTCGAGCCACCTCTGCTGAGGTTTGGAAAGGAGCACGTGGACAGCCCCTCTGGGCTCGACTGCAGCAGCTCCATTTTCCAAGAGGATCCAGCTGAAGCCAAGGGAGTTCCCCTGATGGCCTGGTCTGCACTGACAGAGCTGCACTCATGGCTTTTAGGGCTGAGCTCATTCCAGTTGGCACTTCCCAGCTCCAAACTGCTTTGATTTGCTCCAGATGGTGTGAGTGAGCTGCTGTGCCCCGAGTTAGCCACTTGCTCAGCCCCAGCTCCTGCTCCTGGTGTTTCATACACAACCATTCAGTCTCCTATGGACCGTGAGAGATGGAGATTCTTTTGTGAACCCCATAAAATCTGCATTTCTGCCCACTTCAGACTTCAGTCACTCCCCAAAGAACGTGCCAAGGGCAGAATAAAAAAAGAGGTGGCTGCCCCAAAGGGTTTGCAGCTTGAAAAGGTGGGGCTGCAAGGACTAAGAGCAAAGCGTCAGCGATCCTAAGTTCAGACTGAAGTGCCCTGGATTTGTTTAGATTTGGTTTCTCTGCTTCCTCCCATGTGTTTTCCTAATGGCTTCTGAATGGGGAAAAAATATTTGTGAGGAATGTTTGGAGTAAATTGCTGGGAGAAGTTGGAAAAACAACATGCAGTGCCAGGGGAGGGATGGAGAACCATGGCCTGGGATGCAAGGAGCTGGTGGATGAGACCAGGGAAAGAAGCTGAGAGGTGAAAAACTCTTTGAGGATGGGAATTTGCTGCCTCTGGTGACTCCCTGTCCTGCCTCTGCTTCTGCAGCATCCAAGCTCTGTGAACTTTATGTGCTGTCTTTAATCTCTCCTTTTCATCTGGCACCTCCTCCTTGGGGACACCACTGGGTCCCTCTCGACATAAAGAGGGAATTAATAATCTCTTAAGGTTCAAGCTCATGTTGCAGCAGAGAAATAATGCACTGGTAAATGCTTGGCTTGTGTTGGGATCTCACTGGGCCTGAGCAGAGGCTGAGGGAGATGGGTGATAGAACATGGATGCAGAAAACCAGGATGAGCTGTTGGCAGGGAGGAGGACATGGACAATCATTTGTTACTCAGAGTCAAAAATAGCCTCATCTTCATGCCTGGATCTGAGGGTGGTAACTGCCCCTAGAAACACTGCATGTTCCTCTACATGAATGCTCCTAGATGCTCAGGCTCTCCAGCCTTCCCATGCTGCCAAGGAAAGCGGGAGCATCGAGCACATAAAATGTCCCAGGGAGCAGAGTTCCCCCTCTGTGCCTCACCAGCACATCTGTCACATACCAGGGGACAGATTGGTGCTTTTCCTGGGCTTGGAGACATCAGCCCTTCCAGTGGGTCCTGCAAATGGCTCGTGGAGCAGCCAGAGGGTCCAGGTTTCGTGTGCAGGTCCCTCGGAGGAGCCCCTGGGGCTGTGGGTGATGAGCTGCATTTCTCTCCTGGTTTTTATGTGCTGATAAGCTCGGCGTAATCCGGGGATGAAGACACACAGTCTATTTCTGGTCTCAGCAGAGATCTTCCCATGCCTGAAAGGCAATGTGCCTGCCTTAGCATTCCCAGGATGCTGCCAAGCACAGCAAAGCACGGCGGAAGTGGCTCCTGCCTGCACAAACAGAAGGCCAGCAGGAAAGGGAGCCAGGCTAATGCCTCGTGAGACATCCCAGTGCTGAGCCTCTGCTTGTGTCTGGCCTGGGAGCAAGGCCACAATCCCATAAATCAGTCATTTCTCCTCCTGAGCCCCACAGCCTGCTGCCTGCCTCACGCTGAAGGTGACTGAAAGAATAGATGTGCTGACCCTTGTGCCCTCCTTCTCAGCGCATAAAGGCAGCCTGGAAATGGGCAGGTTCTTAAAAGCTTTTCTTCCCTCTTTGCTTCTCCTGGGTAGAGAGGGCAAGCTGGTATTGTTGTACTCCTGATTCTGTGCTCTGACCAGAGAGCAACCCAGAATATTTTTACTGAAAAGGGCAAAGAAAAGATGGAATATGAAATGTCTTCAGCCTGTCTTGAAGTTAAACGAGTGAGGAAAGTATGCTCTCCTTCATCTTCCTTCTGTGTGTGTTAAAGGTGCTTTCTCCTCCTCATTGCTGTTTCTCTCATCCCTGCTGTTTCTTTATGCCCCTCCAAGATATTTTCTGGCAATGCTGAGATAAGAAATGACAGCCCAAGGCACGGTCCCCAGCCTGTCCCTGCTGCTGATGTCCTGCACAGGTGACAAGGTGTCAGTGGTGTGATCAGGCCTGCAATGTCTCCTCCTTTCCCAGCTCATGTTCCAGGGAGGTGAACTCGCAGCCCCACACAAGATCTGCAGCCCCACACATGAGATCTGCAGCCCCACACACGTCTCTGAGGGGAAACCCCAGTGGGCGGATTTTTGAAAAGGGCCAGGATTAATGTGCCGACCTCTGCAGCTATAGAGAGAGAGATGTCTGATGGAACTGCTTCCTTGGGGGCATGGGCAGAGGATTTTCATGCCCAAGGGTATCATAAAAGGTGCAGCAAAGCTGCTGGTGTTGCTGAAGGACTCTCTCTCTCTCCCTCTCTCTCCAGTGGGGAGCACAGGTTCATCAGTGTGCGTAAGGAATTCAGTGTGGGCTGGGCTGGGCTGGGCAGGCACAGCCAGAGCTGTGATGAAGATGATTTCTTGCACTCTCAGAAGGGATTTCCTGCTCACCTCAGTCTCACCCGGCTTCTCCAGTCCTGCTCCATCCTATCTGCGTTCAGGCAGTGCCTGCAGCCCTTGGGCAGCACATCTGTGAGGAGCTGACTCTTCTGCAAGGCTTCCTCTCCTCCTGTCAAATCCTTGATTTTATTTTCTCATCGTTTCAGGCATCTCCTTCCCCTGTTGGAATTCTTCTCCTCATTGAAACATCACAGCTCAGGGGCTAAATTTTCCACCACAGTCTTTCCCTTCTGTGGGTGCAACCTGTAGAGGAGGGGGATTTATGCCCATGATGTGCTCCAGCAGTCCAGGCATCTCCAGGGGGTGTGTGTGGCCTGCACTGAGTCAGCTTTGAAAAGGAGGATGGGGTATTTTAAATAGCTTGATCTAAAATTGATTCCAATCTGTCTCTTTATGGCAGCAGGCGAAAATAATAACATTTCCAGGCAGGTGAGGAAAGCTGCCTGATGTGGAATTTGAGTGTGATCATGACTGACACGGATTTTGGGACTGTTCCAAGGAGAAGACACGTATAAAAGTAAATCCTCTGGCAGCTCAGCAGCAGAGTGGCTTAGAGCCTGGGTAAAAGATTGCAAGAGGGGACATCTCAGGAATAATAAATCTTCAGAAAGACTCCGTGGCAGGGAGATGCATCTGTGGAATACGTAACTGAGCCCAGGGCTGAGAGTGCCCTGAGCAGCGAGCCCAAAAAGTGAAAAATACCCCAGAACAAGTGCTACAAACCATCCCAGCAGCTTCCTGGTGCTGCCTGTGCCCCAAAACCGGAGGGACACCCTGGCCACACACTGCACTTAAAAGTGGCAGCATCCCTGGGAGGAGGAGGATGCCCAGGAGCAATGACCTGCTTTGGCAGCATGCCACAGAGCCCAGGGGCTCCCCTGCTTTTATTCAGAAATGACTCAAAAATCTCTGCTGGTAAGTGGAGAGGCACCTGATTCCCATGGCTGATTGGCTTCTCCTGAGTGGTTTTGTTTCTGCACTGGTGGTTTTACAGTCTGAGCGGGATAAGAATGTAAAGAGGAAATTACTGTCAAACAGACCTTTCTAAATTGCTGTCAGTGAGTGGCAGGAGATGAGCCAGAGAGATCCTGTTCTTGTCAGCCTCGCTGGAGTAGCGTGCTGTCCTCATTCAAGGAGAGCCCTTGTCTTTTTTAGCTGTGTGTAGGATGAAGCAAATAGTAAGTCATGTAAATGATTGATTTGCTTTGCTGCAAATGATTGAAATGTGGCGAAGTGGCAGGAAAAAGGAGTGTGCAGTGCTTGGAATGGATGAATAATGAATGGAGAAGCAGTTTGCTGGTGAGTTGTGGCTCCTGGTTTTCAGCTGAGGCTTCCAGGGCTCCATCACCCAGTGACACACAGGGAGAGATGGGCAGGGCCACGAGGGCTGTGTGCTGGCAGCGTTGGTGACACGTGTGTGGTGCTGGCTGCTGGGTCACCCCTCTGGGACCTCCCTTAGCTGCACATCTGCACATGGCCAGCTGCAGCAGTGCTGCCTGTGAGCAGCCCTGCAGCAGGGACACAGCCTGCACTGAGCACCATGGCAGGAGGCTGTTGATCAGCAAAGTGTGACTGAATGAAGTTTCAGTCTGGATTTTCTCCCACACCACGTTTTTGGTGTTATTTCCCCGCTGCTGATGGGCTCCCTTTCCTTTTCTCTCCCTCAAAACGCTGCTCTCCCCTCTCCAATTCTTGCTGTCAGTCCAACGGTAGAAGCAAAAACCATCCTGGATCCTCAGGATGGTGAATGATTGGACTACTGGGCCTCCCATCTGAGACAGGACCACAGCCAAGGGTGGGATCTCATGACTGAAGAGCACTGGCCCAGATTCAGATGCCCTAATTTCCACCTTTGTCTCTGTCTGATGTTTGCTCTTGGCAGATGCTGCTGAAAGCTGTGGGTCTTCCCACGGACCACAGGCTTGTAAATGAGGCAGAATTGAGGTCAGCTGAACCTGGGCCAGATTGTGCTGAGCTATTCATTTGATACAGTCCATCCCTTTGAGGGTGCATCCTCCTGCCTCACAATGTGGCATCTGCTCCTGGTGGGGCTAAGAGAAAAGGAACTTCTTGGCTACCAGATCATCTCCAGCTGGGTGGAAAAACAGTCTCTGTCCTGCCTAGGGTCACAAACTTGGAGCAGTGAGGCAAGATATGTGATGGACACAGAGAATTAGGTGAGAGGATGCACCAGCAGCCATCTCTCCTTATTCCCAAGTGGCAATCTCTGAGTTTCTCCTGCCCTCAACTTTTTAGCTGGTAACTTTTCAGAAGAACAGTCCTTAGACATTTCCTCGCACTTTTGTTTGGGGAACAGAAGATGTTCTGTGGAGGTGGGATCATCATCTCTAATTTGCAGGTGGCCTTCAACTCTTGCTGTTCACCTGCTGTGCCACAGACCCTGTTCCCACAGGGGTGGTTTTTGTACACTCGTCCAGGTCTAGCCACATTTCACCTTTCTGGGCTGGAAACAGTTAAACTGCCGCACTTCTGAGGAGAAAAAGACACGCCTGAGGTCTGTAAACCTCACTGGAAAAAATTGGGTTTAATTTTAGCTCAGTGTGCTGAAGGCAGGTCCTGAGGTTATGGTCCAGGATTTCCAGGGATTAAGTAAAGTAGGGCACAAATTATCTGGGTCATGGAAGGTCACCTGCTGCTGTGCACTTGTTTCACAGCCCTCTGGGCTCTGCTCCCATGGGAGCTGGTGGCCTGGAGCTGTGGGAACACGGGACATTGCATCACCCAGCACTCGGGACAGAAACTCACGTCCCCAAAATGGTGGGGAAAAGTTAAAAAAAAATGACGTATTTTCATTGAAATGAAAGTGAAATGAAGTGAAACCGTGGAGGGGGAGTTTGGGAAGGACATCCATTGTGGTGGCTTCTGGCTGGAGCTTCTTTATCCAACCTGTCTGCTGAGAGGTTCCAGAATCACAGAATAGTTTGGGTTGGAAGTTCATCTAGTCCCACCCCCTACGAAGAGCAGGGACTTTTTAAACTCAGTCAGGTTGATCAGAGCCCCGTCCAACCTGGCCTTGAACATTATCAGAGATGGGGCACCCACCACATCCCTGGGCAACCTGTCCAGTGTTTCACTGTCCTCATCAGGTAAATACAGTTTGGAATTCTGCAGCCCCTGCCAAGGCCTGAGCACCCTTTCCATGGGGAAATTCCTGCTGCTGCCCACCCTGAGCCTGCCCAGGCCCAGCCTGAGGCCGTTCCCTCTCCTCCTGTCCCTGTTCCCTGGGAGCAGAGCCCGACCCCCCCGGCTGCCCCCTCCTGTCAGGGACTTGTGCAGAGCCACAAGGTCCCCCCTGAGCCTCCTTTGCTCCAGCCTGAGCCCCTTTCCCAGCTCCCTCAGCCGCTCCTGGGGCTCCAGCCCATTCCCAGCTCCGTTCCCTGCCCTGGACAAGCTCCAGCCCCTCAGTGTCCCCCTGAACGGAAGGTCCCAGAACTGGACACAGCACTCGAGGCCTCAGCAGTGCCCAGCACAGGGGACAGTCACTGCCCTGCTCCTGCTGCCACACTATTTTTGATACAGCCCAGGTGCCACTGGCTTCTTGCCCATCTGGGCACACCTGGGCTCATGTTCAGCCACTTTTGACCAGCACTCCCAGGTCCTTTTCCCCCAGGAGCTTTCCAGCCTCTCTGCCCAGCCTGGAGCTGCAGAGAATTGTTGTGACCCAAGGGCAGGACCCGGCACTCGGCCTTGTTGAACCTCACGCCCTTCCCTCAGTCCATCAATCCAATTATTCAGCTTCTTCCAAGATTCTGGACTGGGCTACAAACCTGCCCCAGCTCCACCATTCCCAGTGCCCTCTCCAGACTGGGCACAGCTGGCTCAGGAGCTGCAGGAGTGCAGCGGGGTGACTGCGAGTGTGGGATGTGCTGGGAAGGGGCTCCCCGGACATGAAACAAATGGAGACATCATTAACCCAGAGCAGCAGAGCAGGAAGGGAGCTGGACAGGCCAGCTGGAGTGTGTGAAGGCAAATGGACTGGCTGGGAGGGAAGGGGGGCCTGGAAGGTGGCTGCGTTTGTCTAGACAGTGTCTGTAATGATTTTTTGATTATTTATTTTATTTTTATAACTGCTCTCCCTGGACAAGCCATTGCAGCCAGGTCCTGGCAGGACTGGCAGCCCCTCCTGGGACTGGGCACCTGAGGGCTGGTCCATGCCAGAGACAGCAGCCCTTTGGAGAGGGGGGCCTGTTTGTCATCAGGATAAAAATAATGATGCACCTTTCCTGGGATGTGGGATGTTTTTCACTTCGGCTGCCTCACTGAGCTGACACTGGGCTGTGCTGCCTTGACAGCTGTCAGTCAGGGTGGTTGGATGTGCCAATTAGCCAGGCTCATCAAGGGCTCTGCGATTTGTTGTGAGGGCTCTGTTGGCAAAAGCAACCCTGTGAGGTTGCCCAAAATCCAACCTCCTCCTGTCCATGCCAGATTGGAAGGAACTGGGGCAGCACATCCACTCGCAGCCCCAGCAGCCTGAAATCCCCGTGTGTGTGCTTTTGCTTGGCCCCTCTTCTGCAGCAGGAGCCTGTCTGAGTCTGGCATTCCTGCCTGTAAAATCTTTTCTTGTTCTTCTGCTGCCTTTTGCACTTCCAGAGAGAGCAATTCAGCGCTTCTCACGAGGGGAAAAAAAAATCCCATTTTGGAGCCATGCTGTTTGTTGACCCCCCGGTCAGCAAAACCTCTCCAGGATTGTCCAAAGCCTTGCTGTACTCTTGTCTGGGACGGATTTTAGCTCCACAAGAGAGCATTCCTCATAATTGAATCACTTTAATACTTAATTAGAAAAATGCTATGTTTCCTTGGGGAAGAGTGAAGCGTACTGTCAGTGAGGGCAGGCAAGGCACCACTGAGCTCCTTCAGCCCAGCCCAGCATCCCTGTGGGAATGCAGTGGCAGAGCAGAGCTCTCCAAAAGTGCACCTTGTTACTTGCCTTTTTTTTTGCCCTTTCTTCTCCCAGAACAGAAGGCTGGGGGGAGCTTGTGCTGAATTTGGCTTTCTGTGAGGTACTGGCTAGAGGAAATGCTGATTTCTTCTTCTGCACAGCCCTGGTGACCTGGAGAAATCAAGAAAAGGAGGTTGTGGCAGGGTGGGGGTCAGGCTCTGCTCACAGGGAACAGGGACAGGAGGAGAGGGAACGGCCTCAGGCTGGGCCAGGGCAGGCTCAGGGTGGACAGCAGCAGGAATTTCCCCATGGAAAGGGTGCTCAGGCCTTGGCAGGGGCTGCCCAGGGAGGTTTGGAGTGCCCATCCCTGGAGGTGCCCAAGGAAGGGCTGGAGGTGGCACTCAGAGCTCTGGGCTGGGGACAAGGTGGGGATGGGGCACAGCTTGGACTCGATGGGCTGGGAGGGCTTTTCCAACCTAAATGACTCTGGGATTCTGCCAGAACACCTGGAGGCCTGGCCTTTATCCAGTGGTTTCCAAGCAGAGCTTTCAATGCAAACACGGATGAGGTCTGGTCTGAGATCAGCAGCAGAGCCATGACGAGGAATGACACCCAGCAGGACTGATCCCCATCTTCCCGAGCAGGAGCATCCTTAAATTCTCTGTGTTCTGCTAAGGTTTTCTTTATTAGGGATTTCACACAACTCACTGCTAGGTAGATGTCGAAACTCCACCAGAAGAGCAGATGGGATCCTCTCCATAGGGAGCCTGGGACAGGGATCCCAAATCCAGAGGTGACAGGTGCTGAGGAGTGCCCACAGCAGCTCCTTGGCTCAGCTGGGCCACCACAGGCCTCTCTGCTTGTCATTGTCACAGCCTGGAACGGCTCCTGGATAAGGCTTCTGGATAAGGCTCCTGGATAAGGCTTCTGGATAAGGCTCCTGGATAAGGCTCCCAGCACAGAGCCGTGTGCAGGGCTGAGTGCTGGGAGCTGCTCCCTGGAGCCAGAGTGGGAGCAGCCCCAATCCCTCCTCCTGTCTCCATTCCCAGTCCCAAATCAGCTCACCTGGGGCTGTGACACCTCCTGGCAGGCGGCCACCAGGCCTTTCTTCTGTTTCTCCCAGATTGTACAGTTCCCTCATGGCAGTGACAGCCCAATTATCCCAGCTTTTCCCATCTTCCCTGCTCCCGTTGCCTTGGCTTCTGCCGAAGCGTTCCTGGGGAAAGATCAGTGTGGTTTAGCAGATGGACAAAGTCTGAAGAGCAAATTGTTTTAACCAACCTCCCCTTTTTTTGGGGACACCGAGTTCTTACTGAAGTGGTCAAGCAGCATCCTTAATTTCCCGAGGCAGCAGCCTTGACTCTAAGGAGCTTCTGGGGATTTTTGGGATGCTTTTCCTGGGCAATCAATTTGCACACCAACCTGGCCTTTCCCCAGGGCCATTTGTGCTTGCTGCCAGTTCCAGGATATTTGGGGAATCCACAGATTGTATGAACCACTGGGCAAAAAAGGACCAATTTCCCCAGTCCCTCTGGGCATTGTGCTCCTCTGGACAAGGTGCCAGGGACAATCTAGTGGTTTAGTGGTGTTGGGAACCATGAGAGGTGGCTCCCACCTAGCAAAGTGCCATTTGAACCTTGATGGTGTGGCAAATATTGTATTCAGTAGGGAAAATAAAGGTGGAAATCTTGTTTCCTGCCCCAGCTGGCTGCTGTGGCCACTTCCAGGAGTTTCCCTGCTCTTCCAAGCAGGGAAACTTCATTTGGAGGGAGCAGAAATGAATCTTCTTGAGATGAGAATAGACAGGGATTGCTTTCCATGGATGTGGTCAGAATCTGGCTCACTCGATGGGTGTTTAAAACCTGGTTTAGTCTGTGGGATCTAAACCCCACGAAAAGGTGCTTGAAGTTCGGTGGCCACAGGAATTGTGGAGCACCAATGGCTTCTCCTTGCATAAAAGGAACGGCACGCAAGGGAAATTGTTAATTATCACAGCCCACATTTTAATGGCTAACGATTTGGGTTGTTCTGAGCGGCAACAGGAACTGTCTGCGGGTGTGTGGGCGGAGAACAGATACTTAGGAGATGCTATAATTTGTATTCCTGCTTCTGCTTGGCCGGGTCTGTCATGGATCTGCTCTGCTCCATCACTTGTGCTGCCCTGGGGTTTGTAAAACAAGAAATTCCGAGGAGTAGTTGGTCACCTGCTCACAGCCATAGGGACTGGGATCGTGGAAGAGGTTTGCCCATTTATAGAGCTGGAAAGCTGTGTCTGCTTGGCCTCCTGTGGATGCTGTGCAGTGTCAAAGATCTCAGCTGTGAGCTGGATCCCACTGTCGCCCCTCTCCCAGGCAGCTCTGCAGGGCTGTGGGCATTTTTTCCACGTGGTTCCAGTGTTTGGGGAGCTGCTCTGCACCTTCCCTTTCACTCTGCACCCTCCTGTGCCTCAGAGCTGCCTTCAGCTCCTCCTGCCGCAAATTCTTGCAGTCCATGTCCCCCTGAGCACAGCCTACCTGTGGCAGCCGTCCCTGACCCCCTCTGCTGTTAAATAAGAGCAAAATGAGGCACACGGTTCCTCCCTGCTCTCCTGGGTGTTTATAGAATCCACCAAGGCTGGAAGAGCTCCAGGAACACCATGGAAATGTCCTTTGTGGGCTGGGTGGCCCCACTGCTGCTTGGGACTGCAGCCTTTGAGCCCTCACTGAAGGGACATCAACAAAGGAGGGAAAAAAGGGCTTTTCTGCCCAAAACCTTCCACGTTTATTCGTAGGCATGGCTGGTTTGTGTACAAGCACTTGAGCAATTGTCAGGGTGGGCTCCCGCAGCCTCGGGAGGAAAGGAAAAAGCCTTGGAGAGGGTGAAACGCAGCCCTCCACCCCAGCTCCATGTTGGGTTGCTACTGTTAAAATGTGACTAATGCTAAAAATAATTCCGGTGTTGCTATAGAAACTTGCAGGGTTGCTACGTGTGAACCTGGAGAGAACTGTACCCTCCTCAGAACATTGTTTTTCCCTTCCCCTCAGCCCTGCTCACCCCAGACAGGACCAGCACAGCCTTGCTGGGTTGCCTCAGCTTTTTTTTGTTGTGCCAGAGGATGGGTGGGAGGTCATTATTTTATCTACTTCTATCGATCCACTTCTATTCCTTCCAGCTCCTTCTGACACAGATTTTTGAGTCCATGCATGCATCCGCATCACCTGCTCCTTGCTTAGGTCTGGTGAGGAGCAGGTCTCCCTCCTGCTCTTCCACCTCCTCAACTCTCTGCCAGGTTTTCCCTGCTTTCCATCTGCAGTGGAGGAAAAGGATCTGGTGTGAGCTTCCTTCAGGCCTGGAGATGAAAAGTGCTTTTGTATTCATTAACTTTATAACAGTGCCCCAATCTGCCATCCCCATCTTCCTGTCCCTTCCAGCTTTGGTAGCTCCTTTGGAGGAAGCTGAATTTTTCCAAGCTTTTTTAGAAGAAACCCATCAGGGGATCAGTTCATGTTTTTCCAGGCTGGAATGACAAATGCTGGAAACTTCCACTCAGTTTGGAAAAGAAGCTGAGATTAACCCAGTGACTGAATGACCACAGCCCCCAAAGGACAGTCTGGCTCCTACACAAATTATCCTCCAAGGCAGAGAGAAGCTTCCCCCTCAGTGCTGCCATGGCTTTTTCTCAGCTTCATTCAGTGCTGTGGCTAGGAATTTGGGAAAGAGCAGTGACCTCCTGTCTCTGCTCCGGATTTACAGCTTGTCCCAAACATGAGGTGGAGCTGAGCCCTTGTGGCCAAATTCACTGTCATGACAGTGTCTCACAGCAGTGACCTGGGGATGATGCAGAGGAAAGCAGAGAGAGAAGAATTTTTGTTTCCCAGAAGGGAAAAAAAAAGCTTATTTTAAAATCCTTTTCAAGTTTGTTGCTTTGAAAGCCTCTTTCTTGCCCTGGGAATTTTAAAGAGATTTTAGGATTTTTTTTACCTCACACCTGAGGCTTTGCATCCCTCTGGCATTGATGCAAGTCAAGTCCTGGAGGTGACTCACAGCAGTAGAGGGTCTGGAGGCCTTCCAGTCCTACCTCTGCTCAAAAGCAGTTGTTCCCTGTTGACATCCACAACCCATTTCTCTGTAAACAAGGCTTTTGAGGCTGGTTCATACTGGGAAAAGCATTTCAGCCCTTGCCTTTCTGATGCTGGAGAGGCAAAAAGGGCCTGCTCTCTGCCAGGCTAGCAAGGGCTGATTTTTCTGCCTTATTTTTCAGCTCCTCCACCAGTACCCAGACTTGAGAGGGTGCCAGAGAAGGGTTAAGAATAGAAAGACAGATGAGGCAAGCTTCTGGGAACTTCCCCTTCCACTGAGGCACAGGAACATGTGTTATTCCCTGCCCCTTTGGCAAACACGGCCAACATGACTCTCCCCACCTACACACATTTGCCAGCTGGTCTTCTTTCTGTCTGTCTTTCAGCATCTCGAGCTGGTGGAACCTGCCCTGCAGTCTCTCCACCAAATCCTTCTCCTGGCTCACTGCCACCTCCTTCCCCACCTTTCTGTAGGGGAGAGGGTCTTTCCCTCCTCAGGGAAAGATCCCACGTGCCAAAGGGGACAGGTTGTGTCCTGTCCCATCTCTGTGTCAGATCACACACAGCATCTTTTGTTTAAAACTTGGCAGCCCAGCACTGCTTGCAATCAGAGGAGTTTTGAACCATCAAATAGTTTGGTTAAATATCAAGCTATCCAAACATCGTTGAGGCTGGATGGCCTCTTGTCTGGGATGTGGCTGAGGAACCAGAATCCGAAGATCTAACGTGTTTTGTGGTTTTTAATGTGTCTGTTGGACTTGAGCTTCCTTCTTCTGAAGTGATTAAAAATAAGATCCATGCTTAGGTCAAGCAGGTTCGGATAAAGAAGGAATCGGCCCAGACGGATGAATTGGCCTTAAACTGAATTTCTTGAGAAATCTGAATAAAAAAAGCCCAACAAATAACGTTGGCTTTTCTCAAAGTTGTTTCCATTTTCATAACCATGTGCAATTTCTGATGTCAAGCTTCTGACAGACACTGTCCTTTGGGAATTCCAGTCTGGCTCGAAGTAGGAGCTAAATCGCAAGGAATTTATTCACCAGATTTATGGCCAGTGGTACGGATGCCAAGGATTTCATTGCAGGAATATCTGACACTTCTGTGCCTTGCTTTTTGAGTATGCACAGCAATTAATACACTGACATAAGTTAATTAGGGACTGAAGAGGTAAGGAAGTCTCTGAACTCCTTTCCTTGGCTGAAGTTACGATACCCAAGTCCCAGCTTAGTCCTTTAACCTGGACATTTTCATCCGGATGGAGTATTGGGAACTGGAGCTGTAACTTGAGCTCTCCCTATTCCTCCTGCTGATTTCTGGAAGAAACCCAAAAGGTACAGAGCTGGAGTTCCTTCAAAGGACACGGAACCAGAGCGTCCTAAAAGTAGGATGGAAAACTCCATGAGAACCAGCTCTCTTGTGGTATCCCAATGTTTGGTATCATCATCCCATGTAAATATAAATAAGCCCTTCCAGAAATCTTGATTCAAATTCAATCCCAAAAGTGGCCCCAGGCCAATGTTTCTTTGGGACAATTCCTACTGAAACCCTCCCAGCTTTAATACTCACCAGCTACCAGAGCATCAGTCTTGGACTCTCCAGGGCAGGTAATGAGTTTGGCAAGGGGCACATCGCTGCTGTGTCACTCCAGCTCAGAGTTTCAGAGGGAGGAAGGAGTGTTTTGATCTGCAGGAATGGGGCTTCCTTTCCTCGTGCTCTCTCCCTGTTTCCTGTGGGTAATTCGTGCATGTGCTCTCCCTGCCTCCATTTTCCAGTGGTACTTTGGATGTACCCACACACTGCCTCTATCATGCTTCATCAGTCTCCTTTAATTAGGTGCTAAGATCATCAGGGGAAGAACATGTAGCACATAAGGCAGCTCCAGTACATTTAATGAATAATAACAAATGCACTTTCTCAATTATTTTTTTTTTTCATTCTCTTACAAAATAACGTGTTGGTGGCTTGTTCAGCAACCTCCCCCACACTCTGCCCCAGGGATGGGGGCCTGGAGGGGCTAAGCCCTGCAGTTTGTGTTGAAGGCTTGGGATAGACTCTCTGGCAGAATGGGAATGCTCGTGTGGGGTAACACCCCTTCTCTATGGGCAGGAAGAGAATCAGAATGGCTTGGGTAGGAAGGATCCTTAAAAAGACCTTATTCCAACCCCCTGCCATGGCCAGGGACACCTTCCACTAGACCAGGTTGCTCAGAGTCCTGTTCAACCTGGCCTTGGACACTTCCAGGGATGGGAACAGCTTTGGGTAACTAGTTCCAGTACCTCACCTCCCTCACAGGAATTAATTTCTTCCTAATATCCAATCTAAACCTACTCTCTGTCAGTGTGAAGCCCTTCCCCCTTGTCCTGTCACTCCATCCCTTGTAAAAAGTCTCTCTCCATCTTTCTTGTAGGTTCCCTTCAGTTCCCATCCCTTGTAGGTCACAATTAGGTCCCCCCTAAACTTCCCTTCTCCAAATTCTCTTAGCTTTTCCTCACAGAAGTGTTCCATCCCTGTAATCATCTTGGTGGAGCCCAGCAGCTCCATGTCCCTCCTGTGTTGGGGAAAAGGGGATTTCTTCTCACAGAGAGGCAGCTTGATGTGACAGTCACAAGTCCAGGCTGGGATATCTCAGCGAGGTTTCTTGTGTCTCCTGGCATTGGGTTGTTCATTTTGCTTGGGCTGCCCTATTTCCTCTTGTCTCAATTATCATCCAAAAAAGAAAAAAAAAGAAGGGAGCTCAGGGATGCTCAGCTTCTCCTGCAGGGCTCTTTGAGATCCGTGGAAGAAAGCTGTCATATCTTAGGAAGCAGTCACATTAAAGTGGTAATTCTTGGTGTTTAAACAGGATCTGATGACAGATGGGATTAAATGCAAAGCAGCTTGTTATGAGGTTTTAATAACTGTGACAGACCTGGGGAAAGTGGTGTGGGGGGTGTGAGTGATCCAGAGAAGGCAGAAGCACATGATGCAGGATGACAGCTGATGGCATTGCCCAGGAGGGAGGAAGGATTATGCTGCAAGAAATTTGTGTGAGTGTTTTGGGGAGAAGGGAAGAGGAAGGAAAAAAAAACCCAAACAGAGGAAAACTCCACTGTTCTGCCACGTACCAAAGCTGCTCATGACAGCACAGCAGGGAGTGCCAGGTAATGTGGCCTCTAAATATAGGGGGAAATGTGTCAGTGTTAGTGTCAGGTTGGGAATTAAGAGAAAAATAGACTCTCCTTCCTGTCAGAGCTGGGGACTGCAGGGTTTGCAGCTCGTGAACCAAAGAGGACATTCTCTCCTTCGTGTGTCTTCACTCGTGCCCACTCTGTCTTGCAGTGTCTCCCTGAGGGCGAGGACAGGATGCCCCTGGGAGCTGAAAATCCTGGTTTTGTGCTCTGTGGGGAGCAGTGGTGGGGCTGTGCCTCTGCAAAGACTCTGCCGTGCAGTAGAGAGGGGTGTGGGGATGCACCTGCCTGGTTTGGCTGAGCAAGAGTCTCCTGGGGATGGAGGTGTTGATTTGCTGGCTTGGAGGGATCCCCCCTGAGCTCTGTGGTACCTGCTCAGAGAGAGAGAAAAATCACAGCCCACTTCATAGAATCCCAGAATAATTTCGGTTGGAAAAGCCCTCCCAGACCATCAAATCCAAGCTGTGCCCCATCCCCACCTTGTCCCCAGCCCAGAGCTCTGAGTGCCACCTCCAGCCCCTCCTTGGGCACCTCCAGGGATGGGCACTCCAAACCTCCCTGGGCAGCCCCTGCCAAGGCCTGAGCACCCTTTCCCTGGGGAAATTCCTGCTGCTGTCCACCTTGAGCCTGCCCTGGCCCAGCCTGAGGCCGTTCCCTCTTTTCCTGTCAAACTAAATCTCATGGTGATGAACTCAATGTCATCAGTAACCCTTGTTTGGACCCAGTGCCATTAATAACCATGGAAAAACTCAATATAGTTTTCCACTGGGCTTGTGCATATCAAGATTTTGTCTCAAATCACAGCAGTTTGGGCTTTAAGGAGCTGGGATTTGCAATGGCCCAGCATTGAAAATGAGTCTGTGACTGGATGTGTTTTGATCTGTTAATTTTTTGGCCTCTTGCCTCAAGGTGCAGCCTGGTGCTTGTGCCACCCCTCACATCTACAGGACACCCCCGACCCACCTGAGGCACTTTGCAGGGGGGTCACAGGTTCCTCCTGTGACACAGAGCAGAAAACAGCTGCCTCTGCCTTTAATTTTGAGTTTCACCCAAGCAACAGCTCCCATTTTGTAGCCTGCATCCTTTCTGTGGGAGCATCCAAGATGGGCCCCGTGGCTCCCATGAGCTGCTCCCGTGTGCCAAGAGAAGAGGCGGTTCCTCAGCTGGGTCCCACTTGCATTCTGCTGCTTCAGGAAAGGGGATTGAGTGCAAATGGAGATCAGGAGCTGCCCAATTTTAGCAATTCTGGAGTCCTCAGAGCTGGGGAGCTTCAATGACTGAGCACAGCAGGAAGTGAGTTGGCTCCAAGCCTTCAAGGATGCAGGGATCTGTCCTTATATATAGGCTCCCTCTCTGGATATATCTCTGGGTGTATCTATATATTTTATATACATATATTCCTATATCTCTTTTTAGGTCGTTCAAGATACTTCCTAGTCTATGGCAATTCCTAAAAAGAAGTTGTACAGCCTTCAGCCTGCTGTTAAGGAGCAGATGATGTTCTGATGATCATTCCCTTTCCCAGCCAGCTTCCTTTCATCTTCTGGATTTCTTTCGTAGGGAATTTTCCCCCCTCTCATGCTGTATTCTGCTGAAGGCAGCTACATGGAACTGGAGGCTCAGTTGATCTTTTTGCTCATTTCCACCCACAGAAGTCTGTCTTTTTTAACATCCTAAATGCCTTGGTAACAAGATCATGGGTCTTGATTTGAAATCAGTCTTTCAAGGATCTTTTTTTCTCCCTTTTCCTTTCCCAGATCTGAGCACCATCACAGGGGTAAAGACATGCACCTGCCCACAGAAGACTGAGAGCCTTTCAGGACCCAGGTTTCCTTTGGTGTCTTTCCTAACAGGGAATTTAATCAGGTTTCTTCTTCCCTTGAGAAAAACTCTGGTAATTCAAAGCATTGGAGTGGAGGAGCAGACTTGGCTTTTTCTGTCACTCAGAGCACAGTGGCACCAGGGCAAAGCCTGGCATTACCTTCACAGACTGTTGGAATCACAGAATCATGGAATGGTTTGGGTTGGAAGGGACCTTAAAGAGCATCTGGATCCCAGCCCCTGCCAATGGGGGTTTGCTCAGATCATGGCTGGGCAGGTTTTATCCCATTCTGGGCTCTGCTGGGACCACCTGAGAGCAGCTGGTGGGTCCCCAAATTCCAGCTCTCAGCCCAGAACCTCCTTCCCCACAGGCAGCACTTTGCCCTTGCAGTCGGAATGGGGGCCAGCACAACCTCAGTCCTTTCCTGTGTGCCACGCTGGAGCTTCTGACCATTCTCCAGTCTCCACAGCAGCGCTTTCTGAAGGCCTGGCAGGGGATTAGGGATAAATATGTGTAGAAAGGGGTATTCTTTGGATGGATGAAGGTCTCTCTTACTAGAAAGCAAGTAAAAATAACACCGAGAACAGTCTGCAGGCTGCTCTCTGGGTGAAGGTCTGGATTTTTAGACTTTCAGCAGAGGGTCTAAAGTTGTGTTGGCTTTGCATGGCTGGGATGGGATGAGATGAGCTTTAAGGTCCCTTCCAACCTAAACTATTCAGTGATTCTATGAAGGTACAGGTGTTTGTAGGGCTGAAATCTGAACAGCATTGCTCCAGGTCCTTGATGGATGGTGATGTTGGAGGGTGCCTGATGTAATTGCAGAGTTTCAAGCAAACCTGCCCCAGTGCTTTGCACAATTGTAGAGACCTGTGAACTGAACCAGGAATTCTTGTGAATAATTCTTGTAATTAAAGTGACACTGGAACTGGAAGGTGGGGTCAGCAGTTCATGAGGCTGCCCAGCCACTCAAACATCCTGTGCAGGGAGTGAGTCAGGGATATCAGTAACATCACACAAAGATTTGTCTTAGTGAAGGGATTGGGAATGGCCTGAGGTCAGCCAGCCCAGCTCTCACTGCCTTGTAAAACCCTCTGGTTCATAAGCATGAGCACAGTCAGATGTGACTCAGGCCCCAAGGTGATTCCTATCTCTGCCTGCTGTCCCCCAGGTCACCCCACGCTGTTGGGAATTGTCAGCAAATTCTGATTTAATGAGCACAAAGTCCTTCTGGATGAGGGTGTGGGGGGAACATTTCTTGCTTTTCCAGATTCTTCCTTCTCTGTCACAACAGCTGGGAGCTTTCTTTGCCTCAGTGCTTAATCACTGTGCTATCAGACCAAGGAGAGGCCTGCTCTGCTGCCCGCCAGCGGAACTCCCAGATATCCAAATGGGAAGTTGGATCCCAGACCCAGCCAGTTCTGTGAATTAGACCTTCCCTTCCAATCTCACCCCACAGACTGCATTTGGGGTTGACGTGGTGTTCTGGAATCCCACATGCATGGATTGACCTCCAACAGCATCCAGGAAAACAGTGGAAATCGCAGATGTCGGTCCCGCTTTTCATTTTTCATTCGGTTCCCAAACCAAAAGGTAATTCCAGTGAGCAGAGCAGCCCTGGGGGTTAATCCTGATGCAGTGGGAGCAGGGTGTGGGCTCCAGCTGGTTTTGGGCTCTGTCCTCAGGAACTGTGAGGCTTTGGCAGTGAAAACTTCGTCCTTTCCATCTTTGTTCAATTGGAATCCTCATCTCCCAAAGGCTTTATGTAACAGGGAGATTTTGAACATTTTTAACACTTATGGCCATGAGGCAAACAAACTCTAGGGAAGGAGAAGAGCCATGCAGGTTGATGGTTATTTTCAATATTCCTTGGAATATTTGCCAGGCCTTTTGCCTGTCCATCCATATTTCCAGCTGGCAGATCTCGTAGCCAGGTGCGTGGTCTGGGGAGGCACCTGGAGTCAATGGGACAATTAATTTTGCTGAATGTAGAGATGAGTTCTCTTTTGGGGAAGAATATTTCCACAGGATAGCTCATGTTGGGACAAACCCCACGCAGTTCAGGATTCTTCACTGTTTTCCCCTGGAAGGCTGAAAGGCACTGGCAAATAAAATGCATTTTCAGTTAAGGAAACAGAATGGACAGTTGTCCTGAAAGATCTAAGTTAAAGAAAATAAGGGGCACTAGAAAAAAGAATGAGTGACCTCACCTGGAGAAGGTGGAACCCCTTCAGGTACAGCTCATGTACAGAGAACATGGATTCACCTGAGGAAGCTGAGCTAAAAATTAGAAAGGAAAAAGGAAAGTGAAGCTCTCTTTTGAAATACATTCCACCAATGAGGATTTTCTGGTCTGTACATCCCCTCTGTGCTGCCACCCCCAAAATTGCACAGATGTGGCTGAGGTCAGAGTTTGCCCCAAGAGCAGCATCACAGCTGTGGGAACTAAAACACCTCTCCAAGAACTGATGCCTGAGGTTATCAGGCACTTACACAGTGGGGTGGTGGCTGTGTCCCCTGAGATGGGATGAGGACACTGAGCAGCTGAGGAGGTGGCAAAGGTGGTACTTTGGCACTTCTGAAGCATTTGGGGAAGAAACTGGGTCCTTCTTCCCTGCTCCCTTTTCTCAAGCAGTTGCACCCCAGACACCATTTGCTGCCCAGTGGGGCTGTGCTGGTGAGGGGTGAGTGGGCCCCACACTGGACAGGGGGTGACACCACACAAACCAGAGTGCAAAACCCACCAGGAGCCCCAGGCATGACTATGGATGTTGAAAGTTCAGGAGTACAAAGCAAATGTACCCAGAAACAAAATGTAAGTGAAAAAGAAATTTGTTTTCTGAAAGCATTGAGGAAGGAGAGAGAGAGAAGGAGGCAGAAAAGTGTTCCCATGTGGGTATTTGTGTGAGAGACAGAGCAACCAGGGAGCAACAACCACCTGGAGCTGAGGAATAAAGAGCCTGGAGGAAACTGCACATGGGAGATGTGGCTGCTGTTAAAATGATGCTAAAACCCACTTCTTTGTTACCCAAAACGCCTTCCTTGTTCTTTGCTTTGGGCTGACACATTGTGTGTGTTTACCAAACGATCAAAAATTGTCGGCTGGATTTCAGCTCACCCTGTGCCTCGCAACAGCTGCGTCCCAATCACTGACTCCCTGTTCCAGGGGATGGTCCAAGGTGCAGGGAAATACAACTGGGTGGTTCCAGCAGTTCATAGGATCTGTAGAACAGGCAGGGAGAGCATCCTGAATTGGTGAGCTCTCTCCCGACTATCCCAGAGTCCAAAAAGGAGTCCCTGGGACTCTGTGGGACTCGTGCTCTCCCCCCTGAGCAGAGCAGAGCGTGCCTTGCTGGTTTAGAAGCTGTGATTCCGGGGTGTCCTCAGCGTGGATGGGAAGTGTTGAGGCTGATTTTGGAGAAGGAGATAACAAGGCAGAGCTGTTGTGGCACGTGGCCCCTGGGAAAGGCAGGAAGTTGCACAAGCTGATATTTTTCAAGTGGAAGGGGATGAAATCAGTGGGGAAAAGAGTAATTGTTCTCGGTTCAGAAGAGCATGTTGCAGATGGTGGGGAGGAAAAACCATTTTCCGAGAGGAGTGTGCCTGGACATTTTTCAGCTGAAGGATCCTGAGAGGAGACAGAATTGATTATGTCCACTTGGAGGTGAAACCTTAGATATCCACACTACAAAAATCATGATGATGTAAAGGTTTTTTCTACTTCCAATGGTTTGGTTTTTTTTCCCCTTATCTGATCTCCACCTGCAGCTGGGAGTTGGCTTGTTTTTATTGTGTTGAAAGATCTGGTTTGCTTGAGATCCTCCCAGTAACATTTGCAGCAAGGTTTCCTTCCAGATTGCTGTCATTGGTTCTCAGATACAGCTGGATCTGGGTGGAAATTCAGCTTTCTACCACGTTCTCAGCGATCAAAATGCAGCATTGCTGGAAATTTCTAGGGACAAGACAAAGTAAAGCAGATTTTTCCCAGTCAGGAGGGTGGATATGCCCTAGTGCAGTCTTTGGAGAGGACATCAAAGATCATTTATATCCCCCAGCCAGGATTGAAACTCCCAAATCCTTAGACATTATTGAAAAGGAAGAGGCAGAGGATGTTTTTCACATTTAATTTGGGACCAGCCCAAAGGGATAGCCATGAGAGTGGTAGGGGGCAGGAAATGTCAAAGCAGAGCTTTCCAGCATTGCTGATTCCTTTGCCTTTTGTGGATAATGGTTAAGAGAACATTTTTATTTTCATGGTACATCAGCCATGTGCTTTTTGCTCATAGACAAAACTTAAATGCCATGTCCTTGCCCAAAGGAGTCTTGGATTGAACGGAGTCCTTTTATTTTATAGAGACACGTGTCTGGTGAGAAACAAATCACACTGAGTTTTTCTTCCCTCTCACGGAAAGAATTATTGTACGTGATGTGAGAAATGAGACAACTCTTAAAAAGATTAATTTATTGAAAACAGAAAAATTGAAAAATTACAGAAATCAGAAAAATATAAAAATTTGGGATCCTATGGCTCAGTAGATGGTATGCCCCAGGAGCGCAGGGATTTGAGATCTTCTGGCTGAGACAGCACTAGACCTCAGGTAGAGAAAAAAAAACTTGCAGTGCTGGGTTGACTTTAAAAAATTACTACAAGCCCCTTAAAAGGGGTAAGGCTTTTAATGCCCAGCACCGACGTCTCCCACAGCCACTCTGGAGAGAGCAAGAGGGGAAGAGAGAAGAAAACCCTCCTCTTTGCTTCGTCTTTTTTATAGTTTTTGCTCCGCCCCCAGTCCGCCCACAGCCCGCCCACAGCCCGCCCCTTCGGTCCAAGGCGATTGGTGCTTTCCCTTTGATGGATCATCTCTGTCCACCAATGGCTCATCGTTGTCAAGGGGGGGGGTGGTATCAGTTTGAGATAAGGGAATACAATACCTTCATTAAAATTCAGGTATTCAGGTTGCCATGGAACTTGCCTGCAGAGTAATGGCTCTGTAGCTAAAAATAGCTGCTGGCTATTAAGACTGGGTGGGGGGGTTTGGCCTTGGAATCAAAATGCAAGTGAAACACCTACAAAAAGTATTAAAATACATCCAACCCACCTCAAAACACTTGTAAAAGTATACAGTAAACACAGGAAAGGTAACTCTTATGGTGTACCAGTGGTTTGTAGCTTGAAAAGGGGCAAGTTTGTGATTTTTTTACTGGGAAAAATTTTAACTGGGAAGGGTGCAACTCTATTAATAAACTTTAAACAAACGGAAACACTGATAATGGAACTGCATTTTTGTACCTGGGCTGATGGGTTAATTGTAACATTCAATTTAAAAATAATTAACTCAAAATTAATTACTTAAAGCACTTAATATGCAAAGACCAAGCACAAATAGGGATTTCATGTATGACACGTGAGACAAAACTGGGCCAGCTGGTTGCATTGTCAGGTTCTTCCCTCTCCCACAGGGCACAGCTGGGCATCTCCTTGGAAATATTAACAGCAGGCTTCAGGAGGGGAAGAGCTCTTCCCCATTCCTGCCCTTGCCTCTGCAGGCACCGCTTGTGTGGGTGGGTTTGGAGCTTGGCAGCTCTGGAGCCACATCAGGTGAGCTCTGGGTATGGGTGATAGGACTTTAATTTAACATCCAGATTGTAACCACGGGGAAAATTGAGCAAATTTGTACCCAGGAGTGGGCTTATCCTAAAGACTCCAATATCCCGATGGGAAGGAGGTCTGGAGCATATGAAAAGAAAGGAGACTCCAGGTTCAAAAGCATCTGCAGGGATGCAAACTCACATGCTTGCTTTTAGTGTAGAATATATTCCACCCAAAATTCCTCATGACACGATACCCTCAACCCCTGCTCCAGTCAACCCTTTTTTCCCAGCCTCTGAAGCAATCATGGAAAATTTGCTGCTTTGATTTGAGAGCTGTGCTGTGAAAAGGTGGCTGCCCACCTGGTGTGGGAGAGTCACTGCTCTTCGTTGCCATTTGTTTGGGGTTTTTTTCCCCAAGCACGAGCTTTTGTGACCATTTAAGGCTGAGAGATTTGGTTTCCTGGTCATTCTTTCTCCCAGCTCTTGTTCCACCATGCCTGGCATTTCTGTTGGCTCCCTGCTAGATAAGTTGTATATTTTCTATATCCAAACAGATAAGAGAGTGGGTTTAGATTAGGGATTAGGAAGGAATTGTTCCTTGTGAGGGTGGGCAGGCCCTGGCACAGGGTGCCCAGAGAAGCTGTGGCTGCCCCTGGATCCCTGGAAGTGACCAAGGCCAGGTTGGACAGGGCTTGGAGCAGCCTGGGACAGTGGAAGGTGTCCCTGCCCATGGCAGGGGGTGGCACTGGATGATCTTTAAGGCCCCTTCCAACCCAAACCATTCCATGATTCCGTGGTATTTCTCAGACAAACACATTTTTCTATACTGGGAGTTTAGGAATATCACCCTCATTGGTGTTTATCTGCCTTATTCCTGCGTCCCCTCTGCATGTTGGGAACAGCCCCTGCAGTGTTTGCAGAGAGCAGGACCCCAAGCTCTGAGCTCCTCCTGGAGGTTTGGGGGACAGGTGCTTGTGTGCAGCTGCACATCGATGTTTGCACAAGGACAGCAATAAATTTCATTAAATTGTGCAGTTTGGCCTGGCATTCTGTCCCAGCCTCAACAACTGTTGGTTAATAGTTAAGAAGGGCTTGACAGATTCTTAACTGGTTAATAAATAACTCAGGGAAGAGAAGGGTTCTTTTCTAAATTACAGGTTAGTTTGCTTTATTTTTAATGATGTCCCTTGCGTGTGCCTTGTAACATTTCTCAAGTGAGTGACAGGCCAGTGGCACTGAAATCACTTGTGCTCTTTTTTCTGTGTTCAGCCAAGGCAACTTGATTTTCGTCTCTCACATCCTATGAAACATGGTATAGGATTGAATCTGCTGCCATAAACAAAGCTTGAAAAGGCCTGTGCTACTTGGCCCCAGAGTCTGTTTTCTTGCAAAACGCAGGATTATGAATTCCAGGTGATGTCATCTCAGGTATGAAATCCTTCCAGCCAGCAGAGATCAGGTTATTCTCCTAAGAGCATTCCTGAGAACTAGTGCCTGTGAATCTGGGATCCTGCAATTGATTTTGTTTCTCCATCTGTCGGAACAGCCCCGGCAGAAAGAGCTCGGTCTCCCATCCCCCGGGATTATTTGCTGAATGTTTCTTTCATCTTAGATCACAGACAGACAAGCATCAGCTCACGAGGTGTCATGTACCAGCTACCGAATTTAGAGCTGCAAGAAGCAGAAAACACAGGCTCTGCTTCTTTAATTAGTTCCTGCATCTGCTTTGTTAGCGGATCAGAAGTCCAAGAGCAGAAGGAGTATTTGGCCCAGGACACTGATAGCCGTGCAGTGAGATCATCAACAATTCTTTCCAAGAGGGAAGGTTAGGGAGTCCTCCTTTGAGGTCCTGAAATAGATTTCCTGTTGAAAACCCAGATAGTTTCACTATTTCACTATCACACCACCACTTCTGGCCGTTCTGTGCAGGGTTGTGAACCTCGGTGGAGTTCCTACCCTCAAGCACATGATTTCCAGTAAACCCCCAGGCTGGAGCTGAGGGATCTTTTGCTGTCTCACAGCTGTGTTGCTCCTGAGCTGCTGATCCCTGCCCTGTCCAATCTCCCAAAGGACGAACGTGATCCAAGCATCCAGAGGTTCTGTTTGCTGGTCGATGCAAAGCCTTGAATAACACAGGGATGGGGTGAGATCAAAGGTTCTCATTTTTAGATTTGAGTTTGGGGAAGGTGCTTTGGGGTTTGTCAGCAGTGACTCACATTCTGTGAGCAGCAAAACCAGCACGAAACAAAGATTGTGTGGCATGGGATTTTTTGTAGTGAGTTGGTGGCTCTTCTGTACAGGACTACAACTCTGCAGCCAGCATGGGTGTTTTTGCAAGGAACCACAGGGAAAACAGATCTGTCTCATGCAGGTGAGGGTAATGCTGTTTGCTGGGAAATACCTGGTTCTCTGGAACCACCAGCTCCTGCTGCCCATGTCAATCTGCCTGTGGGATGGGGTTGCATCCCCCCATACTGCTCAGAATGAGAGCAGCCAGCCTGCTCAGCTTAGTGTTGAGTTAGGAATAGAATAATTACATGTGTTTAGTTCTCAGTGTGATAAAATCAAGATCTGGCATGGTTGTTTTAACCCTAACAGCATACACAGGCTCCAGTTTAATACTCAGGACCAACTCTAAGCTGTATGAATGCCTCGGGTTAAGAACAAGGACTGACAACTGTGGGTTGTGTCCACATCCTGCCTACCACAGGATATGTTTAGGGCTCCTTTTCCAAGTGCATCCTTTCTATCTTTAGGCTTTGGGTTGAAAATGTCTCTTTCCTGAACTGCCCAGGGTCTGCAGTGCAGGTGCTGTGCTCAGGGGGATTTATTTCAAGGGCTGCTGATGATTTCTGGGCACAGGGTCTCGCTGGCACTGGGAGCACTCAACTGAGTCCCCAATCCAACCATGCTCAGCCGCCATGAGCTGTCCTGCAGATTGATTTAAAGCACAGATTTATGTCATAAACTCTTTGCAGGAAGCCCCACACTATTCCTGTCCTCTGCCAAGGCTTAACTGTGAGCTGGAGCAGAGGCTCCTTTCTACAACTGGACCATTTTTTTTCTCTGGTTCACAGGACTCCCAGGGTAATTTTATTGATTCAGATAAGAAAAGGAGGGGTATAAGCACATTTCGGCAGGGCACAAGGGTGGGAAGGAGCAGCAGGGGCTGCAGGCACCTGAACCTTGCTCTGCTGAGTGCTCTGTGCCCAGGGGTGAGGGCAGAGGGCTGGCAGGGGACAGAGGATGGGTGATGCCACACACCAGCGCTGCCCTGTGTCCCCAGTCCTGACAGCACTGTCCCAAAAGGGACAAACTGGAGCAAAGTTAAGCCAGGTCTGGAATGCCAGGGTGCCACCTGTGCAGACACCAGAGCACCTCTGTAATTGTCAGGCACAGGGACGTGGATCTGCCCTTGGCACATTGTCCCTGCTGTGCCCAGTCACGCAAGGAAAACTGTCCCAGGTGAGCTCTTTTAACTCTCTCCAACTTTTCCTGATCCTGGGAGGAGGCAAATGGAGCTGAGGCCCCCACCTTGTAATTACAGGCATCAGAGACGAGGAGCATGGAAGGCAATGGTTCCTAATTAGCAGCTGCCTGGGTTAAATGCCAGTTTTCCCTCTTGGTGACAAGGTGAGGGGACGGCAGAAGGAAGGAGGGAAAGGGAGAGAGGGGCAGCTGGGTCTGCAGCTCTCCCTGTCCCCATGAGGAGGGACCTTTGGTGGCTGCCAGCAGTGACTCTGAGCCCATTAATTCCAGCAGTTTCCAGCCTGAAGGGCACGGCAGGCACAAAGCAAATAACCACATGTCAGACTTTGTGCCCTTTCCTAGAGCCAGGAGCAGAGGCTTGAGCACATCTTCGTGCCTTTGATTACACACAGATATTCTGGCTGTTGCTCTGTTTCTCCCCTTGCCCCTCCCCTGCTGTGACTTCATTTTAGGAGAACAAGGGGACTATTCTTGGAGACCATCCTCATCCTAGAAATCATAAACCTGGCAGCTGTCCTGGCCCTTTTTCTTGGACTTGGCCCTATCTGCAATGCTCATGGCACATCAAAGGAGCCAACACGTGCTCCCAAAGGGTTCTGCTCTCTGCTGGGGACACGAGTGGCCTGTCCTCACTTACCAGGCTGCTCACAGAGTCTGCTCCTTCTGTTTTACTGCAGCCCCATGGCCAAAAGTGTCTTCAAAAGGAAATATTTGAAAAATAACGCCAGGCTAGGATAAATCACAGGGAACAACACTGGCACGTGAGTAAATATGGAGAGGAGAACCAGGAATTCCAAGGGTGGGATCTGAAAGGCTCTCACAGCCCAGAGTTCCATCTGCGTAAAATGACAGCTGTGTGTGGTATTTTTTTTGTTTTGTTTATAATTTTAGGAGTCTTTTTGGTTCGCCCCTCCATTAGCATTTCCTTAATAGGGATTCTTTCTCCCCACCAGCCCTTTTAAAGATGAAGAATGAGACAAATCCAGTGTGGGCTGGGTGGGCTGCAGGCTGTGTCCTGCTCCAGTGTTTGTCACTGGCCAACTGAGGACAGGGAATAGCCATGGCCTGGCCACACACTGCCCACTCAGAGGCAAAGGAAAATGAGGTACTGTCACTTCAGGGCATCACTTTGTGTCCGCCTGGGCACATTCATTGGGAATTTGTCCTGTTTGGAGAAAAAATTAATTGGTTAATTAAAAACCAATTATTATTTATTTCACTCCATCCCAAACCGTGCAGGGAGTGATCCCACAGCACAGCAGCAGCGTGGTGAGAGCAGTGACTTTCCACTCTCACACAGCTGATGGGATGGCAGGGCAAGCACACAGTGCAAAACCACAAAGCTGCACAGATTTCCAGCATGCACCCAGTGAGAAGTCTGGGTGGTGTCACATGGTTCTCATTAACGTAATTAACTCTGCTCTGAGTCACCTGAAACATCCACAAGTTGACCATTTTCAAAGCAGAAGTGATTGTACAACAGTGATGTTGATATCAGAGCATGTGAAATGCAGAGGAAAAGCCTTTTCTCTACACAACATTTCAGACTTTCTCACCAAAAGCTTTGTTATTTTTGTGCAATGGATTTTTTTCCTTGGAGTTGAATGTTTGGACAGAAAATCCACCTCATTTCCATGAATTTTTTGGCAGTGCTGTCTCAGTGAGGGCTCGCTGGAGCAGAGAGCAGGGCTGGGTGAAGGAGCACGACCGACTCCAGCAGAACCACTGAGAAAAGGCGAAGTGTGCAGCGAGCAAGAGGATCTTTGCTTTAGTGCTTTAGCAAATTCTCTCTCTAAGCCTGGCTTATTCCTGAGATTTTATTTCACTCCAGTCACTTTAATTCCACCCTGACCCTGGGCACAAAATCCACTTGAGTGAGGAGTTCTGTGTGGGCCAGATTTGGCAGCCCACTGCTGCTCAGTGAGGAGCTTTGGCTCCTGGCATTAATGTCCTTCCAGTGGGACTCTCCGAAGGGTTGTGGATCCAGAGCCTCTGAGCAGCAGACAATGGGGGTGTGGCAGATTTTTGGGATGAGGGAGCTTTTGGGAGGATGGACAGTTTGGGTTTGGGACTGGGAAAATCTGCCAAGGGTGGGAGCTCGGTTCCTTTGCACTTTTCTCTTCCTGCAGCTGGGTTTTGGGGGGTGAGGACCTGGGAGGTGTTACCAGAGCAGGCTCCAGAGATAGGGGAGCTGTGTTTGGCTCAATCACCCAGGGAATTCCAGGATCTTTTCCTGTTTTTTCCTACCCTCCTGCAGACAACCTGCAGCCCTCTGCAGCCTCTCTAACACTGGGAACAGATTCGTCTGAAGCTGTTGGGCCAAACCTGGCATTGATGAAGGGGTCACTGCCCCCCATCCATGGAGGAGCTGGTGGGGGTGGTCACTGTGGGAATCTACAGCACAGGAATGACCCTCCAGCAGTTCCATCCTGACAAGCACTGCCAGCACAGAGGGCAAATGGGCCAGGGAAGCTCAGGGGCCTTTGGAAACCATCCCTGCAAGGACACAGGGTGGATTCAAGCTGTCCTTGAATCCTCTTCTCCTGGAGATGTAGGAGAAGGAGGTGCTCCCACACGACCGATGGAGCACGACCCCCGCTGGGGCCTTGCCCTCACTGTCCCAACCCACCCCTGGCTCCAATAAGCACAGCACAGCTGTAAAACCATAATATTTTCCTCTCCAAAGAAAAAAAATGTCCTGAAAACATCTGCAGGTATGCTGGAAGGGCCCGTGCCAGAGCAGAGGGAAGGATTTCTCCTGGGGGTGTTTGGCCGTTGCCGTGGCACGATGCACTGAGTTGATAATGTGCTCTGAGTCACTTCTCAAACACAGAACTGGCCAAACCAGTGCTCAGGGTATCTCAATTACCACAGTCTGGCTCACTGAAGGGGAGAAAATGAATGATTTTTAATAAGGAAACATCAGTGCAGTCGTATTCTCCCAGGGAACCTCCCTGGCCACGGCCTCTCTGAGGAAGCAAAGAGGAGCCTGTGATGCTGTCTTGGGGTAAATTTATGATGTATATCCCATATCGCTGCCCTATGCCCAGAAATTAATTCTTGTGCCTTTCTATGCCTCTAATGCCCCGGTCACAATTCAGTTCAGCAGCAGCTGAGCTGTTCTGCTGAGGGTTTTCTTGTAGCTTTTATCACCTGTTTCCCCTTCAGCAAACCCCTCGTTCGTCCCTCCGCTGAACAAACGTTCAAATAAGAATTTGTGGGGCCGGGGGAAATCCCAGGAGATGCACTTTGCTGTAATCACAGAATGGGGTTGGAAGGGACTTCGGGAGGATGTCCAGTCCAATCCCCCAGCTCAGGCAGGTTCCCCCAGAGCAGCTGTGCCCTGAGCTCGGGGAGTTCTGCACCGAGCCAGAACAGCCCAAAGGAGCTGCCGGGAGTCTCTGTGCTGTCCCTGCTGCTCCCATTCTGGCTCCAGCGAAGGTCTGAGGAGAGACCTCTGCACACCCCGTTGCTGTTCAGGTCGGGGCACATTCCTGGGAGCAGCACTTGCCCTTTTACAGCTCTCGCCTCAGCTGTGCTTTGCTGCTGCTGTGTTTTCCCCAGTGACTCCCCAGAACAAACCTTTCCTGTGATTAACTGCCCGGCTGGGTTTAAAAGTGAAGAAACAACGGGGACTGAGTTGGGACAGGAGGAAAATAGAGACACGTGCATGGTCTGAGGCATGGGTGTGCACTCGGGGCTCTGGGCTGGGGACAAGGTGGGGATCGGGCACAGCTTGGTCGTGGAGGGCTTTTCCAAATGATTCTGTGGCTCTCTGGTGGTGCCTCCCTCCCCACCAGCAAGGTTTGAGGTACCTCTGTTCTTCCTAGGTGCGGGAAAAACGTGTGGGTAAACCAGGAAGGATTTAACTGTTCCTTGTGGGGCTTTAAAAATCCTCCTCCATGGAAAAAGAGGCCCTTGAGTTTAGATTTGCAGCAACCCAAGCAGTTATCCAGCTGTGTTTAATATCTGCAGCTCCCAAGGAATCTCTGGGTTCCTTTCCCATGCCTGTTGTCTTTTCTGACTGGTGTCCCAGGTGTGTTTGGGTGGTTTATTTCCTCCTCTTGATTTAGGTGACACTGGTTTTTAAACCAGCTCATCCCAGTTTGGATAGAATTCCTACAGACTTCTGGATAAGCAGCAAGTGCTGCTCGGCATGTTCTGGAAGGACAGCAGTGTCGGTGGTGTCTGGGCCAATCCCTCGTTTCCAGAATAGCCACATTTAGCTGGTTTTGCCTCTGGAGACCCATCAAAGTTTGTGTCACATCTGAGGATGCTGATGCACCTGAGCTGGGAAAAAATACAGGGGGAATTAGTGCCAGAGAGGAGCAGGGTGAGGTTGTGTCCATTTCCCAGACCAGAACAATCCCACCCCCCTGATGATGCCTGGCTGTGTCTGAGGAAGGATTTGCTCTCCTCTGAGGCCCTGGAAGGTGCTGCCTGGGCTGTGTTTCCCTTCCCAGCCCCTCCTGGTGGCTCTGGGGGGATTCATGTGCTGTGTTGTCATTCTCTGCAACAGCTCTGTGAGGTGTGAGTAGCTCATACTCCTACTCTGTGTGGTGTGAGCAGCCCCTTCCCAGCCCCTAATAACTCTCCTACTCATGGAAAGGGAGGGAGATGGAGCCAAGAGCATCTTTCTGCCCTGTGTGACACCACAACAGGGCTGCAGGGCTTGGCCTGAGTCCCCAGCGCTGCCAGGAGGGACCAACAGCTCACAAGGGACAATTCCTGTCCTTCCATTTTAAGCCTCTTTGTAAAAGGAGGGCTCTTTGCAGGTTTTTTTTTTTCCCCTTTTCTTCTTTTGATGCCAATCTCTATTGTTTGAGGAGCTTTTTGCTAGGAAACTGGGACTGGGGAAAAGGAAACTCAAAGACAGAGCAGCCAAACCCTTTGCAGGAATCTGCTCTCTTCTGAAGGTTAAAGCCTGTCATTTTTCTGATTTACTGGAAATGATTGGTGTTTCCTTTGTTCTGCTTTGTGGTGGCTGCTCTGATAAGCCCTGAGGGATACTTTCCCTGGACAGATCTGGAACTTTTACAGCAAAAGAAATTAGGAAAGCAAACCCATGTCCTGTTATTCCCTATTCCGTTTCTTGTAAATCAATTGTAAATCCTTGTTCCAGAGGAGGACTCAGGACTCTGTATCTATAATTTCTGGGGACTTTAAAAGGCTGCAGACCCTGAAGCACCATCCAGCCCAGGCTGCTGTGATGGGAGTGTTCTGAATGCACTGTCTGACCTTTGGTTTTTTGGAGAGTAGCTTCTGGGACCGACAGGGCTCAGAGATGGAGAGGTTTTGGAGCCTGATGTGAATTTTGCTGGGAGCCCTGAGCCCTTTCCAGACAGAGTTCAACCCCGAGATCTTTCCAGGACCAGGGCAGGAGAGAGCTGCAGCTCCAGACTGAGCAGGATTGTGTGTGGCCCAGAAATACAGAGAGATACTGCAGGTCAAACCCCACTGATAAAGGAATAAATCCCACTGATTTGGGGAATAAACACCTTCTCCCAGGCTGGGTGAGGATGGTGAGTGCAGAGGGGACTTGGCCAGCCATGATGCAGATCTGGTGCCATGTGAAGTGGTGCTGCTGCCACTCAATCCTGCTCTTTCCTGAGGTGGAGCCCTCTCACACGCTGGGAGCTGCTCAAGGGGTGCCGTTCCCTGGTTGTGCAAGAGCAACCCCTGGTTATCTGTGCCAGGGGCTCGCCCCTGCCAGGGGCTTCCCTGCCTGGAGCAGGCTGGAGGTCCCAGCCCACACATTCCCTCTGAAGCAGCAGGAGACTTCCCCAGTGCCTTTAGTGTGCTGCAGCCACCTCTGTGCCACTCTGTGCCACTCTGTGCCAGCTCCGTGCCACTCTGTGCCAGCTCTGTGCCGCCTCTGTGCCTTGGTTTCTTGGTATAAAATGCAACAGCCACCAGCCACCACCTCCCTGGAGTGCTCTGGGGCTGTTTGGATTTTCTGGAGCATGGAGACGTGTGGGAATAACGTGTCACGGGCATCCCTCCTGAGAAGGCAGAGCCTGGGCTCTCGTGGCTGTGCTGAGCTGCAGGACAAGCCTGCAGGGTGGTAGCACCTGCTGTGGGCAGCTTTGCTTGGAGGCAGGAAGAAAGGGAACCATCCTCTGCTTGGGGACATCTGCTTGGGGAAATTTGGGGACAGCAGCTGAGTGACCCCATTGTCCAGTCCTCCCACACCCCCACCCATGACTTAGGGGCCTGTTCCTGGCCATGGTGAGGATTTTTGTGCTGTGCTGCGAGGTTTTTTCAAGTCTGAGGGAGCACGAGGAGCCAGCAGCTGGGCTTGGTACCACCCTCGTGCCTTGTCCCTGCACCAGCGGGGCTGCAGGGTGATGGCAGTGCCACCAAACCGCGCCAGGTGACCCAAAAATCTGCCCTAGTTGGGCTTGTTTGGTTTCTTTTTCAGCTGGCACACAGCTGCCAGCAGCATGGTGGGAGCAGATGGAAGGAGACACACGGCAGTGCCGTTCATAAAATCCAGATGAAGGATTGAAACACCTGCTGGCACCAGGAAAAATGTTTGCTGTGGGATGCTAGGAATTGCACCCTGTGGTGCACGTGGCTGCTCACATGCATAATTTCCTCATCATTGCCAGATAAAAAGGCAGGTGATGGATGGGCTGGTGGAAGCCAAGAGCAGAGTGAAGGCAGCAGGCTCAGTCCTTGCCAGGCAGTGGAGATGATGTCTTGCAAAGTGTCCTTAATACCAAGAGGCATCACAAGTATCGTGAGACGTCTCCCCCTCTTTACTGCACAGAGATCTATAAAAGATGCTGCTTCCTCTTTTCTTTAAATAAAACACTTCAGTGACAACGTGCACTGCAAGAATGGGGCCTTTCCCTCAGGAGAGATGTGGGTTTAAAACACGCTGAGTGAATTCATGGTCACAGGAAAATCAGCGAGTGGTTTTCTGTTGATTTCACCTCGTTTTACCTCAGCGCAGTTCTTGCTCAGGCAAACCCTGCCCAGGCCAAAGGATGCCCTCAGTGAGATGAGCTAGAAGAGGTGCATGAAGAGGAAAACTTGACTGCCACAGCCAAGGGACTTGGAACCACAGATCTGCTTGCTCCAAGGGGAAAAGAGCTGAACCAGCAGGGATTGATTGCCCCTTGCCTGCTGTGCCCATCGACGCAGTTTTCCTTCAAATGCAGAGCTTCTGCCACGACCTCTGAGATCTCTGAGCCAGCCAGGATGGTCCAGACAGCCCCACACAGCCCAGTTCCAGCTCACCTGCAGACACCTCCCCACCCTCAGCACATCCAGGGGCATCCCAGATCCATCCAGGGCGTGTGACACAGCTGAGGTGTCCCAGCATCACCTCCCAGGCAGCCCAGGAAGCCGTGCCCACACTCCACGTCCCTTCCTGGCCGATGTCACCAGCCCTCCTGTGGCTCACCTCCCTCCTCTGGATGTGCTGCCTGGGGCACTGAAATGGGAAAAGCTACAAAAAAACCTGGCAGAAAGGTTTTGTATATCCTGCTGCTTGGGGAGGCCTTGTTTTCCTTGTAAATCTGGGTGAGATGCTTTGGGAAGCTTCTTTTCCAGACACTGCTGGGCCCTTCTCCTGGAAAAACCAGCTGCCAGGAGTGCACGTGTTGGTGTTGGCTTCAGGAAAGTCAGGTCACTGCTCCCCCTCTTGCCTTGTGCTGTGATGTGCCAGTGTCATCCTCATCTGTGAGCATCCAAAGCCTGGGATGGAGCTTTTCAAAGGGAAAGGTTGAATGTCATCCCAAATTCTGGACAGGCTTTAAAGTCCTCCTAAGTTTTGTAACATCTGAGATGTCTTTGAGCCCAAACCCAGCCTGGGGGTGTAATGAATTCAGCCTTCTCCCTCTATGAGACAGCTCTGATTCCTGTGGCTCTGTAAACATCCCCAAAGGCACGTGGGGCTGGAGTTGCTGCCTTTCAGCTGCCTCTCTCAAAGTGCCTCCCAAAGGAGGAGACCAATCCTGTATCCCCCTCCAAGGCACAGAGGGAAAAACATGGAGATTCACCCCTCAGCCTTGCATTTGGAAAAAAAAAGGCCAATGCAGGTGTAGCAGGATTTTGTAACTGCAGAGATTTCCCTGCCCGTGACAGCGGGGTTGGAACAAAATGATCTTTAAGGTCTCTTCCAACCCAAGCCATTCCATGATTTATTGGAGTCTCTTTAAAACCCCGTTGCATGACTCAAGGGGTTGTTATCTCCAGCCTGAACTGTTGAGTCTCAAGGGGGTGCTTTGGGTTTTTTAAACAAAAATATCCTCTCTTTATTTAATAGCTGAGATAGAAGGCTCAAGCCAGTATCTCCTGGGAAGACTCTAAAATTGGCAGCTAAAAAAGAAATCCCAGTAGGTTTTAAGAATTGCTGATGCTTTATAGGAGAATTACTGATCTTTATAGAACGTGGATGTAAATTTAATTTGGAGACAGTTGTGCAGATGTAGCACATCTTGGCACTTGTTTTGTTTTGCTGATAAGGGTGCACAGGAACAGGAGCGTCACTCGTTAGGACTTTCTGCTTTGTTCCTTCTGCCTCTTCCCTGGGTGGTGTCCTCGCTCACATCTCCACCCGCCCGTGCCTGCAACGCCCCTGTGGTCACTCAGGGCTTCACACCAGTCCTCGTGCAGTGGTTTAGGATCCCTGGTTACACTGGTTTTTGGTCACTGGTTACACTGGTTTAGGATCCCTGGTTACACTGGTTTAGGATCCCTGGTTACACTGGTTTAAGGTCACTGGTTACACTGGTTTAGGATCCCTGGTTACAGTGGTTTAGGATCCCTGGTTACAGTGGTTTAGGATCCCTGGTTACACTGGTTTAAGGTCACTGGTTACACTGGTTTAGGATCCCTGGTTACACTGGTTTAAGGTCACTGGTTACACTGGTTTAGGATCCCTGGTTACACTGGTTTAGGATCCCTGGTTACACTGGTTTAAGGTCACTGGTTGCACTGGTTTAGGATCCCTGGTTACACTGGTTTAGGATCCCTGGTTACACTGGTTTAAGGTCACTGGTTACACTGGTTTAGGATCCCTGGTTACACTGGTTTAGGATCCCTGGTTACACTGGTTTAAGGTCACTGGTTACACTGGTTTAGGATCCCTGGTTACACTGGAACCACCTTTGGGCTTTCTGATGTGTCCACCCAAGCCCCAAGCCCTTTTCCCCACAATGGGGCCGCAGAGGAAAGGTTTGGCTGGAGTTGCTGGGCGGCATCAGAGGGCAGGGAAAGCCCAAAAACTGCCCCGTTTCTGCCTTCCTGCCAGCCCTGCAGGCCAGGACCGATGGGAGATCCCCTTAGACTCAACTTTGATCCTGCTGTCACCCAAGGGAGCTCCATCTGTTTTTACAGCCCTTCTGAGACATGAACCCGTGGTTCCTCAGAAGGGTTTTTGTTGTTTCCATGGTTATAGGTGAGCACACAGCCCTGCAGTGGGAAAATCCCCGCTGAGTTTGGTGCTGGGCTGCAGAGAACCTGCCAGGCCCTGCCCTTTAGGTGGCTCTCAGGGGATAATTTGCTTTTCATTACAGACAAGCACTTCTACAGATTCCTGCACCAAGCCTTTTGGTCAAAAGGTCTAACCTGAAGCCTCTTGCAGGATTTTTTTTTTAATTAAAGCAGCTACTTTGTTGTTTTGTTTTTTTTTCATGGCAGGAAAGCCAGCAAATCTCTAGGCTACCTGCTAGAGAAGAAAAACCAGGCACCATATGCAATGTAGCTCTTGCTCTATCTCAAAAATGCCGAACTCTGGGAGAGAATTCGTCCCACCAAACGCCCACTAAGCACATTTTTTAAATCTGGTTTCTCAGCCTTTCAGGAAAGGAGAAGCAAAATCTTCTTGCCTGCTGGAACTGGGCCCCGTTTCATGAAATTAAATGGCTAAGGAGGGGGGAAAAATATATATCCAAGGCAAAGATGCTATTCTCAACAAAGGAAACAGTATATGCAACAGCTTCGGCAGCATTCCTGCAACATGATGTCTTTCCCTGCAGAGTCTCAGTCAGGAATTGATTGTCTGAGCAGAGAATTGCTCGATTCAGAAAGGCTTAAGGCACACTTCATGAACTGTTTGCTAAAAGGATGAATAGATGGGCATGTGTGTATATAAATCTATAAATCCTGTCTTGTTCTGCCCCAAAGAGGACAGCTGAGGTTGGGTTCTTTGTCACTTGGTTTCGTGTTCTCAGGGCTGGGGATAAAGGCAGCAGTGTCCCACGCACGGGGTCAGGATTGGATGCCACGGCTCCGGAAGGACAATCTGTGGACAAGAGGAGGTGGCATTTGTGTGAGAGCCCAGCTCACCAAGGGGTAACAGCCCTCCTGCTGCCCTGATGGGTTCTCAGTCAAGGGGAGGTCTGGTGAGTGTCTCTCATTTGGGCTCTCTTTTATCCCAACCATTTTTTGCCAGCTGATGTGTGGATTGTGATTTGAACTCCTGGGGCGTTTGGTGGCACCACTGCTGTGAGTTGTCACTGCCCAGCCCAGCCCTTGCACTGCCACGCCTGTTGCTGCCCCTCTGCTCAGGGATGCTCTGCTGTTTGGGCTGATTTGGCTGGAATTTTGGTGAATTTTGCCCCACTGGGGGGTTCTGGAGGAGGGGTAGGAGCTGGCACCAACCTCAGAAAAAAGAGAGAGGCGCTGCAGAAGGGATCTGAAGGACCTCTGCTGTGACCAGGGGTCCCCTGGGAGATGCTGAGCAGGGAGGGGAGGGTTCAGAAGCCACATGTGTCCCTCAGAGAGCCCTCCTGCTCCCCAAACTGGCCTTTGGGCAGTACTGTGGTGCCAGCAGAAACGATGCTCTGCGTGTCCTCCTCCTCAGAGCAAGCCGGAGGAGCCCACAGCAGAACAAACCTGAACCCCTCAGCCAAAGACCTGTTTTCTGTCAGCTGAGGCTGTGCCAGGGGGGAGTCTCTTCTAGGAAAACCCCCGGAGAAAAGCTGCGAGACCACACAGGAATCCCTACAGTGCCCGTGGGAGCAAATGTGAGCCCACAGCCAAGGCTGAGGGACATCTGAGCATCTCATGCTGGTTTGGGTTCTCTCCATAAATCCTGTGGGTGTCCCAGGCAAGTATCACAGTGACTCTGTGTCCCTGGCTCACCCCACGTGTATTTTTCCTCTGAGATGACACGTTGGGGACAGTCCCTGTGTGGCCCTGGCACGGCAGGTCCAGCTGAGCAGAGCTGCAGGGTTTTGGTGGGCTGTGCTCTGCCCCTGGCCCATGAAAAGCTGTCCCACAGCCCATCAGGCAATGGCTTTGTGCCTGGGTAGCTGCACAGGAGCACAGGCTGGGCACAGAGCTTCTTGCTTATAAATTAACTACAAGTCACCAAGGGTCAGCTCCCTTTTGCTCTATTATGCATGAAAAGATCAGGAAGGTCGAGCAAGAAGTGAAAGATTTTTTTTTCCTTGCTAGTTTTCTGCCTATCCAGTAGCCTTGTGCCCTCTCTTACTGTTTCATTTCAAGGGAATAATTCCTGAGTAGAGATTTAAGAAGTTGGTCCCATTTTTAGAAGGTGACACCGGCAGTAAATGCAGTATTTGTCTTGTTTTGGTTGGGTTTTCCCACGAGCTCCTAAGATGTAAAATATTATCAACTGCTGCATTTAAAAGTGGCCTTTCAGTCATTGCTCTGCCTGGGGAAATCAGTAACAGGTGAGAGAGCTCCAAGCAGGGGCAGAGGAGCTCCTCTGTTTGTGTTTCTCGCTTGTCATCTGCTCCCCAAAGAGCTCCCAGAGGTCAAACAATTCAGTCTGCCTGCTTTGTCTGTCACTGAGACCTGTCCTGCTTTCCTGGGGAAAAGCTGGGCTCCAGGCAGCCCCAGGAAAGGCCACTTATCTCCCCCAGATGCCTCCCAGTTCTGACAGATTCGCCTTGGCTGCTTTTCACAGAGCTCAGGAGAAACCCTCCCGCCAGCAAACGTGGAGGTTTTCTTCTCATTTCTTCCGCAGAATTTTCCTCTTCCTTCTGGGGAGGATTTCTCAGTCTCCCAAAATTCATCATGTGGTATTCGTGTCTCATGAAATGCATCCTCCTCGCCTGTGGAAATGCTGCTCCCTGCTCATCCCAGACCAGGGGCTGTGGGAATGGTGCAAAGGCAGACGTCAGGGATTCAGGGGTGGATTTGGAAATGGGCACTTGCTCTCCTGCCTGCCCAGTGACCCTTGGCTAAACATGGGTCAGTTTATATTTCCCAGCAGAGGGAATGGAAAGCTTGGGGGGGTCAGGGGTAGCCCTCGCAGATGTTGCCCTCTGGGTTTGTTTGTTTGCATCTCCAGAGCACGCTCTGATCCCAAACTTTTCCGCTCGGGGTAAACTGATTCTGGAATTTTAGTCCAGCCTGAAGTGGACACGTGTCCCCAGCCCCTGATCCACATGCACTTCCCCTTCCCCTGTGGTGGCTGCTTGTCACCACACGGACACTGAGAGCCTCCGCAGGGAGAAGGGGAAGGGGAGAGGAGTTTCCCCAAGGGTTTTATTTCTTTATTTTATCAATATTTGTCAGAAATCTTGGTTTTCCAAAGGGTCCCAGTTTGCAAATCTCCAGGCTTCGTGTTAGGAATTCCTATTCACCATCTGAAAAATCCTTACCCCCAGTTAGCTTGGGATTGGTATCCAGCACCCAGGGATTGTACCCAGCCCTTCCCAAGATCAGCCTGTTGCACTGCAAAGTCCTTCTGCTTTCCTCCCCTTACTGAAACAATAATTTGCATTGATGTAACGTTCCTAAAACCTCCTGGGCGAGCATTAGCTGACCCTGCTGAAGACACAGGCGTGTTCCTGCTCTGCAGACCAAGGAAGGAGGGCAGGAAGGAGGAGGGTAACAAATTTGTGAAGGTCACACAGCAAAGCAGGAGCAGAGCTCGGACTGCAATTCCCTTCTGCTCCTTCCCTCCCGCTCCAGGCACTGGCCCGCAGCACTGAGAGTCCAAATTAAGAGATTATAATGCATAATCCACACTGGTGTGCCAAGAATTCTCTAAATCATATTACACTGCCACATAAAACGATGACTCATTTGGTAACACAGCCCACAGCCGGTTCCTTTATGTTAAAATTACGTGGACAAGACTGGATTTAAAAAGAAAAAGGCGAGCTTGTTGTGTGTGTAGTGAATGCTGAGTTATAGATGCCTTCATGGATGTTATTTTGGCTGATGCTGAAGGAGCATTTGTGAGCCTGTTTGTTGACAGTGGTGCTCGGGAGCAGAGATGCTGACATTCCACTAACAATAATAGGAACTGCCTCTGTTTGTTTCTAAATTGGAAATTCTTCCTTACATGGGCCCAGCCCACCCTCCGCCCCCGCCGAAGGAAAGGGCACTCGTCTGGGGCTGGCAGGGGAGCATCTCCCAGCAGGGCTGGAGCTTCTGGGCTGCAGGGATGGCCCTTGTTTGGTCATGGCCAGAAACCTCTCTCCTCCCCACACCCATGGGAAGGGTGGAGAGAAAGCACCTCTGTTTATCCACAGCATGAATATCATGGCAGAATCAGCCCAGCTACACCTTTCCCAGGAAAAGATGCTGTCACCAAGTCTCCCTCTTGCTGCCTCTGCTGCCTCTGCTCTCCTTGCTCCTCCCTGCATCATCATCCTCGCTTCCACCCCAGCTCCTGCCCTTCCTGGCAGCCTCTGCTGCTGTTTGGGGACTGTCATTATCCTTCCCAAAGCCATTTGGGATGTGGCTGGTGCGAGTGACACTGAGCTGTGTTTGCTGCGCTGTGGTTTCACCGTTTCCTTTTCCTCTCCCTGCCTGGGCTTTAATTCCTGCAGCTGAGGAATCCGTGGCAAAATCCCTTTCTGCCAGGAATGCCCACATGTTCCTCAGCTCAGAGCTGCTCTGGCATCTCGTCAGAGGTGGCTTCTCCATCCCTGTGTGGCTGGCACACGTCACAGCCACCCTGCTGCACAGAGAGCTCTGTCAGGGCAGGTGCTCACTGCTCCTTTGCACTTTGGACCATGGGATCCATCCACCCCTGCAGGCTTCCCCTTCCCCATCTGCACCACATCCCATGGGTCACCTCTGGCCCAGCACCACTCTGCCCTGTATTCCAGAAAGCGTGGATTAATCTCCCAGCTTTGGGTAAATAAGCCAAACCTCCAGCAGGCACTGAGGGCAAGGATCAGGAAACAGCTTCGATCGCTGCGTGGTCAAGGCCAGTTCAAGAAGCTCTTTGCAAGATTTTCCTACTGTTGTGCTGGAAGCTCCTGCTTCCCCTCGTTTCTTGGAGGAGAAAAAAAAAGTCAGAACCAGTTTGTGAGCGTGACCTGTGGAGACCCTGAGCATCCTGTGCTGGTGCTGGGAGCAGGGGAGGGAAGGAATTGCTTTCAGCAGTCGGGAGGCGTGGGTGGCAGGAGGGCTTTGTGTGCTGCTGGAGGATGCTCTGTACATGCATCCCTCCTAAACAAATACCTCTTTAAGCGTGCATGATGGGAATCCAGGGAACAGCTTTTTTTTTTCCTTTTCCACTCGTCTCCAAGTAGGAGAGAGGCTTATTAGTACTCTCCTTCCATAGGCAAGATGCGGAGGCTGGGAAGTTGTGAGACGAGTTACATTTGCTTTTATCAGGCAAATCTGCTCTCTCCTGGACAGTCCCTTCAGCCAGGAGGAGGAGGAGGAGGAAAGCAAGCACAAGGTGCTATAGGCAGGAGCTATAGGGGGAAGCACACAACACCATCGAGCACAGCCACGGAAATGAACTCGTGTCAGGAGGAAGGAATTATTTCCGTGCTGCTGCTTCCATGCTGGATAAAAACCTGTTGAAGAAAATGTGTTGAATGTCACTGGTGTGCACTCAGAGGAACTGCAGTCTCTTGGACATGGTGGTGTTTGCAAGTTGGAAGGGCATTTTAGGCAGGGACAGTCACCTCACGTCTTTTTCCAGGGCATTTTCCATCTGCAGCCTCTGAGAATTCCCAGGGAGCTCCCGCTAAGCAGGGGAGGGAAAGGGAGGTTTCAAGGTGAGGTGTGATGGAAGGGAAAGCAGTTTGGGCAGTCTCAGAGCTCCAGACAGATGGAGCTGGAAGAGAAATGGATGCTCTGAGCATCTCCTCGGATTTAGAGTCACGGAGAAAGGAAAAAACCAGAGCCGAGGGTGCAGGGTGTGAAACGGGAGAAAGCTGGCAGCGCCCAGGCTGTGGAGCAGGGCTGGGCACAGCTCTGCAAGCAGCAGTCTGGTCTTTGGGGAAGACACATAACTCTGGGAAGTCCACAGGATTTCAGTGGAGCTGTGACAGAGAGAGAGCTGCCCAGTTGGAGTGTGGAGGAGCAGAACTGGTGTTTGCTGGGAGGCAGCCGGGAGCAGGGGATCTGCTGGGATCTGCCCTGGGAGCTGGGATGGGACTTAAGGGCAGGAGGGCTCCCTGCCCCACGGGCAGGCGGATTTCTCGGATTTATCGGTGTTTTATCTCGCTGTCGTTGGAAGAGCCGAGTCTGTCATTATTTCCTGCCATCTGTTAGAGACAGGAATGGCAGCTGCTCCCTGTGATACCTCGCATCTCACAACGGCTTTCAGCCCCCAAAACTCGAGCCCCCGGGGGATTCACAAAGACAATGCAACCCATTTGATGCCGTAAGAAGAGTTGCTCCTCGGGCTGGTAACAATCAGTGAAAATTTAGCTGTTCCTTGTAAGCTATTTGCATCCCTGGGAACATTACATTTACACAAATGTGTTTATATGACTGCTAATATTTCCTCTCTTGTGAGAGGCCTGGCCTGTGTGGGTGCTTATAGGAGGGTTTGTGTCAGACCCGTGTCTGCGACAAACCTCAAGGGGAATTCATCACATTTTTGATTCAGAAAGAAATTTGTCTCTCTTTTCCTTTTTTTTTTTTGGTCCATATTTTAAAGGCCTGGGTACACACCCTGCACAGCGAGATTTAGGAGTGATTGCAGTGAGCTGGGAAGCAGCTGTCTGACATCAGTGGGATACAGAAAGCCTCGCAGAGACGTTTTCCTTTGCATAGTATTATCCTGATCATACTCCTCTGATCCCACTGAGATGAATTTGTTATGAGGGACAATAGAAAATGCAGAGGGAGAAGCAACTCAAATGTGTGCAGCTAAAAGTGTCCAGTCCTGCAAGTTGGATCCAGCTCAGTTTTGTGGCTGCTCCAGAGCTCTGCTCCCAAGTTTGCCAGTGGCCAGCCTGTGACCTTGGACAAATCTCCTGGGTTCTCTGTGGCTCGGTTTCACCACTTATGAAATCAGGATAATGTCACTCACCTTGTCTGCAAAACGGTTTGAGGTCTAGTGATAAAAATTGCTAGGAAGGAGCTGAGGTGATATTACTGTTTTATATTTATGGGAATGCAGATAGCAAAGCAGGTGACACCCATGTGTGCAGGTCAGGCTGTCCCTGGGTCAGACTGAGGGGGAGAGAGGGAAGGGGATTTCTTCAGAGGAGCAGCCGTGTGCCAGCCATACAGAAGAAGCTGCTGAAGTGTGTTATCAAGAGTTAGCAAAACTTGCTGGAGCCGAAAGAATCTTAAAATGCTGGTGAGCTTTCATCTGTGGAGCTTTGGTTGGGCCAGTTAGGTTCCTCTCTGCTTCTCTCCAGGCTGACTTTGCAGCCCGCGCTCAGCGTCCGCTCCTGGATCTCTTTTACTCTCTCAGAGTGATTTCTGGGGAGGGTGAAAATCCTCCTCGCTGAACCATTTCTCAGGAGCGTTGTTTTGCGTTGTGACAAGAAGGTTATTTTAACAAACTCCCCGTTTTTACAATGCCAAGAAGCAGGAGCGTTGATTGCGTTCCTGCAGGCTGCCTCCGCGTCCCAAGGATGTGCATTTCCATTTTATTGTCTTCTATTTTTACCTCCTTTTGGGGAGGAGGAAGGGCTGGGACACCCTTGGGACGGGCAGTCTGTGGGCTGCGTGGCCGGGGTGTGGCAGGAGGGACAGGGACGGGGCTCGGGAGGTGGCACCCAGCCCGCACATGGCACACACATGAGCAACCCCCGGCTGTGCGGAACCGGCTGCTGCCGCCGGCTTTTGAAGGCGAATTTAAGCCCTAAAATAACAACTGCCACTCCCTGCTGAGGGAAAGCAGCCGCGATTAGCGAAGCCTCCCATTCCCCGCTGCCTGGTGACACGAGGACTTTCCCCTCTGTGTCACTAAGGTGACATTGCTGCCCTCCTCTCCTCCGCAAGAGGAGCGCTGGGCTCCTGCTGCCCTCTGACAGCTCCTGCACCAAAGGGAGCGGGAGACGTGTGCTAACCTAAGGAGACAGCAGATGGGTGCAGGCGCTTTTAAGAACAGCTGCTGGTGTCTCATTCAATAATCCCATTTTGAACGAATCCATATGATAGCAAAAAAATGCTGGAAATTCGGGTTTTCTGTCCTCTCTCATCTCCTGAGCCACACTTGACCTGTTCAATATGATCTAGGGATTAAAGGTTTGTTATTTTAGCTGCTCTATAATAGATCAGAGGCTGATGTCTGTCAGGCTATTGAGCTACTGTTCCTTGGCTCTCCCCCTCTTCCCACTTTTTCTTTTGTGTCCCAGGACTTGTGATAGTCCAGAGATGTCACTTCTGCTAAGGGACACGGCGGCTTTTTCCAAAGGTGTCGTGAGCCCAAGGTGTTGGTTGCAGCACATTTATGCAGCTCTGAGGCTCCCAGTTCTCCAGTCTTAAAACTCTGGAAGCTGCCTCAGGGAAGGAGGGCTTGGCACCATCACTTCTCAGCATCATCACCCCTCGGGCAGCAGAACTGTGGCCAGGAGGAGGGAGGGCGCCTTGCTCTTCTCCAGTGGGGCTCTAAACGTGTTTTTCTGCCTGAGATCCGAAGGGAAGGAAATTGTGGAGCCGATCTTGTCAATGCTGTTGGCCGCGGGCTGAGGTGTCTGTCCTTCGTCACCGTGGTACCGCCGTGCTTCAAACTAATCGCGCATTTGCCGGCACAACACTCCCGCTAATTCCCTCAGTTCCCAGGTGGGGAAGCCGTATCACCGAGACGCAAAGTGGCTTATCCAAGGTCACCCGCAAGGAAATGGCACGGAGGGGGAAAGAGCTCAGCTTTATCGAGCCCCGGTGTCCCCCAGTGCAGGCGGTGCCCTTCGGGAAGGTGTTGCTGATGCACAGGTGTGCTTGTGCTACGGGACAAAGAGGATTTTTTCTTTTTTTTCCTAGGAGGGAGAGGCAAAAGGTCTCTCAGGGATCTCTGCGGGCTCCGGGGAAGAGCCGGGCCCTCGTTTGCCCAAAGCCCCGGCTGGCAGCTCCTCCGATAGATGCCAGCGGGTGCTCCCCGGAGCTCCACACCCCCGGAGGGGCACTGGGGCAGGGATGGGGGCAGAACAGCACATCCTGGAGAGGGACAGAGCAGCACATCCCGGAGAGGGGCAGAGCAGCACATCCCGGAGAGGCACCGGGGCAGCGATGGGGGCAGAGCAGCAGCACCCGCGGCTCGGGCGGGGCGGCTCCGCGGGGCGGGGCGGGGGCGGGCGCGGAGCGGCGGCGGGAGGCGGGCGCTGTCCATGGCCCTGCGGAGCTCCGGGCGGCCCCGGGCTCCGCCGCGCCGCCGAGCGAGCGAGCGATGGGCAACACGGTGCACAAGACGCTGGCAGGTACCGGCCGGGGCGCGGGGCTGCGGGCGGGGGGCGCGTCCTGCCCCGGGGATGCTGCGGGCGAGCGGCGGCAGCTGTGCTCCCCACCCCCCGGTCCGAGGCTCCCCGGGAGAAGCCGAGCGTGTCAGCAATCCCGGGAGAAGCCGGGCGTTCCAGGAATTTTTAAAATGTGCTCGTTTTCGGTGATCGCGGCGGGCGGGGATGCTGAGCGCGGGGCACGGCTGCGCCCGCGGGGTGAAGCGGGGCTGATCCCGCAGCTGGAGCGGCGATTCCCAGCCCTCGGACCGAGTCCTTGGAGGGGCTTTCTGGTTCATTTCCCCTTCTCGTTTTGTTTTTTTTTTTTAATCCAACTTTTTAATGGGGAGAGACCGCAGTTGTTCGGAGTCGCCGGAAGAAAACTGCAGTGGGGTCTGAAATGTTCGGTGGGCTGCCCTGGTTTTAAAACTGCCTTTTTAGCCAATTCTGCACTTACACAAGAGCTGTACAGATTCTTTTCCTTTGCAAGTTCGTAACTGTGGGGCTTTCCCCCCCCTCAGAGAATCTGTGCATAATAAAAACAGTTGGTCTCTATAGAATCAACAGTGTTGAATTACTGAGCCCTTGCCAGGCTGTATCTTCAGCTACTTTGCTTTTCTTCTCTTTTCTGCTCTTGCAGAGCTCCTGCATTGCATCCTTTGTACTTCAGGCTCCCATAAATAAAAAGGGTATTATTAAACTTATTTAAAGAAGCAGGAGGACCTATTGAACACATACACGTCTCCCTGTAATCAGCCAGGGAGCTGAATATAGAAATAAAGAGAGGAATAGATTTGCATTTGGATGCGCCGTATATTGTCTTTGCGAAGAGAGGGTGCCTGGGACCTTGAGGGCACAAAAGAAAGCTGCTAAGCTTGTGGTTTAGCTATGAAGCAGTGATTAAATTTCTAGTTGCATCTCCTCCCGTTCTCTGTTACATTTAAATGGGACGTTAGCTCCTTTCACAATAAGGAAGTTTTCATTTTTTTAAATACTTCACCAACTGGCAAATAAAGGCGTCGTGAGGAGCGCATGACCTTGGAGAAAATTTATTTTGCGGGTTGGCTTTTCAGCTGGGGGCACATGCAAAAAACCTGGGGTGGGGGGGGGGAAAAAGCCAGGGGATCATCTTTGGGTCAGCAGAGGTTACCTCGGTCAGGCTGGAACTTCCCAAAGAAAAAATATCTGTACCTGCTGGGCCGTGGGATCTCGCTGAGAGCTCTGTTCCAGAAGGCTGGGAGTTGTATCAGCCCTTCTGCCTGGTGCTAGAACAGTCTCTCCTGAGCAGCCTCCACATGCTCAGCCTTACACACGTGAATTTAAAAAAAGGGATGACATCAGCTGCACCGCAGCTCCGTGATTCAGGACTTCCTCGCGGTGCTTTCAAAAGGAGTCGTTAAAAAGGAAAAGTTTGATGGGGGAAAAATGAAGGCTTGATTTATGGCAACCTCCCAGCTCAAACATTTGTTCTGGTGGCCTAGGAAATCTCGGTGGTGTCCCTCCAGGTGGAGGCTGTCTGGGAGGATTGCACCGCTGGGGATGGTCCATTTGCAAACATTTGTCAAATTGTGCAAGGCAAAGCTATGCAGGACACTTGAATGCCTTTGCTGAGGGCTGGATGACGCTGGAAACGTGTCTTTCCCCCAAATTCAGTTTGCTTTTCACAAGAGTAATGACAGTCCAAGGGAGCTGTTAACCTGTGGCTGCAGAGGAGCTTTTGGATGTTTGCAATTTGGAAGTTTATAAATGTCTTTTGTCGGGTTGGACCCCATTCAGCAATTTTTCATATGAAATTGAATTTCAGATGGATTGTTTGTCTTTCATTATCCAAATGGCATTGCGGAGGGGAAGCAGGTTTAGAACTGTTCTTGGAACAGTCCTTTTGAAAATTAGGAAGTTTTTCCGGAAGACTGAATGGTTGGATGAAATCCTATTTATAAATGCAAGGGCTGTTTAGAATTACTCAAAGATTATCAGTCAGAATTAAGTCTTTCCTTTTCTTGGTCCAAAATGCACCTCCTTCTTCACCCTGCAGACTGAGCAAGGCACTTTCCCTCTCATTTTGCCTAACAGAGGAATTGCTCTCTGTCCCACGGACTGAAGAAACTTCTTAATAAAACCCAAACAACCAAACAGAACATCTTCAAACTGAAATTTGCTTACTTGTGTTAAATTGATCCACTGCAGAATCACTTCTGTCGTTTTGTTCACCATAAATAGCTCAAGGTAGGAAAAGCCTTTTCAATGAAATCAAATGTAGAGGGAACGTGGAGGGACCTGGCTCCTGGAAAAGCCAAACAAGCAACAATTCAGGTTTTATATAGAAAGGGCAATGCTTTTCTCAAACAGCAGAATTCAATTTTAAATCGTATTGAAGACGACTCATTTTTTTACCTTTGTCCAAATGTGCTTGAGGCAAACCGGGCTGGTTGCATCTTTTAAATCCTTGCCCAGCCTCATCCGTTTCTCCCCACATTTCCACGGAATGATACAAGAGCACACGCCATCGGAGCCGGAGGGATTTGTGCCGGGAGCTTGGGAAACTCGTGTTTGCCAAGTACCCTCTGGTTAACACACAATGGGCCCAGGCTTTGTCAAATTAACAGCGAGGTTCCAACCCGAGCGGCGCTGAAATGAGTAATGAGGCTGTGGCTAATGAGAGGCAGCTTCTATATTTGAACGGGGTGAGGAGGCATTTGAAGGGAAAAGAGCTGGGATGTGTCAGATATGCTTAACAACAGGCCTGAGGTGCTGCTGGAAGCCGCTCTTATCTGGGTGACAGCTAAATGATACACGACATGACACGGATGCTGCCTCTGGGATGCTCCGGGAGCGGCGCCGGCCCTCCCGCATCTCCTGGAGGAGAAGGAGGATCTCCCACTGCATCTCCAGCCCAGGCTGGGAATTCACGCTTGGATGTCGCTGATTCCCTGCTCCCCTCGCCTCCCCGCTGTCCGAGGTGGTTTGCGGGCGGCTGGGGAGGCGGGAGGGAATTGTTGGTTCCTGAGGCACGGCGTGTTCCCGGCTCCTGCAGGTGCTGAAGTGGCTGTGCAGCACTGCAGGTGACGGGCAGCACCTGGCTGCCGGGAGGCTGAGGGCTGCTGGTTCCGTGGGATTCATGGCTCTGTGCCTGGTTTCCTGCGGGGCTGCGCAGGGAATCGCTCTGGAGCTGGGGTGAGAGGAGCAGGAAGCATGACAAACCACCCTGGTGTCGTGGATGGGGCTCCTTCCTCCATGGAACTCATTTCTCCAGGCTGATTGCTCTCCGTGGCACGCACAGGGCTCAGAAAATCGTGAAGAACCAGTGTGAGCAGGAAGATGCCGGGAGCTCAGCGGGGCAGGCTTGGGAGAGGGGAAAATCCCCATGATCCATGGAAACCCTTCTGAGGAGCAGCGTCCTGGAGGCTGGGACGGCAGCAGTGTCCCCGTGGTGACAGGGTGAAGGTGGGACAGCTGCTGGGACAGGCAGGGTGGGCAGGAGGCACTCACCAAGTGCAGGACTTTCCAGTTGGGATCCAGTTGTTGGTCCTGACCCAAATAGGGGCATTGGTATTTAACAAAGAAGCCAAATTCCCTTTTTAGAATCTGGCTGGGATCTGATTGCTGTGCTTCTCCCACAGCTTTCCTCACAACTGCAAGGAATACCAAGTATGAGTGGCATTTGTGTCTGGTAAACACAAGGGAGAATGGGGCTTGTTCTGGCAGAAGTGACTTCGTTGCAAGAAATTATTTTGTGTTCTTAAGGAAAAGGCTTCTAATCATTAGTATCATCTCTCAACAAGGCAGAAATCCCAAGTTCAGACCTTCATCAGGCTGGTGCTCCCATCTGCCAGGTAAAACGGGGATGTTTGGAAGGTCCTGGTTACAGCAAAGCAGCAGGAATTTACAGCTTGTGGGTTAAAAATGACATTTCTGTGTATTCCTTTTCAAAATACCAACTCACTTCTAAAAAATGAGGAGCAAAGTCCACTCAGTGGGGAAAGATCTCTCTGCCTTTTCCAGGGGCTATAATCTCACTTCAAGGAGCACTTCTGTTTAGATTTATTTTCTGGTCCCTCCTCCCTCAGTTGCTAGTGATGCACTGTGGGAGGAGTTCTTGTTTTTGTCAGGAGTTCAGTAAATTGTTTGATTTGGATCCAGTCTGACTTCAAGAAAACTACAAAATACCACTTCAGGTTGTTCTGGTTTGAGTGAAAAGGGTACCTGTTCAGACCAGTTTTTGGTTTGGGTTTGGTTCAGCGCCGATCAACACTGACTGCAGGCGTTAATCCAGCCCTATTCTGCCTGTTTTTCTGCATCCTTAGGCTGGGAGTTGAGGTTTTGAGAGTCTGGATTTTGGTGACTCCCCGTGTGACCTTTGAGCAAGTGGCTTTATCACAGAATTGCTTTGAATGTAAGGAAGGTAGGAAACCCTGGCTCACATGGGGGTACGAGAGTTAATTAATTATGAAGCATCTCCAGGAGGAAGGTCATAGAAGTGCAAAAAAAAAAAAAAAAAAAAAAAAAAAAAAAAAAAAATTAATTCACTGCCTTCTTAGCAGCCTTTTGCTTTTCCACTCTCCAAAAGGAAACCTGTGAAGCTGCTCAGCCTTCTGTGTGATTTAGAGCTGGAACAGATTGATGTGTACTGAGGACTCTCTTTAACCACTGTGCATGCCCCAAACCCTGCTGCAGCCAGCTGGCACGATGAATCCAGCGCTGCCTTTGGCACCTCGGCTGTCGAGGCTGGAGGAATGACTGTGCTCCACTCCAGGCAGGCATCCCCTCCCAGGCCAGCGTTAAATGGAGCTGTGTCATTCCCCGTGGCCCATGGGCTGTCACACACACACAGCACGGTGCCAAGTGTGTCATTAAAGCCAGAGCTTCCCCTTGCTCTCCACTGGGTAGTGCTGGGCAGGTGCCCTCTCTTCTCTTTTATTGTTTATGCTCCAGAGGGGAATTGCTTTGCTCAGAGGTCTGGCAAACAGCACTTTCCCTCCTTTTATTCCTATTTATTTCTTCCGATAATTGCTGCAGGCTAGGAGGACCCGCGTTGTCACCATCTCACCCTCCTGTAGATGCCTGAAATCCCACCCCAGAGTCTGTGTGTGTAGGCAAAACCCTCGGAAAGGCCTCCCCGCAGGCCGAGGAAATCGCTGCTTCCCAGCACGTTATCGTTTGACAACCTATGGAAGTGCTTAAGGATGTTTAAGGCGTTTAACCGGCGGCAGTCAGGTTTGGATGTGCGGGCATTAATGTTTATTTGACAGGAGAAGGATGAGTCACTTGCGAGGCTTATGCCGGGTTTCTCTCCCTGTCCTAGCGAGGATCCTCCTCGCCAGTCACATTCCCTGGCTTTCCAATCAGGAATGCAAATAATAAGCACCTCTGTCCTCCTGAGCTCCAGTGGATTTAGCAGCCGAGCTCCTTGGGTTCTGGAGCTGCGCTTTTGGGCAGTCAGTGTCCTGCGGCAGGGTTTGCCTTGAAAGGAAACATTTCCCTTCTCCTCAGCATCCCACTGTTTACAGAGCCTATCTGTGCGGCTCGGCAGCTAAATTAGGAGCAGGCTTTCCTAAGGTGGAGCGTGCACGTCACCGTGATGGATGTGGTGGGTTCAGGAGAGAGGCAGGGAAGTAAATTGGCAGCACCAGGCAGGGGCAGAGCCAGGGAGAGCCCAGGGGCTGCTGGCTGGGGTGGCTTCATGTGCTGCAGGATGGGACCAGGCTGGGTGAGATTCCCTGAAACACGTGGCGGATCCCAAATGAATTTCCTTACGGGGAAGGTGTGTGCGATCTCCTTCATCTCTTCTCTTTGTATTTCCGTGGGTCTTATCTCCTGTGTTTGTCGCCCTCCCCCTGCCCGCAGCAGTTTTTGGGAGCAGTTTGGAGTCCCGTGCCGGGCACAGCAGCCAAAACACGGGGCTGACTCACGACCTGCACCTTGCCCGCTCCTCAGGAGCTCCTGGGCCACATCTGGGGCTCCCTGGCACCCAAATGCACCATTCTCCAGACTTGCCCAGAGGGCAGAGGTGTGCTCAGCTGCCAGCAAGCGCAGAAGGAGGTGGGAGCCTGAAGGGCCGTGGGGAAGGACCGGGCTCCTCCTCACATCTTGGGGAAGTTTTTCTGTCTGCGGCAGCTGGAGGAAGTTTGGCTGCAGGAGGATTTCCAGACTTTGTTCTGTCCTCTCATTCAGGCAGCTTCTCCACCCTTGCCCTCGATGTCACCGAGCTGCTGTGTCCTGGAGTGGACAGGCCCTGGGCCAGTGGTCCCCGTGGTTTTTTGGTGCCTTTAGTGAGGTTCTACCACTTCTCCGCATTCCTGCCCGTCCCACCTCTTCTCCCCAGAGGCATCAGCAGGGCCAGGCCCTTCCCAAGGCTCCCTTAGATAAGATCTGTTGCCTATGGGAGGACTTTTTTGGTGGGAAGGAGATGCTGTTTACTCTGTGTTGTTCCCGATCTCGATGATGGCTGTGTTTGTTTTCCCTGCCTATGAGAAAAAGAATGAATCACTGGCACTGAGATGTCTGCTTGAAAGCTTTATTTCAGCTCACCTGTGCCAGCTTTTCCCTTCAGACCTGCATGCCCCGTTGTCTCAATTACTGAGTGCTGGAACATGAATTCCTGGTGTCTGAGCAGTTGAAGTGGGGCTTTGGGGAGGGAGGGAGGGAGGAGAAAGTGATTTCTTGCTTGTTAATTTGTTTTCCCCTCTGTGTCCAGGGAGATCTCCTCCTCTGCTTTGTGTAAGCAGGGCTCGCTTTCCACCCAGGAGCTTTTTTCTCCCTGGGTTCTTTCAGACCTCTGGCAATGGAGCAGCTCAGAAATCTCCTTCTGGGAGGATCAGCCCCCAATTCTTCCCCTTTTCCAGCAAAACCTGGAGGGTTTTTTTTTCCATGTCTAATTTTTTTTCCTTTCTGCACCTTTCTACTGTAAGGAAACCAAATCAGAAGATAAGAAATTATTTCTACCTTGAATTGCACAGGAAGATTCCTTCAAGACAAAACCATCCGACTGCACTCCAAAGCTTTCGCAGTGCAGCTGGGAAATCACATATAGGGTTTTTTTGAAGAGCTGCTGAAGGGAGAAAAATGGATGGAGTTGTGTTTGTGGGGTTGTTGGCTGGATAGTTGCATGTAACAGGTTTCATTTTTGAAGTTTGCTGGTCTTACTGTGGATTTTTACATAATAATGATAATTTTTTACTTTAGGAATTCTGTTTTGACCATTTTCCTGTGATTGCACTCCTGACAGGATAATGTCTAATGGTTATGTGCCAGAAATAAATAGACACATAAAAGTAAAATCTATAAAATAAATAGACACATAAAAGCAACAAAACATGATTTTTGTTGCCCATGTGGCAACACAGGGAAAACAGTCAGTCGAGAAAGAATTTCCTTGGGCAAAAGTTTTCCATCAGGATTCCAAATGCCAGGGAATAAAGATTTTTGATTTTTGCCCTCCTCCATAACTCAGACATTAAATCCTCCAGGCCCTGCCTGGAGAAGCCAAAGATAAAAGATAGAATATCCCATTTGGCAGCGCAAATGAAATAATTTCATTCAAGTTTATCTTGCTCTGCTCAGAGATAAGGGGCACAGTGGCAGCAGCTTTCCTGAGCCTGTTATCTGCTTTGGTCTCATCGGGACACCGGCTGCTCGGCTTGCTGTGTTCTGGAATTTGTGGAGTGCAGTTCAGAAGTTATCTCCTCAGGTTGAAAGCATAATTCCTAATGAGGGAAAATTGCTGTTTCTTGGGGTCTTAACCTTGACACAGTTGATGGAGCTTTTTTTTTCTGGGAACACAAAGCACCACTTGAGATCTGCCTGGTGTGGTGTCCTGGGGGTGGCTAAAATTCTGTTCGAGGAAGAGCTAAGAGGCTGCAGTGAATTTTGGGGAGAAGGTAGGACCAGGAATTTTGAGCATGTGCTCCCCTGAATGCAGCCAGGCAGGTTAACACCGATGCAAAGCGTTGGTGGAATACAATAAATATTTCTATCACTGGTGATCTTAAAGAACAAGTTGTTATTTTTATTTGTTATCAATCAGCTAGGAACAGAATGAGTAGAACTGGACTACCAGGGCTAAAGGTGGGCTTGATGATCTCTGTAGGCTCCTGGCAAAAAGCCATGTCCCCCTGTGACCTCTTTAGGGGCCATTCTGTGGTGGTGCTTCCCTCAGGACACCAGCAAAAACTCTTGATTATTTTGTCCTGCGAACTAAAAAAGTTTCCAAGAATGAAAACTGAAATAATTTACTATGTGGCTGTTGCTTGGAGAGATAAAGAACATCTTCCCCTCGCAGGTACCTCAGAATGCCAGGCAGGGAGGTGTCCTGTGCGGGGTGCAAGGTCCTGGCAGCTGATCCGTGAGCCTTAAGCAGCAATTCCCGGGTGCTTTGGCAGCAGCAGAGCAGCTCCAGCCGCTGATGTGATCAGAGGCAGAGCGTGAGAAGGATGGAAGCATCGCAAGGCACAATTTCAAGGAAATCCGTCTCGGGTAAAGTTTCTAGGGAGTGATCTCAGCCCCTGTAGCAGGGCTGTAAACACCCCAGCCTGGAGCAGCGGTTTGTGCCGGGTCGTGCCTGGGGATCGCCGTTTTCCAGGGATATCGGGAGGGATGGGAAGAGACACGCACAGAGCCCAGACGCTGTTCAGTGACCACAATCAGCCTCCTGAGCCCGAGGGGTGTTGCAAAGGATGTCAGAGTGGCTCGGGGCAGGCTCTGTCTGATTCCAGGGTGCTTTGCCTGTCCTTGTGCTGGGCTGGGGGCCTCGCATGGATGCAGGAAAACTTCTCCCTGCCTTCGTCAGAGGTTGGACTCGATAATCTCCGAGACCTTCTCCAGCCTAAACAGCTCCGTAATTCTTTCTGCCTCGTGCCTTCAGACATCTGACAGGTGCTTTATGTAAGACCTTTCAGATCCATGGAATTGTGCAGGAAATGGAGATTTTTTTTTTCTTTTTTCTTTTTTTTTTTTTTTTTTTTTTTTCCTGGAATAAGAATTGCTTTCTTCCAAATTAGCTTAGTCTGCTGCTGACGTCACCCGCTGTGCCACGGCCTGGGAGCGTGCCAGATTCCAGGGTCTGCTCCGAGATATGGCAGCCGTGGATCTGCTGGCCCTGGGCACCCCGCCTGCTGCCAGAACTTCCATGTCTAGACAAAGGATGCAGCTCACCTGCAGGGCTCAGCCATCCCCTCTGTTTGTTTTGCTAGTGCACAGTCATTAAGAGATGAATTTATATTAAAGGCTTCCAAGAAATGCCTCTGCAACCCCAATGTTTATGTAAGAGAGACCGAGAAATTCATAATTTATTGAATTTGTGTGTGTTCTGCTTGGGATTATTCATTGGAGGAACATACTAAGTGATTTTTTGTATCCTAGTAACCAACTGTGGTTGCTTTTCCATGAATAATCTTTATAGTTTAACTTGACCACTCAAATCTAGAAGGGAAAACTCGAATTAAATTTATCAAGGCAAATAATTACAAGGCTCAGATAGCTTTTGCAGGTGAGAGAGAACACATTTTTTTCTCCCTCATTTAACTACATAATGATTAGATTGACAGATGCTGTCTGGAGAGTTGGATTTTTCCAAGCAGAACAATAGTGGAAGTTTGGCTCGTTATAAACTAAGCTTCAAAGCCTGATTTGTTTAATATTCATAATTAATCAATTAAAACAGTCCTTTCCTCCCTCAATCTGATGGTTTCCAGGGCAGATTATTTCCCTTTTGTGGGGAGCCCGGGGTGGGGGGTCTCCCATCAGCTCACGAGGACACTCTGATGGTTAATTAATAAAATTATTTGTGAGTTATTTCTCCCTGCCATGGCAGCCCTGTGTGGAACAGCTGGAGTTTATCACTTAGTATGAGTGTGTTCACATATTTCCTCTTCAAAATTTATTTTGATTCAAAACGAGCCCCTTTTCAAAGTTATGTTTCGAGGGATTGTGTTTCTTTCAGAATGGCTCTTGCTCTTGGAAATATTAAAAGCTACTTTGAGAAGCAAAACAAAAATAAGAATTTCCTTCCCAGCTCCCTGGGCGAGCTCCTTGATTCTCCCACCCTCGTTGAGCACTCAGCTGACCATCTCTGAGCAGAGGGACATTCCTCCCTGAGAGGTCAACACCACTTCTCATTTTAAACCAAACTCTTTTCAGAGCATCTTTCTGGATGCATTCCTGTTTAGCCAATGTCTATAGCCCCGTGCAAATTAGCTGCACTCCTGTAAATACCAAAGGCTGTGGGCACGCTGGGGAATCGCTCTCCAAACCACGTCAAGCAGCCCTTAAGCACTTGCTCAGATTTTCCTTTGCGATGAGATTGATGGTGTGACCTCGTTGCACAGTCCCAGAAGGAGGGAGAAGCTTTCCCTGTGTGCCTCTGGGTTTTGGCCACATTTCCCCCCTCCCTGATTCACTCCCTGCCTCCTTATCTTGCACTCCTGCTCTCCTCGTTTGCAGAGGGCTAAAAGTGATGGGCAGAAATGTTGGGTAGGGCAGTGCTGAGGATGTTTCTGTGCTCAAATTCCTGCATTTCCCCTTTCTGTGCCCATTCCTGCATCCCTTTGGAGAGGTTGCTGCTGTGCATCTCCAGCTGTCACTCATCACCACAGACTCACTCCTTGGGTCTCTGCCCTACCCAGGCAAGACTCTTCCCAAGCTCTCCCTGTGTTTTGGATAATCCCAGGGTTTACAGTGGTACTGGGAGCACTCTTAAGAACCCTCAGATTCTGGAGAAGAAAATGCTGCGTGAACCCAAATCGCCAGCAGGTGTGTGTCCTTCAGGTTGGGAACAAATCCTTGTCCCATCTCCTCCTAGGCTTCATTGTAAATCCCATGAGAAGCAGCTGAGGGAGCTGGGAAGGGGCTGGAGCCCCAGGAGCGGCTGAGGGAGCTGGGAAGGGGCTGAGCCTGGAGCAAAGGAGGCTCAGGGGGGACCTTGTGGCTCTGCACAAGTCCCTGACAGGAGGGGGCAGCCGGGGGGGTCGGGCTCTGCTCGCAGGGAACAGGGACAGGAGGAGAGGGAACGGCCTCAGGCTGGGCCAGGGCAGGCTCAGGGTGGGCAGCAGCAGGAATTTCCCCATGGAAAGGGTGCTCAGGCCTTGGCAGGGGCTGCCCAGGGAGGTTTGGAGTGCCCATCCCTGGAGGTGTCCAAGGAAGGGCTGGAGGTGGCACTCAGAGCTCTGGGCTGGGGACAAGGTGGGGATGGGGCACAGGCTGGACTTGGTGGGCTTGGAAGGCTTTTCCAACCAAAATGATTCTGGGATTCTGTGCTGGTTTTCCTGCAGCTCTGGCTGTTGTGATTTGGCATTTGAAAATGCTCCATGAGCAGTAAGACCCATACCACTCAGTGTCTGATGGATTTGGGACCAGGGAAATCCCTTGGTGTGGCTGTTTTGATGAATTCAGGCTTCCTGTACATTTGGCATCCCTTTTCCAGCTCAGAAACCCAGGGAGATGATGCAAATGGGAGCCTCTGGGTGCCCTGTGTTTTGAAGAAGTGGAGGGACAGTGTGGAGTTGTGTTTTATTGTGGCCAGAACCACAGAGGTTCTGAGCTGTCAACACATAATTGTGTATTTTGGTAATAAAATTTTGTTCTACCAAACAAAACCCCACAAACAAAACAATAAAAGAAAAACAAAACAAAAAAGGGCTGCCCAAAGAGGAACAAGTTCTTTCTCTCTTCACAATTTTTCAGATGTGATTTATAGGTGTGTTTTTCCAAGTAAGTCCAAACAAGGCCAGTGAATGGCTCTGAATTAGTTTGATTCCGTTAATTGAAACAAGAGCCATCTGGGTGGAAATGGGAGGGTTCAGGCAGCTGTTCATGTTGTTTCATGTGGGATTTTTAATATTCCAAATTCTGCAGTTACCAAGGAGTGCTGTTGGACTGTGCACTGGGGTTTAGAGGTGGAAAGGATCGATGAGAAATACAAAAAAACCACCCCAAACCACACCTATAATGATAACAACAACTTGCAGCTCTGTAGGGAACTGTCTGGAAGGTATTCACCAAATGTGTTCTGCTCAACAACAGTCCAGGCTCCACCTTAAAAAGGTGAGAAAACAAGGTGTAAATTAGGGCTTGATACTGCCTGGACCAGGACATTGCAGTGCTGTTTGCTCTATAATTCACACCTTCACCCCAGTGATTCTTTCCTCCGGGGCAGGGAGCAAAAAAATAAAGGCTTTGGTCATTTTCTGGCTCTTCAACAATGCAAGGAATCGTTTTGGTTCACCTGCCTCTCTGCTATTTTGGCTGTGATACCACAAAGAGAGAAAAAGGAGAAAAATGTTCATGTTGATTTAGGTGTGCTGGAATTAAGACTGACACGGAGGCCTAAAAATAAACCTCTCTTGCTCCAACCCTTCTGGTGTTGAAATAATTGAAAACACTTGAGATGAAGGAAGGGGGCTGAGGTCATGGCGTGTCCAGTAATGGCATGGCCATGGGTTTTTTTTTTTGTTTGGACACTTTAATGTCTTGAAGTGGGTCTTGTTTCCTCTTATTAATTCCTGCAAATATCAGGGTAAAGGATCTCAGAGCTGAGCCATGCAGCAGCCAAGTGTTGCACAACCACCTGCCTCTCAGACTGCCTTCACAGCTTAGCAGAGAAGTCTGCATGTTTAAAAATCTCAGCAAAGGAAAAGAAGGCTGCATCTTTTTTTTTTTTAGTGGGATGTTTTCCTGTGTTTCTGGACCAGAACTGTACCTTTTTCATTTTTAAAACTTCTTCTTTCTTTTCCCTTTAAAAATTTTTTTTTTTGGATTTGTTTCTGAAGTATTTAGAAAAAAACCACAGCTTATTTGTCTGAATATTAACTAAAACAGCCAACAAAATATGTGATGTTATTGTACAGTTGGGACTGAACACGAGTTGAGCGAGGTCATCAGCTCTTCAGATCCTTCAGAAAGAGGGTTTGGCCAGCATTGAATTTACTTGAAATCTCCCTGCTGGAACAGTGCTGGCCTGAGGCACCAGCCCACCAGCACAGCCCCATAAGAGCTCCCAGTCCCACCAGTCCCACTGTCCGTCAGCCATTCCTGGCAGAGGAGCAGAGCTGTGCTGTCCCCCTGATTTAATTATAACCAGTTAATACCATTGCTCTGCCCTGTTTTGGATTCTTTACATATTGTTTTGGAAAAGCTTAGTGGGATCGCAGCCTTTGTATATATAAAATATAGGATGATTGAAGACCTGGCCACTGCTTTATTTAGCTTCCTCGGCCATGCGTTCCTCCCCAAGCATTTTCCCCTCCTGCTGCCAGATCACTGTTTAAATTGTGTGTAAATAGAAAAGGAACTGTTAAAAAATGCTGGAAGCGGGGCTTACTGGGAAGAACACCTTCCTAGAGTCCTTTTCCCCCCTTTTCCTGGGGCTTTTGGCTCTGTTAGGTCACATCAAAAGCCCTCTATGGGTGCCACTGTTAAATCTGATGACTCTCTGGGTGTCCATCCCTGTTTGGACTGGAATAGCTCCACTGTTTTTTTTTTTTTTCCTATTAAACTAAATTCTTTGGAGTGTAGAGAAGTTGTAATTAGGAGGAGAAAAAAAGAGACCCTTAGAACCACTGTGAAGAGAGATAAAGACAAAAGAGACTTCTGTAAAGATGAGGAAGCAAAGAAAAATAGCAGCTTTGTTCCTTTTCTCTTGAGGGGTTTTGGGGAAAAGTTGAAGGTGGAATGAATGGCCAGGCTCTCCTTCCTGCACCTGCAGCATCCCTCCACCTTCTGGCTTTGCCCTTCGTAAAATCCCACCATGGTTTGGGTTGGAAGAGACTTAAAGATCGTCTCATTGCACCCCCCTGCTGTGGAAGGGACACCTTCACCAGACCAGGTTGCTCAGACCTGTTGTTATCTGCAGCTTTTCTTCCTCCCTAGCCCTGGAGCTGGCAGATCCCCGTGCTCACGGGGAAGTTTTCTGGTGTTTTTAGGGAGTGTGGAAGTCACGCTCGGCTTGTAACGCTCCTGGCTCGAGCCTCACACGCCCCACCTGAGTCACCCACGGACCCGTGAGGGCTCTGACAGCACAGCTCATGTCCTGGCCTTGCTCCAAACATGCTTTTGAGAGGTGGGAAAGGCGTGTAGATTGTACAGCCCAAATCCAGAGGGATGAAGATAAGGTAAACACCAGCTTTTTGGGGCTTTTTTGGAGAACAATGCATGGAAAGTGAAGCCAAATCGCCACTATCGCTCTTCAAAGCTTTTTTTCCCCCCTGTGTCACAAGCTGCCCTCGTGGTGCAGTGCCTGTCTGTAGGGGATGGGTGGGTTTCCTGCATCAGGGAGACAACGAAATGATTTCCCTCTTTGTGTTCCTGTCCGTGCTGGAAGCAGCACATGGATGGGCTGTGGGAAGGATGTGCCAAGTCCCAGCGCTCTTTCCATGAGCGCTGGATTGAAACCATGGCATGGAATGGGACTGCAGCTCCGAGGGTATTAAACAGGAATGCGTGCCATCCTTCAATTTCACTAAAAGCCATTAGCATTGGAATGACATGGTCACTATTTATAAATCCCCGGTGCAGATGACTTGGTGCAGCTGGCCAGGAGAAAAGGCTCAATGGAAACAGGGAGTTTATTTGCATTAATGGTCCTTACGTGCTGCTCTGGCAGCAGGAGGAGGCTGAGGGCATGGAGCATTTCAGTGTCAGTGATTATGGCAGGCAGAAGTTCTTGCAACTTTTCAATAAATCCCAGTCCTGACTGGAAAACACCCGTTCAGAACGGTGCTTTTGGACCGATGCGTTGCTCTGAAAACCTGAGCTGTTCATCCTGTCTGTGGAGGAGAAGTTGTCTTGGAAGTGAAAAATGAATGGAGAGGAACTGGGGGCAAGGAGATCAACCCAGCTTTTTTAATCTGTGAGGAATATTCTGATCTTGGCTGTGCAAGGGGATCAGTCAGGAGCAGGGGATGGGTCTCACACAGAGAAATGGGGTGGCCTCCAGGGACCAGCAGCACTCACAGATATAGGAGGTTTTTGGGGTCTCTTGGGTTGCTCTTAGGCTGTGTCTGTGGCCTCAGCTTGGACCTCATTTCTGTCTGAATTTAGTAAATCTAAGCAGAACCCAGCCACCCCAGAGAACATGAGGGTTTTGTTCACATCTCTGCCCCTCTCTTCCCATCTTGGGGTCTCCAGCTGTGTTCATTCCTCCCAGACCAGTCTTTCCAGCCTGAAGTGTTGCAAATTTTAATGCTCTCTCTGCTTTCTGGTACATGTTGCCTGTTTCTAGAAAACAACGAAAACAATAAATCATGGAAAGAAATCTTTTCATCCTTGACTGGCAATCACTGAGCACTTAGATTCGGAAAATACTCACTCTTCCAACCTAGTGATGATCATTTCCAGCCCAGCATTCCTCAGAAACCATTTGTGGAGCTGCTTTAAGAGCCGTCAGCTGCTCACTTCTCGCTGCTTTTGGTCACCTCCCAAAACTCTGCGATGGACTCTGAGAAGATGAAGTGAGCTGAGCAGCCCTCTGCTCTCCCCAAGCTAAGCTTCACTTTCTGAAGAAGGTAACAGTTTTGCAGGCCCATAATACATCACATCAAGGGCAGGGGTTTGCTCTGCTGGTGTATGAACTTGTACGTGTTGCACATGCAGCTGATTAGTGAGAGCACGGCCCAAAAATCCCCACTAAGAGCTATAGTGAGAGTGGCTGACTGATCATTCCTGACAAGATGTTTTTATCTGTAGCCAGTAGCCAAAAGTTCCAGCGAGTTTTGCACGATGACTTTCAAATCCCTGACATCTCTCGGCGCTCTCTGGCTCAGGCGCGCGGCCTTGGGAGCGACACGAGCCAGGACTTGGGTGTCGAGCCCGTGGAGCAGCTCACAAGGAGCTGAGCCATTTCCAGGGCTCCTCATCCATCACACAGCTGCTTTCATCGCTTGCACTGAAGGACTTAAGCAGGGATTATGGCATGAACCCTGCCTTTCCTCCATCCCGCTCGCTCTGTCTCTCATTAACCAGCTCTAAGAATTTGTTACTCGAGTTGCAGACTCATTGACCCAGATTCCCTAATAATACAGGGAAGAGGAGATTTTTTTTCCGTGCTTGATCGCTGGCTTCTGTGTATACTTGGTGCTATTTATATGCAGGAGGACTAAAAGCCTGTAATAAAGATGGGGCCAACTTTGCAGCAAAATTCCTGCGTGCCCAGAGAGAGAGAGGCAGAGGTGAGTGTGGGTGGATGTTCCCATCCTTGCAGACCCAGCAGGAGTTTTTTGGGGAGCAGCCCCTGCTTTTACAGCCTGATTCACCTAGATTGGTTTAGCTCAGGGCTCCCCACTTTGCTCTGGAAATGCCTCTCCATCGAAGTCATGCACTGGCTTGCTTTGTGACATGTTTGATTTCTTCTACACCGAGAGCAAAGCCAAGCAGAAGGGCTGGGAGAGTATTCCTGCCTGGCTCTCCTCAGCCTTTGGGGCTCTGTGATCACTTCTAGGTCATGGAGGATTTGCCATCAGCACTTTCCATCCTCGGAGCAGAGCTTCTGTCGTGGTTTATTTTCTGCCTGGAGCCAGCTGGTGGTTCCTGGGAGGGAGACATTGGAGTTTCAGCTGCACTCCCCATCTTTTGGCTTCAATGCTGCTGCCATGAGGAGATGTTGGGGTAACCAGGAGAGCGAAGCCTTGGTCTTGGCTTTCCTTTCAGGGCACCCATTCTTTTATGGGATGTAGCTGAACTTTGGTATCAGCTCCTCACTGCGAGAAAAGGGTTTGAGTTGAAAGGAGCAGCAATGCAGGAGCTCTTTTCCTGAGGACATGGTGGGAGACAGGAGGTGGAGCAGCCTGGAAAATATTGCAAGGTCCTGCTGGAGTTGCCTGTGTTTGCTGGTTTGAGGAAAAGGGATCAGAACTAAAGGATTTTGCCTAATGCTGTTGGCAAACACCTCTCTGTTTTTATGGAGGAACACCTAGAAGTCCAGAATAAATATGTCATTAGCCCCTGCCTGGGAAAAAAAAAATGGATTGTAGCATTTTTAAAAAAATCCCCCATAAAATGTTTGATTTCAAGCATTAGAGGGTTTTCTTGTGGAGACAGGCACAACTTGATTTTGTGAGCTAAAGTCAACCCCTGCCAGGGATTTTTCTGAACTGTTCTGCAATGAGAAAGGATGTATATCCATGAGATATTTGCATTGAGAGTTACCTCAGTGCCACAACACAGCTTCTTTTAATAAAAAAAGTGACTTTTGTCTGTCTTTCCTCCTCCCCTCCTTCACAAGCCTTTCTTCAAAAATGTCACATTTCCTGTAATTCATCACAGGCTCTTCCATGTCCCCTTAACACCTCAATTTCTATATCACTCTCTTGCAAATGAACCTTTTCTGAATTCCCTGGAAGTTTGTTTCAGGTTAGAGGACCCTCAGAACAGGGCTCCAGACTGCTCGTGCAAACCATAGGAATTTACATGGGGGGTTATTTATTAATTGGATTTTCCAATGATTGAGCCAGCAGGACATTCAGAAATGAGGCAGATTTTTTTGTTGTTGTCAGATTTGGTAGCCCAGCTTTCCAAATCCACACCGTCGAGCGTGGAATAGGCCACCACAGTGCTTCCCACAGAGCTCCCTGACACATTTTCTGTATTTAAAAAAAAAAAAAAGAAATAGATGTCTAGACAGCACACTAAATTTATATGTGAGCAGATTTGTATCTCTTGTCCTCAGAAGATAAGATCGTGTCGGAGCAGAATCCTGTTCCGTGTTGCTGGGGATGTTTGGTATCTGCAGTAACAGCCTCCCCTGCCTCTTCCAGCCTTTTCCAGTGGAGATGCCGTGGGCTGAGGACTGTGCTTTGACTGGAGCACGCTGGGACTGACTGGGATTGACTGGGATTGACTGGGATTGGGCTGTTTCCAGCAGCTCGCTGTCACGCCATGGACTCGCCCTTCTTGTCCCCACCGGTCAGGGTTTCCCTGTCACAAAGCCAAAGCCACCTGCTCCTGTCTGCAGACACCTTGTTTAATGTTCAGCAGCAGCAGCAGCCACCCAAGGATCTGCTGTGGTAGGAGAAGGTTCCAGTGCTGCAGATAAAGCAGAGCCCATAAAGATAAGCCCTGGGTGTGTGCAGTGGATTCCCTTTCTCTGGGCACGCGGCTTGAGACATGGATTTCAGGCTGCACGCTGCTGCCTCTCCCCTGAGCTTTTCAGCCTCTCCTCTGAATCTTTCAGCCACTTCTCTGAACCTTTCAGCCACTTCTCTGAACCTTTCAGCCTTTCTCTGACCAAGGGCAGGCCACGCTCCCACAGCGTGGGTCGTGTCTGCTGCGAGCTGGGGATGCTCCCAGTAATTCTCCCTCACTGTACCCACTGCACATCCCTGTTGGCCACCAAACTGCCCCTTGCGATCCTGTGGGTCTTTTGTCATGGATTTACTTGGGAAAGGCCCTCAGGAAAGGGCTGTGGGAGCCAGGGAATGTGCTTGGTGCAGACCATGGATTTCCCGGTGACGCATCAGGATGGCAGCGCTCTCCTCCTCCTGCCAGGCTGCTCTCGCTGTAGCTCTGGCCTCCTTCAACATCATTCCCTTCTCCCCCTTTTTAGGGGTATTATTCCTGCCCAGCTTGTCAGGGCAAGTGAAGACAGGATGGATGTGGCTTGAGGTCACTCCCCAGCTGAGCAGCCTCCTCCATCCCACGCCCCTGGGAGAGCAGGAGCCTCGGAGAGGGCTCTGGAGCTGAATTTTGCCTGCTGCTGTCAGTAGGATTACAGTGCCACTGCAGACTCGGGGCTGTGAACAAATGGGTGAAAAAAATGTTTATTTTTAGAACTGGAACCATGATAAATATGTGGAATTTGTCCAGGGTCTGCCTGCTGCACCTTTTTGAAATGCAAAGTGCATGTCTGTTAAAATACCTCTCCAAAGGTCAGCATAACCTCTGGAATGAGTGTGCTGGCCTTTTGGAAAGCAGGTGAAGCTTCAGATGAAAGCATGGGCCCCCATAACCCAAATCTGCCTCAGTACCATCTGACACCACAAGGATGTGGATGGAAATGCTGCCTTGCCAGAAGAGTTTATCCTTCAGGTTTCAGTGAGGAGCCTCAGACCATTCTTCACCCTTCACTTCAGCTTTTCTTTCCATTTTCCTGCCTTTTATGTTTGCTCATGCGTTTGAGGGACGTGCTGTGAGCGTCATGTTTGAAACTGGTGAGGGTGGGGATGAAAGGTGGAAAACTCAGGAATAAAAGGAGGGATGGAACCTCAAGGCATCCCTCAGGGGGACCCAGCAGGTTTGTGTCCCCTGTGATGATGCAGCCAGGCTCGCAGGGCTCAGGGATTGAAGTGCCTGAGAACCTTACATTTCTCAATCCTTTTAGCTCCCCGTGAGGTGGAGGAAGAGTGTTACTCTCTTTTAGGCAGGGAACTGAGGCAGAAAGGGAAGAAACTACTTGCTCCAGAGTGTTGTAGGAATCTCGCAGCTGAAGAAAAAAAAAAAAAAAAAGAGTTGGCGTAGCTCTTCACTGCCTGTCAGGCACCCTGGGGTAGGGTGGCACTTCTGCCACGAGCTTGGCTGTCGTCATCGCATCTTTTGGGTGGGAATGCACAGCCGGGAGAGGAGAGGCTTTGGAGCAGTTGCAGAGGGACAGAAACGCGATCCAAGCTGTGGAAGCCGAGCTGCAAATTAGGGCAATTCAAAGGCACAATTGAAAGGCACAAACATCCTGTTGAGCTCGAGAGTCCCCGGCAGCACCTAATGAGCAAAGCACATGCTCCAGCTCAGCCCCAGGCGTGTTCCAGTGGGAAAACTCTGCCTCCCTGCCTCGGGTTATGTCAGGCCTTATTCCTCCAGCAGGTGTTCACGTGAAGGGGGGGGGGGGGAACAGCGTTATAAATAAATTATCCATTAATTTCCGTCGGGTGCTTTTCCTATTGTTTAGCCACAATATGTTTTCCTGGTTTTTTTTTTAGAAGAAAAACCAAAACAAAAAGGGCCAGACCCCGACCCCGAGTTCCCCTCTGGCAGGGTGGACCCAAAGCTGTGTTTGAAGTGGGTGCCAGCGTCATTGTTGTTCTGTCACTCGTGCTGGTGGCATTGACACTGCCACCTCAGTCCTCTGTGCCTTCTGAGAGGGGCATGCGGAGAATCTGCCTGGGTGCAAGGGGCATCACATCCCTGGCAGGAGTCTTTTCTCCATCGGGTGGCTTTGGGAGGAAGGCTGGTGCTGCTCTGGGATTGGAAAGGAGGGGATTTTGGGGATAGCAGAGAGGAGGACAAAAACTCTCTTCCCTCCTTCTTTCTCCTGGCCGACATGAGGACATTGAGGCCATGGCACTTGCAACAACGGGGGGGTTGTTTTTAACCATTTTAGAAACAAAAAGCAGCTCAGTGGGTGATAAAATGAGGGTTTCTCTGCCAGGGGAGGCTGTTGTCAAGTCAGGCAGGGTGTGAGGTGGCACTGAGCCCCCCCAGTCCCACAAGAGCCCCTTGGGATCTGTCCCAGCTTTGCTGGACCCAGGTCCCAGCTGAACAGCACAAAGGCTCTGTGAATCCACATGGAAAATGGGGAGCTGGGTGGGGAAGCAAGGCCAGGAGAGGGCTCACCCTCCCTGTGCTGGCTGGGTCCCTGCCTGTCCCTGCTCAGGAAGCCCCAGTCCAGGCTCCCTTTGCGGCATCACCCACATGAGCCACGGGCAGGTTGTGCTGGGAGCAGCCATTTCTGTGTTTTAGCTCCTCAGCAGGCAAGGAATGAGATTTCTCCTGGAAATACACAAAGAAATGCCCCTTCCTCGGGAACCCTCCTGTGCTGGGACAGTCCTGGAGGATGCCTGGCCTGCAGAGGTGCTGTGCTGGGCAGGGGGATTGAACACCTGGGGGGGGATTTTCCCTTCCCCATCTGCTCCAGGGCTCTTTCCACAGCCCTGGCATGGAACTGGCACCCTCCCCTCACTGGTGTGAGAGCAAGGATGTGTTAATTTACACTGGTGTATGACAGAATTAACCATCACACAGCGGCTGTCACATGCAGGACAAACCAAGAGACAAAACACCTTCTGATTGTTATTTTTATCTTGCTGGAACGGGAGCTTTCTGCCTTCGTAGTCCTTTGACTCCTGTTACAGATGCCTCATTTGAAGGACTAAGCCTGTGCTCAGATCTTGCTGCAACCTCTTTGCTCAGTGCCTTAGTGCAGGTCCCAGCCTCTTGCTGCCCTGTCTGCTTGGGTTTTGCTTGCAGAAAAAGCTGCCACCGCTGCAGCCCTCCTGCCAGCTCGCCCAGCTGAGCTCCCAGGATCTTCTGGTGGGTTTTTTCCAACAGAGGAAGACGCCAGAAAATCCTTCCCTTCTCACAAAGCAAAGCCTGGGGTTACACACAGGGAGGAAGCAGCTTCAAGGAAGGGCCTGGCAGGCGGCTGCTGAAGCTTCAAACGTGGCTAAAAAAGAGTTCAGAATGAATGTGAGCATGTGATGGGGTTTGATGTTTAACAGGATGGCTTTGGGCACTCAGGATGTGTTCCATTTTTGCTTTAAAAACCTACAAAGCCAGGTGCAGAAAGAGGAGGAGAGGTGGAGTGGGTGGGGAATGGGGAGACCAAACTCCCTGGAACACCACAGTGGTGGTGGGAGCCCAGGTCCTGGAGCAAGTCCCCACGTGCTCAGGGATATGCAAAAGAGGTTGTCTCCACCTCAGGGAGCTTCTAGCTAAGGTTTAAGATTAAAAGTTGAGCTTTTTTTCATTTCTGCTTCATGCCTCTGTGAACTTCACTTTAGGCTCCAAATCTGCTTTTCTTGAAATCGGTCTCAGAATTGCTATTGACTTTAAATGGTGCAAGATCTCACCCATCAATTCTCCTTCTCCCATCTGTAAAACGAGGATGGCAGGATTTCTGTGCCATCTGCGGTGCTGTGAAGCTGAAAACAATCATCATTTATGGAGTGCTCTGAGCTCAAATGGGAGGTTCTGGGTAAAGGCAAGGCTGTGCAGGATGAAATGTTCCTGAATGTGCCAGTTGCATCTGGTATCTGAGCCAGGAGCTGGGTTGAAGGTTTAGGAAGAACAGTCTCGTGATGCAGAGGTGCTCCAGCTGCTGAATGTCTTGGATTATTTGTGTTGGTCAAGAGTTCCTGTTCATCATTACAAAACCAGGGCACAGAGGAGCTGTTGGCTGCACATCCCATAAAAATCTCTTAAAATCCATGCTCATCTGGAGCATCTCTGATTTTTAACAGCCACAATCCTCAGAGCTCCTGTCTCTGGCCACCATGTGAGTTAACAGCACGTGCACTGCAAGGAGGAAACTCGGAGCCACAGGTGTTGTGCTTTTCCGAGGGCAATAGGAAGCAACTGATGGGAACAAAGGATGTTCCTTCCCATCCAGCTTTGCAGGGAAGCTGCCTAACCTTTGCCTGACACGTGTTTGCGGAAAGCTGAGGGCCAAACCGGGACAGCAAAGAGCAGGTTGTGGCTAAGCATGCTGTTTTAAGGTGAAATATTTCGGGCGGTGTAAATCACACCACCACGTGCCTCAGGCCAAGCCCTCCTGACAGATGTTGCTTTGTCCTTTTGCAGACACGAGCCACCAGACCCGCTCGGTGTCCAGCCGGCCCTACTACAGCCTGCCCAACAGCAGCCATGAGAGACGCTCGGTGCTGGCCATCACGGAGCCGCCGCGCTTCCACTCGCAGGCCAAGGGCAAGAACGTGCGGCTGGACGCGCACTCGCGCAAGGCCACGCGCAGGAACAGCTTCTGCAACGGCGTCACCTTCACCAACCGGCCCATCCACCTGTACGAGAAGGTGCGCCTGAAGCTGGTGGCCGTGCACCACGGCTGGAGCGGGGCCCTGCGCTTCGGCTTCACCATCCACGACCCCTCGCAGATGAGCTCCGAGGAGATACCAAAGTACGCCTGCCCCGACCTCGTCACCCGCCCCGGCTACTGGGCCAAGGCTCTGCCGGAGAGGTTTGCGGTCAGGGACAATATTTTGGCCTTCTGGGTGGACCGGCATGGGAGAGTCTTCTACAGTATTAATGATGAGGAGCCAATCTTGTTTCACTGTGGTATTAAAGTTTCCGGGCCTCTTTGGGCCCTCATAGACGTCTATGGAATTACCCACGAAGTGCAAATCCTAGGTAAGTGTGTCTTTGGGCCTGTGGGCTGCTCTTCTGGTCGCTCTTTCTGGTCCTGTAGGAAAGATGCATGATCTGTATGATCATTTCTATGGGACACTTAAGAAAATTAATTTGCTGTTGGTTTTGTACCTCCAATTCATCATTTTTCTCCTGCCAGCGGTAGGGATGCAGAAAGAAATGTATTTCAGAGATGGCAGTGATGGAAAGTCCTAAGGCTGCACATTCTGTGAAGGGATAAATGGAAATCTTTACCTGTAACTCCACTCAGCTTTCTCTGAGCTGGATGTGCTGCTGTGGCATGGAAAAACACGGAGCAAGGAGACAAAAAGGACAAGTTCTGACTTGATCTGGCCTTTTCCAGCTACCAGTTACTGCCAGTGCATTGGAAAACCACCGGTCATTGCCCAAGAGTTTCCTGGAGCCCTTCCCCAGCCCCTCTCTCCACTCTTGGCCGTGGTCCCACCCAGGCTGGCAGTTTGAGGGGCTGTGTTTGCACTGTGACCCTTCCTGGCACAGGGACATTACTCAGACCCCTGGAATCAGGTGGAATCTGGCTGATTTACAGCCTCACCCTTAGGGAGGGCTGCAAGAGGGGATGGATCTGTTCCCACCAGCAAGCCCAGCTGATGGCCACGGAACGATTTTCCTTTCGTGCCTTTTACAGCATTGAAATTTCTAATGAATTCAGCGTTCGATGGAGTGTTTGAACTGGGCTACACCACAGGGAACACTTTGAAAATCCAAGAGAGTTGCCCTTCCCCAGAGGCTCCTGGGAGCTGATGGAGTTTTAACAGCCAAAGCCAGCTGCACCTGCCCGAGGGGATGGTGCTGCCAGCGTGGCATGGAGCAGGCGCCAGGGATGAGCTGTGGAATGGCGAGTCCAGAGGGCAGGCAGCTCCATCACACATCCTTCTGAATGGTGCCAATTATTTTATAGGCGAGAAGGCCACACATAAACAACTCTTTTCCCTGTCTGCTGTGCCTCAAATGTGTAATTAAACCTCAGCAGCAGCTTGTCCTCTAATTGCAGTTGCGACACACTCCAGCCTCTGGTGCTCGTCACAGAGGAGAAGGAGTGTTTGCTGTATTGGCCAAGGCAGCTGCTTCACCAGAGCTCTCCTTTCTCCTCATTAAATTGGAGATAGAAAAATAAAATGCAGCTCCTTTCTGCCCCCCAGCCCCAGTCCTGTCTGCAGCACCCAAGACTCAGGCTGAGAGCACCTGTGCTCTGATGGGGCTTTTTTGATTAAAACACCAAACCCCACAAACTGCCCCAGGAATCAGGGCCATGCTCAGCCATCTGGGGCACCAGGGGACCCGAACTCCTTGCTTGAGTGGTGGTGTCATAGAGGATGTGCTTGTCTCTGCCTCTTCCTCCCAAAATGTTGCGAGTTGAGAAAATTGTGAAATACAGCTCCAGTTCTGAGGCACAAAATGCCACTTTCAGCATCATGAATCACAGAATGGTTTGGGCTGGAAACGACCTTAGAAATCATCTCGTTCCAGCTCCCTGCCATGGGCAGGGATACCTTCCACTAGCCCAGGTTGTTCCAAGCCCCGTCCAACCTGCCCTTGGACACTGCCAGGGATGGGGCATCCATCATGAAGCTTGGATGTGTCTGACTCCTCTGTGGGAGCATTTCTTGCCAGACACGCTGTGCTGGCTGAGCAGGAGCTGCTCCAGCCATCAGCCCACCCCAGTGGCCTCTCCTGCCTGCGCTTCTGAGAGAGGCAGGTTCTGCTTTGCAGCTGCTGGATGGATTTGGGTGTTTTTCCTCTTTGCGAAAGGCCTGGGGATTCTCTCCTCCAAGCAGCAGGCAGCGTTGGTGCTGGGCTGCTTCACCCCTCTCCATCTCTGGGAAGACCAGGAGTCATTCACACAGACTCTTAAATTCCACGTGCTTTGACTTTGCTCAGTGGGTTAAACCCTTCAGAGTGAAGCGTCCAGGCTGCCCCAGGCAGGGCTGGAGGTAGAAGGGAGAACACTCCCAAACTCTCTCACACCTTTACATCACCCCTGAGCCTGGCATGGCCCAAGTGAAAACCTGGGAAATTAATTAAGGATCAACATCCTGACTTTCCCTTTGCTGTGAAAAGGGTAAACAACTTTCTGCTGTAAAAGCTTTCTAACACCTGCAGGAAGCAGCTTTTGTCACAAGCTCTCCATTCAAAACCTCTGCGGGGCTGTGAACACCGCTGAAATATGAGGCTTGAAATGACCTCTCTTGGACTCACCTGTGCCTGGACACAGGTGTAAGGCAATGACAAGGAGTGTGGAAAGAACATCCATTCATCCTTGTGTTCCTTCACCCCTCACTTGCGGATTTGTCTTGCACAAGACCTCGGGACAACAAAATACTGAGACGTTTTCTTTTTTTACCTCAAAACTATCAGACCTTTCTCCTCAGGAAGCTGTAGGACCACGCTGGTTTACAGCTTGTCCCAGTTCCCCAGTGCAGGGAACTCCCAGATCACACGAGTACTTTGGAACACTTGTTTTTCCTTGGCTGGTGCCAAGATGCAGCCGCTCCTCTGCCTGCTCCACGCATGACTCTGCACCAGGAGCTGTTCATTAGTGGTTGACCTGTGGCTGATTTTTCCTTTTGGAGGAGCAGAGTCTGTAGGCTGCAATAATGATTGTAAGCATAAAAGCAGGTGGTTTTCTCTGGACTAATGCCTCTGTGCCTGGGTTTCTCTCACAGACAGCATGTTTGCAGAGACCATGAGCACTGCCCGGCTCAGCACCGCCCGGCTCAGCACCTGCCTTCCCCAGAGCAACCACGACTCGGCCAACTTCAACAACAACGAGCTCGAGAACAACCAAGTGGTGGCCAAAATTGCAAACCTAAACCTCAGCCGGGTACCAGGCCTTGGGACTGACAACCACATCATCCCCTGCTGCCCCAACCGGCGGCAGCACGCCCAGGGAGTCCCGGCGTTCCTGGACACCGACCTGCGGTTCCACCCCACCCGTGGCCCTGACATCACCTTCTCCCAGGACAGGATGGTGGCCTGCACCAACTGGCAGGAGAGCAATAGGACTTTGGTGTTTTCTGACCGGCCTTTGCACATTGGGGAGAGCCTCTTTGTGGAAGTAGGACACCTGGGGCTGCCGTATTACGGGGCCCTCTCGTTCGGCATCACCTCGTGTGATCCGAGCACTTTACGGACAAACGAGCTCCCGGCGGATCCAGACTTTCTCCTGGACCGCAAGGAGTACTGGGTGGTGTACCGGGCGTTCCCGGTCCTCAACAGCGGCGACATCCTCAGCTTCATGGTCCTGCCCAACGGAGAGGTGCACCACGGGGTCAACGGGGCCAGCCGGGGGATGCTGATGTGCGTGGACACCTCACAGTCCCTCTGGGTGTTTTTTACAATCCACGGTGTGATCAACCAGCTCAAAATCCTGGGTGAGTGCAGCCAGGAAAAAAAAAAAAAAGGATAACAGAGCATCTGGCTGGGGAAGTTTGCTGGGCCAGAGGCAGAGCTCTGGGCTTGCACTCACGGTGCTCACTGATGAGAGGATGCAGCTCCTTGTGTTTGCAAACAAGAGTGAGCGAGACATGGTACCTGTCACAGAGATGTGTGCAGCCTCTATGATTCCTGCAGGAAAGGATGAGACTTGAGAAATGAAACAAGCTGCAGGCAGGGAGGCAGGGATGGCTGTGGGGGACAGCTGTTTTTCAGTGGGTTTGTTTTTAGGAGGGATTCTTTATAAACTCCCTATTCCAGCCAACGGGTATTAAACTTCTGCCTTGGTAGGGATGATGGTTTTTGTGAGCACAGCTCTGGTTTAAGCATGGACAGTAATTGCTCCTGAAGCACTGCCACAGCTCAGGGATCAGCTGGCACTTCTGATCCATTGCTGGTAACCAGTTCCAGCTTTTGTCCTTTCCTCCTGTTAAGGACTCCATCAGAAAAGCAGCTGTTAATGACTTTGTAAAGCAGGTTTTCTTCATCCAAAGCAATGTCCTTTCCCAGCTGACAGTGAGACAGCTACAGCTTGAGCCCACTGCTGCTGGGGAGAGGGAGACCTTGGGGAAATGGGAAGGCAAATACTGGATAACCTGGTGCTTGCTTCACTGAAGCTGAACAGGCTTTATACAGAGGCATAACGAGGTCCAGGCCCTGGGGGTCACATCCGAAATCTTGACCTGTATCCTTAATAAAGGGCGGCATTAACTCAGCAGCTGGAGCTGCCCTGAAGCCCCTGTGCAGATGGAGTGGGAGCAGCTCAGCAGGCTGAGGGGGTTTGGCTGGGATTGGGGTGTTCCTCTGTGGGCTCAGCTCTCTCCTGTGTTCCCAGGCACGGTGCAGTCCAGCCCAGTGACGGTGTCTCCCTCAGGATCCCCCGGTGGCTCCCAGTACGACAGCGACTCGGACATGGCCTTCAGCGTCAACAGGTCCTCGTCGGCCTCGGAGTCCTCGCTGGGTAAGGACAGGCAGCCCTCAGCTCTCAGAGGGACATGTTACCTCTCCTGCCAGGCCAACAGAAGGAATGGGAAGAAAACCCAGTGCTGGAAAGGTTTTCATGGCCTGAAGAAGGGTTGCATGCTGGTTGTATCAGCACCAGCAGGACCAGGGCGGTGACTGTCCCCTGTGCTGGGCGCTGCTGAGGCACCTCGAGGGCTGTGTCCAGTTCTGGGCCACTCATGACAAGAAAGATACTGGGGGCTGGAGCGTGTCCAGGGAAGGGTCTGGAGAATTAAGTCCTATCAGAAGGAGTGGCTGAGGGAGCTGGGAAAGGGCTCAGGCTGGAGCAAAGGAGGCTCAGGGGGGACCTTGTGGCTCTGCACAAGTCCCTGACAGGAGGGGGCAGCTGTGGGGATCGGGCTCTGCTCGCAGGGAACAGGGACAGGAGGAGAGGGAACAGCATCTGGTTGCACCAGGAGTGGTTTAATTTGAATATAAGGAATAATTTCTTTATGGAAAGGAGAGTCAGGTATCCAAGAAGCTGCCCAGGAAAGGAATCGCTATCCCTACAAGTGTTCAAAAAATGTGTGGATACCTGCCCCACGTGTAGGAAAGGGATAACAGGCTCTTCCAGAGCTGTAACTGCTGCTGGTTGGAATACACTGGGATTTGTTTGGCCAAAGAACCAGGCCATGACTGGGGAAGGAAGAGCCTTAAAAACTGACTTAAATGTGTGTACGGTACAGAGGCAGCTTTGCCCCATCCCATTGAAGAGCCTTAAAAGCAGATTTAAATGTGTGTACTGTACAGAGTCAGCTTTGCCCCATCCTGGTGGCTAAACAACCTCATTCCCCCCTTCTCTTTTGCAGTGACTGCCCCCAGCTCCCCTTTGAGCCCCCCCATCTCTCCTGTCTTCTCCCCTCCGGAGCCATCGAGCAGCAAGAACGGGGAGTGCACCGTGTGCTTTGACAGCGAGGTGGACACGGTGATCTACACCTGCGGACACATGTGCCTCTGCAACACCTGTGGTCTTAAGCTGAAGAAGCAGCTCAACGCCTGCTGCCCCATCTGCCGACGGGTCATCAAAGATGTGATCAAAATCTACCGCCCGTAGCGCCCGTCCCGGGCTGCAGGAAGGGGGAACGCCGCTAGCAAACCACGCCTTTCCGTCCCTGCTTATGGGTTATCGTGCTGGTCAGTCGTTATCAAGTGGCTCGTTATCTGTGTTTCCTTATTTGACTGGTAGGGCACAATTCAGGGAGCAAAGCTGAGGATTGTGTGGGGCCGTGCCGACCGGGCCGAACCAGGGAATCGCTGGGACCCGAGGCAGCTGCAGATGAGAAATTTCCCGTGCAAAGGCTCTTTTTTCCCTCCTCCCGCGGCGGGGGAGGCTCGCTGTGGTGCGCGTCGGGATGGGGAAGTTGCCACTTGGGCAAAGCTGGGTGCCACTGGGCTTCCCGACCCTAAAACCCGACAGCTCTGGGCTGCTGCCAGGGGCTTGTGCTGTGGTGGAGCAAAACTGGGACGAGGCCCAGCGGGAGGGTTCAAAGTGGACAGAACGGATCTGGAAATGTCATGTAAGGAGAACTAGCTCAGGCCAGATAGTGGCACAGCCAGCTCGTCACTTGTTTGGGTTGTGTCCCCATGAACTGGCTCGTGGGGACATGGAGGAGCTGGTCTGGGCTTAGATAAAGCAGCTTTTTCTTTCTGTGGCAGAACAGGGACTTCTGGCCATGGAGGATGAGACCCAGGGAGCTGCCCTGGGGGAGCAGCGAGGAGCACAAGCCCACCCAGAGCTCAGGCAGCCCCTGCAGCGAATGAAGGAGCTGCAGGGAGCTGTGAGGGGCAGCTCAGGCACTGCCCTGCTGCCTTCTGAAGCCATAAATCACAGCCCGTGGACGACAGGGGTGTTTGGGTGGGCACACTGCAGTCCTGGCTCGGGATGCTGCTGTCTGCAGTGAGGGGATTTATCACCTCCAGGCACACACACCCCTGCATTCTGCTCTGCCCTCCTGGCAGGTGGCACAGCTGCCGTGTCACCCCGTCCTGACTGTCACCAGTCCTTGACCTTCCCCTGAAGCCGGTGCCATGGCAGGGCTCAGCCTTCCTCCCGCCCCACCACAGGGATTTTTTGGAGGCTCTGGTGAGAAATTCATTTCTGACCCAGTCCCATCAGGCTCACCCTTTTTTCTGGGGACTCTGTGCCGACTTTACCTGTTTTCTCCTGCCTTTCCAGGTTTCCCAGCACAGCTCCTAGCTGCCTGCACGCTGGCTCTCAACTGTAGATGAGACCTTGTTGAGAAAAACAGGGACTATCTCACTTGGCTTTACTGAGGAGGAAGGAAAATGCCCTGAGGCTGTTATTAGATGTTGGGATTTAAATGGTGAATGGGTTTAGGGTGTGATACCAGCTACAGGCAGCAGCTGGATGAGCTGAGCAGCATCTGACTGTGCAGCACTAGGGCTGGTGTGAGGAGCTCAGCATCCTCCTCCCGGCTGCTCCAGCAGGAGCTGCCCTCCAGTCTCCATCCTCTGCCCTCTGCACAGTCCTTCAGCCTGAGCCTGGCCAGTTTCCAGCTGGTCCAGGCTCCTAAAGAGGGGCGAGAAGGATGGGAACGGGAGGATGAGAGGAGCTGTGTCACTGCAGCTCGGTGACCGTGTGCTCCCGAGTGCGTAAGAACAGCTTTTAGAAAGGTGCAATTACCACATTTTAGTCTGGAAAAAGGAAAAATAGAATAATAACTCCTGTACATGTCAGGGCTTCTGGGCACAGCAGGGCAGCCTGAGGGATCTGTGGCCATTCCCCCTCTCCTCCAAGGTTATGGGTGCACGGTGCTGAAGCCCAGGTGGTGGTTTGGCTGTGCCAGGAGAGCTGGGTTTGGGTCCTGACCTGTCCCAGCCCTGTGCCAGCCCTGTGCCAGCCCTGTCCCTTGCTGCCATCGGGGAGGGCACACCCAGGGAGCAGCTCATCCTCCTCCTGCAGTGGGCTGTGCTCACAGGGCATCCCGAACCCTTTTGTTTTATCCTTGAGGAGCTGCTGAACATTTTTAATGAGAGTATCAACGAGAGGCTGCTGCGGAGCGAGATCTCTCAGCCATGGCCCTGCACGAGGGCCCAACAGCTTTGCAGAGCCCTTTTCGGAGAGCTGGCTCATGCCACTGGCTGTGCCACCGCCCTCAGCAGAGCCACTGCACCTTTCACGTCCACCTTTGCCACAGGAGGCAGCCAGGGCAGCTTCCCTGCATCTGGAGCCTTGTCCTGCTTCCCTCCACCCCAGGGACCACAGGGATTGCATTCCCAGGGATCTGCCAGTCCCACGTTGGCAGATCCAGGTCCAGCTGTGAGCAGTGGGCACAGCACCAAGGGCACAACAGTGCCAGGGTGTGTCAGCACTTGCCTGGGCACAGCCTGCAGCGGGAAGCCTTTCCATGGGGAGGAATCCAAGGGAAGCTGTTGGAATGCCCAGCCTGGGTCAGGTCTGGGCCAGCCCTGGGGTTGCTGTCCCAGCCTCAGGGGTGCCCTCTGCTCACTGCTCACAGTGACAGCAGCGGGGCAGAGCCCCTCTGCTTGGTGCCACCTCAGCGCCTCCAGCAGCAGGGTGGGCACAGCCTGGGTGGGGTTTGTTTGGTGTAGCTCTGTTTTGTATTTTTAAGCCAGCAAGGAGAAACACCGAATCCACTCCAGGAGCTGTTCAGGACACGTTGCAGAGGCTGAATTTTTGCTGTAGCAGCCAAAACCAGTTTGCAGAAGGGGCAGCACCCAGTGAGGCCAGCATGGCGAGCGGGATGGGAGAGCAGTGGACCTGTGGCCCTGCCTATCCAAAAGCAACAGGAATTTTCCAAAATAGGCCTCAAAAAAAAAAAAATTTAAAAAAAGATTTCCAGGAAAAGGTAGCCTCTTACAGATTTCATTGTTAGTATTCGTATTGCTATTTTTTTTAAACAGTCCAATGATATATGATTTGTACAGGAGATCTGTTTGTGCCTTATAAGGGTGTCTGTGCACTTTTTATCCTTTTTAAAGCAACTTTTAAAAAGAAAAAAAGAAAAAAAAGATGGGGGGAGAAAACCAACACAGATCAATGGTAGTTTTATAGAATTTTGTGTTCACTGAGAATCCTGCTTTATATATATATATATATATATATATGTACCCATATATACATATATATATATATGAGTGAAAAAGTGTTTATTTCCATGGATTTTCCCCTCCTCTCCTCCTTGACCTTTGTTTGAAAATTTAAAAAAAAAAAAAAAAAAGGAGAAAAAGGAAGAAAGAAACGAGATGGGGGAACTCTTTTACCTCTCCCCCTTTCTGAGGCAGTTCCTCCCTTGTCGTTTATGATTCAATACTGTGACCTGTATTATCTTGTTGAAGCTGAATCAGATTTTGGACCTCTGTATTAGGCTTTTCAAGCAAATTTTTGGGGGGCCTGGGGAGGGAGGGCATCGCACGAGGGAGGGAGCTGCACCTCTACATGTCAGTGCTCTATAGTGTTCAGTGCTGTGTGTTTTCCTTTTGTCCATTTACCTGTTTTCCATGAATATAATTTGACTTGTTTATGAAACAAATAAACCTTTGGCTTGTACAGAGTGCTCTGAAGTGTTTCAAAGAGTTTGAACTGGGGGGGGGGGAGTGGGGGGGTGAGCACGTCGTCTGTTTGAAAAGTGGGGCAGCACTGATCCAGAGGGGCAGGGGAAGGCACCTCTGCTTAAAAAAGAAATTAAAAAGACACAAAAAAGACACTTTGCAAACCTTTTCCTGAGCTTTGCTCCTGGGAGTCACTGCCCAGTGGCTGCTCACTCCCTCCATGGGCTTTGCTGCTCATTTAACCTTGCAAATCCTTTAAAGTTTGGGGGACAAGGGTGTATTTCAGGGCTACAGAGGTGAAAGGGTTTGGTGGCCTTCACAAAGAGCCCCAAATTTCTTATCCAATCTCAGGCAAGGCATTTGCCAGCCTGGCCCCCTCCTGTGCCCTGCTGTGGCTGTGGCAGCCAGGGGTGATGCAGACAGGGCAGGAGGGCTGATTTTCTTTTTTTCCTTTTCATTTTTTTCTTTTATCCTGTTCCTTTTCATCTTCCCTTTTCTTTTCCCCTTCCCTTTCCTTTTTCCTTTTCTTCTTACCTTTTCCATTGTCCTGTTTCCTTTTCCTCTTCCCTTTCCCTTTCCCCTTCTCTTTTCCTCTTTCCTTTTCCCTTCCCCTTCTCTTTTCCTCTTCCCTTTTCCCTTCCCCTTCTCTTTTCCTCTTCCCTTTTCCCTTCCCCTTCTCTTTTCCTGTTTCTTTTTCCCCTTCCCTTTCCCCTTCTCTTTTCCTGTTTCCTTTTCCCCTTCCCTTTCCCTTTCTCTTTTCCTGCTTCCTTTTCCCTTTTCCTTTTTCCTTCATGTGCAGTGGAAAAATTCCTTCACAACTCCGCCCTGCCAGAGCTGAGTGTCCACGAGAACGCCTCGCTTGCTCCAGGTGCTGAAGGACCCTGACAATTTATGCCAAAATGCCTTTTTTCACACTCTGCTGCCCCACTTTATCCACAGAGCTGATCCCTGGCCAGCCTGAACCCCCAAAGCCCCTCAGGACAGGCAGTGCCTCTTTCTCTCTCTGCACTCCCTGGAAATCACCAGACCCTGGTGGTTTGAGTAAACTCACAGTAAAAACTTCTACATTCTGCTGTTGGGACATAAAGTTTGGGCACCAAGGAAGACACAAGGAGCTGTCAGGATCCCCATGAGCCTCCCTGCTAGGATGGACGGACAGACAGACCCCAAAACCAGCCCCAGACACAAGAGCAGCACGTCAAGTTGCACCCCAGAATTCCACCAGCCACACACACGGGTTCACCGGGGTGCTTGAAACCAGTCAAGCAGTTTCTTTTTATTTCTTACAAAAAGAAAACAAAAGAAAAAAAACCGAAACCAAAACAAAAACCAACCCAAACCCCAGCAAATTAAAAAAAAAAAAAATCCATCCCTTAAAGGTGAAGGTATAGACAGGGCATGGACACAGCTACATCTACCTTCTGCTGCCCTCCCCCCACCCCCGTAATGGAGATTTATACACATTACATAATATAGAGACACGTGGACAAACAAATGGGCCTGGGGAGCCTGGCAGGAGCTGGGCACAGCAGGGCTGATGCCCACCCAGGATGTGCCCAGATCCCCAAGCCCCGGCAGTGCCCCCCTTGCCACAAAGCCCCATCCCAGGGCTGCTCTGGGAGGCTGGGCTTTGGCTGATGGGGGGCTACCCCCGAGGTTGGGGTGCTTTTGGCCACCCTCCTCCTCCTCACGAGGTAGTCAGGGAGGTACAGCGAGGAGAGGCAGCCGGGCTTGGGGCAGGACCAGGGGCACAAATCAGGTGGGGGACAAAGCCCTGCCAGCCCAGTGGCTCCTGGCACGTTCCCCACAGGAGCTTGGCCAGCCCAGGGCAGACAGGAGAGTGGGAAAAGGTCTAAGGCTGCAGGTGTGGGCACCTCCTGAGGGTGATCCCACGGGGGCACTCCCTCTTGGAAGCTCTTTGGGAAGGAGGGAGCGATCCTGCCACGCGCTCGGCGAGCCAAATACAGTACTTGTGTCAGGAAAATGGAGCACTACCAGTTCCGAGGCTCAGGCTGGGAGGGGAGAGGGAACAGCCCTCATTTAGAGCCGAGGCCACCCAAATAGCACAGGACTTGCTGAGGAGAGCCGGGGCAGAGAGGTCTCTGAGGCAGAGCTGAGATTAAAAGGCCATCCAGAAAAGGCAGGGCAAGGGCACGGTGCCCGGGAAAAGGACACACAGCCCTTCCACCCCGTGTCAAGAGCAGGGATGCAGGTCCAGCTCCTTCCCAGATACTGTGGGAGCTGGATTTGGCTGTGGAGCAGCTCTGGCTTAACTCATCCTGTCCCCACTCCTTTCCAAAGCAGAAGGGATTGAGTGGAGCGAGGCAGAGCGAAGGCAGCGCTGTCTCAGCCCACCCTGCAGCTCTCCCGGGAGCACATCAACACCTCCCGATGTGCCACGCAAGGAGCTTTGTTATTGCACTGGGTTGCAAATGCGGTGCTTATTGCCAGCTCAGGTGAGTCAGCCAGATCAGGGGCTGATGTGCCACCCGAGAAAACCGCAGGTGGGAGGGAGAGGAATCAGCCACACACCGGGGTGCGTGAATTCCCATGGCTGAAAAAGAATTTTGGGGCTTCTGGAGATGAGGACGGTCAGGACTTCTCTGATCAAACTGCCCCATTGCCCTCCCAGAATGATCCTGGTCAGAGGCATCACTGTTTTCTGGATCTTCAACTCCACATTCCCAGGGTGGAAAACATGGGTGAGAGAAGGAAGTGAGCATCTGGGGGAGTGGAGAATGCTCCTTCGATTCAGCCAGCCTCAAATGAGAGGGAAAACTGTCATTATTTTCAGCAGCAAAACAATGTGGCTGCATTGCTCACACACACAATTAGACCAGAGAGGGCAACAGGGCTTGGTTAACACCAAACCTGACCCTGCCTTGGCAGAGGGGCTGGACTGGATGATCTCCAGAGGTCCCTCCCAACCCCAAAAACTCTGTGGAACTGTGAAACCCACAGACAGCTGGGTTTAAAGCTCTTCTGGAGAGAAATGTGGCCCTGAAGCTGCAAAAAGCCAAGGAGAGAAAGGAAGAAAGCAGCGCTGGGGAACAACAGCTCATCCACGCTCAACCTCCTGCTGGGATAAGCAGCACTGAGGGCAAGATACTGGCAGGCAGGAATGTCAGCATGGAAAAACCCCAGGCTCTGCTTGCCCAGAAGCCTCCCCGAGGCCAACCTGGCCCACAGGGTGAAATGCAAGTACCTGGAGGACAGGCAGGTGGGGTGACAAACAAGGTTGGCAGCCCCTGAGCACCAGACACACCTCAGAACTGGTGGTGATGAGGAGCTGAGCTCCCACATTCTGCATTGCACTTGATAATTTCAGCACCGAGGGAAGGACCCAGCTCCTGGCTGCTGCCCGCCAGCCCGGGGAGCTCAGTGGGTCGTGGAAAGGGGTGGTCCCCTCTCAGTCCAACAGGCAGGGCAGTCTGTGTGGGGAGGAGAGCAAAGCATCCCTTTTCCAGGGCATTTGGGGTCGTTCTGGTCCTCTGTGCCTTGCATAGAATTCCTCAGCTCCAGAAGCAAAACCCCTCTGATGTTGAGTTGCAGTACTGCAGGGGAGAAGCCTGAGAGCTGTCCTGGACCAGACAGAGAGGACCTGTTAGATGAGGGTGCATTTTTCCCTATTTTTTTCCACCAGGAGGATGTTGAAGTTAACACTTGTCATGGTAGAGCAGGGAAGGACTGAGGGATGATCCCCGTGAAGCGGGAGCAAGGCACAGCCTTTTACCAGGGACAGAGCTACAGGAACCCGTTCTCAGCAATCATTCCTCCTTTTTGCCACATTCCCAGTGGCTCTGCTATATCCCTGGACTAAGCAATGTGCCCTGCAACTCTTGCCCGTGACCCTGAGCTTCAGGGAAAGGCAAATCCTTCTGTGATTTCCTTCGTTGGTACCACTGCACCTGGCTGCTGCTGGATTTCTCTCTAATTCACCACAGAGGTGGCAAAATGTCACTCAAGGTCCATCTCCCCAGCACAGAGAACCACGGGAGCCAAGTCCTTGGGGAAAATGTGGGGAGGAGGGTGGGTGGGAGCACAGGGGTGGGGAGGGGAGGCCGAGCTGCTCCCTCCAGCTGCTGCCAAGGGGCTCCAGCTGGGAGGAGTGGGATCTCAATTATTATCTTTCCTTTTAAAGCCAGCCTTACAGAAAACTATAAATTAATCTGCTCATTAAATACTCAGGTGAGAGACAAGGGAGCCTCGGGCCGTGCAGGCCGAGGAGTGGCTACGGCTTCTTCCGCAGGTAATTGGAAGGGATCCAGCCCTCCCAGCAGGGCCCCCCAGTCAGGACCTTGCAGAACCACCAGCCACTGCTGTTCTTCTCACGAACTTCAAACAAAGTCCCTTCTCTGAAGCTGTTGGTCTCCTCATCACCTTCAAAATCCGCCACTGCCACGTAGAGAGCTTCCCTGGAGACGTCTGGGCTGGAGATGGGAGCTGAGCTCCTCTCCTTGGCCTCCGCTCTCTCCACGGGCTTGGAGATGACCTTTGGGTTCACGCTGCTTCTGGCTTTGGCTTCGTCTTGGAGGGAGGCAGCGAGGAAGGGCTTGGCTTTGGGAGGGACCAGCATGGGCCTCCCTGGCACTGCAGAGGGCCTGATCTCAGGAGCTTCCCGTGCCGGGGCCCTGGGCTCGGCGGGGACGGAGCCAGGACTCCCCGTCTTCTTGGGGGGAGGTGGCCTGCGAGGTGGCACCACAGGGCGCTGCAGAGGGGCGTCCCTGGCACAGGGCGGGTTTGCTGGGCCCAGGGGAGATTTGGGCAGTGCCTCTTTGGGGCCATGGCTGTCCAGCTTGGGCAGGGCTTTGCTCTCCATGCCCGGCCGCTCTGGAAACCTCCCGCCAGCCTCTGTGGCATTGCTGAAGGAGCTTTCCCCGGCAGCGGGGTCCTGCTCTGAGGGTTTCTCTGGGCACTTGGCAGGTCTCAGCTTGCTCCGCAGGCTGCAAATGTCCAGTTTGTCATCGGCTGGGGGTGGGTCAGCGCGGGGGGACGCAGAGGGTTTTGGCCTGATCTGAGGTCTTGACTTCAAGAACGGGTTCTGGGTGATGGGGTCAGGTTTGTCCTCCACAGGCTCAGCTTTTGGCTTGGTTGGCTTGACAATGGGCCGGAGGTTTGGCTTCTTCACCTCCTTGGCCGACACCTTGTGTCCACATTCCAGTCCCATCTCGTTTTTCAGCTGGAAGAGTTTGCCCTTCTCCGGCTTGAGCTCCGGCTTCTTGGTATCCTTCGGGGCTGCCGACTGCTTGGGTGGGATCATGGGCAAAATCATGCCTGGGGGCTTGGGGGGAGGTCTCTGCCTCTCCAGCAACTCTCCTTCTGACTTAATGATGGACTCCTTCCTGGGCGGAAGGCTGGGCTTCTCCTCCGTGTCGCGGTCCGAGATCTCCTCGTAGCCCCCGGAGAAGGACAGGTCCCCGCTGTCGGGAGCCTCCTTCCCCTTCCAGTCCTTGCCCCACCTCCCAGTGCAGTCCATGCCATTGGGAGGAGCCTCTGGCAGAGGCCGGCAGGGCCCTGTCGCCTCCTCGCCGGCGCTGCCGTCGGTGTCGCCGAGCCGCAGCTGCGCCATCTCGTTGGGAAGGGGAGCCAGGAAATTGGGCCTGGAGGCATTGCTGGTTTTCTTGTACTTATCAATGAAGGTGGCAGGAGCCCAGCCTTCCTTCTCCTCGATCTGGATGTACCACCAGCCGCTCAGGTTCTTCTCAATGACCTGCCAGGGTGAAAGGAGACCTCAGACAGCCGCTGTGCACTAAAGGGACTCTGGAACGATGGTAGGGCGACACGTGGCCTTGGTGCTGCTCCAGCCAAAAGCCATGGAATCCCAGGAGTGATTCCATCCTAAGGGGAGGGGAACCTGGTCCTGGCTGCCAGGGCAGGCAGAGGGCTGAGGAAGAGCTGCTTCCATCCCTCCCGGAGCAGGGTGCTGGGTGCTGGCGGTGGCCACAGCGTGGCACTGTTGGAGCAGCGATCCCGTGTGGATCCCACACTGCCCAGCCCCTCTGCAGCTCCACGAGCGGGGCTGGGGCCTGGGAGGGGCTGACTGGGGCAGCCCTGAAGGAAAAATCCTCCCAGAGAGGCAGAAATCACATCCGCACACGGAGAAAGCAAAATCACATCTGCAGGAGGGGTTCTGCCAGCAATGAGGGTGTGCCAGGAATTTTGGAAGGGCTTTTAACTTTACACCTGGCCTAGCTAAGGGGAAAAACTCCCATTTCTAACCCCATCCGTGGTGTGGGTTTATTTTCCGTTTGCTCAAACAGAGCACTCACACTTGGGGGACAGAAGGCCACCAAGAACTGTGTGGGGACAAAGTCTCTTGAGCTCCTACAGGTTTTTATCCCACTCTCAGAGCCTGGAATGTTAACAGAGACAAAAGCACGGCTCATTGGCACCCAGAACACCACGGGGAGCAGATCTCCCTTGCCTGGAAGGGGAGCTCCTGCCTGAAACAGGTGCCAGGGCAATGGGAGCCAGGAGCACTGCCCTGAAGTGAAGATGTGTGAAGGGGAAGGTGACAGCCTCACCTCTACTTTCATTCCTGCCTGGAAGCTGATGCCGTCAGGGATGGTGGTCTGGAAGTCAGCGATGGTGTAATATTCCTCTTCCACTTGAGGGGGGACAGGAGGCTTCGGCAGGTTCAAACCACGGGGCTGTGACAGGAGAACAGAAAGCCCATCAGTGTTTGTACAGCAGCTGTAACACCACATCCAGGCACGGGGATGAGGCCCCAGCCTTGGAGCAGAGCTCCTCTCCCACCCCCTGTGCCATTGCTGCCCTCCTACACCAGCTGGCACTTACTATGGTGAGGTCTCGGCGAGGAGGTGGCCTCTGCCTCATCTTTGGTGACTCTGTGGAGGAAGAATTGCAGATGCTGATGAGTTTCTCGCTTTTGAACACGTGTTCAGGAAAGACAAGTGACAGACAAAACAGAAAGGCCAGGACCAAACCTGCCCCAGGGGAAAGGAACCCGAAGGAGGAGCTCCTCAGCCCAGAACCCATCAGCCCAGAACGCGGAGTCACCCAGGTCACCCAGGTTTCAAGGGTATCCCAGCTGTCATGTTCTCCTGGGAAATGCAGCTGAGGTGACCACATGAAACTGCTTCTGCATTGCAGGGCTGACCCAGAGGACCTGGCCTGCAGAGGGGTTAAGATCAGAGAATCACGGAATCATGGAATGGCCTGGGTTTGAAGGGACCTTAAAATCATCCCATTCCTCTCCCTGCCATGGGCAGGGACACCTTCCACTGTCCCAGGCTGCTCCAAGCCCCGTCCAACCCAGCCTTGGACACTTTCAGGGATCCAGGGGCAGCCACAGCTTCTCTGGGCACCCTGTGCCAGGGCCTCCCCACCTTCATAGGGAAGGATTTCTTCCCAAAATCCCATCTAAACCTGCTCTGTCAGTTTGAAGCCATTCCCCCGTCCTGTAAAAAGTCCCTCTCCATCTTTCTGGTAGGCTCCCTTCAGGTGCCCCAGTTTTTGAGAGGAGACCATCTCCAGCTGACCCTGCAGCCTGGCAGGGGATGCCCACCCCATCTGCTGACCCTCAGCAGGTCGCTGGGCAGTGCTGTCCCTGTGCCCCCACTGTGTGTGTGCCACAGCCCCCCCAGACCCCGCTGCAGGACCCACAGGCCCTGCAAGTCTCTGTCAGCTCAGAGCCTCTTATTTTGCTCAAAACCTGAGGGGAAGGCTGTGTTTGGAGCCCTCCTGATCCCGCCCGGCACTTACTGCGGCGGATGTCGGCATTGGGCGGGGGCCGGCTCTCGAACCGCCCGTCCCTCTGGCCCCCCGGCCCGTCCCTGTCCCTGCTGGCCAGGACCTGCTGCCGGGAGATGCCGTCCAGATCCAGGGCACTCGAGTGAGCCGAGGAGCCCGAGCCCAGCTTCTGTGGGAACACATCTCCATTCCCCTTCCTGAGGTAGGAGGCAGGGGCCCAGCCCTCCTGGCCCTGGTACCTGTGGGGGCAAGGATGGCAGTGTCACTGCACAGAGCCCCTGTGCCACGAGCCCAGAGCTCAGCACACACCTTGGCTGAAGGCACTGCCAGCTCTGGGCAACAGGAGCTTGCCAGGCTCTCCATGGCACCAGGAGAGCTCCCTCATGACTAATGCTCCCACACAAGCTGGCCCCAGCCAGGGCCAGGGGCTGGGAATGCTGTGAAGCCCAGTTTTCACCTCAGCAATGGCACCAGTTCAGGAACGAAGCGCTCTGGCAGGGGAAGCAGAGGGAAAAAACCAGAGGGCTGCTGCTGGGATTGATGTACCTGGTCTTTGGAGAAAGCACAAGCCCTCTCCCTGCTGGCAGCCTGGATCCCTTCCCTGCTCTAAATCGGTTTAGGAGAGAAACCAGCCCCGTGAGCTGATTGAAAAACCACATCCACGGTGCCCCTGCCATGCCAGAGACTCTCCCCGCTGGCTGGGCCGCAGCCACCTCGTTCAGATGGCACCAACTACTGAGCTTGTAATTGCCTTCAGAGCTCCTGTGGCAGCCCTCCTCTGCTGAAAACGTCAGTGGATGTGTTTCTGGGCTGTGCTGCTGCCAAGAGCACAGGTTCAGTGTGAGGTTAAGAAAATTGCCGTGTGTGCTCCCACCCTGAGTTTGCTCGACCACAGAGAAGAGAAAATGAGCTTCCAGCAGAAAACAACCCTCAGCTCAGGATGGGCTGGAGCCTTTGGCTCAGCATGCCCTGCACACAGCAGAGCTGGCCCCGAGCTGGCCATTCCCTGCAGGAGCCTCCCACCAGAGCCAGGGGATCCAGCCTGCCCTGGGACACTCGTGGGTTTTCCCCTCAGCAGGATGGGAACGCTCTCACATTGCCCACTAAAGCTCTCACACCTTGGCACTGAAGATGGCACAGCCACCTCCCAGCACAGGAAATCAGGGCATTTCAAAGGTTTTCAACCAAAGCTGTGCTTGAGCATCAGATTTGTCAGGATGGAGAGAAATGAGTTCTGGTACTGCGCCCTCCCCAGCTCACAGACTTGCCTTGGGACTGAACACCCCACAGCCCCAGCTGCAGTGCCTGGGACAGTACCTGATTTTCCACCAGCCCTCCAGGTTCTTCTGGATCACCACCACCACAGCCCCTTTGTCCAGGTTCATTTCATCCTGGTCTCTGGCAGTGTAGGGGTAAATAACCGTGTACTTCTCCTCTGTTGGAAAGAAAGCGCAGTTTCACCGAGGAACTGTTCCCAGGAAGCCTGGCCTCAGCTGAAAAATGGCTATGAAGTGCTCTATATAAATGATAATTCTTGTAATTTCGGTGCAAACACACAGAGATACACAACCATTCAAAGGGAAATGACAGTGAAATGTATTTCAAATCAAACCCGGCTGCGTTTGGAAATGTTAACTTTGGAGAGTGACTCTGGCCCAAGAAGTTCCCTTAAAAACAGGTTTTCCTCTCCCTTAGGACTTAGAGACTTTTCACAGCTCATCACAGAAGCTCTTCCATGCATCCATTTCAGCTCAGATTTCTTTCTCAGAGCCTTTAAGAGGAACTGTCCTCTCTAAGGGGAGTGTAATCCCACAGGCATGAGGGGGCAACCCCATGCACACAGAAGTGCCCTCAAACTGCTCCAGAGCAGCAGATTCTTCACCATTCCTCCAGAGCTGCAGGAACTTCACCATTCAACCCCCAGGACATCAGTCAAAGCCATGTGGGGAGCCTGGAGAAGAGCCTGACATCCTGGCCACCAGAGCAAAGGATGTTAAGCAGGGATATGGATGTTCTTCCCTTAGGAGTAAGGAGAAACATCCTAAAAGCCATGCAGACATGTCAGACAATGGGTCCATCCATCCTCCCCTCTCCCTCACCTTGTCCTGTCCTCTCTGGAAGAAACACAGGGAAAGCATTGCCTGTGCTTCCAGCAGTGCCACAATAGGGTGAAGGCCATTTGGGGTAAAATCTGCCTGCAAAATCCACCCCTCTGGCCATCCCTATATCCCCACCATGCGGGTTTCCTGGATTTGTCTTCTGGAAGGGCCTGATTTCCCACCCCTTCATGCAGAGGAATCCAAGCAGAGAATGTCCTGTCACATCCAGCAGGACCAAAGTGGCTCTTCTCTCCTGACCCCACCTTGAGGCACCAACCCCAGGGCTCATGGTTATTCCAGGAACTAAGGCAGCAGTTCCAAGAATTCTGGAGTAATCCTCATCCTCTAACAATATGTGTGTTGGGGAAAAGCAGAAACTGCAGCTTCTGAGCCCGAAACAAAACGTGAGAAGGAACGGCTGAGAGAAGAGAAGGATGAGGGGCCTCGTGGAAGGCTGAGGAGCAGGGGTGGCACGCACTGAGGGCTGACACATGCACAGCCAACCAACATGCACAACACAGGGGCAGCCAAGAAAGTCTCTGTGTGGTCCACCTTGACCCCATCTGCTGGTGTACAAGTCCCCAAGAGTCCGGCGGCGGCCAAGGTGCCTGGGCAGAGACCAGTATCTCCATGGCACTGGGAACAGCATGGCAGGGAAGCAGGAGAAGGACAAGAGAGGACGTCAGGAGGCAGCACTTCAGGTCCAGAAGGAGACAGGGCTGACACAGAGTGGTGGTACAGAGACTCTGCTCACCTGGAGCCCTCCCCAGTCTGAGCCCCCCTCCAGCTGCCCAGAGGAGGGGCTGAGCCAGCTCCTGCTCTGCTCTGAGCACACAGAGTCACTGGGATGTGTTACCCAGGGGCATTCTGGATTTGCTCCAAGCACAGGCTGGAACCTTGTTATTCCTGCACTGTGGGCTCTTTGTTCTGCACATGTTGAGGTCACGTGCATTGGCTGAGGACCTGGGCTTTGCTCCTCCTCCAGGTCAGGTAAAACAGCTCCCTGGGCCTAAAGGAGGCACTGGGGTGAGCACTCCTTGGGCTTCAGCCCCGCTGTGGGGAGCAGAGAGGCCAGTGGATGCACCACCAGTATCCAGCTGCCCCAGTCCTGCTGCAGCACTGGGCAGGCAGGACCATTCCTGGGGTTTTGTTCCTTTTCCCAGGTTTAGTTCCTGGGTTTGTCCTCCCCCAGGCCCCATTCAGGGAGGGTGAGGCAGTGCTTCCAGCAGCTCTGTGCACTTCAGCAAGGGGAAGCTGGGGCAGATGCCTCCAGCAGCTTTGTACCTTCATCAGGCTGCATTGAGAACTCCTCCTGGACTCCATCCTGGGCCTCCAGGCAGGTCGCTGGCACCCAGCCTTGCTCCTCCAACGTGCTCACAAACCACCAGCCTGAGGAGAAAACAGCAGGAGGCTCAGCCAAGGGCTCACACCAGCCAAAAACTCCCTCCCTCCCTCCCTCCCTCCAAACCATGAGCCTGAGGGGCTGTGACCCCTTTCTTGCATCTCCACGGGAAACTGGGGTGACCCCAAAACAACAGAGCCAAGCACGGAAGAACTGCAGCTGAGTGACGTCTACAATTCCCTCCCTAGGAAAAGCAGGAGAGGCTCTGGGAGCTGAATGGCTCCAGCCACTGCAATTGCTTTTGGTTTGCCCCTTCATGGTTCATTTTCCCCCAGTGTGGGTCAGCAAGCCTGGGCTAATTAGCAGAGATGAATATCCTGTGTGTGAATCGATAGCTGAGTCCTGCTGCGCTCGCCTTCTTTGCATTCGTGGAAACAGCAATACTGAAAAGCTACGAGCAAATGCAGGATTTAAAACATCAGCTCTCCCACTGGAAGCCCAGCCAGCTCCAGAGAGCAATTCTGGGCCCCCCTGTGTGTCCAGTCAAAACCAACCCGTGCTGATCGCTTCTAAAAGCACAATTTGTGTCTTTAGGGGGGGAAAATAAAGACTGAGCATTACCCTCAGTGAGTCATTGAGAAAGACAACTAGAGGGAATCAGCTACCTGCATGGGAGGGAAAACCAGCGCTGACCTTTGATGAATAAATGATTTTCCACAGCTTTTGAGCTGGCTGTGCTAATCGTTTCATTTGCTTCAGGGTTGCTTTTATTTCTCTCGTTCTCAAACAGAGCTGCTGGTGCAGCTGATCCTCTGGGGACCAGCTCTCCAGAATGCTAAAATCTGTTTTCATGGTTTATCTTTAACTGCCCCCAACAAGCAATTTCTGTAAGCTTCAGGGAATAAATTCTCCACAAGTTGGGCCCACGGCGTGGCTCGGTCCCTTTGCAGAGGTTAAGAGCAAGTTTAAGTTTTGAAGCAAGCGAAGAGCTCGGCTGCCTGCCCACAGGAATTGTGAATGGACAAAGGGGGCTTTCATGGGCACCACCAGAGCGTCCCCCTCTGTCACTGAAACCAGCCTGCCAAGCCCAGGGATGGCTTTTGTCCTCAGGACACATCAGCCAAGTTTTTCAGCACGAAGAAGCACAAAGTAGAGACTGAAGAAGGTGGACGGCGCCTGGCGCTCAGCACGGGGGGGATCAGCCCTTAGAGCCAGCCCTGAAGCCTCATCCACACTCACACAGACCAAAACTGCTTCCTCCACATCCCACCTCAGCTCACCATCCCCGTGGGGTGCTCGGGGGCTGTTTTGCTTAAGGAAAACACTGAAACACAGGACGGCTCCTCCTGCCCCTGCTCCAGCCCCGGAGCCCTCTGCCAAGCCCAGCTCCCTGTACCTGATTCGTTCTTCTCAATGATATCCACCACCTGGCCCACGCACAGGCTGATCTCCGAGCTCTCCTGCTTCTGGTAGTCGGCCACCACGACATACTGCTCCAGCACCAGGGGCTCAGCCGAGGCACCGTCAGCTCCTGCACAGGGGGGACAAGAACCGACCCGTGTGCCAGGTCAGCACAGCCCCCAGGGCACGGCCACCGCCACCGAGCAGCTCCAGGACACCCCGGGGACCCCAGCGTGAGAGGGGTGAGCCAGAGATTTGGGCAGAGTGAGGGGGAGAGAGATCAAACCAGCAGCCAGGTGAGATGGCGACAGCCAGGTGAGACCTTCCGCTGCTGCCCACCAGAGCCACCCAAGCGACCTCACCACCAGCAGCACAGGAGCTCACAGCAGCCTGGACCTGCTTTGGGTTTAGGGGGCTCTCCTGTGCACATCAGCTGCCCCAAGGCACGGACCAGCCCAAAACACACGGCCTGCAGCGGGTTCTGCTGGGCTGAGGAGCCCCAGCACCTCGGCAGGAGGTGTTTTAGGACAGGGCAGCATCCCCCATCCTCATGGCCCCGCTGTGTTCAGCCCCCTCGCTTTGCTCTGCTCCCTGCCCGGCTCCTCCTGTTGCACATCCATTTAGTGGCAAAAATGGGAAAAAAAACCAGCCCGAGGAGGAGCAGAGGGGGCAGGACACAGCGGGAACAAAGCGTTCTTGTGGGCAGAAAGAGAAGAGCCGGCGGATCGCCGGGAGCTGCGGGATCGCCGGGGAGCGGAGCTGGACCGGCGGCAGGTGGCACTGCGGGATAAGGCGGGACAACCACGGGATAACCGGGACACCGGGAGCGCTGCGGGGTAACCGGGACACCCGGGACCACTGCCAGGCCCTGCTGTCACTGGAGGGGAGCGAGGCCAGCCTCCTTTTTAAACTCCCAGCCACATGCGTCCCTCTTCCTTTCCCCTGCATCCTCCAAAACCCCGCGGGCGTGTGCCCCGGTGGACTCTCCCTCTTTATTAGAATGAAGTTGCAGGACTCCTCTGTCTCCTTTTTGGACATAAACCTCTGGCGTTTGTGGATTTTCCAGACACTGAGCTCTGGCTTCCAACCCAACACTCTGCCTTGAAGCGTCCCAGCCTGTCAAGGAAGACACTGTTCCATTATTCCAGTCTCCCCTGCTGTGGTAAGGTTTAATTAATACTTGAAAAGTGCTCTGGAAGTAGGGGAGAGTTAATTACTACAGCACAAGTGATATGGAAGAATCACACGCCTGATTACAGGTGTTGAGTTTACAGGGCCTGTGCTTTACCCCGAGTCTCAAGTTTTGGCAGGGCAGAAATCACATCTGGGCCAGGCACAGCAGAAACACAGGACAATCCCCTCCCAGTCTCCAAGGGGTGTGAAATTCCATGGAGAGAGGTGGTTCCTTGGGACAATTAGGTGAAATGCAGCAGGGAAATTCAGACTGTGACCAAGAATGAGTTTCCAGGGCAAGTGCACCTGCACTGGGTGCTGCCCCATCACATCAGAGCTCTCAGCCTCACAAAAGGTCTTTCCTATGGGAGAACCCATTCCAGGGCATAGGAAACCTAAGGTGCCATTCTCACCCCAAAAGGGTGATGAGTAGACATGGACAAGTTCTTCAGGTTTCCCAGGATGTTCTGCTGCCTCCTGGAGAAGTTCTGTGCATGAGGTCACAACCTCTCCAGCTGGTTCTGAGAAAGTCAGACCATAAGGTCTGCAGGACGGTGTTATTCCAAGGAAAAGGAAGGAAATTGTCTGTGTTCAGCTGCTATAAACAGCACTCTGCAGAGCTCCAGGTGAGCTGGCCAAGGGCAGAGGATCTGTTCCTGCTCATGAAAGCTTCCTCCACACCAAAACCCAGAGGTGGGGCAGCAGACAGAGTTAAAAATAGCCCCCCAAAGTGAACAGTGGATGCTGGCACTATCTGTTCTACCAGCTCAATTAAAGGTTTGTGCTTCAAGCGAGCTGAGGATCTACCCAGCCCCTGAGAGAAGAATAACTACTCCAGGAAGGGATAAACACTCCCCTTTCTGCCTCCCTCGCTGTAATTACACCCCTGGCTCTGAGGCTATTTGTAGTCTCAGCAGCCAATTCTGGATCCTCCAATGTGCCCATTACACTGGCAAGAGAAGCCATAAAATGAGCTTGGAGGAAGAAGGAGGCGTTAATTTCGGGAGCATCTTCACCTGGCATAATCATCCTCAACCACAAAAACACAGCCTGGAGTGAGCAGCAGCATCCTGTGCACGGCCAGACTCGGGCTCCTCTGAAATAGCAACAGTGGAAAGCTTCCCAGGGAGATGGGAGACAGCAGAAAGCTCTGCAGCTGGGGAGGGAGGAGGAATTCGTCCCACAGGAGAGGGGGTTTGCTCAGGCAGGAGCACAGACCGTGCAGGCTCAGCACTCCCCAGCTGTGACAACGACACAAACGTGGCCTAGAAAAGGGGAGTCCCTCGAGTCAAGGGACCACTGAGGGCCTTGGGCTGGGCTTGCAGAACTGATGCTCACCCTGGATGCAGGAGAGACACTCAGCACATCCCAGAACCAACCCCAGGGCTTCTTGTTTGCCCATTCACCCAAGGGTTGAGATGTACAAAACCCGCAGGGAACCTCACAGATATGGGGCTGCTTGGGAGGTTTCCAGCCTTTCCAGCTTCAGCTTTGCAAGTGCCAAAGGAGAGGAACTTCTAACAGAGCTTGGACATTGGTGCTGGCAGAGGGAAACGAAGAGCTCAGCCCTGAATTAGGGGCACAGGTATTTGGGTTTGCAGCCTGTTGCACACTTCAGCCTTTGCCTAATGCATCTCCCAAAAATGTCATTCTTTGGATAAATTTCCTTCCCCCTCTGCTTGTGTGGATTGAATCCAGAGCTCTCAGGACAGCCCCTCTTCTTCCAGACCTGAGGAGTTTGTGATGATCAGTACTGCAAGAGGGCCCTTCCTCCTGCTCTCACGTGAGACGGGCACTGAACGCTGTGCTGAATTCCTTGCAAACCCTCTCATCTCTCCGGGGATTCTTGCAGAATTTGGAAAACAATCACATGGAAATACCATTCACCAGTGCAGTTTCAGAAAGCTCCCCTTCTGGCTGCTGTGTTTTCACTGCCTCCCCTCAGACCAAACGCTGTGGTTTGGGGTCTCTCTGCCCTTGCAAGGACATCCCACAGCACAGCAGAAGGGACGTGGGCACACAAGAAAGCAGCAAAAACCCAACTGGCAGAGGGGCATTTGAGGTCTCTGCCAGCCTCCTCGGGCAGCTCCACCCAAATATAAACTCTGGAGGAGTTTCAGGTTTGCCTGCACGAACCCATGGCTCTCCATCTGTGCTTTCTGTGGAACTGTGAGAGGCAGGGAGAGCAGAAACGCTCAGAACAGTCTCGGGCACTGATGGGATGACTACTTTTAGACAAACCCAAATCAGTGGCCAAGGCAGAGCCCCAAAGTCTGGGGAATAATCCACCCCCTGCAAGCTGCAGGCTGTGCAGAGCCCACGCCTCAGGCTCAGGCAGGTGGGATTACAAATGCTGGTAAAAAAAGCTAAGCAAAGACAGCAGATTGTATTTCCAGTGCTCACACACACCGGGCCCTCCTCAAAACTCCAAATGTCATCTGAGTCTCGTGGTCACCACAGGAGCAGCACTTTAACCCACTCTGCATCCCAGTGTTTGCTCAGATCCCATTTCCAAACCGGGCTTGCTGCTGCCAGGAGCTCAGAGCTCTTTCCAACACTCTCCTCTAGAGCAGTTCACCCCCTCTCTGGCAACTGGGAAATAGCTTACTGTGGAAAATCCTCGTGATTTTTGTTTGCTAGCAGCTGCTGGATGACCCCTCCTCAGGGACATCCTGGATTGAAGGAGTATTTTCTGTGCCTTGCTGCACATTTGCTGCCTCCAAGCAGGCCTGGCTTGAAGACCCAATGAACCATTAGGGATTTCCTCAAGGTATAGGAGGAGCTGGGGTGGCAGCAGCTGAACCAAACCCTGATTCTGCTGCCAGGAAATGCAAGACAGCGAGAGGAGTCTCTGAACACGTCTGGCACGAGGCATCAGCCCTGTATCACATTACTGACACCAAACACCTTTCCCTGCTGGCTGCTCCCAGGGGCAGAACAGCACATCCTGCCTTGCCTTGGATGTTATCCAAACTCTTCCTTCCCAATGGAGAACTCCTGCTTCTCCAACAGGCAGTGCCCTTAGATTGAATTTCGCCCTCACTGCACTGAGTTATGCAGCAGAAGTTTTCTTCCTCTTCTTCTCAACCCTAGAGAAGCCTTCCCTTCTCCTGTCCCCAGCACTTCAGGACAGAGCCAGGTTGTGCTTGCAAATGGCTCATGAGAGCTTTAAAATGACCATCCCAGTGTCCTGCTTGGGCAGAGAGCAGTCAGAGATCGAGGAGAAAACGCTGTCCAAAGGTTTTAACCATTTAAAACCCCACGAGTCCCTCAGGAGAGCACTCAGCCCATGACAACAGATAAAACCAGGAGCCACCAACAACATCAGAGCTTCCCATCTGCAGCCTACAGCCAGGCTCAGTGAAGACACTGGGACACCATCAGCTCCTGAAGGAGGGATGAGCTGCAGCTCCAGGGGAACACAAAGTGGAATCAGGTCTTTGGGTCTGCCCTGTGCCTCTCCTCTCTCTTGCAGGAGGAACCCTCTCACCTACAAGTGGGTTTGCTCACACAGGTGATGGCAGTGCCAACTCTCTGGCCAAAATCCTTTCCACCACCAATTTCAGCAGAATCTCCATGCAGCCAAAGCTCAGACCTTCCTTCCCAAACAACCTCACACAGTTTTCATACCTTCTGCAGCACCAGGAGCTGAAAGATGCCTCCCTAACCCACAGATCAAAGGCTCTTCCACTCCTCTCTCCTGCTCTTTCTGGGAAGCTCAAATAACCCTAAACCACACCAACAAGGGGGTCTTTCAGGGATGTCCCCTCTCTTGAGGAGCAAGGGCAGAGCATCCCAGACCCAACCACCTTCCCCAAGGCTCCCAGCTGGTGCCACAGTGAAGGAGAAGGTCCTGGCTGCACCAGGAGACTTTCAGCCCCACGCTGCCCCCAGGCAGCTCAGACATTCCTCTGGTCTCCTGAAATTTTACATCCCCACCCCTGCAGACCTTCAGCAGGACCTGGGGCACCAGGAGTCAAGCCCCAGCCCCTGTGCCACCTCCCCATGTCCACCAGCCACCACAGAAAGCTGCAGGGGACGTGACAGCTTCTGGCAAGGGTGACAAGCTTCTTGCCCAACCCCAGCTGAGCAGGTGTCCCCCCAGAGAAAGGCAAAGCAGAGCAAGGCAGGAGCAGCTGTTAGTACCTCTCTGCAGGAAAGAGGCCGTTCTCTGGATAATCCCTGATGAAGGAACAAAAGGACGGGAGACAAGGCATGAGGCAGGGAGGGGATGGACTGGGGGGTCCAGCAGTGGGTACAACACCTCAAGGGGTGGAGGGGGAGGCCAGGGCAGTGCTGAGAGCTGTGGGCATCTGACCCACCTTGGGGAGCGCCACGGAGGTTCAGGGGATACGGGATGGGGGCTTGGAGGCTGCAGTGAAATCCCAGTGGATGGAGGGGGCTCACTGTGCTGGGGAGCCCCACGGGGCAGCAGAGCAGGGGTTGGGTTGCCACGGGGCTGGGAGCTCGCCCCACAGCAGGACACCTCGGCTGTGGGTGAAAGGAGGAGTTGGTGTAACCAGCAGAGAGGAAAAGGAGTCCTTACCAGACCTCTTCTTTCCAGTGGGCTCCCTGAAAAAGAGAAGGAAGAGCGTCAGCAGAGCGAGGAGACAGTTGGGGTGTTGGTCGAGTGACAAAGCCACCCAGGAAAGCACAGCTGTGCTGGCTCTGGTGGGGCCACTGACCTCCCTCAACCAGCTCATGTCTCCCTGGGCATCACCCACCCTTCAAACAGCCTCTTTTCATTTAGAAATTTAATGTTTTGTCCTTCCCTCGGTGAGCTTGGGTTGCTGGCCTGGCCTTGCAACTCCCACCGAGCCACTCGGTACCACCTCAGGCACTCATCCATGGAAGTATCAATAAAATTAAATAAAATGCAGCCAAGATGGAGTGGAAACAAACAGGACATTGTTACAGAAACTGGAGCCTGCTGAATTCAGAGACTCAAAGACCTGAATGCCATGTCCCAGGTGCAGAGATCAACAGAGGAATCGATGGGAGAGAGCATCGCAAAGATTTCTAAACAGAGGCAGCGTTGCAGAGCTAAATCAGAGTTAATTAATAAGCCCAGTTAAAATTCCACCAGTTCAGAGCTATGACAGGGAAGGGAGGCAAAGCAAGGCCAGATGAGCAGGCTGGAGATCAGCAGGTGGGAATGGCACCCTCATGCTGATGGCAATAACTGGTGTTTTCCCCCTGCCTTCTGCTAAACCTATCACTGTAACTCATCCCCTGCTTCCTTTCTCCGGCTGCTCCGTCTGGCTGAGGGGGCAAGGCAGGAGCTGCAATTTCACTTTGCTGCTGGGATGTTGCTGGCAGGGACACAAAGAGCTGCAGGTCTGAAGAGCAGCAGCCCTGGCCCAACCACCTCAGAGGGGACAGGAGCTCAGACAAGACAGGAAACAGCAATAAACCCCCGGCAGCATCTCCTCCTCCTCCTCGGATCCCTGTGGAGCAGAGAAGGGCAGAGGCAGAGCTCACATGCTCAGCTCCCTGGGAACTCATGGCTCCAGAAGAAGAGAAGGAAAAGCCACTCTGCCTTGCACTGTGAATCTCGTTTAGCTCCAGCCCCCCCCCAGCACAGTTACAAGGCACTGATGCACAGCTGTGACAGGAGGACACCAACCAGCCCCACAGAGGTGGCAAAACCCAGGACTGATTCTCCAGCTGCTTCCCAGAACTCTGAAGGCAAGGGTTCCTGTGTGACTGGAGCCTCACTTAAAGCTCTGAGCCAGCACCACAGTCTCAGTGGGCTCAGCTCAGCGTCCTTCAAGAACCTCATAATCCCCTGAAAGGAAACTTTGACACATGGAGAACTCTTAGCTCGTTTAATAACCCCCATGCCATGTTTTTTTAGGAAAAGAGGGTCAGGTTTCTCCAGCATCTTCTCTAGGCAGCATCCCTGGGGATCCAGGGATGGGAAGGAGTGAGATGGGGAGCACAGGGGTTTAGCAAAGTGAGCAGGTTGGAAGGTAAATTAAAAACAGATACAAAGGGGCTGCTTTTCAACAACCTGTAAGACAACTGTTAAGACTACTCACTGCAGGATTCTGGGACACTGAAAGTCTTTGTGGACTTACAGGGTCATAATTCAGACAAGAAATGTTAATTAAAATTCATCAATTATAAACTCAGGTCTAAAGAAGAGTTGTTACAATCTGGCTTGACTTTCAACCCTTTCCATTTAGTGGCTGCTGGGCCAGGCAGGTCCCTGAGCTGCAGGGAGGTGGCCCTGAGGTTGTCACACAGAAAAACCCACCTTGCAGTGGGACTCACAGGAGAAAAGTGCCCTCACACGTGGCTTTGGAGACCTCAGCACTGTCCCTGCTGCCACAGCCAGCTCATGGAATAGGTGAAGGACTGGAGCACCAACATGAGGAAAACAACTCCAGCTGCTGCAAACCCACATAGGAGCCACAGCAAACGAGACGGATCTGAGGTCAGCATTCCAAGGAAACATCTCCCTCGTACAAAAAAACCCCTCTCTTGTAAAAAAAAATCCTTCTGTAATACAGTAATGCCACCGAAATAGCTGTCAGGAGGGGGCTCATCTCCTGGGCATTCAGCAAGCTTGGAGAGCTCTGCAGAATTTATGCAGGCGAGGAATGGGGTACAACAGAGCCCTTGTTTGGGAGAAGTGATGTTTAGCAAATGCTCCAGCAGCACTGAAAGGAGCTCCTGTCCCCACACTCCAGGGCCACTGCAGAGTCAGCCAAGCTGAGCCCTCAGGCTCAGAACCTGCCCTGGAAGCTCAGAAAAGCCAGTGCTCTGTCCAGGGACCTGGCACAAAGCAGATTTCTGCAGGAATTGGGTATTTCTGTCTGCCGTCACTCAGGAAAGACAGTTCTCAGCAGAAAGGGAAGGAGGAGGCTGCTTTGGAGCTGGGATCCAGCCCCAGCTCCTGGAGAATGTGCACGTAGGCATCAGGAGAACTGCAGCCCAAACAGCTTGGTGTACAAGCTGTGATCTGTCTGCAGAGCAGGACACGACCCAAAAGCTACAAGCCAGCAAGGATCCTCATCCCAACCAACATCCATCAACTCATGGCTCTCTGGTTTACCAGCAAAAGCTCCTGGAGTGGCTTCCTACAGCTCCTCCGTCCTAGAGCAGGGACAAAGTTCAAAGCAACAACTTTTCTCAGTGTCTTATGCATGATGGGCTGCTCAGCTCCCAAAAAATCCCAATGAAAGATGCTTTTAATGGAAGAGGTTTCTCCCAGCCTGGGGTACATCCCATCCCCAGCCTCTGGGAACAGCACCACGACAGCCCCTTCCCCAGCACACCCCACTTGTGACTGTGGGCAGAGAATAAAGAGCTACTTGGTAACATTAACAGCTTGTTAGTCATGAATATTAATCACTTATTAATGACTATTAGGGCCTTGCTTCACTACAGGGTTAAGCTGGGCTCCCGCATGTCCCACAGTTGAAATTCAGCTGGAGGAGAGAGAGCAGCTGAATGCCTTGACTCAGCAGTGGCTCCGTGCCCAGCCCTCCAGACTTCCCCAGCCTTATTCCAGCGACTCTGCTGCGGCTGCAAACGGCTCTGAACTGAAACAGGGTGGATGGGAGGTGAGGGGGGTGCACACAGCAGCTTCCCACCTCAGCAGCCCAGCATCCTGTGCTGGTCAGACCTGCTCAGAGGCGTGGGGAGCAGGAATTTGATGACTTTTCTTCTTTGAAGCTGCAGGGCTTCCATCCAACACTGAGGAAAAAAATCCCACATCCCCTAGATTGCTAACTTTCCAGAGATTTCTTTTTCCATAACCATTTATTTCTCTTCTCCTTCTTCCCCCACCCCCTTCCCACTGCTCCTCACAAATTCTTCTGGATTCAGCCTCATTCTGACCCACCACCACTGGGCAGCCCTACGAGCTGGAAGCAGTGGAGTAATCCCAGTCCAGAGCTTGCTGGACAGGGATCCACATCACAAAAGCCACCAGTTGTCCCAGCCAGTAGAAACCCTGCCACCTCCCTCTGCTCTCCTGTTTGATGTGGTCTCTCCAAGCAGGAGCACACAGGGAAGTTAGGGATGAGGAAAGAGGGGATGGAGGAAGGGCTTCACCTCCCTCTCCCACCCGCCAGCTGCTGGGAGCTCCTGTCCCAACTCCACTCCTGGCTGTGACATCCCCGCTGGAAGCAATGGTGGGAGAAGGAGGATAACATCAGAATTTGACCCTTTTCCTCTCCACGGGACAGGCTGGGGCTTGGAGAGCAGGTGGGAGGTCGGGAATGGCTGAGGAGCTCAGCTGAGAGCCAGCAGTGACCTGTCTGTGTTGTTCAGCACAGGGCTGCTGAAGGGAGCTGCACTGCAGGAAAAGCAGGAGAGGCCTGGCTCAGCACAGGGAGAGCTCCAGCTCTGGGGAAAACAACACCACAGGGGCCTGGAGAGAAATGCAGGGGCTGTCCAACCTCCTCTTTCCATTCCCAAACACTGCCAGAACCAAGCACTGAATTCACCCTTTGCAGTTAAACCAGAGCTCCAAGAGCTGCAGTTAAACCAGAATTCCATGAACTGCAGTTAAACCAGAGCTCCAAGAGCTGCAGTTAAACCAGAATTCCATGAACTGCAGTTAAACCAGAGCTCCAGGAGCTGCAGCCAGCTGTGGCCATTGGCAGGGATTTGCCATCCTGGGCTGATGTGAGTTTGGATGGACCCTCACCTGCACCCCAGACAGAACAAGCACAGGGTGGATCCAACAGCACTCACAGGCTGCCCCTTCACTGCCACCAGCTGCCACCCTCGTGGGCAGGGGGTGACCAGAGGTGCCAGCCAAGGGAAGGGACAGGGAGTGGGAAGGCTCCAGTGAGAGTGGCTGCCTGCCTTGGCACTGATCGTGCTGACCAGACCTTTTCCCCTCCCTCATTCCCACCTCTCAGCCATCCAGCACAAAAATCTGTCTTTCCCCTTCTTTTTTTCCTTTCCCCCACTCTGCTCATGGCCTGGCTCCCTTTCAAATTCCCGGAGCAAAGTATTTATCTGCTGGATGAAGGATGACATCCGGCCAAACCCCAGACACGCCATCACGTCTGATCCAGCCCAGCCGTCTCTCACGGCTCCCATCTCGTTATTGCTGAGCTGGCAGCATTCCAGGCCTCGGGAATGGGCTCCCAATCCCTCCAGAGGAGAGAGTCAAGGACTTCTATTAATTAGCATTTTGAATTGTAGCTAATAAATACCCCTCTGGCATTTGGAGTGGGATGGGGACACACAGCGGGGATGTCCTTGAGATGCTGTAGGGTTTGGCTGCTGGAGGCAAAGGGACAAGAGGCACCCACTGAGTCCCTCTGTGTGCTGTGAGCTTCAATCTCCTCCCTGGAGAGGAGCAGGCAGGAGAGGGAGCACGGCCACCACTGGATCCAGCATCACCTGCTCGCCCATCCAGCCCTGCAACGGCCAAAACTCACCAACACACAGAATTCTGCACACAGGACCCTGTGGAGTGTCCCTGAGGATGGACCCCACACCACAAAAACGTGCCTGGGGTTGGGCTCTGGGCCAGTCCCTTGTCTCTCGGACCCAAAGCAGGGAGGTGACAGGGGACTGGCACTGATGGCTGCAGGGATGGAGGGCTGGGAGCTCCAGCTGCAAACACAGCAGCTCACAGGGCCGCCCCACTCAGCACCCAAAGGTTTCCCCACACACAGGAATGCTCTGGCCTCGTTTCTGGCTCAGCCTACAAGGCAAAATAAAGGTGAGGGGTGCAGGTGTGGGACTGAAGCCACCCTTCCATCCCCCTCATGCAGGCCCCAAAGATCCCTGCACAGGCAGTGCCCCACATCCTCAAACAGCTCCACCCTCATGGTACCTCCTCTCTGATGTCCTTGCAAGCTGATCTTGTCCTGGTGTCCCTCGCTTGCCCCTGAGCTGAGCCTTCCCTGAGGGATGACCTTCCCTGAGGGATGACCCATGGGGCAGCAGGTTAAGTGGTGAGCAATAGCTGGGCAGGACAGATGAGAGCATCAGCGACAGCAAGCAATTAGTTAATGGGCTCTGAGGCTCTCAGACCAATCTCATCAGTGACCAGGAGCTGCAGGAGAAATGATGACAGGCCAAGCCAACAGAAACAGGAGCCAAAGGAGGGAAAGCAGGGATGGGGGAAGGGGGAATTAAGAGAGGGAATGAAAATAATCAAAAAGCCAGGGAGAAGATGTAGTCCACACACGCATGACGCTGAGCTGGAGACCTGACAGGCTCAGTCGCTGCTCAGAGGAGAAAAACAAAATCCCTTTATCTACCTCCACACCCTTCCAATCGAGAACAGTGTCAAATCAATTTATTGCCTTGCCCCTCGCCATTAATCAGGCTTCCTCCACTGCTCAGGCTCTGCTGGAGCTGTGTCACATGCAGCAGGAAAAGGGAGAGCAGCAGAGCAGGACACGGAGGCGGCTGCTCAGATTTATCCTGCTCATGATTAGTAAGGGATGGGTGGCTCCTGGCCAGAGCAGCTCATAGTCACAAGACTTAGAACCACACAGAGTTGCGTAAAGCATGCAAGAGTCCCTGCAAACCTTCCTGGGTTTGCGTGGAGAGGCTCTGGAGCGTTGTTATGGATGGGGCTCGTGGATATGGCTGAGGGAAAATGCCTTTCCAGTGAGGCAGAGGTTGCTGCAAATGCGTGGAGTGAGGTTGTTCTGGCTGATCATGCTCCTGAGAATGGTATGTGCAAGCAGAAAGAGGCTCAGGAGGAGACCAGCACCTCACGGGGTCCCAGAGAAGCGTTTCCACTTCCCCACTGGAGAGAGGTGTCCACACTGAGCTGCACAGCCTCTCCACGGAAGTCTCCAAATCCCAGACCTGTGACCCGTGATGGAATTGCTGATGAACACCAGGGTCGTGGATACCAGCAAGTTCAAGGCAGTTTGTGCTTCATCCCCATCCCAGTTTGTGTCTCACCACCATCCCAGCAGTGGCATCCCCCCACCCCACTTACTCCTTGGGGGGGGTCAGGTCATCAGGCCGTGTCTCGAAGAACTGGAGCACCTCCTCGCACTGGGAGATGTAGGGAGGCAGCTGGATCAGAGCCTGAGGAGGAAACAGAGACAGCGGTGATGGGAAGCACTGAAACTGTGCAAGGAGCCCAGTGAGGACCCCTGGGAGTGCAGGGACCTGGGACGTGAGTGGCACCCATGGGGTTGCTGGCACAGGCTGGGGAGAACCACAGCAAACACTTCCACCCACCACCCCACCCCTTTGCAGATCAGGACTAAAGGAGAACAAGCAGAGAGTGCCCAGGCCCTGCTTAGCAGCTCCAGCCTTTTGGGCAGATGTTGTGTCAGAGGGTGAGAGCCACAGGGATGTCCATCCCAGCATCCAGCCTCCCAGCTCAGTTTTCCCAGCATGGAGCAGCCATCCTTGGGAAAGGCTGGCCAGTTGACGCGTGGCACACTCTCAGTGCCATCCCAGCACATCCCAAAAATGCTCCACTGGGCAATGGCAGCTTGGGAAGAGGCAGGGAGAGAAGCAAGGGAGGCAAAAGCACGGACAGCAGGGCTGGGAGGCTGCTCTGCTGCTGTGCAATGGCAAGAGATGTAAAATTCCCTCTGCTTCTTTCCCTTCGAGGAAATCTGCTGCAAATAAGCTTCAGCAGTGGGACTTGCAGGGTGAGAGTGCCAGGCTGGAGGGCTAATGGAAAAAGGGAGCATTTAAAATCAGGGAGCAGAGCTGCAGCCAGACCTGGAGCAGATTTTTAACCAGTTTTGGGTGTAATTCCCCCTCCCCTCTGTTTGCTGCCCCAGCAGTCTGGTGACAGCAGTGTGGGCAAAGCAAACCTCCCCTCATTTCTCTACTGCAGACAAAGCCACAGCTGCAGAGCCTCAGGGTTACCACAGGCATCAGATGTGGCTCCTTATTGCCCCAAGTGCTGGCCCCAAAGCCCTTCCAGCCATCCAGCAGCCAGGCCCTCAGTGCCAGCACAGCAGACTGTCAGACCACTAATCACGGGCCAGATGTGAACAGGATCATGTGAGACACAGCAGAGAGAAAACCACTCCCTGCGTGGCTTTTGGGTCCAGGGAAGGGCTATTCAAATACCAGGTTTTGCATGGATGCCATTCCCATGTGGTACCACTCCCCAGTTCCAGCATCCCATGATCTGAGCCATTTCCCCCGTGCCAAAGTCACTTGGATTTTGTGGCCTGGAGAAGGCTCCGTGCCCTCTGAAAGCAGGGGATGATCCCAGAGAGCAACCTGTGCTGGAAGGAGGAGAGACAAGGCCCACAGCTCGTTTCCCAGGACCTTTTGAAGGAAGCCCACCTAGAGCAGACTCTGCTGAGCCAAGCAACCACCCTGCTGGCCATGGCCTACAGCAGCTGTGGCCACTACATCAGAAACAGTGGCACAAACAGCCTGATGTCTGTCCCACCTCTGGTCCTGCTGCCCAAAGCAGGGACCTGGGCAGGGCCATTAGGACACAGCTTCAGCCCACGGTGCTGGAGCCACAGCAAAGTCACCTTTCCCATCCCCCTGCAGGCCTGAGGGGAAAAGCCATTCACCAAAGACAGGGAATCCTTGTTGGATTAAATTAGCCCAAAATCCATTTTGCAGGCAGTGAGAAAGGATTATTCTCTAGCAGCAGTGTTTTTAGTGGGCCACCCAGTCTCTTTGGGGTAGAGCATCACCACTCCTTCATCAACCCCCCTCTAAAACTTTCTCAAAATCCCTTAGGCAGGAGGCAGGCAGATCCCACACCATGAGAAAGACCAACAGATGTGGAAGACAAAGAGAATAAAGTGGAGAAATGGGAAGACATTTCAGGCCTCCTCTCCCTGTCCTTGTCATTCCTACGGCTGCTTGAAGTCTCATTCAGCAGCTCATTGCTCTAACCAGTTGCTCTGATTCCTTCGCTGCTTTTCCTGCACCTTATCCTAAATTGCCACGTTTTTCAGTACAACAGGAGCTGGAACAGAGCCCTTCAGCAGGAACACTGCCTTGTGAAAGCAATGGTTCCCCCCTTGCTCCTCCTCCCTGCTTCCACCCCAAATCTCACCCATCCTCTTTGCAGGGCCCTCCCAGAGAACGAAGACGCCCAACTTCCCTCAGAGGAGATGGCAATAAAGCAGAAACTTCCTTTCACAGCTTTCTCCTGCTAATTCCTTGCTCGTTTTACATCTCTGCAGCCTCTGGTCAGTCCCACACCCACCTCAGCTCAGCTGCTTTCCGGGTAAGCAGCAGCAGCTCAAGGCCAGGCAGGGAGAGCTCGGAACTCCTCGGTGATGCATTAACGGAAGGAGCAGAGCACAGCTCCCTAAGTGGGTCATATAACATCAGCCATTACGTTCCAGTTGTTAAGTCAGATGGGTTCATTATATTTTATGCCACTAATGGCATCGTTCTGAAAGAAGCAGCTGCAGCATTTTATCACCGAGGGACGTTTTCTTCCCCAAAATTGAATTTACTGTCTGTGGAGCTGACACAGTTCAGTGGCTCGGCAGACAAGGGGCCAAGCACCATCAGCTTCCCCCACGACAGCTCAGAGCACACCTTGTACCACGTCTCCATCACTCTGCCCTCACCTGCTGTCCTGGCCCGCAGTGTTCCTCATCTGCAGCCCCTCTGCAGAGCTGTCAAGATGCATTTCCTGATTCAGCCCCATCCTTGGAGTTGTTATTCCAGCCATGGCTGAGGCCCAAACCCCACAGCCTCTCCCACACCTCCCTCACCTAAGGGATGGGATGGATATTTTACCATTTTCCCATCTTGTCCCATGCGTTTTACTGTCTTTGCATGTATTTCCAACAACATTCAGACTGGATTTTTGAGGTACCAGTCCTACCTTGAGGCCATTCCATGGCTGCTGCAAGTACCACAGAATCACAGAATGAACTAGGTTGGAAAAGACCTTTGGGATCATCAAGTCTTTGACGTGACGAGATGTGACACACTCGATTTGATTTGTGTGAAAATAATTTGTCGTGGACTTCAGTATTTTGTTTCCCCTGCCAAAAAAAAAAATCTGCCCGTAAATCATAATTTCCCTTGCACTTAAGCCCAGTTTTATATCCTTCAAGAGCATGGAGCAAATTGTCTCAGCCTTCTCTCTGTTCCAATAATTTTCTGAGGTACAAGTCATCTTACCCTGTGCAAATAACTGGTTTTTGTAACCAGTAACTGGAGTTTGCATCCCAGTTTGGAACCACCCCACCATCCTACAGCCTCAAGTGCTGCCTGCTATATAAAACAGGTCTTCTCCTAATAGATGGGAAAGGAAAGGGGAGCTGAGTCCTTCAAACCAAGTCCTGCATGCAACCACTTCACTCCAAACCTGTGGTGATGGACACAGCCAGGTCCTTTCCAGCCCTTCCAGAGCTGGTTCTGCTTTGCAGCTGAAGAAAGGACAGGAGGAGGGCAAAGCCCAGCAGCAGGGTGCAAACTGAAAGGGGGCTGGGCACCTCTGCCCCCTGCAAGGCCAGGCCTTCAAACCCCCAACATGAATCCCAAAGAGTGAAAAGGGAATCCCTGAATGGGTTTCAATCCAAAAAAAGGAATTGATAGTAGGGAATAAGCCACACTCTCCCCGTGCTCCCAGCACTGGCACACCATGAGATGCTATCAGTCCATCAGGATTGAGCTGGATCAAGCTGGGATTGTCCTTGGTGGGTGTTGCAAACCCCTCTTACCTTGCAGTACTCATCAATAGGGATCAGGCGCTTGACGGCGACGTCGCGGATGTGGCTCCGGCGGAAGAGGATCTTCCCTGAAACAGGAGACAAGGACAGGTCAGCACAACCCCCACACACTCTTTGGAATCCCTCTGATTCCCTGCACACCCTCTCCTTGCCAAAAGCCCCATATGCCCCCCCCAAAGAAGCCCATTTCCTCACACCGATTAAATACCTCGTCAGAATCAGGCACAGTTAAAGCGGCAAGGAGGTACCAGGAGAGAGAAGAGGAAACAATTCCCAGCAAACTGCATCCCTGTGGTCTTTGTGTGGCAACGAGAGGAAACAGCCCCCATCAAAGCACGTGCCTGACCCCTCACAGTTTGCTGGGGTGGACAAAACCCCTGGCAAACACTGGGCTCGCCAGAGCAGGACATCCCTTGTCCCATTGTCCAGGGCATCCAGGTCTAGTGTGGGCAGCAGCCAAGCCAGAGGGTTTTTCCCTGGGCAGCTCCTGGTCCTGGAAGCCACAGTGTCGGGACTACAGCTCTGAGTCAGACCTATAGAATTTTCCTTCCTGTCTGGGGTTTATTTTTGTTCTTCATTAATGGGCTCCTCTTGCCACTCCGTTTCCTCCCCTCTGCCTTGTGGCACAGGCCTCTTTCCTTTGAAGCCTAATGAGTCCTAAATGCTTCAAGCTGCTCTCTCAGGGAACAGCTTCTTTGGCATTTAACGAGACAAAAGCCATTAGCAGACAGTGAAACAGATCCGTGATCAAAAGGGTTGGTATGTGGCAGGATTTCAGACCTCTTCCCAAAGCTCCAGGAACTGGCACAGCTCTGCAACACAGTCACCTGGAAAACTGTGGGTTGGGGGGGGTGGGTGGTGATGAAGTTCCCTCAAGTTCCTCCTGACATCTCCAATACCACAGGAAAGTGGTTTTTGTGCCTGCTTGGGTTTCCAATCCCACCCCTGAACCCAAGGAGAGCAACGTCCATGGAATAACCCCTTCATTTATCAAAGAGGTCACCATGGGGCAACCCAGAAGCCGAACTCCCATCTCCCATGCCAACACCATCCTTGCAAACCACGTGAGAGCACTTGGAGAGTCACACCATGGCTTTGGTCCCTACTGTGGGTCTTCCCAGGAGCCCTGGAATTGCTGAAGCCAGAGGCTGGGTGCTGCCAAGAACAGGACACAGGAAAACGGCCACATGATCACCACCATTTAAAATCCAGGGCTGGGTCGTTTATCCCAGTTTTAAATCCAGGGCTGGGTCACCCCCTGTGCTTCTCCCTGACTTGGCCAGGAGCTGGATCACGGGTGACCTGTGCAAGCTGCCAATGCATTTTTGGAACAGAGATGAACTAAAGCCAAGCCAACTTCAGCTTGCAAAGAGCACGAGCAAGAGCCTTCTGGAGGAGCCAAATCTCCTCCCAGGCTCAGTTAATGCTTTGAAACAGGAGCACACAGCGAATCCACTCAGTGTCAGCTCCCTCCCTGCCCTGCAGTGAGAGGGATGGGGTCAGGCCAGCTCATCCCAGGATTGTTCCTCATTTCTGTGCTGTTGGCAGCAGGGCTGGGCCATTGCTGGTGGGAAATGCTCTGCTCTGCAGTGCAGTCCTTCTCAAAGCCCACCAAGAAGAGCCAAACCTGGCAGTCTTTGTGATACAGTGAAAAAAAAAATCCCCCTCTACTCAATCTTTTTCGATTTTGAGGGTGAATACCCTGGGAACAGGGAATTTGTCTGGAAAGACTGGGAACAGCACCCAGGCCGGAGCTCCATTCCTTGCCCTGAGCAATTATTTTCCATCTGACAAGAGAATGATCAAGTTTTCCCTTCCCATCAGCAATCCCAGGGTGTTTGCTGCCGAGGATTCTGCTTGAGTGATGATTTCTGAAAAGATGAATGGGTCACACCCGTTCTGTTGGCAGTGGTAAGGAAAGGCTGTTTTGGTTCCAGGTCTGCCAAAATGAAATCACTGATGGGTGGGTAGGTTATAAATGGCTGAAATAATGAGCTCTGGGTGTGGGAATATTGAAATGTTTAACAAACATATGCTAGTGAGTAATAATAAAAAGAATACAGTTTGGGGGAATAAATTCATCACAAGTGATCTTAAATTAGCCCAGGCACGGAGTGTATGAAGCAGCAGGAAATGCAGCTCCTCTCCCCACTCGCTCTAGATCTAGTATTTTTCAACAAGGAAGTTCATTTTCTAACAAAAAGCTGATTTTAATCAAAATGCCTAATTAACATAATTGCAGGCCCTTCGGTGCTGCCAACTCCAGCAATATAAACCCTTGACTTGACAGGCAAGAGAGAGCAGGAAACCACTTCCCTGCCGGAAGGGAAAGATGGGACACTTGCTGGGTCAGGGAGACGCAGCATTTCCCTGGGCACGTTCTCCCTGGGGCAGACCTAAACCTGGGAACAGCAGCGCTGTCCAGTGGGGCTTTTCCCATGGCCAAAACTGCAGAACTCGAGGGAAACCCAGGAGACTGAGGGTGCAGAGAGCACAGGAATGATGCTGCAGCTCCAGGGGATGGTTCCCTGCCACCTCATTCCAAGCACTCTCTCCCTGACGCTTTCTTGGCTGCTTCCAGATGTTGTAAGCATCCTCAGCCTGGTTCTGGAAGTTTCCAAGGCCAGGTTGGACATTGGAGCCACCTGGGACAGTGGAAGGTGTCCCTGCCCATGGCAGGGGTGGAATGAGGTGACCTTTAAGGTCCTTTCCAACCCAAACCATCCCATGGCTCCAGGATTCTAAACTCATTTCTCCCCTCCCAGCACCGCTCCTGCCTCAGGATGAGGAACACCAAGGACAAGACATGTGAAGGGAGGCAGCTCTGCTGAGAATGGGGTTTTCCATCAGCTGCAAAGGTCAGTGCTGCTGCAGGCTCCACTTGCCCAGCTCCTCTCTCTCGTCACGACTCCAGGACTCAGAAATAATTAGATTTCCTTATTTCCATAGATAACGTTATGCATGAACAAGCGGAGCAGTGAGGCTCCCTCCCTGCTGGCACCAGGAATTCCCTCCACCAGGAAGAGTGGTAAATACACTCTTCACACAAACAAACAGAGCTCTGAGGGGACTGAACATTTATCACCCGGGAATGTGTCAAACACGTTGATTTTGGAGAAAGACGACTGAGATAAAGCACTAACACACAGTGGCTGCCCTGGCTGTGCAAGCACCCACACTCCAGGACATGCTGCCTGCTTTTTGTGGACCTTATAAACCTGTTCATCCCTACAAAGGAGAAGAGAAGCTCTACCAAAGGTATTCTGTCTGGCCACGAAAATTCTGCCAGTGCCAGAAAGGATCTGTTCTCCCAGGAGTGGAAGAACCAAACTCCTCTGTGGCTGATTTGCTTTATCTGATTGACCCAGAGCAAAAAATTGATGGAGCAGCTCCAAAGAGGGGACTGCCAAAAAATGCAGCGTGGCCCCCACTGCCTCAGGCCTTCATTGGGACTGAAAAGAGTCAGGGAATCTTGGGGAAAAGCTGATAAGGAATTTGGGGCTCCAGCAGTGTGAGACAGAGCAGGCAGGACTCAGGAGGGGTTAACCTCAAACAAACAAAAACAGGGAAACAGGGCTCTGCAAATTGTTCCCTCCTGTGGGAATCCTCCAGGCAGAGCTGGACTTGTACTGGGAGCAGGGAACTGGGAAAAAAAAGGCAGAGGGACCTCAAGCAGCAAAATTGTGGCGACTCCTCTGGAGCCAAAGGCTGGATCTGCAGCAAGCTGAGAACCCCAAACACGTCCCCCTGGCCCTGCCAGCTGTGAACCAAGCCAGGTATTCCAGAAGTGGAAAAGCAGCTGTGCCTCCTGCTTTGCCCTGAAGGACTCCCCCCACTCTGCCCCCATCCCACGGCCTCGGAAAGAATTCACTGCTCTGCACCTTTCAAATCACATCCAGACTTTCCCTGGCACGGGTTCCAAGCTTGCTCCAAAAAAGAAAAGCCAGCCCCAAATGTACACATAATTAATCCCAGCCCCTGGAGCAGCCAGCTATTCCTGGGATGGGGGATCAGGCATGGGAGATGGGGTTTCCAGGAGTCCTATGCTTGGCATCTGCTCTGGGGTTCAGGATGGTCTGGGACTGCCCTCCCAACCTGCTACGGCAGAGATCCCACCTCATTAGAGCAGAAAACAACAATTAGGACCCTTGCCCCTTCTCCGGCTCAGAGGAAGATGCAACAAGACTGGGGAAAATCAGGTACAACAGCTGGGAAACGGATGAGTTTTCCTCCACCTCCTTCACAGGGCCTTTGTGGGCAGCTGTGAGAGTCCCCACAGCTGTCCTGGGAGAAAAACCAGGGTGGCACTGATGCCCACACTGAGCAGGTTGGTGGGCTGGGAAGGGAGCAGAAAGGAGGCCTAATTCTGCTTTTAAAAATGACCTCCCCAACCCCCTTTTCTCCTGCTCCCTTCTTGGGATTTCACTCCTGTCTGCAGCTAAATCTTCCTAAAAAGCAATTTTACAGCCAAAGTGAGCTCAGCCTCAGGCAACCCCTCCTTGCCGAGGCTCACGTTTCCAGCGAGGCAGGAAAACTGGCCAGGATCTGCTCCAGGCCGCTGGGGCTGCACGGAACTTGGAAGGCTCGGCTCTCCTCAGAAAAGCTGTTTCCTGAAGGATCTGGCACAGCCCTGCCCCGGCAGGCCTGGCTGAGCTCATTTGTTCTCTCAGCTCGTTCTTTCCTGGGGTCTCCACGCCGTCATCTCCCGGCCAGCGAGGGTGGAACCCCGGGGTGGATGTCCCAGCTGGGCGCTGGCAGGGCTCTGCGCCCTCTCCAGCTGCTCCAGAGCCGTTCCAGGGGCACAGCTGGTGCCAGGCACAGGCTGGGTGCTGCCACAGCTGCTCCAGGAGCCACCCCAGCACCACACGGAGCTCTGCCAGGGGCTCAAGGCCAGCTAAAAGAGCTCAAAGAGCACTTCAAACTCCCCTCTGTGGGAGCAGAGCTTTGCAGGCACAGAGCAGGAGCGCTGCCAGGAAAATCCAAACCCCCACCGTGCCTTGCCATGGGGTGAACCTGGTGCCAACACCCAGAAAGGGACAACCCCTGGCCCCAAAGCTCAAGTGTGACTGCTCTGCCTCGGAGGACCCACCTCTGTGGCTGCACTCCACAAGAGCTGCGTGGGCTGAAGGACTTGCACTCACAAAAGCCCCTTCTGACAGCATCAAAGACCTGCTTCAAGAGGCCACAGTCTCCAGAAATTTCCCATAAAAAGTCAAATCCTCAAAGGCAGCACTCAAAAAACAGAGTTCCTGCGGGCTGGGTGTTGTAATGTGGGGCAACCCTGGAACTCTCTTCCCATTCCAGGAAACCAGCCCGACAGACAAACCCAGTGGCACCTTCTCAGGTCGTGGTGGTGACCCTGAGCTTGGGACACTTTGGGGTTTGCTAAGGAAGCCAGAGTTGCAGGAGGCATTCTTAGGAACTGCAGTGGCCACAGCGCCTGATGCTGCTCTGCAAGGGGCTTCCCAGAAAGCAGAGGCCTTGCAGGAAACCACTGCAGCCAAATCCCCCTTGGTAATGAAATTCAGATGCTCAAAATGGGATTGGGAACAAGCTCCAGTATTCCCAGAAGCTGAACACAATCAAACCCCCAGCAAATCTAGGGACACAGAACCACATTTCTGCAGAAAAAAAAGTCCCAGGCTGCTTGACTGAGCTCACCTGGACAACACCCCTGGGCTGAAAGAGCTAAAGGTGGGGTTCAGCTGTAAAAGACTCGTTGTCATCTCAAACTGGGAAAGGCAAAGAACTGCCCCAGAAAGGAATCAGGCTCCAGTACAGCCAGCAAATACCAAAAGAGCCTTCCCTTACCCCCAGGTGAAATCCTGTTTCAGAAGCAGAGCTTGCACAGCCTCGCACTGGGGAGGTTCTGGCTCACGGAACAGCTCCAGGGAAAGCCACCAGCTCCTGACTGCTCCAGGAGGAGCAGCAAAAGCACCACGATTCCCACTTCCAATAACACAACTTCCCCGAAGCAAGAGGGCTCCTGAAGCTGTCCCAGCCTTTCGTTTCCAGCAATTTCCACCCCCTTTTTTTCCCGCAGTGGAAATCCCAATGACACGTTTCTGAGCGAAGGGAAACTATTTCAACACCAAGGAGAAACAAATACTGGTGAGTGTGAGCAGCAGAGCTCTGACCAGGCTTCTCTTCCAAAAATAGCAGCGTTTTGGTGGGAATTTTCTGCGAGTGCAGCACAGCCAAAGCACAAATCCAATTTTTCCAAGTGATGCCCTTTGCCAGTTTGGCTTTCACCTTTCCCTGCTGGCAGGAGCACTTGTACAGCAAGGGCTTTCCTGCTGTAACATCAGGTGAGCTTTGCTTTGGCTGATGTTACAATGCCAGGACAAGGCAGAATCAGAAACCCAGAGCAGATTCCCCTGCTCAGAAAGGGGTGGAAATGATTTTTTTTCCTCACACCACTCAGCGAAAAAGCAAAGCCCACAAAAGCCTTTATGTTTCTAGAAGAGCCAGGAGGCAGAGCACAGCACAAAGGGCGGCACTAAACAGACCTGACAGCCACTGGAAGCGATTATGGTACCGTGACATTCCTAAATGTCCTCATTAGCTACTTGGGGCTGGGGGTAAAGACAACTCTGTGGTCAAAGAGACTCCCCTCAGGCTACTGGTTTTCCCAAAGGATATTAGGGATCCTTTTCCCCCCACACAGCAGCAGCCACCAGCAATCCCCCACACCACAGAGTGCCATGGATTATCCCATCTGTTCTTTGGGCATAAAACCCCTCATGTTGGACATGTCATGCCACAGAAATCCTGTCTTTGAGCAGCCAGCCCCAAACACCACGGGAGGAAGCTGAGGCTGTCAGTCAGCTGGAATTCCATTGTTCTTTCCTTCTCTCTGGATGTCCCCTGGGACAGGGAAAGCAGCGTGGGAGCAGTTTTGGGCAGCCTCACACCACCCTCAGCCCTGTGCTGTGCCTGTGGGGCTCTTGGTCTTCCACTGAAGAATTCTGGAGGGCCAGAGAAATCCTGAGGGGTGTAACACTCACTGGGCACTCTGCTAACAAATAGAGAGGTTTTAAAGGACACACTGCAGGCCAAGCACTCAGGCTGTTCAGCAGATAAGAGCTGAGCTACGTGTATGCTCGCACACAGGCTGGGAAAAAGCTCCTGCCGTGCCAAAACCAGCACGGATTTTGCTGGAGCCCACTCTCCTACCTGGCAGAAAGGGGATGATTCTTTGCTTGGGGTCCTTCTGGCCTCCTTCCATCGGGAACTTGTCCAGCATCTGCATCTGGAAAAGGAAATGCAAGAGAGGTGGTGAAAGGCAGGGATTAACGCGAGGCCACTCTGCCCAGGAGGGGATGAAGCAGGAGAGGAGACAGAACATGCCCAGAGACGTCCAACCACCCCCTCCTTTGGAAGGAAGGGGATGGAGATGCAAACTCTCCCTTGGTTTCCCTAGGGCATGGATCTGAAGCTCACAGGGATTTCTGCAGCTCACAGGTGCCTAGGGGGTATTTGAAATGGGTCTGTCTGTCTCTGTTGGAGCTCTGTGCCTAAATAATTCAGCCTTTATGGGAGCACTGGAGACAACCTGCCCAGGCAGTGTGCTGAGCACCTAGAAAAGTCTCATCAGCCCTGCACACGCAGTAGTTACACTTTTTTTCCTTGGATCTCAAAGATTGGGATAAAATTATTGAGGTTTGGAGCAGAGGGGGCAGGAGGAAGGAGGTACTTTTCCCTGCGTTTTGAGAATTAAAAACTCTCCCAAGAGTCCCAAAGACAACAGGAAAACCAAAAGGAGCTCTCAGAGTGAAAATGAGAGAACTCAGGAGCAGGGTGGCACTGAGCACAACTGGGCTGCATTCACAGCTGCTTCTCAAAACAGTTGGGAAGGAAATGGAAGGAAAATGTCCCCAGACCTGGCAGCAAGCAGGGACTGTGGTGACATTAGAGCAGCCCCAGGGAGGATTCGGCTCCCCCAGGCACTGCAGCCTCTCTGGGCATGCCAAGATCTCTTGTTCTTCCCTCAATCCACAAAAATCCAGGCTGCCACCACATCCCCCTAACTCTGTGAAACCCTCCTGTTGTGCTGTGGTGGAGAGGTGCCCCTGGCCTTGCTCTTCTTGCAGGGAAGAGCTCAGGAAAGCTTGGGACTGGGGAAGGGTGAGGAAAACGAGGCATGAACGCTGCACATCTGATTGTGGTTAAACAACACAATCCTGGAGGCACTGGAAGCAATCCTGGAGGCACTGGAAGCAATCCTGGAGGCACTGGAAGCTTTCCCTGCCTCTGCTGGAGCCCCAGCTGAGGACCCCTCGCTCCCGGAGCACCGTGAGCCTCCAAGGCACACACGGTGCAGGCTGTGCCTCTCCCAGCAGCATGTGCCTGGGCTGTGCCTCTGGCCAGATCCCTTCCCAGCCATGTGATCCCACCAAATCCATCCAGAACTCCAGCCCAGACCATCTCCATTTCCTTCTGCTGGGCTGCAAAGCAGCTGCTCAGTGTGGGGAGCCTTTGCTCCAGCCCAACCCAGTGCCACCAGTACCACTCCAGTCAGACCAGACCTGCCTGGGCTGGCACCATTCAGAAGCCTGGCAGTCACCAAATGCTCTTTTTTCTTGCTGAAAGGAGGGAAAGAGGTTGCAGAGTGCCTGGAGCACTCTCTGGCACTCACAGGAAGAGGAGAAGGCAGGGGGGGTGATCCCATGGATCCCACCCAGCCTGGCTGCCACATCACAGCTCTGGAGGAGGCTGCAGCCAACACCAGCTCATCAGCTTTCCTGGGCATGAGCCTGTGGGAAGAACAGCTGGAAACCTCACTCCAAGGAAAACAAGCCCAGCGCTGGCTGTAACCACGGGAGGCAGTTTGGGAGAGCGGATCCAGATCCACAGAAACCCAGCCTGGGGCTGAGAGTTCCTCCAGAGCACCACACACACGGAAAAGCACAAAACAGAGAGTGGAAAAGATCAGCTCCAGACCCAAGGGATGCCACCAGAGACAAGGAGAAGCCAGCTGGCAGGGCTCCAGGTTTTGAGGTTCCCTGTGTCCTCCCTGCTGCTGCTGATTGTGCAGGATGGGGATACAGCAGGGGCCGTCACGCTGCTCTTGCCAAGGAAAGCCAAGGAAAGCAGCCCTAGCTCTGGAAAAGGGATGGGAAAAGGGGAAAAGTGCAGCAACCCTACAAACCCTGGGGGAAGGATGCACAGACAGGCACCAGAAGATGGTCTGCAGATTGCAGCGCCAAGTTTTCCTGGGAGAGCACCCTTCTCCCCAGCCATGCGGGGACAAGAGCTGTGGGAGGGGGGAGGTCGGCATGGGGACACTCCCACAAACCCTCCTTGCAGCAAAGGTGTCCATCCCAGCTCCAAACAGGACTGCTCTCACCACATTCCCAGAAGGGGCCACCCGAGATCCCGGGGACATGGGCAGACAGGGCAGGGGAGATGCAGACAGACACAAAACATGGGAGAGCACGGAGAGGCCAAGTCTCGCTCTCAGCAATGCGCTCAGCCAGCTCAGGAAGAGAAATGAAGGGAAAATACATCCCCCAGCAACAATTAATCTATTGTTTCTCCCCTTCCAAGATTATTTTTAAGTATTTGTGACAGAAAGGAAAAAAAGAAAAAGATTGGAGTGGATGCAGTTTGAAGAAATTTGGTGGGTTTTAGGATGTGGGAAGCTGTTGTATCCCACTTTTCATTGACCCCTTTGCAGCAGGGAGAGGGATCACAGCTTGCCAGGCCCTGGAGCCAGGACTGGGGCACAGAGCCCAAGTGGGGTATCCAGTCCAGGCTTCCCACACCAGCGTAGGGCATGTTTATCCACATTTATCTCCACCACCAACTTATCTTATCAGTTCTCTGTTTTCCTTAGGAACCCAGGAATGTCTGGGCAGTGAGTCTGGAGTGAGGCAGACGGTGGGAACCCCCTGTCCCCATCCCGAGCTGTCCATTAACAGGATCATCCAGGAAAAATAAACCAGGATAACACCCACAGGGATGGGCAGCCTTTGAAAAGCAGCTTCGTACCAGCAGCTCAGCAGAGCTGCTTCATCAACAGGAAACTCATAAGATAATATCCTAATTGGATCAATTAGCAGTGCTGCGGGCTGCAGGGGATCCCGGGGAGAGGGGAATGTCCCTGCTCAGCAGGATTCCCGGGAAGCAGAGGGCTTTGCCCCAAAAAGAGCTGCTGGTGCAGTGCCAGAGGGGTTTACACCACGCAGATAGGGTGACCCCAGAGACTTGGCTGCTGCAGGAGAGGGCCCCAGGTGTCACAGCTTGCAAGCAGGACATGTCACTTCCCAGCTGGAAAAAAGCGTGGAGAAATCGCTGCCAAAAACCCACAGCCTCAAGCCAAGTGCCAGCAGGTAATAAGGTGGGCCATGCTTTGCTTCTCCTCTGATCTCCACAGTGCAGTGGAAGAGTTTTTCCCTCTTTTCAAGAGGATTTGTTGAATGAGACAAGAGGAACAGGCAGGAACCGATGCCCAGAAAGTTCCACCTGCACAGGAGGCAGAACTGCTGCCCTGAGCAGAGCCCAGAGAGGCTGTGGGGTCTCCTCCCTGGGGATATTCCAGAGCCAACTGCACACATCCTGTGCCCTGTGCTCTGGGATGGCCCTGCTGGAGCAGGGAGGTGGCACCAGTGACCCACTGTGGTCCCTGCCAGTCTGACCCATTCTGGGATTCCGGGATTCGCTCTGCTTGACTGACAGAGGTTCAGCCTAAAACCACATTGCTCCTTTGTGGCCCAGCAAGAGAGAGCTGCCCTAATCCATGCCTCCAGCAGCCAGGCCTATTATCCAGAGCAGAGCAGCCAGCTTTTGACACCACTTGAAGGGAAAAGGGGGAAGGAAAAAAAAAAAAGAAGTTCAACAAAAGACTTCCCAGTCTGGCCAAGCGTGGTGGCAGAACCACAAGAGACTCTTTGTGAGAAGGACACAGCCCCGCCAAGGGAAGGCAGGAACAGCACGAGCAGTAGCCTGCCACGGAGGAAAGATGAGCCTGAGCCAAGCCTGCTCTCATCCCACACTCCCCAGCTCCCCATGGGCCCCATCCCTGGTGAGCAGGGAATGCCACAGGCAGCCAGGCACACCCGGTGTGTCCCTGTCCCTGCGGAGCGAGCTCCAGAGGGGACACTCCCAGCCACTGCTCTCCCTGACCCCACGTGCCCAGCTGGCCATCAGCCAGGGAAGCAGAGCCCCACTCCAGACTGGAGTCACCAGCATCCCGCTGATCCCCAGATGAGGCGGAACAGGGATGCAGGTCCTGCCATCCCTGCCAGCGTGGGAGCACCCGGCCCCAAAGGGACAGGATGAGGGCCACAGTGCCCCGCTGGGAATCAGGGACTCCTCAAAGTGCTCCTGCAGATCAAAGCACTGGAATCAGCTGGTTTGGGAAAGCTCTGCCAAGCAATAGTCTGGGAAAGAGACATCTGGCAGCAGCTCACAGGCTACTGATGTTTAGTCTCTCTGTGATCCTACAAGAGGCACCTTCCCTGCATCCTCAAGGGCTGTCTGAACAAATGGGGGGTGACAAAAAGCCCACAGCAGCCCAGGAGATAAAAGGATTAACAAGGAGCGAGTGCAGATCCCAAAAGCGGGATGCCAGTGCTGGGGCAGCACATAATTCCCATTCCATGGCCAAGGCGAGCTGGGTGTTCACAGCGTGAGGAGTTCAAGCGCATTTCACACACCACCAGGAGAGGCAACCCCAGCCTCCCCAGCACGAGGAAATGGCATCACAGAGGCAGGATTGTGAAAAGCCTCATGGAAAACTTGAAGCATCGCTCAGCAATCGACAAATAAAGAATTAACTGAGGTCGGAGGGAAAATGAAAGGGCCACACAAATCGTCAGCGGCTGCCACCGCAGGAGAAGTTTCCTATGAAGTCACAGGAAGCATTAGGCACACGCTGGTGCCTGGGAATAGCTCCTGGCGTGGGGAGCAGTGGGGCTGGGCAGGACACACCCTACACCTGTGGGGACCCCAGGACTGAGCCACCACCAGCTCTGTGTGACCCCACAAAGCACGTGGAACAAACCCAGGGAGCTGAGGGGGCTCCACCTGCACTCGGGGGCTCTGAGGATGTGGCAGCTTCACATCTCCAGGTCAGGTCTGAGGACAGTGGTCTCCAAAAGCAGCTGGGCAAAAAGCTTCCACTGCTCAGGGCAGGAGATGGCTCCTGCCTGAGCACTCAGAGTTCCACAGAATCAGAGTGGTTTGGGTTGGGAGGGACCTTAAAATCATCCCATCCCACCCCTGCCATGGGCAGGGACACCTTCCACTGTCCCAGGTGGCTCCAAGCCCCGTCCAGCCTGGCCTTGGACACTTCCAGGGATCCAGGGACAGCCACAGCTGCTCTGGGCACCCTGTGCCAGGGCCTCCCCACCCTCCCAGGAAGAAATGTCTTCCTAATACCCAATCTAACCCTGCTCTCTGTGAGTTTGAAGCCATTCCATTCGTGTCAAGTCCTGGAAGTCACCTTTCTCATGCCACTACTCTCCTAATCCATTTTCCACTTAATTTCTGATACTTGCAGCCTCTCTTTGGCATTGGGGTGGCAGGGCCCAGGCTGCAGGGATGAGCACAGCAAGGAGCAGAGCACGAACACCCCAAAGCACCAACCCTGAACCCATAACCTCACCCAGCTGTGGGGAGTGACTGCTGCTGGAGACGTGCTCAGGGACAGAGCAGCAATACCCGGCAGTTCCTCTTCCTCCTCGCAGCTATGGGAACATCCCTGCAGCACAGCTGGGGCTGTGTCACACAGGATGTGCCCCTGAAAACAGCCTTGGGAAGAGCTGGTGCCAAAACCCACAGAACCACCACCAGAGCCATTGCCGGAGACGTCACGACCGTGGGGAAAGCTGCACAGATGAGTCGTATTCATCCACATCCTCCCCTCCAGCATCCCAAAACATCCCAAAACAGCATCTTCCCAAATGCTGGGAAGAATGGGAATGCATAAGATTTTAGTTTCTGTTGTGGAAATGGAAACACTGGAGAAAGACCAACAAATCTGCCCCATTTCATGTGAGGCCGGGGCAGGACAGGGGCAGCAGGGCTGTGCCCACATCCTCCACCAGATTGAGTTTCACACCTCACAAGGTGCTTCACACCCAGAGCCAACCCCACTGAAGCGTTTCAGGGTCACAGAGCGACTCCAGAACCTCAGCATGACCTGTGCCCAGCTCCTCCTCCAAATAGCTCCTGATCGGATTCCTCCTCCACCCCTCCCTTCCCCAAACACTCCCCTCCTCAAGACAAGCAGCAGCAGACCGGTGTGCATTCCTTCCCTGAAATTAATACCGAGTTTTAAACCTGTGGCAGGCCCAAACATGATGAAACAGAGGAGAAGGCAGCGTCTGAGCTGAGCAAAAGCTGCAGCCCCAACCCTCCCCAGTGGGAGGGCACTGCTGGTCGGGACCAGCAGCCTCATGACCCTCTTCTTGCATCACACGTGTTGTTAACCATCTATTTTCCCCGCTGTTCCTTCCCCAAACACAACCCCCATGTTCCAAGCCAGCAGAAAAGCCAACATTGAGAGATTTTTGCCTCCACACGAGGGAGGATTTCATGGTTTGGGTTCACGGTGGTGTCACCAAGAGCAGCTCCAGGGCAATGCACGGGTGCAGAAGGAGCCACTGCAGTCCTGAGGGGTCTCAACCCTCTTTTCAACACCCAAACTCCTCGCTGAGGGAGGCATTTCTCAAAGTCTGCTATAACAACCCATCTTCTTCCTCTCCAAAAATGCCAAGTACCAGCCCATGGCTGATGGTGAAGGATCAACTTGCAGAGGAAAATGGGAGCACAAGGAATTCTCCCCAAGTTGCACAACAGCACCTTGAGCATTGAAAAATACCTGGTTTGGCTAATTTAATGTGATGTCAGCACTGAGAAATGGCATCCAAGTGAAACCCTAAATGTTCAGTCAAAGGCAGTATTAAAACAATAAATTCACCTCCCTTAATTACACCTCCCCAGCCTCATCCCCAGGATCTGATTTCCACGCTGCCAGGTGAAGAGAGCCACAAACCCCAGTTAGAATTCAGTGACTCAGCCCTCCTGCAAAGGCCTCGAGATGTGGTCCCAGCAAGGCAGAAAGGCTCAGGGAGGTGGAGTTGTGACAGGGAAGATGCTGGGTGTCCTCGTGCCACCAGGGATCATTTCTGATGTGGTTATTGCTCACTCTGCAATCCCAGAAAACACCAGAACATGGAAGTCACCACAACAGGGTGCAGAGCAGCACGCTGGGGGTGGGAAGATGAGCAGAAGGGGTGCCATGAATCCAGGAAAACCCTGGAGTCAGCATGGCCCCGCAGAGCCCTGCAGCATCCACCCACTTGGCACCACCTCCCGTTTTCCCCTCTCCATTTTCTGGCTAAAAGCTGTGAGTCACAGAGGAAGGGCAGATCCTGAGCTCTTCCCCGCCCCACCAGGTCTCCCCTAATCCAGCTGATGGATCCAGCCTTCCTCCCACCCAGGAAAAGTCTGTGCTGAATGCCAGTGATGGGCATGAGGAGACAGGCAAGCCTCAGGGCATGCTGGATAATGGGAAAAACGTGCAAGAGAAGCAAGGAAAAATGAGCATCTCTTCTAAGATGGAGCGAAACAAGAGGTTAAATTGTTCCCCTGTGCCCAGGCCCCCCAGGAGATCTTTACAGAGGTCCACAGCCCTTTGGCAAGGGACCCCAAACTGCCAGAAATCCCTCACCAAAAGCACCTCCAGCAGCCAGCACAGGAGCAGTGATTTACAGCAGCCTGTGAGAGCCTGATGTCATCCACTGAAAGGACGGGAAAGGAGTGAGGAATCAGGAGTGGGGGGAAACACGTTGTCCCTTCAGCTTCATCACCTTCCCCTGCAGGGGCAGCACAAGCCCAGCTCTCATTCCTGTCTCCCACTCCCCATCCAAGTGCACAGATCCACTTCTTGGCTGCCCAGGGTGTGTGGGTGGTGCTCCCAGCAGTCTGTGCTGTACCAGAAGGATTTAACAACAGAAACAGGTCCTGGGCATTTCACTGAAAATCCCCCACTCTGAGACACAGCACTCCTTCACACTGATTTACTGCTCCCCATCCTCAGCTTCTCCCCAGGCAGCATCAATCAGCTTGAAACGGGTTCATTTGGGATCCAGGGCTGCTGCCACATGATATAAATTGCGGGTCTTTCCACCAGCACAGTGGGCTGTGTTAGATTGATTAAAAGCACACAGGGATGCTGGGCTCACGTCAGTCCAGACCCACAAAACCTCATCGAAACCCCCTGGCACAGGCAGGCACCTCCCCAGGGACAGAGCCCATGGCAGAGGGCAGGACAGGGGCCACCAGGGCCCTGGCAGGAAGGAGGCAGCTGAATTTCCAGAGCTTTCCCAATGAGTAGCTGGGGAGTGGAAGGGCATCAGCTCACCCCTGACTCAGGGAGAGAGGAAACAGGAAAACCTTTAACCACTGCATTATCCAAAAACTCCCCCAAAAATCCACACTGGATTGTCAGCACAGGACCTCAGCTCCATCCCCAAGGGATGGAACTTTTATCCTTCCCATCTTTTGGCTCCACGGGTTTCACTCAGGCTCCCTCTGGGATCAGACGCTGCGATGTGCCAGGATGTCCTTCCCACAGGGCTGGGAGTGCTGTCTCCTGCAGCTGCTCCGCCAAGTTTCCAGAGGGAAGGAGAGCAGGGGTGCCAAGAGGGATGAATGAACAGAGGGCAGGCTCAGGAGCCAGCCCTCCTTTGCCTTGGGTGCATCTGGGAACAAGGGACCAGCTGATGGGAGCAGGCGGAGATGGACTCACAACAAACCAAAGCTGCACTCGGAGCAAAAGGAAAGGGAGATCAGCTTGGAATGAGCCAAGAGCCATGGAGCGCTGTTCCCAGCCTGGAATGAGCCAAGAGCCATGGAGAGCTGTTCCCAGCCTGGAATGAGCCAAGAGCCATGGAGTGCTGTTCCCAGCACTGCTCGAGACAGGTTTCAGCTCCCCGAAGCGACGGTGATTTCTCCTGCGGCTGTGCTGCCCAGCATCGCTGCACGTCCCGGGTGTGCTCTGGCCTGGGAATGCTCATCCAGCACCGCTCCAGGGAACACAGGCTGCTGATTCCCAGGGGCAGGCACAGCTTTGAGCTGCCAGGCACAGAAGGGGGTGCCAGCTCCAGCCCATGCTGAGTCCCTGACCTGCCCCGGCGCTGGCACGCTCGGGAATGCGCCGGCTGCTGCTGCCAAAGGCTGGAACGCTATAAATGGGAGACATTTGGAGAGAGAAAACATTAAGGAGCCAACTTTTAACTAGGCTGAAGTGCATTGGGCTGTGCATGTTCTTTGTGGAGGGAGAGAGGAGGAGAATGGTGAAGGTCTTTTGACGCACTGCTGGAAAAACAGCGGCTGCTCCCTCTGCAAACAGAGGGAGCCCTCATTTAATGGGAAGAGTTTCTCCTCCTCCCGAGTTCCAGGATGGGAATTCACTATTCCTGCACTTCTGCATGTGGTGTTTAAGCTCGTGGCTCTGGGTGCAGCCTGGGCACAGAGGACAAAGCAGTTGCTGGTGCTTTGTAGCAGGAACCTTGCTGGAGGAAGCTCTGGGTTTTTCCCTGTCCTGCCTTTCCTGATCCAACTGCCTGAGATTGAGATCCTGCTGATTTATTTTTGTGGGAGGGTGAAACCACAAAGTTCATTGCACACACAACTGCTCAGAATTTTGCTGAACTCCATAAACCCCGGAGAAAAGAAAAACACAACAAAACCAAAAGAAATCCCCAAAGTGTTGAAATAAGATTCCTGTTACGAAAGAGCTCTCAAGAGAGCCCTGTTTACCATCCCTGGACACAAAAAACCATCCAACTCCTGCAGCCACAGCCTGGCTGAGCTGCCTCAGGGCTTTTCCATCAAAGAGGCCGGCCCAGAGCAGGCATGAGCCAGGAGAGGGGTGAATCCAGGCTGGCATTCCCACCTGGAGGAGCCCTGTGCTGCTGGGGGCACTTTACTCAGCACGGCTGTTCTTTGCTCTCCACATCGGGAGGATTAAGATAACACTCACTTCACCTTTGAATAACACTCACTTCACCTTTGAGAACTCCTGCCAGGAGCCCGGGTTAAATAATGGAGGAGGAGGAAAAAACAGAGGAGGAAGAGAAGAAGACAGAGGAAGGCAAGCACTGAGCTGCCAGTAATGGAAGCAAGAGGCTCATTTTAATTTTTCAAGCCTCCAACTGCCTGAAACAAGCTGATGAGAACAATTCCTCTTTGTGTGCCAGCTCCAGCCTTCGGAGCCCATTAAATGTGGTGGATTCTTGAAAACCTCTCGGAATCCCCGAGACACAGACCTTCCCCTCTCCCTGGCGCCTGTGAGGAGGTGAGGACCCCCCTCCAGAAGGAGCAGTCTCCCTTCCACACGGAGCTGACAGGCACAGACCACTGCCTGCTGCCAGTTTTCTCATGGAAGTAGGCACCACTTCAACAGACTATTTATTTTTCGGTGCTCCACACAAAGCTGTTGGCCCCAGGGCTGCAGGACTCTCTCCAAGATGACACAGCTCCAGGTGGGTCAAAGCTGAGGGTTTCCAGCTAAGAACCTGGAGGATTTGTTAAACATACGGACAAACAAGAGCACTGGGAAACACACTGGATGCAGAGACAGACAGGAATGGGAGAGAGAACCAGAGCCAGTTTTAACGTTGCTTCCAATTCCCAGTTTTTCTGTCCCTGAATTGTGCAGCGAGCACGTTGAGCCCAGCCTATGTCGTGTCTTCAGCCCTGGCCTCAAAATTAAAGCTCTGCGCAAAGAAGTGGCCACAGAACATCACCCTCTGCTGCAGCTTCAGCTGGGACAAGGACTGAAGGAAAGGGTTTTGACCTTCCTAAAGGGGTGACCTGTCCCAAAGAGGGGCATCCCTGAAATGTGCCAGGGGGCAGCCGGGGGGGGGTCAGGCTCTGCTGCCAGGGAACAGGGACAGGAGGAGAGGGAACGGCCTCAGGCTGGGCCAGGGCAGGCTCAGGGTGGACAGCAGCAGGAATTTCCCCATGGAAAGGGTGCTCAGGGGCTGCCCAGGGAGGTTTGGAGTGCCCATCCCTGGAGGTGTCCCAGGAAGGGCTGGAGGTGGCACTCAGTGCTCCGGGCTGGGGACGAGGAGGGGATGGGGCACAGGCTGGACTTGGTGGCCTCAGAGATCTTTTCCAACCTCAGTAATTCTGGGATTCTGAGAATGTGGCTGCAGCCAAAAGGCAGAGGATGCTGAGGACATGGAGTGGGGCTCCATGGGGGGCTGGCAAGAGCAGGAAAGGTGTGAAAGGGTTGGATTTAGGATGTTTTAGGAGTGCAGCAAGACAACAGTGGCTCTCGGTCACATGAAGACCTGAAGTGACTGCCAGCCGTGCCTGATGAGCTCAGAATGACAAAGGGGGGAAAAAATGTTTCTTTTTGGGGGTTTCCATGAGAAACCACAAGAGACCAGCCAGAATCCATTCTGTAACCAGCAGTGCCACTCCTTGCAGCCAAGGGTTTCAAGAGGATCCTTCCAAGGAACTCATCAGGCTCCTCCCACGTGGTGCATCCCACGCGATCCAAGTGAGTCCCACAGTCACTCCATGGCTTTTCCACTTCTGGCAGGGCTGGAAACATCTCCCAGGCAGGACCAGAGCCTGATCCTCTCTCTCTGGCCACCACAGAAGCCACTCCCATGTCTGATCGCCACCCTCCATGCCAGCTGACATTCCCAGCATCCCTGCCAGCCCCAATTAGTGTCCTGGATACAGCTGGCATCCCTGTAAGCATCAATCCCATTCCCTTTATTTCTTAGGAACAGCATCCATCTGCTCCCAGCAGCTCACATCTGGAACAGTGAGCGTTGTGAAAGAGCCTCAGTGCTATTTGAAGGAAATTATTCCTCCAGAAAAGAGATTTATGCAGAACCGAATTTAGGACTCAGAGTTACAAATTTACTACAAATCCTACAGTTACACCACATTTTAAACATCAGAATTACAATTTTATCTTCGTTCCTTCTTTCAAAGCTGCTCTCATGTAAATTGCCATGTGACAGAAAGCATTCATGGAGAACACAAGGAGGAGAGGCAGAGCATCCGCACAGCAAAACCCCTCCTGAGCACTGCCCAGCTCACTGAGCTCCTGCAAAGAGCAGGAGGTGGAGCTGATCCTCGGCTTAAGAATTCTCATCCCAATTTCAGCACCTGGAATGGCAGCCCTGGAGCAGGAAAGGGCACGACCTGAGCACTTCCCAAGGGACGGGAGCCACCACTTCATCTGCTCAAACTGCAGGCCTGTGTCCAGGAGGAAGCAGCCAGTGCCTCGTGCTGAGCCCAATTCAGGAGCGAGTGTTGGTCACCAGCCCCGAGAGGAGGTGACAGCCCCCTGTGGGACAGTGACTGGCCCCTGGTGTGGCCCAAGGAATGGAAAGAGGTAATTAGGGGAAAAGAGGAGGTCCTGCCACCCTTGGAAGAGAAAGGCAGGGTACAAAGGCTGCTGCAGCTATGAGCTGGAAGCCTGGAATTCTGCAGGACAGGGTCAGGTTTGGCTACCAAGGACAGGAAACAGAAGAGCTCTGCAAGCCCACAGTGCCCAGGCAAAGCCTCAAATGCTCCTGGCCGGAACCTGTGGCATCACCGTGGCCAGCAAGGTGGCCTTTGACACTCCTCATTCCAGCAAGGAGAATGCAGCTGCTCTGATATCTCCAAGGCAAAGGAATTTCCCCATGGAAAGGGTGCTCAGACCTTGGCAGGGGCTGCCCAGGGAGGTTTGGAGTGCCCATCCCTGGAGGTGCCCAAGGAAGGGCTGGAGGTGGCACTCAGAGCTCTGGGCTGGGGACAAGGTGGGGATGGGGCACAGGTGGGACTCTGATCTTGGAGCTCTTTTCCAGCCTCGAGGATTCTGTGGAATCAGAGTCCAGCAGACTCCAGGCTTCACTCCTGGTTCAGTGGGTGTTTGGAGTGTCCTTCCTGCCTGGCTGGGGAGGGGAGGACACTTTGCCCCGTGGCTCTGCTGTCAGCGCTGAGCGTGCTCGTGTTTTCCTTGGCCCTGCTCCTGAAATAATTGTTTAGCCACGATGGAAGGTGACAAATGATTTTAGTTGTGGATTCCCCACTGGGAATATCAGGAGAAACTCCCCAGCCACTCACACACTGAGCTGCAGCACCTCCTCAGCCCAGGCTCAGCCCCACCGAGCTCTTCTCTCCCACTTGGATCCAGAAGCTTCCATGTCCCTGACAAGGAACAGCCACTGACAGCCAAGGAGGGTGCACCAACCTTCACCCAAATGCAGCCAGAGCTGCTCTTAAACAAACAAACCCTGCTCAGCCTCTGACAGGAGCATGGAAAGTGCAGCCAGAACCACTGGGAACACTGTTAAATGAACAAATATCCTGACCCAAACATGCATGTACTGGGGTTGCTCAAGGCTGTGAGGATGGATAAATCTGGATGGATTTTCCCTGGATAACATGAGAGACAGATTCTTGACACACAGATCACCTGCGACTCAATTTTCCAGTTCTTCCTCCAGCACATCAAAAAGATCATCAGAACTGGACCTAGGAAAAATATTTTCCCCTCTTGCTTTTTTCAGAAGCAGCTGAACCGTTTCAGTCCCTCACTTCTTTTGTGGGGGGTTGTGTGGAATTTTTCGGGTTTTTTTTATAAATAACCAGAGGCACGAATAATTTCCAGCATGGAAAACTTCTGCCTAAAGAGCTAAAATTGGCATAGAATCATCCAAGAGTCACACAAGAAAGGCCTCCAGCAATGGCAACAGTCAGTGCTACCAAGCCTACCTAGAGCATTTTTTTCCACTGTGCTCAGAGGATCTGTTTCACTCCTCGCCTCTCAATCCAATTTCCACTGTCCTGCACCACAAGTTTAAAATAAGGACACCAGGAAGCATGTGTGATAAGGGGGAAGGAAGAGGAAAACCACAGCTTCTTTCATTCTTTCAACACAGCCAAAAAGGAGTGGTTCTTATTATTTTTTTTTTTTTAAGAAAAAGCTGGAGGGGAGCAGCGAAAGGGGGGAGATCTCTGCTTTAAACATTCCCACCTCCACCACAACATATACATACATATATATATAAAATATATGTATTCATAAAGTATTCCTGCATCTAGAGGTGCTCCAGGGTGTTTTGCAGAGCCTCTGGCTCCAGTGACGACGTTTTCCATCTCAGGAGCGTGCACAGCTCCAGCCAGGATGGAGGGGAGGGAGAGAGGGAGGACAGCCACGATTCCCCACATTCCTTCCCCAGCCCAGGGACACAGCACAGCTGGAGGCACAAAAACCCCAAACAAAAGCCCCAAAAGGCCGTGCCCCCCTTGCAGCAGACAACGGAATGAGCTTGGCCACCACCGTGGAGCACCAGAGAAGACGAGATGCTGCAGAGAAGGAAGCACGAGTTCCATTTCCTCCCAGCCCTGGCTGCTGCCCAACAGCTGTTCCTTGTTTATTTACTTTAATATTTCCTTGGTTACACAAGCAGCTGCACACAGCTTAACCCCTGCCTGGGCCACCCTACCTGGGGCTGGGGCTGTGTGGCAGCAGTGCAGGGCAGGGCAGGGATGCCCAGGGTGCTGCCAAAGCTGGTGAGCTCATGGTGACGGCCACAGCTCTGCTGAAGGTGTCCTGCTGGGCAGGGGACAGGGCACCACTGATGGCAGTGAGCAGCATCTGCCCCAATCCCAGACTTTGGAGAAGCCAGCTGAAGCTGGGAAAGCCATCTGCATTCCCCAGGGCTCGCTCTGCTGGGCAGGCTGTAATTTCAGCAGTGTTTGTGTCTGCATGCTGAGGTCTCAGGAAAGGCTTTCTCCTTCCCCTTTGGAATGCAGCTCACAGCCTCACGTGAGAGGGTTCTGGGGGCACAGGGTGCCCAGCTCCTCCCCTGGTGCCACAAACAGCCCAGGAAGGGCATTCCAATGGCCCCTCTGGCAGCTGCTGCCAGTCCAGAGATCCCTTTGTGCACTTTTTCTCCTCTGCACAGAGCCTGTTCCAGCAGCTCGGTTTGCATTCTGGCTCATAAAGCCCAGCCAGACCCCTTGGCTCATCTCCACCAAGGAGGAGGTAGAAAACACCCTTTGCCTGCTCACCCAGAGCACTGGTTTGGATTTTCTGCAGCCCAGCCCACCCCAGCTGCCTTTCCAGTCTCCTCCCTCCCACTTCCATTCTCCTCCTGGCTCCCTCCTGCACCAGGAGGGAAAGAAGTCACAGAACCATGGAATGGCCTGGGTTGGAAGGGACCTTACAGATCACTTTGTTACAACCCCCTGCCATGGGCAGGGACATCTTCTACCACACCAGCTTGCTCACATCTCCATCCAGCCTCTTCTGGGACACTTCCAGGGATGGGGCAGCCACAGCTTCTCTGGGCACCCTGTGCCAGGGCCTCAGCACCCTCACAGGTGAGGAATTTTTTCCCGATATCTGATCTAAACCCACTGTCCCTCAGTTTGAAGCCATTCCCCCTTATCCTGTCACTTCATGCTCTTGTAAAAAATCCCTCTCCATCTTTCTTGTTGGCTCCTCCAGGTACCAAAGCAGCTGCTGCCAGCTGCCCTCTGGGCTGCCAGGGCAGGGAGCGGGCACTTCCCCAGGCCCTGCTCCCGGGAATTGAGTTGTTTTCCAGTGGCAGCCCTGACTTGCTGTGACAGCAGCTGGGAAAGCCACAGGAATGGAATTTGGACCTAACTCTAACAAAATCCTCCCCCAAAGCAAACACCCCCCCCCCCAATAAAACCCCCAGCAACTGCAGAGATAAAGCAGAACCCAGCTGCTCAGGTGACCTCAGCCTTTCATCCTCCCCAGCCAAACCCCCAGGAACTGGAGGATTCCCTACCTGCAGGTCGAAGAACTTGCTGTACCGCCGGTAAATGACCTCCGTGGCTCCATTGGACCAGGTGACCTTGATGATGTAGACCTGGAAGGGACAGAGGGACAAATCAGAGAGAGGGGACCCAAAAAGCCCCACCACAACCCAAAAAGGCGCCAGTGCAGCCCCCACGGCTGGGTGACAACAGATCACTTCACAACATAGGCAAGCCTAAATTATTGAGCCCCACTGCTGCAGCTTAACCAAATGGTTATTTCTAGTGGTGAACTGAGCTCTGTGGCCCCAAAGAGGGGCACACATTGAAGGTGAAATGACATTTCAGTGTAAAAACACAGCACAGAGCCCTCCAGACACAGGAGCTAAGAACTAAACCTTGGATATCCCACTCACAGTTGCAGGTGTTGAGATCCCAGGGCAGCACCTGCACCAGCCTGGCCCCTGGGACTGGGACTGCAGGAGCTCAAGCCCCCAGGGTTTGAAACTCCACCTGTTTTGCCATGAGCAGCTCCGAGGGTTGGGTTTCTTACACTTGCTGGGGTGCAAATCACCCTCCTGATCCTTAAAAAGCCCCACAATCAACCCTATTCATGGTAGGTTATTCACAGACCCCCTTGTCCAGGCTTTAACTGGTGATGAGTGCAAAACAAAACACCAAACCCAGCCCATTTCGGCATTAATTCTTCCTTGAAAGACAACAAGCAAATCACAGAATGAGGCAATTACTGCTCTGATGTCCTCCCTTGTTTTTCACGGAGAGCAGAGATAACCCTTGGTGAGGTGCCAGTGCAACACCCAAGCCATACAGATCTCAAATTGATAACAGACTGGCTGAGCAGAACCACGGCGATTTTTTTTTTTTTCTCCTAACTCATGTGCGTATTTCCACCAGAAATTCAAGTATCAGTTCCCTGAAGAAGGACCAAAACATGCAGAAGCCCAGGTGAAAGGACCTGCTGGAACTTCTGCCGGCAGAATCAAGCATGAAGGCTCTTAAATGCTGATGGTTTAGTATTGAAAACAGAATCCCGCAGGAGTTCCACAAGGTTTTTCCCACTGAGATGCCCGTTTTTCCAGGTTCTGGAAATGTGACCAACATCCTAAACCCATATCCAAACACCAGGAGTCTCACGTGGATAGCTCAACACTCAATTATTTGAGTTTATCAAACCTGCTCCAGTCCTGTACTGAAAATCTACCTCAAATCTCGCTCTGCTGTTCAGAGGGCGGACAAAGCCTGAGCCACCGAGGTGAGGACACTCCTGAGGGGTGACAAACTCTTCCCAGTGGAATCACTTCCAAATTAAGGCAGAAAACGAGGCAGAGAGAGATCAAGTTCTTATTGCCAAAACAAAGAACCAACTTCCTTACTTTCAAACCAGTAATTCAAGGCCCACTTTTGTTGAACTCGGGTTGGGTTGAAAGGGACCTTAAAGACCATTTAAATTACATTCCCTGCCATGGGCAGGGACACCTTCCACTGTCCCAGGCGGCTCCAAGCCCCAATGTCCAACCTGGCCTTGGGCACTGCCAGGGATCCAGGGGCAGCCACAGCTGCTCTGGGCACCCTGTGATGCTTCTTCCTCACCACCTCACAGGGGAGAATCCCTTCCCAATATCCCATCTAAACCCATTCTCTCAGCCTGAAGCCATTCCCTGCTCTGCTTTCCTTTACAAACTCTGATTTTGAGATGAAGGACCTGCACTTCCTCCATATGAACACAGGGAACACAGATGGATTCTCCAAGGCAACATCTGCTCCAGCTGGGGAGGCCTGGAAGGACCACGCTGTGCTCCAGGGGAGGCAGCACCCCACCAGAAAACCAAGGGTTAACCCGATGTTAACACACGTTCAAACTCCTTTACCCTCTCCCCAGGACTTGCTGCTGGGCCAGCATGAGCTCATGTGGGCTGGAAGCTCAGCTGATATCCCAGTTTTCTTACCAGTCCACAGCACTCCTCGGGGTTATATCACCGCTGGCCGCCTGCCTGGAGAGAGCCTTCCACTGGGGCAGCAGGAAGAGCCAACTTTTCCTCCTTGTTTATTCCTATCCTGCCTTTATTTGGAGTCAACAGCTTATTAGACTGGGATTTTAATCAGGATATGGATATACTCGAGCCAAAATAATTCAGAGCTCCTCAGGGTAACAAAGCCACGAGGTCCGAGGGCACCCCAGGCTTCCTTGTGCCCTTTGCAGCAGAGGGAAGGAGCGTTTCTCCTCAGTGCTGAGCTCCCTGGTGTTTTGCTGGAAGGCACATCTCCCAGGAGTCAGGAGAGCAGTTTCCTGCACAGCCCTTTCCAGCAGCAGAGAGGTCTCCAGGGTTATCTCCTCAACCGACTTATGGAAGGCAGAGAAGATGGGGAAGCCCATGGGAATGGGAGCTCCTCAGTATCCATAAAACCTGGGGAAAGCCAACTTCCTCTCTGCTTGTGGATATTCCTTGTCCTTCCAACAGCCCCACCCCACCAGATCTTGGTCTCTGCCACTACCTGATCCAGTCCCTGCTGGCCCAGGAATAAAACACCCACTGGAAAATACAACTCTGGTGCTCTCCTCACCCAACAACGACGGTGCAGGTTTGGAAAGGGATGAACAGTGCCCTCAGCCACCCAGCGAGGGCTTCCAGAGGGACTGGACATGAGGCACCAAGCTCCTACAGACCCACAAATCCCTTCCTCAGGTGCTTTTGGAATGATCCAACTTCCAGCGATCAAGACAGCTTTAAAACCATTGCACTCAGTCCGAAGTTTCCCCTCCTGGCCTGGCACTGCACCGTGTCCTGCCAGGAGCAGCCACCATGAAGCAGCAACCTCGATAGCCCAAATTCTTTCCCAGTAGGAGCCACCCCATCGGCTGCCCCCCCAGCCCCCTGCCCTGCAGAGGCTGCTCTGAGGAGAGGCTTTTTCCCAGCCCGTGTGGGGGTGAGGACATGTGGAAGCAGTTATTGCACGGGTCTTCTCCAGCTCTGACCTCCACGGCCCTTCAGAGACATCGCACGGAGAAACCACCACAGGGCTTTCCCGTGGAGAGGGGATCTCCCCGGGCTGCAGCTGGCACAGCTCTGGGGTGTGCCCCCACAGGGATGGGGACTGGCACCTGGATCCTGCTCCAGGGATTCCTGAGGGATGGGGGAGCCAAGGGGATGGCAGGGAGGGGTGGCCGGATCCAGGCAGGGGGCTCAAGGCCCCTGGCCAAAATCAACAGCCGAGCTGTCCAAATCCCAAATATCCAAATATCTACAGCCCTTCCCGGGCCAGCTGTGCGGTCTGCAGCAGGGAAGGGAAGGAGCTGAGTCGGTGAGAGCCAGGAATGGTGGCTCCCCTTCCTCCCTCCCTCTGGAAAGGACACCTGACCCTTCTCCCAGCCCTGAGAGTCTCCAGTCCTGGGAGGTACAGAAGCCACAGGGACAATTTTTGAGGTACAGGTGGATCTTGTTTCATGCCAGGTCAGAGGGACGTTTCTCATGACCACCAAACCCTCTCCATGCTCCCGTCCCTTGGAGGGCAGAAATGGAACAGATCTTTCACAGAAAATGGAAACTTGCAGGTGCACAAGGCCGAATACAACAGACTCCACTGGGATTGGGCTCCCAGACTCCTTGGGATTCCCAAACTCCCTATGTTACAAGGAAATGGTCACAAACCAACTACTTAAAAATGACCACTTGAGAAGTGTGACATCAGGACCACCAACCACTGCTCAAGGTTCTCCCCAGTCACACTAAATGCCCTAAATGGAAATATAATGTGGAAAGAGGCCCCGGGGATCCCTGGGGTGCCTTCCCTGTGGGCACCACGAGCTTGGTCCCCTCCATCATCTCCCAGCATCTGTCACTGCTGTCCCCTCCCCAGCAGCTCTCTCAGAGGGAGAAGGGGCCAGTGGGAAATGGGGCTGAAAACCTTTGGATGGGAAGTGTCAGAAAAACGACAGTTTGCTACACGAAATGCGAACGGCACCTGGCCAACCGTGACAGAGCTGTCAGGGGGAGCTCCCAGGGGGAACACGCTGGCAGCTCATGGCAGGAGAGAGCCACAGGGAGATCCAGGACATCCCTCCTGGGCAGGAGGGCAGCCCAGGCAGGAAGGGAGCTCCTGGGAGGCTTCAGGAGCCAGCTCAGACACATCCAGAGCCATGGGAGTCACGGGGACAGAGGGGATGAGAAGCCAGTGCGAAAAGGGCAGCCAGGGATTTCATCTTTTTCTCTTTCTTTTCCTCTTGAAGAAATGAAGCAGCAAGCCCTGGGAGCAGTCAGCCACCAGAAGGGTTTTTCCAGGGGCTGCTGGAGAGCCCTGGTGCTGCACACAGCAGTGGCTCCTGGCGACTTCCACTGCTCAAAGGGACCCAAGGCTCCGGAGCCATTCCCAAATCCTTGGTCTTGCTCTTCCCGAAAAGGCACAAAGTCCCACACAACAGCATGGGGAGGGAGAGAAGCTGATTCAAACTGCTGACTTGAGGCAAGGAAATTAAGAACAGATACTGGAAAAAAAAAAAAAAACAACAGAACCAGTTTCCCGTTCTTAAACACGAGGCCGTGTGACCTCGCAGAAGAATCACTTCTGGACTCCTTGCATAAACACACCAGGACAAGCTGGGAAGCAGCCTGGGCTGCTTAAATGGGAGCAGGAAAAAGGCAGAGTGAAGGTGAGGAAAACCTAGAGCTGCAGCTTCAGCTTCTCTCCTCCTACAGGAGTGTCCCAAAGTTTTGCATGGAGATTTATTTGCACGGCATCCTGGCTGGGGGACACACACAGAAAGCCCACAAAGAGATGGCAGCTGCCTGGGAACTCTGCCTGGCACCCAGCTGAACCAGGCAGCAAGGCCACCCCAAGCTCAGCACCATCCAGCTCTGCCAGGAGGAGCCCAGGAGCAGCTCAGCCATGCCAAGGGCGGCTCTCCCAGCACGGCACAGCCTTCCCTGGGGGCTCTGCAGTGATCCTGGCGCTTCCCTGGCATCCCTGTGCCCAGAGCTCCTGCACACAGACATGGGCAGGGTGGAAAGAAATGCCACGGTCACTTGCAAAGACACCTCCACGGGAATGCAGGGACACCAGAGAAGGTCCCCAGCCTCCAGCAGAGCTCCTGCAGCAGCTCCAGACATAACAGCCTCCAGCGGGGGCAGAGCTGTCTGCAGAGCTGTTTCCAAAGGCTTGGAGCCTGTGTGGTCTCGGGTCCAGGGAGACTCTGCACAATAAACCTCTCTGTGGAAAACTCCACATATTTAAAGCATCTTTCACCAGCAAAGGGGAAAAGCGTCAGTCAAAAGCATCAGGCTTTTGATTTCACCCACGATACCCCGACCCTGAAACGAGGGGAGAGGTGAGAGCCTCACCCTCCCTTCGCCCACTGCGCGAGAAACCCAAAGGGGCAGAGAAACCAAAGGAGCTGAGCAATCCAGCCAAGCCAGAGCGGGTTTAATATAGAAAAGGGAGTGGGAAATTGTAAGAGGAAAAGAAAAAAAAAAGAAAAAAAGGAGGGAGGTGGCTGGAAACAAAGAAAGTTCTTGGCACCACGCTGCTGTGCTTGGCCCCTCTCCATCAGCCTTCGCTGCCGCAGGCTGCAGGGCTGGGGAGGGGAGATGGGGGCTCCCGTGCCATGGGATGCCAAAGCTTGGAGCAGGAGAGGGAGAGCCAGCCCCCAGCTCAGTGAGCAGACAGCTTGTGAGCCCCTCACTGCTGCTTTGTGGCTGGGGAACTGGGAGAAGGATGATGCTGGCTGAGCCGGCCCTGGGGAAGGCACGGAGAAGGCATTGCAGCTACCGGGCACCAGGGATGCTGCCACGGGCCCTGTGGCAAAGGGGAGGCAGAAGCAGCGAGGCAGAGCTGCAGGGGGCTGGGTGACTGGGATGGAGCAGAACCAGGGCAGGCAAACCTTCATCACCACCCAAACCAGCCTGACCCAGGACTGCAAAGCAGCCGCCTCCCCTCGCTCCAGCTCATCCCTTTGATTTGTACCCTCTTCCACCCACTGCTGTACAGCCTGACAGGGCACAGCACGGCCTGAGCACACCACCAGCACTGCTGGGATGGAAAGGGCACAAACACAAGGCTGTGCCAAAGGCAGGGACCCCAAGGACAACCCAGCAGGGCCGGCTCAGACCCCTCAGTCACAAGAAAAGCACCTGCCCGTCTGCCCCCCCGGTCACACTGAAGGTCACACGTATGGATTCTTCTGTTTCCTATTTCCCACTGCGGCACGAAACAGCCGGAAGACAGAGATACCCTCCAAAGCTGAGCTGTGGGGGAGCAAGGTCAGAGAGCTGGGGGCAGGCAGAGGCCAGGGATGGCCCCAGTGCTGAGGCTCACTGCTGGAATCGAGTGTGAGCATCAGCTTCCCACACGGAGCTGCTCCCACCTCAGCAGACATGGGCCAGGCAGGATTTGGCCCTTCCACATTTTCAACAGCCTTGAGTAATGTGACTGGGGAAGAAAAACAAAGGAGAATTTGAGTTGGAGTGCTGGTTTTCATCCACAAAGCTAAGAGTGCTCCATTAAACCCCAACTCTGCCGAGGTGAGGAGAAAAGACTGGTGAGCTCTGGGGAGAAGAGCAGGGCCAGGCACGAGGACAGGGCAAAATTCCTACCACACTCCCTGCCTGTGGCCTGCCTCTCTGGGACAGCATCATGCAGCTGACAGGAAACGGGATGAGGCAAGGCACAACCACAGGATACAGCAGCAAAACACCACTAAGGATGCTGAGAAAGCCCTCAAACCTTTAGAGGCCACCAAGAGTCAGACTGCAGCTTCCCCCTGGCTCTCTTTCATTCCTAGTTTGGTTATCTGGGGACACGACACTGCATGGATTTCACACTACTCATGCCAACCTCCTCCTGCCTCACTCAGCTCCTCCGGCTGCCCACAGGACATTCCCACCATACCAAGGGCATGGTCACCCTTCCTGTGGAGACAGCACAGGGGGAGTCATCCCCTGGTGCCCCTTTGAAGCCAGAATGATTCACAAGGGCAGAAATAACACCAAAAATCCAGGGGAATAACTCAGCTGTACCAGGTGACACCGTGCCAGGTGCCCACCGAGCTCTGCTCCAGCTGGGCAACCAGGGCACCACAAAACACAGTCCATGGGGCACGAGTTCCTCAGAAACACCTTCAGCTCTACAAATACAAGGCACCAAGGAACCACTGAGGCTGTAGATTGGCAGCTCTGTCCTCTTGTCATTCAAACACTCCATAATCGGTTCCAGATAAGAAATGGGGCTGGGCTGGATGAGGAATGAAACCACAAACGGCCCCACCGTGACAAGGAACAGAAAACCCTAACGCCAACCTCCCATCACAGCACAGATTCCACATCAAAAATGTAACACCTTCACTTTTTGAATGTGGTTCTCCTCAAATTTGTTTTAAAATACCTGTAGATTCCATCAACCAGATTCCACCACACACTGTTAATTACTTTCACAACGAAGCTGCCACAAATGAGGTCTTCACCTTGTTGGAAGTTTTGCCATCTTGTTCACTGGGCTTGCAAAATAAATGCTGCACACTTCTTTTAAATTTCCCCTTTTCATGGATACATGGAGGCTGGGAGTGAGAACATAACCCAGCTTTCCCAACAAATGAACCCACCCAAACAGCATGCTGCTCTCTCTTTCCTGCTGAATGGATATGTTGGATTTTGGATGGTGCTCCAGAACAACTATTTAAACCTGTGTGACCATAGAAATGTTCCTGGTAGGCAGAAATGGAGACGGGATTCAAAGGCATTGCTATTAACACATACAAACACATACATTGCAGCTGTATCAGAACAAAATATCCTGAAGCTTGCCCAAGGGAAAGAAAACCACCCAAATCTGGATTTAGTAGGAAAAAGCTTTATTTTAGGGCTTCTACTCGAGAATAACAAACACAACACTATAAAAAGGTCCCGCGTGAAGTCCTTTAAAGGAAAATCCAGTCTGTGTCAACTATGGCTTTGTTTTGGGTCTTTTCTGAATAAACATTCATTTATCAGAGACTTGGCCAGACCAGAGAAATGACAGTCTGCTACTCTGTCTCTCACAATGATTATTTTTAAACTTTACTCTTGGACTTTGTCTTCTCAGATTTGCAGGATGGCCCCGGAGGCCTCGCTGGCAGCATCCCTGAACTGTGATCACTTCACATAGGATTGGATGGGAAATGTTACTGCAAACATTACCTCAGCCACTGCCTGAAGGATGGAGTCGCCTTTTTCCTTGGATAATGGGCTGCAAAGAGCCAGAGCATCCTGCAACAAACACCTGCACAAGGATTTCTCACTGCCTCGGGTAATGCCCATGAAAAAAAGCTTTAAAACACAAGTGGAGTTAGAGGGCACAGGGCTGTGCTTGGGTCCCCAGCTGAACCCCAAAACTCAGCTCAGCACCTGTAGCCAGCTACCCAAATCCTGCCCAGCACCTTGCTGGGTCCTTGCCCTGCCGTTTGGGGAAATATTGTGCCTCCTGCTTCATAGCAGAGCTGCAAAAAACCAGCTTTTTGTCTCAGGCAACACAATTCTTTTTGTATCAATTACCCAGGTGAAAGGCAAACCACAGCAGCCTGAATAGAGCCAGCTCTCCCCACTGCAGGTGCAACAAGGACGTTGAAACACTGGCTCGATCTCACTTTTCTGGGAAAGTGGAATTCATAACTTTGTTCTGTGGCCTCACACGAGCGACACAAGCACACCTTTGTCCAGCAAAGAGAAGCCTCCACCTGATGCAGAGGAGCCTGAGCAGGGCAGGTCACCACAGGAGCAACAGGAGGAAAAGCCAGCGTGCTCCTCCAGCCTCCCCAGGGACAGGAGAGCTGCCTCAGGGACGGAGCAGAGCACATCTGTGCTCACAGGAAGAAGGCAGAGGGCAAAGGTTTTACACGGACACTTGGTGGTGGCCTCAGATTCACACTGTGCCACCAGCCACTGCCTACAGATGATTCAGCCATGATTTGCTGCCTCTCCCTCTCTTCGCAGGAGGAGGAAGGGGGAAAAAAAAAAAAAAAAAAAGGTTTTGGTTTCATATAATTAACTGGCTTTGTGAATCCGCCTGGTTCTATTGATTCCTCCAGCAAGGCGAGCGCTCCCATCACTCCAGCGCTGCTCGGGGGATGCAGCTGCCTGCAGGCTGCCGGCCCCTCCCTGGGCTCAGCCCTCTGCGAGCCACGCTGGCTCCCGCTGCTGGAATTCGGTCCAAGACATGTCCAGGGAAAGGCTGGAGGCAGAGGGATCCGCTGAGGAGGCCGAACGGCCGGGCTGCACAGCTGTCACGGACCGTGAGCAGCCGCCTTCTCCCACCGCTCCCGGAGCTCCGGTGTCCCCACCCATGGCCCCGCCATCCAGCTCTCTGCTCAGAAAACATCGCTGTCCCAGTTTTCCAGCCTCACAGGGATTATTTGTGCTATGCCCAACTCCACCCGACTTCTCCATGACGGGCGGAGGGCGAGCAGGGACAGCGCACAAAGCAGATCGTGTGCGGCACTCGGGGTGCGTGGCCCAGCCGTGGGGACGCCGCTGCTGAGGCGCACAGGAGGGGCTGAAGCGAGAGCAGAGGAGCTGCCACAGACCATCCCAGCCCGGCCTCGTTACGGGACCTGACGGCGAAGCCCCGGATCCGCCAAGACAAACAGCAGCGCACAAAGCTCCGCACGTACGCGCTGCTCCGGAGCGGGGGGCACGGCACAGCCGCGATGAGTGAGGCCGGGATGGACATGGCAGGAAAAGGGCACATCTGGAGCCGGCGCCAGGCTCAGCCAGGGCTGATAAAGCTCCAGGCCAGGGCAGCAGGAAGAAGGGGTGATAAGGAGGTGGGTGGCAGCAGCCACGCCGCATCCCTGATGTAAGGAGAGACCCCTCTGCCCTCCCCTCCTGGAGCTGGCTGCCCTCGGCTTTCCTCCAATTGTTGCTCAATGCCACAGACCAGCCGAGGGGACCTGGAGAAGCCCTTGATCTCCCAAGAGCTCTGAAAGCCTGGCTCTTCTGACAACAGACTCCAGGCAGAGCAAACACCACATCCGCACAACCCAAATGTGCCACGAACAGTGTGTCACTGGGTCACCCCGGTCTAAGGCAAAACGGGAGGGAAGAACATTTTGGTCTTTGTTTTACGGCTGTTACCAAGATCCACCCACAAGCTCTCCACGGGTGCCTGGAAACACACCAAAGTTTAAATCATAAAAAAAAAAAAAAAAGAAAAAAGAAAACCACCTTCAAAAATAGCCAAACCCACAACAGTTTGGAAGATGCCCCGGAGCACGCAGGAAGGCGCTGGGCAGGATGCAGGGGACACGAGGGATCCTTCCTAGGGACCGAGCACTACCCAGGGAGCAGAAGGCAGGAGCCGGGTGGTCCCTTGCCCCGGGACTCTGCGACCAACAGGTCCCACGGCCCCGGTGCCAAGCCACTGACGCGGGGACGCTTTCGCCCGTGGCCGCTGCCCGATGCGCGCAACCCCCGCCCGCATCCCCCGGGCATCCCCCGCGGGTCGGCACCGGCAGCGGCGTCTGGGGGGCAGCGGCGGAGCATCCCCACGCTGGCAGGGGGCACCGCGGGACCCCCACGGGACACCAGTGAGAAGCGCTCCCGGCAGCGCTGCCGCCCTCCTCCTCCTCCTCCTCCGTCCTCCCTTCCCGGAGCTCCGCGCGGGAGCGGGGCCGGCAGCGCCCGGCCTTTGTTCGCCCAGGGCCGGGCTGGGGCACTCACATAGTGCTTGTTGGGGATGCGCCGCTTCTGCACGTCCAGCACCTTCACCTCGGCGATGCTCCGCCTGGGCATCGCCGCCGCCGTGCCCCTCACACCGCGGGGAGCGGGGACGCTCTGGCGCTCGCCGCCGGGACCGGAGGCTGCAGCGCGGCCGAGCCTCCCCGCGCCGCCCGCTCCGGGGGCGGGAGGCGGCCCCGGCCCGGCCCGGCCTATCCCGGCCGGCGGGGCGGCCCCACCGCCGCCCGCTTAAAGGGGCGGCCGGCAGCGAGAGTCCCTCGGTGTGTCCGCTCCGCGTCCGAGCTCAGCGCCGGAGGAGAGAGATGTTTCAGAGGGCGCAGCGCCCGGCGGTCCCTCCCTCCCAAGCTTGCCCCGCTTGCGCTCCGCTGCCTCGTGTTGGTTCTGCACCCCGCTCTTGTCCCGCCACAACAGCCCCAAGGCGGCCGTGGGTTGGCCGCCAGCAGCCACGTCCCTAAAGGATGCAGGGGATGAGCAGGGAAAGGTCTGTCTTGGTCAGGACAAGCCGCATACCTGCGTGGAGAGACTGTGTACAAGGGCGTGTAGCGACAGGAAGGGGGAATGGCTCCGAACTGAGAGTAGATTAAGACTGGGTATCAGGAAGGAATTCTTTACCGTGAGCACGGTGAGGCACTGGCACAGGTTGTCCAGGGAAGTTCCATCCCTGGAAGTGTCCGCGGCCAGGTTGGACGGGGCTTGGAGCAACCTGAGATAGCAGGAGGTGTCCCTGCCCATGGAACGGGATGATTTTTAAGGTCCCTTCCAAGCCAAACCAGTCCATGATTCTATCCCTGTGAGCCGGGAGCTGACCAACCACACCCACCTCTGCTCCTGGCAGTCCCTCCTCTGCCACACTGCGTGTCCAGCTGTGCCCTTGTGCCAGCAGAGGAGCCGGGGCAGTGACCAGGCACTTCTCTACATCAGCACTTACCCGTGGCCTCCGTCTTCCCAGCAGCTCCTCAACACGTGGCATAACCACAGCTCTCTTCCCCCGTTGGGCTTTTAATTACATTATAAAGTTGCTCTAGGCTTACACTGGCAGGTCATTAGTTTTCATATGAATTTAATTTAATCATAAACAACTCATCTCACTCCTTAGCGGCTCCTTAAATGTGGCTCTTTTTAATACTATTAACTTTGCTACAGCCACCCCAGAGAATTAATGGAGGTGCAGGCAGGTTGCCAGTGCTTTACTGCCCCTCCCCAAGGGCTCCTCTTCATCCTCCTCCCCCTCAGCCAAGCCCCAGACCACAGTGCCCCTGCAGAGGTGGCTGCAGGAAGGTTGCTGGGTTGTCTGAAGGGGACATCAGGCCATGGTGACCTCCCTGGTGCCTGCTGGGGTGCAGACACAGCGCTGGGTTACTTGTGGACCAGCTGCACATCACCCGCACCCCTGCCCCAGTCATCGCTCCTCGGCCAGACGTGGAGGACATGGAGATGACCTGTGGAATCCTCCCTCCCTTCTGTCATTCTGACATTCATGTGGGATGCTGGGGCTGGACCTGGAAGTGCTCATCAAGAGCCTGGGATAGCACCAGCATCTGGAACTGCAGCTCCTGATGTTGTGTGGAGTGCCCAAGCTGGAGCAGAAGGAGTTTTACTGTTTTCAAAAGCCCCAAAAGATGCACAAATTCTCCAAAGGATGGTGAGGAAAACATCCAAAGCTGCTGCTAAGAGAGGGAGTGTACACTGAGATGTGGAGCAATGGAGAAAGCAGATTAAGAGACGAATAAAACAATTTCCGGTCTTCACATGCTGAAAAGAAAAGGTAGAGAAGCAGTTCAGCATCAGCATGGCCTTCCCCCCTGAGCTGCTGAAGCGATTCCATCACTCCTGGCCCCCGGCAGCACCAGGCACTGGCTGGCAGCTAATGAGCACCCAGGAACAAGCAGGGCTTGGAGAGAATCACAGCTCAGGCTGCAAAATGGCTCCTGTGTTTAATTAACGAGTCTAATGAGGGCTGTTGAGAGGAGAGGAGAGTGGCTCTGCATGCTACCCACATCACCTCCCCAGGGAGAAACTCTGGGAAGCGACTGTGGAGAGGCAGATCCTGCCTTGGGCCTTGCTGTGCCTTGGTCATTTATCAAGGAATCTGTCAAGGATTTACTAAAGGAGTCCAAATGAGGGGCTTGTGAGTGACCTGGGAGTCCTGTCCCCGGCCCACCCCCCTGGGGATGCTGTGCAGGACAGCAGAGATGTGGCAGCAGCACATCCCATGATAAGGTTGGGTGGTACAGGTGCAACTGAGGGGAGTTTCAGGATTAACACGTCATCCCCTGCTGCCCTAACCAGAGGCTGAAGCTTCATGAAGCCAAATAAAATAACGTAACTATAATAAAATAACTACACAGGAGAGGTCACGACCGATACAAGAGTCAGGAACGTGCGCTCTCGCCCGTGTCTGTCAGGATCAGCTGAGCGATTTAAAGCAAGAGGGCAAATGGCTTCTGAGAAGCCACCCCTCAGCTCGGGTGTACAAACGGGTTTCTGCACAGCTCTAAGTGGACTGCAGCTGTTTGGGCACAGCTGGGCAGTCCCTGAGGCCTGCCTGGTGTCAGGGAGGGAATGGAATGAGAAAGCAGTGCCCCACCATCAGCCCTGAGCTGCAGAGGGAACGCTGGCTGCAGTCGTCCTGGCATGGAGAGCCCGCTGCTGCTGCTCACTTCTCAGCTTTAGAACTGGGAGGTTGTGCCCGGTGACTGAATGTCCTGGTCCTCCCTGTGTACTGAATAAATGCATCCATCTTCCCTGAGCCACCTCACAAAGATCAGTCAAAAATTCTGCTCCTACCCCTACAGGGGACAAATCCCTGCAGCTGAAGCCCAGCACAGCAGAGCTGGAACCACACCAGGGGTGGATGTCACTGATTCCCAGCTGCCACCAGGGATGGTTTTCCACTGCTGTGACCCCTGAATTGCAGGGTTCAGGTGCCACCCATCACAGCCAGGCTGGCAGCAGGCAGCACCCAGCCTGCCCAGGGAGAACAGAACCCATGCAGGGCACATGCTCAGCCCTGAGGACAATGCAAGAAAAGTCCTGAAACCCCGAGGAGAAGCAGAGATCTGGTGGAGGGGGTGCCACAGAGAGTGAAAACCCAGGGAGAAGAGCAAGAGAGCCTTTCAGGAGCTCCAGGGTTGTGCCATCTAGTGAGCGAGAGGAAGAGCAGCAAACGTCCAGCCCCTGCCAGCCTGGGAATCGGATCCAGAGCAGCCCAGGATGGGCTGCCAGGGCAGTGTGCCCCCGAAATCCAGCCCCATGCCGGCCAGGAGAGGAGCAACAACAACCACCACCAGCAAGGCAGGGCCAGCACCTCCGGGGAGGCTCGGATTGCTCAAGCCATGGAGATTTGGCATCAGGAGAATAAAGCAGGGCCAGGGCAGCAGGAGCAGAGCAGCGTTTGGCTTCAGAGGGTGTGGATGATTTTCAAGGACTCCTGCAGAGACAAAGGGAGCACAGATGCAGCCATGGGAGGAAAGCACTCAGGCACAAGCCCCAAGACTCTCCCTACCTGCCCTGCTTTTGTTTTCCCCAGAGAGCTCCATCAGCCCGAACTGCAAAAGCCCTTGGGCAGCCCAGAGGAGTTTGGAGCCCAGATGTGACAGGACATGAGCCACAGGGAATGCTGCAGCTGCTGCAGCACCAGGAACTCCTCAGGGCTGTCAGGTCTGTTTTTAAAAATTAGGAAAGATTTTTACTTTTGCTCTGTTTTCAGCACAGCACCGGGACAAAATGGGAGTTAGCAGTTATTTCTGGAATATACAGTATTTATAAATGTATGTTGAATCCTCATGGTTGAAGCTCCCCTCAGGCACTGCCAAGGACATGCAGATGAAGTTAAATATTCCCAGATCTCCTGCTTCACTGGGATACACGGAGTGAGACCAGTGCAGTCCTGGTACACATAAACAAAATGATTAATTACGTGTCCTCAGCTACTCCATTCCTTACTGTCTTGTGGAGCAAGGAGACAGGAACCCTCAGGCTTTGCTCATCCTTCTCTCTCTTCTCATTTAAAACCTCACCACCAACAATTTCCAGTCCCAATTCCATCTCCTTTTCAGCACCTCACCTGAACTCACATCCTGCACTTTTCCCTGGAGTGGACACTGCCAGGAAGGTCACTTCCTGCCTGAAATCCAAGGTCAAATTGGCAGCTTCTGGCACAACCTTCCAAAAATCAGGGCAAACCCACACCAGCTCCATGGGCTCGTGTCAAAGCTGCCCAAATTTAATGTGGTGCATCCTTGAGAGAAATCCATGAGACCGGCAGGTGAAAAGCTCTGAGCAGGGAACAAAGGCCACGTGGGCTCCGTGGTGGGTTCCAGAGGTGGTGGGAGCTTTTGTGAGCAGCCCAAGGGAGAAGGCAGAGATCTCCCCCTGCACTGACAGGGCAAAACATGATTTGCATTCTGGTCCTACAACACACCCCAAGCTCTCCCAAGCAGAGGAGAGCGTGGGAGGAGACAGGGAGGCATCCCTAGGACCTCTTTGTCCCACAGAAACACGGGAACTGCGGCTTTTGTCTGAGATTCCTGTTCAAGCCAGGCCAGCTGATTCAAAAGGAAGAACAAGCCACGCAGACATGCTTTGCACTCAGGGTGCAATACTCACTCCTCACCAAGCAGGGTCAGCCCAGCACCATCGGAACACGCACGGAAGCCATCCAGGGAGCGGCTGCTTCGCTTTCAGCTCCACCAGAATTGCAGCTTGTCCCTGCCCCTGAGCAGCAGGAGAGGCTCCAGCTCAGTTTTAAAGAACTGGAGGTTCAGCCTTGCAAAGGTCAAATGCCAGCAGTTTCCCTAAATCAGTAGAATCCAGACCAAAAGCAAAGCTGATCTGAGGGCACAGCTGGCAACCAGGCACAAAATCAGACCCATGCCCAGGTTTCCGAGTGTTACTTTATTAGAGAGGTCTTTACATCAGAGTGGTGGCCCCACTGGAGATATTTTACAAAATATTTAAAAAAACCCCTTTTTATTCAAAGCCACATGTTTTAAAAGGGTGTCCCCCCCAAAAAAGCAAGCTGGGTTTAATCATGGTTCCTTCTGAGCAGGGAACAACAAAAACATCCTCTTTTGAAAGGAGGGAAAATGATAACCACGCTGTAAACGTGACAATCAGATGATGTGCTCCCCCTCTAGGAGAGGGACACAGTCCTGGAGCCCTGGCACACCCAGGGAGGGAACACTAAATAGGAAAAGGAGTGGACAGAACCATTCCTACCTCTGTCAGCAAGGCTGTGTTGCCCTCTCCAAGATGAAAATCAGCTGGACTGGAGGAAGGGACAATTGATTTACCACGGGGGCATCGCATCAGCTTTGAGAGCCCCCAGAAACAGTTCCTCCTCATGGCTGCAGGATGTCCAGAGAGGGACGATGCTCCCTGGGCTGGTGGAGAAGGCACCAGAGGCAGCACTGCCCTTCAGCTGAAGGAGGAATGTGGTGACAGAGTGCTGCAGGACAGCTTCTGCAGGCCCCTTCAGGGACAGGCACTGGGCTCTGATTCCTGTGACACAATTTCGTAGAACAGCTCCAGCCTGACCCCAACAGGACCAGGATCAGAACCACTGGGGCTGTTGTAACACATTCCTAACGTGATTAAAAGCCCCCAATCAGTCCCTTGTCTCATTTAGGAACATCCCTTTGCATTCATCAACCTTACATCAGTTCCCAGCCTGGCATTACCACATCTCAAAGGCACAATGCACACTTTGGAGATGGGGCAGGAACCCTTCCTATGCTCATTAACAGAGACATCACTGCTGTGAAATCAGAGGAAACCTGGACTGGCCCAAAGAGACAGAGCCTTGCTAGCTTGCAGGAAGCTTATAAATATGGATCAGGAGCTCTAAATGGGTAGGAAATGCCCACCCCAGGTACAGAGTTAAAGACCTGAGGGCTGCCTCCTCCAGCCGAGTACCGAGAAGTGAGGCACATCACATCCCACCTTTCTCTGAAATGCCAGTATATCAACAGAGGAGACTTGAAAATAACAACTTTTTCTTATATTTTTTTTTTTTTTTAAGCAGAAATATTTTTTTCTTGCTTGAGAAACAGGCCTAGAACAAACAATGTTGTCCAGAGGAAAACCTAAGTGCTGCCTTACACCTTTGGGTTGTGTAAAGAGGAAGGTGCTGCCAGTGAGGTTCCTGACCCCCTCCCCAGCTCTGTGCTCCGAGTCCCACCCAGCAGCTCAGCCAAGCCCTGCCTTGTGCAGGGGGACGGGACAGAAAGGACAGAGGACCTGCTCTGCCACTCTGTCCACGACTCCCAGCCTGGAGAACCATCCAAAAAGCTGTGGCACATCACAAGGAGATGAGCCATCAGTGGACAAAGAGATGTCCCCTTTGCATCTCTTCCCTTTGCATCTCTTCCCTTGTTTCGCCGCTCCTTTACTCCTCCCAACTGATGCTCTGCAGCCATAACCCGCTGGCCAGGCTGGCTGAGCCACACAGCCCCACACAGAAAGGACTTAAAAACCAGTCTCAAGCACCTGTGTGATCCTGAGAGCTCTGGCACGAACACCCTTCACCCTCCACTCATCCCGAAGGCACATGACAGTGACAGACCCTTCACCGTGTCACCGCGGGACCGAGCGCCGTCCCCAACCTTCCCTCTGCACCTGCACTTACACTTCCTCAAGGACCAGAGCCTGCAGCCAGCTGGACACTTGAATCACCCCAGAATCCTGCTAACAGTGTTAGCTCAGTGCCAGAGGGGCTGTGGTCACGGCAAAGGAACAGCAGAAGCACCTTTGGGAGGACATCGAGTCCGTTTCTGCATAGTCTGTGTGGGGAGGAGGGGGAAAGAAAAAACCCAGCCCTCCCTAGGCAAAAAACCCCAAATCACTGTCTCTCTGTGGCAAAAAAGGGCCCTGTGGAGAGGAGTAAGCGAGTGTTGGGGGCCTCAAGGCCAAGGTGAGTTTAAGTCGATGCCAAAGCTGCTCTGCCCCAGGCCAGGCCTTACAAAGGACTGGGACAGGAGCAGCCAGGGTGGAGAGAGGGGGTGACAGCCCTGCCCTGAGGGGCTGTTCCTCCTGATCACAGTGGTCACTGCTCCAGTCTGAGCCGACAAACCCAGTGAGCACCAGGCTCAGCCGGGAGGGAGGCATCCAGCCAACAGTGCAAGTACGATCCAGAGAGGGCCCTGCCCCCATTCCCAGCCTGGAGCTCCTGGGAAAGCCACCCCAACTTCCAGTCAGCATTCCCTCAGCACAGAGGCCACATTTATCCCAGGCAGAGCGAGGGGACAGGAGGGTGCTGTGGTAAGAAGGGGCTGCTGAGAGGATCTTCCAAGTCCAAGTCACCCCCCTGCAGCCCAGGAGGACACAGCCAGTACCAGCTGGTGGCCTGCCAGGCATTACAAGCTCTCTGAGGAGCTGAAGGGGACGAACTTGGCGTGTTTGGTCGGGGACACTGGCGTCTGTCCATCGGCCTCCTCGCTGAGCTTGAAGAACATCTCCTGCTCACGCTTCTTCTGGTTCAGCTCATCCTCCAGGGCCTTAAGCAAAGAGAACAACACAAGAGCTGTGTTTGAGGTTGTCCTGGAGCTATGGGCACTGTCCCCTCCTGCCAGCCAGCCAGGACACCCTGCTCACATCACACTCAGCAGGCCTCACCTTCTTCCGTGGCCTCAGCTTGTCTCGCCACTCCTTCATGTGCTGGTTGTGGTTCTCATCCAGGGACTTCAGCTTCTGGGTTTCGTGCTCAATCAGGAGGTGACACTTCTCATTCTAAAAACACATCAGTAAACACAACACCCATCAAGCAGCTAGAACTGTGCATCAAACAGGATTTGTCTTGGCCAGAGGCATTCAGAGCCCTGAGCTCCACGTTTAGACACGGCAACAAAAGCCTCTCAAGGCAAGAGCAAGGGGACATCAACTCACTACAGCCCTCTGCAGCCACTTCTCAAGAGGCTGAGACCTGCACAGGCAGCTCTGGGAGACCAAGCCACGAGGGATGAGTACCTGCAGATGCTGGAGCTCGTTGGTGTTGCTCTCACACTGGGCCTGCATGTCCTTCATCTGCGACTCGTGCTTCTGCTGCTGGTGCAGCCGCTCTGCCTTCTGCCTCTTCTCCTCCTGCAGAGCAAACTGGGGGAGAGAAAAGCAGGGGCCTGTGTAGGCAGCATTGCCCTGGTCCCTGGGGCTGGCTGAGAGACCAGGCCAGCTTCCATTATTACACAGGAAAGAAGGAAAAGCCCCAAGGATGCTTCCCAAGACAAGTCACGATGGAGACAGCGCTAAAAACCACGCGTGATGCCACAAAACAGAGTCCTCTAACCCAGCAGTGGGTTAAAATCTGGAAATATCTGCATTTTCCCAAATTCCCTTCTCCCACCAAGCCAAGCCTCAACTCCTGGTGCCTTTTCAGGCCCTGACCTGTTTGATCTTCTCCCTCTGCTCGGCAGCGCTGCCGCTGGAGTGGATGTGGAGGCTCTTCTTGTACATGGCCATGCGAGTCTTGCCCTCGCTGCGCTGGATTTTGGGCAGCCGGGCCCTCTCCTGCTGCTGCCGGACCTTCAGCTGCTCCAGCATGCGCTGGTTGTAGCGCTGCATTTGCTCCCTTTCCTGCAGACAGACAGGGGTCAGAGGAGCAGGGACACCTCTCCAGAGTCCTGGGGAGAACAGAGAGAGCTGGAGAGCAGATTTGGGACTAGCGTGGAAGTGGCTGGTGACACTCCGGAGGGACAAGAGGGGGTGGCAAGGACTGAACATGCTGTGAGAGAAGGGGCTGGAAGTGCCAGTCTGCACTCCCCGCTCTGGGAACCAACCATGTTAAATCCTGGGCAGTGGCAGATTTCCAGAAAAGCCCCCCAAAATTCCCAACTTCTTGCACATCAAATGCACACAACACAAAGCAAGGCAGCTTTATTGCCTTCTTGCCACCAGCTTTAATCTGGTCCTTTTTCACCAATAATGACCAAGCCCTTTAACTCCCAGCCCACCCTTCCCCCCTTACAGCCCGGAAAGGAAAGCTCCAGGGACACCAGGACACTTTGCTGACCCCCACCAGGGTGGGAAGGTGCAAAGCCTTCACCTTCTCGTGCTTCCGGAGCAACTCATGCCTCTGGAGGAAATACTGGTCCTTCAGCTGCTGCTTGACAAGCTGGTGTTTCTCCTGCTGCTGACGCTCTTCCAGATCCCAGATGCAAGCTTCCCGGTCTGTGGGGAGGAGAAGGAGCAGGAGATAACCCACTCTGGCCTCTCAGCTTGGTCACACAAAGTGTCCCGAGCTCAAGAGACCTCTGTGCACACAAACAGTGCAGCAGATGTTGATGCTGATCATTCACCTCCTGTTTTCCAAGAGAAATTGGTTGCAAACCATATTGGAGCCTGATTTCTTTCAATTATGAAGCCTAATTGGTTCATATTTGTAAAGCTCTTTGAAGATAAAAGCACTAAGTATTATTATTGCTAAACATTTAGACAGGACCTGGCAAGGCTGGTTTTTTCCACATCCCATCCTGCCAGCTTGCAACCCTGTCACAGCATCTGCTGTGTGGGAAGAGCCAGGGCTGGATAAACCCATGGTTACAGCATTCCCTCCCCTCCCTCACAGCCTTTGCCACCCACCTCTCATGAGCTGCTGCTTCTTGTTGAGGCACTCACGCTCCTTGTCGCAGATCTCTTTTTTGTTCTGGGCAGTGATGTTCTTCATGGCCTGCTCCAGGTCCTCTTTCTGCTTGGCCAAAAACTCCTGTTCCTGTTAAGAAAACAGCAGGGTCACCATGAGCCCTCCTCCTGCTGCAGCTTGGAAAGCAGCTGCTGGCGGTTCAGAACCTGCCAGTCCCTCCAGCAGCAGGGATGCTTCCATCTACTGCACACTTCCCAGTCCTGGGACTGGGGGGATCTGCCCTGAGCCTCACCATGGTTTGTTTTTTCTGGGTGAAGTCGTCCATCTTCGCCTTCAGGTTCCCCTTGCGCTGTTGCCGTGGCAGCTTCTCGACCTCGTTCTTGACCTGTGGGGAAGGAAATGAGATTTCCCTGCAGATGACTGTAGGTGAGGAACAACCCCACCTCGTGCCACTGAACGGCTCAGGAATCACCCAAAAGCAAGGGTTTCCCCATGAAACACCAACTGCTTTCCTCGCAAGTTCTGCCACGAGAAACGCCGAAGCCTCCTGGGAAGAAGGAGCTGCAGGGAAGCAGCTTCCCTCCCTCCTATCCCCTTTTTTTACCTCCTTCTTCATCTGCTTGAGCTGCTCCAGGAACCTGGCGTGGTCCCGCTCCTGCTCCAGGCGGATGCGCTTGGCCTCCTCGCGCCGGCGCAGGGAGTGCTCCTGCTCCATCCTCTCGATCTGCTGCTTCTGCTGCCGCTCCAGGTTCTCCAGTTCCGTGTCATAGAACTTCTTCTTTGCCTGGCCGGGAAGGCGACAAAGGAAACAGGTCAGCCTCAGCCTCCTCTCTGCTTCACTGCCTTCCAAAAGTTATAAAGGAAAAGGGAAAAGAGAAAAAAAAAAGGGGTTGCTCCTGCTTGGATTGAGCCTCTTTACAAAGGAGGGAAGCTTCCAACCAACACCTCACACGGTTTGAAGCTCTCTGCTCCAACAGTGCCCTGGAAGGAGAAGATCTTTAAGGTCCCTTCCAACCCAAACCATTCTCTGATTAACTTCCAAATTATTCTCCCTCCACAGAAGCTGCCCGTGGAGGGACCAAGTGTGTGAGCCCAGTTTATTCAATTTACACTCAAAGCCTTGCCAGATTTCTTGCTGTCACACTCAGGCCATGCTGCTTTCTCGTTCAAAGGGGTTTTTTCCCCTGTGAATTACAACAGCACTATAAACTGTTTCTCACAGTAGCCATGAAGAGACATGAAAGAAAAGACCATTAAAGAGAGAAAGTCCAGAACAACCCTCCCCCTGTTACACCCTGCCAAGCAAAGGCTACCCGTGCTTCCCAAGCTGCAGGGGGCTTGATGCCCACAAAACCTCCACCCTCCATCCATGCTTCAAATCCCAAAGGGGTTCCTCAGCAGTCCTGTGATGCCCAAGGTTGTCACAACCCGGAGAGCAGCCCCCTGTGTGAGGAGCTGGGTTCCCAGCTGATTCCCAGGGGTTTTCCCTGCCCTCGTACCATCATTTCCTGCTCGAAGCGCCGCAGCATCTGCTCCAGCTGCAGCTGGTGCTTGTTGTTCAGCTGGGCCTGGTTCCTGTGCTCCTCCTTCTGCAGGAGACGCAGCTCCCGCAGCTCCTGGCGCCTGCAGAGGGGCAGGGGGACAGAGGAATGCAGAGTCAGGCAAGGTCGGAGGGATGGGATGGGCAGAGATGGTCACAGCCACAGGCAGAACATCTCAGCAGCGAGTGGAAGCAGCACCTCCATCCCCCAGCACCCTGCCCAGGCTTTGAGCACAGGCAGGAGGGAGATCCCAGCTGCCTGATGTGCTCCTGGGCACTGGGACACTGCAGGAAGCAGGATGCTGCTTCTGGGAACTGCTGGAAAACCATCAGCTTCCACAGGTAAGGCCCGTCAGCATCCACAGCTTCTCAAACAAGCCCTGGCAAAGCTTTTAAAGTGATTCTGCAGGCACTGGCATCCCCCAGCACCCCAAATACCCATTGTGCCAGCTGGGTTAGTGCTCAGTGGTCCTCAAATCCCAACTCAAGCCAAGCTGGACTGCTCTGCACCAGCCCCTGTGCTCCACATCCACTCTTACTCACTCCTGGGGGGCAGAAAGGGCAGTTTTCCCAAATTCTGACCCATCTATCACGACATTGCATCGCTCCCCTCATCCAGCTCACCAGCAAATGACCTCTGCTAATGAGCTTTCACATAAATCTGATATTGGGGCCGAGGAATAAAGCAGCCACAGGGACACAAAGTGTTTAGGACAAATTATCCTCTCAGGGAGTCCCCAAGAGCAGCACCAGGGAGCCTGGAACTGGGCATCAAATGAAACAATTTGTCTTTTAATTATTTTAAGGGCCTTTTCATTTCAGTGCTAGAAACTGCAGCTCCTCTTTCTGAGAGTGAGTCAGGGAGGTTCGAAAGCTGCAAGAGGAGTCATGGAGGAGGGAGGAAACACCCATGAATATTAAATGATGCTCCAGGAGTTTACGACTCCCTTGGCCTTTCTGTTAATGAAGTCTGAGGGGATGTGAGAACAAAAGGAAGAGGAGCCTCTCCAGAAGATTTCTGAGCTTATTTCCATTGAGCCAGGCATCCCCAGCCCTGGGGACGCATTCAGTCATCCCCAGAGGACAGAGCCAGACACAGCAAAGCTCCCCTTGTCACAGTCTTGCTGCATCTTGAGCTGCATCCCTCCTTCCCTTGTCCAAGTGGGAGCAAGACAGGGCACAAGAGGACTTCAGGTCACTCCTGGATTAGCTCACAGAGAGGAAAGCCCTGCCCTCCCTCCACCCCAGTGCCCCACTTGCCTGAGAAACCTCATTTCTTCATCCTTCTTCTCGTCCTCGCTGATGATCTTGGAGGTGGTGACGCTCACCTCCACCCCGTCCACCACGAACTTGCGGGTGCGTTTCAGGGTCTTCTTGTGCATCTGGGAATCCTGCGGTGGGCAGGGAGGAAAGGAGGAGCCCGTGAAGCAGCTCCCCAGGGCTGCAACAGCTGGAGCCCTCAGAGCAATTTTAATAATCCACATGGAGCACAACCTGTCAGTGAATTTGGAGATCCAGCCTGGCCACCACAGCACAGAGCTGCAGGATTTCCACCCTGAAGAAACCCGACCCACCTGCCAAAGACCCTTCCTCACCATGATCTAACATGGCTTACTCCCTGAAAAACCCAAATAACTCCTTTCCCCATCTAAAGGACCGACTCAGAGAGCAATTCCGTGTGTGGCATCACATTCCTCCTCCTCCTCCTCCTCACGGAGACCAGGTGTCCTGGGAAAGGTCGTGAGGAGGGGAACATTCCACATTTCCAATCATTAGGGATTGCAGCTCCTGTGGGGGATGGTGGCTCTCCAGCTCACAGCAGGAGGTGGGGAAAGTTTTGCCAAGAAAGGTTTTTGGGCACGTTTCTGTGCCGGGAAGTTCTCACTCACGCAGGCAATGTGATAAAGATCTTGTGCAACACATCCCCCTGCCCCCTCAAGTCACAACATTTCTTCTCCTGGAGCTCAGCAAATACCATTCCAGTTATTCTGCCTCTTCCTCTAAGCCATGCTGACCTGGTCAGCTCCAGGTCCCAAGCATTCCCAGCCTCCAGGAAGCTTTAGCAAAAGCCAGGAAGCCTGGGAGGTCTTTGTGCAGCCCCTGCTGACACAAACCAGGCCAGATGTAGGGCAGGTTGGGAAAACTGAGAGAGGCACAAGCCCAGATGAACTTTTTCCTGGGGCCAGGTGTCCTAGAGAAGAGCAGCAGAGCGATGGGCTATGGATAAGGTTTAGAAGTCACTTTTGGGGCTTCACACTTGAGCAAGGACAAGTCAGGCTCGTGGCGTGGTTACTTCACACAAAATAGCCACAAGACATCAGACTTCCCCTCGATTTCAGTGGTGTGGGACAGCAGAGGACACGAGAACCTGCAGCAGCTCCACCAAGAGCTTCTCCTTCACTTGAGGACATTCCACGTCCCCCTGGCACAGCTCAACCCAGCTGTAAATGCTGTGCTGGCCTGAGCCCAGCCAGGACAGGCAACACGGCAAACAAACCCTGGAAAGCTTTCCCTAGGGAAGGGTTCCTCCCTGCTCTGTGTCCTCCAGCACCCTCTGGCACCACTCTCACCTTGAGGGAGATGGAGCCGCTCTCCCTGCTGAGGGACAGGTCAGCAGACAGGGAGATGGTGAGGTCCATGCTCTCGGAGGCCGAAGTGCTGCCGGAATCCGAGTCCCCTTTGGAGCGGCTGCCGGGGAACGGCGCCGGGGGATCCAGGATTCCATTGGCCAGCTTCTCCTCGCTGAAGTTCTCCAGGAGAACACTCTCTGGTCGCTCCACGATGCTCTTCCTCTCCCCAAGGCTCTTCCTCTCCCCAAGGCTCTTCCTCTCCCCAAGGCTCTTCCTCTCCTCCCTGCCCGGCCTGGGCTCCTTGTTCTCCTCCGTGGAGTTACCCAAATGTCCAGGCTGCAGGATGATGTCTGGCTTGTCCTGGGTGGCCGAGCTGGTGAGGGGTTTTGTGGAGTGGTTGCTCTCTAGTTTGCCATTGTCACTGCTCATCCCTTTATCCGAGACTTTGTCACTCTGGCCATCCTTGCCGGTTCCCACGGAGCCGTTCACAGCGCTGGGCAAGGAGGAGTCCGGAGGTTTCTCCCCGTCAAAACTCAGCTGGCTCGCCTCAGAGGGGTCCCGCTTGTGCTTCCCAGGGGGCTGCAAACACAGGGAAGGGAAATGTTGGGTTTGGCACCACCACTCAACACAACTGCAGGGGCTACAAGGCCCTTCTTCAGAGCAAAGTCACCCACAGCTAAAGAGTTATCGGGAGGAAGTTTCCCTTTTGGGACATCTGCCCTGGGATATTTCCATGCTGCTCCAGGTTTGTGGCCCCAAGGACTGTGGATCCCGGGTGGAAGGAAGGGGAGCTATGAAAAACTCCAGAACCTGCACATGCTGAAGAGGCAGCTGAGGAATTTGCACACCAAAATCCTTTTCCCAAGGCTAACTCCAGTGTGGATGAACCACTTCCCTTTGTGACAGAGGAGGGAGGTCGAGACATGTCCCCAGGCAGCTCTGAGATGTCCCCTTCCAAGAGCCAAGCTCAGGGGCAGATCTGCCCAGCTCCCTCCTTGGGCTGGTAGTCTGTCCCCTTTGCTTCCACTCCAGCTTCCCCAGCCTGCATCAGGGCTTATTTTCCTTTTTTTTTTCCCTTTTCCTTTTGTTTTTTAGCCACTTTTCACCAGCCCCTCCTGCAAGCGGGCACTGGGCCACCCGCCAGCACCATTGTTTCTCCATGCCCTTGGCAGCCACCAAACCCAGCCCCTCCCTGGCTGAGCAACCACTTCCCCTCCACCTGATGTGGTCCTGAACAGCTTTTGGAGCCTGGAAAAGCTGCCAGGCTCTATCCCCCAGCACAGCCACACTGGTGAAGCTGCTCACCGAGGCAGACTCCAAGGAATCATCCTCCTCTGCTTCATCCCGGCTCTCCTCGATCTCCTCCATCACCTCAGCCTTGGCCTCGGCCACCAGCTCCCGCAGGGCCCTGTTGCTGGTGACCTTGCTGACGAAGGGATGCTGAAAACCGAGCACAGTGAACTGTGTGAGGTGGCCAAAACCACACCTTGTGAGCTCAAGGACGACTTTTGGCTTTCAAAGACCTGAGGGTGTGGTTCTTTCCAGTGTCACCAGGATTAAACCCCAGAGAAATTCCCAGGAGAGAGGCTGGTGCTGAGGTTAAGGGCACACTCTGCACACAGATGCTCCCCAAAGCTGCTTTCTGGCAGCAGCCCCCTCCAAAAAAAGCAGCAGCAGCATTTAAACAAGGGGACATCTGCCCACAAAATGTCACCAGGAGCAGTCTGCAGGGTCCCTGGGAGCAAACAGAGCCTGGGGGAAGGTTTAATTGGAACGGGGCTGGAATCACTCAGCGCTCACAGAGGGGTGTTGGTGCTGAGCTGCAGCAAAAGGCCGGGGAGTCCCTGGGGTGGGTGCACCAGCACACAGTGAGGGCGTGCAGTCAGCAGGGAACAGCAGCTCCCAGGCTTTTGCTGTGCTTTTGGGAAGGGGCAGGAGGAAAGGAATTGAATTTCAATCAGGGCTAACCAGGTACAGCCCGAGCTGGCTGCCACATGGGCGCCTTCAGGCAGCAGGAGCTGTTTCTATCCCAGATGGTGTCCACAGGGGCCCTGCAGTTTGCTCCGAAGGGAAAAACACCGCTGATCTTTTCCAGAGTGTTTCAGTGGCTGAAAAGTGCCATGAACTGTCTAAATAATAATCTGAAACCAGTCTGGGGCTGGTGCTGGTCCCTACCTCCAGCAGCTGGGCAGCACTGGGCCGGGTCTCTGGGTTCTTGTCCAGCGCCTTCTTCAGGAAGTCTCTGAACTCCAGGGACCTTCAAACACAGGTGGTGGTGAGAAATTCAGCAGAGGAAAGGCTTCAAATGGCACAGGGGTCAGCTTGATCCCTTAGCAGGTTCTGTCCCAGCTTGCAACTGGCCACAAAGAGCATTTTTCTCTCATGGAAAACCCTGTGCTCAGTTACTCCAATTATTTGTAAGAGAATCATCCACAGGGCTGGGTCAGGGACCAGGTTTTGCTTTTACCTGTGATGGCAACAGATGGTGAACCCTGGCCCCTGTGCCCCAGGGCCAAGACAGAGACGGGGAGGACACAGCAGGAGCTGCTTGGGGACAAGAAGCCATCCCCACAGGCCCAGTGGGAAAGGGTGGCTGTGAAGGACCAGGAACCCCATAGGAGGGCACCCTCAGCCTGCAAAGTGCAGCTCTGAGCTCCAGAGCGTGTCCCTGATGTCACTCCTGGCTTCTGAGCAACTCCAGAGGCAGCATTCCCACCCTGCTCTGCTGGGGCTATGCTGGGACTCCAGTGCTCTGCCAGTGATTTGCTGCTGCAGGTTTTATGATTTATAAATAAATTAATGAATGAATGAAACAAACAAACAAATAAATAAATAAATTATAAAAATTAACTGGCTCGGTTCCTTTTACATGCAAAAGTGGCTTTCCAGACTTCAGGGAAAGCAATTCTGGAGCTCTTGGCCATCTCCACCTTTAGAGAAAAATCTGCCTTTCATACCCACGGGATGTTTTGAGAACAGCCAAGGGGTCACCCCTGGTTTTGGGGGGCTGGGGGTGAGCAGTAGCTCTCCCTGTGCTGTTCAGTGTGAGCATCCTGACTTAGCCAGCAGTGCCTCCCCAGCCCCTTGCACACAGCTGGGCCTGGAATACAGCTAAAATCCTACTCAAATTCAACAAAACTGCTAAAAACAACTGGTTTTTCTCTGTGTGTGAGCTGGGAGCTGCTCCCCGTGCTGCCCCAAGCCCCCCTCACCATTTGGAAGGGCAGCTGAGCGTGGGGGGGTCGGACTTGGCGATCTTCAGCAGGACCCTCATGGGGTTGAGCTCGTGGTGGGGTGGCTCAATCTGGGCCATCTCGATCAGGGTGATCCCCAGGGACCAGATGTCGGCCTTGTAGTCGTAGGGAGTGTCCTTCATGGTCTCACACATCACCACCTCCGGGGCCATCCTGCGAAGGGCAGAGCAGGGCCGGGGTGACGCCGCTGCCACCCAGCACGAGCCTGGCAGCAGCAATTAAACGCTTCAAGTAATCCCCAGCGCTGCAAAAACCCAGCTTTCCACCCCAGCTCCGGGCTTCAGAAGCAGCAGCATCTTTTCCAAGGGGTGCAACCCCCTCCCTCCTTCACAGAGCAGCCGAGACAGCGCCTGGAAACCCCCAGGCCGCTGACATCTGGCGCGGATGTTGCTCCAGAGCATCGATTAATCCCCGAGGTTCCATTCCTTCAGCGAGGCAGGTGATTTAGAGGTTGTGCTGCTGGGGCAGAGACTCATTCCCATGTGCTTGGAGTGCCTTCAAAGCCCATCCTGCCCCCGGGGTGGGGGGAGCAGGGAGAGCACACTCGTGTGTCCCTCGCACCGTGACCCCTGTGCTGGCTCTGTGGCACCACACAGAGCTCCCACACCACTGAGGCTGCTCACAGCTCTGCTCAGGCAAGGAAAAACCTTGGAAATGGCCAAGAATCCTCATAAAAATCCTCCCACCCTAAGGCACTGTGGTCCAACACACCCCAGAGCCGTCAGACCCCGCTTTGGAGCAAAGCTGATTTTCAGGAGCCAAGCTCCTCGTGAGCACAGGATTTCTCAGCAAGCAGGGACTCACCAGTAAGGGGTCCCGATGAAGGAATCTCGCTTCTGCAAGGTTTTCATGTTCTTGGCAGACACTCCAAAGTCAGCTGCAAAGAGCAGTAACATTAGAGGCCAGAGGAAAACTGAAAAACCCTTCTGAGTTAGCACACTTGGCTGAGACACAGACTGGGGAGCAAACACACACTGAAGGCAAGAACGTGATACCACAGGCCGTGTCCTCTGAGCTGAGCATCAGGAATGGAACTTGGTTTGGGGTCCATGACCCCCAGGATTTTCCTCTCCCATTATAAAACAGGCACAACTCCCTTCTGCCAAACCTGACACATCTAGGAGGAAGCTGAGCTCTTTTCTGCAAATAAAAGCAGCTCCATGGCAGATTTCAGGGCTTATTTCCTAGCAAAAAGCCTGATTTTAGAGCAGAAAAACCAAAGTGCTGTTACATTCCTCCACAGCAGATTTCAGGGCTTATTTCCTAGCAAAAAGCCTGATTTTAGAGCAGAAAAAACCCTAGTGCTGTTCCATTCCTTCTCTCCCCTCCAGCCACTGCGAGATGCCTCTCCCTGATTTTGCCCCTTCCGTAGAGAGCAGCTGAAGTCAACCCAAATCAAACTGGTCAGACCTGCAGAGGGTACCGAGCCCACTCCAGCTGGATTTGCTCTCCAGGACAGCCCTGGTGGGAGCTGGAGGAGCTGTCACCCACCTGCAGCCTGAGCTCAGGGTGTCCCTGCCTGGGGGTCACCCTCTGGGCAGTTTGTGCAGATAAATGGGCGCTCTCCTCCCCCAGCAGGTCGCTGGGTGCCAATTTAACTCCAAACCAGAGCGAGCTGGCAAAGCAACCCTTTGGCAGAAGTCCCCCTGTCACCACCAAACCTGCTGTGCAGATAAGAGGAATTCTTCCAGCTCCCAGCACTGCCAACTGGCACCCTGCACAGGATGCTCAGCAGGCCAAAACGCACAGGAATCGGGCTCAGAGAGGGATTAAACAAACTCGGGGAAGAAAAAAAATCCATTGGGGACCTGAGCGTGGCTGTGGTTTGGGGGCTCAGCACAGCACACAGCTCCGTTTGCCTTCTGTGGAACAAAACCTTCCCCTCATTGCTCTGCTGCTCCTCTCAGGCAGCAACGAGCACCCCTCAATCCCAACACACTCAGGGACATCCAACCCCCACATCCAGCTCCAGCTGTCCTTGGTGGAGCACGGAATGCTGCCGGGGCCTCACCGAGCTTGATGTCCCCATCCTGGGTGAGGAGCACGTTCCCAGCCTTCAGGTCCCTGTGGATGATCCTTTTGCTGTGCAGGTAGTGGAGAGCTTCCAACATCTGGCGGCAAATCACCTGGATCTGGGGTTCAGTCAGGCCCCGGTCCAGCTCTGCGGGGAGGGACAGGGATGTTAAACAGGACAGGGACAAAGTGATGCTCCAGCTGAGCAGCAGGAAGGCCCAGGTTACCCAGCAGAGCATGGCAAAGCCTCTGTCCCTGTGTCAGAGCAGCAGGAGACGATGGAAATCAGCTTGTTAAGGTGATTTATTCCCCAAGCCAGCACTTGCTGCAGAATTTCCACCTCTTGGAGCTGCTGGCTCACAGCTCCCTCCTGGGAATGTGCAGCTGAGGCCCTGGAACAGTGGATGAGGGGGACGAGGAGGGGGAGCCAGAAATGCTCGGGATGGGGTCTGAACTGCAAATTCCCTGACAATTTGGGAACACAAACAAGCTGGGTGTCACCCAGCTGCTGTGAGAGGAGGGAGAGGAACTGGGCTGCAGGACAGCAGGGTCAGACACAGGCATGAACATCAGCAGCTCTCATTCCCCAGGGAACAGGGGAACTAGGGAGTTATCCCTGCTGTGGGGATGCAGTGTAGCCCCCTAACCATCACCAGGGACACACCACTTCCCAAAGGAACAGGATTTAAATGCTCTGAGCTGGGGTTTTGGGTAGCACCAGTTCTTACTCTGTGTGTCCCAGAGTTCAAGGAGTGTTTGGACTCTCTCAGGCACACGATGGGATTTTTGGGGCTGTCCTGTGCAGGGTCAGGAGCTGGATTTTATGGGTTCCTTCCAGCTCAGGATGTTCTGTGATTCTGTGATTCTATTCCTGGTGCTCGCAGGGACACGCAGGCACTGGTGTGACCTCCCTGCTGAGCTCTGCTGGGCCACTCCACCACCCCAGAGCGCCTTCCGAGGCCACAGCTCTGCAAAGCATCACCCTTCCAGATGGTCAGCATCTCCTGAGCTGCCTTCCCTCCCTCGGCAAGGCCTCTGCAGTGCAGATCCCTCCTCCAGCAAAGCAGAGCAGGGCTCAGACAGCACCAGATGGGGCTGATGGAGGGACCCCAGCCACTGGGACAGATGTTTGTCCAGAGAAAGGATCTTAACCACAGCCTGGGGGTGCTGGGTCAGTCACTTTGTTCCTCCTTTCCTCACCAAGATCTCCCCTGCACTGGGAGAAGCTGATGATTTTCACTCTCCATGGATTTTTTGGCAAAGGGAGTTGCAGTGGGCCACGGGTTTTGTACATTTTTGGGAGGCAAACCCCAGCTGCTGGTGGGGTTGGGGAGATGGAGCAGGCAGCATTCAGCAACTCTGAATTTACTAATTCTGGGAGCATTCCTGAGCTCCAGCTCCTCCTGGCTCTCGCTCAGGGGTCACAGGGCTACAGCCAGGCCACTCTCTCATGGTTTTCTGTGCTGCCCTTGCCAGATCCTCTAAAGAGGACCCACAAATACTCAGGAGCATTTTCATGTCCCAAGAGATGAGTAAAAAACCCCTCCTGTTGAGGTTTTCCATGGGCAAGGCATCACTCCCTGCAGCACCTCAGGAAAGGTATTTTTTCACGCCGTGACTTGGACCCGCTTTAAAGAAATTCCCTAAAGGAGGGCCGAGGTTTCAGGGCTGAGTCAAAGATGATAAATTGGGTTCCTGGAAATAAAAAGAAAGCGAGGCCTTTGGAAAGATCAGGGCTGACAGGGAATAACCCCCGGGGGAGAGAGAAGTGGCTCTGTCCCAGGGCTCCGGGCAAGGTGATGTCAGAGCGTCTCATCGTTGTGCAGAGGGGATGGCACCCCCCGGGTGCATCCACAGAGGGGCTGAGGCACCAGCCAGGGCTGTTTTGGGGTACATCCCCACAGCCCTGCTCCCAGCAGCTCTCTCTGCGTGGAAGGGAGGAGTTTAAAAAGGGATTGCTGCCCAGTGCAGTTTATGAGAGCTCTGCTGCCTCACCAGATGACTGATACCCTACGGAGGAGTCAGCAGGAAGATCTGGGGACAGTCATCGTGACAGGCACCCAGCTTAAACATCTCAGCCCTGCTGCCCTTCCCGGGGAGCTGTGGGATCGGGAGCCCAAGCACCCAGTGCCCCGAGCAGATAAATCCCTCAATTCAGCTTTCCCCCCGCAGCCAGACTCTCCCTGCTCCCCGTGCCTTGTGATCTGCTGATCCCAGCAGCATTTCAATCACAAAAGGACATTCAGGTAGCTCCAAAACCACCCTAGGGTGGCCACACCTTTTGCTCAGGGTATGAAAACAGGCGAACGCCTGGGAGAGAAAGGGCAGCTGTGGCACCCATGCCTGCCATCTGTCTGAGGGCTGCTCCTGGGGTGGTGCCAGGAGGCTGGAAATGCCCTGTGAGCATCGCTCCGGGCACAGGGCAGAGCTGCACTCACCCAGCATCGTGGCATCCACGGCCCCGCCGGGGCAGAACTCGATCATGATCTGGGGGAACAAAGAGAGAGGGTTAAAGCCAGGCTGTGCCTCACTGGGGAAGGGAAGGGGAGACAAAAGCTGCGTTTGCTTCCCTGCGTGGCAAAGCTGCCTCCCAGCCCCAGCCGGCGGGTGGGAGCTCCCCAGCACACATCCCTTGGGCACTCCAAGGATCTCCGAGCCCCGGGGGCAGATGCCACACTCCGCCCACCTCCCAGGGACCCTGCCGTGGCTGTGACCCCCCAGCAGCCCCGCACCCGACGCCCACCCCAGCAGCAGCTTCAGGATTTCCAGCTGCCCCTGTCTGCATCCCTTCCCGCTGCCTTTGGGAGCAGCCCTGCCAGCAGGATGGGATAACTGTCATAGCTGGGAGCTGACGTGGCTGCGAGGCATCAGGCAGGATTTTCCCTGCCAAATGAGGGACGGGGAGGGCTCTCGTGTCTTTAGGGTGGTTGGTTGTTTTTTTGGTTTTTTTTAACTATTTTTATTTCCCCGCATTGCTCAGTAGTTCATTGCTCTCTTCTTTGGAGCAACTTGAGGGGAAGTTGTGTCAATAGAGAGGGTGAGCACGTTCACCAGACTCTGCCATTTCTCTCCAGGGATGTGCAGAGCCCTGGCAGCCCCACACATCTGCTTGCCTGCTCCCTGCCATCGCTCCCGGCTGTCCCCAGCACCTCAGGGATGCAGCTCCTCTCCCCTCAGCTCTGCACAGTCACCCAGAGCCGCCCCGGTGCCGGCCTCAGTTCCCCGCTCCCCTCGGGGGCTGCTCAGATAAACTGATTACAGTTTCAAGCAGCCAGGGATCACAAGGGCCAAGAGATGCTTCACCTCTCCGACAAGCTCTTCTCCTTGCAGAGGTGACACAGGGCAGCATTCCAGAGCGGTGAAATGCCAGAGTTTACTCCGAGGACAGCGCCTGAGCCGTGTTTACCAGCTCAGCTCTCTAAACCCATCAAGAGGGGGCCACGCTACTCAAAGCAGCTCCAAGCTCTGGTCCAGGAGCTGAGGGGAGATGGTTCAAGCTCCCTCTTTCCTGTGGTTTGATCCTGCAGCTCCAGGAAAGCCACATCCCACCCCTTCAGCTCCTCTGCAATCAAGGGACGTGCAGTTACCAGCGGGTGGGAGACAGCTGCTTTGTCCTGGAGCAGAACAGGGAGCGGGAGCTGGGATGCAGCAAAGCTGGAATTGCTCTATGGGAATCACCCCAGGTCCAAGGAGTCGGAGAGGGGACACACTGAGGTGACAAACCCAGGAAAGGTGTGGCAGAGGCACCATCAGAGGAGAATAACCAGGGGCCAGGGCTGGGGGAGCGTTTGAAACAGGCAGGTGGAAAGGAGCAATGTGGGAAAACAATTGAACCATTCCCAAACCAGGAGAACCAAAACACGTGGCACAGATCCAAGCAAAAGCCTGGCAGCAGAGCACCAGTGGGACATATCAACACTTTCCTTGTTGTTTAATACCTTGAACCAGAGCATCAGCAGCTCACCGAGCAAATGGAAAAGCAGGAATTGCCTCCTGCCACGGTCCCCCCCAGGCAGGGAACTGCCCTGTGCCCCATCATCACCCCAAACAGCTCAGGGAGGCTCATTTCAACCCATTGTCTTTGTGGTGTTCCTCCTCACGTTTATCAGAGCAGACTGAAACCACCGGTGGCCACCAGCCCTTCCCAGGCTCCTCAGAGCGAATCCCACAAAATTCCAGTCAGGTTTGCAGGCTGGCAATGAGAAAATCCAGGAAATCAGTCCCTCTGTGGGTTTATGCAGGCACAGCAGGCTGCAGCTGGGCACTGGGAATACGGGAAACAAGGAAAACTTCAAAATAGGCGTTTTCAACAAGGGCAGAGATGCCAAAGGATAATGATGGGTGTGGCCAGATGGTCCGAGCAGCTAAAAAAATAACGAGCTCGTTTCAGGCCAGAAAATCCTATTTAAACAAACACAGCCGGCAATCTCCCAGATCATCCTCCAAGCACACTTCCTTCCAGGAGCAGGGCCAGCCTGGAAAACGTTTTGCCATCGAAGCAGTGGGAAGGCAGGGCTGGTGACATCAGCATCTGTGTGTGCGAGCTGGGAGCACCCACACCTCCTCCTGCTGCTGCTGCTCGGGGTCCGGGAGCCCTGTGGGGTGTGCAGGGAGCAGCCTGGAGCAAACATCCTGTCCATAATGATTTCCTCTGCACAAGAAATGCAGGGACTTCCTCACCCAAGGCTGCTGGGGGCACGCAGCGTTCCTGTGCCACATCAAAGCTGCTACAAATCCCAGGGATCACACACTAGCAACGTTTTAGTTTCCAGTTACAACCGCACCAAAACTCACCGGTGGCTCCATCTCTGAGTTATCTGAGCAACACAATGCAGCGACAGCCACAGCCAGAGCCCCCAGCTCCAAAATCACAGCCAAGGAACTCACCAGGCCCTGGGCTCACTCCCAGCTCCAAGGGATGCTCTGGCTGCACACACAGGAGCAGATTTGAAAGAGAAAGGAGTTTGCTCTCACTGGCTCTGAAAACCTTTGTGATTAAAAGTTTTAAGAAAAAAGGCCCTTTTCTCCTACACCTTTAACAAAACAAAAATGCAGAGGTGTGCATGCAGACACCACAAAATCTTTCCTTTTCAAAAAAACCTTTGCAACGGGCAGCATTAAATTTAAATTTGAAAGCGAAGGTCCGCTCAAGTTAAAGGGATTTGCTGGCCACCTCGATTTTTCCCATGGCTCATCCTAATCCTGGCCTAATCACAGCAGGATCTGGAAGCATTTTGGGTCTACAAAGCAGGACCAGCATCTCCTGCCCAGGTACCAAGGTGCCCCCAGGTGGCACCGAGTCCCGGCTCCTCGTCCCATGCTGGGCAGGACGGCTCCTGCCTCCCGGGTGTGTCTGAACTCCTGGAACTTTCTGTAACGCTGAAAAAACCAACAAACCACACACAAAAAGCTTATCTCAAAGATAATATCACCAAACACTGCCCAGTCGCCAGGGGTGGAACAGCTGATGGCCCTGAGCGGGGCTTGAAGCCCAGTTAAGAGGGGAGGACGCGCCCTCAGCCTGGCTCTTACTCACCCGGCTGGCACTCAGAGGGCAGTGCCCACCAACCCTTCCCTGGCAGCACGGCAGAAAAGCCTCTCGCGGGCAGAAAGGGACAGGAGGGCGGAAAACAAAAGCCATCAGCTGGGAAAGCTGGGGGCATCTCCTGCCCGGGGCGCCCCTGGGTGCCAGGCACTTCCCACGGGCACCGGAGGCCACCAGGTCCCCTCAGGACAGAGCAGCCCTTGGCTGGCAGCCCAGTGGCTGCCAAGGCACCCGAGGTGACGGCTGCCTGCAGCTTTCCCTGGGACTTTGCTGCTTGTGCAGGGCACGTTGAGGAGGTTGGGGTCACAGAGGTGCTCCAGAGCTCCCAGGGCCGTTCCTGTGTGGGGACACCGTGACAAGAACTGCAGCCACCGTGGGCATCAGCACCGGCACCGTGCCCCCAGCATCCTCCTGCCCCCCAGACCCACCTTGCCTGGCCCAGACACTGCAGCAGAACCGAAACACCTCGGCAATTTCCTCCCCTGATCTGCAGCAGAGGGGTTCACGTTGTTTTTGTGAGCAGCTGCCAGAACCCACAGCATCCTGCTGCCACGGCCACCTCCGGCACCCACGTGTGGCCTCACGACTCTGCCACGTGTCCGGGGCAGCTCGGAGGTGTCCTTGTCACCCACAGCGGAAAGCACCCCCCGGCACAGCCTCGTGCTGGCACAGAGGGGCTGGGGAGATAAGAAAAATGAATTTGATAAAGGAAACTGTGCTCCACTTGCAGAGAGAGCTGGGGAAGGAAATGCTGTCGGGTTCCCTCCTTGCCACCCATCACAGCAGGTCCACCTTCCCTCTCTCCAGAGTGTGGAGTTGGCACAAAGTTCCTGGGGGTTTGCTGCTGTTGGCAGCAGTAATTTCCACCTGGGTGTTCTCCAAGCACGGCAGAGGAGCGGGTGTGTCACCAGGCACGCTCAGCAGCTGAGGATTCAGTCCTGCTCCACGTGGAGCTGACGCTGCAGGGACAGCACAGCAGATCCCTGGGCTGAGCTGGGATGGAGGGGCAGGAGCGAGGAGCCAGATGTGCGCACGTGGGTGCCCCAGCAGGGCACAGCAGGGCTGTCCTGGCACCACCACCCACTTAGAGCAAAAGCAGATGAAATACAGCAAAACCAGCAGCTCCCATGGTCCAGAGGGGCAGGAATCCTTCACATCCAGCAAAAACACAACCAAGGGAAAAGGGAAGGAGCCAGAGCAAGCTGGGGCCTTGGCTGCCTCTGGCTGTGCTGGTGCTGCAGACAGGGAGGAGCTGCCCGGTGTGAGGGTGGCAGTGAGAGAGGCACACAACAGTTCCAGGGACTCCCAGCTACAGAACCTCCCTGCTCCACGTGCTGGCCTGGCATTCTCCAGGCTGCCTGGCCCTGCCCTCACCCTGCCTGTGGTCCATCTGCTGAGCCAGCACTGCTGTGAGCTGAATCCCACCCTTCCATCATGTCCAGGTGACGGACGCTTCTTCCAAAGCTGCCTCATTTGGGAGGCAGCAGGTTGTGAGGGAAAAAGGGTGAATTTTACACAGCTGCTTTTTAGCCAGCAGCCCCTGCTTTTCCACAGGGGGATTGCCCGAAAGGGGGAAGTCTGAATCCTCCTGCTGCTGCAGTGAAACTCGTGGCTGGGAGGCAAGAAGCCACCGAGGCAGCAGCACATGGCAGCATCACCTCGGTGCAAACCCACGGGGAGCGTCCCCCTGCCTGCGTTTCAACAGAGGAGTGCATTGAGCAACAGAGCAGCTGCAGAGCCCTTCCCCACCCTGCTGCCCTGTCATCAGTGCAGGGACAGGGCTGTCCCTCCCAGAGAACTCCTGGAAAACATTTGCCAAGCTCCCTGTGCTGCCAGTGATGAAGATGAAGGTTTTGGTCATGAAATCGGGTGCCTCCCTTCCTCTTCCAGGCACCAGCCTGGTGCCTTCCTCCTGTTCCTCTGTTCCTGCACAGCAAACACAGGCAGGACCCCTCACACCACTCCCGGCCATACAGGAGTGGCCCACGTCCAAAATATTCCCTGGTTTTGGCACAGGGTTTCCCTTCAGTGCAACGAGCCCAGGACAGGACTGGGGTTCCTGGAGGCTCCTCAAAGCCCACACGGGATGGGAATACTGCCCTGGATCACAGGTGGTGCTGAGAAGCTGCAGGAAATGGTCCAGACCTGTCCATGAGCGACAGAGGAGTCACAGCAAGGCCAGTCCCTGCTCCCAGCACTGGGATAACAACCCAGGCCAGACAGGCTCCTTCCCCAGCCCCACAGGAGCAGGGGGATGCTGAGAGCCCAGACAGTCTCCAGGGCTTTTGGTCTTGACTCAGAGGCAGAGCAGACTGAGCAAGCCCAGGAGAGCATCTTCCTGCAGCCCTCAGGCCTGGCTTGAGCAATGCAGGAACTTCCCAGCCCCGTTACCCACAGTGGCTGCTGAATTCCAGCTTTCCCACCCAGCTCCTCAGCATCAGTGGCACCCAGCAGCTTCCCTCGCTACTGCCAAGTCCCACAACACAGATGCTGTGGAAAAGAAAGGGCAGAGGCAGCAGCTGGCTCTGTTCTCAAACTCTGCACATCACCACGGCACTGAGAGGACTCTGACAAGTCAGGAACACCAGGAGCCAATATCCACACAAATCCCATGGAGGGCATGATCCTGGCCCAGCAACACCGGCTGCAGCAAACACAGAGCACAGCACAAAACACAGGTGGTCATTTGTCCAAAAGCTGCCCAGATAAACGATGGACACAGACTTGAGGCCCCATCCTGAGGCCACTCTGAGCCAGAGGCCCAGTCCTACACACAGAGTGGCCACTGGGACACAGGCAGCAATCTCCTGTGTCCTCCAAGATTCCAGCACCTTCTCCACAGCCCAGCTACGGCCGGGATATGTGAACAGCTCATGTCCAGCCCCACGTATCTGTCAGGGATTTCACCTGCTCCCAACACTTCCAAACACCTGGGTCACTTGGCTCCATCTCCTGTTCCTCCAAGCCCATCACAGTTCCAGCAAAACCTCTGGACACATTTCTACTTCCCAGGACTGAGAAAGAGGCTTCAGCTTCGGAGTGACACAGACACCAGAGACAGAGCCATTCCTCACTCGTGGAAAGAGTGAGGCACAGGAACCACATTTAGTGAGGGTCAAGAGCCACATCCTTTATCTGTGTGACATCTGAACCCAGGGTTCTGGTGGTTAGCAGTGAAGCTACGCTGTCCTGGTGGCTGCAGGAGGAGGCACAATAAGGAACACGGGATCAGAACTTCCAGGAGCAGATCAGAGTGGGATCAGACCTTCTGGGAGCCGCTCCCTCTCCCCTCACAGCACAGGGGTGTGCAGGACCACGGGGGGTGGATTTGGGGAGCACCACCTTGGCTTTTAAAGCCCATTTGGTCAGATCTCCTCCCTCCCTCCCGGCCAGGCTGTGCTGGAGCAGCTCTGGCTGAGCCTCCCTGTTATCTCCCCAGCCTTCCCCGCTCCGACCGAAGTCCAAGGATTCAGTTTACATTACGGAGCGGAGGGAGGAGGTGGATCACATTCTACACCCACTTCACTTGGCACCTTCCCCACCAGCCTCCTGCCCAACACTCTTCACCCCACACATGCCAAAGGGCTGGGAGAAAACGATGCCAAAGGGCTGGGAGAAAACGGGGAGCAGATTCCGCCGGTGTTGCTCATAAACCACCAGATGGGCTCACCCAGAGCAAGGCTGAGCTGCTCCTGCTCTTTGCTGGGGCCTGAACACAGGGCAAGGCACAAAACCCTTCTCAGCCTCATTCCTAGAGCCCCACGAGGCCAGAGCAGCACCAAGACAAAAGGGGATAACACCCAAGAGCTGCCAGGACCTGCAAAAGCCACCAGCTCCGGCTGCAGCCGGCCCTCAGCACCCACCAGAGAGGGCACAAAACAATCCAGAAGCCACCAAAAGCCTCTTGGCTGGCCCAGAGCAGCACAAATGTCAAAAGCTGGCCTGACACGGCAAGTATGCTGTAGGTGGAAGTGAAATAATTCACTCTCTGTAAGAGAGGGCTCTGAGCTTGCCAATTTTCCCTCATGGACAAGGACACCATTCAGAGACTTTAAATATAATAAACCTTTTCTGCCCCCTTTTCTGGACAAAATAACCTACAGAGAAAAATATTTGAGATCAGAAATGAAAAAAGGCTGTCCCCCATAAGGGGTGGGGGGAAGATGGTGCAGGGCAGGAAACGAGGAACACAAAGTTTAGGGAGTTTCAGAGCAGGAAAACTTTATGGAGAACAAAGTCAATACTCCTGGCGAAGTGCAGAGCTCCCTGCTGATCTTAAGGAAACTGGGGACGAGTTCTTCACATTTAAATCACTGCAAGATGACAAAATATTTCCTTGGACTGCCCCCCACAGTGGGCAGAAATATTCCCATGCCTACTACAATTTTGGGAGAACAAATTAAAACTCCTTTGAGTTCAACCACAACGGTTTTGATGTTGCAAAAAGCATTTTTGCTGCTTGGAGGGCTGTGAGTGGGATCCCTTTTCTCACCAAGTTATCAGCATTTTGAGGCCACTGAGTTCACTTTGCTACGGGATGGGAAGCAAAACTCCAAGAATAATTTCAAACATAAATAGCAAAAAGGAAGAAGTTGCTGCTTCAGTGGGAAGATTCCCCAACCTCAAGTGCCCCGAGACTGTGTCAGCATCTAAAAGAGATGATGCATTTCAGAAGGGCAAAGCTCACTGGGAGAGCTGGAGTTTGACCCAGGACAAGTTTCCCGATGTCTTTTATTAAGTCAGCAGTTCCAGCACAGCCCCAAAGCCTCGCCTGGCCACAGGGACAATTCAGTGAAGGGGTGGCAAAGGGCTTGGAAAGCTTTTCACTCCTGCCTGGCATCTCCCTAGAAACAACTATCGGTCCTAATCATCCCCAGATTCCCAGCACAAGGTGCCTGGATCCATCACACAAGCTGAGTGTTGCTGTTTAACAGTTTCAGCTTTGAAGTCAATGGATCACTCCAGGCCATGAGGTCTGCAAAAGGACATCCCTCCCTCCCTCCAAAGGACAACTTTCAGGCTATATCTGAAACAGAATAAAGTTTAAACCTGCAAGCTATCCCTCATTGCAGGGTTTAGGCTGAAGTTGGGTTTCAAGGCACTGTCTCCTATCCACAGGGAGTTCATAAATATTCCTTTATATGCAAACACTGCTCCTTAGCATTCCCTTGGAGATCCAGCCAAGTGGGAACGTGGCTTATTGCAATGCAGTCCTAAACAAAGTTTTCAAGTGCTTTGAAAACTGATTTGCCTATAAGGCTTCTTGTCTGCTCTGCTTTTCTTTTCACGAAACTCCGGCCTCCTGTTATAACCCTGGACTGGGATTCAGCACCCAGGACTTCTTCCCAAGTGCCATTTACCCCCTGGGGAAACTTTAGGCAAATCCCTGTCTGTGCCTCCACTCTCAGAGCCAGGATAATGACACCAGGTCTTTTATAAAGCATTCCAGGGTGTTCAGATGACAAGGCTGTGCAATCACAAGGAATTATTATGGCTTCAATAACCTCTTCATGCAGCGTTATCCTGTGCAAAGAGTTGCAGACAAAGGCTTCTGTTCTGCTTTGGGTTGTCATGTTGGTACCTGCAGGAGCACTCTTGAACTCGGCTGGGCTGTGGCAATTCTCCTGACACATAAATCAATTTGGGGAGTTGCTAAAAATCATCCGGTTTCCATCTGTTTTAAGGGAAAACCCCCCAGTTTTACCCAGAATAGGATTTAGAGTGACTTGCCAGGGGGCTGAGTGCTAAAGCTCACGTTCACAGCACGGAGTGCACTTGTGGAAGCTGCTGCCCAGATTTCCAGCTGAAGATTTAGCCCTGCAGGTCTTTGGGAATGGCCAGGCAGAGAGAAGAGAAGGAGGATGTCATCCAAATCTCTGATCCACAGCATCCCAGCTGGCAAAGACACGGTCCCAAAGCTGGAGCAGAAGTGACCACCAACTTCAATTACGCTACTCTGAACAGCAAATTGCTGACCCTGAAAATGCAGGAAAGTGCCAAAAAACCACTGGGCTCCATCACTTTTTCCACTTTGCAGCTCTGGCCAAGATGAGGAGCTGCCCCTCAGGACAGGGAGAGGACACTGTGATATCCCTGCCTCTCTCCCAGCTCCAAGCAATGCCATGTCCCGATGTGTGCTGATATCTGCCCACACCTGCTCCTCTCCTACCCACCCTGCTGAAGTTCCTGGGGGTGTTTTGCCGTTCTGCCCAAATTCTGGACTGGTAGGAATTTGGAAACCGGTCCAGCAAACCCCACCCCCACACTGGTTTTCCCAGTGGGGCTGATCCTGCGGCAGCTCCCGAGTGCCGGAGCCCTGCGTGTCCCAGGGCACAGCCAGAGCTGGGAGGGATTGGGATTTATGTTCCTGCAGCTGGGGCAAGGAGGAAGGGAAAGGACTGCTGTTCCTCTAGGACGCTGGTGAGCTGTTTAAGAAAGTTTGGGATCACTTTGTTTTCCTGGGTTTTCCCTCGGCTGCGTCTGACTCCCGCGAGCTGCAAACAACAAAGTTCAAGAACTTCTGGGGGAAGTTTGGGACAAAGCTCCAGGAGCAGGAGGCCAAGTAGGAAGGGCTGCAGCTCTGCTGCCTGCCAAGTGGAGTTTTTAAGGGACACAAAGAGCCATGGGATTCCTCAGGGACAGAGGGCTGAGCCCTGCTCGGGTCCAGCACTCACACAAACGGCTCCCCACAGGCATCCAGCCAAGCTCAGGCTGCTCACCCTGCAAGACATCCCTGCAAGCTGTGCTAACCTCCCTTTGCTAAGGAAAGCTGCGGGGAACCTGATCCTGCTATCTGCTCTTCTGTTTGTTTTAAAGAAAAGGCATCGCCAACCCCCGAGCACGGAACGCTGCAGATGCTTTACATAGCCCAGCAGTCGAGTGCATGGGATAATGAGCGCTGCTTTATGCTACAGGATTTTCAAGAATGCCCAAATCTCCAGTCGACATCCATATCAAAGGGGGAGCAATCCCAAAAGTCCCCGGCTGAACAGGTCAGGGCCTGCCCACAGAAAATGCAAAGGGCTTTTTTTAAGGCGAGTACAAAGAGCAGCAGAGAGCCGGTGTCTCTGTGCCAGCTGGAGGAGTTTGTACCCACACAGAGGAAACCCTAAGCTGATTAAATGAACCATTCCCCGAACGGCCCAGCCAGGCAGGGTTACCTGCACGGTACAGCAATCCCTGCTTTGATCTCCAGGAAACGGCTCTTTATTCAAAAACCCGTTTGCCATGGCAACCGTGGGGCAGAGAAAAGAAGGGAGGGGGAGAGAATTCCCCAGGGCTTCCCTGGAAAAGTTGTCTCATCACCAGCAAAGTGGTTCAGCACTGGGGCCAAATGATGTTTTAATTAATTTCCAGAGAATCCTGCAGACTCAGTGCTGGAGCATCTCGACAGGTTCCTGGGTTTCCTGCCCTGCTGCCATCCTGTTGGGATGTCTGGACACAGCCACCATCCCCCGGGAACAGAGGTTTCCTGCAGGAAAGTTCAAGTTCTTCCCAGCAAACAAAACTCTCCTCCCCGCTCATCTTATCACTGCTCTGGCTGCGGGAGGAGACACTTGGAAACAGCAGAGAGATTCAGCAGCAGCAGATCAAAAGTTCCTCCCTTCCTCTGAGGTCTCAGTCTTTTTTTGTTGTTGTTGTTTTGGAAGGGGGAAAAAAAAAAAACCAACCCCAAACACGTAGCCCTCGAGAGGGACACAAAACACAAGAGCTGTTGTTTTTCTTTCCCACGTTGTAATAATTATCAGTGGAAAATCTGTTCAAAGCAAGCAAAGGCCATTTCAGTCCCGTTCCTCAGCCACACACAGCTTTAAAAAGTCCATTTTTAAAGCTGTGTTATATTGGGTGAGGGGGATTTGCTTCTGTGTTTCCAAGTCCTGCATCACACTGCAGGAAAAGAGACTTTGAAATGTGTCCCAGCCACGAGGACTCAAACCAAACTCTTTTTTTAAAAAAGTAGGAGATTCTCAGCTTTCATTTGGTGCCCCCATTTCCAGCAGCCGGGATTTATGCAAAAGAACATGAAATGCCACGGGGCTTGTAATAAAAATAAAATAAAATCCTGAAAGCTCCCACCAGGGCAGTTTTGCAGCTTCCCTGGGCTGTTTGCAAGCAGCACAAGACTTCTTGGCCTCTGCCACGAGCAAAGAAAAGGAGATGGAGGGGGATGGAATGAGATAGGAGCTGCTGGCAGGGCACAGCCTCTCTGCAGAGGATTTATTTGCCAAGAAAGTTCACGCTGGATGCTGTTACCCCACCAGTTTTATTCCTGGGGGTCTCCAAACCCTTGCTCACAGTGGGCTTTGCTCCATCCCACACAAGAGCTGGGGTTTTCCTCCTTTTATACCTGATGCCAATCAGGTATAAAACCCAGAGGGATTCTCTGGTTTGTGCTTTCCTTTCAGTGCTGTGGATTTCCAAGCAGCTGCTGGAGGATGAGTCGCTTCCCCTTGCACAGAAAGGGCTTTTGCCCCATAAATATTTCATGTCCCCTCCCGGCTGCTGGAGCACAGAGCCTGGCAGAGGAGCCACGGGGACCTGACCCAGCTCAGGGGGATGAGGAGGCTTCTGCAGCAGCCACCCCAAGGGCGAGGTTTCCTCCCACATTTTCCTTGTTAATTCAAGGAAAGAACAGCCAGACTGATTTAGGAAGAGCCCCTTCGGGCCGAGCCTGCTTGTGGCACTGAGCTGTGAATTATTCAAGAGCCATCCAGGGGGCTGGGCACATCTGGACCTGCTCACTTGGAATATTCTCTTTCCACGCTGGGCTGTGAGGAGCAAGGAAGCCACAGTGGGTTCCTGACCAGACAGGCACCCCCAGAAGTTTTAGCCAGAGCCACTCAGAGGCAAGAGCACAGCAGAAGCCAGGCACCCAGCATGCAAACGATCCAGGAAAATGCTGGTTCAAACAACTGCACAGACGGAACCAGGGACGGGATATGGGCAGAACAATAAAAGCTGGTGTTTATATTTGGATGCAAATTCTCCCCAGCAGCACTGGTCACCAAGAAAAGGAAGCTTTTGACTCTAGGGAAAACCTGGTAGGGACCAAAAGCCTTGTAGAAGTAAACCAGCCTGGCTTAGTGACTCCCCTCCAAGCCAGGAAAACACTGGAGCATTAACAAAACCAGCCTGAGCAATGAAATGCAAATGCTACTCCAATCATTAAATAAAGAGAAGGATCCTGCTCCCAGAACAATGGCCGGGGCTGTAACGTGGATTTGAGAGAATCCCAGCTCCTGGCCTCGTGGGAGAGCTCAGACAGGAGGCTCTTGTTGCAGTGGTTCCAGAGAGGCTGTTTAATTTTAGTAGGTCGGCGAGCACTTGACATCACAAAGTAGTCCCTGGACAAAGCAGAGCCAAGGAACTCTGCAATCCGTTTTCCCTCCAGGAAGGAAGGCAAAGCTTCCTACAGCAGGGAGGAGGTGGAAGAGAGAAGGGGAGGGGGCTGACATTTGAGAGAAGGAACAAGGCCCACGTGGAGGATGCAGGAGAGCAGGAAGGTAAAACCAGGCAGATGAAGCAGCCTCACCTCTCACCCCGGCTCAGGGTGTGTTTGCCTTTTTACTTTAGGCCAGATAAATCCTGGCTGCAGTTGCAATCCATCCAAATCCCGAGTCCCCTCCTAGGAGGGATGTTTGTCCTTCCCTTCCTTAGCAGGGTACGTATTTACTTTGTTCTTGAACATAGAATCCATCCAAAACACCAACTGGACAACTCAGCTCCCCCAAGAGCAGAAAACAGAGCAGAAACTCTCCAGCCCTCCAAGCTGGGTGTCCCAGAGAACTTGGGGGCTTTATCCACGGATTTTTAAATAAGAAGACACGTGCTGACGTTGCAAAAGGTGCTGCTGAATCAGCCCAGTGAAACATCCCTCTCCTGCACTGCTCAGCCCAGGAATGAACCAGACAGGGGTTGTGTTACCCCCCTCAGCCCTCGGCACCACAGGCAGGGATCGGCGGCTCCAACGGCTCAGCTCACACAAGTGCAAGTCCCCAAAGCTGAGATCTCTTCTTTAACTCTATTAAATTTACTCAGGGAGGCCACAAAGGCATCTGAGACATTAAAAACAGGAAGGAAGAAGTACCACAGCTGCTGAATGCACCCTTTGCCACTCTCCTGACTTCCTGCAGTTAAAGGAGGAGCAGATGAACTGGCCGAGGAGACAGGTTTGGAAATCCTCCTGTTCACCTGATTTCCACAATCCTGACACAGGCACAGAGTTGAGTATCCAAGGGCTCATTCCCTCAGCCTCTCCATCCCCTCACAGCACAGCAAGGTGCCTTTCACACTCAGCTTCCTCTGCTGCCAGGCACTCCGAGAAAACAGCAGGCAGGGAAATAAAAAATAATAAATAAACCTGCCGGGCTAGGGGAGGGAGATGCAGGAACCTGCTGTTCCAGCCCTTGCACCAACCCACTCGATTGCATTTTATGTCCCTGCACCTCCACAGCCACGGGAAATGGAGCTCTTGCTATCAGGTGCCTCTGCATTACAAGTGCTGAGCCAGAAATTAGCCCCAAATCCAAAAAATCCATTGGAAGAGTTACCCTTCCAGCTGATGTTGTAAAAGGGGGGATTTAAAGGAGAGAGGAACTTATTGGTGATGCTTTTTCTACCTTTACAAACCCTAAATAGTGGAAAAAACACAGTTTCAGCTTCCCTGTGAAGATCCCTTGGCCTTCCCTTGGGTATTTACGAGCAGCTTTAGTTAGAGGAGAGTTTGGTCATAAAGACAGCAGGGAAAACCCAGGCCCTGATCCCACAGTGACTCATTGCTGATGTTCAAGCAGCTCCAGAGCTCACCATGATCAGCCCCTTCCTGTGAGCAGAGTGAGGATGTCACAGGTCCCTCCTGGGGACAGCCCTTACCCAGAGTTTGCCATCCCAGTAGAAGGCTCCCAGCAGTTTGACGATGTGGGGGTGGTCACAGGTGGCCAGGATCTCGATCTCCACCATGTAATCCTCCAGCTCATCCTCGCTCTTGGTCTCGATGACCTTGGCAGCTGCCAAAGCACCCGTTTCCTTGTTCTTGGCCTGCAAGACAAAACCAGGGTGAGCCCAGGGAAAGTGAGGAGAGGCTGGAGCACAAAATTCCTGCTGCTCCAATTCCTGCCAGGGTCCACTGGCCCCAGCTATAAAACCAGGAGGGAAACTTGCAGAGGCATTTCAGCTTCCTAAAGCTGCCCACAGCTTCGCAGAGTGGCTGGATCCTCCTTCCTTCCTCCAGGCTCCAAAGCACACACCACTTCCCATCACAGGGACATGGAAACTTTTAGGAAAGAAGATGGATCCTGTTGTTTGTAGCATGGAGAAAAAAAAAAGGAAGCAAGGAAACCTCAAAGTGTAGAATTTTTCTGATGATACCACAGGTGAATTACTAGAAATCCTAAATATGCAGATAAGATAACCAAGACCTATCTGAGGGTGGAGCCGGGGTGGGGGTCGGGCTCTGCTGCCAGGGAACAGGGACAGGAGGAGAGGGAACGGCCTCAGGCTGGGCCAGGGCAGGCTCAGGGTGGACAGCAGCAGGAATTTCCCCATGGAAAGGGTGCTCAGGCCTTGGCAGGGGCTGCCCAGGGAGGTTTGGAGTGCCCATCCCTGGAGGTGTCCAAGGAAGGGCTGGAGGTGGCACTCAGAGCTCTGGGCTGGGGACAAGGTGGGGATGGGGCACAGATGGGACTCGATGACGTTGAAAGTCTTTTCCAAACTCAAAGATTCTGTGACTTTGTAAAATTCACAGTCCAGCTGCACCAGGAGATGTGTCACACGTGGGAGAGGGGTGAGACAGGAGCTGCTGACTCAGGAGCATCCCGACATTCCCAGAAGTTCATTGAGTCAGCAGATGACGGCACAGGATTCCCTCCAGCTCACCCCCTGCTCCCCACTGACACAATTCCAGCTCCTCCCCCATTTTCCTTCCATCACACCCAGGCTGCCTCTCCTGCAGGGAAACAAATCCCTCTGTGGACGGAATCCCTGGAGGAGCCGGCCAAGCTCTGCTTGTGACCTTTCTTCCCGCTCTCCAGTTTACATCTCCGTGTTTGGAAAACCTACAGGGGAGCTTTCAGGAGGATTAATTCCTGCTGCAAACACGACAAGTCCCTCTGAACAGCTTCACACAGCTTGGGTGACACTATAACCATGTGCCAAGGGACAGGCTGGCGAGGGGAGGAAGGAATACTGGGAAAACAGAGCGAGGAAAATGAGGGATCCCTGAGTCTCTGCTGTGTTTTGAAGTCTTGCTGCATTCCAGGAGCTGGCAGGGACAGCTGTGTCCTTACCACAGGGGACAAATCCATTTCCACCTGGGCTCGCTGCCCAAACGCAGGACAGCAGCTCCTGCTGGTTTCAGGAGAAATTAGGGGGTTTCTGTAGCTCAGCTTGGTTGGGTTGTCACCAAGCTGCCACCAGACGCTCTCATGCAGAGAGCGGGGCAGAGGGAGATGTGGAAGGAGCTCAGGGAGAAGCACAGCCCTTCCAACGGGAGCCAGAAGTGCCCCACTGTGTTTGCTCTGCACTTACGGGGCTGCGAGAGCTCCAGGGAGGGGAAGTAAATATTGTGAGAAGAGGTGGGGCTTCCCTTGGAGCTTTGCTTCCCACCGGTGGGGGCCCTGCCAGCTCAGCCCCTGCAGGATGCTGGGGCCCAGCAGGCACCTGGAAAAATCCAGGAGCAGAGCACGGAGCTGGCCTGGGGGTGAGGGTTTGCAAACCCTGCAAATTGTGGTGGGGGAGTGACCACAGCCCAGCCTGGCCTCGTTCACTGATATTCCTACATCCCCTGGGTGACCGGCCCAGCAACCCCCAGTGACCAGTCCCTGCCCAGCTGGGAGCCCACCTGCACCTGCCTGGTGCTCAGCTTTAAAGGTGACCAGAACAGAGTGACCTCTGCATTTCTCCTCCACGCTGAGCCGTCCTGAACAAGTGTTCACCCACCCTTCCCCAATTCCTGCTCCCTGAGCTCCAGAGGGGGAGCAGCACTTCACCATCCCATGTCCCACGTGCCCCCAGCTGGCACAGGGAGGTCACAGCTGGGGCACCCCAGCAGGAGTGAGAGCAGCATCTCCAAGGGGAAATCAGCTCAGGACATCACCAACTCCTGATGCAACAACACTTCAGAGCCAGCGAGCTCCCGTGGGCAGGGGTGGCACAGGCATGGTGTGGGCATGAGCCTGTGATAATGTCACTGCTGCAACCAAGGGCACTTCCCAGGAGGGACCAAATTGACCCTCAGGATGGCAGAAGAAGCTGGAGTAGGAAGGAGACCTGGGATCGTGGGGCGAGCAAGAGATTTTGGAAAATTATCTCCCCTGTAGCGTGGAGAAGACACTGGTTACCCCACACAGCAGCTTTGGGAGGACCAACACTGGTACAGGCTGGACAGTTCATCCCTTCCTGAGGTGCCCACGGCCCCTCTGAGCCCAAATTCCAGCTGTCCTGTTCCCACCACACAACAGAGGGAGAACCACAGTGCCTGGCATGGGCACTCCTGAACTGAGCTCAGCAAGTCACGTTTGTCATTGCCAAAGGTTTGGAATTCCAAGGATCTTCTGCCCAGTTCTCCCTTTTTCTTCATCTGCTCATCCCCCAGCCCTGACACCAGGCCACAGCCACACCCCAGCAGCCTCCCAGACTGTGAGATCCCAAGAAACTGTTCGATGCCAGTTCCTCCTCCATTCCTGGACATTTCAACCCCATGGATAATTGGTCCTTGGGGTGCTAATTAGCCCCCCAAAAAATTAGAGCAGACAGCTGCCAGCATGGCGCCCAGGAGGTGCTGCTGAACTACAGGGGGGTTCATTTCAGTCACTTAAACCCCAAAAACCCCTCGGGGCCACCACCAGCCCCTGGGCGAGTCAACGGTGACAGGTCCATGCAGGAATGGGGCTGGAACGTGCATTCCACAAATGTCACATAAAAGTTACTCAGTAAACCACTTCCAGAGGGTCCTGCCAGGAGCCAAGCAGGAAACAATGCAAAGGATCTTCCTGGAGAACTCTGGAGCAAACTGGGTGCTGGCCTTGCCACTGCCGAACACACCGGGAATACCAGGAAATAGGGGATGAGTAGGATTGCTCCTAGAAGGCAGAGAGGGAAACCACTGCTGGGTTTATGGATTTGAGGGGTGAGAGGTGCCTGCTCAGGTGACAGAAGTGGCTGTTTGGCCTTTGCCTGTAACTCACCCCGCAGCTATTGTGAAATCCAGAGTGTGACAAACACAGGAACTATTTTAAGCCCTGAAAGAACACATTACCGGAAGGCTGGATGGTTCAGGACGGCCAGTTTCTAGGTGAGGCAGAGGAAAGCCCTGCGTGAACTCTCACTGCCACAAAAAGGGGAACTGAGAGCTCCCCCATTGCTTCACCTCCGCTCCTTTGCACCCGGTATCTTCCCAAGCCACGGGATCATCCCTTACAGGCTATCGTGCCACCATATTTTTGATGTGAGCTCTTCTTCCCCTCCTTGCCAGCCTTGTCCCCATGCCAGGAGAGCTGATGCTTCAGATATCACCCACTTAAAGCCCCAGGAGCAAAGAGCCTGGAGGTCGAAGTGATGCTGCATTTGGGGGGTGACAGCTGGGCCTGCCCCACCCCAGTGCGCTCCTGCTCTGTGTCTCTGTGTGCAACTGCTCCCTCACACATTTCTCAGGGATTATGTAACAATTAATTGCCTCCTGATGAACCTGGCCCCAGCTCCTTGCACCAGTAAACAAACATAGATAGCCAGGCTTGAGTCAGTGCTCGAGGTGCTGTCAAATAATCAATCAATGGGAGCTGGAATGAAGGCACCTCCCCTATGGGGACAGGCGGAGAAAGTTGTTCAGCCTGGAGAAGGGAAGGTTCTCTTCTCCAGTGTCTGAAGGGGCTACAGGGAAGCCAGAGAGGGACTTTTCACAAGGAACTGGAATGCCAGGACAAGAGGGAATGAGTGTACACAGCCAGAGCAGGGTTTGATGGGATATTGGGAAGGAATTCCTCCCTGTGAGGGTGGGCAGGCCCTGGCACAGGGTGCCCAGAGCAGCTGTGGCTGCCCCTGCATCCCTGGAAATGCCCAAGGCCAGGTTGGACGGGGTTTGGAGCAGCCTGGGACAGTGGAAGGTGTCCCTGCCCCTGGCAGGGCTGGCACTGGATGAGCTTTAAGGTCCCTTCCATCCCAAACCATTCCATGACTCCCAAGCCTAACAAGCCCCCAAGAGCCACTTCAGTTAGTCTCCATAAATGAGGCCTCTTTGGGGTTTGTTGAAATGCTGGATTCAGGCCCTGGTGCCACCAAACAGAGCAGTTGGTGACAATTTGGATGGGGGGCAGCAGCACAGCCCTGGTCCCTCAGCCCCCACGTCGGGCAGCACCAGCACTGCTGCTCTGGCAGCGGTGGCAACACTTCAGCAAGGGAAGGGGAAGTGGCTTCTGAAACACCCAAAAACCGTTAAAAAAAAAAAAAAAAAAAAAAAAAAAGAGAGAAAGCAGAACTGCCTTCCTTTGGTTTTACAAGCAAAGGGCAGGGAAAGCAGCCCCACCAGAGAGCTCAGCTACAGCCACGGCCTCATTTTCTGGGTAGGCCTGCCAAACACAAGTGTGACCAAAGCACAGCACAAACACCTCTTCTGGCCTTAAAAGCTCAGCAGTGGCCCAGGAAAGGGGGGCAGAGATAAGAAGCCCACAGAGCAGCACAGCACGTGATGGTTCAGACCTTGCACCCAACCAGCCGCAGAAACAGGCACAGCAAAAGGGTTTGGGGCTGTTTTGCTGTGTTTTAACCACCCACAGACACCAGGCAGACCTCATGGGCCTGGGCTGGGAGAGACACGTGCAAATAAACAGGCAAGGTTTGAGGAGAGGGAAGTTCCACACTGACCCAGCATCTTCAGCCTCCAACTTGAACATCCTTCAGATCCCCGTCCCTGAAAGAGCACGGTGCTCCAAGTGAGCATTCCTGGCCTGGTCTTCATTCAGCCAGTGCCACAACATTGAGAAAATAAAAAAAAATAGAGGGGGAAAAGCCTTTCAGGCAGGTCTGAGTTTCCTAGCAACTTCCTGCAACAGATTTGGTCCACGGAGGGCTGTGGGAGCAGGGGCTGAATGGCTGCAACACCCAAGAGCCAGGGAATGGGTTTAGGCTGGCAGTGGCAGGGCTGGCTGGCTGGCAGCCCTCTCACACTGGGCTGAAAAGCAGAATAAAGAACTCAGCCCTTCCCTGTCTCCAGAGCCCAGGGCTGCCAGGGTGGCCCAGCACTGCTGGCACTTCCCATGGCAGGAGGAATATGGGGCAGGAGCAGCACAACGATGCCAGCAGCTCCGAGTGCTGAGGAGAACCACCACCAGCTGGCTCTGCTGGGCACAGCTCCCTTCTCTGCCTCTCCCACCTCCCCAGAGTTTGGTTGAGCAAATAAGGAGAGGAGCCCCGAGAATACGAGCACATGGAGGTGAGAAAGGTCGGGAAGGTTTCCATGTGCTGGCTGGGAAGAGCAGATGTTTGGGAGGCGGCACCGAGGTGCTTTTCCCCAGCCAGGAGGCAGAAGTCAGGGGATGCAGAAGTCAGGGGATGCAGCTCCAGCAGGAATGGTGCCATGGCTCTGCCCTGTGCCAGGGACACGCTGCCCCTTCCAGCCCCAATCCCGGGGGTGGCACTTCCAGACACTGCACTTGAAGGGAGTTGTGCTCTCCCTTTGCCATGGGAGCAAAGTGTGCCTTTGCTCTTCTTGCTGAATCCCTGCTCCCGCTGGATTCAGGCTGTGCCAATGGATGGGGGGACAGCAGAGCCACCCCCCATAGCCCGTGGGGACCCCCAGCCACAGGGGGCTTCTCCCGAGACTCACAAGGAGAACCCCACATTTACAGACAGCAGCACCCCATGGACGAGAAGAAGAACCTGTTCTCCGAGGAAGCTGGACTCTCAAGAGACAAAACATTTAAAAAATCACGAGATGGGCTAGGCAGGGTTTTTCTGAGCAGCAACAATCACCACGTGCTCGAGGGTGAAAGGCTCATCTGAGCTGTCTCTTGCACGCAGCTGCCCACAGCTCCCACTGGCAGCAGCGCTGCCAAGATCTGGGCTGTGCCACTGAAGTCATTGTCCAAATATTTAGGCCATGGAGAGCTATCCCCGTCTCCTGTCACACCGAGACGGCCGCAGAGCACAGGGCTGCGGCAGGGATGGGGCATCCCACGGCTCCACGAGTTGAAAGTGAACATCAAGTTTAAAGTTCAGCCAGGTTTAACGTTGTTAAACCTTCCCATTCCTCTTTCCCAAGAGAAAAGATTTTAAGGAAACCCTTCAGCTGTTCTAAAGGACAAGACCACGATTCGATCCTACATTTTTTTGCGGCCAATCAGCTCAAACTTCCCATGCTTTTGTTTTCCTTCTCTTTTCTTTTTCTAAATTAACTTGGCAGATTAACATCTCTCTGTGACACCCTTTCCAGGAATTACAGGTTAAATTGTAGAATCACAGAATGATTTGAGCTGGAAGGGACCTTAAAGCTCATTTTGTTGCTATGGGCAGGGACGCCTTCCATTATCCCAGGCTGCTCCAAGCCCCAACCAACCTGGCCTTGGACACTTCCAGGGATCCAGGGGCAGCCACAGCTTCTCTGGGCACCCTGTGCCAGGGCCTGCCCACCCTCCCAGGCTGGAATTTTTTCCTAATATCCCATCTAAACCTGCTCCCTCATGGATCAAACCAAGAGCTGAGCCTGAATCACCTGAGCCAACCTGAGCAAACCCGGATGGTGCAGGCTGGGGTGATGAGCAGAGAGGTGTGACAGGGACAGGGACACCCTCGAGTGACAGGGACACCCTGGTGCCCACAAACGGCCCTGCTGCTGCTGCGAGGCAGCTGCACAACATCCAACAATCAGCCTTTTATTGCCCCGGTTTCAAAGCCGCGTTTCTAGTCCGCAGCATGTACAGCACCGATAGCAGCACGACACATCAGATAACCCAAATTCGCCTTTTTAAGCTCGTCTTGGAGAAGAAAGGAGAACAAGGGCACAAAAGACGCGCTGGTGACTCGCCGTGGCCCCGGGGCTCGGCGGGATGGAGCTGTTTGAAGGCGATTTGAAGGGAATAAAGTGAATAAAGTGAATAACCCCCTTTCCCAGCGTGCGGGGGCTGTGGGCAGCCTGTCCCCACCCTACCGCCTTATCGGGCAGCCAATGTCCCCATCAGCGGGCGCTGGGGAGAGCAGATAGCGCTGCACAAGAGGCAGGGGAGCGGCACAACAATCCCCCCACGAGAAAGGCAGCGAGGCCCTGGCCGTTCTCCAGGAGCCAGAGGAGCCCCTGCCAACGTGGGAGCTCTCCAGGCCCGCAAGAGTCCTCGGGCATCCCTTGCTGCTGGCACTAATGCGAGGGTGAAGCGGTAAAGCCCCGGTTTTGCAGGGCTGGGAGGTGATGCTGCGGCTCCAAGCAGCCAGCACTGCTGGTTTCACCCTGAGCATCTGCCCTGAGAGCAGCACAGCAGCTCAGGGGCTGCCTCTGCCACGCGTCCCTCCCAAATGATGCAGCTCTGCAGCGCCAGCTCTGAGTTTATGAACGGCATCTTAGGTGTTTTCCCAGGAAAATAGCTCTGCTTTTCTTTCACGGCAGCTCGGGAAGGGTCTGCGCTAGGAAGTTTTCCAGGCCTTCCCAGGCTGGCACCCGCTGACCACAGCTCCCAACTGCGGGATTGGAGATCATCCATTTAATGAGCTTTGGGTGAGGTGGTGACAAAGCTCGGTCACCTGGGGGCTGCCACCACATCCTCACTGCACCTCCAGCCTCGCCAAAGCCACGGCATTCATAGAACGAGAGCTGGGCAGAAGCAGCTCCTCCCCACCCCCTCCTACTTTTCAGCTTCATTACCCTCTGCCCAACTGGTTCCTCGTGCAGCCAGATCCTCTTTTGCTGCAACGAGACTTTCTGTAAAAGCAGGGAAATCCCAGTCGTTTCTGCTGGCCGCAGGTTTCTTTAGCGCTGCTGTGTACGATCCAGACTCCACCATAAATTTCATTTTTTTAATTAATATGTATTTAAATGAAGCCTGTCCTACTTTCAGAAAGCCAGTTCAGCTTTGCTCAGCTGAGTGCACGGGAGCCCAGGACACAGCTCCAGACGGGATTTCCCAGGGCAGGAATACCCCAAACACCGGAGGCCTCCTTCCTCCTGCTCACACCCGGCCTCAGAAAAGCAAATCCTACTAAACCCAGCCCATTTTTCCACCTCTTCACACCTAAATTCCTCCCAGAAATTTGTCCAGGGTGCAAAGCCCTGCTGAGAGCTGCCAGACCTTTCCAAGGGAACACAACATATGGCACACGGGGCAGGATGCAGGCACAGGATTCCGTCACCTCCCCACGCTTCCGGGTGTGGAAAAGGGGCGGAAAACAGGCAGGAACTTCACCCAAACATCCTGAAAAGCTCAGGGCCCTGCAAACACTCAGCCTTGCTCCCAGCAATGCCTTCAGTGAGAAGATCAAATGGACTTTAAAGTGATTACAAGAGAACGATTCAAATTGTTCACTGCATTTTGGGCACCTCCGGTCTCCCGGAGCATGGTGGGTTATTCTGCAGGTTTTTGGTGGGTTACTCTGCAGGTTTTTGGTGGGTTATTCTGCAGGTTTTTGGTGGGTTACTCTGCAGGTTTTTGGCAGCTGAGCAGCACAAGAGAGCAAACCTCTTCTTCCACACCCCATCTTGCACTCATCCCCACTTAGGGTAGTGCTCCAGATATAAAAAAAACCAAAGGAAGGCAACAAAAAAAAAAAAACCCCGTAGATGAAGGGAAATTGTGCCTCCGGTTATTACCTAAAATAAGGATTTATAGCACAGGGCGCCCAAATAATTTGGGATTCGTCAATGAACAAACAAACTCTTGCATGAGAATTCAAAACCTGCCCATGTCCATTTGCCAGCTGGAATGGAGAACAGGTGGAGAAGAGATCAAAGCAATGGAAGTGAAATGTCGCTAAATACAATAAAATAACCCTTTGATTTCCGGCACAAGGTTAAACCTCACCCTGCTCAGCAGGGTTAAAACTCCACAGAAGCAAAAATTTGCCTGAATATTCAAGTTCCAGAAGGAGTGAACTTCTGGTTGTAGATGTGTGGTCTCCACTGGGACATTTTTATGCTCATGTGGGTGAAAATGGGGATGAAAGGAGCTGAAGATGAGATGTTACTGCCTGGCAGGCAGACACCCTCATCCTACAGTAAATTAAGTTTCTCTGACAATGTTTTTCTTGGTGTGAGGCTGGGGTTAATAACTGAGGCATTCAGATATGACAACAGACTAAAAACCAAACCAGCCATCTCTAAATTAGCTTTATTCTCTAAGTCACCTACTTTGGATACATTATACATGTTTAAAATAGGAAGCATTTAAATAATTATTTAAGTTTTCCTTTCTCTCAGAGGCCAATTAAGTTATTTAACAGTGTTTACCTGGTTCCTGTCACCACCTGAGAAACCTGAGCAAATGAAAGCAAGGAATCATCCAGGAGTGAGTGTTGCTACACACAAATGGGTTTCCAACGCACCTCACAGAGCAGGCTGGCAACAGGACTTCTACTGGTGCTGCTTTCAAAAGGATAAATGGAAAAGGGATTTAAACACGATTTTTAGGACTTGTGTTTTATTAGAAGACAGGATCCTTCACTAAAAACTTCCACTCAATGGGCGTTTAGCACTCACTTTTTTAGAGAGTTTCTGTCAAATGACGTGGTAGAGACAAGAAATAAACACCAAATCCCTCAGTCCTGACCTGCAGCCACCTGCCTCCCTTCCCGGCCTATTTATTTCTCCGTTTTTCAAAGGCAATACCTTCTCAAATGATCTAACGAGGCCATCAAACCCCAGCTGCCCATGAGACAATTCCCACCCCCATTCCAAACCGCGCCTGTCACACAGGTGTGCCCTGGGGAGCCTTCGGATCCCCAGCCCGCTCCTGCACCCCAAACCCCCCAGCTCAACCCCTGCACGGGAGAGGGGACATTTCAGAGCCGGGGACAGCAGGAACGCCGCTGCTTCGGAGTGCAAAGTCCAGGGAAGCTTTGGTCTTTGAAACCCCCATCCCTAAACCCCGAGGTTAAACATTCATGGCCCTGGACACGGCTCCTCTTCGCCCTCCAAGTTTCCTGCCGGCGACGACCGCGGGGATACGAATCCCATGCCACCCCCGGAGGCTCAAAAAACTTGGGAGACAGCCCTGGAAGTGTCGACTTCCAAGAAACCTCCCTCCATTCATTGCACCGGCGGGCTTGGCAAGGAGCGCCTGGGTCTCCTCACAAAAGCATCGCTCTGAAAACAGGCGATTCAGGGCGACAAAAACAATTTTTAAAAGGCAAGAAAGAAAAGAAAGAAGAAAGCTTTTCTCGCTCCTTTCCCCTTCCCGGAGCGCTGCGTTCCCAAGCCCAGCTCAGCCGCTGTGCCCGCCCGGCTCCTCCCGGCTAACGGGATGCGGGACCCGGCCCCGGTGTGTCCGGGGAGCGGAGCCGCTCCGAGCCCGGGCCGCGGGACCGCGGCTGCTCCCGGAGCCCCTCCGAGCACCCACCTTGTAGACTTTGCCGAAGGCTCCATCGCCCAGCTCGCCCACCACCTCCCACACCTCGCCGGGGTCCAGGTCGCGGCGGACGTGCTCGTATTCCTTGGAGCGGCGCTTCTCGAAGGCGGAGAGGCGCAGGATGCGGCGGAAATTGGCGAAAGCCATCCCGGAGTGCGGCCCCGGGAGCTGCGGAGCCACCGCCCGCTCCGGCCCCGGGAGAACGGAGCCGCTGCGCGCCCGGGGAACGGCGAGGCGGGACCGGGGCCGGGGCCGCCTCCAGCCGCGCACATGGAGCCCGAGCCGGAGCCGCTCCACCTGCTGGGCTGGGCTGGGCTGCCCGCCACTGAGCCATTGGCCGCCCGAGCCCTCCGCCCGCCCGGCCGGCACCGCCCCGCACGGCACGGCACAGTCCGGGCACGGCACAGACACGGCACGGCCCGGGCACGGCACAGGCACGGCACGGCCCGGGCACGGCACAGGCACGGCTCGGTCCGGCTCAGACAGGGCACGGTCCGGGTAGGGCCCGGCACAGACAGGGCACGGCCCGCCCAGACTGTCCTGGCTCATCCCGGGCATGGTCCAGCCCGGGCACGGTTCGCTCTGGGTACAGCCCGGCACTGCCCAGCCGGGTCAAAGTTCGCCCTGACCGGCACGGCTCAGCCCCGGCTCGCTCAGCCCCGTCACGGTTCAGCCTGGGTACAGCCCGGCCCGGCTCGGCTCAGCCTGGCACACCCGGCCCGGCTCCGTTCTGCCCGTCCCGGTGCATCGGGCCATGGCCCAGCCCGGCTCGGTTCGGCGCCGCTGCTGAGCCAGCCAGGGGGTCCCCAATCCTGAACCAAACAAAGCAAATCCCGGGACCGGCGGGCGGGGAAGGAGCGAGCCCAGCGCAGCATCCCCGGGGCCGTGTCCGACCCCCGCATGGAAAACCCCAGTGCCGCCCTGCCCTGGCAGCAGAGCCCCGTTTCCTGCTCCCCGCCGTTCCTCTCCCGGGAAAGCAGACGGACACGGCTGATTTCAAACTCCCGGGAGCGGCGATTCTGCGAGTCCGCCCCGCGGGCACCGCCACGCGCTGATTTTGGAGAAGACGTGACCCAGCTGGTGTCCAGTGGGAAGTTCGCATCCTGCCCACGGTGGCACTTCAAACCCTCTGGAAAACTGACTCCGCCATCCCGTATGGAATGGGGACATCTAGGGGACCCCCCCGGCGGTGCAGCCCCGCGTCCCAGCGCTTCCCAGAGGGACCGGACTGTCCCTGCACACCCCGGTGACACCCGCGCCGCCAGCGTTCTGCCCCAAATCCGTGTCCCACCGCCCAGCCGAGGGCACAGGAGCGGGGGGGAGGGCGGACTGCACGCCCCATCCTGAAGGATAATTCCGGCAAAACTCAGCACAGGCTCCCTCTCTGAGAACATCTGATCTTAGCGATGTCTTCCAAGTTCCCTGACACATCATTCCCTAAAACATTGGCCTGATTGCCATCTTTCCTTGTCCTTGCTGTTAAAAAAAATATTGGCAGAGTATTTCCAGCTCCTGGAGGTTGATTGAAAGAATCACCTGAGCAGCGAAACGGGATTGGCATTAATGCTCTGAAATTACAGCCCCTGTGTGATGTTTTGGGAAGGGATGCACGGGACTCTGCATCACCTGGGATTTAAGACCAGGGATCAGTGACATTACAAATATTGCACTTCAGATGTTCCAACAACAGCAGTGCTCTGTAATATTAATTAACCAGCAGCTTGGTTAATTCAGGGGCTTGGCAATTCCCCAGAAAGCTTTCAGACACAGCTCTGCATCCTCCCTGCTCCATTGTGCCCCAGCTGCTCCGGGAGGTGACAACGGCCTGGCTGCTCCTGAAGGGTGTGAGGCTCCAGGGAGCTGGCAGAGCCACCTCGATCCATTTCAGCTCTGCTTGAGGATCCTCCTTCCCCCTTCCACCGCCTCCTCCCCTGTTTGTGAGACAGACAAAGCTCCAAGAGCCTCCAACCCCAGTTTGAATTCATGTCGTGCCTGTCCCCTGTGTCCCAGCAGAGTGTGAAACCCGCAGGCCAGGCTGTCCAAACACCACAACCAGGCCCTGGAACAAGGAGCACAAAATCCACGTAGGAGAAGCCCCGGCCAGCGATGCAGGAGATCCCAGCTGTGCAGGATGCCAGGGGCACGGGGCAAGAGGGGATTTCTGGCTCACTGGAGCTCATTCCTGAGTACTGCACATGCAATCCTTTCCAAAACCCAGCCATGCTCCGTGGTAAGAAGCACTTTTTGGGTTTCTTGCCAAGAGTCCTCCACATGAGGCCTTTTGCAACCCCTCACCCCCTGGTTCTGCACTTCCCCACCTCACACGTGCAATTCTGCAGTCCTTTAAGATGTTTTTGCGAGCTCCCCTTGGTGCTCCAGCTCAAATCATCCCTCTTCCCACAGGTTTCCCCACTGGAAAAGGTTTAAGGAGAGTGGAATCATCCCAGGCTGCAGATTTTTGGTTTTTCCTTTTTAGCAGGGGCAGTTTGTGCTCTGTGCTCGCACTTTGGGAAGTTTGACTGAAATTCCAGAGCTGGTTCGGCTCTTCCTCTGCACTGCACTGGAGGAGATTAAAGAAGACTGAAAAGAAAAAGAAGACCTTCAAAAGAAAAACGTGGGGTTTTTTTCAGTGTTTCTGGTTTGCTGGAAAAGTCCTTTTTTTTTTTGTTCTCCTCCAGTGATAAGGTGGGAAGGAAGAAGAGAAAACAGGAGAAGAAGACAGGAAGAGAAGACAGGCAGACAGCAATGAGCACTGTCACATTTTCTCTGTGCAGAAATCACATGTGGTTCTCTCATAAATCACCTTATTAATACTGTCCATGAATCCTGAGCAGCAGCTCGTGTCTGTTCCCGGGTGTTAATTGCCTGTGCAGCCTGACTGGGAGCAATGGGCATTTCAAATGAAATAAATCCTGCTAATTATTGCTCTCAGCGTCGTGCAGGCGATGCCTGAGAGCTCCCTGCTCTCCTGAGGGATGTTTTATGGCTTTCTCCAGGATGGGACCCACCTGAAAAAGGATCAGATCCTGCTGCTCTTCGAGCCAGTGGGCTGAAATGCTGTGAGGAGGGAGAGGGCTGGTAAGGCCAGGATTACCCCTAAAGCTCAGCTTTGATGTTGGGCACGACCTGCAGCTCTGCTCTGGAGCAGGAGCACCACCCAGGGTCAATGTTGGGGGTGTCCCCTGTGGGATTTGGGGAGGAAGGGGAGAAGCCAACCATGGGCACAGGAGGGGTGGGAAAGGAACTCTCAAAGGAGGATGTGGAGCTGCTGGAGAGAGTCCAGAGCAGGCACCAGGGGATCCAAGGGATGGAGCAGCTCTGCTGGGAGGAAAGGCTGGGAGAGCTGGGATTGTTCAGCCTGGAGAAGAGAAGATTTGGGGTGACCTCATTGTGGACTTGCAGTGCCTGAAGGAGCTGCAGGAAAGGTGGAGAGGGACAATTGATAAGGGATGGAGAGACAGGACAAGGGGAATGGATTCAAACTTGCAGGGAGCAGGTTTGGATTGGATATTGGGAAGGAATTCTTCCCTGTCAGGGTGGGCAGGCCCTGGCACAGGGTGCCCAGAGCAGCTGTGGCTGCCCCTGGATCCCTGGCAGTGTCCAAGGCCAGGTTGGACATTGGGGCTGGAGCAGCCTGGGACAGTGGGAGGTGTCCCTGCCTGTGGCAAAGGGATTGGAACAAGATGAGCTTTAAGGTCCCTTCCACCCAAAGCACTCCGTGACTCTCTGACAGCAGCTTTGGAGCCTGGCTGCTGTCGGTCACTCTCCCAGCACATCCCAAACCCAGCAGCAGCAGCAGCAGCTCCATGGCAGGAAGCAGCAGGATTCTGGCATTTCCTGCGGGTGGGAAAAGCAGGAGATCCCCTTCATTGTCTGGATGTGAGCACTGCTTGGTGCTCCACGTGTTCTTTCCAAGCAGGAAATCACTGCTCATCGTCTCTTCCTAAACCCTCCTGCCCTGAGCAGAGCATCCCCACCTGCTGCAGGGGCACGAGGAACTGAGGGAGATCACTGCACTTGCTCCTCCTTTCTGCTGCCAGGTCCCTGGGTTACTGTTTTTATGGATAATTCTCCTTTATGTCCAACCAGAGTCTCCTCAATTATTTGTTGGAGGTGGTTGTACCTCAGCCCTGCAGGTTTGCAGCCCCCGCTCTGGGTGGTTTTTAGCCCAGGGAGGTACCAAAGCCTCCATCCTCTGGGCAGTTCTAAAGCCCTCCCAGTATTTTCCTGGAATGAGGTTTTTTAGCCCCAAATTGTGTCGATCGTGTCCTTTCAGGGCTGCCTGGTTAAAAGGCCGCGTTCAGCAGGGGCTGTGCCCCAGCTGTGAGGGCTCCTCCCGCTCCCCCGGCCACTGCAGCATCCAGATGTTGTGAATCACTCCAACATCTGCAGCTCGTTTCGCAGGGCAGAGCAGCAGCCGTGTGCCAGGGAGGTGCCCTGGGAGCCGGGAACACGTCTGGGATGAGCCCCAGGCCATCAGCTGGGATTGATTTCTCCCAAGTCAGTCGGGAAACTGCTGGAAATAGGGAGGAGAGCCTGGATTTGGGGTCTTTCTCTGGAATAACTCATGGTAAGGTGGAATCTATCTCCTCTCCAAAATTAGCAGCTGAACTGCAGGGAATCCTAAATGTTTGCAGTCTCCTGCACGGACAAAAGCCAACAACAACAACAAAAGAGGACGGGAGGGATCCCGGAGAGCATCCCAGCAGGAGCAGCCCGCTCCCAGAACGCTCCCAGGAATCCTTTCCCCGGGAACACCACGGCCTCACATCCCCGAGCCCCTGGGCTCAGCTCCCAGTCGCCACGGAGAGGCAGCGATTCACAGAGCGAGTAAATCCCAGAGCGGCAGCCCGGCAATTCCCTGGGGGTTTCTCCAGCATCAGGAGGGATTGACTCAGCTGCACTTCAGCCTCCGCCCCACAGCATCCCCAGGCCTGCTGCAGGTGTCACCTCCTCCCCGAACCGCCCCTCTCCTGTCCCCGGAGCCAGACTGGTGTGACTGGGACGCACTGGGATCTCTCCAAGGCTCCGGTCACTCCCAGGGGTGGCTCCTGCTCCGCATCCCCCTGAATCCCTGCTGGAGCGCTGAGGGGCAGCCCCACAACAGGGAACGCCGTGGGCTTCGTTAATGAACCCACCTAATTAAGGCCTCGTGGAGAGAAGGGAAGAGAGGCAGTTTTGTCTCCTTTGCTAAATATTGGCTGTTCACCTGTCTCGGGGTGACCTTATGGTGTGTATCCCACATCGCTGCCTATGCCCAGAAATCAATTCCTGTGCCTTTCTATGCCTCTAAACTGAGGATATATTATTATATCTCAGAGGATACATTTCTAAATTGGGCCAAACCGGAACATCACCCCATGGTTTATTTTCCCCCTCTCACCTCACCCACAGCCCAGGATGCCACGGAGCCCCGTCCCAACGCTGCCACCGGAGTTTCCCTGAGGAAGCGGGATGGCTGCGGCATGAGGGATTCATTAAACTACAAAATTCCAGCCTCCAAGGGCCTCCCCTGGCCTGTCACGGAGGCTGGAATCCCGCATGGAACGCTTGGAGCAACCTGGGGTAGTGGGAAATGCCCCTGCCCTTGGAAAAAGTTTGGAGCAAGATGGTCTTTAAGGTCCCTTCCAACCCCAAGTGTCCTGTGATTCCATGGAATGGCTGCATACAAAGCTTTGCACCTTTTGTTTTATGTGTATCTATTAAAAAAGGGAGGTATGGATAAATTAAAGACATTGTATGTACACACTGCCGTATAAAAGGAATGAAAATTGTATGGGTTTATATCTGTAAGGGGAAACATTCCCAGGAAAATCACACCCTTGGCTGGTTGTAACTCACATCCCAAATTCTACAGTGAAATCACCCTAACCTCTTGAGTTTTATTTAAGAAAAAATGGAAATATTTAGCTGTGGCCTACAAAGAATTACTCCTACTCCTCTGATACCTCTGCTAGTTAATCAAGACTATGAAAGTGGTGACCTGAATGAAGACAAAGTATCAGGGAATGTAATTACGGGACAATTACCCAGATCTATTATTTTTGTTCAGCAAGGAGCTGATCCAGACCCAGGCACAAACCCACCCTGGGTGTCTGAGCACAGCTCCAGGCCCTGCATTCTCCACGGATTTCACACCTTGTCTGCAAGACAAAACATTGTCACAGCCCCAAATTGGTATGAAAATGTGTCCCTCAAGGGTAGCAGAGGTAATGGAGGAAGTGGAGAATTCCAGCTCCCAACCAAAAGCCCCACTGAGGAAATTTAAGGAGGAAAAAGAACACTGAGTGGATTTCTTAAGGCATGGGACGGCCAGGAGTATTTTTAATTTTTAAATGCAGGGGAAGAAAAAGTTTTTTGGTTTTTTTTTTTTTTGGTTTGGTTTGGTTGAAATACAGGAAATTTGCACAGTGTTTCCAGTGGAAATTCAGGGTGGTTTGCTCTCAGCAGTAAAAGATCTTTCCTAGGATAAAAAATTAAAAACCCATGTAATTTATCAGTCTGGAGACAATCTGTGAAATAAAGCACCAGATAAAAATCCATGAAGCAGTTTGGAAGTTACTCGGTGTTCAAAGCAGGATAAAATTGGAATTCTGGAATTCTTCCCTAAGCAGGGAGGGGAAAAATATTTAAAAAGCCTTTTTTACACAAATATTTGATTCTAAAAGTGTTCCTAAACTTAAGAGGGGAAAGAAACAGCCCCACCCCTGGAATCCCCCCATGCTGGCTCTTTCCTGGGTCAATCCCAAAATCCCAGGGAATGGGAATGTCAATCCCACGGCACAAACAAACGCACAGCCGAGAGCTTTACCATAAAAATGAAGGTATTTATTCAAGAAGTACAAATTTGATGGTACCAGCCATCTTTGAAAGCCATTCCCATGAGGCAGAGAGGACACAGAGCCGAGCCCCTTGCTCAGAGCACACGGAAGCCAAGTGTCCCCAAGTGTCCCCGACAGTCCTGGCCATCATTCCTCAAATCCACCTCTTTTGAAACATTCCCTGGACTTGAGAGGCACAAATAGGGGTTTTTTTTTAAGCCAAGACCAGTTTGTTGTTTTAATAAAGCCACCAGCTCCAATTTCTTTTGCTTTCAATTGCCTGAAATTGTCTCCAGCCTTTGGAGCGGATTCTGATTTCCTAAAGGGGAAAAAAAAACCAAAAAACCAGGATTTGGGAATGAGCAGGTGCAGAATTTTCTGGAGCTCAAGATGAACGGAAGGTTTTAAGGCAGGAGTCAGGATTTGAAGTTGTCTCTTTGCCCCGTGGCTCTGACTGAATGGTCTTCATGTGGGAAGTGGACAAATCCAGAGTTCCTCTGGAGCGACCCTCGGAGCGTGGCCCTGCCCGGAGGGTTGGGACACGATTTTCCATGGAAAATCCAGCAGACACATTGATTAAAAGTCTCAAAGTCCACTTTAAGGAGCGTGTTGGTTAAAACACCTCATTTTCCAGCTGCCTGCCTGGTGTAGGCTCAGTGAAGTGTCTCCCTTGGGAAGGAGAGCTCCAAGCCCATCCCTCCGGAGGATCCGCGCAGATGGAATTCGGGAGAGGAGAGGCACCTGCAGGACACAGCAATCTCAAACAATTCCTGGGAAGGGAAGTCTTGGAGCAGACTTGTGTCTCCATCAGGAACCACCAGAAGTGTTTGTGGCTGCAGAGAGAACAGCAGGACATTTGTCATTTGGGGAGGAAACACAAACGTGGATGTGCCGGGAAATCCAACTCCGAGGCTTCCCAGGGAATCTGCGAGGCAGCCACCGACATCCAGAGGGGTTGGAGCACGTTTTGCTGTTTTCCAAGGAAATTCAGGAGTGGACACAGCTCATGCCCACACCCCATGCCCACACCCAAAGCAGGTTTTGTTTTTTAAAACACCCTTCTCAAACACCTCTAATCCAGAAAGAGTCCAAGCTGTCCCAGAGCTTCCAGCCACGATCCAGGAGGGATTTGATTACAGGGAAGGGCAAAGGTAAAAAAAACCAAAAACCAAGCCCCTTCTTCTAACAGAGACTTTTTTCACTTCAAAGTGACAGGATCTGAGCAGCACAGGGAAAAAGCCAAAAAAAAAAAAGAAAATTCCTTTTTTTTTTTAATGTAAACATTCTCTGCATAAGGTGCAGGGTCTTGGATGTCTGTACAGGAACATGGAAAAGTTTGGGAAAGAGCTCCAGAGCCAGAAATGCAGCTGCCCCTTCCACTTCTGAAGCATCACAGACATGGAGAAACATTCAGCATTCACTTTGTCAACACCTACACAGCAAAAATGCTCCCAGAGCTCCGTGGCTAAAAGCATCCCAGCATTGTAACAAAGAGTATTTTTGTATTTTTAATACTTTTCAGAAAAGGAGTTTACATTATTTACTAACAATGGATATACAGGCAGAAGCACATCACACTACAGCAATATTTTATCGAGTTATCAACTGACCTTCACCAAACATTATGCACAGTTGCTCCCAAGATTCCCTCTTTCCTCCCCAAAGCAACTTTCTGTGCAAGGCAAAGAAAAGCTGGGGTTGGTTTGGTTGCTCCCGGGCTGAGGTTTTTTGGTGTTGTTACACCCCAAATTCAGGGTGTTTATTAAAAACCCACCTTATTACACCACCAACTCGCACCATTCCATTTCCCAAAATATTCCCCAGCTCCAGAGAAGCAAAGGCTTTCCGAAAATGTAGCCCAAGCTGTGTTTTGTGCAGAGGACCCCCAAAAACTGTGATGCACCAAGGCAGGCAGGGACATCTGGGGGGGCTCTGAAGGAGCAGCTGTCACTTGGGTGGGGAATAAAACCCTGAGCATCCTCCTGCAGTGCCCCAAATGCACCTGCAGCACACCTGGGGCTTTTTTGGGGCTCCCTGGCCCTGGCAGGCTCTGGGTGTTTGTGCCTCTCTGCCCTTCGAGCTGTTCAGGAGTGTGACTTTCATCGGGTCGTTACTCCTGGCTCAGGCAGAAGTGACAAAGAAGAGTAGAAAAATCTGAGCTGTGTCAAACAGAGCTGTCGCTGACAGGGTAAAAAAGATGCTCCTGGCATCAGTTCCCAGGCAGAGCTGAGCAGGAATGGCACAGAGGGCTGAGGGGGGGAATTAAAAAAGCCCAGACTGACTCCTCCTCTCTGGTGTGTGTGGTGTGCGTTAAAATCCTGTTACACCATGGATACCCCTGGCTCTGAGGGTGGGGACAGCACCCCGAGGGCCAAAACCCAGCCAGGCCATGCTGCCAGCACCCTCCTGCTGCAATCCAGGGGTTATCCATCCTCCCCTGGGGTTATCCATCCTCCCCTGGGGTTATCCATCCTCTCCAGGGGTTATCCATCCTCCCCTGGGGGTGATCCACCCTCTCCCGAGCAGCCCCTGGTTGGTGCCACTTCAGCCAGGCCCTGCACTCAAATAAAGTTCCCTCCCCTCAGGGGACACCCCCTCTGCTCCAAAACTCATCCCATACTCCCAGCCCGCTCCCCTGCTCTGGAATCTGCACCAAACCCCAGTTTTTAGGGCAAACTCAAGGCATTTGAGACACAAATGTCCTCCCAGTGATGTCACAACTTCCAGTTCTATACGTGGCCCTGTCAGCTGTGCGCCTTTACAGCTTGTTACTGATATTTTTTAACATTTATTTTGAAATTTTAAATTCTTTCCTAACAGAAATCTTGTAAAATTGTGTTTCTGCAGGGTTACGTGCTCAGTACTGCTGTCACTTTATAGAGAGAGGGTCAAACTCTTCACTGTCACCTCTAAAAGCATTTCACCATCAAATTCTTTCAGGTTTTGATATGTGATTAAGGAGGGGGGAGGCTGGTAAAGAGAATTCTCACGAACAAAATCTCTGTTCTACTCAGAACCCACTCACAACGTGGCCTTCAGAGCATCACCTTTTCTCCCTGCCATCAAACCAATTCATATACAGCACAATCATCTGAACAGTGCTGTAAAACAGAGCCTTTTCCAGCTCAGGGGAAGAAGGAGCAATGCCAGCCCCTACACCTCAAAACCAGCACCTGGTGACAATTGTCTGAATGAAAATAGAAAAAAATTCCCCCCAAAAAAAAAAAAAAAAAAAAAAAAAAGGATCCTACAAAAATAAAGAAGTGATGTTTTAGTGTTCACAGCTCCTGGTTTGCTCCTCCTTAACCCATCACACCAGACATATAAATTATGCCTTAAAAACATGTCTTCCTGGCATGAAACCATCCTTTGCCCAGAGAAAACCCAAGAGAGATTTTTATTTTTTTTTGACTTGCTTATGTAGCAAATATTCCCCCCTCCCCCGGAATGCAAAAAGATTTGGCTGCGAAAAACCTCAAGTACAGTAAATCAAATTTGCCTAAAAAAACCTCCACAAGAGAACACTCGTTTCAGGTTAGTATTGATCAGCTCACTTCCACCTTTAAAAATAAAGGGAAGAAAAAAAAAAAAAAAAAAGAAAATAGGAAAGAAAAGCAAGTCACTTTGGTGATTATGAGAACAGGGAATTTTCCTTTCCACAGCTCTGCCACCGCATTTCAGGCATCCTAAAATTGTGGGGCCAGTGGAGCTGTCACAGGTTTGAAACAAAATGAAGACCAAAAAAAGCTGTAGTTGAGTGGGGCAGGAAATGCAAACAAAACGTGGCTCTGTTTCCCAACCATCAGTGAAATTCTGCTTCCACCTGCTGGGATGTCCAAGTGACCTCCATCATCCTGACTCTGGTGCAAGAACTCCCTCAGAGTTTCTGAGGGCCAGAACCTTGATTTCTATGGAATTACTGAAGGAGCAGAAGTAACAAGTTTAAAATCGTCAAGGTAACCCCCCAGCGTCACTTAATTCACAGAGGGAAGACAGAAACCAGGAAGAATCTGCTATTCCCATCTTAGTAGCACGTTTGACTTTGGAGGAAGTGCTTTCAGTGATGGCTTAAACCCCAAGCAAACAAAATCCTGATTAAAAGAGCAGGGCCTTGATCTCCACCAAAGGCAGTGCCAGGCAGGGCTGCAGAGCAGCCACGGCGACACAGAGCAGCTCCAGCTGGGGGAACATCCCCCCAGCCCCACCATGCTCTGATTTCTGAGACTACAAAAGGATTTGTCATCTGCTGCAAGGGCCCCTGTTACATTCTGCAGGCTGGGGAAGCCCAGGGCCATGCTCTGTGCTGGTGGGGACACCTCCAGCTGTCCTGGACAGTCACCACAGCTCCGAGGCTGGCTTCCAGTGACACCCCGAAAGCTGGGAACTGTGTGCTATTGTATCCTCACCATCTTCCATGCTTTGTGCCCTCTAGGGAAGCATGGGGAGCTGCAATCCATAATCCATTGCAGCTGGGAGGAAGTGCAGAGTAACCCGGCCCTGGGATGCTGTGGGCCAGAGGGGCTCGGGGGCACAGCACATCGCTCACCTCAGCTCCCCTGAGCACAGCCTCCCTTTGTGCTCTGAGGGAATTCAGCAGGCACAGGCTCAGGTGCCCACGAGCCAGGAAACAGAGGCTGAGCCGGTGTTGGGGCAGGTGAGCTACAGTACAGTACGTGAGGAGACAGGCTCACTTATTGCCTGAGCGCCGGCTCGGGAGCCAGCGGTGGCACAGGGCTGCACTGCCACCTTGGAATGTACAACTGCTCGCTCTGAGCATCACCAGGAGCTGCCAGAGAGCAAACCCCAGCCCAGCCCCACAGCCCAGGGCTGGCTGTGCCCAGCAGAGCCCGGTCACGCCCGGAGGGATCCCTGTGAGCGGCTCCTTCCTGCAGGAACTGTGTGTGCTGCTGATAGGGAACTGGATACATTGATTCCGTTCGAAGTTGGTTTTTAAAATAAAAGTGCTCTCTATTGCTCAGGCCTCATGGATCAGGACACCACTGATAGTTTCAGGATCATTACATAGCTGTATTAAGTGAACAATCTCTTCCCTCCTTCCTTTCCCTTCTCTTCCCTTCCTTCCTCTGCCCTTGCCCTGTTCTTCCTGCTGTCGTGTTCTATACGAGATCAGGCAAACCCCAGAGGCCAGGTTACATTTTTATGTTTTTGCAGATCTCCATCACAGATGGAATTTTTGCTGGTCATTTCTTGCAACCCATCCACGAGCAGGACAACCCCAGAAGAAGAGAGGGCAGCGAAAACAAACCCCACAACAGAGACGCAGGAGAGAAGAATCCATAAACGAGCAGAAATCAGTTTTCCACCGGGGTGGGATTTGCTAAGGGCTGGCTCACAATGACTTGCACCACGTAGTCCTTTGGGATTTTCAGCTCCTCCAGTTTCATTTTGTCTGCCAGGGGCCTCCCAGAGAAGAACCAGCGCTGGCTGCCCGGCTCCACTCCCTCCACGGCGTGCAGCCGCCGCTTCATGTGGTACACGGTGTCCATGCTGCGGACCAGCAGCTTGAGGTCTTTGCCCGTGGACAGGCGCAGGCGGAGCTGGCACTCGTGCCCGGAATTGGGAGGGGGGTCAGGAATATCCAGAGTCTCCAGGTCACCCTTCTCCTCGATCATGTTGATGGGTGGGGCAAGGCAGTAGACGGGGAGCTGGTAGCGGTTGCCCAGTTCATCGTAACACTCCGTAAGAGCACCTTAAGGAGAGAAGAGGGGGAGAATGAGTGGGAATTCCTGGTACATTTAACACTGGAGTGGTCACTCTGGGAAGTTTTATCCTGCTGTTCAACCACCCAAGAGGTGAGGCCTGAATTCAGCTTTTAAAGGACCAAACAAAAATCATCAAAAAGCATCAATGCCCCATCTTTGCACACTTGGGGTTGAGATAAAAGCATCCCATAAAAGCCAAACACTCCCCTCCCTCCAGATAAACTTCCAAAGCAGGGAGGAAGGATGAGGATGTGCTGCTGTCATTTCAAGGAGGAATCTTTCAGCAGCAGCATGGCCAAGGTTCAGGACACGCGTGCACCCAGCAAAGGCCACTTGGACCAATTCCAGCACGCTGACCCCGAGCTGTGAAAATGCAGGACAGCGCCGTGAAAGGAGCATTTTGGAACTTCTCGAACATCCCCAAATTGCTGAAATGGTTTGGTACAGGCCTCGTGTTTAGAGAGCACTGCCAGGACAAACAAACACGGCCACCCAAGTCTGCGGCTCCATCGCCGCCACGGCAGCGGCGCCCAGCATGGATTTTGTATTTCCACAGCATCTCTGACTCCCACCTTCAAAGCCCTGGAGTGTCAGGAGGGATTTTTATTTCCCTGAACTCCCTTGGGATAATCTGGAGAACCTGGCTGTGAGCACAGGAATTCTAACACACGCTGAAGCATCAAATGAAAGCTGAGTTTTGCACAGTGTAACTTTATAAAATAGATTCCGGTTTATAAAATAGATTCCGAGCACTACCCTGGAAAAGCAGCACATTTTCCGGGCTGTTTAAAGAATTCAAGTGAGAGAAGGCTGAAAGCAGAGCCTGGCAAACTGAGGCAGCTGCATCCCAAATCCCAGCAGGAATCCCCTTCTCTCTGTGGTTAAACCCCCAGCCTCTCCCTCTCTCCCCTGGTCTGAACTTACCTGTAGACCAAATTTCCACATTTTTGCCCCTAGAGGGGGCACGGTCACTTGCCAAATTACCCATCCTTGTGGAGCTGGGAATGTTTGAAGAGGAGCCAAGTCCTTGAGCTACAGAATATTAAAAAGCCTCTTTGACTCTGTTCTGCACACCACAGCCAAGTGCTCCTTGTTAGAAACTAAGAGGTTTTTTTAGTTTGAATTTTTTTTTTATGCTGACACTGAGTTGTCTTAAACTTTGCTGTTTGATCAGCAAAATTACCACAATATAAAATTACAACACAGGGAAATGTGGTGTCACCCAGCCCAGCATAACAGCAGCATCTTCTGCTGGGAAACTTTTGGACAGAAATCCTCTTTTTTTAAGGATAATTTGTGTTGGTGGAAACACACAGAGGAAATCAATAAAAAGATCAATGTCTTTAGGCTTTCTGTTTGTGCAGGTAGCACCAAGGCAGCTGTGCCCTGAGATTTATGAGAGAAAAACAAAGAAAAAAGGAAATAAAAAGATATAATTACATCAGCTCATTACAGTGTTTTACCATTAATGAATTTCAGAGCAAACCAACTTTTATCGAAGTTGTATTGGACCCAAACCCTTTAATGTTCTTTGTCATTTACAGACCCAAGCCTGAAGTTCCCACACTTCAGTTCTGTTTTACAACATTCATTTCACTCCTCATCGATTTGCTAAATGGCACAGGACTGAATTCCAGACATAGAAACAAGTTTGCTGCTAAAAAAAAGCCAAAATCCAAACCTCAACAGCCTTTCAATACAGCTAAAGCAGCTCAAATTTCTTCAAAAGCCACGTATGTTAAAAAGAATGCATCAGCTTTAGAAGAGCACCTCAAAGAGTTAATTTTAAATAACATGGGGGGAGCTTGCTGAGGAATTTCTTCATCATTTATCTCGTCGCCCAGCTGAACTAACATCAAGGTCAAAGCTTATGCTATAAACACTGGATTCCTTAATCATCATCAGATAAGCAATATTAAAACAAATCCTCTCCAACAGCAGCTAACTTGGAGGTCTGTGGCTAAAAAGAAAGAAATAAATAGAAAAAAGACACAGCAGAGGAAAGCTCTTGCCAATAAAACCCCACAGTCCCATCCCAGACCGAGGAATGGTTTACAGCAAACTGGTAATGTAAGAACAGGTTATTGCAAACCTCACCAGTAATCCCAGTGTTCTGTTCATCCTGGTGAAAATGTCCCAAGTCCCTTCACCTGCCAATCAGGGGCTTTAGGAGCAGATCTATTGATTAAAGAAGGTGATTACTGAGAGCAGCAGCATCCCCTCCACACCAGCACTCTGCACCTGCTGAGGCCGAGCCACAGCTCCAAGGACAGGAGGTGCTGGGCCCCAACTCCAATGAATCCCAGAATCATTTTGGTTGGAAAAACCCTCCCAGCCCATCAAGTCCCAGCCTGTGCCCCATCCCCACCTTGTCCCCAGCCCAGAGCACTGAGTGCCACCTCCAGCCCTTCCTGGGACACCTCCAGGGATGGGCACTCCAAACCTCCCTGGGCAGCCCCTGCCAAGGCCTGAGCACCCTTTCCATGGGGAAATTCCTGCTGCTGCCCACCCTGAGCCTGCCCTGGCCCAGCCTGAGGCCGTTCCCTCTCCTCCTGTCCCTGTTCCCTGCCAGCAGAGCCCGACCCCCCCGGCTGCCCCCTCCTGTCAGGGACTTGTGCAGAGCCACAAGGTCCCCCCTGAGCCTCCTTTGCTCCAGCCTGAGCCCCTTTCCCAGCTGCTTCTCACAGGATTTGTGCCCCAGCCCCTCCAGGCACACCCAGCACAGTCCCCTTCAGCCACCTCACTCCCTCAGGCCATCACAACTTTCGGTCAAGTGACCTTTGGAGAGCCTCACACCCTCCAAGGTGTCACAAACAAGCAGAACATGAGGGGGTGGCACGGTGGAGCTCCGAAGTGAAGAATGGCTGAGTTAACCAGGAGTTAAGTGTGAGGTTGGTTGAAGTGATGAAGGCAGACACGAGTTATTGGAGAGGAAGAGAAGTGATGGAATCACCCCCAGCCACCACAGCAAGGCCAATCCCACCATAGAGGTGGCAGCTCTTCACCGAGGCACCACAGGAAATCAAACATCCCACCCAGCAAACACCTCCTAACATTGCTGTTCTACCTGAAAATCACATTTCTGATCCTTCCTGCAGGATGCATCAGCTTGGACCACACTCAGCTGGGAGGGGCACTAAAAGAATATCAAGCTTTTATGAGCAAGAGGAAAACGAGAGAGAAAGAAATATTTTTTCAGGTTTTTCTGTTACTTAGGCAACCAGGGTCCTTCCAGCATAGGAAGGACACAGCCTCCTTAAACCAGAGGAGGAAAAGGCAGCACAGAGCTGCTCAGAGCTGCAGGGAACAACCATCCCACAGCCCAAGTGGGCCTCATTTCCCTTCCCTGCTTCCCTTTCCCTCCCCAAACCAGAGCAGGTTCAGATGCCAAAGCCTGGAAGGTGAGGTGGTACTTGGGAGTTTTCACTGCTGGATCATCCAAAGAAAGCCCTGGAAGGGGCAGATTCCAGGAGGAAAGGAGAAGGAAGGGAGGGTGGCAGACACGAAGATACAACGCAAAAACAACAGCAGATGGGATTATTTTAATGTTTCAGAAGTAACACCGGCTTGGAGAGTGAGAATTCTGGAAGGCAGAGCTTCTTGTTGGTTGTTCTCCAGGTAGGAGACAGCTTGAGAATTTCAGAGAGAAAAATAAGCAGATGTGATCATCAAGCATAAGGAACGGGAACATTTTGAAATCAATTGCCTTGCAAGCCACAAAAAACTTTGTTTTATGAAGACTATTAGGATATTTCACTGGATTGGGAAGGGAAAACACGAAAATGGACTGGTTAAAGTGCTGCTTCCACCCCTAAGCAGTTCAGAGTTTGCACTTACTTATCCTCCTGCAGGACCAACAATTTAAGAGATCTCAATGGCAGGAAGGTCAACTTTTGCAGGAGTTATTAAGTCAAGCAAATATGGCCACACTCACCTGAAAACACGAAAAGTTTAATGCATTTGAAACGGCATTTTGGCATTTCCTTAAGCTGCACACCATCCTCCTCAGGAAAATTCTGATTTTCTGTTCATAAGGTGCCCTGTACTTTAAGTTTTAGAGCAATCCTGAGAAGCATTGCTCAGAAACAACCAAAACTTAAAAACTGAGCAGATTTCCATCTTTCTTTTTCCCCTTCTCCCAGAGAGATTTGCTGCAGGAAGAGAAATGAAGACAACATAACCCAAAATGTGGCGTTGCAGTGAGACTCAGCTAATTTAAGGAGACTGTCTGTGTATAACACATTTGCCCAAGGAACAGCTGGTTCAGTTGTTTTTCTGACTGAAAATCTCCATTCCAAAGCCAAGCTGAGCCTGGATTGCTGAATAAATTGGGAATAGTAGAGCTTTTACCTGTGGAGTATTGATTTGAACCCAACATAAATCACTGATGCCTGAAATTCAGTAGGAAAACAAAGGGGTCTCTGGGTCTGACAGCACAGAAATTGCTAGAGAGCAAAGATGAGGCAGAAAAGCTGAATTAGCTCTTCATCTTTATTAGCTGCTGATTCCAGGTCAGAGCTGGGAAATCCAAGATTTCATAAGGAAAAAAGTCCCTGTCCTGATGTGGAAGAGGTGGAAGGTGGCTCGTGCAGAACGGGAGCAGGGTTGGGACAAGAGCAAACACGCAGTGCTTTGTTCCACTCCCCTCCAAGCAGCCCAGACTGGGAGGAGTTCACACCAAAAAGCTCTTCCTGACTTAAAAACTGCTCAATTCATCCCTGGAAGTGTCCAAGGCTGCTGTTACCAATGTGGTTTTCCCATTTTCCAGAGGGAAATGTGTGGGAATACTCGTGCAAGCCAGTGCCTTGTACAGAGGACAGTAAGGCAGCTACAAGAACGAATGGCGTGGGGGAAATAAACTTGAGAATAAACCACCCCCCCGTGCTTCTTCCACCCGAAATTTCCATGGGTTATGCAAATTTTAACTGCCAGAAAGCTCCTGGACAAAGGTGCAATTTGGATGCTAAGCCCTGCTCTCATCCCCACCCTCCCTCTGTTACTCCAGCTCCTGAAAGGATGGGGTTTGCAGATAATGAGTATTAAGCATTTAATAATTCTCATTCCCAATTGCCTGAAAACCAGCTCTTCCATTATGGGAACATTATCAGTCTGGCTCCATTCCACGCTGGAGAACAACTCCCAGGGCCAGCAGGAGATCCCAGTGCTCCAGGAGCTGCTTGGTGGGCAGGAGCAGCTCGTTCCCACGTGTGGCAACTGGCACCAGACACACAGGGATTGTGCTTGGCACATCACAAGGGGAAAGAGGGGAAAATAAAGAGTCTCCGACATCCTTCCCAACCCCAACAGTCCCAGCCAGCTGCCTTCCCTGCAATCACAGAGTGGTTGGGTTGGAAGGGACCTCTGGAGATCCAGTCCAACCCCTGCCCAGGCAGGGTCACCTGGAGCAGGTGACACGGGGACGCGTCCAGGTGGGTTGGGGATGTCTCCAGAGAGGGAATCCCACAACTTCCCTGGGAAGCTGTTCCAGGGCTCTGCCACTCTCCATGGAAAGAAGTTTTTCCTCATGCTGTAATACCAAAATAATATTTTTAAAGAGCAAATCTCAGTTGGAGAATCCAACCAAAGATCCCTCAGGTGTATCTAAGCCCTCCTGCTTCAAACTGAGAACAGCTCACCCTAATACAGGGCAGGTTCCTAAATGAACTGGTTGTCCAGAGGAATTGTGGATGCCCCATCCTTGGAAGTGTCCAAAGAAGTTTCCCAGGCTGGAAAAAGCTGGGATAGTGGAAGGTGTCCCTGCCCATGGCAGGGGATGCAGTGGGATGAGTTTTGAGGTCCCTTCCAACCCAAATTTTGGGGAAAGCCTGCTGCACATATACCATGTGCACCACTGGGCTTCCTGATCCTCTCCCTTGAGCACAGCAGAGCACCAGCATCACTTCATTCATTAGCACTAATTAACTGAGCTGAAGGTGAAAGATAATTAACATTCTCCTAAAACAAATACATTTCTGCACTGGATGAATGAGCCACTTTTGTTGAGGTTTTAGCCCCAGTTCCCAGGTGTTCACCCCTTACTGTGCCCCATGGGCTGGAGCGGGGAGAGCGGAGGGATCAGCAGAGGGAAGAGGGATGGGACACTTTGGAAAGGGGGGCTCAGGGCCCTGAACCAAATCCTTCAAAATTTCTCTTAAAAATCCACACAAATGCCAACAACAGCAGTGGCAACCCTGCCAGAAGAGCTGGAATCTGTCACCCCACCTCGCTGACCTGATAGAAAAAGAGGGGAAAGCAGGGAAAAAAGGACCCACACCAGAAGTCTCCAATCTTGCCAGTAGTGTAACTTCCACACACGAGCTAATCCTTCCCTAATACAGCTTTACTAGAGCTCAAATACCTCCAGTCTGTGCAGTTCATCAGGTTCCCATCACTGTGGTTGATAAATAAAGTAATTAGGCATTAATGCTCGGTAGTTGTCATGTTAACAACACCGTATGTACTGCCACTTCCATATCCCTGTAAAACTTGGATCTAATCTTGCATGGAAGTAACAGCTTCCAAGAGATATTCCATCAGGGTTCAAAGATGACAAGTCATTTTACTAATGAAGTATTCATCTACTACTCTGCTTTGCATGTCATGAAAATAGATGCCTGTCTAGACAGGCTTCTTAGATAAAAATGTAAAAATAAAATGGTTGGGAAAAGAGCTTCTCTGCGTACCCCCTTCGTTTACATTTGCTGTTCTGCATTATCCAGCTTCCTCAAGGGGCTGGAGGGTTTTGGAGGAGAAAAAGAAAGCAGAATATCATCATCACCTGAGGCTGCACTGCACTCCTCCAAGCACAGTGACCCTGGCAGTGTTTAAAGGCCCCAGGTCACCTGTTCAGGGTGAAGCTGAACTCAGATTTACAGAAGTTGTCACTGCCTTAGTTACCACTGATTTTTTTAGTCTGCTGCTCCCATAAATCCAGAGTGAACACCTGGCACTCAGCATCCCAAATCCCTTAACTAACGTGGTTCCAGTGGAAAACCAAATGGGAGGTTAAAATTAAGCTGGGATAGATTTCCTTTTTCTTGCCAACCACAGACAGACACAGATTTTGTCCCTGGAAGTCTACAAAGTGCCACGTCCTCACCTTCCTGGGACACCTCCAGGGATGGGCACTCCAAACCTCCCTGGGCAGCCCCTGCCAAGGCCTGAGCACCCTTTCCATGGGGAAATTCCTGCTGCTGTCCACCCTGAGCCTGCCCTGGCCCAGCCTGAGGCCGTTCCCTCTCCTCCTGTCCCTGTTCCCCGCCAGCAGAGCCCGACCCCGCCTGGCTCCACCCTCATTCCAGGGAATTGTAGAGAGAAAGGAGGCACAGCCTGACCACGACTCCTTGGGATGTTCCATTAGCAACTGGTGACCACAGAACTCGAGCAGCTCCACCTCCTGTGCACTCCAGGCAGGGAGTTCAACCTCCAAACAATCCCCTGCCCACCGGTGCCCACTCAAAATGAGATTTTGGACAGTTTAATCCGAGCTCCAAGAGGATCTGGAAGGAAATTTGTGCTGACACAGCACTTATTAAAGCTCCAGGTACAGCAGCAGCAGCAGCCCCTCAGACTGAACACCAAAGCAAATGTTGGCTTTGATGGGAGTGTGGAGAGCTCTCCCAGCTGTTTGCAAGGACAACAAGAGGTGGAAAACTCCTAAAACTAAACAACTCTCCCCAGCACCTACCTGTGTGCAACAGGGGAGAGAAAGCAAGCACAGAATGACCCAAAGGTTTGCCCTGCACTTTTGTTCTGCCCGCTCCCAAACTCCTCTATCCCTGTGCTGGCATTCCAAGACCTGCTAATGAGCCTGGAAGTCACTCATTTGCATGCTCAGTCTCCAAGGATCACCAGCAAAAATGTGAAAGGCTCCAGGGAGGTCAAGCAGCCTGACATGATCCCACATTAGTGCCCACATCCTAAAATCAAACCACAACACAAGGCTGGTCCGAGCTGTGGGGGCGGAGGGGATTAAAGGAGGTCACAGGGGAGATTTGAGGCAGCAGCGTTGCTTTATCTGCTCCTCACCTCCAAGGTGCTTCTCCTTCAGAGGAAATAAAAAAAGTAAATAAAATAAACAACTAAATTCATGATTAAGCACAAAGGTGGAAGATTGAATGTTGGTGCTGCCCCTGAACGTGCACTGAGCAGAGGCTGCACAGATGGTGAGAGCCCAGAAAGGTTAAAAATTCAAGGCCTTGCTGTAGCTGTGACCTTCTCTACAAACCTTCCTTGATCACTCAGGAATTATTAAAAACACCTCAGAGGTTTCATTGTTCCTGTGTAATGCCAAGGATAGAAACCCAGAGTTCATTTTGCTGCAGATAAAGCTACAAACCAAACACTGCTTGCTCTGGGCTGGGCTCAGACGTGGCTCAGCAAAAAAGCAAAGCCCCACTGGGCTTCTGAGTGATAACTGCCAGCAAAAAGCAGCTCCCAGCTCTAGGTGCAAGCAAAGCCAGGAAAATTCTTAGAAATGAGGATTTTTCCAGAGGTCAAGCTGTCTGTAACACACACCCACTGAAGCCTAATAATGACTCAAAGTTATCAGCCTGAGGTATTTATCAAAGGAGGCTGTGGGAGATTTAACAATACTGAAATACCTCCTGAGTGCTGCCCATCCAGGTAGGATTTCCTCAGCCATCACCTGCCCCTAAAATGTTAAAGGGAGAAGCCTTCTGGGGCTCAGACACTTCTATGTCTATATAGGCAAACTATTTTGCCTTGGCTTTGGAGAAAAGTTACCATCTTATTATTTATATTCCTGAAGCCAAACCAGCAGAAGAAGCCAAATGTTTTGGCCACAATCAGCTGGAGATGATGGAGGAGGAGGAATGGGATGGGCCAGGAGCAGGTGAGACACCCGAGGGCTGGCTGAGCCCCTCATTTACCAACCTGAGGACACCAATTCCTCCAGGAACGCCAAATTTACTGCAAAACACAATTCCAGAAGCCAGCAAAGCCACCCCTGGAGAACTCTCACTGGAATCTTCAGGGAGGAACACATTTTAAACTTTCATTTCCCACTTCCATTTTAAACACTTCACATTTCTTCTCCTCATTTCCCAAGCAGACAGCAAGGCAGATGAAGCTGATAGCCAATTCCCACACTGTAAGCAGCCAATAATGGAGTAGAAGTCCACTCCTGGGGAATATTTAATAAACCAGACATCTTGTCCTGACCACTATCAGATACCACAGGACTATTATTCATTTCAGGCAGACACACTCCTCCCTTGAACATCTGCAGCACCCAGATCAACAAGCAGCTTCACACACGAAGAATTTGAGATGTTCTTTTGTCACGTGGGTTTATTTCGAGCATCTCATGGCCAGTTTGGGTTTGTTGCTTTGGCTTTTTTGGGTTTTTTTCCTTAAAGGAATTAGCTGCAATGTTCTGGTCATGCATTAACAGTTAAACAAAAAAGCCAACCAAAAAGAGCATTTCTAAAAGATGTTGCACAGTCATCCTCCCCACACCAGAAAACACAAACTGAAACCAAAGACAGGAAACAGAGAGGCAAGAGCTACAGGGGAAGAGACCCGAGAAGAGTCCAAGCAATTATGTTGACAAAGCTCCTCAAAATACCTTTGAAAACACAAGAGCAGAAGTTAAAGATATTTAAGGAAAACAACTGGAGGATGGAGCCGTAAGTGGGGTTTTTATTTGAAGGGTTGAGAGTTTCTAACCTGCACTTAGATATATAAATATTTCAGCCAGCCACGATTGCTTTGCATCCTGAGGATTTGATTCATTTTCCTTCCACTTGAAGAAAACATTGGGAATTCAGCATCCCTCAGAAAGGATGTGGAGATCTATTTAAAAAAGTATTAATCACAGCAGAAATGATGGAAAGCAGCATCTTCATTGGAGGAGGCTTTGAGGAAAGTGATTCTTTTCCAAGCTTAGGAGGGATTTGGTGAAGCACAGCAACACAGCACATCCTTCACTAGAACCAGGGCCACTTCCCAAGGGGAATGAGCCACTTTTCCAGGGGTGATGGATGTGGAAAATGCCAAGAATCACCAAAGTAAGAGACAGCAGAGGAGGAGGAGGAGCTGCCACTGTGCCCCGAGCAGGCTGGGGGAAGCTGGAGCAGGGGTAATTCCACACCCAGGCAGGGAGCACTGGGCCTGCAGGTGAAGATCCCTCATCCAGATGGAGCCTCCTAATGCAAGGCAATTCCTGTGCCTGGGCACTGAAAGAGGCAGAGCCTTGGGGAGATTTCTCCTCAGCAGGAGGCACTTTGTGAGGAGCCAGGGCAGCCAGAGCGTGCAGGGCTGCTCTGGGAAATGGATTTTGGGATGAGCTGGAGTCCCCCACTCTGCAAAATGGATTTTGGGATGAGCTGCAAGCCCCCACTTGGGGAAATGGATTTTGGGATGAGCTGGAGCCCCCCACACTGGGAAATGGATTTTGGGATGAGCTGGAGCCCCCCACTCTGGGAAATGGATTTTGGGATGAGCTGGGCTCCCCTGCTGCTTGGCAGGAGCCCAGAGGAGCAGAGCACACCCAGCAGTGCCATGGCAGGGTTTCTTGTCACACTTGTCCCTGTCCCTGTGCTGCAGAGCGAGGCCATGACACGACTGAAACCACCAGGGTGGCCAAAACTGAGGTACCAAGCAGCAAAACCGGGATGCAGCTCCCACCCCTCTTCCAGAGGATCCACGGGTGCTGTGAGGCAGGAAGGGATTAAACCAGCCTGGGTGCAGGTTTATGAAAGCTTGACTCAGTGTATTCACTCCCCATTTCAGTCAAGCTAAGCCTACAGAGGGGACTTGACGTCAAGGTGGTTTAAAATAGACATTGATGTGTAGAAGAAAAACCAAAATAAAAGCACTCTCCTAATGCACACAGGGCCTCAGTGCCAGCAGCAGCTTGGCTGCTTCCTTACAAGACAGCAGCAATTTTGGGTTTTAATCCCTGCCTTTTGGGTGTGTTTTTTTTAACTGAAGTAAAAACAAACCAGAAAAACCTTCCCTCCAATAACTGCTGTCTCCTGAGCAGAGTTTAGGCAAAAAAAATCCAACCCAAAAAGCAACAAACCAGGAGGCTCAGCTGTAAATTTGATGATGTTCACTACAGATTTTAGAGTTTCCTTCACTTTGATGGCCTGCATTTTCCTCTCAGTACTACTGCTGATCATACTGACAGGCATGCTTTGATAGTCAGACCTCCCAAAGCTTTCGTAACTCTGCTGAAATCTAAAATTAGACAGCCACAGTCACCAAAATATCATTCACTCCCCTTTTAAAGGGGCTTTAGGGAAAGCTGAGCGAGTATTTGGGGTCCTCACAGAAAAACACACTGTCCAACAACGTTCCACGTGCGTGGAGAGAATGTAAACCATAAAAAATACCATTTTTAATGAGAATTAAAAAGCCTCTTGAGACAAGCAAGCAATTCCTACAGCTTCAATTCCCAGCAATGGACACAGCACTTGTCAGGGACGAGAGGAAGAAAAACCACAAGGACCTCGTGGCTTTAGGGGCAGCAGCTCACAGGGGATTCAATTTAAATGCTAAAGATGCCCCAGCAAAATTCACAGGACAGATTCACTCCATCACCAATTCATCACTACAACAGGTGAGCCCAATATTGGCACCACACAAAAAGCTCTGCAAAGTCACACAGTTCCACTTCTGGAGCTGCTGGATTTCCAGGAGTCTTCCATGAAATGGTCAAAAACCTCCTGTATCAATTTGTGGCAGATATTTCTGAATAACTGTGCAAATTTAAATATCAATGCTTGGCTTGCTGGGCTGGGAGCACACACTGACAGCTCAGTTCTCAGTGGAAAATAAAATAAATGGACTCAATAAATGGAGATTTTCATCAACACAAATAAAAATGGAGTTTTCAACATAGCAGAGGGCAACTTTTTATATTGACTACAACTGGTGAGTGTTAAAAACACCCACAACCCAAACCTGACGGTGGGGTGCCCATCCCTGGAGGTGTCCAAGGAACAGATTCCAGGGAATTACGAGTGTCTCCTGGAAATTAGGCAGCTCCAGAGGTGGAATCCTGTAATTCTGCTTTTTGTGTGAAGGCAATATTGGACTTACCTGTTGTACTGATGAATCTGTGATGGAGAGAACCTGGGGGTGGCACTCAGTGCTCTGGTGACAAGCTGGGGACTGGTCAAAGGTTGGACTCGATGGTCTTGGAAGTGTTTTCCAACCTCAGTAATTCTGGGATTGCGTGTGATTGAATTAGTAGAGTTTTGCTGGAATAAGGAATTTGGGGGAAACACACCATGCCTTCCCCACACTGCTACTCTTGGCTTTGAGGGGGTTTTTTGTTGTTATTTAGGACTTTTTTTAAGCTTTTCTATTTATTATTTCAGCCAAAGGGGAAGAAACTGCTCTATTCAGAGTGGGAACATTTCAGAAATGTCCTTTACTTCTCCCCCAGCATTGCAGTGAAATATTCCCACCCCCACTTTTCAGAGTCTCAGCACAACTGAAGAGCCAGAGCTGCCAGGCTGCTCCCTGGAAAAGCCACAGGAGCTGTGTCTGAAGGCACAGAAAAGTTGAAAGCTCAGCAGAGAGACCCTTTCATCACTCAAACAGCACTGAAGGAGTTAAACCCCAAAATCCAGAGAACTCTGCAGCAGCAGGTGAAGTGTCCATGCTGGAATTTACTGCCTCCAACTGATGAGTGTTAAAAACACCCAAAACAACCCAAAGCTGAGGGTGGAGTGGCTTTAAGGGTAAAGGTAACCTGAACTTTATTACCTGTTAAAGGTAACCTGCATTTTATTACAACTTCCCCCTGTAGAAATGGAGTTTTTCAAATCCAGTTTCTGTTTTAGCAACCAAGCAAAACAATGCCAGGTCTGCAAATCTGCAATTTCTGAGACATTAAACCCCAATATCCTGGGAGCTCTGCTGCAGCACATCAAGTGTTCCATCCTGGAATTTCAAAACTCCACCCCGGCCAGATTGCAATTAATATTAACGACTTGCAGGCCAAGTTCAGCTCAACATTAACATTATAATAAAATACTACACACTCCAACATTTCCTGTTTGATAGCTGAGAAGTGTGGAAAACTCTTCTTCATTAAATTTAAACGGAGTCATTAATAAAATATGGACGATGTGCTACTTTAAGACAGGAGGAGGAGAAAAAAAAAAGTATACATCGGCCATAACGTTATTTCTATTTTTAAATCCATCCCACAGAGTCACCCAAGATAGATGAGAAGTGCTAAGCCCATCCCACAAGCTTATTTATTTATTTAATACTTCTTACATGCTATTTTTACCAGCAGAAGCCAGCAAAAGACATCCATTAGAAAAATTACCCTGGTGAGAGTTTTCCTCACACCAGACAAGTGACAGATCTGGCTGAAAGCAGCCTCAGAAGAGATGAGGTGGGTTTTTTGGGTTTTTTTTCCCCTCCCTTTCCTGTAGGATTCTGGAATAAAAAAGCAATTTTATTTTTGCAGCATCAGCTAAGCCCGAGTCTCTATCTGCAAAATCTGTATCTGTCAGTCCTTACTCACTCCCCAGCCCCCTCTCTTCTCACTCCTCCACTTCCTGCAAGGTTTCATTTTTCTCAGGAATCCGTGGCTTGAGCACAGTAGGGACAGTCAAATGTGGATATAGGGCTGAGGTTTGGGGGTTTTTTTAAGTCTCTTGTTGTACACACAGCAAATGAATGAAAGGAAACACCACAGCCCCTGGCACTGCAGCGTTTTGCAGACATCCTTTGGGAGAAGACAAAAATTAGTGAAAGATCTTTCATTTTTTATATAGACTAAAAGGAATTTATCCAGCAAATGTGGGGTTTTCTTAGGAAAATATTTTGATTCCCATCACAAATACAGAGCTCTGAGTGCCACCTCCAGGAATTCCTTGGGCACCTCCAGGGATGGGCACTCCAAACCTCCCTGGGCAGCCCCTGCCAAGGCTTGAGCACCCTTTCCATGGGGAAATTCCTGCTGCTGTCCACCCTGAGCCTGCCCTGGCCCAGCCTGAGGTTTAATTTTCATCCAAACTCTGCTACAGAAGACAGAGCCCGGTCAGGTAAAGAGCTCCAGACAAAAGAAGTGGGTAGAGAAGGTGAATTTTAGAAGTGCCACTGGTCCCCTGCCACACTCTGGGTCCTCACACAGAGCCCAGGGCAGGGTGGGAGTGACCACAGCAGCTCCATGGGGAAATCCGATGGAATATCCACAGGATCTGATCCTGCTGCACACACCACAGCTGCACTTCTTCATTGCTATTTTCCCTTCATTCCAACTTCTGCCCAAAATGAGCTTTTTGTAAACAAAACCCCAGGGGTTGTTGGTGTCACTCAGCGCAAGGAGAGACCATTTGCTCTACCTGCTCAGAGAAAAGCTCAGTTTGCTGACAAAAGGCATCCCTGGGTCCATAAATAAAGGATTTGATTCATCATCTATTCATACCTGGCACTAACAATGCCTGATGACTGAGGAATATTTGAATCTCTAGAAGCAGCAGCTTTCTCTGGAGTGGGAAGGTCACACTGCATGGAGACCTGTGCCAACAGCTGATGCAAAAAAGGGTCACAATTTTGAATAAAAAGCACACAATGCAATACAAAAATCCCCAGTAAACATCCACATCCTGGGTGAAAAAATCTAAATATTCTCTCTGTTTGGAATTCAGCCTCAAGCCAGGCCTGGCCTGGGCAGCAGAGCCTCTGATGCAGCTTTGATTTCTGAGTTCTTTCTGAGATATTCTGAATATTCTGCATGTGGGCCTTAGAAAGCAGATTATAAACTGCCAGCAGTAGGCAGGACTCGAAACAAACTGCTGAAAAAACAAATTTAAGAGTTCACATCCATTTTCTTCCAAATCTGGGAGCCTTGAAACTCCACATTACACATCCTGTCTTCTCCTGAGACACACAAGGGGCTCCCCTCTGACCCCAAAGCCAGACTGGAACTTCCAGGCAGGATTAAACTGCTCCAACTCTGCCATTTCTTAAAATCCTCCCTCACAGTTATGCCACTCGAACAAGAGGTAGCAGAGTCTCAACGTGCCAAGCACCTTCCTCACAGGCCATAAATTTAATGTTTTCCCCTCAAGTGCTGCTCATCTGTGCTTGTGCAACATTTCAGCTGAATGCACAACCCAACACTGCCAAAACAGCTCGTTAATGGGGGCTCATCAAATTCATTAGAGAAATAATATCCCCTCTTGCTGCTCTTGGTTCCAAATCTTCATTTATTAAGAGAATTCTGTTTTTACCAGTCTCTTGTATGGCCAAAAACAGACTCAGACCCTCCCAAAGAGGAACTTTCCCACATTAAAGACAGTTTTTGAGGGCTGAGCTGCAGCCTGATGTGAGGAAGAGACCCCAGGGAAAGGTAACCTGTGTTTTACTCCACCTTCCCCATATATAAATTGAAATTTCCTGGCACCTACTATTTCTATTTTAGCAACTAAAAACAATGCAGCAACTCCCTTAGGTCTGCAAAAATGCAATCTCTGAGTTATTCATTATTTCCATTTATCTGAATGGTGATTTAAAATAATCAGTAACTTCTTGCCAGCCCCCTCTCACTGTATTTCTATTAGGAATATGGGGGAATGATTAATTTCAGAGTTGTGGAGTGAGGGAAATAATAGCTTGAAAAAAAACCCACCCAGTAGAATTCTGAGTAACAAAACAAAGGGGAAAGTACCCAAAATACGAGCTTGCAGTTTATCTCACACAGGATCTAACAGCAGACTGCCAGCCCCAAATTTTTGGGAAATTTTTCCAAACTCTTCAGAAGAGAAACTTTAAAAAATCCCCAACAGTTCAAGTGCCAAAGAAACCCATAAAATCAAGAGGGGAAAAATAATCGACTTCCTTACAAAGAGAAGCTGGAAAAAAAGTTATGAAAATCGTGCCTTGGAGCATCCAGGTGTTCCAAGAGATTACAGCAAGTCCCAGGAGCTGCCCATAAAGATCAGCCTCAAACTGAGTATTCCCCACGGACCAGATCATCCATTCCAACTGCAGGAACTCTAAAAAAAAAGCAGATTTTCTTGGTCCCTCTCTATGTGTTTAGAAACTCCAACCAGGAACACACCCACACCGAAACCCAGATATTTTAAACCATTCCATCCACTGATTTTTGGGGTAGAAACATCATTATTTCAACCTGTTCCCCCCTTCTGGGAGGCCACGTCCTCCCGAGCTGCACCTACCATGTGGCAGTGTTATGTTTGCACCATCAATGATTGCTTGTGCCAGTTCGTGGTCGTTGCTCTCGAAGGCGTGGGCAGCAGCCTTGAGGGCATCCCAAATCTCCTTGCGGCCCTCGAAGGCCGGGGCTGTGTCCCAAAACTCATCCCTCTTACTGCGGAGCTGCCCGTCCGTCATGGGGTAATCGCTCTTCCATTTGGGCTTCTCTTTCTTCAGCGGTTGGTTACGACCGAGAGCCACTGTAGGGGAGAAAGGGAAAGGGGAATTCATCGAAAGAACAGCACCAAATCAGCTTTTGGTTATTTTGTTTAGGATTTACTGAGTTTGCTCCCAGGTAATCCTCAGTGTTGTTGGTCGCCTCCCAAGTGATGCAGCAAGAGGGGCGTTATTTATATAATGCTCATTCCAATTTTCATTTATTAAGAGAATTGTGTTTTTACCAGTTTCTTGTATGGTCAGAAACAGAGTCAGAGTCTCCTCAATCTTCCCAAGAGGTCAAACCACCTTGGAGCTTAGGAGAAGGGAGGTGATGTGGATGTGGGCCATGCAATTGTCCTTTGCTGCTTTTAATTGGGATCTGACCTTGGTTTTGTGCACATGTATCCTCCTGCTTGCTGATTTCCCATGGAAATCCAGGAATCCATCAGGATTTAAACAGAATTTACCTCCTCCTCAATAAACACAAACCTATTTGTTTTGCTTTATCTACAGCTATTTTTGTGTAATGGCCACTTGAAGGTAATTGCACAGGTATAAAGTTGATAGATTAAAACTCCCTGCTCACTTCCCCATCAGTGCCTGGTGTTGGAGCAAGAGATTCCAAGTTCACAGAAAACCCACAGGAGGTTAAGCCATACACCCAAATAAGGTTTAACCTTATTCAATCTGACCCCATATGACCAAAGAACTACCTCCTTCCTTTGATAACTCAGGATGGCAGAGTCTGTGAACCTGGGGTGTAAGTCATGGAAAAGAGGATTTTGTGAGGTGACATTGCCACCTAGGCACAGGAATGAGCTTTCTTTAGATTAAAAAACAGCGGAGAATGCTTTGGTTTGGAAGGAACCTTAAAAGTCCATCCAGTGCCACCCCCTGCCACGGGCACCTTCCACTCGCCCAGGGTGCTCCCAGTCCCGTCCAACCTTGGACACTGCCAGGGATGGGGCCACACAGCCAAGAATTTCTTCCTCATACCCCATCTGAACCTATTCCCTGTCAGTGAGAAGCCATTCCCCCTTGTCCTGTCACTCCAAGCCCTTATAAAAAGTCTCTCTCCATCTTTCCTGCGGCTCCTTCAGGCACTGCAAGGCCACAGTGAGGTCACCCCAAAGCTGCTCCTCTCCAGGCTGAACAATCCCAGCTCTCCCAGCTTTTCCTCCATCCCTCCAATCCTGGTGGCCTCCTCTGGAGGATTTGCACAGAAACAAAGTCAGCTCCTAATTAAAAGTAGCAAATGACAATTGTATGGCCCACATCCACCGACCCCAGCTGTCCCTCCAAATCCCACGCAGAACCCAACAATAATAAACTTCTGAATCCTTTCAAGTGACCACAAACATTTATTGCTTTTTGTTTCCACGGGATTGCTTCCATTTGCTTCTCAAAGCAGTGCTGACCATTTAGCAGATTTCAGAACAGCAAACCCCAGTGTTTACAAAACACCAAGTTTCCTGGCAGAGCCCAGCCTTTCCCAGTCCAAGGCCCAGCTGAGCACACGCAGCCTGGGAGATGCTGCTGGGGCAGCCTCAGACAGTGGGGAGGGAGGCAGCATTAAACACTGGATATTCTGAAATTGCAAAAACATATGGGGGAAAACACTCCAGCAAGGAATTGTTTCCTTATTACGGCTTAGCAGCCAGAGCATGAAATCTTCAGCCAGACACAACAGGACACTCTTAGGAAATTTGGGTCAGTGGGCATCTTTCTTTCCATTCCGCTTTAGCTCACATCTGTTTGCACGTGCACTCAGTGAATGCTGGTTTCTCCCACGGGGCCCTCTCCTTGTCCCCAAACATGAATTATGGAAGCAGGTTAAAGGCACTTCCCGTAGCCCCACTGCAAATCCAACAGCCCATTCCTCTCCCTGCTTCCCACTGTGCCCAAGACAGCACTCAGATTTATTGTTCCTCACTCCACAAGAGGCACAGATCCTCACAGCCTCCAAGAACTCCTCCCTGGAGATCCCATCCTTCCTACACAGACAGCAGTGATGATAAACCCAGTGATAAATTCATTTTTTCCTCAAGCTAGAAGGAAGAGTGGTGGAATAAAGTGGCTCTAGAAATGGCTCAAAAGCCAAATCCACTCTACCAAGCTATCCATCCCAGGACTAAGCCTTTAAACACGACGTGGCTTCACCACAAGCCAGTATTTAAAAAGGTCTTTGGCGTGTTTATCATTTATTAGAAGTGCTTCAAGGATCCCCAAAAAGCTTTATGCTTTCCCTGAAGAAATATTCCTCTCTTTAGCTGTGTGGATAGATGGGGCAGAAAGGATGCGAGAAACTTGGGACATGTAAAAAAAATCATGTGTAAAAGGGTCCAAATATTTCTCTTTCTAGGCCATGTTTTAGTCACCAAAGCAAAACATGAGAATTTCTACAACCAAACTTTTGGACCACATCAAAGGACTTTCCCTTTTCTGTTAACAAGGCTGATAAAGAAACAAACATCAACAGTTGGAACCACTTTAAAGTATTTACAGTGTCAGTTTTCTATTCCTCACTTTGGAAGGAAATTAGAGCTCAAAAGGAAACCTTGACTTCATTTAAGACCATACACATCAGAGGCACCACCAGCTTGCAAGATCCAGAAGAGAAAGCAGCGTCCCCATTAATTTTTCATCTTACATCACTTTGACATGAGTAAGAAATTATTAATACCCTGCTCGAAAGCAGGAATTGTTTTCTAAATGCCAAGAAAGCACGTTCTCTCTGAAGCAATTCTCAAAGTCACCATCTCAGCAGAGGGCAATGGTTGGTATTTTTGGCAAGGGATTTATTTAGAAGGGAGTGTGGAAATCAGTGCCAGTCTACTTTTCAAAAAGTAAAAGATCAGCAGCGACACTCCACAGTAAGTTAGGTGGTTGTTCCAACAGTTCAGGCGTGCAGGTGGTGCTGTGCACGGCAAAGAGGGGTAAGAAAGTCACAGAATTGAGGTTGGAAAAGTCCTCCCAGCCCCTCAAGTCCAAGCTGTGCCCAATCCCCACCTTGTCCCCAGCCCAGAGCACTGAGTGCCACCTCCAGGAATTCCTTGGACACCTCCAGGGGTGGGGAGTCCAAACTTCCCTGAGCAGCCCCTGCCAATGTCTGCTTGAAAAGGTGATGATGATGGATCACACACTGGACAGAAGCTCTTGGAGTTCTTTTCCAATCTTAATGATTCTGTTTAACACCTCAGAGTGACCCCAAACCAGTGGCACACGAGCCATGGGCTGCTCCTGTGCCATCTGTAGGATTTAGCAGCCTAACCTGTTTTCCCTTCACAGGCAGAGTGCTACCCTGGGATCCTCGAGGCAGCTACTCCTGTCTGCCCCACTGAACTCCTGGCAAACTACAAAGTCGTCTTTTTCAGAAGGAAAAATGTATTTCTCCAATCCTTGCAGACTGTTTTATAACCTGAATTGTAAATGTATTTCCCTTCCCCGCAGCTTCCCATCAAAGCAATGAATCTGTAAGGTTATCTGCGCTCCTTTTGAGTGAGCTTATGCAGATAAACCCAGATATTTAAATCAGTTTCTTAACAGAATGTCAAAAATGTCTATGTGGAAGTTCTTTTGAACAGCTGGTGTGTTTGTTACATCGCTATCACTGTGGATATCACTGTGGATATCACTGCTGCCTCTTCCGAGGGCGACCAGATGAGCAGGAGCAGCTGCTACCACAAGATTCTGGTATTAAAAACCAATATCCAGCTACACAATCCATAATTCCTAATTTATACACCCCTGAACTACAGCACTCCATCATTAAACTGGGAGTATTTCAGCCTCAAAGGGTTTTCTGTCAAATCAAACACCACAAAGCTCAGCCATGGGACAGCTCAGAGCTCCGGAGAAGGGCAGGATCTCTGCTTCAGGTGTGACCTGGATCTTCCTCCTCCCCAGTTTCTGCCCTGCCAGGTAACCCTGTATGAGACCCCACACATGGAACAGCCCTGAAGCAGCTGAGCTAAAATCCTAATTATTTGTGGAAACACCTCTGCTGTCACCAGCCTTACGTGAGCCTTTCCCTCCCACCCCATTCCTTCAAGCATCTTTCACCTATTTCTAAAAATAAAAGTTAGGACGTAAATTTGGCTGTTCAATCCCTGCAAGTGCTCCACAGCAAATTCCTTCCTTTCCCTTGGAAACACAAGCATATGTTGCTTGCAGCATTAGTCCTTTACAGCTTTTGTAAAAAGCAAGGAAAGCAGCCCAATCTGGTGGTGGAAAAACTTCCAGGCATGCAGAACCCACCCAGGGCATGGAAAACCCAGAAGGAGACACCTGGACTGGACATGGTCCACTTTAGGCTGTTGATCTCCAAGGATTCAGCAGCAGCTGCACCCTGGAATTACAAGAACAGGGCCTGGCTGTGCTTCCAAATCCCTGCAGATTTGTGGGAAGATGGACACACAACCAGAAAGTACCGGGCAGGGACACTCCATTGGTGGGACACGGGTTAAGAGCAGATACAGGCAAATATTCCCAGACCAAAATGGGGAAATGTTGTAACAGGACAATCTGGCAAGACCTGATAATATTTTCTTTCTTTTCTTTGTCTTGATTAAGAAAATATCCAAGAGATGAAGGCAACTGCTTAAGTGGTGAGAGCTGGAAAAGATCTGGAGTGACGCGTGAGGAAAGGAGCAGGAATGTCCAAGAGAAGGATAAAAATCACCACGACAATCTCTTGAATGGGAATGACACGTTCAGGAGCTGCTGTCAGTGCAAAAGATGGGATTTGAGGGCTGTCCATGGGAAGAGGACAAACGATGAACTGTGAAGGGAACAACACAGACCAAGAGCTGCAGAGGCCAGGGAAGAGAACAGCCAGGTCCTGTTTGGTTTGAAGCACTCACAGCCCCAGCAGGAGAAGGGATATCCACCCAGGGAGACACAGCTGGAAAAACCTTGGGAACAACCTGAAGCCAGCCAGGAGAAGCTAAGGAAATGTTTTACAAACTGAACCAATGATCAAAACTATTTTCTTTACCAGACTGCTTCCCCACTGAGGCTCGGCTCCTACCAAAGTATTTTTCTATGATAAATGAAATGCAAATAACAGTTTACTACCTATAAAATTTCTTTTAGTAATAGTCCCAAGGGCTCCCCTCCCCACAGTCACTGAGCAGTTCTCTGCTTCATCAAATGAGTCCCATTTTAAATCCATTTTGCTCCAATTTCCTCATAAGGTGTCTTGCAATTTGGTATCAGTATCACACAGCTCACCCTAAACATTTTCTTTGCGTCGTTCTCCGGTGTAATTCTGAATTACAACGGTGCTTGCAAGAGCCAGGACAAAGGAAAAGTGCAGAAAAGCAGGGAAAACAGGGAGGGAGAAAGGAAAAATTAATTGCATTTAAGTAGCAGACAATTTGAATTACATTTAACAGCATAGGCTTACACAATTTAAATTACATTAAGTAGCACAACAACAGGAAAATGGCAGAATTTTATCTGTTTATTGCTAATTTTCAGCAATTTTATTCTTAAGGTGGTCGCATTTTTCCAAGGCAAGAAGAGGATTTTGGAAAGGAGGTGGAACTAGACAGTGGTAAAGACTTAAAAATGAAGTATTAGGACAATTAGGCTTTCCTAACAAGGAAGTGAATGAACATTTCTAGGGAGCCTGTGTGAGCTTTCCAAATGCTGTGTGTAGATAAATACAGATAGACAGATATAAAGATAATGTTTGAAACTGAGTTTGATGGATTTTTATGAGACTGCACAGGGTAAAATGAACTCTACTTCCCTGGTAGGAATTCAAGTTATACCCTAAAACAGTTGTATGCTGAAACACCAGGCTACAAACTCAAAGCAGTATTATAAAGGTGTAGGCAAAGGCATTAATTTTGAGCCAAGTAACAAAACTGTGAAGCTTTTCAGAGCAGCAAACCCAGCAGAGACACAAGAAATAAACCCACCACCCAACCCCTGGGGCAATTTCCCATTTCTCCCACCTGAAAGGGGGTGAAGAAAGGAAGAAAATAAACAAAAACTAAAAAAAAAATCAGATGGAAAGGGGAAGAATCAGCAGGGACATGAGGCTGAGCAGCAGCACTTAAAGGCAGGCTGGTGCTCGTGCCAGACACCATGTGCTGGTGCTAAATGATGGATGTGGTGCCTCTGGGGACAAGGGGGACCATCAATCACTGGTGCCACCCCAGTGCTCCAAGGCTGGCACACAGCGCTGTCCCCCCAGTGCTGCACGAGGGACGTCACCAAGCACCGCTCAGAGGAGCAGGGAATCCTTCCCTGTTCCACCAGGCTCTCCTCAGCTCTTATCCAACATGAAAAATTGCCCAGAAGAAGTTGCAGGGAGTAAAATGAAAGTTCCTCCGGTAATTCCAGGCAGCTCTGGACAAGTCCTCCCCGCACAACTTATCCCGGCCTCTGCCTACACGTTAAATATTCCTGCATCAATCCAGAGGCTTCTCAGCATGGGAGATAAAACATGAGAGGATGAGGGTATATGAATGAGCTGGACAAAGAGAAAAACTGACTCTAATTACCAGCTGTTACACTGTATTTTCCATTTCTCCCACATTTTCAACAGGAACTGCAGAAGAAATCAGGAGATTTCCGGGAAGCTCATCACTCATCATCCCTCAAAGGAGCCGGCGGTGTTACAGCAAGAAATAAAAGCTTCAGCTTTTGAAATCTGCTCCCTCGCTGGTATTCTGGATCCAGAGATCCCAGCTCATCCCAGCACAGGCAGGATCTGTTCAGATGAACCCAGCCCTGGTGCCTGCTCTGCACCACGATACCCTGAACAACACAGGAACTGAAACCAGGTCAGTGCATTTCGTCTGACATGAGGTGCATTCCCAGCCCAGAGCCAGCTGGCAAGGGCAGAATTTAGACTGGATATTAGGAAGGAATTGTGCTCTGTGAGGGTGGGCAGGCCCTGGCACAGGGTGCCCAGAGCAGCTGTGGCTGCCCCTGGATCCCTGGCAGTGCCCAAGGCCAGGCTGGACACTGGGGCTGGGAGCAGCCTGGGACAGTGGGAGGTGTCCCTGCCCTGAACAAGACGATCTTTAAGGTCCCTTCCAACCCAAACCACTCCGTGTTTCTCTGATTATTATTTACAAAAGCTCTGTGGGTACTCCTGAGTCCTGCCTGCCCATCCAGCCTCCTGCTGGAAGCACAAGCAGAGGAGTTCTCAATCATCCCGATTAGGCTCCTGATACAACAGCTCCTCTGGACAGAGAAAAACGTCTCAGGGAGGGAACACCTCAGTCAAGGGGTGTGCAGGGATGAGAAAGGAACGCTGCCAGGCAGGGCACAGGCCAGGGGATGCCCATCTGTCTCTGTTATTTCCCAGCACAGGAATCCTGGAGGCCCAACCTGAGCTTGCCCAGGCAGCAGGACCAGCAGCAGGAGCTGTAGAACAGCGCTCAGCTCCAGCCCCAGCCTCCCGGGCTGAGGTGAAGTAGCTCCGGGGGACAGACATTATCAACACAATTACCTGTCAGCACTGTTTACACTGGAATTTAAACTGCTCCTATCTCTGGCAGATGAATGCTTTCAGCTGGATACAGCACGGGATAAAGATTTACCCATTCCCAACTCGCGGCGTGCAAGCACCAAGACCTTTTAATCTGCACCATCTACAGCGCACAACTGGGCTCCCTTTTTTAAAAGCTATGACAAGAACCATTAAGGAAGCTGTCAGCAACACGAAAAATATTCTGTTTAAGATAGGCTGCATCAAGTACACGTTTCTTGTGACTTCTGCAGCGTGCAGCTTAACTAGAACTCAACTGCAGCTCAGGGCTTGGCACCAGGGCAGCCCCACACGCAAAGCAAGTGCAGCACAGAGCACGGCAGAGCAGTGGGAAGCTGCACAGAGCTTATCTAAAAGGAAAATAAAACCACCCCAGCACTTTCTGAGGAAGAATGCAACTCAACAATTTCACTTTTAAAGTACTAAAAGCCTTCTGTGTCTCGCTGTCCAGTCAGTTAACAGGGGAACTTTAGACACATCAGATAAAAGTGGAAAGGGTGAATTCCTGACTGGATAACCTGTGCTGGTGCACTGCTGGGACAGGGCACTGCCCACTGCTCCAGGCTCATGTGCAGCACGGATTTAACACCAGGAAACATCCAGTTTGAGCTGCAAACGAACAGTTCAGGCTCACAGATTCCCTTCCTCCTTGATAATGTTCTCCCTCTGACCTCTGCACAGCAAGCAGCTGCATGAACTGCTAATAAAATGATTTAAAGTTTACTGGGGGCTGATATAACAGAATCACTGAGGCTGGAAAAGACCTCCAAGATCACCAAGTCCAACCTGTGACTAATGTGCACCATTGTCACCAGCCCAGAGTGCCACCTCCAGACCTTCCTTGGACACCTCCAAGGAAAAGAAGCAGCATCAAAAACCTTCCAATCCCAAATGCTTCCCCACACACTGACAGGCGAGTTCTGCGTGCTTTGAGCAAGGCCAAGTCAGGGTTTGGCTCAGCAGGGCTTAAAACAAAGCCTGGCTTTATGTTGGCCTGAGCCATGGGAGCGGCGTGGCCACCGCTGGCCTCTGTCACGCAGCCACAGCCCGGCCACACGAGGCCACCACAAATTCTGAGCCGGGGAAGTGACACAGGGCCATCTGTTGGACATCTGGGCTGCGTTTAACACACCATGAGTGCTTCCAACACTGGCAAAATTTTCGGGGATAAAGAAAATAATCAAAGGCAGCCTTATCTTTCACCCTGCCAGAATGACAAAAAATATTAGGTTGATGATTTTCTTTAAAGCCTGATGAGGTGTGAGCGTGCTGAAAGCCAGCCAGGACACCCTCCTCAGCAGGCCCTCGTGCTGAGTGTGTTTAAACACGGGGCAGAACCTTCTGGATGATGCCACCAGGGAATTTACTTTATCACAAGTAAACCCAGACTTCATAAAGTCATTGGATGGTTTGGGTTTGAAGGGATCTTAAAGCTCATCCCGTTGCACCCTGTGCCATGGGCAGGGACACCTCCCACTACCCCAGGGTGTTCCAAGCCCCAACCTTGGACACTTCCAGGGATGGGGCAGCCACAGCTTCTCTGGGAAATCCATTCCAGGGCCTCCCCACCCTCACAGGGAAGAATTCCTTCCCAATATCCCATCTAACCCTGCCCTCTGGCACTGGGAAGCCATTCCCTGTATCCTGGCACTCCATGCTCTTGTAAACTTCCCTCTCCATCTTTCTCTGTTTTTTCCCTCAAGTAAATCTGCTCAGGAGGAGCTCAGGAGGCAGCAGAGTTTTCAGGTCCCATCTCAGCACAGCGTTCATCTGGCTTTGCTGCATGAAACCCTTCCAGCAAGCCCTGAAATCTGGGTAATTCAAGGTGGAATGCACAGGACAGATGGCCAACTCCATGTTCCCAAGGACTATCTGGCTGGACATGCCACGCTTGCCATGTAACTCCTGCCAGCACAGCAGTCACAAATTCCAGGAGGGAAGGAACAAAAACAAAGCCTCCAAGTTGGAGACTGTTTTTGCAATGACCAACGATTAAATTAGCTTAGTTAAAGGATCTAACACCATGTCTTGAATTTATTCCAGTGTCACAGTTATTGGCAGGGATAAAGTTTCACATGAGCCAATTAACTAAATGCACTATTACTGTATCTCAGCTGCTTAAGCTCATCAGTTAATTAAGAGCTCAGTGTAAGCTGAAAATAGGAATCTTACCTGTCACACATCCCAAACATACATTATCTTAATGATTTAATTTTACGCTTCCATATTACGTTCCTCAGGTGCCTGAGGAAAACTGAAAGGCAATTGCTTGGTTTAAAGAGAAGTGAAAGCGAAAGTCACATAAACACAGATTTATTCTAAGAAATTGCATTTCTCACAATGCTTGCTGCTTTATTCAGCCCTATTTTACAGGGTAGATTTTCATGGCAAAGTTAACATTTCACACTCAGTTTTGAAACTCAACTCCTCTGTGTTCTCCTGGACAGTCATCCCCCAAGAAACTCCAGCACTCACGGCTGGATAAAGCTCAGCAGCTGGAATTTGGGGCAGGAACACGACCAACCTCTTGGCTGTAAGGAATTCCTACCCTTCAAGTACATATTTTGTTAAGAAATCCATATTTATCCCAGAGTTTGACACAAGTAATAGCAGATAAGGACATCAGTGGATTGCTCAGATAATTAGAAAGCAATCTAAGCTAAAATGAAAAATGTCCAAGCCTTTGTTGCAATAAATACCTGAATGTCTGGTACATCCAGGGGAAAAAAAACCCCAAACCAACCCAATCCTGTAAATGAGAGCACTGAACAAAGCAACCTTAAAACTCCATCCTTTCAAGGCCTTTTTATCCCCCTGTGGATGTACTTGGGGAAAAAATAGCCCTGTTACAGTCTCTGGTCAAGGATTATTGATGTAATCAGAGAATGGTTTGGGTTGGAAGGGAACTTGAGGGACATCCAGTGCCACCCCCTGCTGCAAGCAAGGACACTGCCACTACCCCAGCTTGCTCCAAGCTCCATCCAGCCTGGCCTTGGACACTGCCAGGCATCCAGGGGCAGCCACAGCTGCTCTGGGCCAGTGAATCCAACCCTAAGCTCTTAAAATCCCCCAAATTGGAACATAATCAAGACCTCCTCCTCCCAGCAACGCCGAGCACAGACAGCAACTTCTGCTGCTCTCGGTGAGATGGAAGGACCTTGGAAGAAGCACAGGAAACTGCCCTCTTCATTTAAATTGCTGAAATGAAACGAGATTAAAGCAGCCAGAGCCTTTCCACCTTTAGCAAATTAATCTGATCTCTTTCAGAAGTCCCTGAGCACACGAGGCTTTAGCTCTATTAATGGCCTGAGCGATGCTTGCTCAGTGTTTCCAACACACAACAGCCCTTAAGTAACTTCCTTTCCAAGGCAGGGATCGCAGAATTTGACTGAAAACACATTTAATTCTCCACAACTCAGGGCAGGCTCAAAACTGGCAGCACCACGATGATGCTGGCAACGCTCTCAGTTGTGACATATCCAGCAAGAGCTGGAGCAGCTCTTGGCCATGGGCTGTGCTTGTCCTTTCTAAAAAGGTCCTCACCATAATGCTCAAGGAGTTTATTTCTCCCGTGTTATCCATTCCAAAGCAAGAGCAGAGCTCTTTGTCAGGCCAGATGTACTTTTCCTACTTTTACTCATTATTTCAGACATAATCGATGTAACAGCAGATTAAATAAGTGTGTGAAGATACTGGACCTGAAAGCTCTGCTAAAAAAGTTCTGAGTTCAAGCAGAACTCTCCACTGTTAGAGCCTCTTCTCACCCCTGCTTCTCTTTCTGCAAGGGAAAGTAGTTTCAAACTGAAGGATGAGAAGTTTGACTGGTAATGAGAATTATTAAAAAGAGATTCTTATTTCAGGCATCTGAAAACAAGAGCCCACCTCTCCCATGGCTTTTCAGGGCAGGTATGACGATTTTGTTTAGGTAAAGGAACTCATGAAAGCGTTGGGGAAATAAAACCCCACACATGGAAACCTGCTGATAGAACTGCAGCAGTTAAAAGAATTCATAAGAATGGCTGGATGCAAGTCCATGGCAAATTCACTAATTACTGTGCTCTAATGAGCAAAGCATGCCCAGGAAGTGCTGATTCCACAGCTCTGAACAAAGGCACCTCAAAGCCCAGCCCAGCAGAACTGGGGCCACGTTTCAGACTTGGGTAAAAGCTGAGGAAGAGCAGGAGAAAAATGCACTAAAAAATGTTCCCATGTGAGCAGCATCCACACAGCTCCCCCATTTGTATCATCAAAACTGCCTTTAACACACAATAGTCCCCGCTGAAATATCTTGATAGGAAATGTTCTGTGAGAAAAAAGGCTCCTCATTTATTAACCTTCAACATAAACCAGAAAAGTTGGAAAGTTTCAAAACACGGGAAAAGAAATGGTGCAGATCCCTAAACCCGAATTGCATGGCAAGAGTTCCCTCAGCTGGAAAAAAATCCCCTGATTAATTCATAATAACGAAATGAGACATGTGAAAGGAGGAAGGGTGAATGCAGTGAGCAGAGAGAAATGCACTTCATCAATGGAAGATGCATTCAGCCTGGAAATTTGGCAGGCAGAGCAATCAGATAGCGACAGAATCCTTGAGTAGGCAAACCTGGAAAGAGTTTCAAGACAAGATTAGATCAGTTGGTGGAATTTCTAAGCCAGAATATTCTGCTTGACACAGCACTGAAGCAGAGATACAGAAAACTTTGCCGTCCTGGACTTTGCAGAACTTTGTTTGATGCTGAACTGTCACTAATTAAGAAAACAGATTTTTAACCGGCTCGATTATCAGATCAGGATCTCAGCATCCCTCTGGACAGAGCTGGCAAGAGATGTTAAAGCAGGACACTGGCAGGAACCAAAATGCTTCCTCCCCCACCCCCAAATATCTACAGTATTTTCCTAACTAATGTGAGCTCAATGCAAATGATTAACTCTTGGTAATAAGCTTTCCACCACAATAAGATAAAATGCTAATGTTGTTCCTTCCCCACTCCTGCAGCACACCAATCATCAGAAAAAACATGATCAGAGTCAGAAAGAATTGCAGTTGCATTCCTAAGATAAAACACCTTCTTTGGGATGGATAAAGCAGGAAAAATTAATTTCATAAAGGAACCCAAAGCAATATTGTGAAGAAGTTGTGGTAAGCACCAATTTAAGTAAGGTTATTTAAAAATTCTTGAGGAAAAGTTGCTCCCTGAGAACTGATCGTGACTGATCCCAGGATGGATGAAGGCTGGGAATGGGGAGTGGTTAGAGCCCACCCACTGCTGTCATGTTAAGGATAAAAAAGAAATTTGTGTTTTCCCCACTGCTGGGCACCAACACTCCACAAACCAGCAGATTATTTCAATTTTCAAGCTACCTAAAATTTCAATTTTCAAGCTGCCAGAGTGATAATTTAATCAAAAGCCATGACTTCTCCTCCTCACCTTAAACCTAATTCCTACATCACCAAGATTTTGGAGACTTAGAAAGGGCACAAAACTTCCCAGGGAGACAAAGCACATACAGCCCTTGAGATTCACCTCTAACAACAGCCGTGAAGAACCTGTTACATTTTCTAAAGGTTTGTGTTACTTAGGAGAAAAAAATGATACCCCAACTACAGTTCAAGTGTTTTCAGAGGTTTACAGGAAAATAATCTCTGCCTACACTGCTTTAGAAAGTCTCTATTATGAGGTAGAGCTCAAGAACGAAAAGATTATTTACTACTAAAGGATTTTTATTCTGGTACTGCCTTGTAACACCAAACCACAACAGCCACGCTCACTTGTTCTGACAATGCTGCTGCTCCTTTTTTATTCCCAGACGCCAGACTAAAATCATGTATTCCCTGTTCTACTTTGCAGGAGTTTCAGATAAAGCCCAAACTCGTGCCTGTAGTATTTTTTGAGCTATTTTAGCGCTGTATTATCAACAGAGCAGCTGGATGCACACAAGGAATGTGATTTTTGGGGATGAACTAAGGCAGTGATGGGATTTTGCTGTAACATCCATGCTGGGCCATCCAATGTGTGCCTGACTGGAAGTGTGTGACTTCAGTCAAGCAATAATCATGTGGTTTTCTGGTGAAATTGGAGCTTTTTTGGCACCAGGACTACTTTTAGATCTGGCTAAACACACAATGGAGATCCGTGGATGTGAAAAACACACAAATGTGTGCGAGAACTCATCTCAAATGAGCATTTAAACCTGTCTCAGGATAATATCCAATATTGATCAGCACTTCACAGAAGGTATTTTTGTTCTAGAAGCAGTTGTATTTATAGCAACCCATGTGCTTTCAACGAACTTCTGTGGGCACAGAGCAAAAAAAAAAATAAAATCACACACACAAAAAAATCAGTCTGCTACGTGTTCCACCGAGCCAAGCCATCAACATGCAACTCACGAGTGAAATCCAACTCTTAAAAAACATAAAGCTTAAATAGCTCTGTGACAGCTTTCCTCTCCTTCAGCCCTCCGAGAGCTCCCCCTCAGCTGGGACCTGTGATTTCCCACCCGTTTCATGAGCAGATTTGCTCACTCCAGGCACGGCAGGGATGGAAATGCCCAGGGAAAGGGAGACACTGGCATCACATCCCAGGCAAATCTGGGAATGCTGCTCCTTGGAAGTGGGAAGCACTGGACAGCTGAGCTTCAGCTGAACGTGTTTGACTCCTGCTGCCACCAAATACATTCTCCTTGGGAATACATCCAGCCAGGGAAACTGCATCCAACCTTCGGATAACCGTCGTGCTTTCCGAGCTACGCCACACTCTGCTTCCCAAAACCACTTCCCAACTGCTCCTTCCCATCTCTTCTCACCCTGGGGAGTGGTAACAAGCTGGGAGCAGCCAAAGCCATGCCGGGTAGGAATGGGATTTGTACCTGCACTAAAAAAATATCTAAAATACGTTTGCACGTTCAAAGATTTGAGTGTCCCCTTCCCACTCGGAGCATGTCCCCTCTGAGGGATAGGGATGCAGAGCAATGGCTCAGAGAGGCTCAGGAGCATTTGAAAGCTCACTATTCTGCATTAAAGCCACTCTTCTGCCATACCCAGCTTCTGTGTGCACCAGAGAGGGAGAAAAACACATCCAAACCCACTCTGAAGGCATGAATCCAGCATGTGTGACACAGGCAGTGCTTGGTGACAGCTCTTCCAGGAAACGCTTTGTGCAGTCAGTGCATGGGAATTAGCAATTTTTCCTGAAATCATTTCCCTTTTCTCCAGCCAGCCATTATCCTGTGCTTGCTGATGCTCTGCTGCAGGCTCAGGTGCTCCCACAGCAGCATGGGGCCAAAGAAAACAACTGGTGGAGAGGAGAAAATGGCATTTGGCAGCTGCAGGTGCCCTCTGCTATTTTGTAGGTGCTCTTTTACAAAGAGACTGTATTTACCCACACAGGCAGGAAATCACAGGAGATGAGAGTTCTGTGGCAGGGAAACAAAGCAACAAAGTAAATGCCACGGAGAGATTCTTCTGCTGAATCCACCGTGCCCTTCATCACAGCATGGGAGCAGACATGGAGCTTCACGGCTGAATTTTAAAAATAGAAAGGTAACAAGCTTCCCATCCCAAAGTGCTGTGCTCTGCTTCCGATGCCATTTCAGGCCCTGGGAGTGCTCTCAAAGAGCACACAGCTCCTCTGGGAAAAGGTGAAAACTGCCTTCCTCCATAAGCTGTTGTCTGAACTAAGAGAATTATTTATAGTTGCTACATTTATTATACATTATTATAAACTGGAAGCTGTTACGAGCTATAAAATGTTTATCATTTCAGGGGGATGAAAAGTAACCTATTTATAGAAAAGTGCTGGTAATGTTAGGCTGAATTTATATGTTTTAAGAGTGAACTTTCCCTATTAAACATGTGCAGAGATACCACGCAATCCTTGGCTGTGTGTGATGCATTTTCCCATTTCAGCCTCTCATTTTTTCCCCCTGGGCACTACCTGTCCTTGCTGCAAACGACTGAAGCATTTTTCACTACCATTTGTGAAGTGCCTCTGCTTTCATGTTGGAGAATGTGGGGGAAAACCACATGACAGATCATGCAGAAACTCCCCAAATCCCCTCCCTTCCACCTAATCTGCAGCACAAGGATGTCTTTATACACAGACACACATCTAGAGACAGACATATAAAATCCTCCAGCATGTCTGAGATTCTCCAGAAGCGAAAAATCAGCGCTTCAGAACTGTGCCCATCTCCTCCCACAAATGGCTTTCAAGCAGGGCTTTGAATCTTCCTTTTTAAATCCTGTTCACTGAGGAGAGGGGGAGATGGGAAGGGAAAAGGACACTGAGAAAAGGCTGAAGGGAGGAGCTGCTAAAACCGCTCTAATCCACAATCCCAGCAGCAAGGATCCCCAGAAGTATTTCTGCTTTTAGGAAGGACAATTTCCAAATGTTTTCCATGAGGCCTGAGAGGTCAACTGGATGTGGAGCAGCTCCTGCAAATTGATAGCATCCCATAATTGTTCCTGCATTTATTACCTGCCCAGCCTGCAGTGCCCTTGCATTTCCCAGTGCCGGGAAGTCTCAGGATGAGACTGATGGCATTTTAAATATTTAAGGTAGTCTAAGAAACTTCAGCCTCGTTCAGCAATTAAGAGAGTTTTTCATTTACTCCTAAGGTGGGAACCAGAACAAAAACCACTTTATGCAGTTTGTTGTGCCCAATCTTTTGTCCAGCTCTCATTTGGATTAAACTGACTGTGCCAGGGTCACCACAAGGCAGCAAATGCAAAATTCAGGTTCCAGCTGAACCTTAACTAAACCACAAGAGGCATTTTCCCTGCACACAGGTCAAACAGTGCAGTACCAGCTGACATCCTGTGCTCAGAGGTGTTTTCCACATCCAGTGCCATGAGCATTCCTGCTCCTTTGGGATGCAGCCCTGCAGGATGCTTTGGATCCATCACCTCTTCTGAGATAGACAACTCAAGTCTGAAACACTGAATTACACTGCAAACACAATCCCCATGTGAGGGGAAACCTTCTTGTTTTCTTAAAAAGCAAGAAAACAAACTAACCAACAACAAAAAAAAAAATCCCTACCAAAACTGACACTTCATTTACTTCCTAAGTCGTGGAACATTTCTGTTTTTTCAACTCTAAATTGCCAGACAACACAGAGGCAGCAGATGAAAATGTAACTGAAAACCTCAGAGTGCAAGAAAAGTGTTTTATTTGACTGTCAGCAACCAGGGTAGTGACTCCAGCTTTTTTATTTCCCCACAGAACAGGTCACCCTATGCCTCTCCCTCCCGATTTTGGGTGACTGAACCTCACCACTCATAACGTGACTCGTGCAAAAGAAGCAAGAGTCCTACAGAGCTTCCAGTAAACCCCACAAACCTCCACCCAAAAGCTCCTGCACGTAGGAAAGGTGAAGGTGAACCAAAGGATCCTCCCTGGCTGGGCACCCACACCACCCAGGAGATGCCTCCTGGACACCTCCCTGCCCCATCCTGGCTGCTGGGAGGGACAACTTCCCCCCAGAAATGCTCTTCCCTTCCCCAGACAGGGATGCCAGCAGCTTTGGGAAGGAAAAAATCTCCTGGCCACACACCTGGCTGTGCCTCTGCTCAGGGAGCAGCCCATGGAAGGAAAAACAAGCAATTCCCAGATTTACTGTCAGAGCAGAAGATGGGAAAGCCAGGCTGTGGGAGCACTGGGATCTGGATTCTCCACAGGATAGGACGAATCTTGCACCAGCCACCCACAAAAAGTCATTTGGAAACTGGTGAGAAAGAATTGGGAGGATCAAGAAGCACCCACCAGCCAATACATCACACTTCCCTGTAGAAATTTGGGCAAAATACCCCAAACTTTAAAAAAATTAGGATTAAGAGAAAAACCCACCTCAAATATTTGCATCAAAACCCACCTCAAATATTTGCATCAAACCCCACCTCAAATATTTGCATCAAAGGCAGCAAAAGCCAAGGTAGCAAACTGAAAATAATTTGTTTAAATATCTATCAGGCATTTATACAGAGTCTGGAAAAGAGGATGAAGGTGATTTGTTACATCACACCCTCAATTACCACAGTCCTGTTTTGCTGATAATGCAGCAAAACCCCATTTATATTCCCTTCTCAATTATGGTCACTTGGCCACAAGTTTTCTACATATTTATATTCTTTCTTTTTTAGAGGTAACCACAGCAACTAAGGCCAACTTGACCCTTCTTTGTACATGCAAGAAAACTCACAGGAATTTGCAAGACTTAACTGCAAGGCAGATCTGTACTTCAGGCTTCAACTATATTGTAATTTGTGACTCATAAATTATATTATTCAACATTCACATGAAAAATCATAGCTATCATATTACTTGCTGCAATGAGAGAGGATGGCTGCTTTGTAGAGTTTATTCAAACTGGCAACTAATAATATTTCCCATTTATCAAAGATCTCCAAAGCACAATGACTGTTCAATTTATTGTATTTAACATTCAGTGAAGGAGGATGTTGTTGTTTTCAACACTGCAATCCCAAACAGAGAAATTAAAATAAATCACTTCAGTCTAGAAGCCAAACAAACAATTACATGGAGGAACCTGCCAAAAAGGAAACCAAACAGCTTCATTTGCCAGCCCTTATTAACAGCAAAAATAACACCTTGTTTCAGTTTCTGAGAGCTCCTTGTTATCACCTGGAAAACAAAACCAAATCTAGAATTTACAAATGAAAAGTGTCACAGCATCAGAACAACATGCCAGGAGATGAATACTTGGGACTGAATTATCAGGAGCTGTCAGCACTAATTCCCAGATCCTAATAATCTCCAGGAGGCTGTGGGTGCCCAGCCCTCAGGAAACAGAGATAAAGGGCTACTTTTATTCCAAAGCCCTGATAAAACCCACATATTTTCCCCCATTTTGTGGAAATCACAGACTCATTTAGACTGGAAAAGACCTTTAGGATCGTTGTTAACCCAGCACTGCCACCTCTGAACCATGGCCCCAAGTGCTCCATCTACACACCCTACAAATACATCAGGGATGGAGCAGGAAGGATTTGGAGCAAGTTTCAGAGCCATGCTAAACTTTTTTCATTATTCCATTAACAAAAACCCCAACAGAACCAAACCAAACCACACAAAACACCCCACAGTGGGTCCTAACAGCAAAAGCCAGCTCTGATTTATTAATATTTTTGCCAAAAGACATCCAGCCCTGTACTGCAGACCAGCAGGAACTACCTGAAACCCAGAGGTGCCTCCTTCAGATGGCAGTGGAAGCCCAGCCAGGTGCTGTGTGCAGGAAAAACCATCACAGCCTGCACCCAACATCTCCAACCCACCGCAAAATCCCTCTGGGAGCCTCTTTGTGTGCTCCACTACAAAAGGGAGGCACCAAATGCTCTTAAGTGCTCAGTCAGGAGCTGCTTGTTTAACCCCCCCGTGCCAGGCAGGCAGAGCCCCACTGTATTAGTGCCATTGTGAGCAACAAATCTCGCTGCTTAATATGCAAATTCCCCTGGTCAGTCTTGCAGAGCAGCTCCATGAAAGCAGTTATTGTGACTCCCAATTAGCCATGTGACATGCAGCCCCGCACAGCACTTCAAGGAAAATATTTAAGAAACTGTTGTCCAGTTGCTGAGAGCAGAGGTGGAGCACAACATTCGCCTTTCTCCGAGTTAATGAAGCGTCAGCAGCGCATCCAGCTCCACGGGAGGAATTGATGGTTTGAATAAACTCCCATTCTGGCAGCCCTATTTCCACTTGGCCCTGTTCTCACTGCTGGGTGATGGGGGCAGCAGGAAAGAAGACAAATTTCAAACAGAATCAGCATCTTTGCTCCCAAGGAAGGGCGATAAGAACTGCAGCAGGCAGGCGAGCATCGCGTCAAGGAGAGCTCAGCAGCAATCAGACAGCTGCAGCCAAAAGCCTTAATCTGGAATGACTTGTGCTTCCAGACACTGTATTCCCTGCTTCTCCCTCATTCCACACAAGGAACCGTCTCACTGAACTTCACCAGGTAAGACAAAGTAATATGTGACTCCTGAGAGGGGTCAGAGTCTGCCACGAGAGAATGAACAGGTTCCTCCTTTTCCTTCTCACTGCTCCCCTCAGAAGAGAGGAAAGAAACAAACTGAGGAGCTCTCCAAGAAGGACTTGCCTGTGGGGATAGGAGCTGGCACAGCTCTCCTGATTTTGCTCCACTGAACATACCTGATGTACAGGCACGAGGGCAGAGTTTCCCAGCAGATAATTCCAAGCCCAAAGCTCTTCCAGGAACACAAGTGAAGAGGTCACACAGCCTGGAAGTGGCTGGAGAGCAGCTGTTTCTTCCCTGTCTCACCATCCTGCAGGAACTCGGTCACCTTTGACAGGGCACAGCTGGAAAAGGTGCAGTGCTCAGCTCCTGAAACCTTGGAATTTTAGGTGGGAGACAGCTGAGCTAAAGGGATGAAGTGGGGAAAACCTGTGTCTATAAACCAGATACTGATCACTTTTTATCCTCCTTTAATGAGTCCCCAATAACTCCCCCAGGACACCCACAATTTGGCTCTGCCGGGCTACAACACATCGAGCATCAAGACAAGAACTTTTCCAGTCTATGCCAAACAACATCCTGGTGAAATGAGAACTTGCCAAAAAGAGCAGTGCTAATGAAACAGCTGGTACCAATCTGCAAAGCCCATTTCATTTCCAGCCCGATGGGCAGAGCAGCAGCTGTTAAATTCTTGGTGAGGAACCGCCTCCTCCTGCTCCGGTCAGTGCAAACAGAACCCTGCAATAAACTGGGCTTGTGATTAGCTCCATCTCACGCAGGCAGACACACCTGAGGATACACAACAGCTCTCCTGACACACACAGGCATCCTGACCTTGAAAAATGCCCAGAGTAAGAGACAAAGGAAGCACACGTGGCCAGGACATGCCGTCAGCTCTGCTGAGCTGCACACGAGTAACGGGAAGTGCCGGCCATGGACAAAAGCACTGAGGAGAATACAGGGATGTGACAAACCCTCCTCTCAACTCCAGTAACACAACTGAGCACGATTTTGCCACTCCCCACTGCCCTGCAGTAAATTGAAACTGGGATGAATCAGACTGGAGATCTGGCTCTCACTTTCACCCAGCATCGCACACGGCCGCTGCTGTCTGATCGATCTCTTGAGCGCTCCCAATTCTCCAAGAAACTTTTCCATTCTGGGGAAAAGACAAAGCCTCTCTAAAATAAGTCCATCGGTGGCAAGTCAGAAGCATCACGTTTCTGTTCCAAAACACCTTCCTAGGATTGAGAAATGTTCTGGCCTTGCTCACTGACAGCAATCTGAAAGCGAATGTAGCAGGTTAGGTCACAACCCCGGAGCTGGAGGAAATGAGCCTCACTTGGGGAACAGGAAAAAGTCATCTTTCTGCACTGGTCTAGACTCCAAATCGTGTTCACTTGTGCTTCAGCTGGTTCATTGGCTGATGCCTCCAGACAGAAGCTCCCCTGAGAGAGCAAGTCAGGTTTCATGCTTGGCCAGGGCACGCTGGCGGAATTTGTAAAGCTCCGACTCAGCGCAGGCTGGACTTTGACATCTGGGGAGTCACGTTTAGAGAAGACACTCAGAGCTTCTTCCAGCTTAACCTACCCCCCCCTTCCTTGCTTGTGGAGAGGCAGGAACAGATCTGTAGCATTACAAAACAGCCTATTGCACACTGGAGCTGATTGTTTAAGACAGTCCTAAGAAGCTCATAATTCAAGTGAAATTTCAGCGCTTCTCACTTCAGCGAGACAACCTTAAGGAACATCACCCTGAGAGCATGAATCAACACGAGCCAGCTGACACGAATTTCACATCTCTTACATCTTGAAAGCCCAGCTGCTGTTGTAATGCACAGGCACAATGGGTTATTTAACCCCACAGCAGCAGTGCCATGCCCCGGGAGCACCAGGCAGGGACACAGAAACCCTGGATGGAGCCTGCCCACCTCACACACTGCTCTGGGCTGTGCAATCTATTTTACAATATCACCCAAACCCTGATAATGTGCTTCTCCTATCTCACTCATTTGATATCACAGGTGAGATAAGAGTGAGGAAATTAAACGGAGCCTATTTCTGTGACATGATCTCACCTCATAACACCTAGCTACCAAAGCACATCTCAGGGCAAACACCAGTGGAGCTTTTAATGCTATTTTTTTGGTCAAGATTTTGGGGTATATGATGATTCCTGCCATTCCTTCTCTCTGACTGGTCCATTCTGCTCAGCACTCTTTTTACTGCTTTGCTTTTACTGGTAAAAGCAGATTTTTACTGGTTGGTAAATCTGCTTAGTACAGATGTATTTCAGGTAATCGACTTCTTCCCTTTTTATGAATAGGGTAAGGAAGACTACTCAAAGCTATACAATTCCATATAATGACACTAATGTGATTAAATCCACGGCAGGTTGTGGAGCCTCTCTCTTTGGAGACATTCCAAACCCACCTGGATGTGTCCCTGTTGTCACCTGCTCTGGATGACCCTGCCTTGGTAGTGGTGTTGGACTGGATGATCTCCAGAGGTCCCTCCCAACCCCGAGTATTCCAGGATTCTGTGAAATCCCACATAGTTCTTAGCAGCTGGAATTCTGGTATTTCCATGAACTCTGTATCTGGCATTAGTCAGCAGATGGTTGGTTCAGATACAACTCCAAGTGCTGCATATTTTAACACTATGGAATAACAGCAGAGTCACTGACAGAAAGAACACCCATCAGCTGGGACATCCGAAATAAAACCAGACCGATAAGTATCATTCTGTAAGACACGAGGGGAACACGCAGACCTAGGTCAGAAATTCTCCTCCTGAAATCTGGGGACCCTGCATGTGTGAGCACTACTTATAAGTCAAGTGTCCTGTTGGTAGGCTGACTTTAAATGACTATAAAACATACACAGCTCAGCTGGAGAACATCAGGGGTCCACAAACCTGAGAGCATTGAAAAAGCAATCATTCAGGCATTTAGCTGGAGAAAAACAGGAGGGGAAAGGCTGCTGACACCGCAGCAGTGCTTGCACACCGGCTTTGCTCCCCAAGCCGGGGTGCACTTGCACACGAGGGACAGAGACCACGCTGCTCCAGCATCTCCAGCCGCCGGGAATCGCTCCCTTCGCACGGCTGAGGCTGGAGCAAAGCACCTCTCTCGGCTGAAAAACAAGCCCCGGCCCCGCAGCAGTGCCAGGATCTAAGCGAGCCGAGGAATCATTTTCCGCACACCACAAGGAGCGGGGCCCGAGGAAAACAAACTTCGGGAGCCCCGGGCAGGCCCTTTCCCCAGCCTGGCTTGATTTCAGCAGGGGCCGCGTCTCGGAGCCCTCCAGCACTGCCCAGCGACACAGACCCGACACCGCTCCCCGGCACTGCCCAGCGACAGAATCCGCCGGCAGAAGCCCCGGCACAGCCGCCGCCACGCCGGGGCCGCGGGGCTGGGGCGGGGGCAGCGCCCGTGGGGCAGCGCCCGCCGAGCGCCCGCCCGGCCCCGCCGCCCCGGCAAAGTTCGGGCGAATCCGGGGGAGAACCTGAGGGACAAGCCGGGGGATGATCCGGAGCACAGCCGGGGCACAGCCGGACGCGGCGCCCCGAGGCCGGCGGCGGCAGCGCGGCTCCCCCGCCCGCCGCAGGCCCCGGCCCGCAGCGCCCGCCCCGGGGTCCCTCCGCGGCCCCCCCGGCCCGGCGCCGCCGCTCACCTCCGGTGCCGTCCGAGTTCTCGTTGAGGCTGCCCGAGGAGTCGTGGTGGGAGCCCACACACCCGCCCATGGGGCCCGCAGACCCGCCGCCGAGCCGCCCCCCGCCCCCCTCCCCTGCACCGAGCTCCGCCGCCGGCCGGGCAGGCGCGATGGCTCCGGAGCCGCCTCCCCGCTCCGCAACACCGCCCCCGGGGCGCGGCCTCGGCCCGCCGCCCGGCCCCGCCCGCGGCCGCGGGACCGCCCCGACACCGGCACAGGGACCGGCACCGGCACCGGCACAGGGACCGGCCCCGGCGCTGGGACTGACACCGGCACAGGGACCGCCACCGGTGTTGGGACCGGCACCGGCGCTGAGACCGGCACCAGCACCGGCGCTGGGACTGACACCGACACCGGCACAGGGACCGACACCGGCACCGGCACCGACACCGGGATGCGGGGCCACCCCCGCGCCCCCATCCCGGGAGGGTCCCCGCGGCCGTGGGTGCCGGGCTGTGTTTATTCTCTCCTCACTGTGAGGCTCCCCCGTGCTCTGCTGGGCTCTGCCCCATCCCTGAAGCGTTCAAGGATGGAGCTCTGAGCATCCCGCTCCGGTGGAAGGTGTCCCTGCCCATGGAATAAGATGAGCCATAAGGTCCCTCCCGACCCAAACCGTTCTGTGATTCTGTGATTTGTCTCTGTGCACGAAGAGAAAGTCCACGCTCAGATAAATCTCTGCGCCAGCCACCCACCCCAGTGTTATCAGATTGCCAGTTTGAAATAAAGACTAAGCAAACTCAGTGCTTTTTGGTCAATCTGACCAAGCAGGCTTCAGTTCTCTGAAAAGTTCGACTTTTGTGCTCTTAATGCCCAGCCAGGTTATCTCATTTCGGCAGCAATCCCGCCCTGGGATCAGGGAGTTACAGCTCCTACACTATCAGACCTATCAGAGCTAACTCAAACCCTAACCCTAACCCCTATCAGATGCACTGGAGCTCCTTGGAATATTCAGCAATAAGTCAGAACTCTGAAAAATGGGAGCAGACAGTGCAAAAAATAAAGTCTGGTAACAGACTGTGCTCTGGGTTCCCCACACGCTCTGCTATACACGGCAGCTTCATGTTCTCGTACACAGAGCAGCACAAAACAAAACTCAAGCTGAGCATATTTTTCCTCCATAAAGATGACATTGCAAATGTGTTTTTTGGAATTAAAATAGCATAGCTGTTTGTAGAGTTTCTAGTCACCACGGTGAAAAGAACTGATGGACAAAGGCGTTTTTCTGCCATCAATTTCCCTACATAATCTTCATACCAAAAGCCCAGCCAGACTTTGGGAAGGCTGGGCTTGTGTTGATAATTAAAATCCCAAACGTATGAGATAAGCTGAGTGCCAAATGCCGAGCACTTTGTCATCTGAGAACAAAAAGGCACAGAGCTCATCTGCTTTATTGGGTCCAAATGGGAAGGTCAGGCCTGGTAAGAAAGCCTAAAGAACAATTATTAGAGTCTGAGCACATGCCTACTAATTACAACAAAAGCAGAAATTCCTTGTCTGTGCAGACATTTAAACCAGATCAAGGAACCACACAGAGCTCAGTTGTTTTCGTTTCAGATTTTATCTGAGGGCCACATGGGAGTTTGCCTATATATACAGTGTATAATCAAAGATATTGTAGAATCACAACATCAATTAAGTTGGAAAAGAGCTCCCAGACCATCGAGTCCAAGCTGTGCCCCATCCCCACCTTGTCTCCAGCCCAGAGCTCTGAGTGCCACCTCCAGGTGACACCTCCAGTGGTGGGGACTCCAAACCTCCCTGGGCATCCCATTCCAATGCCTTAGCTATGTCAGGCTGGGGGGAGGGATCGAATATCATTTATCCAAAACTGTAAGAAATTTGGACGACAGTTGCAAAGTTTCCTAGGAGTAGGCGTCGATGTGAGTATGTTATCATCGGAGTATGGTAATCCTGCAGGGAAATCATGGATTGTGGGGAGGCACTTGGGATGCCCACTGGGGAGGCTTCTCCCTCTGGATATCTGGTGCCCAGTGAGATCCCAAAACTGCCCCTGACTGAGGCCCAGGGGGTGGAAACACAACGTGACCCTGTTCCATAACAGGGTGGCTGCAGGGCTGCGGGCTGGCGTGGGAAAGTCTGTCCCCAGCAGCCAGCAGTCTGCTTGTGAAGCCTTGGAAAAACACACCAGAGCTTGTTATTCTGCCTGTTTGGGGCGGAATTCTTTCACTGGATACCTCGTTGTTCTCACACGGAGTATGGAGCACATATAGCTGTGTTTGTGTGCATAGAAACTCTCAGGATGGGCCAAAGGGAATATTGACAGCCTGACCCCACGTTTCAGGATGTACTTGCAATGCACTAACGAAGTACTGAAGAAAAAAACAACCCTTTCTCGAAATGGATTATTTCTTTTGAAGGTTATTCCTCCTTAAAATAAGTTTCCCTGAGCTTTGCAATCAGAGTTTCTGCGCTTCAGTCTCAGTTCTGCTCCAACACCCACTAAGGCCTTGGACAAGTCACATAAACTTGGCTGCTCTGTTTCCATCAGTAGATCAGTGTTTGTCTGCACATCTCTTGAGGGCATGGCCAGGATTAAATAATTCTTACCCTTTTTGACTCTCTAACTGCCTGCAGTGGGTGGGATGTAAAACACTGAACATCAAAAGTGACTTTTCCCCAGTGAAAGGGTATCATGGATTGACTGTCCCCCAGAGGTACCACTGCCCTATGTGGTTATGATTATTTGGGGGGATCACAAACCCTGCAGTGCCAACAGCTGGAGGATTTTCTTTGGGCACAAATCCTACTGGACTGTGTTGCCCTGGGAGCACCGGAGGGATGGGGTTTGTGGCCAAGGAATGCAGTGTGTAGAAATCCCTGAGGAGATCTCCACGTGCACTGTGCTGGAGCAACTCCGGAGGAGGCACCAGGATGATCCGAGGGATGGAGCAGCTCTGCTGGGAGGAAAAGGTGGGAGAGCTGGGATTGTTCAGCCTGGAGAGGAGAAGCTTTGGGGTGACCTCAGTGTGGCCTTTTAGTGCCTGAAGGAGGTGCAGGAAAGATGGAGGGGGACTGTTGACAAGGGATGGAGGGACAGGACAAGGGGGAATGGATTCAAACTGCCAGAGGGCAGGGTTAGATGGGATTTAGGGAAGGAATTGTTCCCTGGGAGGGTGGGCAGGCCCTGGCACAGGGTGCCCAGAGCAGCTGTGGCTGCCCCTGGATCCCTGGCAGTGTCCAAGGCCAGGCTGGACAGGACTTGGAGCAGCCTGGGATGGTGGAAGGTGTCCCTGCCTGTGGCAAAGGAATTGGAACTGGATGATCTTTAAAGTCCCTTCCAACCCAGCCCATTCCATGGCTCTGTGATTGCCAGGCTATTTCCTATATAATCCTATTTAATAAAATATTTCCTGCACTTCCCCAGGTTTTCTCTCCAGCTGGGTGCTCGCTGTTTGCTCGCTGTCAGTGGTGGTGGGTTTTGCCATCACATGATGATCCAGAGTGATAAATCCCTGTTCTCTGATGATTCAGCTCTGTGTGGGAACAAGGATGAGATGCTGACAAATTGCATCAGCACTGAAACTTCTCTCTCAGGCATCCACATTTTGATTTTTAGTGGTGCTGCCCAGGACAGCACAAAGTCTTCACATTGTAAGTGAAATTGTTCCCAGATTTCTTCCATCCTGCTTTTGACAGATGGGAAAGGGAGACACGGCTGATGAGGTTATCAACCAAAGGTCCCACAGGAAGCAGAAGCGGGAAGGAACTGTGGAGTCCAACTGCTCTTTTTCCTCCTCAGACTCTGAAGAGATTCAGCAAGTTGCTATTTTCAGATTTACTTCCCCATGGCTCTTCCTGAAAGCTGCTGAGGCTGTAGCCTCATTTTCACAGGCTGGAGGTTTCCCTGAACAGCATTTCTGTTTAGATGTGGTTTTCAGGAATGCTGGCTCCCATTCTGAACTTTCCACCAGCAAATTTTAGGCTGATTCCAATCCCGTATAATCCATCCCTTACCAAAGTGACTGGTAGCGATCTCCACCACCCAGAGGCAGCGAGGCTGTGTCACAATGATGTGAAACTAGGCAGGGTCTGTTTTCCTGGAATGACCAAGGGAAAGAAAAATGCAACCGAGGAATCCCTGTGGCTGAGGAACCCCACCAGACACCAGGACATCCCGAGCTGGCCAGGAATGAACAGAGTGAGGGTTGTGTGTGTCCTCCAGCACCTCTCCAGGAGCACAAACCCCATTCCTAAAGCCTTGGCACACACCTCTGCTGCAGGAATTGCTGGCTTGGGAAGTTGGAGCTCCTGAGGGAATTTCCATCGTTGGATCGTTGCTGTGAAGAGCAATGTTGTGTTTCTCTCCCGATCTCTGCAAAGCCCTCACCTACTCCTGGGAGCTTGGGGTTCTTTATCCATCTCTGCTAATAACAGGAGGAAAAGTGATGATACCACTTGCTTTAAACATTTCTGCAAAGCTCTGAAGTTTTGTTTGCAATTGCTGGAGAAAAGGGGTCACCGGAATGGCTAAAAATCACTTTTTAATGTGCAGCATCAGAAATGATGGTAGGAATCTCTGTAAGTGGTGGATTCCACAGTAGGAACCAGGTTGGACAGGGTTTGGATCAACCTGGGATAGTGGAAGGTGTCCCTGGCTGGAATGAGATGATCTTTAAGGTCCCTTCCAACCCAATCCATCCCATAATTCCATGATTTATTGCTTTGTCGCATCAGGCAGGTTTTGCTAATCAAAATATGCATTAAAAAAAAAAAAGAAAGAAAAATGAACCTTGACTGCTAAAGCAACAAAAGTGAAACACTGCTTCCCTCCTGTGGTGACCTCCCTGATTGCACAGCGAGACGCTGCAATAAATGGCACTTTTTGAGTGATTTTTAAAAAATTATCATCATTATTCGGATGCCATTGCAGCCAGGCAGTCGCTCACATCCCGCTGTCCTTGTTACAGCCCCGGTCTGACGAAGCCCAGCTCTTGCTGCTCAGCCAGGCTGGAAGCCCTGAGAACCTTATCTCCTCGCAGGCTGCTCTTTGTGGCCAGGTTCTCCTCTTTCAGCTGCCTTTGAGCAGATTCTGTGCCTGGCTGGGTGCTGCAGTGTTCCGTGTCACTGTGCTTAATAATGAAGGGGCTGAGCAGCAGAGGGACAAAGGGAGCTCCCACCCCCTGCACATTCCCGGTGCTGCTTTGAAGCTGGATCACGGAGCCAGCACAGGGAACAGGCCACGCTTGGGCTGTGGTGATGCCATTCCTGCACGTTCAGCCATTATTGTATTCATTTTGTGTTGTATTAATATTTTATTGCTATCCGGAGGCTCATTCAGGAGCTCTCATCTCTGCCTGAAGTGTCCGAGGATGGTTGGATGGAGCTCGGAGCAAGCTGGGCTGGTGGAAGGTGATCTTTAAGGAATTGGTGGAATTGGGTGATCTTTAAGGCCCCTTCCAACCCAAACCATTCCATGATTCCATGACACTGAAGTTTGGATGTAGGATGTGGCCTGCTGTAGAAAAGGAACATAGCAGGGACAGCATAAAAATATCTGTGATCATGAATAAGCGAGAAGAAATAGGGCAAGAGATTTGGAATTCCTCTTTTCCCTTCTTTTTGTTGTGCAGGAATGAAGGGATGCACAGTCAGTGGTGACAGGATAAGTCAGGGATGATTAAAGATGATTAATTAAAGATTAATTTTTTCATTCTCCCAGACAACCAACAACAGGACAGGAGAGAACGGCCTCAGGCTGGGCCAGGGGAAGCTCAGGGTGGACAGCAGCAGGAATTTCCCCATGGAAAGGGCGCTCAGGCCTTGGCAGGGGCTGCCCAGGGAGGTTTGGAGTGCCCATCCCTGGAGGTGCCCAAGGAAGGGCTGGAGGTGGCACTCAGAGCTCTGGGCTGGGGACAAGGTGGGCATTGGGCACAGGCTGGGTTTGATGATCTGGGAGATCTTTTCCAACCTCAATGATCCTGGAATTCTGAGCAGAGAGTGGAAGAAATGAGCAACACCCAGGCCACACTGCTTCTCTTTCAGCTCTGAGCTCATGAATACCAAAAGTTCCTCTGGGAGAGAAGTTTGTGAGTTGCCTCATTCCTGGGTTTTTAACTCCCAAACATGCAGCATTTGCAATCAAAGAGCTATTCCTAGACAGAATATACAGACAGGCCTCTCACTCAGGACTGGAAATTGGGTTCATCTAAGGAGAAATCAGCCAGCTTTTGGCGGGAGGAGAAGGAAGGGTGGAAAAGGAAACATTCTCCCTCCTGTCAGAAGGCTTCTGATAAAATTAAAGCTGGAGCAGATGGGGATGGTACAGGCTAATGTTCCCATATGGCAGGATCAATCAGGCACAGAATATGCTGCTTTAAGAGACGTGTGAAACTGATAGATGTTAATATTCCAAATATTTTAGCTTTGGATTTTGAGCATTCTCCCAGGCTGTGGAGCTGGAAGAAGATTCCCGTGCTCAGGAAGGGTTTGCCTGGCCTGCAGTTGTACTTTGGTGGGACATTCATTCCTTCTCTCTATCCTCAGCTGGCTGAGCTCTTGCTTTGCTTCCTGCTTGGTGCTGAGGGCAGGGGCTCAATCAGAAGGGAAATGGAGATGGGGAAAGGAGCAGGAACGGAAACAGAGACAGGGAAAGGAACAGGAAGGGAAATGGAGATGGGAAATGGAGCAGGAAGGGAAATGGAGATGGGAAATGGAGATGGGAAATGGAGACGGGAAATGGAGATGGGAAATGGAGATGGGAAATGGAGATGGGAAATGGAGCAGGAAGGGAAATGGAGACGGGAAATGGAGATGGGAAATGGAGATGGGAAATGGAGCAGGAACAGAAATGGAGACAGGGAAAGGAGCAGGAACAGAAATGGAGACAGGGAAAGGAGCAAGGTCTCGCTGTGCAGGCAGGGCAGGGCCACTGTCACTGCCAGGTGCTGCCTGTTCCATGGGTTTGTGGGACACCCAGAGCAGAGACACTGTCAGGGACCAGGACCTGCCACACTGTCCCTGCAGCAGTTCATTTCCACCTAGAGAAAACCAGGAATTCTTCCCAGCTCTTAGTTCCTAATCCTGACAGGCAGTGTTCAGAGGTGAAGTATTTAGTGAATGATTCACTTTTATAGGACTGATCTTTGCATGGAAACGGGGAAAACACCCCAAAATCCCAACCTGAACAACCCCCCAGCGTGGCAGGACACATTCACACCGAACTGGTGGATGATTTCACCTGGCTGTACATCAGAATCTTCTCTCTTCTTATCACTCTTGTCTCTGAGGAGCTTATTTCACATGTGCTGTGCCTCTACGGAGTGGTGGAATTGCATCAGGGGTGCTAAACATGGATCAAAATCTGTTTGGAACTTTGGACCATGATATTAACCATGAAAAACAATAACAACAACAAGAGATCCTGGCTTGTGAGCACTGTTGTTTGTCCCTCGTGCACGGCCTCGGGATGTGGAATAGGATCCCATTGTTGTATTCCCAATAAACAAAGAGGCAGATTCTCCTCGTGCCTTATTAGATGGTCTTTGTATGGGTGGAGGAAAATAAAGTCTGTGTGGGGCAGAGCAGGTGTGAAGGATCCTCCTGGGCCAGCCCTGCTGGGGACGTGACCTCCAGTGCGTGTGAGGAGCCCAGGGAGGGGGACAAAGAGAGAACCCATGGATTCAGAGGGATAAACATCGCTTTAATTTCATTTTCGACACTCTGCAAAATATTCCCAGCAATTTAAACTGAAGGGGTGCAGGGGTTTGAGTGACTCTGTCAGGGCTGGGAACCTCAAAGGGAGATAGGTCAGGAGTGGTGCTAAGGAGGAGTCTCCAGGATTCCTACAGGAAAATTCCCTGTTTTGTTGTGGTTAACAAGGAAGCCTGGATTTGGGACAGCTCACATCCCACCTGCAACCTTCTGATCAGTGATATTCATGATAGGAAACACCTGAAAAGATGGGAAAATGGTTTAAATATTGGTATTTATAACATGGGAGTATCATATTCCTGCCCGTGGAAAAATTAAAGACTTCTTAAATCTGTGCTCCAGGCCCCTTGCTGCTGGCTCTAAAACACTCCATGTTTTTGGGAATGGGAACTGTGAGTGACAATTTCTGAGGTGTCCTTTGGCATTTGGCTTCACCGGTGTTCAATGCCAGGTCTGGGGGCTGGGCTGGCTGAGCTCTGTCACAGAATCCCAGGATCATTTTAGTTGGGAAAGCCCTCCCAGGTCATGGAGTCCAACCTGACCCCACCTTGTCCCCAGCCCAGAGCTCTGAGTGCCACCTCCAGCCCTTCCTTGGGCACCTCCAGGGATGGGCACTCCAAACCTCCCTGGGCAGCCCCTGCCAAGGCCTGAGCACCCTTTCCATGGGGAAATTCCTGCTGCTGTCCACCCTGAGCCTGCCCTGGCCCAGCCTGAGGCCGTTCCCTCTCCTCCTGTCCCTGTTCCCTGCCAGCAGAGCCCGACCCCCCCGGCTGCCCCCTCCTGTCAGGGGCTTGTGCAGAGCCACAAGGTCCCCCCTGAGCCTCCTTTGCTCCAGCCTGAGCCCCTTTCCAGCTCCCTCAGCCGCTCCTGGGGCTCCAGCCCCTTCCCAGCTCCGTTCCCTGCCCTGGCCACGCTCCAGCCCCTCAGTGTCCCTCTTGCACTGAGAGCCCCAAACTGGACCCAGTACTCGAGGTGTGGCCTCACCACTTCAGCTCTCCCCTAAAACATTACAGTCGAATGCATAAACCTTGGAAAAAGAAATGTTCTTTGTCAAAAATAATGATAAAAAAAATCTCTGCGCTTCCACCATCTCTGTCAGTGTCAGAAGTAGCTGCACACGTTGTAATCAGAAAAGAAACAGAAGAGATGAAGTCATTTGTGTCCCCATCCTTCCAGCGAGGCTTTGTTCCTTATCTCTCACTTTGCATCCAAACATTTGATTTTTCCTGCCTGAGCCTGGGATTCTGCATTTGTCCTCGGCTCAGCTGACAGATCCCGTCCCATTATCCAGGTCCATCTGAATTCGGGAGCTGTTCTCTGGGCTGTCACAGCTCATAAAGCTGCATTATCTTTGCTATCGGACAAATCAGTTGTTAACGGGCACAAACAAAACGAGCAGCTCTGGCCCCACCTGAGTTGGGGGCTGCATTTTCTCCTGCTGAGGCACCAAAATGACAGGGCTTTGTTTGTGTTCCTGCTCTGCTCCCATGGCCCTGCTCACGAGGCTCTCACGCAATCCTGAGCACACAGATTTTTACAGCCAGGATATCTCACATCTGCTTCTGCCCTGTCCATCGGGCTGTTACTGTCAGGGGAGGAAATCAGGCTGATTTGATGTGATTTGCTCCTGAGAAAGCCACGCTGGCCTTTTCCTCGTAATTTTATCATCTTCTAGGTGTTTATATTGATTCTTTCATCCTTTGTCCCAGGATCTTGCCAAGAAATAGAGTTGGGCAGGCTGGTGGATCACTCCTGAGGCTCCCTTTTCTCCTTTATTAAAGCCAGGGCACTGTTTGTGTCTCCTGTCCCTCATGTCCTGTCACCACCTTCTCAGACATCCTCACTACCGCCTCAGAAATTTCCTTGGATGGTTCACAAGTGTTCTGGGGTGAATTCCTTCAGCTCTGCTGACTCCAGGACATCCACACATTTCCAGAGGTGTATTCCAGCCTGGGGTCAGCTCCTTTCTAGCACCAGGTGAGAGAAAATGATGGAGCAAAGCAGATTTTCTCCAAAACAGAGCCCACACAAAGACAGGCGAGCGCCCAAGCTGGGAAATCCTGGCCTCCACATCCCAGGAATTCTGCCTCTCCCACAGATCTGCAGGAAAAACGAGGCTGTGATGTTGCAGCAATTATCTCTGATAACTGCTGATCTCCTGATGCTCCTCTGAGCTGCAAACCACCCTCGTCAGGCTGCTGGGACGCTCTCTGAGATGTTGGTTACGGACCCAAAATGGTCTGTGAGGATGTCTGGGACCCGCAGGAGGATGTGGAGGTGCATCCAAGGATTTCTGGCAGCCTGGAACTTGCAGGTGGGACTGTGAGAAGGAGTTGGAGGATTTGAGCACGGAGCACTCTCTGGGCTGGGAACCCACTGGTCCAGGGGATAATTCCTGTCTGGAGTCATGTCACAACCTTCAAAAAAGACCAGGGAGCTCTCTGCATTTTTATTTGGGTTCATTTTTGCTGGTTTGAACCCATCAAACTCACATTGGTGCAGCTTTACAGAAATGAGAGATGCTGACTCTGAAACCAGTGCCTGGGACACTCCACATCTTAATTTGGGGGCTTAATCTGGCCCACAGAGGGGGCCTCAAAAAAAAAGAAAAGTGAATTATGGCTGGGCAGGCAGGAGGGGAGAGCCCGGTGTCAGCTTGCAATTTCCAAGTTGTTTATTTCATTTATTAATTATTAACTCCCAGCCTGTCAGGAATACATTTACAGTGGGAATGAGAGTGGGCAAGATTAGATCACGCTCATACCTTCCCGAACAATTCAGCTTTTTATTAAATTCCCGTTTAAGCTGATGAAATTATTTGAGGGACTATTAACAAGATCCATAAAAATCCCAACTCAGTGCAGCAGGAAGTGGAGGGTTTATGAGGTTTGTGAGAAAGCATTTATCACCTGGAAACACACTCCGGGTAGCTCAGTCCGGTTTGCTTTTAATTTAATGGCTCAAAAATGACTGGATGCCTTATTTTGTTCACACTTAAATCACCCGAAGTGTTCCAGAGCAGGACTTCCACTGCATTAAGCTTCAGACCACTAGAGAGAGCCAGACTAAAGTCAATGCCCGCTTGTGCAGCCTGAGATGGGAACCACAGCTCAGATTCAGAGCAAATAAATCAAAAAGTGTGATCAGAGCTCCTGCCTGGGTCTCAGGGCTGAGGTGCTGCACCCAAAGGGCCAAGGGCAGCTCCTCTGCCTTGGAAGTCTGGATCCATCTGTGCCAAATGGATCCTGCAAATGCTTTGGAAATTCTGCCCTTTCCGTGGATGAGGTTTCAGCATCACCCAGTTCTTGTCCTGGGGCTCTCAAGGAGCTAAATCCCCTTATTGAGGGTTTTAATATTTTATTTCTTTCTTTTCAATTTCAAGGAGCTGATTTCCTGTGTCTAGGGAGATCTCTAGTCTCATATCAGCTATGCCAGGGGTAAAAATAAACAACCAAGGGGATCAAGGAAATTCCTTCTTCAAGGGGTGACATTAACACAGAATCATGAGAAAACTCACCTCAGGAAAAAAACCCAGCAGTAACAGCAGGCTAAATGCAAGTTTTTAACTTGTAAAACAATATTTACTCATAAAAACTGGCTGGCAACTCAAAAAACCGCAATCCTAAACAACCTGTATCCAGCAGAGCCATTTCAGTGTGGTTTGTGGCCCTGGCTTTGAGCAGCTCCATCACTGGCAGGGAAGGGACACTCAGTGCAAGGTGACACACACGGGATGAGTTAAATTCCAGCATGTGCCTGTAAATGAGATTTTGGGGAACCTGTTTTCAAGAGCAAGCCACCCGATTTGCTTCCTGAGGGAGGAAAACACACAGCAAAAGAGCAGAAATCCATAAATTCATCTGTTTGGTTTTTTTCTTGGAGTCCCCAGGGCCGTGCCAGAGGTCCTGGATGATGAGCTAGGAATGATGAGAGGCACAAATTGCCCTCTGCAGTGCAGTTCTCCCTGGGTGCTGTCACCCAGCAGTAAAATCCAATTTACAGGGGCTCCATGCTCCCCACCTCCATCCTCAGCGTTGTTTGCAGGAGGGCGCTGCCCATCCCAGAGGTTTCTCTGTGTTCCACCTGCAGTGGACCGAGGGGAGAGGTGGACAAAACCCTCCCCAGCTGCCTTCTCTGCCCAAGGGGGTGTTGAGATCATGACACCCTTGATTCCTTCGGTCTCCTTTTCCTGTTTTCCCATGTAAATGTGTGCTTCCTTTGCCGAGCACCTCCCATCCCACCTCACACACTTTCTCTGAGGGAAGGCCCGAGGCTGTGCTGTTCCCTGCTGGAGCTGATTCCATCTCCCAGCTCCTCAGTCACGTCGTGAGGAGCTGCTTCAGCCCCCGGCCTGACAAACACAGCGCTGAGGAATGGTTTTTCCACTTTGCCAGGCAGCGGAAAAAAGGCTCTCCTGCCACTCCTGGAGCCATGCAGAGACGAGCACTTAGTGGGCTTTGGGGAACAAAGCATAAATATTTCAGAAGGGTGCTTTAATAAGTGTTTGTTTGCTCAGAAGCTGTTGGTTCCTTCTTGGGGAGTTGCTATGGTAAAACCACGTTGGTTTAAACAGCAATAATGATTCTCTCCTCGTGTCTGGGTGTATGGGAGCTCTTGCAGATCCCAGTGTCACCAGTAAAGGGATGGGAAGGTGGGGATGGAAGAACAGATTTTGTCTGATGAGATTTTGTCTGATTTTCTGAGCACGTTCTGGTACTGCCTGTCCCAGACTTTGTGTCAGAAAACGGAGGCTTCAAACCTGGCACAGGACTTTGAATTCCATCCTCTCAGCACGTTATTCCTGGATTTAGGAACACCCAATCCGCCCAGGTGGCAGAGATGGGGGATGTCATCTGCTCCAGCACCTTTAGGAAAGGAGCTGGAGCTGATGCTGGAGAACTGCTGCCAAAACGTGCAACAGAGGCAGACAAAACATGAAGAGCCAAAAATAGAAGGGCTGCCTTAGATAAGGGACTGATGGACTTGCTTAAAGCTGTCTTTCTGTATTTATGGCACAGATTCCGGCGTCTCTCACTCGGACTCTTCAGGAGTGCTGGCTGCTCTCTGCTCAGCAGGAGCACACGGCCCTCCCTGTGTCCCCAACGAGAGCAGCAGAGCTTAGCGAGGCACTGCTAAAACCCGGCCAGGAGAGGGAATGGCCTTTGTGCTGCTCGAGGCTTGTTGACATGGGAACGGGAGCTCATCACACGGCATCTCCTTTCTTTCACACCAGCAGGGAACTTTCAGTATCCAGCCCCAAAACCAGGCTCAGAATGCCTTGTGCCGAGGCCAGGCTGTTCCCCTCAGTGGTCAGCTGTCTCTGCTCCCCATTTGGATTCCTGCTGTGTGCCACAGAAAAGCGGGAGCTGGCACATCCAGCCTGGGCTGGGTGGTTTTTGTTGGGCTCTTCTGCTCAGCCTCTGTGTGTGACTCAGGAAACGCAGGCTGGTGCTGCTCCCTGCTCCTCTCTGCCGTGCCTGGATTCAGGGCATCTCTCCAGCACCTTGGAGGTGGTAAAAAGTCTTATATTGGATTCAAAAATTGTAACTGCAGGAATCAGGGTTCTGTAGGGTCTGGGGGATCCTGGGAAGCTCACTGGAAACACACCCTGGAATAATGGAATGACCCCCTCAGCTGCCTGCCCACCCCGGCTGTGCTGCTGCAGGAACGATCGTTTCCCACATTTCACCTCCACACTTCATCTCCCAGCCAGCTCTTCGTGCTAAAGCTCTGTTAACGATGACGTGACACCTCTGAGATCCCAAAAAAGCCCCAAAGCTGGGATCAGCAGTGAATCAGCTGGCAGAGCACAGCAATCCCCTGTGCTCACTCCTGTCACCTCTCAGAGCTCGGGACAGAAATGGCATTGTGAGCTCGCTGTGCAGGCAGAAAACCCACCCAGGCACCTCTGCAGGGACACAGGGGACTGCCAGCTGGGCTGGGATTGGGACAACACATTTGTTGTGTCCTGTATCTCCTGAATTTTCGCTTGGCAAAGCGGCACCTCTGTGCTTCACATGACGAAGCTCGTGTGGCTCCGCCTTGCAGCTGCTAAGATTTGGTCGAATTTATTGCCAGAAGTTCAAAGAAACCCAGTGACTGCTCCTCAAACCCTCTTCACAATCCACACAACATAAACACATTGTATTTCCAGCGATTCCTTTCTCTCTCCCTCCACGTGGGTTGCAAATTAACTGGGGAATAAGCACTGCAAACATCAATAAATGCTTCATCCTGCGGCCTTCGGGCTTGGTTATCCACCAACAACTCCCAGGGCACAGCCAAAAAATACAGTTCAGTCTCCTTGATGCTCTGGTTGAACACCTGGAGAGCAGGACAGGACACTCCACTCGTGTTTCCCTCTGCTGCTGTAGCCAAAATTGCCCCTGACGTGGCAGAGCCGGGCAAGAAATTCCCAAGTGAATCCAGGGATGTAACACAGGACAACATCCTGAGGGCTCTCAGGAGATCAGAGACCACGGAGAATTTTTGGAAATTCCTCAGCAACAGCACTGTTTTTATGGACAGAACAGGTCCATTTACTCAGAGCAGAACTTTCTGTGGGAAAAGTTCCCAAGAGAATACCAGAGGCATTGTTGAACCTCAGGTTTGGAGCTGGGAATGCTCAGGGATGGGATTCTCGGAGGGATTTGCTGCTTAAACCCATCCCAGGTTGGATTTTAGCCTTCCCTCCTGCCCACCACCCTCCTCCTTTCCCATAGTGCCCTGCAGGGAGCAAAAGGATCACTGGGAAACCTGGATGTGTTTTCCATACGGAAAAAAATCCTCCTTTCCACCTCTATTTCTGAGAATTTTCACCTGGCTTTAACCCCCCAAAAAAAGAAGAAGAAAAAAACCCCAAAAGAGAGAGAATGGGGTGACCCAGGAGCACCCCAAGCAGAGTAGGGATGGGAAGGGATTTGGGGACATCCTGAGCTGGCTTTGGGGGCTTTGGCTCTGCTGAGGACTGGGCTTCCCTCGGCATCTCTCCCTAGAAATATTCCAGGACCTCAACTCCCCAGGAAATCCATTCTTGTGGTTTCCTCCCTGCAGCAGCAGGGCAGGCTCAGGTGGGATATGGTTCAGGATCCCACAGGCTGAGGTGGCCAGGGAGAGTCCCCACTTCCTTCCAGAGAGTTTGGAGCAGGTTTTGGAAAATAAACAAAGCCCAAACAAAAGCTTGTCCAGGAGCAGGGCTGGCTGCTGCCCCTGCAGGTGCTATTTTTACACCTGAAGTGTTTCCAAGCTCCCAAGAGCAGGTCCAGAGGAGACAGTCCCTGGGAAAGGCTCTGCTGAGCAGGAGAGGTTTCTTCCTGTTTATGAAGTGCTGAGATTGTGTTTAAAGCAGGAGGGAGGGACTTTGTGGCCTTGCTGCTCGAGGAAGCCCTGGCTGCAGAGCATTTCCCTTGCCTGGCTCAGTGGCCAGAGAAAACAATTGCAAAAAAACCCCCAACACCTCAAAAAAAAACAACAGAAAAAGCAGATTTTTGCCCTTGGGTTTGGCTGAGGGGATGAAAGAGAAGAATCCAGGTTCCAAAGTGGATCCCATCCCAGTCCTGCCCTGGAGATGAGGATCTCCATGTGCACTGGCTGTGCTGAGCTGTCCCTCCAGACATCCCAATTTGTGTTCCCCACGGAGTAAAAAACTCCTTTTACTGCTCACAGGAGGCCAAATCCATTCCTCACAGGCTCCAGGAGCTCCACATCCTTCCTGTGCTGGATCCAGCATTCCAGAGTGGAGCAGAGGGGCACAAACCCTTCCCTTGGCCTTGTCCAAGTCCCTCTGGATGAGCCCATCCTTCTTCAGGTGTGTCAACCACAGCCTCACCTTGGGGCACCTCCACGTGAAAATTCCTTCCCCCAAAGCAGGGGCTGCCCTTCTCCTTTCCCTTCAACTGCAGCCTCACAAGGATTTGAGGCATTCCAAAACAATTCCCTTTTCTCTGAACATCTGAGGGTCACCCAGCTCCTCCTGGTCCTTGCCCATGAGCAGTTTGTGCCGCTCTCCCGAGCTCTGTGACTGCTCGGGGCCTGGCATCAATGGCCCAAAATGACCCTAAAAATCCCCTCCTCGATGTGGGGTTGTGGCCTTGTTGGTGCTGGGGGTTGGCCCTAAAAGGTTTTGCTCTCACCAGCTGCGAAATGCTCATTTCCCCCCAGCCCAAAGGCAGGGAAAGTGAAGAGGGAGATCTCTTTTCCTGGCTCCCAAATGTTCCATGTCCCTGCTGGCTCTCCAGAGGAGGAGGTGTGTGTGTCTGGCAGGGCTGTATTCCCTGTTTTCCCTGAAATCCAGGCTGGATGCAGCCAGGAGGGGTTGGTGGGGCTGTGCAGCCTCATGGGAGCTCTCCTGGTACCCACTGAGTGCTGATGGAGAGCCCACAGCCTCCGCTGAGCTCCCGAATCCCATAAAACCGGGCAGCCGCTGCATTCCTGGAGCACCTGGAGCAGTGTGGATAAATCCAGGCAGCATTCCAGGGAGCACAGCTCCATTGCCCAGCTCCCAGCACGGGGAAAGCTCGGCTTTGCTGAGGATGAAGCATCCCAGGGCAGGGAGTGCATCGCTCCTGGTGAGGCAGCAGGGAGCCCACGCCACGCGTCCAGGAACAATTCCAGGTTTGGATGCTGCACACGGGAAGGGAATAACTCAGCCCAGCTCCTCAGCCAAGCTTTGGAGAGCTCAGGGATGATTGCAGGGTCAGCAGCTCCTTCCAGCGAGGGTTCTCTGTGTGTGTCCAGCCCTGTCCAGCACCTCGGGGCTCTTGGGCCAAGGTCCAGCTCCTGGACGTGCTGGATCTCACACGAGGTGTCCTTTGTGAGCTTGCAGAGCATCAGCGCCTGGATGGAGCTCTGAGCCACCTGGACCAGTTGCAGGTGGCCCTTTGACAGCAGGGAGGTGGAATGGGAGGATTTTTAAAGTCCCTCCCAACCCAAACCATTCTGGGATTCTGGGGTCACGGACAAGCACTGGCCAAACCCCACCCAGGGATGGTCCAAAACATGTCCAGGGTCTCAACCTGAAGAGAAACATTATCCTAATTCAACTCAAAACCTTCCATTTTGCTTCAGTTTTGGATAATTAAACACTTTCAAACCTCCTTTTTTTTAAAAAAAAATCTGATTTTGCTTTGTTCTTTGAAGAACATGTCAGCTGTGAAAACAAATGAGATTTAAAAATTTAAATTTCAAATTTAAAATGACTTTGGTTTTAGCTCCTAAACAGACCATCTGGCTTTAAGAATATTGAAACAATGTGGGCTTTGACTTTATCAAAATGCTTTTTTCCCCCCACCTCAGCTTCTGTGAGTGGAAGGATTTGAAAAATTCAGCCTTTTTTGGGAGAGGAAAAACAATTCCCACGGCATCCTCTTCCAGCTCCTAAATCTTTCGCAAGTCTCAGCTGCCCCACCCTCAAATTCTGCTGTAATCACAGGCTTTTCACCCAATAATTGTTTACAGACAGCTCCTACCTGTTCCCATCTGTGCTTTATCAGCAGCCTCAGCTGGAGCAGCATTTTCTGTCAATAACTGCCAGGAGTTCCCAGGATACCAAATCTGCTTGGGCCACGTGGATGCTGAGAAGCTCAGAAATTGCTGGGGGAAAAATGAACCATCAAAAAGTCCCTTCCAAGGGGGAAAAGGACCCAAAAATGATTCAAAAGCACCATCGAGAACCTCTTTCCCAGCTTTGATCCCTCCGGGGATGTGGGATGTGGGATGTGGGATGTGGGATGTGGGATGTGGGATGTGGGATGTGGGATGGGGCAGCTCTGCCAGGAGCAGATGGGAAGGGAAAAGGAGAAAGGAAAAAGGAGACAGGAGAAAGGAGAAAGGAAGAAGAAAAAAAGGAAAAAGGAAAAAAAGGAAAAAGGAAAAAAGGAAAAAGCGAAGGTCTCTCTGGATCCCCTGACTCAATAAGGCAATAAATCCCCTTCACCCAAGAGGTTTATCCAGTTCCTCTGGGCTGTTTTCAGCAGGGAAGGGGTTTTTATTATGGCAATTCAATAAATTCGCAGGGATTCGGGTCAGGAACCTCCTGGCCACGGCAGAAATGCAAAGCTTCAGGAGGCACCCATCCCATTATGGACCTAATTTAATCTCTCTGCAGATAACTGTGATAAGGGGCCAGCTTCATCCTCTGTTCCTCCTCTCCTCATTCCCTGCAGGAGAGAGGTTTCCATCTCCCAACCCCTCCTGTAATTTCTCCCTCTCTGCTGCTTCTTGAAATGAGCTGGAAATGATTTTATTTATCTGGTCACATTCTCCTCTCTGTGGTCTCCACTGATGGGTTCTCTCTGCCCCTTTCTCCCCCTCCTTTTCTCTCTGGGATTTTTCCTGCTGTGCACTTGGACCTTTTAAAGTGTTCCCAGTGATCCTCCTGCAGAAACAAGGACAGAGGACAAGGGAGGAACCCTCTGGGCCAGGCTGAGCTGTTTTTAGGGACATCAGTGACCCCCTGCACAGCCCAGGTTCTGTTATATTTATTTTATAGGGAATTTATGGGATAAATACACTTCTGTCAGTGCAGGGGTGGTCACAAATGGGATTGGCTGGCGAAATTAGGGTCAGAGTGGTTTGCAGGATGGGTTCCCTTCCTTGGAAACCCTTCTGGGAAGAAATTCTTCCTGAGAATTCCCTGAAACTCCCAAACAACGCTCCTGACAGGGAAGGCAGGTTTGCCCTTGGATTCTTTTCCATCCTTTTCCCAGCAGCTGTGGCTGCCCCTGGACCCCTGGAAGTGTCCAAGGCCAGGCTGGACAGGGCTTGGAGCAACCTGGGACAGTGGGAGGTGTCCCTGCCCATGGCAGGGGGTTGGAACAGGAAGATCCTTCCCAACCCAGGCCATTCCATCATTCTGTGATAAACAGGCAATAAAACTGGATCTCAGAACGTCTGTAGCTGTTAACAAAGAACCTCTCAGTGCTCCACGCTGTTATTTTGCTGCTGATGATGGGAAAATGGGCAGGGAGCAGTCAGGAAATGTGGCCAGAGCTGCTGATTAGTGGCAAATTAACACCAGGGCCAAGCCTAGAAGGGCAGAGTCCTGCCGGGCAGTGCCTGAATGTAACCCCAGCAGAGCAGCTCCTATTTGCACCTACTTCTGTAAAATTAAGCTTTATTTCTCTACTTCTATTGAATTTGGGAGCCCAGCTTTATTCTCAGAGGGAGAATATTGTCTCCGGAGAGACTCTTGTGCCTGGGACAGAGGCAGGGATCAGAGCACTGCACCTCCTTCATCCTTCTGTCCCCCTGCCATCCTCTGCTCCAAGCAGGAGCAGGAGACTTTATTGGCACCTTCCAAGCCATAAAATAAACGATCCCAAGAGCCCAAGGCTGAGTTTGCATTCCGTGCAGAGCCTGGCTCCTGTGCAAACCCCAAGGGAACTGGCAGCTGGCTCCTCACTCTTCCACTCCCTTTTTAATGAAGTGTGGTGGCACTTTGGGGGGGACCTGGATGCCATATGGCACCCCCAGTGACCCCCAGACGGGGCTGGTTGTGAAAGTGGCATGAAATGAAAGGCAAACAGCAGGGCTGTGCCAATAAATGAACGTTCTGTCCTGCCCAGCCTCCCCTGGGCCGTGGGGAGGAGGGTTGGTGGCTCACCAGCTGTTCCTCACCACAGATTATTTGCAGTTGCAGAATTGCTCATTTAGAGCCACTCTGGATGCTCTGGGCTCCAGGAGATTCCACATTCCCAGGAGTTGGAACAACAACAGATTGGAAGGGCTGTCCCTCCCCAGCTTGTCTCAAAGACCTTTTGAGACTCCCCAGGGTGTGTTCCTCTGTCTTCCAGCTCCATGGGATGTGTAAAATAAATTCCTACACTTGGAGGAAGGATCATTAAGCTCCTCTCATTGAACTCACCACGAGGGGAGGAGGGGGTGTAAATGAGCACTGCAGGGTTTTTGTTCATTCTCGAAGCAATGCCAGAGCATCTTTTGCTCCAACTGGAAATTAAAAGCTGATTTTCCTGTTTACTCTCACCCCATACTCAGCCTTGGCATGTGGAGCCTTGCAGGTCATTCCTGCCATTGATGACCGTGGCACTGAGCTGTATCCCAGGATTTGGGTCTAGGTGGTGGCGTGGCTTCAGTCACTCTCCTGGGGCTCTGCTGCCTGTGCAGGTGGAGGAGTGGAGGCACAAATGTGCATTTTTAGGGCCACTGCAGCAGTGCTGAGGATGTGGCTGTGTCTCACTGCTCCCAGATTCCTTCCCACTGCAGGTGAGCACAGGGATGGAGCTGAGGGAAAATGCCTGAAGTAATCAAAAGGAGCCAGGGAGTGGGATGAGCCCTGCAGGGGAGACTCCTTCACACAGACATTTTTGCCTCCTTTTCACAGAATGAGAATGATTTGGGTTCGAAGGGACCTTAAAGCCCATCCAGTGCCACCCCTGCCATGGCAGGGACACCTCCCACTGTCCCAGGCTGCTCCAAGCCCCAATGTCCAGCCTGGCCTTGGGCACTGCCAGGGATCCAGGGGCAGCCCCAGCTGCTCTGGGCACCCTGTGCCAGGGCCTGCCCACCCTCACAGAGAACAATTCCTTCCCCATAGCCCATCTAACCCTGTCCTCCATCAGTTTGAAGCCATTCCTCTTTGTCCTGTCAAATTCAGCTCAGAAATTTGGTGTCAGGGCCAAGCACACGAAGCAAGGCCAGGGAATGGGACAGGCAGCCCCTGACTGTGGCTGTGTTTTACCTTGCAGGGCTTGAGCTGTGCCGGGTGCTGCAGTCAGTGTAAACAGCAGGGCGAGGGCAAGCCAGGCTGGGCCCACAGAAAACAACCTGGCGTTTAATTACTGCCATTATTAATTCATTCCAGCACCTGAATGTGAAATGAGAGAGGGATTCAGCTCCTGAGTGACCCAGAGCTGCTCCCTGGGCCTAAGCAAGGGCCTTTCATGAGGGGAGGTCACTCCATCCCAGTGATGGATGCTGGGCAGAACCTCCTGTGCCACGGTGATTATCCAACTATCACAACAACTCCTGTCTCCTGTGGGTCTTGCCAGGCAGGATTTGTCACTGTCCTGCCCCAAATACCCACCCCAGCTGCCAGGGGAGCAGGGGCTGACTGTGCCTATTCACCAGCCTGCTCTCCATGGCGGGCACTGAACAAACCAGCCAGTGTACCAGGGCTGGACAACTGCCACCAGCACCGGGGGCTGCAGCAATGTTCCACCTTGCTCTTCCTGCTTTTCCATCCCTCACAGGAAGAACTCCTTGTTTCCATGCCAGCTTTAGTGCTGGCGCTGGCCCTGCTTTGGTTGAATGCTCTCCTCTGAGAGCAGCTTTCCGGGAAGGACAGGGGCATAGTCAGGCTTTTCTTTTATGGCCAAGACAGAGAGGCTGTGGCCAGGTCCAGCTCAGAGCTCAGGTGAGTGGCTGAGCCCAGAAATGAGTGTCACCATGTCCCTCTGGCTGTGCAGCACACAGAGGGCACAGGGACAGAGCTGGCAGTGCTGAGGAGCAGAGCTGGCACCCAAACCGGCCCAGACACCAGGGCTGGCTCGAAGTGATGCCCAGTGTTCTGCAATTTATTCCCCCACAGCACAGCTGGGTTGAGCCTGGAGTGCCAGGACATGGGAATGGGTTCAAACTAGCTGAGGGGAGGGTTAGATGGGATACTGGGAGGAAATCCTTCCCTGTGAGGCCCTGGCACAGGGTGCCCAGAGCAGCTGTGGCTGCCCCTGGATCTCTGGCAGTGCCCAAGGCCAGGTTGGACAGGGTTGGAGCAGCCTGGGATAGTGGAAAGTGTCCCTGCCCATGGCAGGGGGTGGCACTGGGTGATCTTTGAGGTCCTGTCAGCAAAGTGAAGTAAAATAGTGCCCCTTCCTCCTCATTTTCCCATTCTGCCTGTTGAGGGGATCCGTAATAACTTGCAGTGGACCATTAAGAGTCACGCGGCATTCCCAAATCGAGAGGGGGTGAAAAATCCCTGGCTCATATTTCTGGCCTTTTTTCCTCTGTCTCAGACCAGGTATCCTCTGTCCCATGCTGCTGACCCCACTTGGCTCACTGGTGCTAAACAGGGACAAAGTGGGCAGAGAGAGGCTTTGCTGGCTCAGAACCCCTGGCATGGCCAACATCTGCTGCCAGCCCAGGGCTCCTCTGTGCTGCTGGGAGAGGGGATCTGCGGCACAGACCTGCCCAAGTGCAGATCCCACATGTCCCTGGCTGCTGGCCCTCTGCTCTGGCTCCCAGGAGGTTTCAGATATAACCTGCTTCATAGCTGCTATTCTGGGGGCTCTCTGTTTTCTCCTGCTTGAGCTCCCCAGGCATGTGCTGCTATTTTTTCCGGTAATGCTCAGCATTACCCCACACATTTCTTTTTAGAATAGACACTTTTAGCCCTGATTATGCAATTATTACTCCCCAAAATAATTTGCTGTGTGAGCTGTGGGGTTTGTTTTGTTTTGTTTTGTTTCCAAATAAAAACAGCAACAGATTTTGCTTCATTTCTTAGCCCTGCCAAGTGGTTTTTCCCAGGAGTAGAATGGGCTTCTCCAGGGAATGTGTGCTTCCCAACACACATCACTCCTATCAATGTGTCTAGCTCTGATCCCTCCAAAAATCACCAAACAGGCCCAGCTTTCATAGTCTTGGACAAGCAGAAAAATATTTATAGGAAAGGAGGACAAGACCACATGGAACTGTGGGGACAATTGCAACATTATTCCCAATCTGGGAGGGCTAAAAAAAAATCCAAAGCAGAGGAACTCAGTGTCTCAGCAAGGTGTGATGGTGTAAAAGCACCATGGGATGAGTTTTTTCTGTCTGAGGGAATGAGAGAAGCTCTAAAATGCTCAGCAGGGCTATCCCAGCACCGTGCCTGTGCTCTGCTTCAGCTCCAGCCCTGCTCCCAGTCCAGTTGTGCCCTCTCCCAGTCCAGCTGGGAGCAGCAGCTTTGTGGTTCCAAAGCTGGAGTTGTTGCCAGGCATTGAGGGGGAGCCACAAGGACAGAGTTTGCTGGTGGTGGGGGAAAAGAGTCTCCAAACCTCGTGGGGTTTGGTCAGAGAGGCGGAAGCTGAGCCCTTGGGACGCTTTCATTGGAGAGTGGTCCTGGTGTTGGGACAGAGGGAATTTGGGAATATTCACCAGCTGGATGTCCCTGAGGAGCCTGAGCACGACCCAGGGTGGTGGCAGATGGCACATGGGCCTGCAGGGAGGTGTCTCCTGCTTCCAAGCAGGGGCAAAGTGAGGGCAAGGGGTGCCTGTGCATCGATACCCCCCAGGACAGGAGCCAACGAGTGCCATTGACGTCAAAAGTGACCCCGCCAGCGCCGAGTGTCCCGTTACAGGCAGGAGCATTTAGCTCCAGGAAAATGCCTCCCTGCTGGAGCTGTTGCTGCTGCCAAACATGCCAGAGCTCCTGGTAGACTGGAGAGTCCTCAAAGGAAAACAGCACAGAACTCCTTCGGAGGAGGGACAAGATAAAACTTCCAAGCTGGACAAAGTGAAGCAGCTCCCGATAAAACTCCGGAGGCCAATCTGCCTCCATGCCCTCCCTGGCCCCACAGAGCCACTTTGTGAAGAGGTTCTGAAATTCAGAAAAGCCTCCAGAAGGCTCTTCATGCAGGCCTGGAAAGGATGATGCTATCCCATGTTTGTGGGATTTAAGGACCGAGGCCAGCAGAGGAATCTGCTCCCCGGGGTTTGCCCCAGCACCTGGATGGAGCTGAGCCAACAGGACAGGAGATGGTGCTCAAAGCCTGAGCAATCCAGGCAGCCCTTCACATCCCCGTGCCTGCTGTCTGCACATCCTAAAGCTCCGTGGCAGGCCAGGGGGAACACAGCAGTTTTCCTGTAGGCCTGGGATGGGGCTGGGATCCCCAGGGATGCTCCCTGGATGAGCTGGGTGCTCTTCCAGCCGGGGCTGGAGGTGAGCAGCCAGGGCTGTGCTCTCCAGCTGGCATTCCTGCCCCTGGGGAAGGGCTCCAAGGTGAAAGAAAGGAAAAAGTATTTTAGACTGTCCAAGGAATAGCTCGTGGATGTCTGGGAGAGCTGCTGGAGGCACCCGAAGCTCCCGTGCACTGTCTCAGGTGTGACATCCACAGCAAGAAGGAAACCATGTTTGATCTTTCCTTTTTGCTTACCATTTCTCACCTTTGCACCAGAACCCACTTCCAGCCCTGTAAAGAGCTTTTTCTGGGAGAGAGGTGATGTGCTGGGTGCTGCCCACCCCACCCTGGCTGCCAGCAAATCCAGCCTGGTTAAATATAGGCTCTGAGGGAGGCCTTGGGAGCAGCACTTCAACCTGAGGTCCTCAAACATGCCTGGAAAAATTCCACTTGGCATCAGGCACTTCACCCTCTGCTGCTGTTCCCTGCTGCTTTTATCCACACAGGATCTCCAAGCTCTGGGCTGTGGAATAGCTGCTATTTTTGGGGGGGGCATTCGATATCTTTCCATTCCCTGACCATTCCTGAAGGTGCTGTCCTCTCCTCCAGGCTGGGACACAAACAAACTTCCCAGCTGGATTCACTGGATTGCAGTGGGGCAGGACCAAGGGCTGGCTGGGAAGGTGTTGGGAGGCTGAGGCTCTTGGGTACCCAAATATTCCCCATCTGCTTTGGGATTTTTCTGTCACAACCTGTGCAGCAGTACCTTTCAAGAGCTCCCACATTTCTATTTTGAACTGCTGCTTTTCCGAGAAGGAATTCTTGTACCTTCTCTTTCCACCCAACATCTGTGGCTTTTGTTAGGAATTTTGGCTCTCAGAAGAACAAAATGCTTTGAGCATCTGTTCTGTTCTCACACCAAATCACACCTCAATCACCCACACAGCTCTGTAGCAGCTGGGGGGTTTGGCTGGGATTTCGGTGTGGAGAACATGGATTTCACAGCAGGGCTGATGCAGAGGTGCTGTAGGGAACCTGCCACAAATCCTGGGGGGATATTCCAGCTGCTTTTTTCCCTGCCCATCCCTGCCAGGCAGCTGGAAGCAGTGAGCTCTGCCCAGTGCAGGTGTGCAGCACAAAACCCCTCAGTTTAGACGTGTAGGATAAGCCTGGCCTAAAGCTCTCCAGACAAACACAGGTTTTTTGAAGGTGAGGGGAAAGGTGCCTCCTGCAGAGGTGTGGGAGATGCCTGAGGGTTTCTTTGGTGATATCCCACTCCTCTGATCCCAAATTTGACAGGCTTGCAAAATCCTGCTGCTTTTTCCTGAGCTGGCTCCCATCTCTAGGCTCGATCCTCACTGCTGTGAGCTCACGCTCCTGAAATCATGAGTGAGAGCAGGAGGTGGAGAGGACGCAGCAAACACCAGATGAGTTCTTTCTCAGGTTTATGGGAGGGAGTTTGTGTTGTAAAGCTGTCAGGAGGGTGGAACACGCAGATCTGGGGAGTCAGGCCTTGCTCCCCCACGCTGGCCAAGCTCCTGTGCTGTCCTGGTGTCACTGGCAGGGTGGAGACAGGGCCTGGCTGGGCTCTCCATGCTCTGATTTTTATTTGTTTGGATGCCTGATCTATCCCCAGTTGAAAAAATCCTGCCTGTTCCTCAAAGAGCTTCCTGAACTCATCATTGCAGGGGCAAGAAATCCAGATTTCCCTCATTCCCCAAAAACCCAAAACCTAAATACGACCTCATTCATGCCTGCAGAGCATCCCTCTCCTCCTGCTTCCATAGAAAATGCTATCAGGAGAGCATTTGGGTATTTTTAGCTCCTTTTAATTGAAGTGGCAGCTGGAAAGCAGGAGGAGAGATAGCACCACACTGCCAGCCAGCTCCTACAGGTCCAGCAGCTTCCACACAGACACGTGGGGATTCAGGACAGGTCCCTGAGCACCTGGGACATGTTTGGGGCAGCTCTGAGAAAAGCCACAGCAGCCAGGAGCTGTAAAAACTCTGTGTCCTCCCAATCACCAAGCTGAGCCGTAAGTAATTCAGGTTGTCACCCTGCTGTCCCCAGCCCCAGAGCACAGGCAGCACTTTTCTCTCCACTGCTGGAGGCCTGACGAGTCTGGAGTCAATATTTGCCACCCCTTGTGCTTGTTAGTGGGAAGAAAACATCTCACCCAATGGTTTTGTTGTCCAGTCTGTGTAAATGTTTCTATTTTAACGAGGGACAGTGAGCAATGAGAGCTGTGACCAGAGCAGCTCTGCTGTCCCTCCAAGCCCCAAACCATGGGGGTGCCCCCTGTTCTCCCCACGGGGGATCCCTGCAGTGGGAAGGGCACCTGGAGGGCTGCAGGCAGCTCTGGGGCTTGTCTGTGTCACCCATCTGAGAATCAGAGAATCCCAGAATATCCTGAGCTGGAAGGGACCCACAGGGATCAGAGCCCAACCCCTGGCCCTGCCCAGACCCCCCAACAGCCCCAGCCTGGGCATCCCTGGCAGCGCTGTCCAAACGCTCCTGGAGCTCTGGCAGCCTCGGGGCCGTGCCCATTCCCTGGGGAGCCTGGGCAGTGCCCAGCACCCTCTGGGGGAAGAACCTTTCCTGATCTCCAGCCTGATCCTCCCTGACCCAGCTCCAGCCATTCCCTGGGCGCTGTCCCTGTCCCAGAGAGCGGAGATCGGAGCTGCCCTCGGGAGGAGCTGCAGACCCCGAGGAGTCTCCCCTCAGTCTCCTCCAGCTGAACATTCCAAGTGCCCTCAGCAGCTCCTCCATGGCCCCTCCAGACCCTTCCCATCCCCGTGTCCCTCCTTTAGATGCTCTCCAGTAGTTTTAGATCTTATATTGTGCTCTAGCAAATTTTTCCAGGATTTAGTGCCCACTCCCAAGTTTTTAGGACATCTCCAAAGCTCTGGTGAGGCCGTGTAACCATCCATGACCACTCTTGGGCAGCCAAGTGTGGCTGTGCTGGGCTCACTGCTGTTCTCTGCCATGACATTAAAGGCAGCAGAGCTTTTATTGCTGTTGGGGATGTGAGGAGTGTGGAACATCCAGCTGGACTCCTTCTGTCTGCAAAACGAGCAGGCTCAATCTGGAAACAGTTGGGAAGAAAACAAATGGGAATCACTGCAATGGCTTCTTTCTGAATTTACCTCGGAGAGGAAAATGCCCTTTCCCAGTTTTTCATGGTACAAGGAAATGTTCACACCTCAGAAACAGGGTGGTAAACGTGGTTAATCTAAGGACTACCAGCCACAATTAATTCCCTTTGCAGTGTCTAATGGCTGGAGAGGATTTCATCTCACAGGATAAACCCATTCCAAGGCAATTTCCTTTATTATTCCAGCTTGCAAATTGCCTGTTCCTATTGGGCTTCGATGCAGGTCTTTTGAAATTTAACACATCTGCCAGTTTATAAAGTCATTATTTTTAATTAATAGATAAAGTTCCTCCGTTATTCTCCGAATTAACTCCAGCTGAGGAGGAGACAGAGCCAATAAGTGGCTGTGTGTATTCACTGGGAAATTCTCTCAAAATGCTGTGATTAAAGGTGGAGAAAGGGATTTGGGCTTTATTTGGGCAGATAAATGGAAAAGCAGAGTGAAATATTCCTTGCAGATGCCAACCTGCCCCGCTCCCATGGACCAAAGAAGAAAGTGGCCTTTTTCTGGGAGCACTGGACAGTTGTCCCTGTCCTGCTCCCCACAGGGCTGAGCTTGGTCTGGGTTCAGAGCAGCTTCTCCTGCAAGGTCTGGACACACATGGAAAGGTTTGGGAAGAAGGAGGAGGTGGAGTAAGGATGGAAAGCTGAGGTTCTTGGCTTTTGCTCGGCCTGCACCAGTGTCCTGGCATTCCAGAAAAGCAGTTTGGAAGAGGGATACCAAACACTGTGAGTTTATTCCTGGAGGATTCTGGAGGTCTCTCCTGGCTCCTTGAGGACTCTGTGATTAAAGAGCTCCACTTGACCTGGCAGGTTTGCTGTCAGCGATGGAAAGATTAAATTTAGGACAAATGGATTATTCCACAGTGATGTGTCTCAATAGTGAGGCAGGAGTTGAAGGGTAACAGAGTCCCTTAGAACAACCTAAAAAATACATTATTTATACATCAAAGTAATTCCTGGATCTTCCTTTGCCCTGTGTTGTTCATGGCTCAATCACATCCATCATCATGGAAAGGGTTTTTCCCCAGGAACAGTCCTGGCTTCCAAAGGAGAGGTCACAGTGATGGAGGGATAGGGGAGAAGCTCCCAAAATCCAAGTGGAGAAGGCAGGGTGTTCTCACAGAATTCCATCCATGGGGGAATGGGAGGCAAGGAGGGAAAAAAAAGAAAATAAACAGTGAAGATCTGTCAGGGTTTAAGAATCTGTTAAGGTCAAACATCAGTTTAAACATGAAATCCAGCCCAAGCACAGCCAGATCTCAGGAAATCACAACTGAAATATAAACCAAAAATGAGATTGTTTATTTGGCATCAAATTGGACTTTTCAGGATATTCTTTTCAAGTCATAAAGATGAAGAAATTGTCTCAAATTGAAGTGGCCAAAGAAAGAAGTGCTGTGAACAGTTCAAGCCTTGCTTCAGTGACTGGCCAGGCTGGGTTTATGAGCTGAGAGTATTTCCCTGGACGTTCATGGGGTGTTAAATCAATCCACAACTTCACAGATTGAACATGGGAAGAAACCATGGTTATCATTTGATTGTCAGTGCAAGGCATGAAGTTTCATGGGACACCTCCAGTTCTGGTCCCTCCTGCTCTGTTTATGCAGCAGCAGAAGTTTTCAGGGCGATGTCTGCAGATCACTGGGACCCAAAGGTTGCTGAGAAAGGCAGTTTCACACATTCTTCACAGCAAACCACGTATGTGACATGGAGAAAAAAACCCCTTTATCTTCACTGGGAAAGTTTTAGCTGTCCATAAATGAAAACACACTTGAAAAGCTCTTGGAAAGACATCAAAGTTTAGGCTAAAGGCCAAAAAAGGACAGTTTTCTATGTTGCTATAAAGGGCGAAGGAGCCAAGCCACAGACAAGGACTGTCACTAAACTGTCTCAGAGGACCTCACGGTGGCAAAACCAAAAGCTTTGGCCCTAAAATTTGCCTGCAATGAAACTGGGGATTAGACCTGGGAGAGTTGGGATTGTTCAGCCTGGAGAAGAGAAGCTTTGGGGTGACCTCATTGTGGCCTGAAGGAGCTGCAGGAAAGATGGAGAGAGATTATTTACAAAGGATGGAGTGACAGGACAAGGGGGAATGGCTGCAAATGGACAGAGCTGCTTCATCAGGCTGGAGCTGTTCAGAAAAGGTTCCAGTCTGAGGGGGTTTCATGCATGGGATGTTTAAAGGGAAAACAGATAAATGAGGGGAGAAGTGCAATTCCGAGGCTGCATTCGGATGTTTCAGGCAGTGGCACATTCCAAATGTATAAACAGGCACTGCTTTTACTGCACCAGGATGTCCCAGCAGAGGGTCTGAACAGCTGAGGGATGTGGGGACCTCCTGGTCCAAGGCCTGGCTCTACTGTGGCATTCCACTGGCTCCTGGATTTAGGAAGTAAATCAGGAAGATAAATTGCTTGACAAACAACAAAGGTCCAGTTAATCCTAACCCTGCCAGAGCCTCCCCAGCCTCACAGGAAAGAATTACTTCCACATATCCAACCTAAATCTCCCCTGTTTCAGTGTGCAGCCATTCCTCCTGTCCTGTCCCTCCAGTTCCTGATGAATTGTCCCTCTCCAGCCTCCTTGGAACCCCTTCAGATACTGGCTGAGGGGTATCCACACAATCTTCTCTTCTCCAGGATGAATATCCCCAACTTTTTCAGCCTGTCTCCATAGGGAATGTGCTCCAGTCCCCTTATCAACCTTGTGGCCCTATTACAGAGCAATTTTTCAGGAAATTCAGGGGAAAATGCAGGGGAGAAACTGTAAATGACGTCCCCTGAAGAAGATCAAGAGCGCTGTGAAAGCTTGGAGAGAGAAAGGGAACTGCTGAAGTGCTGCAGTGAATGCCCAGCACAGTTTCACTCCATCCACCCTCCTCCAGATGTTTGCCTATAAAAGGTTCACTTAAGCTCCATTTCTTAGCTAAAAGGGTTGATAGCAAAGATCTTTATCCTCTGCCTGGCTACTACTCTGATGAGCCAAATAGACAAGCCCTGCCAGGGAAGAGCCTGTTCTGGGAGCTATATTTGTAGCTGTGAGAACACAAAAAGTTATGCCTTTGGAAAAGAATTCCCTGATTTCTCAGATGTCCTTCTGGACCCTGGCCTGGCAGCTCATTTCTCTATCTCCAGTTTTCATCTCCGGATTCCTCCAGTTGAGCAGCCAGAGGTTCTGAAGGCACTGGCACTCTGAGTTCTTGCTGCCCTGGAGAAACTCATCCTCAGAGGGTTGTTAATCACTGGGTTTGTTATCCTGCAAATGGGGGCAGGGACGGAGGAGCCTGGATGGATTCTGGGAGCTGGTGCAGCAGCTGGGGAGCCTGGGCTGAGCTCACTCCCTTCCAGAGCACCACAGAGACAAAGCTCTTCCAGTTGTGCAGCTGAAATCCTGCACAGGCTGGAGGCTCCGTGGCCTGAGGAGCAGGAAGGAGATGCACCCATGGGACACTGTCCTGTTCCCAGCCACATTTTAGGGTCAGATGAACACACAGCCCTGTTTAAAGAACCAGAGTGACCACACTGGAGCCTCAGCCTGTGCTGGGGATGTTCTTGGCCTCCCTATCCTGCTTTGTTATTCCCTCATCCAACCCTGGCCTCACTTCGCCGCCAGCGCCCACAGACCTGCACAAAGCTCCTCCTTTCCATCCACTTTATTGTTAAATATCCCAAAATCCCAGCAGCTCAAGGGACACCTTTTCCATTTGGTTTCTTGCTTGCTCCGGCAGGTGGGGAGGAAACTTCCCCTCCTGCAAACAGCTCAGATATCTGCTCCTGATCCAGGGTTTTTCCATTTTTCATGGAGTCACTCCCAGCTGTGAGGGAGTGGACAGCTGCTCCTGGCCCCAGAGGTGAGCAGGAGGGATCAGCCAGGGAACATCTGTCAGTGGAGAAGGTTCGGGGCACGGAGCTCAGTCCACAGCGTTCGCTCCCTGCAGCTCCCGGCTGCAAGAACAGCCAGGAAGAAGCTGTTCTCCCAGGATGAGCCAGGAGAGGGGATACAGGGAAAAGAGGGTCAGTGGTGGCAAAACAAAACACATTCAATGCTGACAGCCTGCAGGGATGGGCCAGGAAATCCAGCAGTGCAGGAGAGACTGCAGGGAAGCAGCTGGAGGAGAGGGGCTGGAAGGGGGATATCTGGGAAGGGCTGGAAAAGCCCTGCCTGGAGTGTGTCCCTCCTTCTGCACCGAGTGGGATCTTTAGGCTGGAGCAAAGGAGGCTCAGGGGGGACCTTGTGGCTCTGCACAAGTCCCTGACAGGAGGGGGCAGCCGGGGTGGGGGTCGGGCTCTGCTGCCAGGGAACAGGGACAGGAGGAGAGGGAACGGCCTCAGGCTGGGCCAGGGCAGGCTCAGGGTGGACAGCAGCAGGAATTTCCCCATGGAAAGGGTGCTCAGGCCTTGGCAGGGGCTGCCCAGGGAGGTTTGGAGTGCCCATCCCTGGAGGTGCCCAAGGAAGGGCTGGAGGTGGCACTCAGAGCTCTGGGCTGGGGACAAGGTGGGGATGGGGCACAGGGTGGACTTGATGATCTTGGAAGCCTTTTCCAACCTCAGTGATTGTTTGATCCCAGCATCTCTCCAAAGCCAGGGACCTATTCCCAGTCTTTTCACAGTCACAATTCTCCCCCTTTGTGGGTGACAGCTGCTCTTGCTGGCCAGCAGAGCGTGGCTGGAGGAAGCCATTAATTTGTTTTTCTATTGAAGTTTGATAAAAAAAATGTTTTCTTGTGACCATGACCAAGAAAGGAGGCAAAAGCACCAGGCAAATAAACAGTGCTGAGTGTCCCTCAGAGCTCTGTTTATGCTTCTCCCCTGAAAAACAGCTTCTCCCCAGTGCAATGCTCCGGGATAGAGCTGGGAAAAGGGGGAGAGCTGGGAAAAACAGCCCAGGCAGAGCAGGAGGTCCCTGTCACTTGTCCACACAAAGGGACAGCTACCCTGAGTGAGGTGGGGTCATGTCCAGCTGGGGACAAGTGTCCTGCAAGAGGCATCTCTGCTTCCCTTTCTCATTGATGGAGGGGCTTGTGCACATCCCAGCAGGAATGTGGGAGAGGAAAACCCTCCTGGATTTGCCCTGAGCCATCCTCAGGAGACAAGAATGTGTCACCTGCAGGAGCAGTGATGTTCAGGATGGACAGGCCAACATTTGCCAACATTTTCCCTTCCTTCCCACTTGGAGCTTGGCTGCCTCTGCTTTTCCTCACAGTGCCAGAGATGACCACAGTGGTGCCAGCTTGGTCTGAGAGCAGGTGGGAAGTGGCCAAGCCACCCCCAGCGTGTCACTGCCCACGTCCCCAAACAGAGAGAGCAGCAGGGACAGACAGGGAGTGCAGGGATGAGGGGCTGTGCCACACACGTGGCACCTGAGCTGGCAGCTCAGTCCTTCTTGCCCTTATTCCATCTCTTGGGGCCCAGCCAGACAATATTGATCCCCTTGGAGGCGAAGGGATAAATGCTGGCACCTGCAGCTCTGGTCAATGCAACCCAAATCCTATAAACCCCCCCCCAAAAAGCTGCACTGAGATTCCTCCCTGGGCTGGGTTTGTTGGCAGCTCTTGCCCGGTTTAGGTGGCACAGGTGGGCACATTCTGGGAATCAGGGGCTCTCCTGTCTGGAGAGTTCCTGTTCCATGGCCTGGCTGCAGAGTGGACATGGAGAAGGTAATTTCCCTGAACTAGAGCATTTCTGAGCAGTGCCATTCCCAATGATTCTGTTTCTAATCCCTGAAGGGATTTTACAGAGAGATTGGGAAGGACGAGGCTGGATCCATTTCGGAAGAGCTGTGATGGTTTGACAGAGAGGAAAAATCCTGGTCCTAACCAGCACATTCCTGCAACTGCTCTGCATTTCCATAAGAGGAACTGGGCCACAACCTGCTTGAATTGTCCTCAGATCTGTAATTTTCCCCCCAAAATGTAATGTCCTCTTTGTGAAACCTCCCAATTCCTGACCTGAGCCCCCAAAACAATCTTTGCCTTGCTCCTTCTCGCTTTCAAAGCTGTGTTTCAGTGCTGAGCAAAGCAATGCCCACTCACAGATTGTGTTTACAGCAGGATTTTGGATCTTCCAGTATGAAAAATGCTGCAACTATGTCAGTTATTCCCTTTCCCATCAGTGCAGAGCAGAGAGTTCAGTCCCCTTTGGGAAACTCTTCTCCATAATTAGGAAAGTGTCACGGAAATTGTTTATCCTAATCAGGGAGGCTGGCACTGTGAAGGCTGTGAACTCTGCAAGCTCCCCCAAAACAAACTGAGCTTTTCTGTGACCCCTGGTGGGGTTTAGCAGAGAGCAGGGGACTGAGGGGAGGGTGTGTGGCACTACTGAGGCAGATGGAACTGTTCTGATGCCACTGGCCTGGCAAGGATGGTGCTTTGCCAGTGAAAGTCCTGCTTTGGGGCCATTTCCAGTGGTTTTCGCAGTGAATTTTCCTGAGGGAGCTGGTTCTCCTCCACATGGGGACAGAGGTGAAGTGAGGCCAAGCCTTGCAGGGAGAATTCAGCTTCATTTTGGTTGACTGGGGAAGATCAGTTAAACAGAATTGGAATTTTGACCTTAAAGCTCATCCAGTGCCACCCCTGCCATGGGCAGGGACACCTCCCACTGTCCCAGGCTGCTCCAAGCCCCAATGTCCAACCTGGCCTTGGACACTTCCAGGGGATCCAGGGGCAGCTACAGCTTCTCTGGGCACTCTGTGTCAGGGCCTCCCCACCCTCACAGGAAAGGATTTTTTCCTTCTTGAAGACTTCAGAGTCCTCCTCCTTCTCCTGCAGAGCCCAGGTCACCCCCACAGACACCAGAGTGGTGGCAGGAGGTGGCTGGGAGAAGATGGAAATATCCCAAACACACCAAGCTTGCTTTTTCCTCTTTTTTTTCCTGGCATCACAAATGGATCGTGGAAACAAAAGGTGGAAAAACGAGCAGAGCATGAATACAAAAAGCAAATGTGGGGATTCTTGATTTGTGCTGGGCTGAGCCATGGCCTGGCTCGTGTGGGACACTTGGTGGCACTGCAGAGGTGGTGAGGTGGCAGATGGCACCTCCAGACCAGCTGCTGGAGAAGGAGCAGCATTCCAACGCCAGTTTGTGTGGAAAGGCTCTGTCCCCCGGGATGCAGCTCAGGGATGTGTGACTGTGCCTGAGTCATGCCAGGCTCTCTGCCAAGGACCTCCGTGAGCTGGATCCATGTCCTGCACAGCCCAGAGATTCCCATTGAAAGCCCTGTGCCAAATCTCCACTCTTTGGAGAGGCATTCCAAGGAGGAATCCCACCTGGGGGACACAGGAGTGGCTGATGTGTCAGATGGATCTGATGGAACACGTTTGGCTGATGCAGGTGTACTCAAAGATGGTTTTGGCCCTTTTATTCCACTGCCGTTCGTCAGCCCTCATTAAACCCAACCCTGCCCTGACAAAGCACTGGCAGCGAGACTGCAGAGCTCAGCTTTGTCCCTGGGACAACTTAATCTTCCTTCAGGCTGTGGCTGCTGTGGAATAATAAAGCTTCCCTGCTCGGATGTGCTCTCCCAAAGGTCACATCCTCTCCCAACACCCTCTCCAGTAGCCCCGGGCTGTTGTGGGAGGGGAAGGGAGTTTCTGTCCCCACGAAGGGATGTACTGCCAGTCCCTGCTCCCTGCTCCCGTTTCAGAGTGTTCCCCCTGCCCTGCCCTGCCAGGCTGATGCACCTTTGGACTGGCTCCACTGCTGGAGGAGCCCCAGCCCAGTCTGAGCACCCAGAGCATCACTGCAGCTTCTTGCTGGACTCGTGTCTCTCAGGGTTTGCTTCTCCCCATCCTGTGCATCTCTGCACTCCCAGGAAGATGCTGCTGTGAGGGCTGGTGAATCCCACAATCATCAAGGTTGGAAAACACCTCCAAGGCCATCAAGTCCAAGCTGTGCCCCATCCCCACCTTGTCCCCAGCCCAAAGCTCTGAGTGCCACCTCCAGTCATTCCTTGGGCACCTCCAGGGATGGGCACTCCAAACCTCCCCGGGCAATTCCAATGCCTCACCACCCTTTCCATGGAGAAATTCTTCCTGAAATTCCTTCTTTTCTCTGTTTTTGATAAGCAACTTCTCAGACCTGTTTAACTTTCACCCTGCTCTTCACGTGGCCTTCATTTGTTCTCAGCTCTGCAACAAATCCACCTCCTCTGCAGTGCTACAGCCTCCATGTGCCTTTGCAAAGTTTAATTGTCCGGAGAATAATTAAGCTGAGCTTCTCTTTCCCTGCTGTGCAGCAGGAAGGTTGTAAGAGCAGCTGAGCTCTGCCTCTGGGGTTTGTTCCAGCCCTGTCCCTACACCACACCTGCCCTCAGTGGGGTTGGGGCATCCTGGCACTGATCCCTCCTTCCCACAGGACACCTTTTGCTCCTCACAATTAAGGCAGGAGTGACAGCAAAGCTGCGGCTCCACAAAGATTTTGTGTGATGCTTCTGCACCATGGTGGTCAATCCTGAATTCCGGAGGGGACACCACCTCATTTGACCCTGTTTTGGGGAAGTGTGCCCTGCACCATCCCTTGCTGCTGCTGGTGTGTAAACCCAAAACCTCTGTGCCAACTGTGGGACAGCTGAGGAGGGGACAGCTCACTGGCCACAGCCTTGGAAGTGACTTTGGCTTTGGTCCTACAGTGGATTGATGGAGCAGAGGGAATTTTTTAAGTAGGAAGCAATGGAGATGGATCAGGATCCTCCCACAGCTCTGTACCATGGGACTGGTTTGTTTGCCATTTGAATTATTTCTTTTATTCTTTAACTTCATCGGGGCTCAGAGAGGGATGTGGAGGCTCCTCCTGAGAGCCAGCACTCCAGAGCCACTCATTCCCAGGGAACAACTGCTGGGAACTTCACCTGGCGTGGCACAAAAGCTCTGCTGGTTGGCAGCGTGGATAAAGCCTGAATGGATAAAAAATATCCCAGGAATGCAAGGTGCAAACAGCTGAACCCTGGCCAGCCCAGAGGGAAAAACGCTGGCATATGGATATGAAGGGCCTGCCAGGGAGCAAACTCTCGGGCTGCTGATCCAATGGGCATCCCTGCAGGAATTGGGATGGAGAGGTTTGGAGCACAGTTGTGGGAGGGAGTGCTCCAAACCCACTGCGGTGCTGAATTTCCAGCTTGCTTGGACCTGACAGCAAATGTTCCCTGTGTGTGACCATTCCAGGCCCTCAAGGTGTTTCCTACATCCCCCAAAGCTGCCTGGCCCATTTAGGATCCCAATCCATGTGCTGGGAGTGTGGTGGGAGAAGGCAGCACTGAGGACTCAGCTGTCCCCTGCAGTCACCTCAGGGCTTCTGGAACACCAGGGTTGACTTGAGAGGGGCACAGCTCGTCCACAGTTCACATCTTGGGGGGATGTGTTTGCACATCTTGGGGGGATGTGTTTGCTCTTCTCACTGGAGGAACTGCTCAGACCAAGGCTTTTCTCTCAGGGCATTGCACACTCATATTTACACTTTCAAACCCTTAAATTCTATGTCATACTCAAGACACTTCTCCCAAGGAGCAAGAATTATGAGGCTGTAAAAAGGCAATTTGTCAGCTTGGAAATGCTGTTCCAAGCTTTGATGGATTTCTGATAAAATCTGAGACCTGCCTTTCAGAAGACAATCAGGAAGGTTACTGGGAAAGCAGGAAGGTTTGGGAATGGTGGGTGTGAGGGAAATGAGGACATCAGAGGTTCTTTCCTGAGCCTGAGTGAGGAACACGAGCTGAGCTGATACTTCTGGAGAGCTGAGTCACCTTTTTGTAAGGTTTCTTGCAGGGTGCTGGGGCCCCTCTGCTCTAAACCATCATCTCAGTGTGGAGAACCCTGCCAAGTTGGTATTTCCATGAATATTTCATGTTTAATGTGAGCCAGAAGAAGGAGCAATGCATAGTCAGCTGTGAGTTCACCCCCAGGAAATAGGATCACTTCAGAAAACACATGGAACGCGTCACTGCTCATTAATTATGCAGAACTTAATAAATTGCTGGATACAGACTGAGCTCAATTGCTCCATTTTTCCCGTGCACAACAGAGTGGAACTAAGCCCTGCCAGATTTGGGTTTCTTGTGTTTCAATTCCTCTGGAGGGAGCATGTGGACATTTCTTATCAGAAACTTGGAGTGAGAAATAACCCTCCTTGCTTATCAGTGGCTCCTGGAGCCTGATCAAAGGATGTTTGCTGTGCCACGGAGCTCAGTAGTGCCTGACTTGAAAGGAAACTCGTTTCCTGCCACGAGTTCTTCCATGCCTTGTTCTTGGATGGAATCTTTATCCCTGGATCTCCTTGTCTTTCTATCAATCCTCTGTTCAGATGTACCCCATATCCAGGGGAATGCTGCCAAGGAGATCTGTGGAATTTTGTCCTCAGTAGATTGAAAATTTTGGGGAAAATGCTGTTCATGGGAGAAGGAAATGATTTACACATTTTTGGGTCAGGTTTTGTGAGTGTTTGTGCCCCACAAGGATTTCCCTTCCCCCAAAAGTGCTGAAGTTTTTTATTTTGACAACTTGAAAGAAACCTCTCAGCCTCATCTTCCAGAATCACTGCTCGGTTTTCCCCTTTTGAAGTATGACCTATGTTTTAGAGAAAAAGTGAAAAAGAAGAACCAATGCTCCCCAAACAAAATAAATCTCTTATTTTGGGTCCAGTTCATCTTCTTTTTCACCACTCTTTTGCACAACAACAGAGGGGAAAATGCAGCTCTGCTCAGGCTGAGCTAATTAATTTTCCTCTGCTTTCTTTGTTCACCCACCAAGCTGAGAAATTGGCTGTTCCTACAGCTTTATTTGGAAATGGGCTGGGAAAGCTTCTTATTCAAACAGTGAAACTGTAGGAAATACCCCAGGGATCTCAGGAGGAATAACACCAGGGGACAGCACTTGGGCTGGGAGCATTCCTCTCTTTTAAAATCCCGTTTTTTGCAAAAGAGAAAGAGAATCCCTGGGAATTAGCGAGGGTGATGGCTGCAGGGTGATATAAATGATCCCAGTGCCAGAGGTGGTTCCCGTGGCGCTGGGAATGTCACCGTGGGGCAGGAGGAGCTGCGGGCCGGGCGGAAGGGAGGGAGCAGGGCCTGAGTGACTGAGGCACTCCATGACAGGGCTTTGGCTCTGTTTTCCCGAGTTATTTTTGCTCCTAACGAAGCCCTGGGCTGGTGGAAATGAGCTCAGGAGCTCAGGGCTTCCTGTGGTCACCTGCCAAGGCAGAGGCGGCCGGCCTGGGAGGCTGCAGGGCCTGCCCGGGCTGTGCCAGCCCCACCACGCTCCCCTGTGCCGTGCCAGTGTCCCCGGGCTGGCCAGGGGCAGGGGACAGCCCCCACACGTCCCTCAAGGGACTCCTGAGCCACAGCCCCGAGTGTCCCTTCTTGGACTCTGTGTCTGGCCCAGGGCTCCAGCAGCCTCCCCAAAAACACAGCAGAGCCTGTCTGCATCCTCCCAGGGGATGTTCGCATTCCCAGACCGCTTCCCAAGGGAGCACTTGGCTTTTTCCTGAATTGCTGAGTGTATTCCAGAGCAATTCCACAGAAAGCCTGGGATAAATGAATCTTTTCCTCTGTTGTTCAAACCAGTCCACGACTGCATTTAACTCTTGGGACACTGAACTCATGGGAGGTTTAAGTTGTTTGGAAATGGTGCTGCAGGAGGTGGAGAATGGAGGTGGCTCAGCAAGTCCTGCTTTTCCTGTGGATAACGTGCAGCTGGATACTGCCAGTGGATATGGAATACTGGACACTTGGCTCATCAGAGTAGTAGCCAGGCAGAGGATAAAGATCTTTGCTATCAACCCTTTTAGCTAAGAAATGGAGCTTAAGTGAACCTTTTATAGGCAAACATCTGGAGGAGGGTGGATGGAGTGAAACTGTGCTGGGCATTCACTGCAGCACTTCAGCAGTTCCCTTTCTCTCTCCAAGCTTTCACAGCGCTCTTGATCTTCTTCAGGGGACGTCATTTACAGTTTCTCCCCTGCATTTTCCCCTGAATTTCCTGAAAAATTGCTCTGTAATAGGGCCATGAGGTTGATAAGGGGACTGGAGCACATTCCCTATGGAGACAGGCTGAAAAAGTTGGGGATATTCATCCTGGAGTCTGGGACTCCCAATATAAGAAGGACATGGAGATGCTGGAGCAATTCCAGAGGAGGCTGCAAAGTTGCTGAGGAGACTGGAGCACCTCCCATATGGAGGGACTGGGAGAGCTGGGAATGTTCAGCCTGGAGAGGAGAAGGTTGTGTGGAGACCTCACAGCCCCTGCCAGAGTCTGAAGGGGCTACAGGGAGGCTGGAGAGGGAACTTCATCAGGAATTGGAGGGACAGGACAAAAGGGAATGGGTTCACACTGACAGAGTAGGTTTAGATTAGATACCAGGAAGGAATTGTTCCCTGGGAGGGTGGGCAGGCCCTGGCACAGGGTGCCCAGAGCAGCTGTGGCTGCCCCTGGATCCCTGGCAGTGCCCAAGGCCAGGCTGGACAGGCTTGGAGCAACCTGGGATAGTGGAAGGTGTCCCTGCCCATGGCAGTGGTGGAATGAGATGATCTTTAAGGCCCCTTCCAACCCAAACCATTCCATGATTCTAAACCAGACCAGCAGAGGGGGAGAACAGGTCCCTCTCACCCACATGGTGCCCTTCTCCTCCTCCCCACCAGCTCAGTTTCAGCTCCCACCCTTGGGAATGTGTCCTGTGGATCTCTCCGAGATGAACACGGTGTTCCCACTGGCCTGGGGATCGCTGCCTCCTTCTGTCTAGGGATGGGAAAACGAGCAGGGAACACTTCAGTATCCTGATCTTTCCCAATGAAGTGCTGGGTGTGCGAGGGCTGCACAACCAGCTCAATGCTTTTTGGGCTACAGCAAAATTCCTCTCTAATTCCCCAGCTCCCAGGAACATGGAAGGCCTATCCTGGAGCAGTTTCCAGCAGGGACACCATGAACAAGTCAGCCTTAATCTTATTATCTCAATGATGCTCTTTATTAGCCTAAACCAGCCTGGCATCCTTTTGATGTATGTCCAGGATGGATTGTATCTCTCCCTGTTGGAAAGGCCACGGAGAACTCTGTTCCTGGGCTGTAAATAAAGGGAGAAAAGAAAAATCTTCCTTGTTGATGAAGTGTTTTACTGGCAAACTCGCAGCACAAGGAACGAGGGAGAAAGAGGAATGATCAGAGGTCAGACCTTCCGAAAATAGCGTGACTTTTGGGAAACAAAGCCCCTGCACTCCATGAGGAAATCCCAGGCACCAGCACAGGCTGGGATGGCCCTGCTGGAGCAGGAAGGTGGCACCAGTGACCCACTGCAGCCCCCTCCAACCTGACCCATCCTGGAGCTCTGGGATGTTCCAGGAGTCCATACCTTCACACCTGATGATGATAGGAAGCAGTTTTTCTCTTCCTTGTGCCAAAAAGAGCTGAATGAAAGCCCTGTGTAATTCCAGGGCGTGGTGGGTGACAGCACCATGATATCACTGCCTGGCAGTGCCAGCACCCTGCTCTCATGGCACAGCCCGGTGCCTTTCCAGGTGTGGCAGCAGGAGATGGGATCTCACCTGCCTGAACATTCCAGTGTGGCACTGACTCCTCGCCCAGGGAAGAGAGGAGGAATTTTGGCTTCAGCTCCACACTTCAAACTGATCTCAGCGGGGTGGTTGCGTAAGTATTTTAAATTTTTTTGAATACATCATCTCATAGGGTTATTTAATCAGCCTTTCCACTGTTGGATTTTTTGTCTTCACAAAGCTTGAACCAAAAAAAGGGATGGACCAGAAATGAGGGGGAACCTGCCCAATCTCCCTGTTCAGGCCACAGGACTAAAAGTCAGCTGAGAAAGGAAACACGGGAAGCTCAATCAGATCTCCACAAGTCTCTCCATGCCATGAGCATGGCTATTAATGGACACTGATAAGGGAAATAATTCATTTTTAATTGTCAGGATTGCTCTCTCAAGCACATCCCTCCAAAGCTCCTTTTTCTTCCCCAGTGCTCACCCTTTGGCTGAAGCCCCTTTGTGAGGAGGACTCAGTTCCCACAGGTTTCCAGCTTCCCAGCCCTAAACAGGGATGTCGAGGGTGCTCAGAGGGTTGGGTCTGCTCAGATTCCTGGATCTGTTTCCATCCAGGAGAGTTCGGGGCTGTGGGTGAGGAGAGGAGCCTTGCAGGAATTAAAAATAGGCAGGGCAACGCAGGCTGCAGCTGGCAGAAAGTCCAGCTGGCATAGTCAAGGGAGATAAATTCCTGGGAATTTTAGGGTTTATGAGAGAGAATAATTCCCTGTTTTTCTCTAGACCTGTAGGTTTGAGCATCCTCTCCTGTTCCAGAGCTGTGGGTGCTGCCTGCTGGCCTCCGCTCCGAGCTGTGCCTCTCATTGTTGTAATTAACTCACTGTGTGAGAGTTAATTACAACACATCACTGCCTCAGAGCCCACAGAGGGAAAAGAGACCCCTTGGCACAGCCCATCCCACAGGATCAAATCCCTTTGCCATCGATTATCGGCTTTCCCAGGGCACTGATTTGCCAGAAATTCCCCTCTGGGCTCCGGGCTGAGGAACCTCCCTGGCCCCAGGGAATTTTTGTCCCTCAAGTGTGAAATTGCAGCAGAGGGGAAGTGGAGAAGGGACATTAATTCATGGGACAGCTTTGCAAAGATAATTTGTATTTCCCTCATGCAAATGCTCCAGGAATATGAATGACCTCCTGCAGGGACTGCTCTCAGTTATGTTTTGTTGTTGGAACTAAAATTAGGGATTGAATTTACCTTGGACACAAGGTGGTGGGCAGCAATGGGATTGCCAGGAGCAGGAATTTGTCCCTGTTATGACAAGAATATTCTCAATATGACATATCTTATCATTAATAAAAAGCAATAATTTTAATTAAAAATATAAAAATTTCTGACAGGTGGAGATGCTCATTTGCAATGCAGATCCCTCCAGTGTTTTTATTTGGGAGGAAAAGGAAAAAAATGAGCTGGTTCCAAGGGATTTTTTTTTCACTTTTCATAGAATCATGGAATCATCCAATGGTTTGGGATGTAAATATTCAAGGCCGGGTTGGACAGGCTTGGAACAACCTGGTCTAGTGGAAGATGTCCCTGCCCATGGCAAAAGGTTGGAACAGGAAGAGCTTTAAGGTCCTTTCCAACCCAACCCAGTGTGGGATTCTGTGATTCCGAGAAGGAGAACGCAGCCATGGATATTTGTCCTCAGAGCTCCTGATGGTTATTAAAGATAAAGGTTGGAAGGAACAATCTTTTCAAAGCCAATTCAACACCAACGGCTCTGGGAGTAAAGCAAAAACCTTCAGGGACTTGAAAAATGGTTGAGGAACATTCAATTGGGGATTTTTAGATGTGAGTAGAATGAATATATATAATAAATTATAATAAATATGATATAATAATATAATATGTGTATGCCTAATATATATCTATAATACCTGTCGTATATCTACATATAATAATATATTACATGTAATATCTATATGTGTGGCCTGAGTTATTTAAGGTCTTAGATAATACATGAATTATTTGATGTTTTATATATAGCACATGGCATTAAAAAAACCCAAACCCTCAGCATCTGCCAAGAGAGCCCAAAAACTGTCTCTGGAAACAGCCCAGATCTTTTCCAGTGCATCTATAAAGAGCACCTGCGTTCAGTGGTCAGCAAATGTTGCCCAATTGATGGCAACTGTTGTCAACATCAACAAAAATAGATGGAATAATGAAAGATTTCTGCTGACATTCTCAGATACAACGTGTGCAGCTTCCACCTAGCCACAAATTCCATTGGCTACAAGCTGAACAGATTTTTTAGGGAAAAATTATCTGGGGGGAAGCTGCCAAAACTCTCATTATTCCCTTGGTGAATGCAATTATTGCATTGCTGGTATTGTTCATGTTGCTTTTTAAAATGTTGTCATGTTCATATAATATTTAATAATATCATATTTTGTTCTAAAAGATAAAAATAGATTTCAAAAAGCATCAGGGGCCAATACCTCTTCTTCCACTGTAAATGTTCCCAAGCCTTAAAGAAATCCCAAGAGTCCCATCAGAAATCTATGACATAAAAAAGGGCTGATTCCTGGTGCATCTGAACTGAGCTCAAAGCCCTGCGGAAGGATGAGCCTCTTCCCTAAATAACTGATCCAAGTGTTGCTGGAAGGGAAAGGAGACAGGGAATAAATCCTGTTTTTTCCAACAGTGTTATTCAATTAACCTTTCCCCCATCGTATTATTGGCAGAAATGCCTGATTTGAGCTGGGTGAAATATTCCAAGATGCCAGGATTTTTCCCATAAAGGAAAAATACATGGGAATTTGATTCCAGTTGACAAGTTGGGAATCATTAGGATAAACAATCTCCTTAGGAAACTAACCCATCCTAGTCTCTGGTAATTGTTGTGTAAGTTCTCGGCGTCCTGAAAAATAAATTAATTAAATAAATAAAGGTGGGGAGGAGGAAAGTAATTAAAATAATTGGCTTCCTAATTTGCTTGATCAGAAGCAGCAGCATGGATTTGATTCCCTAGGACAACGTGTCCTGCTTTGGAAAAGGAGGAAACACTCCTTGTCCTGCTCCAGTGGGAGCTCCAGAGCAGCAGAACAGGCTCAGTTTGACTCCCATCCTGCCCTAAAAGTGCTGGTATTTGCCCAGGACAAATTCCAAGGCTGGAGGAACCGATGGATAAAGTCGACAGCCACAGAGAGCACTCATGGAAAAGCCTCTTTGCCTCATGGGTTTGAGAGGGAGCTAGAGCAGGTGCTTTTCCCGTGGATTTTTGGCAGCAGGAGTTGCTGCTCCCTCAGGGTGGGATTGGCTCTGCAAAGATTGGGCGCTCCCAGACCAATATTATGAGGTTGGAATGTTGGGGTTTCTTTCTCCAGCCAGGAACTCTTTTCTGCAGTTCAGAAACTCTCAGCAATCAGGAAAATTAAAGGAAAAGAGTAAAATTAAGTATAAAACCCTCCAGAACTCAGAGAGCTACAAGACATGAACAACTGGCACTGTTTTCATGGAATCACGGAATTATTCAGGTTGGAAAAGACCTCCAGGATCATCAAGTCCAAGCTGTGCCCGATGCCCACCTTGTCCCCAGCCCAGAGCTCTGAGTGCCACCTCCAGGAATTCCTTGGACACCTCCAGGGATGGGGATCCAAACCTCCCTGGGCAGCCCCTTCCTTCTGTGAATCCAGCAGTCTGGCTGCTCTCCTGGAATCCCACCAGATCCCTCTGGATTGTGGCTGGAGTCGGTGCCTGTTTGCAGGGGCTGTTCCTGGGCATTTATTCCAGATTTAGGGTCCCCACTGGAAGCCCACGGTGTGTGAAGAGGGAAGAAAATCTCCCCACGTGCTGCCACATGGATCTGCTCCAATTAATTTCAGGGATGAGCCCCTGAATGCTGCACACTCATCTCCCCACCCTTGACCAAGGTGCTTTTACATCAGGAGCCTCAAATCCCCACTTCCCAACTCTCCTTTTCCAGAGGTTTTTTTGCCCAGGCTGGGTAAGCCTTGCTGCAGGGGAGGACACACACAATAAACAGCTTTTCGAGGCTGATTTAATGCCTCGCCAGCTCTCCCGTTATTAATCTACCCACAGAGGAGGTTTATTGCTGTGTCTACCACAGACTGATAAAGATTATCACGGAATTAATTCCCGACAAGTGTGCTGTTAGGCTCGGAGCCAAATGCTCCGAGTTATCAGTGTGAATAAATACTTGAGCATAATTTCTCAACGAGCTTGTCTTAAATGGACTTCTAAGGCCAAACCTCTGCAAATAAACGCTGGGGAAAGTGAAAAGAACAAACGTCACCGGGTTCTTGCATCACATCCAACAGATGTGACACGTTTGGTGCAGGGCTCAGGGTGCCTGTGATCCAGAAATACCGCCCGGGTTTCCCGGAATGTGGCAGAGCTTCTCCTCTGACCTCAGCATCTTCATCCTCCTTGAAGAAGGAGCATGCATCCTTCTTGGTTCTTGACCTTCTGTCCTCACACTTTCTGTCTTGCCCTTCCCAGCAGAGCCCTGAGACTTTCATTTTCAGTGAAATCCTCCTGCCGTTTCATTTTCGGTGAAATTCCCTCCTTTCCTGCTGATTCTTTCCAAGGAGCCACCAGCTCAAAGAGACACCGAAGCTACAGAGGCTGGTGATGAGCACAGAGTTCAAAAGCAGCCAGAAACGTCTGGGCATCGGCCAGAAGCGTTTTCTGTTTGTGCAAGTGACAGAAGAGTTTCCATCATCTGTTGAAAAATGATCCTAAAAATAACTTTCCCTCGAGTGCTGCACAGCCAGAGACCTGTGCAGAGGACACGGGTGCTGGCAGCTTGGGGACCTTCACCTGGGAGAGGAAGGGGAAGGGATTTGAAACTAGGGAAAGGCCAGGACCTTTCAAATACTTCTTGGAATACTTCCAATCCTTTTTCTTTCCAGCTCATCTCTTGCCTGGGTTGCATCTCACAGCATCAGGACCATATTCTTGCTGTCCTTATGGAATAATCTTGCATTTCCTTTACTCTGGGATCTGCACAGTTTATCCAACCCTCTTCCTTCCAGGAGGAGTCACACTGCTGCTGCTGCTACAGGGGAGGTGTCCCAGCAGGCTGCAGTGAGGCTGGAAGAAAACCTCTGGGAGCCTTTTAGAGACTTGGCAGCACCTCCAGCTCCTGTCTTAGCTAAAGGCTCCTTCATTCAAGGTGCTGGAGCACCAGAGTGGTGCTATCCTTGCCTGGATGATCCCCAAAAACCATCTATAGGCTCCTGGAGCGGCCACAGTAGGGGGAAGGTGGTGGGAGAGAGAAATGTCCCCAGGCTAATGTTTTTTTGCAGCAGGGCTTCACAAACACTCTCACAAGTCAGCCCATGATTTATGAGGAGATGGGAACTGGGCCAAGCTGGGCCCAGTCCCACTGTGGAACCGGTGTCTGTATCTTAAACAAACCAGTCAAAGAAAAGCAACGTCTCGTCTTTGTGTTGGAAGATATCCCAGCACAAGGTCTGTTTGCCCGGCTGTGGAAACTGTGGTTGAGGAGGAATTTGGGAAGGGGAGCGGCAAAAAAGTCAATGTTTTGGGGTGGGACGGAGCCAGCTGACACCTCCATCTGCCCAGCAGGTCAGGCTGTGGTGACATGGGCTGCTGTCCTGCTTCAGGGCTGGGGGCAAGCTGTGCCTGTCCCCAAACAGGACACGAAGGAATGATGGAGACACTCAGACATATAAAATGTGGGATGTGGTTCAAACCCTGCCACTGGCAGGAGAGAGGAGCTCAGATTTGGCCAGTCCTGGTGATCTGAGCATTTGGAGAAGGCAAATGTGGATCTGCCTCTGCTTTGAGGGGCGGAATTGTTTGTGGAGCCCACCAAGGCTCCCAGTGCAGCTTCCTCAGGGTTTAAAAGAAGCCGTGACATGACCGCGGCCTGCCAATAACTGCAGGAGACAAGTGACACAGTTCAGTAGAAAAAAGGATGAAAAAAATCCTGCTGGCATTCCCAAGGTAAGCAGAGCAAGGGAAATATAAAACTGGGCAAGCAGAGGGCTCGTCCTTGTGGGAATCCTGTGGGCTCTTCCCTCTGGAAATCCTGTGGGCTCTTCCCTTTATGAATCCTGTGGGCTCTTCCCTCTGGAAATCCTGTGGGCTCTTCCCTTTATGAATCCTGTGGGCTCTTCCCTTTATGAATCCTGTGGGCTCTTCCCTTTAAGAATCCTGTGGGCTCTTCCCTTTATGAATCCTGTGGGCTCTTCCCTTTATGAATCCTGTGGGCTCTTCCCCGTTGGAATCCTGTGTGTCATATCAGGCAGTTCACAGTGCGCTCTCAACAGGAGTTTCTCACCAAAACTATCTCCCTTCTTCACCCATAAAATTGTATTTTAAAAGAATTTTGTTATAAAAGGGATTTATGAAGTTGGCCTTCGTAATTAGCCTTATGAGGGTTTACGGAAATAAGGGATTGGTATATGTAAATTATGTAAATAGGTTAGTGTTAATTGTTCAGGTTTCTTGTTACGTGTTTTCGTTATGCGTTACCGAGTTGAGCAGTTAATTGCTCCGGTTACATTTAATGAGTCATAGTTAAATCAGAGTGTATGTATGTTCCAACTATCCCTGTAACGTCCTGGTTCTTGTCGTTATTAAACAGTTAACAATGTCCAATTATCACGAAATTCTAATATAAAGGGTTATGGCCAACAAAGGTTGAAGGGGACTTTCCAGAAAGTTCTCCGTAGAGTGTCGATCAGGATGCCAATCAAGACGAGACCCCTCCTGATCTCTGAGCATGGTCCAAGTGGGCAGACCCAGACCGAGCCTGCCCCGAGTGGGCGCTATAAAGTTGTAACTTTTCTATTTTTCAAATTCTGTAACTTTTCTATTTTTCAAATTCTGTACTGCTTCGTGTGTACCTGTGAAGTTTCTTGTACACAGGGGTGTGCTGGGAACCTCAAGTGGATCTATGCTCCCTGACTGACACTCCGAGGGTGTGAGGGCAGCTGCACGGGCCCTGCTCCGTGTTCCTCTGCTCAGACCAGCCACACAGCACTTCATCTTTGTAGTGTGGGTGTCCTAATTGTTATTTATTCCTTTGTTAATAAATCGTTTAAAACTACACACTGTGAAGCGTCGCTCTTCACAAATTTTTAATGCTTTTAAAAGTCCCCGACTGCCGCAGAGGGTGGGGAGTATCCAAACCTTGCTCCTCCTGCCGCTGCCTGGAATGACCTCGGCAGTCCTGGCAGCACCTCCCGGCCCAGGAGGTGGTGAGTGCTGCTCAGGAAACTTTATGGCAGCAATAAAACATTCTACACCTGGATTTGGGATGCCTGACTGCTGGAAAATGCTTGGGAAAGGCGCTGGTGGAGCCCTTTAATTATGGTTATTTCGGGGCATGTCCACAACAAACCTCAGTTGCATCAAAATAAATAAAGCAACAAATCCTGGTGATGCCATTATTGCCGTGAAGGGGAAGCTCTCAAAGGTTTGCTGAGGGCACTCTGCAGAGGTTTCCAGAGGCTCAAGGTGGTAAATTGGCTCCACGGTTTTTCCAGGAGAGGAAGCCCATGGGGCGAGGCGGGGTTGGACCTGAGCCCTCCCGGCGCAGCTCAGGCGGGGTTTGCAGGCTCTGGCTGCGGCTCCTGCGAGCCAGGCTTTGTCCCCATCTCCTCTCTCTGATCGCCGGGCTGTCCCCGGGAGGAGCAGGGTGTAAATCACTAATTAACGCCTCCATCCAATTTGTGCTGCTTGGACATCTCCGGCACGGGCTCCCGGGAGAGGGATTCCCTAATCTGTTCCTAATCACCGAGGCTTCAAAGCCACTTAAAAGGCTGTGCGTGCTGCTTGTCCCCCTGCAAGCATCCATCACATTCCCTCCGATGCCACGGCCGGGAATTCTGCAGCGCGGGGGAGGCTTTGGAGCGCTCGTCCAGCATTCCTGACATCCAGCTGGTTTTATTGGCAGCGGCGATGATGTTTTAGGAATCCCCTGCTGTTTGGAGGGGATTTCAGGAGCAAACAGGGCACCAAGGGCAGCACTTTTGAGTATTCAGTCAGGTTTAATGCTGCAAATACACTGGATATGAGTTAAAAGGTTTGAGAGGCAGCAGGTGGGACCAGTGTGTTCAGCATCAATCCGAAATAGAGAATGTGAAGTAAGAAACTCAATAAAGACATTTTAAACCATCAAACTGATTCCCAAATAAACCCAACCCCCTCCCTGGTCAAATCCGAGGTGTTACAGCAGCCTTTAGACATTTAAAACTTTAATAATAATATAAAAAATTACCTTAAGCACTTATTGAAGTTGAGGCAGCAGCAAATCTCATTCTGGCTTAAACTCAACTTGGTGACACATTCCCATGGCAGGGGGCACATCCCAGAGAGTGTGATCTGAGAGGAAATCACATTTTTAATTCCTCCTGGCATTGCTGCTGGTTGCCAACCTGCTGGAAAATGGCATCACCAGTAATCAAAGCACAGTCCCAGTCTGTCACACCGGTTTGCCAGCCTGTTACTGGGAGGACTTTTCTATCTGTACATTTATCTGTCTTTTCACCCTGAAATATTTGGACAGCATCACCAATAAATAAACAAATAAATAGGCTCTAATTTGATGCGTGCAATCAGCTGTGAGCATAAATTTTCCCCAGCAGCATTTAAATTTCCATACAGCCAGTATTTTCCTGAGTAATTGAGAACCGAAATCTCATCCCCAACAGGGTTTTGACGGAGGAAGTGTGGCTGATTTCTTTAATTAGTGGCAATCATGCAGCATTGTATTTAAAATGTACACACAGCAAAGATGGGGGACTCATCTTGAGCCAGGGGCATCTTTGATGATTTCAAATGTGGAAGTTTCTTTGGCTCACAGGTGAAAAGGGGTTTTGGCTCAGTCCTGGGGACCAAATCCAACCCTTTTTCCAGGGGCCATCCAGTGCTGGAAGGGACCTGAGCAGGGCTGTGCATCCTCACTGCTCCTGAGCCACCTCACAGAGAGGGGCTGGAAAGCCTGAGCATCACCAGGAGCATCCCAAACCAGGCCTAAAACTCCTTCCCTTTCATGAGAACCAAAGCAGATCTTTTCAAAGTTAGTTATTCTTCCCAAGAGATTCATTTTCAGACCAAAAAAAAGAGATTTTAAAGCTGTTTCTGTTGCCAATGTGAAGAGCTCAGTTAGTGTGGATATTGTGATGACACCTTAACAGGCTGCTGCTCATCTCTGGGGTCTGTGGGACTCGGAACACTCTGCTCTTCACATCCCAATTTAGGGGAATCAGTCCTTAATTTGCCCTCATAAATGATGTTCTTTCCTTCTGAGTTGCATCATTTTGGATGTGATCCTCCTCAAGAGGCAGGGACCTTGTTCAGCAGCTTCCTGGGAAGGGGAAGGAGCCCTGGATGAGTTTGGAAAACCAAACTGGCTGCTCCCAGCAGTGATGTGGGGACAGAGCACAGCAACAGCTCCTCCTGCTCTGTCCCATCCCAGTGGGAACAGCCAGCCCATCTCCTCCAAATCCCTGCTGAGTTCTGCTCATTCTCTTTCTCCCATTTTTGGGAAAGAAATGGCCCAATCCTGACCATCCCTCGATTTGGGCAGCTGATACCCAGCCCTGCCTGTGCTGGGAGTTAGGTTTTTGCAGTGTGGGAGGGTGTGGTGGAGTTGAAACGCTTTCTATTCCTTCATCAGCGTTCAATTTATTTAAAAAATAAATAAAAATCCCCGTGAGCCACAGTGGATTGTTTGATCAGCAGAGAGCTGGTTAGCAAAGGAAAATGGGTGGCTGAGCTCGGTGCAAAATTCTTGGAAATAATTCAGGGATTGCACTGGAAGGAAAAGACCCCAGGGCAGATGTGACCAGAGGGGGATGGAATTCAGATTCTGCTCAGTTCTCTCAATAAATGAGGAGTCTCTGGGTGGGTATTCCCAAAAACAGAGAGGAGCTGCAATAAGGGTGCTGAGCCACCTTTCCCACTGGAAGCTGGTTTCCCAGCTTGGAAGCATTTTATGGGATAAACTGGGAGATAACAGCACCGTGTGTGTCAGAGAATAACTGACCCTCACTCCCATTACATCCCCGAATGCTTTCATCTCCCTGCTGTTTATGGCCCAGGATAACAAAATCCCAAAGGATCCAGGGGCACCTTTTCAAGCACAAGTGCTGGAGGGAAGGAACCCAGCCCCAGATCTCCGGTGCATCCATGGCCAGCTGCTCCTGTTTGACATGGAAATTGTGCCTGCAGGCAAAACCTTGGCACCTCTGGGGAGTTTGTTTGGCCTCAGAGAGCCCTGGAGCAGCCCAGGGATGCACAGGGAGAACCTCTGGCATTGAATCCACCCTCAGCAGACACAGGTGATAGTTTCAGGAGGCTCTGCTGCTGTTAGGGAGCACTGGAATTTCAGGAAATCGTTGCCAAATTGGCTTTTGTGCCTGTTCATCATCATCAGCCCTTCCACAGCGGGGTCTGGGCACGGACAGAGATGAGCCTGGGACAGAAGGGACGGGATTGGGATGCTTTGGCAGAGCTCTGCAGGAGGATTTTGCACAGAAGCTGCACATTCTCCACTGAGTTTGGCACGTTCAGCCCTCTCCAACACCTCTGGCATTTCGCAGAGCAGAGAAATAGATGCCAAACTCATGGATGGCTCCTTTGGATGCTCAGGCAGAGCCAAGGGAAAGCAACCAGCCACAAAATTCCTTCATGAGGATCTTTTTTCTAGGCTGGGAGGGGAAACTAGGAGAAGCTTTGTGGGATGGGGCTGCCAGAACAAGCTGCATCCATCACCAGCTCCATTTTTTTTCCCTGGAAGAAGGGACAGCTGTTAATTTATTTCTTTGTCTCTGCTCCATGAACAGGATCAGGGAAAAAAACTGGGAACAGTGGGACAAAATGCCTCTGCACATGGTGATGTACACAGAGATGGAGGATTGATGCTTGAAGCAGTGGAGGAATTCCAAACATGTTTTCATCTTCTGCATCCTGCCTTTCATGCCTGCAGCAGTGGGAAAAATGTTGTCTTTACACTTCGGCCTGGAAAAACAATTAGGAATGTTAATTGCACTGCCCAGGAGGTGGAACAGGGGCTGGCCAGGAAGGAATTTGTCTTTGCTCATAAACAGGAAGGCTCAACCTTTCCCACCATTCTCCGGGAAGGTGTCGGGAGGATTTCAAGGAGCTGGAAAATGGGACTTCAGTGGGAAAAGCAGCACAAGGAAGAAATGAAAATAGGGAACAACAAAGCCAAGGCACCGTCCAGAAGCAATCTCTGCTTCCCTCCTGCTGAGGGGAAAAGAAGGATGGAGGCACCTCAGCTGCTCTTTGGAAGTTCCCCAGGATTTTCCCAACACCCAGGAGCACCCAACATTCTCCCTTCTCCCCTAAATTAGAGTTTTCACGGGCAGAAGTCCGAGTTATTCACAGAACTCTGTGTCCTGCTCATCTCCACCATTATGGACTGATGGGGGTCCCATGGAAAGGGATTTTTGGGAAGGAAACCATTCCTTGCTCAGGTTGAAACTCTGAAACCCAGTGTTTCTCCTCAGATTTTGACATGGTTGTTGAACCTCGAGGTTTTCTTTCAGAAACGTGGCTTTTATGGTAGAAAATGTGACAGATTTTCCTGATTTCAGGTCTCCACCTTCATCCCTGTGCCGAGTGCAGCACGATGCAGGACACTGGCAATGTGAACTCTGCCCCTGCAGGCTCTCAAAGCACCTGAGCTGGGGCTATTGAATTAATTTCATTTTTTTTTCCTGCAGAATTTATGTAACCTGGCCCACGATTTTCCCTGCCAACAATTCCCAGTGGAAATACAGATATCAAATATGAGCTCTGGTTATCTCTGGATAATCTGTGTGCAAAAAAACGGGTGAGGCTGAAAGTTTTGAGCCTCCTTTTGCGTTGCTTTTCAGGTTACTTATCCTCAGCTCTTCCCAGGACACAGGGAACTAGGGCAGGGCACTTGGATAACACCAGGCAAGTCATTTCCCCACATTTTGCTTCACTACTCCCATCAGGAAAAGGGGAAAGAGGAATATTAACTTCTCCTTGAGGGGATAATGAGCTGGCTGCAGGCTCCTGAGCTGGACAGCCCATGTGTTATTATTTAATACTGGATAACCAAAGTCATTTCCCACGGGGCTTTGGGATAACATGGCCTTTAGTGAGTGTTAATTGACTTTTCTGTGAGGCACCCGATTTGTGCCTGCATCCCTTCATCAAAGCTGTAGCAACACAGCCTAAACGTCCAGCAAATATTTAAAAAATCAAGTTTCCGTTATGCCCTGCTTGCCAAAAGTGGTGTGCTGGCCCTTTTTGCAGTGATTCAGAGTGCCCGATGCCCGTTCTCCCTCCGGGCAGTGCCAGCCGCCGGCAGAGCGCTGACGTCCGGGATGTTCTGGGAGCAGCTCTGCCCCCCGGCCCTGCCAAACAGGAATTGCTGCCGAGGTGCCCCAGGGACCTGAATCCCATCCAGTGCCGAGGCAGGGCAGGAGCAGAGGGTGCTGTGCCACAGCTGAGGTTTGTCAATGGAATCACGGCCTGGAGTGGCAGATCCCAAAGGAGCAGGGTGCCATCTCCCTCCCCTAATTCCCAGAGCCACCGGGAGGTGTTGGCAGGGAAAACTGTGGGTCAGGTTACATAAATTCTGCAGGAAAAAATTAAAAATGATTCAATAGCCCCAGCTCAGGTGCTTTGAGAGCCTGCAGGGGCAGAGTTCACATTGCCAGTGTCCTGCATCGTGCTGCACTCGGCACAGGGATGAAGGTGGAGACCTGAAACCAGGAAAATCTGTCGTATTTTGGCTCTGTCACATGACCCACTTTGGGTCCTGGCCATACTGGATGAAAACAGATGGGTGAAGATGGATTTCCTGTAGGGATATGCAGCTCTTTCGATGTTCCCCCTCCTGCTTGGAGCAGCCCCAAGCTTTTGGAGGATGTCCGGGAGCACCAACCATAGGGATAATATCCAACTGCAGGAAAAACCCCCTGGAACAGGGCTGTTTATTCAGGGACATGCCCTCATTTGTAACTTCTGGGCAAGTTCAGATGGCTCCAAGTCCTGGGATTCCAACCAGCACTTCCTGAATAGGGAACAGAGGTGTCCTGGCACCAAGGGGAGCTGCCTGGAAAGGAGCATCCCTGTGGAGAAACTGAGACTCTTTGTGTGCTCCTGGCACAGCCCCTGGCACAGCCCTTGCACTTTTCATGGGGCTTTTTCTTCCCTTCCTGGCATTCTGAATTTTCTTTCCTTGGGAAGCTCTGGGAAGAGGGGGCTGCCAGCGATGCTTCCGCCAGATTTAAAGAGGGTTGCTCCCCACAATTACTGTGGGGAAAAATGCAAATTCCCAGCCTGCAGAATTCCTTGGCACAGGCTGTGCCCGGTGCTGAGACCCCCTCCAGCCCTGGATAACCGGGAGCAGCTGCCTTGGGCTTGCCCAAAATCTCTGGTTTTGGTTTATATTCCTTTTTATTGAGGAACACCAAATCAGAATCCCAGGATCACTGAGGTTGGAAAAGATCTCCAAGGTCATTGAATCCAGCCTGTGCCTGATGCCACCTTGTCCCCAGCCCAGAGCCCTGAGTGCCACCTCCAGCCCTTCCTTGGGCACCTCCACGGATGGGCACTCCAAACCTCCCTGGGCAAGTCCAGCGCAAGATGAGCCTGGTCTATCTGCAGGAACAACATCCAAAGTTTGTCCTTTTAGGTTCTCTTTCCAAACTGTGGTTTCTTTCAGCCCCTGGCCTTTCCAGGGATGGATTTGTGAGCTGTCATTGTCACCTGGGGCTGGCCCAAAGCCCCCATGTGCCATCCCAGAGTGAGCAGAAAGTCCTTCGGACATGGATGATTCCTGACTGCTCCAGCCAAACCCTGCAAGGCTCTGCCTTTCCCTGGGAGCCTCCCAAACCATCGGGGCCTGCTGGTGGAACCAGCCAGGAATCATCTCCCAGCCTCAGCTGCTGCCCAGCAAAGTCTCCCTTGCTTGTTCCCCAAAAGCAGCAGCTTGGTGTGTCTCCCTGTGGGTCCCAATTATTCCTGTCAGTCCAACATCCCACTCAAATCCAAGTGATTATCCATGGATAATTCACAGAACAAATGTATTTGCACCAAATGCACACGCCCAGGCTCAGGAATGACATAACTCATGCCTTGGGTGGTCAGCAATGACATTATGGCCTGAAGGTATTTCTGGGACATCCGTGATGGATTCAGAGGAGTCAGCAAGGACTTGGCTCTTCAGGAAGTTTCTGGAACTCCCAGTGCACTCCCAAGGCTTTTGCTGATTCCTTGACAGCTTTGGAGGAAGTTAATTCATTGCAGGAGTTAAAACTGTCAGGAAAGGCTCCTGAGGCCATAAAAAGCCTGTCTGAGTATTTAACTGCAGCTCATGGTTCGTGCAGCTCCTGGAAGGACAAGGAAGGATTTAGGATTGGAAACGCTGTGCAGGTACTTGGAGGCTCGGTGTCAGAGCTGTTTCAGCAGGATAATTCCCTTCCTGCTCCCCTTCCCGGGCTTGCTTTAGACACATATTACAGTCTAATCCTCAGTTTGCTATTTTTTTCCTGTCCCAGAACTACAGAGGTTCAGGATTTAGGAGTGTGAGGCTCAGTGGGCTTGAAAGGAGCTTTCCTGGAGAGTCAGACTCGCAGCAAATTTTCAAGGATTCACTTGAAATCCCTTCTAAGAAGGCTCCTGCCAAGCCTATCCAAACAACAGGAGCTTTTCCATCCACCCTACTGGGCTTTGGGAAATGCTCTGTGGCACAGCAGGGAGCTTTTGTCTAGCAGAACAAGCTCTCCTGAAAAGAGATCGGATATGGGAGCAATCCAGGTGGCCCTTGGTGGCCTTTTATTTCCTGGTGCTCACTGGTTCCGTTCTCCAGAGGGAGAGCAGAGAGGCTTTGCTGGGAAAGGGCTGCACAGGGCCTGGGATGGGGCTGCTCTGGTGAGGAAGTGATGCCACATGGGGGGAGAGATGCTGGAAAACAGGCAGGAGGTGTCTTCCCTGTTATCCCGGCCACTTCATTTGGATGAGATCCATTAGCTGTGCAAGGGAAAAGTCCAGGTATTTTATGCCAGGCTGGTGAGGATTTGGGAGAACTGTGCAGAGCTGGTGGCTCCCCATGAAGGGCTGCAGCTCCAGTGCCAGGGCCACGTGGAACAGCGACAGTGGGAGGCACTGGAAAGGGGCTGTACGTGCCTGGTTTGTGCCCTTGGAGTTATGGTTCTGTCCTTTGCCACTCGCTGATGTCCAAACATCATTTCCAGCGGTGCTAAAGAGCTTATGAAACATTCCCATTTCCCACTTCCCCAGGAAGGAGCACCACAGAACCCCTGTTCTTTCATGCCTTCTCATGGTTGAGCTCATTCCAGAGGTCAAGTGGAGCACAGGAACTGTGGACACCTTCCCTGGGAGGTGGACATCCCTCCAGGAGCCAGGAATTCAGGGGTATTTATAACCTGTGCCCAGGGAGAGGAGAGGGCTTGTTTTAAAGGAAAATAGGCAGGGACAATCAATATTTGGGAGACCTCTGCTTCCTTCAAATTCCAGCCAATACCAGGACAATTTTTTTCACTGGAGAAAGAGATTACAAAGGAGGAAAGCTGCTTTTGAAGGCCTCTACCCCACAAATATCCCCAAAACTTCAGGGAGGTGAAGCAGGAAAAATGCATCCTGATAATTTGTTTGTGAAGTAACTTGGAGTGACACAAACTTCTCCCTGGAGCCCAATGTTCCCAGAGTTGTTATCCTGCTCCCTGGCTATCAAATAATCAGGAGAGGCAACGAGGAGAATTTTGGCTCCTGGCATGACCCAGTTTAGAATCCCTCTTCCTGGGAGAAGGAGAGGCCCGATCTCTTTGGACAGAGGGAAAGCTGGGATCACAGCAACCTTCCCAATAACGCAGGGGAATTCCCAATTTGCATTTGTGGGTTTTTTCCCCACCCACACAAATTGGCAGTGGCTGATGGGAGGACAGTCCATGTGGGAAGCTGCAGGGCAAGGTCTGGAAACTGGAGGAAGAGGGAACATGATGGTGAGCCCGAGAGAGAATTATCCAGGAAAAGGACTATAAGGAATTGTAGGAAAGAAGGGAAAGAGCAAAACCAAGATCAGATGAACAACGTGCTCAATGGAAGAGCAAGAGCCAAGGAAGGGACAGCCTGGAGAAACAGAGGGAGAAGGGAGGCACCTCACCCCAAATCCCCTTGGCCACTGCCACAGCCAGCAGGGATTTGGGAACGGCAGCAGCCGAAGGCTGTGAATGCAGCAGATTTGAGGGAGGTGGCTGAAGAGCAGCCCAGGGATCCATCCCATCGCAGGGAATGTGGGCTGCTCTCCAGCCCTGCGGGGTGAAGGGCACTGCACTCGCCCCAGGAAGACGCCAGGCAAGGCACCAAGAGCACGAAAGGAAACAAAACAAAGTCATCGGCATTCGGTCGGGACTTCAAAGCTCTGTGCCACGCCCGGGCCAGTTGTTGCTGTTCGGGCCGGGAGCCAGGAGCCAGGGCTGGAATGAAGAGGGGAAAAGCTGCTTTATCTTGTTCTGCTCAAAACCTGTGTCAAACCGAGCACCTGAGAGACAGGGAGAGAGGAGAAAGACTCAGAGCTGTGTCTCCAAATACATCTTAGGGCCATCAGACCACGTTAAAAGCTGACCTAGGTGACATTTGTCTTCTACATCAGCTCAACGTCAGCTTTTAGCACCCAAAGCCATGAAAATTCCCAAGTTCCCAGGCTGCTGAGGGATCCCAGAAAACACCACCTCACAGCCAGCCTGGAGCTGAACTTAGGGAGGAATTGTTTGGTGGGGAACAGTTGGAAAGCTGCTCTTGCAGAAGGGGTTTGTTGACAGAGAAATTGGGAGTCCAGAGTTTGGTAAACATTTTTTAAAAGCTGGAAGTCTGGCTTATGTTCACAAATGAGTAAAATTAAAGTGCTGACATTCTTCCCAGGAGTCTCAAGGGGACTCACATGGAAAACTGCTATGAAGAGTTTATAAATGGTGGCATCACTTGTTAATTTTATTAAAATGTGTGCCCGCAGAGCAGCACTCGGGAACGACTGCCTGGGGGGTTTTCAGGCAACCTGCTCCAGTGGAAGGTGCCCGTGGTGGGGGGCTGGAAGGAGCTGATCTTTAAGGACCCTTCCAACCCAAACCATCCCGGGATTCTGGGATTCCAGGAACCAGCCAGCAGAGGAGCCCAGCAGAGGTGAAGCCAGCACTTTTTGCCATACGTGGGATGTCAGCGCCCAGATGATGAGCAGCAACTTGTTGGGATGCTGTGACTTGTCCTTGTGCCTTGGGGCTCCAAAATCATCACTTTGGGCTGTGGGAGCAGTGGAAGACGTGGCTGTTCCCAGCTCCATGTCCACCTTTCTGTGATTTGGGGCTGTGGGGTTGATGGAGCTTCCTCTTGTGCTGTGATTCATCACCTGCAGCCAGGGTTGTGTCACCCCAAGTGCTGTGGCAGCGTGGGCAGCGTGGGGCTGGCTCTGCCTCCTGCTCTGTGCAGCTTTGGGCATCACAAAATAAATGTATATTGAGTTATTGGTGTCCAAAAAAAGGGCTGTGGAGGTGGTGAACGCCCAGCCTGGAGTGCAGCCTCCTCTGACCATCCCTGCCCAACTCATCCCGCAGAGCAGTGGGATGTGGAGTTGGGGTCCAGGCTCTGACTCTCAGCCCTGCTGGTTTGAGGTGCAGCTTCTCCAGGAGAGGTGGCAACCTCTGAAATCAGCCCTGAAATGAGCCCAGCTCGTGTTTGGATGGCTCATGACTCAGAGGTGTGAGTAAATGTGAGAACACTCTGCAGCACAGCCGCTCTGATGGGAACACTCCCTCTTTCACACGCTTTGGAGGTGATTTTTTAAAAAAAAAATAAAATCTAAAGGGGCAGAATATGAGCAACAGCCAAGGAATTTATTTGCCCGTGTGCTTCCTACCTCTCTCTCACATCTCTCTTCTCCTGCAGCTTTGCCCATGGTGCAGATCTGGGTGGAGTAGAGGGAATAAAGGTTAATTTTCTTCGTGGGAATCTGTGTTTTTTCACATGGGGTGGCTGCACTTGCACACTTTGCTCAGTGAGGGAGGACGGCAGAGCTCAGGGGGGAGTGGCAAGAAGAAAAAAGCAGGTGAATGTTTCTGAAGCAACATCTGCTCAGAGGAAAAGGTTGTAGAGATCTTGGCTAAATATTCCTGAGACAAGAACACGTGTCTGTAAATGGAACTGGACTTTAGGGGGAAATTATTATGGGATCAAGGGAGAACACGGCAAAACAGGAGTGGGGTGGGTGCAAGAGGTGATGGAGAGAGCCTGGGAATGGATGTCCATGGAAAAACACTGCCTGTGGCACCTCACGTGCCTCACCCAGGTTAAATACCAGCTCCAAAAGGGAATTTGGGTTCCTGATGTCCCCCAAGAGAGGCTGGGTGTGTCTGGTGCCTGGGCTGGCATCGGGTTCACATTTATGCAAACGCCCCCAGCAGTGGCATCTCTTTGCCAGCTGCCGGAGTGAAATTCTTGTATTTTGAAGGCCTCACACGTGGAACATCAAAAGCAAGAGCAAGGACTCTCCAAGCTAAATCCAGGCTGGCAGAAACCAGTCCCTGTGTGAGCACGGAGAAAAGGCTGTGCACTGGTATCTGGGTGGAGCTGGGTTTGGGGATTAGCTGAGATCAGCGAGTGACTCCAGGGCAGCAGGAGCTGATTTCTGTGTCTGGGGCCTGTGAGAACCAGCTGGGAGTGACTGAGCCAGGCAGGATCCCTTTGGAAACCATCACACCTCACCTCCCTGCAGTGCTGTGCTAAAGGCTGAAAGCAAAACTGTCCAGCTGAGGTGGCAGCCCCAGGTACCTGGGACATCCTCAGCTTTCATCATCCAGACCAAATGCTCTCATTTTTTACCCAAAATAGAGCATGAGAATGGTCTTGAGAGCACCTGTGATCTTTTTATCCAAGGCTGTGGAGAGCACAACAGCCTGGAGCAAAGGAGGCTCAGGGGGGACCTTGTGGCTCTGCACAAGTCCCTGACAGGAGGGGGCAGCCGGGGGGGTCGGGCTCTGCTCGCAGGGAACAGGGACAGGAGGAGAGGGAACGGCCTCAGGCTGGGCCAGGGCAGGCTCAGGGTGGGCAGCAGCGGGAATTTCCCCACGGAAAGGGTGCTCAGGCCTTGGCAGGGGCTGCCCAGGGAGGTTTGGAGTGCCCATCCCTGGAGGTGCCCAAGGAAGGGCTGGAGGTGGCACTCAGTGCTCTGGGCTGGGGACAAGGTGGGGATGGGGCACAGCTTGGATTTGATGGTCTGGGAGATCTTTTCCAGCCTAAATGATTCTGGAATTCTGGGAAGTGCCACTTTTGGGTGCCACTGAACCTGTGCTGACAGTGGGATAAGAGACAGAGCAGACACTGGAAGGTTCTGTAAGACCTTGGAGACACCAGTGAGAAGAAGGCAGGAGAAACAGTAATTGGGAGTAAATGGAAATAAATGGGAAGGTTCGAGCTGCTGACACATGAAGGGAAATGGAAGTGGCACAAATTAGGCAGTGACTAATGGGACACTGCAAACAGAGGGACTCACACACCAACGAGGAAAGGAAAGCAATTAGGGGGATAGTTAAGAGGAATGGCATGACTAATTGAAGGAAAGTGTCAGCTGAATGTCAGGAAATAATTCCTAAGTGGGAGCAGCTCAAGGCTGTGGAACAAGCTCAAAATGAGATTTCCTGAGCTGTTCAACCCTGAGTCAAACACTCAGAATCCACCACGGACCTGGCAACAGCCCAGGCCTGAGCTGCTTCTATCGGAGCCTCTGCTCTTGTCACAGTTGTTTTAAAAACAAAATGATGTTCAAGTCCATAAAACACAGCTAAATTTCCACTCAGCCTTTGCCACAGGAATCCTTCATTCCTTGAAGCTCCTGGTCAGGCACAGACCTTTGGTTCCATAAAACAGCCACGGAAAGATCTCCAACACTGATTGAATGTGTTTGCCTCGAAGCCTTCCTTCTCCTGAAGTTCACAGAAAGCCAAACAACCTCAAATCCTGATTTTATCTTTATTGTCCGCCCTGGAAGGTGCAGTCATTTTCTGATTCATTTACTCCTGTGGCCAGTGCCAGCTCGATCCCTGGAACTGCCTGTCTGGGAAGCTGCTGCCTGCCAGGGATGGGTGCTCTGGTGTTTTCCAGCTCAGATGGAGCCGATTTCCACTTGCCATTCCTTTCTCAACATCCCCTGTGCCATGAGAATAGGAAAAGAGGTGGACTCCCAACAAAACTTGTGGAATTCTGAGCTCCAGGGGAAGGGAATCCCAGAATTGGTCATAAACTCGTGGCACAGGGAGTTTGTGTTGATCTGGAGTTTGATATCAAGAGATAAGGAGCACTTCCAGATCTTTGCTTCCATCCCTGATGAATACAGGGCTGCTCTGCAAATCTGGGCTGGTTCCTGAAGTTTGCCAAGAGTTCCCACCATCTCAGACCCCACTGGCAGGGAAATTCCCTGCAAATTCAGCCCATCCTTGCTTTCCTTGCTGTGTCCCACGCCACAGCTCCTTTGTGACCAAAGAAAACTGGATGTGGCACTCTGGGCTGATGACAAGATGGGGATCAGGCACAGATTGGACTGGATGATCCTGGAGATCTTCTCCAACCTCAATAATTCTGGGATTCTGAAAGATTTCTGGTATTGTTTTGAGATCCTGGAGCGGGAAGCTTTCCTGAATGGAAATTCCTTCCCAGCCTGCCGAATCCAGCTGCCTGTGGGATGTTGAAATTCCTGTGGTGGCTTCAGAGCAGTGCTAAGGCTGACTGAGAAGTGTCACAGGAGGAGTCACTGCAGGACTGATTTACACCATAATGTGAACTTCCCAATCCTGGAAAATTGGGAACACAACTCAGCAGTGAGGAGAGAGGCTCCCTGGGGAAGGAGTGTGAGGCAGGCACAGGGCTTGGACAATTATCCAGGGACAATTCCCACCACACTCCGGTGAACTCTGCTCTGCTCACCACGAGCCATAGCAAGAGGCAATTAATATTACTTAACTTTTGGTTGGTTTTCTCAGATTTGGTGTTGTTGACTCATTTGGGAGCTGCATAATTTCTTGGGAAAGGTGAAAGGTTTCCAATCAGCCAGGACAGAAACAGAAAAAAATCACTGACCCCACGGTGGATGTGGACTTTCCTCTGACCTTCAACTGCAGTTCCTCAAGCTGCAGTTTTTAATTTTCATTCTCGTTTTTAATGCAGAGTAACTTTCTTGTAGCCTCAGAGTTTAAATTCGTTGCTGATTTCACTGATTTGTGGCATAATGTTGTAAAATTTCCATCTGGTTTTGAACAGAAAAGACCTAATTTGGGGTGTAAATGAGTCACAGACCTCACAGGTTACAAAGAGATGGAGGAAGAGAAAAAGAGACTGGGAGGGTGGGACGATGACATCCCTTTTTATGTGGCACTGATGCAACAGCACAGATAAGGAGCTACAAAGGCTACAAAGGTGAAAGTAATTTACGTTAGCAGAAAATAAAGCATTAAAAACAAAGGGGTTTTTTCGGGTCACTCATTGAAAAATGAGCCTCTGCCTGCGGGAAATCACCGGCGAGTGGCACATGGTAAACGTCTGCTCAACATCCTGAGGGCTAAAAATGTTCTTGGCACTCCAGGCCCCAGCTCTGCCCGTGTCCCTGTGCCATGCCACCCTCCAGCAGGGCATGGTTTGTCCCTGCAGTGGGTGAGGAGGAGCTGAGCCCTTGCTAAAGGACAGCTCGTGGTGGCCTGGAGCTCTCTGTGCCCTTGGAATGTGTGGTGTGTCCCATCTGGGTAGTCCAGAATAACCCTGCAGCCCTTCCCAAACACCCCTCAGGGCAAAGGAATCGGGATATCTGTGCAGCTGATCTTCCAACAGCAGCTTCTGCAGAAACCAGGGAATTCCTTGGGCTTCCCCTTGGGAAAACCCAGTGCCTCAAGGGGAATCCCTGTCCTGGTGTCACAGGAATGGCACTTCCCGACAGGAGCTGTGGCCTTCTCCTCCCTCTGATCCTAAATTCAGTGGTACCAAGGCACAATTGTGTCTTTGATCCATCAGGATCAGGAGAGCAGGGCTGTAATTCCTGCAGCAGCTCCGCAGAGGATCAGGAATCCTCAAGCACAGCCAGGGCTGGGGGACAGTGCTGGCTGTGTGCCCCACTCCCCCAGGAGTCAGGGATGCTTTGCTGAGTTCCCACCTCAGCTGGAGCTCGCTATCCACATTTCCCTGGCAGGAGAAGCTGCTGAGGGCAGGAGCAGCCCAGATTTGCTGCAGGTGTGGGCACAGGTGCTGTCCTGCACTCAGCCAGGTTTCTACACGGACCCATCTTCGGGCTCACCTCAGAAATCCTCACTCGGAAAACTGTGGCTATCCCAAATTCCTTCTTCCCTCCGTTCTCCCCCAGCCACAAGCCCCATACCTTCGTGGTACTGGAGCAGTGCTGGAAGCTCTGTTCCTGGAAAGGAGTCATCGAGGGACTGATTTCCAGCTCCACTGCAGGCACCAGCACCACAGCAGCTGCTGGCTGCACTCTGTGTCCAGCTGCTCTGTTCCCATAATTGAGTGGATCTGTTCGAGAGCCTTGTGCCCCCATCTGCTGGCACTCGGTCCTGGAAAGAAAAATAAACACTGCATTTTCACTCTGCTGGTTTTGCCTTGAGTTCTGTGCCCTCAGCAAGATGTCAGCTCTGTTCTTCTACCGTGCGTGCATGAGGAAAGCCTGGAGAAGGTTCCCTGGGAATCTTGTCCAGGGAAAGATTTATCAGCTAATGCTGAGCTCCAGCAAAGTTTTCCCCACACGTGTCCAGAATTCCTGAATTCCTGCTCCCAGAGCTGCCAAGCTTCACCTTAGGGATGGAGAAGATCAAGAGGAGGATGAGGAGGCTGCAGGAACAGCTTGGGGCTCTGTGACCCTGCCACCCTCCCACTGCTGAGTGGGACAGGGAGGATGAAATCCTCTGGGATTTGCCATCCTGTTTGTCACCAACCAAGGACTGGCTTCTGCTGGTGTCAAAACTGCTCAGTGGGGATTGTAAACCCCAATTTGGGGTGGTTTCCATCACGACAGAGATGCTGAGACTTCTTGGTGTGTTGTCTTTAGACTTTCCTTGGAAAAGGTCTGGTCTGGAGCAAGGTGGGGACACAATGAGAGCTCCCTGTACAAATCCCTTGGGAAGCTCTAAATAAAGGGAAGCCAGCTGAGCACAGAGGGAAATAAAAATCATCCAGAACTGCATCCGAGCATGACTTGTATCCTGCTCTGCATATCTGTGGAAAATTGGTGGCCAGCCCGTCTGCTGTGGGAAGCCTGTGGGGTGACAGCAGGATGGGACATCCCAAGGGGCCCTTTGGGGTGCGGGTGACTCCAAGCAGCCCATCCCTGGCCCTGTGCTTCCTGGAAAGCCGGGAGCTGGCTGTGGGAGCAGGGCAGGGGAGATGAGACCTTCCAGCTCATGGTGCTGAGTGCAGCACCCTGCTCCGCGTCGGACAAACTGCTTTGCCCTTTTCCAGAGCTGCCTCCGGAGCTCTCGGGGTCACGGCGGTTCAGCCACGCCAGCTCTGAGGTGGAATTTGTTCTGTGGTGAGAACCAGCGGGAACTCCAGGCTGTGGATCCATGGGAGATCCATGTGCAAACTGCATGGAGTGAGTTGGTGATGGACAGAGAGGCTGAAGGCTCAGGAGTGGGCGAAGAGAGCAGTGGGACCATTCCAGGCCTCCACTTCCAGGGGTGTTGCAATGCTGGTGATGCTGAGCCTGTGGATAGTGGGAAAACACCCAGGAAATGATGGGAATTTGCAGGTTTGGGCCATGAATCCAGTGTTTCTGGTGTGGGTGTCCCGGTCTGGTCATGAATATCAGCCTGTGTCCCCCACAGCTGGCAGCACACACGTGGTGACATGGCCTTGGCGTCATTTAATGCCAACATGCACAAATGTCATATTCTGATTGTAATTAACGAGTTCTAATTCGGATCTCATCCAAAAAACCCTGCCAGGATGAATTTTATATGCATGGACTTTCTGCTCACTCTCCTTTCAATGCCAAAACCCACTGGATATTGCCCAAACCCATTTGAAACGCTTAAAAAATTCTGCTTCATCGCTGCATTACTTGGTCTCCAGGATCTACAGAAGTTTCTGCTTTAAAGATGTGAAGGAATTTCTTCCTGACTTTTCCAAAGTATTTTACCCCCAGGCACACAAGCGGGAACGTGGCAGTGAAGTGTTCTGGGTCTCTTCCCAGCAGTGACCCCACTCTTAAACAATCCACTCCCAGCCACTCCCCTGATCCAGTGTTCCCACCTGGCCAGGGTGTTGATAAGGCAGGAGGCTGGGATGATGAATTGATGGAGGTTTCCCTGTGGAATCAGACCATGCCATGATGGATTCCTGACGTCAGCAGGCTGTGGAAAAACCTGGAATCCCAGAAAACACGGCCAGATCCTGCTGGCCTGCTCTGGGAGCAGCAAACAAACACGAATTCCTGGGATAATGCCTGGAAAAGCCTTACCCTGGGCATGGTGCTGTGCTCCTGCTCTTTTCCTGCCGGGATTGGAGCCCTGCAGAGCTGGCAGCGCTTCCCTGCCTGGTTCAGAGCTTCAAAGCCTGCTGGTATTTCCTTTGAGTCGTCTGGGAGAAGAGGCTGATAAGGCTGGCCCAGGGCTCAGGGAGGTGTCAGAGCCTCTCTGTGCCTGCCTGGAGCTGGAGATTCCTCCAGGGACATTCCAGGGCTGGATTTCAGCTCTCCTGGGTACAAACTGGGATGGCTCCTGGCAGGGAAAGCTCCCTAGAGAAGGTCAAGCCAACAGGAACCACTTGAAGAACAGATTTCACACCGTGGAAGAGGGTTAGGATGTTCCAAACCCCATATCCCAAAGGTTTGCAAACTTCCTCAAGTCCCTCTGTGATGTTTCCTGCTTCCAGACCAAGTTGGATGCACATTTCTGACCCTCTGAAGGGTTGGAAGCACTTTAAGGACTTTTTAAGACAATTTCGTTGTCCCTGTCTGAACAAGTCAAAGTGAGCGTACAAAACACATGGATAAACTTTGGAGTAGCATCCCTGTGCCTGACTGTGCTCTGGTTCAGGGGGAATTCCATCGTTTCTTCAGCAGGAAACACGCTCGGTGCTCCAATAAATGTAGCAGGGATGGAGCCAGGACTTTGCATTTCGGCACAGGGTTTGTTCAGAGAGACCCAGGGAAGGTGGAGGAGTGGCAGCTTCCACAGGGCTCAGGCAAAAAGCTGCATGGGGTCACTTCCACCCCTCACTTCCAACTTCCCCTGCGCTTCCCTGAGGTTCTTCCAAGACAAACAAACCCCTGTTTGCCGAGGCTTTCCCAACTCTCCCTCTGACACCAGAGGAGACAAATTCCCCAAAGCTTTTTGCAGCAACTGCTCCTGAGGACTCTCCTGCTGCTGCTTCCTCCCAGATGACTCCAAGGTGCCAGGAGATCCTTCCTGTCCCATCCAGTTGGCTTCACTGTGGATGAAGTTGGAGAAAATAAATGGAAACCCCAACAAAGCTCTCATGTGCTGTTGAGGGAGCTCTGCTTGGCATTAAAGGACAACTGCTGCCAGGCTGCTGCTGAATTCCAGAGTTTTATTTCCTGGGAAAACAAGTGACCCAACAGGGCCGAGCTGCAGCTGGAAGAGGATGGAGTGGGATGGAACTTCCTCACTGCTCCAGGTCCTGTGGCAGTGGGAGAAACCTTTCAGGGCATACAGAGAGGGTCTGGGAAATGGGAATTGCTCTGTTATTGATTGCCTGCGTGTCCCTGGGCATAATCTTCCCATATTTCCTCTTCTCTTGGATTACAAAACAATTGTATTGATTCTGTTCCTCTGCTTCTGCAGGGAGCAGTGAGGACCTTGAGAGGCCTTTGGTCTTCCAAGTCGTGTAGATAGAGAGAAATTTAAATGCACGTGTCAGACACTGAACCTGGTGCCAAGCAAAGGGATCGAGCTGGGAGAGGTCATCACAAAATTATGTCTCACTCTGGATTGTGCCAGAAATTCCCTTTGGTTTTCTTTCCGTGGCAAGAGTCTCTGTTTACGTCAGAAAGAATCTTCAACCTTTCTGCACCAGGCTGGGAAGCTCACAGAAATCCTGGGATGAGGCTGATGCTGTCCAGGGTCTCGGCCAAATGTGCTGTACAAATCCCGGAGTTTCCCGCACGTTCCAAGCGTCTCCAGATGAATTTAAGATGTTCAGGATCGAGGAGACGTGGAAAAAGGGGATAAACCACGGATGGTGTCCTGTAACACCAGCAGAACATCCATCCTGCACGAGGAGTTTGTAATTCCACTCATATTCCCAGATGGCACCACCAAATGAGGGGAAAACCTCCAGAAACTCCTTGTGGTTTCAGCTTTAATAACCCTGATCCCCATTCCCACCTTTCCTCAGTCTGGAAAAGCAGGATGTGTGAAGGTCCCTGACACTGAACTGACATTTTAATTGATTTTCTTATCATCTGAAGCGTTACCAAGTCTTGTCTTCCTCTCCTTCTGATCAGCCTTCTGTTGGAAAGGAAGAGGAGAATTCCAGAAAACACCTCCCAGCAGGAAGCAGGAATATAAAGAAAGATCCCAAGGAGGTTTTTATACAAGTGGCCAAACTTTTACCTCCATGGACAGTGTGGAATTTTTCCCAGGTGTTCTGCACACCTGGAACAGGAGGAAAAGTCTATTTTTCTGTGGTTTTGGTTTTTTGGGGTTTTTTTTCAGGAATCCTCCTTTTAAATGAGTTTTGGAGAGAGGAATTCAGCACTAAAAGTCTTTATCTATTTATCAGTCTTATCATAACCAAGAATCAGTAAATGCCTTCTAAATCTTGCCTTTATACAGAAAACAAACCTATTTTGTTATGTGAGTGCTTCTGTGTCTAAAGTAGGAAATCCCCAGTTTTTATGGATTTACCTTTCAGATTATGAAATATTCCTCCTGGCCCTTAGAAACCCATTCAGTTCTGCTTTTCTTGTGGCAAACAAGAAGAGCTATCACCCCTATCATAAATGAGTTCTGTTTTTCTCTCACATTAAGCTCTTTGTCTCCTTAGGAAAAGCAGAGACACATCCAAAAAGTCCTTTTCATGCATTTTTTGAGGCACAGTTTTCCTCATTACCTTAAGCTCAGAGCCCAGTTAGGATTTCCAGGAGTTCTCCGAGCTACAACTCTGAAATGTTGTAGGATTTAAAATGCAAGGAGAAATTACAGCCACAAGCTCCTTTCAGTGCTCACAAATGCAAACCTTCCCTGGATGGAGGAGAAGGATTCCCCTTCCCTGGATGCAGGATATGGATTTCGTGTTGTTTTCCTATTAAAACACTTTGGGACTCTCGACCTTCCTACCCTACATGGTCAGATATGAAGACAATTCCCTGCTCGGAGCCCTGCCAGCTGATGGCCCAATCATTCCTCAGGGCAGCGTATTCCCTGCCCTGAGGATGGAGTGCAGGATGGAAATCCACGAGGATGAGTTGGATTTCTACCCTGTGGAATTGTTCTGAGAGCAGAGCCAAGCCCAGCTCCACCGGGATGGGGGATTTTAGGGATACCCCTTGGAGACTGGCTGCAGAGCCATCTTCTGCTGCTGCCTGACAGGGAGCTGTAACAGGATCCCAGAGGAATCACCTTTCCAAGGCAGGGAGAGCACAAGGGTCATCCCCGTGGAATTCCAAGACCAGGAGCTCTGGGGCAGGCAAACGGAAGCTGGAATGTCTTATAATTACAGGTGCTGCCTGGGCACTGACAAATTAATTGTTAGACAGTGCTGGCTTGTCAATACTGCAAAAATTCCCTCTAATTGCACATTGCTTCTTCCCTCTCATTCCACCTTTTCCTCTGCCTGCATCCATGGGAACATTTATCCCCGGAATTCCCTCTCTGTGAGCTCACACATCCCATCCCAGTGTGCTGGAAAATGAACCTTTAATCTGAGAGGGAGAAATTCTTTCCAAAACAATAAGGAAAGAGCTGCTCCTCTCTTGGAAATAGGTGAAAACATTTTTGCAGCAGCCATTTCATTTCTTTCCTCTTTGTTTTTCCTACCCTGTTAACATGTTTTAAAGTTAATTACGATATTCCTGTTGTCAGCAGGGCTCTAAAAGGGACTCAGTGCATCGCTGCTCCATTCTAAGGCAAATTTTCCCTTCTCTCCTGAAGCACTGAGGGGATAGTAAAAAAATCTTCCACAGGACATTAAAATTTTCCTTCCCACCAGCAGCTGTGAGTCATGTCCAGGCACAGAGGTTTTCCTTGGGGAACAGAGGAGGTTCATTAACACCCACAGCAGCTCCTCCAGCCTGTGGTGCTCAACACCCTCACTCATCCCATTTGTCCCTTCAGATCCAGCCCCTTCAGCTCTACTTTAATAAAACAAATGTTCCCCTTAGGAGGATTCCTGACTTTCTTAAATCTCCTGTCTTCTTCCAAGAAAGGCCCTTTAGGCTGCTCTTTTTAGTCCTCTGCTGTCCTGGACTATCGGAACAAAAGGGGTTTTAATCAATATCTCCCAACTATTCCGAGCCTGGAGCAAAGAGAGGTGCAGGGAGCAGGCACAAAGGTGTGGTTTGTGAATTTGGATGCTGGCAGGCACAGTTTTGCTGACTTTAAGGAATTAAAACGTGAAAAAGTGGATGAATGAACCAGGAAAATCCACAAGATTCAGGGAATCCCCTACCTAGAGGAGAGAGCCCCAGGATTTTCCCTGTTCCTCTCCTGCAGAAAGGATGGCAGCGGTGCCTTCCAGGCCTTTCCGTGCCCCAGGGCTCTCCCAGCTCCTTGGCTCTGCATCCATAACATCTCTGATGTCACTGCTGGTGGCTCAGGAGCAGGAATGGGGGGATTAAAGGAACATTTCCTGTGAAAGGGACACCCAGGTGCACATGGCCTGGATGCCAGAGCCCTCCTGCACTCCAGAGCTGTTCCCTGTGCTTGTCGGAGGGCTCATAACCAAGTTCCTGCCCCATTCTGATGGTGTCTCACAGAGGGCTCCAGGCAGGAATATTTTCCTGCCCTCCCCTGTGGCGCTGACAGCATTTGAATGCCCCAGCTCCAGGAGCTGCACGAATTTAGAAAGATTTTATCTCCAGAGAAGCATCAAAGAGCTGAGGGCTGGGTGTCTCAGGGCTGGGTGTCTCAGGGCTGGGCCAGACGCTGGAATTCCTCCCCCCCACAGCGAAATTCCTGTGAACTGGGGTCTCCCACATCTCCCACAAAAGCTGCTGACTTCATTTATAACAACAATAACCCAGACTGCGAGGACTGGGTAATTAATGAGCTTTAAATCTCTGGGGGGAAGGAAAGCGTGGGTGACTTGGCTGGTGATGACAGTGCCAGGGCCAGACCCACGGCCTGCTGGTCCCACTCTTGCTCCCAAGGAGGAGGTTGTTACTCTTGGCACCACATTCCGGAGAGATGCAGCCACTCCAAGCTCCTTTACCTGCTCCAAGGAACCATCCACATCCCTGGCTGGGAATGCTGGACTCAAGCTGCCAGCAGGTAAAGGAGAGGGGTGATGTTTATTTTAGTTTATCTTATTTAAAGCCTTATAATTACTTTTCATCTGGCTGTATCCATAATTATTTATTCTGGGCTTCAAGCAGGACTTTCCCCTTTCAAACTGCACCCACTTGAACTCAGCAGCTGCCTTAACTCATGCCATAGGAATGAGCTGAGATTTCCAGGGAAAGGGAATGCAAATCTTCCTGTGAAATCAGCTACAGCCACCCTGCAACTCTAAATCTGGACAGGGACAAGGCTCTTTTCCAGATGAAAAGTCTGGGATGCACTGCCCAACATCAGACACTGGATCTGTCCCACACCTCCCTGTGCCTGTAAAATCCCCCACAGCCTTTTAACCTCAGCCAGGCCCTCAAGAAGTGATTTCAGATGTTGTGGAAACTAAAGGAGTGAGTTGCTCTCAAATGGCAGGGACAGGAGCTCCTTCCCCTCAGTCACCTCTTGTTTTTGTGGGACAAAGCCTGGTGCTCCCATCAGTTCTTGGTGGTGACAGCTCCTGCCCTGCCTTAGGCCGAGCTGAGTGTCCAAGCCACCCACAAGATGCGGCCCCAACCCTAATGGGGACATCGTGTTGCTGTGATCTCCTCAGTCTCTTTATTTCAGCAGTTTAGGAGGTAAAACCAAGGATCTGTGCAAATATCTGGCAAGAAACAAGGGATTTATAAACCGGTGGCAGACAAGAATTCCTGTTTGCTGTTCCCTGGTGTCCCTGCATTGTCAGCTCCGGGGTGGAGATGCTGCTGCTGGACCACACCTGAGCCTTGAGAATCAAAGCTGCTAAAGGGACACAGACCTGCGGAAGGGGTGAATTTGAGCTTGCCAGGGCTAATTTTAGCACGAGGCAGCCTTACATCATTTTCCTCAGTGCTGGCAACATCCAAAAAAAAATTAAAATAAAATCAAGCCCAGATTAAAATCGCCCAATTACTACCGCGCAGCAAATAAAAACCCTCGCCAGAGATGTAATCTATTGTGCCATTAAATCCCGGTACCACACAAAGCCCCGGTCCCAGATACCATCTCCGAGGTGGATGCCGCACACAATAGCCCATCTAAAAGCAATTACTGGCATTGTTTAAGGAGTTAAACTGGGTTTGTTTAAGGCGTTAAGCTGGGTTTGTTTAAGGCGTTAAACTGGATTTGTTTAAGGAATTAAACTGGGTTTGTCTGACATTCCAGAGGGGCTGAGGTGCGGAAAGAGCCCGGGTGGTGCCTTTCGCTTCCAGGGGCTGCTCTGCCTTCAGCGCCACTTCATGAATCAGAAAATGAGGACGGAATAGAAGAGGTGGGATGTGCGACAGGAGCTGGGCATGGGCTGCGGAATTGCCCCGGAGCAAGGGAATGACTCAAACAGGGCTCACAGCACGGCCAGGCTGAGGGGAGCGAGCGGTGGGAGGGTGGAGAGGGAATTCTGCCTGTTGGACACCTCACCCGGACACCTTCGTGCTTCCCACCCTTCTTGCGACCAGACTCGGCCCCCAATTAAGCAAATGAGGTGATCGTAATCAATTAAACAACAGTCTTTGTATGGTCTGGGAGTGGCTGTGTCCAGGATTCTCAGTGTGATGGTTTTTCTCAAACCCAGTCACTTCTAAAGGATCCTCCTGTCCCCCAAATCTTGCAGAACTCAGCCAGTGACTTTCTTTTAGGGCATCCATTCACTTCCATGCTCAGAGCAAAATCCCCGTGACAATTCCTACTGGAATTGTCCAGTGCCTGTGTAAAATGGGAGGACTGAGGGTTCAGCCAAGCAGAGTTGAGGCAAGCCTGGGAGTAACCTAAGGCCCTTTGGAACTGTGATTTTCTTTTTCCAGCAAGGTTTTCAGGGAAAGGATGGGATCTTTTATGTTATAGCCACAGAAAGAAACAAACTTTTTAGGACTCTCTTGTGAAGTTGCTCAAAAAGCGCTGACAGCAGTGGATGCCCTCTTAACATGCCTGGAGGAATAAGGAATTGCTGCTTGTGCTTCATTGAGGGAAAACAGAAAATCATGGGCACAACGACTGCAAAGGTCCATGGGATCCAGCAGGAAAAGGTGATTAAACCAAATTCAACCCCCTTGGGTTTGCCCCAGAGGAAGAACATCCCTGCAGCACCCACCACGGCCATCCCACCCTGCAGCAATTCCTCCTCAATCCATCCCCTCGCAGCTGAGGCAAAGCTCAGCAGCCACTCAGCTATTTTGGGTTTGATACGAGGCAGATTTGATAAGAAAGCTCTCAGGAAAAACCGAATTTCCTCTTGGACTCGGCAGAACTGGGCACATATTCCGGCACACGGAGTTCCTTTTCCTACAAGCTCATGCAGCAGCCTTCTAAAATTAGGAGTGAGGTGGAGATCTGCCCTCCTTGTTCACAGAACCAGTGTCCTCAGCTCCAGAACTCACCTTTGGGGCACAGCAGACCCTCCTGGATGGAGAGGTGGAGAGGGCAGAGCTCCTTGTGCTGTTTCCATGGAATATCTCCTGTATCCATGGCCATTATTTATGGGAGTCAGAGCTTTACACCACCGGAGGTGCCACACAATTTGCCTCCTGCTTAATGACACTGAGAATTGTCTGAGCAGCTCAGGACCCCGGGAAAAAGGCAGGGAAAAGGTTTTAAACCAGAAGGCACCTTCAATCCAGCCAAAATTCAGTGCATTTGTCTCGGAATCAGCCTTGGCCTCACACCATGAGTGTGCACCTCCAGCCCAGGCTCCCGGGAACTTATGGCCACATTTAGGTGACCTCATGTGGCCCCACTGCAGCTGGCTGGTGTCCCCTGTGACCTGCTGGTGGGGGTGATGGAGCAGAAGCCACTCAAAAAACCCCCACGTGTGGCAAACTCCCTCTCTGCAGCCTCCCAGGAAACCAGATCTGGGACAGGGCAGGAGAGCTCTGCTGGCACCACGGGCTCAGGGGGCACTGGCAGGATCAAGCTGAAGTGGGAGGTGTGGGCTGGAGACAGCGATCTCCTGTGCTTGTGAAAACCATGTTCAGTCATGGGAAAAGCAGCGAGGAGGAGAAAAAAGTGGCGATAAGCATCTTTTATCTGCGGCTGTCGCTCCGCTGCTCTCTCCTGCTTCCTCTGCTGCCCTCGTGTTGTGTCCAGGGTTGATTTACGGACCAGCAGCTCAGTCTTTGGCCCAGGGATGATGAATCCCTGGTGCTCAGCTGTTCCAGCCCTGTCATGTTCCACACAGACGCCTCACTTCTCACCGGGGTCATCGCTCGTGTCCAGCGGTTTCCTTTTCCCTCGGTCTGGGCTGAAACACAGTAATTGCTTCCCTGCAGGTGCTGGGACTGCAGGGGTTAAAAGCTGGGGTCTCCCACACCCAGATACCCTGGAGATGCACGGGGAGGAGCAGAGCATCCTCCAGCCCTGCTGCACAAGCTCCTGCTTTGCTCAGTTTCCCTTCCCTCGGGTGGGGACAGTGGCACGTGTGGGAGCTTTAGGGAAGCTCCAGGGTCAGGCAGGAGCTGTCCCAGGCACTTCACACCATCCTGCAGCCCCCAGAGTGCAGCAGAACCCCTTCTGCAGGGCACAGGGTGGGCACCGTCCCTGGGGGCAGAGGTGGAAGCATCACCCCCTTCCAACGAGGCAGGAGTGTCTCTGTCCCTTCTACTGTCCCTCCTGACACAGGTGAGTGCAAAGGGAGCCCTGGGCTTTCCTCCTGCTCCTGGAGCAAGGGGACAGCCCAGAGCTCCCTCCTGGCCATTCAGGGAGCTCTAGAGAGAAATGAGCCAATAAAAACCCCACTTTATCACTCAAACCCTATTTCTGATTGCACCGTTCTTCCAACAAGGGTAAAGGAGAGATTAACGGGGAGCAGAGAGTCAGGGCTGGCTCCCTCTCATGGCTTGGAGGCAAGAGAGGAAATGAGGAGCCAGGAGGCTGCACTCTGCTCCCCCAAAAAACCTGCCCAGAGCACCATGACCTGACCCTGCCAGGCTGTTCTGAAGCAGGAGCTTGAGGGAGCCTAAAGAATCATGGAATGGGTTGGGAGGGACCTTAAAGATGATTTAATTCCGCCCCTGCCATGGGCAGGGACACCTCCCACTGTCCCAGGCTGCTTCAAGCCCCATCCAACCTGGCCTTGGGCACTGCCAGGGATCCAGGGGCAGCCCCAGCTGCTCTGGGCACCCCGTGCCAGGGCCTGCCCACCCTCCCAGGGAACAATTCCTTCCCCATATCCCATCCATCCCTACCCTCTGGCAGTTTGAAGCCATTCCCTGTGTCCCATCTCTCCAGGCTCTTGTCAATAGTCCCTCTCCATTTTCCTGTAGGTTCCCTCCGGCACTGGAAGGCTGCAATTACATCCCCAGAAGAAGGCACAGGTGACCCACACAAAGCGTCCCCGTCCCTCCTGACAGCCACACCCGGCACATCCAGAGGAATGCAGCCGGGAAAAGAGGGGAAACAGAGGGAATCCCAGCTGCCAGGTTGTCCAAAGGGTGCCCGGGTGTAGCTTGGGATGGGCAGCAGGGGCTGGTGCGAGCCGGCAGCCGGAGGAGGAGCGATCCCTCCCCGCTCTCCGCATCCCGCCGCTGCCTCCTCACACCCTCCCCGCGGCGACACCACTTCCCTGCAAGGAATTGCACAAATTCCTCTGCCGCCGAACACTGTTTTTGTTGAGGATTGCCACTTCCGAGCGCTTGCCAAGAGCGTGATCTGGCCAGGCTGCTTAACTCCAGAGTGTTTGTGATAAACATCTGGGCAGGCAGGGTTTAAGGAGCTGCCAGCATCCAGCTCCTCACAGTCCTCAGGAAAGTCTTCCATGCCCCAAAGCCCGGCTGTTTATTCCAATTAATGTCAGTTGGGCTGATAAAAGTGATTATTTCTCTCTGCCAGCCCTGCTTTCTCATTGATCCCACAGGCTGCTCTTCAAATGCCACTCAGCGAGGAGGGAGCACACATCCAATTATGAAAAGGGAAAAGATCAGCGTGATGACAAAGCACCAGTGGGGCATGAAACAAATGAGCTGTGTCTGGTTTTGACACCTTCCAAGCCCAAGAAACCCAGAAGGAGGCATTTGGGGTTTTCCCTCCCCCCCAAAAAATTCAAACTGAACTGTGTTCATAACATCTCTGAGGTTTGGTGTTGTGTTTGTTCAAAGAAGAAGCCTTGAAGCTGCTGGACATCTAATAATTACTCAAAAGCACAGGTAAAGTCATGCAAACCTCAAGAGCAAGTCAGACTTGGGGTGATGGAATTTATTTTCATGTGAGGCAAATTCCTGCCTTTTTTTTGGAACCTGTGGTCACTTGTCCCACTCGGTGTGGGCCACAGCTGTGTAGTCAAAGGCAAAAATCGGCTCAAGGCATGGGCCCACTCTGCCACACCTAAAAGGTGAACAAAGATTGCCAAAGAGGAAATCGAAGGAGAAAATCGAGGAACGAAAATCAGCATTGCTCTGCTTCCTCCAGCACGGCCTCTTAACCAAAGCCCAGGCTGAGGTTTCTTCGAACAGAGCACAGCAAAGACAAAATATTGAGCTGCAAGCAGGGTTGGCTCATCCCTGCACCCTGGGCCACAGATTTACAGAGTCCTGCAGCAGCCTCTGGAGAGGGATTGCCAGAGACAGGGATTCCTGGATAAAACACTTGTTGCAAAACAGAGAATTCGGCTTTGTCTCTCTCAGAGCTGGGTTTCCCACCACATCCCCAAATCTGCTTCTCTTCCTGGCAGGGCCCAGTGCTTCCCGCAAGGCTGAACTTCTGTGGGATGAACATCCGTACCTTTATTAGGATTGGGGATTTAAATCTTTTGGAGTGCTCGGATTTGGTGTCAGAATACTCAGAAGCAGCCCAGCAAACTCACCTGGTCACTAGCTGATGTCTCAGGTGCCTCCTAGAGCTGTCACACCAGCTCTTACAAAAAAAAGGGGGAACAGGGAGCTGAGATAAGGTGTAGCTCCCACACCTTCTGCTTTTCCTTCTGCTTCTGCTCTGTGCTCCCACTGCTGCATCTCCTCTGTGCCCCTGCTCTTCCAGAAGCTTTTGGCCGTGTTTTCCCTGCAAAGTGAGCGCTGCTGGCCTGGGGCAGAGGGAGGGAGTGGATATTGCACCCAGCCAGGGCTCTCTGAGCCCCTGTGGGTCACAGCCCTGCCCGGGTGAGGTCTGTGAAAGCCTCGGTGCCACAAACTGAATCCAGCAGGTCCCAGCTGTACCTGGGTGTGTGTGCAGGGGATGGCCCCATTTATCTCATTTATCTTCTGGGCAGGGGAAGCTCCAGGTAATTAGCTCAGGTCATTAGCTCCTCCCAGCGCCCCTGCTTTCCCAGATGTCTGCAGTGGGAGGGGGTGACTTCTGGATCTTCTGTTCCCTGTCTCTTCATTTTTAAACCTCTGAGGTGTGTGGATGCAGAGGGGGAGTGTGGAAAGAGCAGGGAAGCCGCCGGTTCCGGGAGGTCCCTGCCGAGACAGACACTTCATACCACTGAAACTGCCTTTAATGTCATTTCCTGATTCTCATCTGCCCCTCTGCTTTAAACCACAAAACTTCCTCCCTTCTCTATAAATAGCCCCAGCACAGCGGACATGGACACCCAGCGGGCCGTGCTGTGGGGACATTGGGGTCAAGACTGCAAAAAGTGGGAAACCTGGCCCTGGCACCACAGTACTGCAGGAAAAATGAGGCACAATCATTCAAACCCATCAGATTCCAAGAGCTGATGAGTTTCAGATAAGATTCAACATCAATAAGTGTTTAATTGCTGACAAAGGCAGGTGTCTGGCACTGCCTGTGCCATGGGAGGGCCAAAGTGCTGCATCCAACCAGGGACCGACCTGCAGCTGCTGCTGGTGGCATTGGGGCAATCTGGGCAAAAACGAGTCTTTATTTTCCCCCTTTCTGTGGCACAGGGAAGTTTTAGAACCACAGCGTTCAGCTGTCACCTCTGAAAGCCCCCGGGGCCAGCAGAGTGAGATGTGTCTCTGGGAGAGCGGCGTTGGTTCAGAGTGACGGCAGAAATGAAACTCCAGAGGCAGCATTATCTCCTGTCAGGCTAAGAGGAAGTTTTCAGGATTCCTTCGCCCTTATTTAGCAAATTTGTTTGTTTTGGAGGGAAATATTTGTGATAGTGCCTGGCTCTGACCACATGCCTGGCTGCAGCATGGCCGGCCACAGTGTCCAGTGGTCACTCCCTGCCTGGTCAGTGCTCCCTGGAGTGAGGGGCGTCTCTATCCTTGACCAGCTCTGAGATTTCTGTGGCTCCCGCACTTGGATGCACCCACTGGGGTGCAGCAACAGCACCGAGCTGGGGACTGACAGGGATGGGGACCTGGGTGACATCCTGTCACGAGTTGTCACCAACGAGGATGGGCTGCCAGGGGTTCTCCAGTGCCAGGAGCCCCAGAGTCCTCAGGATTTTCCCGGTGCCGTGTGTCCTGGTGGCAACCAGGGAGCACACAGGATGCGTGGGTGAGGTGGGAACTCTCCGCGCAGGCAGCGTGGGGACATTTGTGACACAGGGCGCGCACGTGGGGCACTGCAGGCAGAGGCCAGGCGGACACGGCGGTGCGTGGAAAGCACAGGGTCACGCCGGGGCGGGGGAACAGGAGGGGGCACACACGGAGCAGGGAGAGCCCACGGTGCGGGGACACGGCGGGGACGCGGCGCGCGGGGCGGGGACGCGCGTGGGGCAGGCGGGGGTGGCCGCGGGGTGCGGGGGGGCTCGGGGTGCGGTGCCGGCTGCCATTGGCTGCGGCGGGCTGATGTCACGGGCTGCTGTCACTTAAAAGCTCCGCGGCGCCTAACGGGCTGGGACACGGGCTGGGACACGGGCTGGGACACTGCCGGGACACTGCCGGGACGGGACGGGACGGGAGCGGAGCGGTGCCAGGTGCGCGCAGCCGAGCGGCCCCGCACCTGCCCCGCACCTGTCCCGTATGCGCGGCCCCCGGAGCGGCGCCGCGGCTGCCGAGCCCTGAGCAGAGCCGAGCCCCCCCCGCCGCCCCCGGGGCTGCCGCCGGGCCATGGCCGCGGCGGGGACAGAGCTGCCCGGCGGCAACGCCAGCGCCAACCAGAGCGCCGCCGACCCCACGGTGTCGCGGGACGTGTGGGTGGTGGGCATGGGCATCCTCATGTCGGTGATCGTGCTGGCCATCGTCTTCGGCAACGTGCTGGTGATCACGGCCATCGCCCGCTTCCAGCGCCTGCAGACTGTCACCAACTACTTCATCACCTCGCTGGCCTGCGCCGACCTGGTCATGGGGCTGGCCGTGGTGCCCTTCGGGGCCTGCCACATCATCATGGAGATGTGGAAGTTTGGGAACTTCTGGTGTGAGTTCTGGACCTCTCTGGACGTGCTGTGTGTCACGGCCAGCATCGAGACCCTGTGCGTCATCGCCGTGGACCGGTACTTTGCCATCACCTCCCCGTTCAAGTACCAGAGCCTGCTGACCAAGGGCAAGGCGCGCGTGGTCATCCTGGTGGTGTGGGTGGTCTCGGCCCTGACCTCCTTCCTGCCCATCCAGATGCACTGGTACCGGGCAGACCACGAGGACGCCATCCGGTGCTACGAGAACGAGATGTGCTGTGACTTTTTCACCAACCAAGCCTACGCCATCGCCTCCTCCATCATCTCCTTCTACCTGCCCCTCGTCGTCATGGTCTTCGTGTACGCCAGGGTCTTCCAGGTGGCCAAGAAGCAGCTGCAGAAGATAGACAGGAGCGAGGGGAGGTTTCACACCCAGAACAAGGAGCAGGAGCAGAAAGGGGGAGCCGGGCACCGCCGCTCCTCCAAGTTCTTCTTGAAGGAGCACAAGGCCCTCAAAACCCTGGGCATCATCATGGGCACCTTCACGCTGTGCTGGCTGCCCTTCTTCATCGTCAACATCGTGCACGTCATCCAGGACAACATCATTCCCAAGTACGTGTACATCCTCCTGAACTGGCTGGGCTACGTCAACTCTGCCTTCAACCCCCTGATCTACTGCCGGAGCCCCGACTTCAGGTACGCCTTCCAGGAGCTGCTGTGCCTGCGCAGGTCCGCCCTGAAGATGTACGCGAACGGCTACTCCAACAGCAACGGCAGGAGCGACTTCAACGAGGAGGACCACGGCTACCCCCTGGCCACGGATAAAACCTGCGACTTGCTCTGCGAGGAGGGCTCCTTCCCTCACCCCGAGGACTTTTTGCACGGCAAAGGTACTGTGCCCGGCGGGGCGGGTGCTGGGGGCTCCGGCGCGGCACGCGGGGGTGGCACAGAGGAGCCTTTCCAAGGAGAATCAAGCTCCTTTTATAACAACAGTGATTCTCTTCTAGAGAGCGCCTGAAACCTAATGGCTGCAGGAAACCCCAAACTCAAACTCTCTGCAAAGCGGGGCCGGCCCCGGGCAGGCGGAGGGGCTGCCGGCAGCCCCCCTGGTTCGGGGGTGGGGGATGCGAGGCTGTGCAGAATGCTCGTCCCTGGAGGGACTTCCTGGCCGTGGCCGGGACTGAACTACCTCATGACCTTGCTGGGAGCTGGGAGCGGGGCTGGACCCCCCCTGCACCGGTGGCAGCCCCGCGGGACTGCTCCCGGTCCCTTCTTCACAACGCAGCTGGCGGCCGTGGGGGTGGCAGGACACCTGGGGCGGGGGCGGTAGGATTGTCCAGCCCAGGGGACGGCGCGGAGGTGGCATTGTGCGACAAAACTGCGGGGAAGGGATGCAGGGAGCGGGGCTGAGCGCGGCTCGGCAGGCTCGGGGCCGCTGCCGGCGCTGGGTCAGTTTGATCACCGCCCAGGAACTGCGAGCGCTTCGCGGGGTTTTGTTTTGCCGAGTGCTACGGGGACTTTCTGCAGGAAAAAAAAAAAAAAAAAAAGAAATAAACGGAGCGTTTGCCTAGAATGTGAGCCTGTGCCTAGAATGTGAGCCTGTGCCTGCGGGACTCAGGAATGTGGCACTGGGAAGTCGGGTGACACGCGGCGACAATCACAGCCCAGCGCTTTGCGGCCAAGCAAAAGCTTGTAAAGCGCCCGGTTTGTTTAACTCCAGGGCTCGGATGACAGCGAGCCGGGGAGGTGGGAGGGGAGGAGGTTTGGATTTTCCATGGCACCTTGGAAGCGCAGCTCCGGCCGCGGGACGGCTGCAGGTCGCTTGCGGTGCGTGCGGAGGGGTTTCTGCCCCGTGTGCCAGGCTCTGCCAGGCGTCCCCGGGCACGACAGGGCTGCCTCTCCGGGGACAGGACGGTCCCTGGCTGGAGGGGAGCGGCGATTTGGGCTGGGGGCGCAACCCGCTGCGACAGGCTGGACCCGCGGCCGGGAGGATGTGCAAGTGCGCGGTTCTTTCAAGAATACTTGGGAAAGGTGCAGGAAAAGCCGCTCCCGGGACCTGCCGGTGCTCCGGGGGCCGCGGTGTCCCGGGGGATGCTCGGGAGCCACGGGGGTGTTGGTGGCGTTGTCGCTGGGGCCGTGCCGTGGTCAGTTCGGGGGTGTGGGGGTCGCTGGGTGCCCGGCAGGGCTGGATGGGTTGTGGGTGGTGGGTGAGCAGCCCGGAGCCGAGTCCCGATGGAGGAGGAGGAGGCAGAGGGGCTTTCGGGCAGCGCCGTGCCCCGTCCCGGAGGGGCCGTGCTGGGATGGGGGTGGAGCGGGGTTTCGGGTTACCGACACCTCCCGGCAGTCCCCGTGTGGCCTCGGCTCTCCTGGCTGCTCTCGGGACCTGCCCCGAGCTCCGGTGCCGGCAGGGCTGGAGGGGAATTCCCCCGGATGGGCAGGGAGCAGGGAGGGTGTCACTGCTGCTGCTCTCTGCTGCTGCTGCTGCGAGGTGTGGGGACAAACTCCTCGAGCCCTCACACCCCTCAGGGTAAAACCCAAGGCTTTGGGAACTCCTACTGCTCCTTTTGTTCTTTCCCAAAGCGGTCCTGATGGAGAAGGGTGCTGGGAAGGAGGAGCAGCTGTAGGAGCCCTCTCCTCTAACCCTGTTGCTGACCCGGCTCCTCTTGTCACCTTCGCAGCTCAGCACTGCAGCAGGGGCAGGGAACGTGGCTGAGAGCCCTTCCCTCATCTTCTGTCTGCCTGTGCCCTCACCAGCAGTGCCCCAAGGCCTCGGAGTGTGAGGCAAAGGAAGGGTGTGGTGAGACGGTGACACTTTGTGGCGTGAGAGGCCGCAGGGCAGCCCCTCAGATAAACATTAACAGGCTGCTGAGCACCGGGCACCCGGGGCCGGAGCGGGGCTGGCAGTCAGGTGCTCTTTGCTTCGTGTTGCACAAGCGCTGAGAGGTGAGAGGCTGTGGGGTGGTGTGGAGTCGGTGTAGGTGCACACTCGGTGTAGGTGCACACTCGGTGTAGGTGCACACTCGGTGTAGGAGCACACTCGGTGTAGGTACTCACTGCAGATGCAGTGTAGCTCATTGCAGGCTGTGATTATTAAATAGCATTCAGGGGAAATGAGAATTAACCTTTGATTGCAGAGATCAATATCTCCTGCTTGTTTTATCTCCTGTATTTTGGCTCTCGCCAGGCACCTCTATTCTGTGATGCCCAGTGCACTGTGGGTTTGAGGGTAGCAAGGGCACAGAGGGACAAGGTGTCCCACAGTGATGGGGTCAGGCCAGCCCCCCCAGCAGGCTCAAATTCTCACCAGTTTGAGGCAGGACCCTCTGGCACAGAGAATTCCCATGCCCACATCTCTGTTGTGGTTTGTATTTTCACTGTGATTAATTATTTGGCATTTCGGTAGCACTCGTGGAGCAGGATTTGTTGTCCAAATAATCGCTCTGTTTTTTTGGCTGCCTCTTCTTACTTCAGATATTGTGGCTGTGGGTAGCCAAAGCTGAGAGTTGAGCAAGTGATTATTTACAGAAGCACTCCAGCATCCAGAGCATGTGGACGTGGAAGGGACAGGGAATTTTGGGCTGTTTGCACTGGACAAATGACCTCGGTACTGCAAAGCTCAGCTGCAGTGTCAGGAAGCCTTTGCAGTGGAGTCTGAGAGCTGAAGAACTGATTTCTTTCCTCTAAGGCAATGTTGGTAAAACTGGTGAAGTAGAAACTGTGCTGTTCTGGGGGAAGCTGGAATCAACAGAGAGAAATACTGGAGGAAAAAATATTCTGGCACCACCAAAGCCAAACCTTTCCATGGTTGGAAAGAAAAAGCTTTGTCCTGCTAAAATATTTTATATTAAAAAGATAGTTTTAGAGACAAGTTAAAAAATGGAGCATTGAAGTCAGGAGTCGCTGTTTAAACTGGATTTTAGGATTTTACATTGGCAGAGAGTTGGCTCAGCTTAAACACATCTGACAAAACACACGGCGGTGATTTCATCCGAGGGAAATCAGTGACAGATATTAAATTCTTCCTGCAAACAGAGCAGGCCAAAGCAAATGCTGTGCTGCTGGCTTGTACCTCCTGCCACTGCCACAGAGGTGGGGACACAGAGGGGACACAACCCCCAGGTGCTGGTGTGCAGCCAGCTGGAGCTTGGCCCTACACCCACTGCTTTTATCCACTTCGGCCAAACAGATTGGTTTTGTTTTTCTTGGTGGAGTGAACGTCACAAACACGGCTTTGGTGTTGTTACAAAATACTGCCCTCGCTGTGGGTCACGCTTGGGATCGGGGCAGCTGCAGTTCCCACATCAGGGGTGTCTTGGCTTCCTCCCCCAGCACAGGAAGCTGCTGGGTTATGCCAATCCTTTGCCTCTTGGGAGAATTCCTGGACAGCTTTGGCTGTCTGGGCAGCCAGGGCTGGAAACGCTGCTTGCTGTGGCGCTGGGGAGATGTGGAAGTGAACAGGGGAGCTGGCAGAGGGAAAAGGGTCTGGGTGCAGATCCCCACCTGGAAGTGTGGCTTGAGCTCCTTTTGAGGACTGGCTGTTCCCAAAGTGCCTCAAATCCCAAATTGTTCAGCAGTTCCTGAAGTCCAGCGTTGCCCGTGGGTGCATCTTGCACTGGCCTGGGATGTCAGGGCTGTGCCTGTCCCAGGAGCTGGGCCCCACCCTGGGGTTCAGGTGAAGGTGAGGCCCCAGCACAGCAGAGAGGGAGGGCAGAGATACCAGTTATTAAATGCCCCCAAGTGTTTGAGAATCAGCCAGGGATTAGGAGTGTGGAAAGGAGAGCCCGCAGAGGGAGCGGGTGTGTGAGCAGCACCCAGCGTGCTCCTCCTCAGCTCTGGCCCCTCACAACTGCTGGGCTTTGCAGAGCTTGTTACAGGGGTTATTTACTATAAGAGTCGTGTTCGTGCCACCCCAGGAGGGCACTGCCAGGCTGGCTGGCAGTAAACAGCAGCCTGGACTTTATCTCCAGCATCTCTTGCCCTTCTGGGATAGAATCACAGACTCTTTTAGGCTGGAAAAGGCCTTGAAGGTCGAGTCCAACGTTAACCCTTTGCAGAGCTGTCCTACCCTCCAGCAAGCCGACATTCTCCTCCAATTTAGTGTCATCTATGAACTTAATGAGGATGTACTCAATCCCCTTGTCCAGATCATTGATGAAGATGTTAAACAAGACTGGCCCCAACACTGAGCCCTGGAGACACCACTGGTGACTGGCCACCAGCTGGATTTATCCCATTCCTCAGCACTCTCTGGGCTTTTAACCCAGTCAGGTTTATCCCAGTGAAGAATGGACCCATCCAAGTTAAAGTTTCTCCAGGAGAATGCTGTGGGAAACAGTGTCAAAGCTTAATTAAAGTCCAGGTAGGCATCATCCACAGGCTTTTCCTCATTCACGGAGTGGTCATCCTGCCACAGGTGACCAGGTCCCTGTTTTCCAGCCCAGGGGGTACCTGGAGGACAACTGGTCTTATTCCAAAAGACCAGGAAGGCCTTGAGTACCTCAACCTCTCCCTCATCCTTTGTGTTTCCCCAACAAAGGATGGAGGTTCCCCTTAGCCCTCCTTCTCTTGCTGATGTATTTATAGGAACATTTTTAATTGTCTTTTCTGGCAGCAGCCAGGTTAAATTCTAGCTGGGTTTTGGTGCCTCTAACTTTTCTCCCTGCATCACCTCCCTGCATCCTTGTTGTCCTGAGTTTCCTGCCCCTTTTCCAAAGGCCCTAGACTCTCCTTTTTTCCCTGAATTCCAGACAAAACTCTCTGTCCTGCCAGCCTTGTTTTTTCCCCTGCCGGCTCATCCAGCACACCAGCACAGCCTGCTCCTACACCTTTAATTCCAGCTCCTGCTGCCGGGAGTCTCAAACCTCCCCCCAGACTGAGGGAAGGGCTCTGTCCCTCCCTTTGCCAGCCCTCTGCCTCCCGGTGTTTATTTTCCCTGGGAGATGAATCCATTTCCCAAGGAGATGGGTTTATGAGCACTCTCATTCCTCTGGCAGGAGGGAGCATGGCCTGCCCTGCCTGTTCCCTTCTCTGCTCTCTGTCAAAGTGCCACCCTAAAAGCAGCAGGGAAGCTGAGGTTTCCTGACCAGGCAGTGCCTGGCAGTGTCCCTGGGCTGTGGGGACGGAAGGGGCACGGGGGGAAGGTGCTGCTGCTCTTGTCACAGCGTTCCCCCCGTGTTCCCCTCCCCAGCTGCTGGGGCAGCCCCTTGGCTGACCCCACTGTTTGGTAACTCCTCGGTCTGCAGTGGGATCGGGGCCCAGAGCGGTTCTGCAGGTTCAGGGGAGCACAGGCTCTTGTGAAAGCTGGCCTGGCCTGGCTGTTGCTGTCGGCAGACAGGCAGTGCCACTCCAGGCTCCCTGAGACCGGTGTTTCGCAAGACGAGGGCTCCTTTCCTCACTGTTGTCACACTCCGCTTGGTTTCTCAGCTCCGCGGCCACCTCGGCACCTCCTCCCTGTGCAAAAATCTCTTCCAGCGTGAAAGCTCGGCTGTCTCTAAAACTCCGACCCAGCAGCCCCAGCATTTCCCCCCCTTGTTACACTTTTATTGGAGCTCTTCTGCAAGCAAACGTGAGCGCTAATCTCCCTTGCTGGGGGCAAAGAGAGCATTTTGCAATGAACACACAGCCCGGGCTGTGAGGATGCTCTCACTTGGCCACACCCTCTCATCAACACATTTCTATGGGGCACCAGCTGCCCCCACAGCAGCCTGGAGGTGCTTTCTGTCATATTCCAGAGCGGGTCAGGAATATCCCAGCAGCACTGGCTCCTGGAGATGCTGTTCCTACAGCTGGTGGCACGGGCAGACCCTGTGGAACAACCTCTCTCTGTCGTACCCTCGTGTTTGCCTGGCACGAACAAAGCCCAGCCAGCTCAGTTGGGGTTTTAGGGACACAGCCTGGGTCCAGCCGGAGATGGAAACGGGAGTTTCCACAGCTTGGAAGGAGGTTCTCTCTCCTGGAGTGTTGTAAGAGCAGGACACAACCCCGATACCCCTGGATCGGGCAGTTGGAATTGCTGTGGGTAAAGGTGCTGAATTAAGCACAATATTTAAGGGGGCACCGAGCTTTTCCAAACTTTCACATGAAAAAAAGTGGATTTGCTGCTCCTCTGTGCGTGACATTTCAGTTTTCCCATTTTCCCTATGGAAAGGAGCATCCAGCTGAATTTCTGTGCAATATTGCCAGTGCCAGTGGGAGAGGATTGGGAAATATTTCCTTGTTTCCTGTCCTTGGTAGGTTGTTTTTGCACAAGTGCATACATAGATACGTGTGTGTGTCCATTGTCTGTGCACAGCAGTACGTAGATCTGTACATAAACAGGGAAGTGGAAAGGCTTTGCTGTGCCAGCTAAATGCAGAGATGAAGATCTGTATGTTCAAAACTCGGAGTATTTATTGCAGCTCCTACTGACTGACGTGTTTAAATAAAGAGGGTTTATGGGGTTTACGCTCTAGTCAAGTGTCCGTGCTTAAAGCCATTTCTCCCATGTTTTCCAGCGTTTTCCCAGTGAATCCTTCAGGGCTCATTAAAGAAAACCAACGCCTCAAGGAGCAGGGAGGAAACACAGTGTGGATAAAAATGCCATGAATTTATGCAGTGCTTTGAGCCCTGGCAATGGGGACGGGGTTGTAGGTGCTCAGCACTCTCTGGTTTTCCCCTCTCCCATCAGGATCTGTAGACAGGGTTTAAAACCCCACCTGCTTCTCTGTTTGGACTGGCAACAGTGGCAGCCTTGGATGGCTCCTGTGCTCCCACAGCAGCACTTCCAGCAGCTGGGAGGGTTTAATCCTCTGTTGCTGGTCACCAGTGCCAGATCCCCTGGGACTGGGAGGGAGCTGCAGCTCCCCCAGCTGTGGGGGCTTGGGGTTTGGGCTGGAAGAAGGTGATGGGGTGACTTGTCCTGCAGGAATGGGGTGGCAGCAGGACGGTGTGGCAGGAGTTAGGACTTTTTTAGGATTAAAAAGCTCATGGAGGTGTTTCCTTGGATAAACATCCACTCTCCTGGCCTGTCCTCTGTTAACTGTTGTCCTGATGTCCCTCTTGCTTCAGGTGGGGCTGAGGAAAGACCATGAGTGATGCAAAGCAGGATCGCAGCCCAGCATGTTGCAATGACAAGGATTTTGTGCCCTTTGTGCCACCTAAGCCCACGGTGGAAGCCTTGGCAGCAGAGGCCACTGTGTGCCTGGCACATTGCAAGGCTTCTCCTTTCCACAAAGAACAGCAGGGAATTGGTGTGCAGCTCGGACAGGGGGAGATTGCACCAGGCACTTCCAAAACACATCAGATGCCCAAAGTATAATAATTTGTGCTTTCCAGGTTTAGAGAGCCCCAGCCATCGCTGACTGCAGGAGGGAAAAATCAACCAGACCTTCGGCATCTGTGGGGGAGCAGCAGCTGCCACCCGTCTTCCCCTGTTCCTGTTAAAACAGGACATTCCTGCAGGGGACGTTCCACATCCCATCCTGGAATGGTGGCTGGTCTTAAGAGGTGCTCAGAGCCAGTCCTGGTTTCCCAGCACGAGGTGATTGCCTCGAGGATCCCAGCTGGCTCTGGTCCTCCAGGAATGCCAAAGGAAAGGCTTTGGGGAGCCACAGTGGCCACTGGCAGAGCCTGAGGGCTCACAGACACAATTCCACAGGCACAGAAGTCACAGCAGGGGGATCTCCCAGCCCTAAAAACCGTCCCTCAGCAATCCAGGGAGATTCAGGCTCTGCTGCCTCAGCCCAGGCCTGAGAAATGCATAAACAGCCAAGTGGCCTCTGGCAAGGCCCTTCCAAGTCCTTTTTCCCTCACGTAAATATTTTTTCCTCTTAAGTGTATGCAAGTGTGAAAAACCTCTCCTTAATCTTTTTTTTTTTTTTTTTTACCTCTCTGGCTGAAGGAAATGCTTGTTCATCCCTGGGTGGGAACAGCTTCATCTTGAAATGTTGCAGCTGAAGAGCCACGCTGCTGAAAACATTTCTTATCACCCCCCAAAGCCATCCTGCAACCAGATTAAATGATGCCTGTCAGGACATGACCTCCTTGGTGGCTGTTGGATGGAGGTCCCATGGGACAGCAAATTGTGAGGCAGCCTTGAAGAAGTCTTCAGAAGCAGTGCAGAATATCCCTGGGGCTTCAGGATTCCAAAGCCCGAAAGTCCCACCCTGTTGTGTTGGACATGTGAGTGGAAATGTGAGGCAGTTTTTTCTGAGAAAAACTGGAGCCCTAAATCAGTTTCTTGCTGCCTGACCCTGAAATCGAATGTTTTTTTCATATCAGAAGTCATATTTTCTGATAGTTGGTTGTGACAGGAAGTGTGTCTGTATGCAGCAGAGCTGGTGGGAGCCCCAAAATATCTGCAGGAGAGCAGGGTGGGGGAACTGGGTCAGTTCACTGGGGAATCTGTTCTCACTGCTCAGAGCTTTCCTCCCACTCCATTCCCCTCACCTGCTTGGCAAAGGCTGGGATCAGGCTGCCACCCCTCTTTCCCAGCCCTCTGCCAGCTGAGCTCTGTCTCCTGAGGATCAGCAGTTGTTGCTGCTTGTGGTTTCTGAGGCGAAAAGTATCAGTGCCTTGTGCAAGAGAACGATGCTGAGATAAACCTTTATCAGCCTGGCCTGGTGGTGAGGCCTCAGCAGAACCCAAACCCTGCTCTGATGCTCTGCCTTGACATGAGAGTGGCTCGTGACCTTCTTTAGAGAGCCAAGCCAGGCTCATGAGCTCAGGTGCAGCTTTACAGACAAAAAATCCCTTTGGCACAGCACTGAGGCAGAGGGGAGCTGCAGAGGGCAGGGAAAAGGGAGAGCACAGGCACAGAGAGAAGGTTTGTGACTCACAACAACGAGGCCGTTCTCAGTGATGTGATTTGCACAGCTCACTTGGAGCTGGCTCCGTGCTTCCCTGTCCCTCCGGGGCTCCCTGCTGCAGAGAAAGCCCCTTCTTCAAAGGGGATCCTCGGGGTTCCTATTTATAGCAGGGAAAGTGCTCCAGGAGAGTCTCCCAGCCCTGAATGAACATCTCCCCGGGAGCAGGGCAGGCACAGGCTGTTCCCCTGCAGCCCCGGACCCTCCTGCTGACATTTGCCAGGCTGGAAGGGACGCTGGCATCTCCCTGGTGCCACACGAGGTGTGGCAGGGCCAGGAGGAGGCAGGGTCAGGGCCAGGCTGCTCCAGCGGGGCTGCCCGGCCCCTTCCGTGGTGGGAAGCGAGGGGAGCGTGCTGTTCCCAAAAGGAAAGGTCAGAGCTGGGGGTGAGGAGCCTCCAGGGCAGAGCCAGCAGGGCTGGGACTGTGGTTTCGAGGCAGGACTTGGGGATGTTGGCCAGGAGAGGCAGGAATTGTGGCCAGGAGAGACAGAATTAATTGAGGGTGGGCGGAAAGGATTGTTGGTTTGAAGGGAAGCAGGAAGGGCCCTGCAGGAGTGCAGGATGAACAATTCCTACCGGCCTGGAATATCCCCCTGGACCTCAGAGAGACCCAGCATTGCAGCTGCTCAGGTTTGGTCTCAGGCTGGGCTGGCTCCAACCCTCTGATTCCAAAGCTGTGCTAAGGGCTGCAGGATGGGATTTTAGTTCTCCACCGTTACATGGCCCAGCTTTGGGAATTTTCTTTTCCCATATGATTTACAAAACCAGAGGCTTGCAATAAACTCAGACTGGATTCAGGGATGGTTTCTTTCTCTGCCCAAAAATTCCATTTAGCACTCAAAACTTGGGAGGGGAAAGATAATGATAAAACTGGACAACTGTTTTAGGACATGTTTGGACAACTGCAGCTGTCTAAGGAGGCTCCCATCAGTTCTGCCATGAAAGTCAAATCCAGCACTGAGTGGTGATGGAAAAAGAAGGAATCTCTGGAACATTGGTAAAGGGCAAGGTGGAGGCAACCAAATAAGAGAGGCAAAGTGAAATATAGCCCAAGGAGGGTGTAAAAAGATGGGGAAACAATTCAAGATGAGAAATCAGTCCTAGGAGGGAAAATGACTCGAGCACCAGCAGGAAACTCAAGAGGCTGGATCCCCTGGAAAGGGAGGGAGAAGGCAGGAATGGGCTGCAGAAGAGGAAGCAGGGCTGGGAAATGCTGTGAGAGCAGGATCCACACCTCAGTGCAGGATCCACACCTCAGTGCAGGCAGCCTGACCGGTGCCTCTGCCCTCCCACGTTGGCCATTCCCCTGTCTGCTCCGGAGCTTTGTGGGGAGGAAGGTTGCCTCTGGAATGAGCAGTAGCTTTGCTTCCTTCTCAGAGCTGCTCTGCTGCCTGCCAAGGCACGGCTGGGAGGGCGTGGAGCAGGCGTTCCTGTCATTCTGGAGCCGTGGATGCCTTTGGGGTGAGTGTGTGACAGGTATGGAGACAAACCAGGACAGCCGTGCTGCCCCCCTGCACGGGGATGGCCGCGGTGATGAGGAGGTGGGAATGGGGAATCACAGAACCACTGAGGGTTGGGAAAGACCTCTCAGATCATCGAGTCCAACCTTTGACCACTTTGCCAGCCCGAAGAGTTGGATGGGAAATGGGGTTTTCCCAGCTGAAGGGCTGTGGGAAGGGGTTGGGTACCTGGGATGCTGCTGGGCTTTGGCACCAGTGTTGCTCCCAGGAGTTTTGCTGCTCTTAGTTTGCTCTTTATTTATCGCCCTGGGGTGTCTCCACCCCAGTGCCAGGGGAGTTGTCCAAGTGTCCAGCCTAATTTATACTCCCAGAGCTGGGAAGGGGAATGTTGGTTTATTTTTAATGACAATCCCCTCTGCCTTGTGCCATGGGGCTCCAGTTCTGGGAAAAGCAGAGAAAAAACACCCCCAGGCAAATGAAACCATTTTGTTTTTACCTGCAAATGGCATCAAATATGTGCATGATTCGTTTGGAACCAGCTGTGGTTCGTTTGGAAGGGCCAGGTCAGCGTTGTCACCTCTCCTGCTGTGTCCACCCCACTTGTCCCCGTGGTGACCAGGGCTGTGGCCGTGCTGTGTCCAGCGCCCTGGGAACGGGAGCACCACTGTCATTGCCACTTTGCTGAGGTGGTTTATCCTTGGGCAGCCCCAGAGGAGGTGAGGAGTGGCCCAGGGAATTCCAGACTTCCCATGGGAAGGTGGCAACCCACAGGATGGGGACCTGGGCAGGACCGTGGCTGGATTAGGGAGGTGAAGCATGACCCAAATCTGGACAGGAGCTGTCCTGCTGTGCAAGGAGCCCTTGGAACATGGAGATATCTGTCCAATGTCTGTATCCACCCCTCAAAAGCAGCTGCCTGGGTTATGCAGTCCCTGGGTGGAGATGGTGCTGCTGCTGGCACACACACAGGACTTGGTGGTGGCCAGATGTTCCTCCCGGCTTTGTGTGTAATTCCTCAAGACCTCAGTCCTGTGTGAGGCACCAAGGCTTTGGTACGAGGGGCTTGCTGAGCGGCAGGAAGACAGAAATGCAGCGTGAAGGTGTCACCCTGCTCCGAGGTGACAAAGAGCGGGGCCCAGATTAGAAACCAGTGTGTGCCCTGGTGACTCATCGCCCATCCCGGTGCCACCTGCCACTGCCGCCTGCCAGGACCCTGCTGCCCACAAGGGCACTGTCCCCGCTCACATTCCCAGGAGCTGGGAGAGAAGATGCTTCCCAATTACCGCACATTGTCCATCCTTGGCTGCCTCAGCAGGAATCTGAGCCCCAGCCCGGTGCAGATGCACCCAAGGATGAAACCCTTCTCTTTCTTTGCCAGTTTTGAGGGTGTTTGGGAGACACCTCCGTCCAGGTCTTTCAGATCACAGGGGAGACGAGACACCAGAGCTGGATCCCCAAAGGATAAGACACAATCCTTCACTCCAGTCATGCAATCCTTGCCTGGCAGTAGTGGAAAGCCATTTTCTGCTGTATTTTTTCAGTCTTGAGTAATCCTAACCTAGAAGTGACTGCATCCCCTTCGAGCTTATTTCATTAACCTTAAGTACCTGCTAAATTCTCTTCCTCCAGCCGCTGAGGAAACGGGTTGTGTTTGCAGAGAACTTTCTTCCTTCCCCCTCCCCTCCGGCGTGATTCGTCCGAGGGTGCCTCTTTCCATTTCTCGAGGATGCCTCATGTCTCTGTGAGTGGAGAAGCGAGAGGTGATTGCATCAATGCAAACGGGGGCTGATCGTGGCAATTTCGGGACAAATGCTAATTATAGGGACAGCCAAGCTGGGCCCACTCTGGGGCTTCCCACGAGGAAATGCCCTGTGGGTTCAGCCAGGAGTTCCAATTCCTTTTTGTTACAATTAATAACAGAAACGTGCTGATTTCTGGAGGAACCACAGGGATGGTTTATCCTGCTCAGAAGTTGCTTGGAAGTTTTTCAGGCAGTGTCTTTGCAGAAGGAAAGGGGTGTCCACCTCTTCCCTGGATAGATGGGACAAGCCAGAGGGACATCACCTCCTAAACCTGTGTCTCCTGCCCTTGCTCTGCGCTGCTTCTCTCCACAGGAATCCTCACCCCCATCCACGGCTCCCTCGAAGGATGGCGATGGGAATAACGAGCACTTTGTTGTTAATGATAGAGACAATTTAGAGATGAGCTGCTGAGGGATTAAAGGGCTGCTGGACTGGTTTCGGAGGTGAGAATAATGGAGCTGAATAAATGTGTGGAGCTGAATAAATCCCACCCGCTCCTCCTTTCATCTTCCTGACATGGAATCCGTCAACGTTTGACTTCCAGTAATTTATGGAAAGCTCAGTTATCATTCCCAGACCCTTCTTACGGATTTCTGTGCACGGGAACCACTCTCTCATTGCACAGCACAGGGTTTTATTGGCCACTTTATGTGATCCTGAGCCCAGCTCTGTCCTCCTGCCTTCACAGGGAGCCTTGGGACCACCAGGGTGGAGGAACCAGACAATGTCACCCAGCTCTGTAAAAAGCTGGGGTCCTTCAGATTTCAGTGCTGTTATAACTATGAAGGTGATTCAAAATAAAATACACCTGAAACCCTTCCATATCAGGCCCTCCAAGAGCTGTAGGTGAGCTCCTTCAGCTCCTCTCATTCCTGCACAAGTGTTGGGACCATCCATTTCTAAATGGGGTTTCAGGTCACAGCTGGGCCTCTCAATCTTCCTAAACAGGAGGGAAATTGCAGTAAATAAGTGACCAGAATGAAAACCTTGCATCCCCTTAACATCCTGCCCCTGCCATTTCTGCACATTCCTGGACTTTTCCTTCTGCAAGGGGTGTCCGTCTCGTTTCCAGCCCCATCTCTGGGAGTCAGGAGGACAGACAGCGCTTGCTGTCAATGTGCACAACTGGGATTTGCCCTGGAAAGGGTGGATAAGGCAACCCCAAGCTCCTTGGCTGAGGACAGAAGTGCTGCTGCTGACAGGGGCATGGGGGCAGGGCTGCATCCATCAAGTGCAGCGGGTCACCGTGACTGAAACCATGAGATCACCAACGAGCCGAGCTCCACCCCGCAGGAAAATCTTTTTATATCTCCCCACGGCAGATGCCAACCATGTGCTCACTGCCTGCAGAAGGGGCTTGCCAGGGAGCCGAGGAGGGGAGCCCCGCGGGCTGCGCTGCTGTCACCGCTGGGAGCCGGGCTGGGAAAGCGGGTTGTGTTTACCCAGGTGCGATGCCCGCTCCACCCGTGGGTGCCTGGCCCTGCCTGGGTGCTGTCTGAGCTGCAGAGCCTCTGCAGGGCCGTGTTGTGTCTGCCTGTGATAGCATCAGCACCCGCTGCCAGCCCCGCTGCGGCGGCGCCGCTCGGCTTTGGTGAGGGAACCAAAGCTCGCTGTGAACCCGGCTGTGCTGGAGCGTTTGCCACACAGGTTCAGCCCTGTAAGCCCTGGGAGTGTTCACCAGGCCTTGGCACAACTCCTGTGCTCCACCCTTTGATGTGGGTGAGGAGGATCAGGGAAAAATTTCGGGATTTACTCTCATAGAGGAGCAGCTACTGCTGAGCAAGCGATTGCCCAAGGTGATTTTGGGAATGAGATTTAAGCTCTGGAGCGGCTTTGGAAACAGTTAGTGGGGATGTGTTGCACAAGAGGCCAGCTGGGGCTCTGTCCCTCTCCCTGCGCCGTGGAATTGTGCATTTCTGATCTGATCGTCAGTGATTTAATGGGATGGAAGATCCGCAGGATGCCTCAGGAGCAGCGTCCTCCAACATCCAGTGATTTAACCAAAGTGCAGGAATTGCTGCTTATACTCCTCCAGGTTGTCTGTGTGACTCCAGCAGGGATGAAATAGATGGGTCTGCTATGGGGTTGCTTCTGTGGGAAGTGAGAAATGGGGTCAGTTTTAATCCATGAAGTTCCATGAGGAGGGGGTGGGAAGGAGTGCTCATGGATGCTCCTCACTGGGCAGAGAATGAGGGGCATAAAGTCTCCAAAAGAAGATTTTCCTCTTGCCCTCAGGTGGGAGACAGCAGCATGAGCAGGTGGAGAGGATATCCCTGGTTTTGTGGGAGGAGCAAACCCCTGGCTGAGCGCTCATTTACCAGGCGCTATTGGACTTCCTACAATAAAAATCCTTCTGCATTTTCCCCTGACACCGAGACATTTTGCACAAAACAGTCAAACCAACCGCCCCAACTCCATTTGCAAGTTTTCCAAGAAATCCTCGGAGCGGTCGGAGGAAATCAGAGTTCAGAGCTGAATTCCACAAGCGATGACGCCGAGTCTGGGGAAGGATTTGCACTGCTGCAATCCAAATGTCCACAAATGCTTCTACCTTAAAATGTGGGATGTTTTCGGTGTGGATCCCCTCCAGGCAGCCACAGGCACCAGCTGATCCCCCACTTCTGTCAGATCCTTGGCTCTTTCCCGTCTAGAGGATCGTTGGTTGCTATTTTCTTGTGAGGATTTGGTGGTGTCTCCGTGTTTTTTCACATTCCACGACCTCCTGAGCTTGGCACGTGGCAGTGCTCCCACCTCTGTGTTTCACAGGATTGCAGGAACCGGGAGGGAACTCTGGAGATCATCCCAACATCCCACCAGAACCCCCTGCTCGCAGCAGGGCCAGGGAGAGCAGCTTGCTCAGAGCTTTGTGCTTGGATTGTGGCAGGAGGGAACTGAAATCCCATCCCAGACCTTCCTTTGTGTGGAATCTAAAGGCAAATGGAGGGGAGAATTCAAAATCCCATCCCAGACCTTGCTCTGTGTGGAGTCCAAAGGCTGGTGGAGGAGAGAATCCGTTGTTCCTACAGGGAGAACGTTGTTCTGCTCATTGTTTGGCTTGGGTTTAAGCCTGTATTAGTTGGAGTATCTGCAGAGGAAATTGGGTGTAAGCCAGGCTTAAGGACAAGTCCACACTCTGCTGGCATCACACCAAGAAAAGGGAATTATAGTGCCACAAACCAAGGGAAAAATGTTGCCTGCGTTGGTTTAGATGGGATATTGGGAAGAAATCCTTCCCTGTGAGGGCTGCCCCATCCCTGGCAGTGTCCAAGGCCGGGTTGGATGGGGTTTGGAGCACGCTGGGGTAGTGGGAGGTGTCCCTGCCCATGGCAGGGGTGGCACTGGATGAGTTTAAGGTCCCTTCCAGCCCCAGTCATTCCACGATTCTATCCCTGCTCCCTGCTCCCTCTGTTGGGAACAACATTCAATCTGTTCAATGATTTTAAAACCCCCACAAGACCCAAAGCAAACAGTGTCCTTCCACTTCCCCAAAATTCAACAAAAGAGAGAAAAAAACCCTCAGAAAAGCTGGGACAAGGGAAGGAGAGGGAAATGGGATAACAGAGCTTTTAAAAGCCTGTTGCTTTGCAGCTGTTCCCATCCTGGCTGCTTTCCAGAGGTACTTGGATGATCCTCTGCCAGGAAAAAAAGAAGTCCTTCAAACCCATCATTTGATGGGGACATTATTCCTCAGCAAAGGAAATGAAAATCCAGGTTGGGGATTTCAGAATGGAACTGCACCCGTGTGGGAGCCGGGGATCTTCACTCAGGTAGATTTGAGCAATATCCCAGTGCTGGGAGATCCTTCAGGTGGGGACTAAGGACACAGAGGACCTGGATCTTCAGAGAAGTTTGATGCCACAGCCAACAAGTGGAGATGTGGAGTTAATCCAGTGCCTGGCTGGTGGGGAAAGCTGGACATGTGCTAAGGACTCACTGGGAAGTTGTGTCCCAGTTTGGCTTCGTGGCACTGGCTGCTGGATCCCAGACCCTAGGAGAGCTCATGGGAAAAGGGATAAAATAAGCACAACCTGGTGCAGGGGAGGATGGCAGGGGAGAAATGCCCTCCCTGGGCTGGTGGATGCTTTGTAAAGTGTCCAGAGGCATTCCCAAGGCTGGGACCTGGGAGTCAGGGATGAATTCTGCAGGAAAGGTGCTGCAGCAAACCCAGGAGCAAACCCCTGTGTCACCTGGAACATCACCTTGCACAGCCAAGCACGGAGGTGCCCTAAAGCCCAGGCTTGGAACAGCAGAGTGGAAGGGATGAGGTGGAATTTTTTCCTTTCCTAGATAAAAGCAATCATAAAACAGACTAAATCTGGGGTTGGAACACTCTGGGGGTTTTTTGTGTTACACCTTGGCTTCTTATCAGGCATTAGCAGGTTCTTCTTTCCCCTTGAGCTGTGCAGAAGCACCTGATGGTTCCTCTCTTGTTGCTGTGCCCTGGGATCCCTCTCACAGCCTGCACTTGGAGCAGATGCTGTTTGAAGGTTCCGGGAGGAATTGTTGGCAAATGGGGGATGACAGGTTGCAGAAACAGGATAAAATAGCAGGAGTTTCCAAGGAGAGACTGGAGAGGCAGGAAAGGAAAGGGGGGGCAGTCTGGAGATGAGCTGTGCCAGGCCTGACTGGGCTCTGAGACCCCTGCTGAGGTGCAGACTGTGCAGGGCAAGGCTGGCAGATTCTCCTGGTTCCTGAGGGGCTGGAGCAGGAAATTCTGTCTTTCTCTGCCCTCATTCCACCCTGAATCCTTGGATTGCTTGGGGAAGAGCTGCTCAGCTGCCTTGCAGAGAGCTGTGTTAGTCCCAGGGTTGGGCTCCATTTCCATGGAGCTCCCACGGAGGTTTCCACAGGGTACACTCCAAATGGAAGGAAGCAAATCTAAGATTTATGGAATCACAGAATACCAGAATGGTTAAAAATCATCTCGTTCCACCCCAGCCATGGCAGGGACACCTCCCACTGTCCCAGGCTGCTCCAAACCACGTCCAGCCTGGCCTTGGGCACTGCCAGGGGTGCAGGGGCAGCCACAGCTGCTCTGGGCACCCTGTGCCAGGGCCTGCCCAGCCTCACAGGGAAGAATTCCTTCCCAATATCCCATCTAAATCTATTCCCTTTCATTTGGAAGCCATTCCCTGTGTGCTGTCACTGCTATTCCTGCTGATTTGCAAAACCACTTAGTGCAAAGCACTAAGACAATCCACAGGGAATTTTTTTCCTCTTCATCCTCTCCTTGACCCCTTGGGAAATGTCCCATGGGAGCCATTTCAAACTCCCCCTGTGACTCTGTGGGCAACAATCCATTCCCATTGACTGGAAAGGGAATTTCGACTTTCTCATCAGCTCTTCACCCTGTGGAATGGCTGTCCTTGAGCCTGGGATTAATTAGGACTAATGACCAAAAATGTCATCATCATCAGGCTTCCACCTCTCCTAGGGCTGTCCTGAACCAAAAGAAGGGAATGTAAAGGAGTGAATTCCAGCTGGGAAGTTGTTAGCAAGACCGTGCATCCCTTGCTTTGTGGGGTGTGGCTGATTCATCCCACTGAATCCAAGATTCCCACAGGTGAGCAGGCACTGCTCAGGACCAGAGGCTGCAAGGTTTCCTCGGCCAGCTTCTGTTTTGAATATTAAGCTTTGCCTTGTGAACCTTGAGGAATTCAGCTCCCAGGGCAGAGGAAATGTTGGAAGGGGTCAGGCGAGCTGTGCTCTGTCCGTGTCACTGGGAGCAGCCAGCAGCATTCCAGGCCAACATCTGATTTTGTGCTTTTACGAGGCAGATGTTTGGGAGAAGGGATGAGCTGTTTACTCGAGCTGCCATCTCCCAGCCCTCCTCCCTCCGCGCACGCTCACGCCCGGAGCCCATAAATAAAGATTCCTGGGATCACGCCGCTGCTTGGGCTGCCCTGTCTTCCATCAGGACAAGCTGCCAACCCTGCTCCCCCTGCACCTCAGTTGCACTGGGGAATAAATCAGTGAGGGCTAAATCCTCTCCCGGCGACACGGGGATGAATGCGGGATGGCCGCGCTGACGTCGGCGCTGGCGTGGAACTGCGAAGCGGAGTTTGACTCCTTGATTTCAAAGCAGTGCTGCTGATTTACACAAAAAGGGCTTGGGCTCAGCCTGTCCTAGGCCTGAACAGCAAGGCGGGGTTTGCTCTGGGACGCAGCACTGACGGCAGAGCGGTTCCGTGGATTTTGCTGGAATTAAGTTGATGGAAATGAGTTGTAGCTTGAGCACGCTCTGGGTCTCAAAGAGCTCCAGATCATTAATGAAGGAAAGGATAAATCCTGGGGAAAGTGATTCGTGCCATTGCCTGACATTCCTCCAGGAGAGTCCCACAGGGATGAATCCCAGCCTTGGGGCTGTGTGGGGCTGATGATGGAGAGCAAGGCAGTGGTGCCCTCACACCCTGATGGACACCAGGCAGATGTCCGTGGAGGAACCGGAGATCCCAGCTGATCCCAGCATGTGGAGGAACAATTTCCACCAGGGGAGGAACTGCCCCTGGAAGTGGTGCCAAGAGCTGGCCTGGAGGGATGGGAATGCTGCTCTTGGCTGCACTTTTCTCCTCCAAGAGGACACAAAAAATGTTGAAGGCAGCAGTCAGGGTGTTAATCCTTGCTCGCTTGTTCCTCTAGATTTTCCCACCTTTTTTTAAAGGATTAGAAGTGAAAGAATGTAAAAGAGGTGCTGGCCCCTCTCTGCTGTGGCTCCAGCCTGCAGCCTGTGGGTTTGAGCAGTCTGTGGATATTTCTCCTTGAATATTAATATTAATAAATATGGATATGAAGTGGATATTTCCTCTTGAAGCTCTAGGGCTTCCCAAACAACCTCACTGCCTAAAGGGAATTTGTAAAGGAGCCTGGAATTCTGGTGGCTGCTCTTGGGGAAGCTGGAGAGCCCAGTGGGCACCTCAGGGCCTGCCAGCCTTGCCCCATAAACGCCCCTGGACACAGGGTGATTTACACCCCTCTCCTGGTGGCACCTGGCCAACTCTGAATTGTTCATGAGTGACTTTTTTAATGGCTCGGAGTGGCTCGGGTTGGCCAGGGTGAGATGCAGTCATGTGTGGCACGGCTGCTCTCAGGGTCCAGGAGGAGCACTGGGTGACCTGGAGGTGCCACCGAGCAGGATGTGGGGTCAGCAGCTCAGGCTGGACCTGGCACCTGCTGAGAGTGACCCAGAGGTGCCTCCTTGTCCTGCACTCAGCTGGAAGGCGCCCGTGGAGGTGCAGGGAGAGGTAACAGAACCCTGTCCCAACTCTCCCACCCGTTTTGTTCTCACTGAATGGCTGCTCACGGTGGAGTCTGCTAGGAGGGAAGCCAAACTGGGATTGTTGCCATGGAAACTGGAGTTTGGATGGGAAGCTCATCCAGTGGGGCAGCAGGAAGAGGGCTTTGGACTTCTGTCTCCTGTCAGACTGTGTGGCTCGGGTTGGAACACCACACAGTCATTACTGTGATAATCTTGTTGTAAGATATCCAGAAGCATCGACTTCCTCTGTTTTCCTGGGAAAAACGAAGCCAAGATCTCAGCCCCCGGCCTGGGAGGGATGGGGGTGATGAGCAGCACCACTCTAACGAGCAAAGCTCTCTAATTACGGCAGCAGCAATTAAGTCCCAGTGGTGAGGGATGCAGAGCTGGAGGCACAACCTTGCTGTGCTCCGTGCTTCCGTTTCCTGAACGCAGAAATGGAATTATTTTGGAATATTCCCTTTTCCTTCCCACTTGAACTCCACAAGCGGCCTTTGCCCTGGGAACTCTGGGAATGGTTCAGGCTTCCTTGGAAGCTGACAAGCACCATCTATAGGATTGCTGCAGAAGAGGCCTCGGGATCCCAGCTGAGGAAAAAGGGCAGAGGAGCTTCACTCTGAGTTTCCAGATTTGTTCTGGAAAAACTCCAGCGTGCTCAGCATTCCACAGCACACAAAGTCACGGCTTTCATCACCCACCCCTCATGTCTGGCTGGATTGTCCACCCTGGATAAACTGCTGGGCCTTGGTCCCACAAGGGAATGTTGCCTGTGGAAATTGCTGGAATTGCAGAGCCAGGATTATTTCACACGGGGGTTTTCTAAAGAGCTCATAATCTGCAACATTTCCAGTTTTCCTCAGGAACTGCAGGGACAGGTCAAGGGGGAATGGCTTCAACCTGAGAGAGAAGAGGTTTAGGTGGGATATTGGGAAGAAATTCTTCCCTGAGAGGGTGAGGAGGCCCTGGCACAGGCTGGGAGGGAAGAAGGAAGGGAAGAAGGGAGCGAGGAAGGAGGGAAGGATGGATAAACACACTTTCCAGGGCAGATGGAGTGCAAATAATCTTTTTAAAGAGATGCTGGCAAGGGACACTGGTGCAAATCATCCCTGTCACGTTGGAACTTCATCCTTGATTTGCACAAGAAATACAACCCCAGTTTGGATACCCAGAATTCTTCCAAGAGAGGCATTGTGTTCCCAAAGAACAGATACGGGGTTTTTTTTCCTCTCTGCAGATCCATTTTGGCTTTAAAGCTGTTTTTTTCTCCTACACGCACAGATGATAATCTTTTACATGTCCTTATTAAAAAATATCACTTCCAGAAAATAAAAACACGGGCATATTCTGTACTTGTTCCTTTCTCTATCTCCAAATTAATTTCCCATTTTTCCACCTGACTTTTCTGTCATTTGGTATCTCCACAACCAAGGAAAGAGGTTTAATCTCTCCCCTGGCTTTGGCATCTGAATCCCTCCTCTATCCCAACCTCTCCAGGCTAAATTAATGCTGTTCTCCTTCCTTTTGTTTCCTCACAGAGATCCCTGGATGCCCAGGAATGGTCGAGAGCTGAATGATCCAACCTCTGTTCCTCACCACCCTGAGCTCGTGAGGGCTCTGGAGAGATGGAGTGGGAGCACGGCCTGGCTTCCCTGAGCCTGGGGATGCTGTGGGAAGTGACTGCCTTGGCAAAGGTCCTCATCCCAACCCATCGCACAGCGCCTCCAGGAGAAGCTGGGGAAGGACAACCAAGGGACCAGGAGAGGCTCTGAGAGCCTTGGAGGACACTGGGAAAGAAGCTACAGGGAACTGAAGGAGGGAATGGCCAAACCATGACAAAAGGTGCCGAGGGGGTTTTTTTTTGCCCTTGGAAAACCTTTTCCAAAAGGGAGCACCAGGGCCAGGTGTGGTCTCCACGTGGTTTGGAAGAGGCATAGCCAGGTCACTGCCTCATGGCCAGGTCAGGAGAGCAGCAGGACGTGCTCATGGCAGCCTGTCCACGCCCTGCTTGGGGATCCAGGTGAAACAGGAATCTGTCCAAGACCAAGAGAGAGAAGCGTGGAAGATTCCTTCTGTTCATTCTGTGCTTGTTTCTCCTTCTGGTGTCTTCTCTGTCTACCTCTTCTTCTCTAGAGAGCACGGGGGGCCCTGACTGTCACAAAGGAGCAGAAGGATTGGCACAGGGCAAATCCTGCCCCGTGCAGATGGAATGTGCCCTTCGTTTGCTCCTTGCTCCCAAAAACCTCCAACTGTCCTGCCTGGACCTCGGCCACTGGAAAGGCTGGGACCTGGCCATCCCTTTCCTTGCAGGAAGTCACATTTTAGCAGGACCAGCCACCCTTGGGAGCCAAGATTTACCGCCTGAGGCTCGTGACAGAGCATCCATCCCTCTCCTGCAGCTGTGGGAAGGAGCACATTGAGCTCCTGATTTTGGACTGTGGAAAACCCATGGAGCAGAGAAAGAGCTGGAGGGAGTGATGGTCTCAGGCAGGAAACAGCAGGAAAAACTGACTGAAATCCATAGGAAAATGTGCACCTTGGACTCGGCCCAGCTGCAGCTCTCTGGTTACTGAGCTGCTCCCGGAGCTGGGCAGAACGTGCTGGTACTGAACTGTGGGAGCCCCATCTCAGACCTTCCCTCTCGGGCTTCCAGCTGCAAAACCTTTCCCTCAAGTGCAATCCTATTTATTTATTTATTTTTCTCGCTGCTTGATGTGAAGCTGCTAAAGGAGCCCCCTCCCCACAAACAGCCAGGGCTGTGGGAGGGCACAGAGCAGAGGGGCAGGACACAAGGACACCTCCCAGCAGACCAGGAGCAGCCTTCTGGTGAAGGTGTCCTGCTGTGCTGGGAGGGTTGGGCTTGGTGGCCTTCAAGGGTCCTTCCAACCAAAACCATTCTGTGGTTCTGGAAGATTTGAAAAGGGTGCCCCGTCCCTGGAAGTGTCCGAGGATGGTTGGATGGAGCTCTGAGCAGCCTGGGATAGTGAAAGGTGTCCCTGCCCATAGCAGGGGGTGGAATTAAATGATTTTTAAGGTCCCTTCCAACCCAACCCATTCCACGATTCTATGGACACGGGGTGGACACGCAGGGCAAGAGCAAAAGCTGAGACCAGAACTGCTGTCCCTGGGGTGAGGGTGCAGTTTTGATCTTTCAAGGACTAAGAGCCAGCTGGGCAGGGCTTTGTTGGGAAGGACAGAGGCTGCAGGGCTGGGCAGTGCTGCTCTATCCCGATTTTCTTCGTGCTGGGTCTGTGTCTCTGCGAGAGTTGCTCACCTGGGGGGCTCTCCGGTGCCCTGCTGCTCTCCCACAGATCCCATGCTTTCAGGATACCCTGAAATCCCTTGGCACAGCTCCCAGCTGCTCCAGGAGAACCTGATTTCTCCCTTCCCTCTGAAGTGCTTTGTCCAAACCTGCCAAAGGGAGATATTTCCCAACAAGAACCTGTTCCTCAGAAGATTCCTGGCTGGCTCCAGTCCCTTATTACACACTGGAAACACTGTCCTTGGGATTGTTTCCAGGTTAGGGACATGCAGGGGGTCATGGCAGTTCTCTTTCTCCCCGATCCCTGATGTGTGAGGTTGCAGAATGGAAGGGATGAAGCTGTTCCAATCATTTTCCAGCCCAAAAGCAGGGACCTGCTGCTTGCTGCCTCGCAGAGCTGTCCAAATCCCTCTGCCCGTGACCCTTCAGGCTTGTTCCATGGATTCCATCCCCTGGTGGATCTATTTTTAGGCGCCCTGACCCTGGGGTTATTGTGCTGTCCCCTGGGTGGTGGCTCCGTGCTCCATGGCAGGAGCTGCTGAGAGTTTCCCACCTGTGTTTTCCCCTGGAAACTTCATTCCATTTTCCCCAGTGCTGCTCCTCAAACACCTGCTGTTCCTTTTGTCCTGCCACTCGACCAGTGCTCCTCTTCCCCTTCCAAGAGCCTCCCTGGCTCCCTGATTGCTGCCGCTCCCTGTCCTTCCCGTGGCTCAGCACAGGATGAGCCTGGGCATTAATGAGCCTGTCAGAGATCCAAAGCCACCCCTGGAGCAGCCTCTGGGCTGCTCGCTCCCTGCTGTGGGGTGCAGGGAAGGGGCAAACAGAGCCTAAATGGATCAGTGTTGGCACTGAGCACTCGTATCCCAAAATATCGGGAAGAAATCCTTCCCTGTGAGAGTGGGGAGGCCCTGGAATGGATTTCCCAGAGAAGCTGTGGCTGCCCCATCCCTGGAACGGCCGGCTTGGAGCCTTGGAGCACCCTGGGATAGTGGAAGGTGTCCCTGCCCATGGCAGGGGATGGGAATTAAATGATCTTCAGTGTCCCTCCCAACCCAACCCAACCCATTCCGGGATTCTGTGCTCCGTTGGGGAACAATCCCTGGTAGGGACAAGTGCACGGCCAAGGTCCAGCTCAGCAAAGCCCAGCCTGAGCACTGGCAGTGGGGATGCTCCGGTATTCCCTGTGCAGCTGGACTGGGAACGGGTGGGGGAACAGGGAATCGTGGTCTGTCCTGCCTGGGAATCGCACCCACGGGCTGGAGCTGCAGCTCTGCGGGGAAGGAGAGCTGCAGGGAGCTGGGAGCTGGCGTGGGGAGCTGTGTGTGCAGCTGAAGCACCGTGGGGAGGGCCAGAGCTCTGTTCCTGTCACCGAACAAATCGTTCCGACAAATAAAGAATGGAAAGCCCTGCTCTTGCCACTCTTCTTTTCCACGAGTGGCACCACAGGGAGGGGCTGCACGTGGCCCGTGGGAACAGAAAGATGCCAGGGCAGTTTGGGAAGGGCTGCGGCTGCCAGAGGGAGAGGCTGGATGCAGGCAGGATGACCAAGGGGGTTCAAAACACGGAGTGCACCGGAGCAGGTGGCAGAGCCTCTCTGTGGGTTTCTGGGGCTGGCAGGTGATGGATGGCAATAACTCCAGGTGGGAATGGGCTGGGGGACCCGGCTGGAGAGGAGCTGAGCAACAGCAGGGCAGTGGGCGTGGGGCTGCGGGAGGAGGAGAGGTCAAAGGAACCAAGGAGGAGGAAAAAAGAGGGTGAAAGGCGATGAAGAAGGTGCTGAGCATCCCAAGGGTTTCACAGGATGACGGCAGAGGAATCTGGAGTCCCCTGTGTGGCCCTGTGCTGTCCCCTGGGCTGGTTCTTCACCCAAATCCCAGATCAGCTCCTTGATTTCTCCTTTCCATCCCAGCTGTTCTCCGCGGTGCCCCGGGGCAGGGTGGCAGTGACAGCCGTGCAGCTTCCCAGGACCGTTTGGCAGGGGAAAAAATTGGTCCCCAAACAAGGAAAGAATCAAAATGATACATTTCCGACAGAATTACTGACGAGACAATTAATCACCACAATTAAAACTAGAGGAGATCCTGAAGAGCCCTAATCCATAAAGATGCTCCAGGCAGCAGCGCCCTGGGGGTTTGCACTGCTCCTGCAGGAGCTGCAGGCAGCACTGCCGGGGGAATTTGGGAATTGCATCACAGCGCAGCCGGAAAAGCTGCACTGATCCCTGTGGGGTCACCCCCTGCTTTTTGGTGCCACTGAGAACCCCCAAACTCAGCAGCTCATCCCTGCTGTCTGAGCACACTCCCAAAGTCACCTCCTGTGCCACCCACCCGCATCAGAGCCTTGCCCAACCTCTGAGGCCTCCAGCGTGGATTTTCTCCAGCTCCCATCCTTTGAATCTGGATTTACAGAGCTCTGGGTTAAGCCCTGCGTTTTGGGACTGGATAAACCCTGAGCCTGATTTGCCAAGAGCCCACACAACCTCCAGACAGCCCAGAAGGTGTCCAGACATCTTCCGCAAGTTCCTAAAGCTTGAGAGCAAAGAGCTGCGAGGAGACGATTGCAGCACAGGGCTGCAATAAAGCCTCTCTTCATCCTTTCATGGTCCGAGGTATGACCACGAATTTCGGCAGCTTCGAACCTCCCGAGAGCAGCATTGCACATCGCTCTCTCAAAGGGCTGCTAAAGAGCATTGTTAAGCCGAGATGTCAGCGCTCGCTGGCTCAATGGGGCTGTTTTACGAGGCACTTTAATCCTTCCAGGAATCCAGCGACCCCTTTTCCACCGCGGATCCACTCCTCGCTCCTTTTCTGTCCTGTTTGTTCCCCCGAGGCTCTGGCGCCGTCACCTCTGGCAGCCTCGTGGCTTCCAGATGTACACGGGTTCCTAAAAACCCCACATCTGGCCGGATTTGGGGCTACCCGGCAAACAGCAGAGGCTGCAGGGAAAGCAGGGGCTTCTCTTGAGACTGCTGCCATTTTTAGGGTCATTTTGTCCGCAGGGCTGCCAGGCCCTTGCAATCCCTGTGGGATGCCTTCCTGTGGTGCCCTGCGGCTCCTGGGCATGGGTTTTGCTGGAGGATGGAGGAGGATTGAGGGGCCGTGCCCTCAGAGAGCCACGGTCACCCCAGGCACAGCCACATCCCCTCGGGATGATCCTTCATCTCCCAGCATCCTTCTAAAATCCCACTTTAAAATAAGCAGCAGGCCCTTTCCCTGCCTTCCTTATTTCCCTTTTGGGGGTTGTGTCTCTTTCCCTCCCTTCCTTATTTCCCTTCTGGGGGCTGTGTCCCTTTCCCTGCTGCCTTAACCCCAGTATCATTCCTGAGGTTTTTCCAACATCCTCAGTTGGTGCTTCCCGGGGCACAAACTGATTTCTGGGTCTCACAGCCACATTTATTTCAATTCAAAAGGCACAAATCCCAGAAAACGTTGGATTAAACAACCCCAAGCTGGTGGTTTACCAGCATTTTGATTGCTGTAAGAGAGTGCTGAATTCCCAGGTGCTCTGCGTTGGTCTCCATGGAAATTGGTAGAAATCTTTGGGTTGCACAGTCCTGAGGCTGAGGTTTTGTCTCATCTGCTGAGGATGTGATGGGGGCTGCTCTGCTTTGCTGTTTTTGTCAGTGAAATTCCTAATGAAAATGGGAATGTGCCCAGCCCAGGCTGTCACCTGACAGCGGGAAACAAAAAACAGGAAGAAGGGGAGGTACAGAAATGGAAATTACGGTCATTAAAGCCCCAAAAATCCCATCAAAATAAATCTGGGCATTATAAACACTCGGCTGCTTCATCCATGCTGCTTCTCCAGAGCTTGTTGTGGCTGGAAACTGGAAAAGCAGGGAATTATCCAGCGCTGCTGTTAACCATTAACTGCTTTGCTGCAGGTTCTGGCTGCAGCCTGCGCGGACAGCCTGTGTTTTTAGGAGTTAATTTTCCTTCAAAGGCCACCCAAGCCAATAGAAAAGCTGGACCGGAGTCCAAGGATGCAGGTGACAACGAGCTGTGTTTGCAATGGCAACCAGGCAACCGAGCAGGGAGCTCCAGGTGGCCCCAGGTGGCTCCAGGTGTCACAGCAGCCACATGGGAAAGGGGCTGGGCCTGGAAGCTCAGGATCTAAATAGTCAAGACGGGACAAGGAGGAGAATAAAGACAGGCAGAGGGGACTTCCCAGAGGCAGCAACAGCATCCACAGGTCAGGGAAACGTCAGGAAATGAGGCCAAAGGAAAGGAGGATTCCTCATCAGGGACAGACAAAGAGGGATGGGTCCATGAAAGAGGGGAAATTTAGGCTGGATATTGGGAAGGAATTCTCCCCTGGAAGGGTGGGCAGGGTGCCCAGAGAAGCTGGGGCTGCCCCTGGATCCCTGGCAGTGTCCAAGGCCAGGTTGGATGGGGCTTGGAGCAGCCTGGGACAGTGGAAGGTGTCCCTGCCCATGGAATTCAATGATCTTTAAGGTCCCTTCCAACCCAGCCCTTTCCATGATTCCGTGGCTCTGGGACCATCCCACGGTGGGATAAACTGCCTCTCTAGATGGGATATTTTCCTACAAAAGCTTTGGAGCAGCTCAGCTGGAAACATCTGCATCCATCCTGGCAAATCCCAGCCACTCTCCGCAGCCTTTTCCATGGGTCTGCACTGGCACAGGCACAGGGACCTGGCTCTCTGGGTTTGCCCCTGGGCTGGGAACACAGCAGTGCCCTGCTCTGGGGAGCAGCACGTTCCCATTGCCATCCCCTCACGTTCCCATTCCCATCCCCTCACGTTCCCACAGGAGCATCAGTCGCTGCTTCCTGCGAGAAACATCGGAAAAATCGTAGAGCCAGAAAGGAATTCCACACCAAACAGGTTTGGTTCAGTGTTCTGCGAGGTTCAGTGTTCTGTTTGTCAGCTTTGAAAAATCATTTCAGATGTTTGTTTGTAGAAAACAAAGAAGTCACAGCTCCCCTTTCTTTGTTCCCCGTTCCAGCAGGAGGGGAGTGCACTGACCCAGGGATTGTTCCTCTTCCTCCCACTCTCCTTCAGCTGGAGAAGTTCTGTGATTTTGATGGGTTTTAAACAGCAGAGCAGGAGGGTGGGGGAGAAATGAGAGCACCCTCTGCATCATCTCCACAAGTGCATTCCAGGACAGAGCAAACAAAGAGGAAATTAAATTTGCCACTTCTCTTTTATCATCCAAACCCAAGCGAAACGAATACGTCAATCCAAAATGAAATTCTCCCCGTTTCAGAAGCCTCCCCCGAGAAAGTGTGATCAGAAATGATTAATTTTTTTGGAGAAAAAAGATGGATTTGATGGAATCAGACTCTTTGATCCCCAAGTTGTGGCTAAGCAGGGTGCAAGGGCACTTCCAGCTCTCCATCCTGTGGCTGCAGTTGGATATTTCCTGCTCGTCCTTCTGCAAACTCTGGATGGTTTTGGTAAACAGGCAGAGAATCCCTCAGACATCCCACATCCCATGGGAAGCCAGGCACAGGGCAGATTTCTTTTGTGAGGATTTTGTGAGGATTTTGAGAGGATTTTGTCAGGACAGGTAAGAGAGGGGGAATCCCTGCTTTGTCTCCCATCCTGCCACCTCCACCCCAAGCTCTGGTGCATCCCAGGTGCTCCTGCTGGGATAACAGCAGGAGAAATTCCAGTGGGCTCCAAGCAGCCCTGGCTCCAGGGCATCACCTGTTGTTGAGGCTGCCCTCAGAGGGAGCTCAGAGCTATTTTTGGAGCTGCTTGAGGGCATCGAGGATTAAGGAGCCCCAAACGCACAAGAGAGAGCTCTGATTTGCTCAGCCACAAACTCTACCCCAGCTGGGAAAGGAAGGGCCAAGCTGGGATCCTTGGGAAATTTAGGTTAAATTTTAGGGAAAATTCTTCCACGGGAGAGTGGGTGGCACAGGGTGCCCAGAGAAGCTGTGGCTGCCCCTGGATCCCTGGAAGTGTCCAAGGCCAGGCTGGACGGGATGGAGCAGGTCCAGCTCCCAGCTGACAGCACTGGGGACAATCATGACGAGGGACAGGCAATGCAAAGAGCAGAAAAAGCCACACAGGGACTTCACAGGGCAGGATTTTCTTGCTGAGAGGAGCCAGGTCATGTGGTGGCACCCATGGATGCCAGAGGAGCTCCAGAGCTGACGTCCCTAATAAAGATACATGGAGGACATGGCCCTGGAAAGCTTTCAGAGCTGTTTCCATCCTCCTGCAGCAAACCTGACCCTTCTCCTGCCCTGCACCTTCCCCTCTCCCTTGGGTGCTGCAGGCAGAGGGGACCTTCAACCCAGCAGATGCAGTCCTGAAGCCTCATCAGGGCTCCTTTCCATGTGCACGCCAATCCCAAACCTCCAGCAGCTGAGCGGGTGTCTCCCAGTTAAATGAGCCAAAAAAAGAGGTGGTGACTCCACCACTTCTCCTGCCCAGGAGGGGCATCCCTGGAGGTGTCCAGGGAAGGGCTGGAGGTGGCACTCAGTGCTCTGGGCTGGGGGCAAGGTGGGGATTGGTCCCAGGTTGGACTCGATAATCCTGGAGATCTTTTCCAACCCTTCTGTGATGCCTTAAGAGGCCTCCTAGACACAGAGACTGGACAGGAGTAAGGGAATACAGGCAGGGATTTATTTGAAAGGCCTTCAAAGGTACCCCTGGGGGCCAGAGGCCACTGCCCAGATGGACCCCAAGGTGGACCCCAGGTCACGAGTTCTTCCCACTTTTATAGGTTTGGTTCATTTGCATAGCAGGGTTAATTCTCCAATTAATGCTTCAGTTAATGATGGAATTTCCCCAAGCTTGCCCCCCTTTAGAGGCTCTTTAGTTTATACCTTTTGGGCCTAGGACGGTCTGGGTGACCTTGGAGAGCAGACCCAGACAGGCTTTGTTATGTCTGCCCAGCACAGAGAGCAGAAATGAACAGGCTACGAGAAACTCCAGAGTCGCACACTGGGCAGTGCAGGTTTTGAAAAATAGAGAAGTTAAAACCTGAGGCATCATTTGACCCCGGGATTCTGTGACAATGGATGAATGAACAAAACACAGCACCAGAGAAGAGGAAAGGCAGTGGGGTCAGGCAGAGGGGACACAGCAGCACAGGGAGCCTGGAATCACAGCAGCTCTCCTGAGGAAAATTCCCTGAAAACTTCAGGAGAAGCCCAGGGTTCTGCCCCCATTTCCTTCCTCTTCGGCACTGATCCATAAAACCCCTGTGTGCAATGGGAACACAGCCAAAACCCCAAAGCAGTGGCCAGCATTCCCGATATCCCGAGCCCTGCAGCTCTGGAGCAGTGCGGTGCTGGGCTCATGGAGGCAGCCAGGTTTAGCTGCAGATGTGTCCCGGGGCAGATTCCAGCGGATCCACAGCTGGGGAGTCATGACTGGCACGGCCCAGCCCCAGCAATCCAGGATTTCCCAGGGAGAAGGGAACAAGCCCATCCCCAGAACAGCAGTGAGTCCCAGGTCATCAGCTGGGACTTCCCTGTGCTTCTCCAGCCATCGATTCCCGGGGTGGCTGCACTGGGAAGAGCTGATGGGCAGTTCCAGGATGTGCTGGAGCCTCGTCCCACGGCACGGCCTGGAATTGTGGAGCTGTGTCAGCCCAGCAGCTGCATCTCCAGGGCTGCTTTCCAGAGGGAACCACTTTGAAGGAAGGAAACCCGTTTTTAAGGATTTTTCTTTGCTTAGCTCAGCACTCAGCACCAGCTGCCTGATGAAGGAATTCCCTGACGGATCCCTCCCTTGCTGAGACTTTTTTCCCTTGATTTTCTCCTTGCAGTGGGGGATAAATTTCCTCAAACCCACCCTCACCTCTGTTTCTCTGCCACAGGCTGCAGGAGGAGCCTTTCAGCTCAGCACTGATCCTTCTGCATGGCTGGGGAGAAGACACAGGACCCCCATCTGTCCATGGACACCTCTTCCAGGATATTCCGTGTCCCGTCCTGCCATCCAACACTGCAGTGAGGCCAAACTCTGCTCTCCCTCTTTCCCAGGCAGGGAAGGCTCTGCAGAGCACAGATCCCAGTTCCCAGGCAGAGGAAGGGAGCTTCATCCCTGGCTGCTCAGCTCGTTCCCTGTCCGTGGTGTAAATCCCAGGATTTGGGTCTCTCCTACTGCCTGACGTGTGGAGATTCCTCCCTCTGAGCTGGGTGGGAGCTGCAGTGAGAAAATGAGGTCATTTTAATTTAAAAAAAAGACAGAGATAATGTCTGGGGAAGGAGAGAAAGGAGAGAATTTCCACTTTCACTTCAAAAACGCTCTGCCAGCTGAGGGGTATGTGGGACACTGGGAAAAAGGCTGGAGAAGAAAGACTTCCAGAGAGCCCTGAGGATGAAACATTGAAGAGATGAATTTCACCCATAAAATTCCTGCTGCTGCAGGAATCCAGGCTGATAATTGGATTGACAACCCTTCAGATCTCACTTAGGGGTCTCCTGGCTGCGTCATGCTGAGCCATCCCTGTGACCTTTGGAATATTCGGCTTTCTGGGGAGAAGCAGAGGGGGAGCTGTTCCTTTGAAGAGTTGAGTCATGGGAGAGCCCTTCTCGCTTTCTGCAGTGGGTACCTGAGAGATGAACCCAGGTGGTACCTGAGAGATGAACCCAGTCTGTACCTGAGCGATGAATTCAGTCGATTTCTGAGTGATGAATTCAGTCGATTTCTGAGTGACTTCTCTGATGGGACAAGCGACAGCTGCTGCCCCAGCCCTTCATCCAAGGTGACTCCATCGAGTAGTGCTGGCTGAGCTGAGCTCGGAGCTGGGGCATGTCCCCAAGGGGAGGGACAGACCCACATCCTGCGGATGCAGAGCTCACCTGGAGCCCCGGGAGCGTGGCTGCCACCTCCAGCCCTGTCCCAGGACAAGGAGAGGGTGACAAACCCGTGGCACTCTGAGGGACATACTCTTATCTTCACTCTCAGCCCTGCAGGCAGATCTCTCAGGGCACTGTCAGGCTGTCCCCTGGGTGGCATTTCCAGCATGAAGTGTCCCCTCAGGTCCCCAGGGCGGGTCTGGCAGCTGGCAGACTTGGCTTTCCTCTTGGCACCTGGTTTGTTTGTCATGGGAGCTCTGGTCATGTTCCCCTGAAGGTTTTGAGAGATAAATAAAGCTCCTGCCAGGCAGGAGGGATTTCTTTCAGCAGCAGCCATTTATCCTTCATGGCTTTTCCTAGGATTTATTGCCTGGCTTTTCTTCTGGAGCAGAAAAACTCGGAGGTGCCTGGAAAATGTCCCTTCTGCCGGTTTTTGGGGGGTGTTTCTTGAACCCAAACTGCATCTCCCCCCTCATTTCAATGGTTGTAAATCCCACATCGCTCCAGCCCCTGCAGCCCTCACACACAGCCAGGCCCTCCAGAGATCCTAAATCTCTGCTTTTCCCCAGAAACCTCTCCCAAGACCTCACATAACCCAACTTCCAGGGCCCCTTCTCAGGGGATTATTGGAGGCAGAAAAAGGAGCCTGACTCACCGTGCCCTGCACCTGTGGCTGGAATTCCCCCCAGACTCGCGGCAGGGCACGGCAGGGCTGATTTTCCATCTGCTTTTCGGGATTAACCCCGCCCAGGGCAGTGCCCTGACTCCATCCTGCCATGGGCAGGTGTCTCTGCGGTGACAGAAGTGTCCCTCACGCCTGGCCTGTGGCCTGGGGAACGTAGCAGGGGCTCCCAGCAGCTTCTCACACACAGACATCCCCGTTTTCCTCCATTTCCCCCCCATCCTCAATGGTTTTGAAGCAAAAGCATGGAAAATCACCAGGAGTTCTGAGTGGGAATTTCCATCCAGAGAGCTGAGTTGTGTCTAGATTCCCGGCCCAAGTGCAGGGATAAATCCCAGTGTGAGATGCATTCCTGTCTTTTAGTGATTAATGCAGCCTCCAGCAACATCCAACACTTCTGCTGATGCAGGAGAATTTATAAGCAAGAGGATCATTTACTGCGTTAGGGACTGAGTAACAGTTCTTTCAACCCACCCATCAATAAATTAAATTAAATTAATGGAAGTGGTCATTCCCCCCATGCCAGGGAATCCCTGAGTGACCAAGGCTAGGTTGGGATAGTGGAAGTGTCCCTGCCTGTGGAATGAGATGATTTTTAAAGTCTCTTCCAACCCAAACCACCCCATAACTCTGTGATTTCTAAAGACAGAACTTTAGTCTGGTGAAGCCTTGTAGGGAGAGAGTGGGACAAGAACAATAAAGAGGCTCTGACATGAAATCCCATTAACTGCAACACAATCTGGCAAATGTGTTGCTGGCTGCCAGATTTGCTCATTCTGTGAGCAACTGCACTCCCACATCCCTTCACCAGGAGCTCATTCCCCACGTAAATCACAGCAGGATCCTTCTTCAGCTGTGAGGATTCCTCCTGCTTTTGCATTTTTAGCTGTAGTTTCTGGTTTAGAACACACTTTGTCCCTCTGCTGGGGCTTTTTCCTGCATTTTCCTGGAGCAAGCAAAGCATGATCCCACCAAATCCCTGCTCTGCGTGGAGCCAAAGCCCAGCTGCCCATGCAAAGGTGCCTGTGGTCAGTTTAGGTCCTGCCACGCAAAATCAGGGGAATTGTGACCTAATTAAGGAGATAAAATGAGGTAATTCCAAAAATAGCTCCTGTGGGTGGGCAGACCCTGTCCTGGGCAGTGGGGCAGAGCCAGGCTGGACCCCCAGGCCAGGCAGGGTTTGGGGTTTCAGCCTCTCTGTGGGTTTGACATCAGAACCCACACCTGGAACTCAAGGGCTCGGTCAGGTTGGAACATTTGTGGGGATGCAGTGAAACCCCACAGGATCCCAGGAGCTGTGTCGGTGGCTGGGGGGTCTCCATGAGCAGACACCGAGCTCCTTTCCCTTCCCACCCTGGGAAAAGCCCTCTCCCTGTCCCTGGGAATGGGCAAAGCTCGAGATGACCCCACCAGACCCAAAAGCTGCAGGTGGAGCTGCACAGAAGAAGCCAAACCCAACCCCACAGAGCCCAGGCTGGCCCTGTGTGGGATGGGGGGCTCAGAAGCTGCTTTCTCATCCAGGCTTCCCACTAAACCACAACTTTCCCTGAGCCCTGCTCCAGCAGACCTCATTTGACATGGAATTCTGTGCACCAGGCTGGAGTGTCTGTTTCCCAAAATATCCCTGACAGGTGCCCTTAAAATCCTGGCACCAGAGTCACAGCACCCAGCGAGATCCCAAAATGGATTTCATCTCTTTGAGCCCAACCAGATGCAACCCTGGACCTCCAGGTCATTTCTATTTGTCCAGCTTCTCTCAGGAACAGGGACTGGAGAGCAGGAACATCCCCGTGCCCACAGCTCCCATCTGGCTGCCAAGGTACAGAGCTCAGGGCTGGGGCAAGCTCTGGGTTAAAAACTGGTTGTTAAAATTATTAGAGAGGTTTCTGTGCCCTAATTAAGGTGCAAACACAGCCAAAGTCAACAGTAGAGATTTTTATTTAACAGTAAATGTGAGGTGCAGAGGGATGGGCAGTGTTTGGATGGATGGATGGATGGATGGATGGATGGATGGATGGATGGATGGATGGATCCAAGAAGAAATTTGGAACATCAACTCCATCCCCTCCTGCCTTTTGCCTTCTGAACTCTCCTGCAAAGGCAGGAAGCTCTCTCCAGGACAAGCGCCACGTTTTCCAATTGTTTTTGTCCCTAGGGATGTCATCAACGGGCAGAGAGGGATTTTGTGATCCTCTGCCTCCTCTGGGACCTGTCCTGTCCCCTCTCCTCCAGCCTGGCATTCCTGGGCAGGGCCAGCTCAGGCTGCAGGAGCTGCAGGAGCTGCAGGAGCTGCAGGAGCTGCAGGAGCTGCGGGAGCTGCGGGAGCTGCAGGAGCTGCAGGAGCTGCAGGAGCTGCAGGAGCAGCTCTGCCCTGCCCATGGTGGCTGTGGGGACCCTGGAGGTGACAGTGGCATGGGTGGTGCACCAGTTGTGTGATCCCACAGGGCCTGAGTCCTTCAGAGCTGCAGGATTTCATTCGAAGGCCACAGGGGAATTCCTCATTTGTAAAATGCACTGTGTTCCACAGGGAAAAAGAAAAAAAATCGCCAGGGACGTGACTGAAACCAACCCAATCTCCAGCAGCAAATCCAATCGAGTTTTCCTGTTAAGCACGGGTCTGGAGAACATTGGATTGAGTCACTTACGGCGCTGAATCGATGGGAATCTTCTGGAGTGGCTCCAGCAGCAGGAGCAGTTTGTGCTTGCGGAGAGATGAATGTTGGTGCTGCCCAGTGCTGCAGTGCCACTCCTGCCACGGTCCCCACGGGGGGAGAGGGGTGACACAGGACGTGGGCCACCAGGGAAGGGTCCCCACAGCGTGGCAGCTGTGGAAAAATGCCCTGGAAATATGTAGGAGGCTGTTGTGTGGCAGCTGGGGAGCCCTGTATTGTCACAGAGCACAACCCACAGGTTTTCCAGGGCTGCTGATAACAGAAGCCACAGCACCAGAGGGTCCCAGAGTGGGATGGGTTGGAAGGGACCTTAAAATCATCAAGTGCCACCCCTGCCATGGCAGGGACACCTCCCACTGTCCCAGGCTCCTCCAAGCCCCAATGTCCAACCTGGCCAGGGATCCAGGGGCAGCCACAGCTGCTCTGGGAATTCCATCCCAGCCCCTCCCCACCCTGACAGGGAAGGAATTCCTTCCCAATACCCCATCCATTGCTGCCCTCTGGCACTGGGAAGCCATTCCCTGTATCCTGGCACTCCAGCCCTTGGAAATTGGTTCTCTCCATCTTCCCTGTAGCTCCTTCAGGCCCTGCAAGGCCACACTGAGGTCACCCCAAAGCTTCTCCTCTCCAGGCTGAACAACCCCAGCTCTCCCAGCCTTTCCTCCCAGCAGAGCTGCTCCATCCCTCGGATCATCCTGGAGCCTCCTCACCCAGGACCAGAGGATGCTCTCCCCATCCCTCTGCACTCTCCATTCCCAGGATCAGGCTCTCAGCTCCCTCACCTGGACCCTCTGCCCACCCCACAGAGAACTCCAGGCAGACTTTGGCGTGTCCTGGGACTGTGCAACGAGCAAGAGAGCTTCACTTGTACAACTTCCGTCGCATTTGCAGGTTTAGAGCAACCAATTCCATCCCTTTTTTCCACGGCCAGAAGGAAAGTCCCAGGGAATTGGAGTGATGCAATCCCTGAATCATCCTGTAAAGAGCAGTGGTGGGCGAGTGCTGGGTGTGAATCACACAGCTCCTAATTGCAGCCCCCGCTTGGCAGCCAACTGCCCAAGTTGTTGCCTGCTGTCCTGTTTTTCCTTTTCTTTGCCCATTTGACAGTGGCTGTTCATTACAGCCTTTTTTGTTTGGACTTTCTGAGCCTGTTGCCTTCGGCTCAGGGGTGCCAGTAATTTTTTAATGAATTTTCCCCAGATAGAGACGAACAAAAGAGCTGGAGGAGAGGGTTTGATTTCCAGCCTCTGGGAGCGCTTTATAAACAGCTTAGCTGATTAAAAAGACAAGGGTGCTCTTCTAATAGCAGGTTTTGTCAGGGTTCAGCTAATTAATTTCAGAGGAAAATGGAGCATCTTGGTGAAGCAGCCACTTGAGCTCCTTTCTCTGTTCAGCTTCTCTTTGGCTTCGTGATAAAATTTCCGTGTCTCATTTGAAGGGGGTTGGAAGTTAAGGATGGTTAAGGTCCCTTCCAACCTGGCCAAACCTCAACCTGCTGCCCAAATCCCTGGAAAATGTGGGCAGGGTGGGAATGAGGAGCTGTCCATGCTGCAGCCTCGGCATCCCACAGGATAACACAGAGGAAAAGTTGCTGGCAAATAAAATGAATTCAAATTAACCCCCCCCGTCCTTTTCTGCCACACTGGGGGCTCCTTACTGGTAAGAAATCAGGTGTGAGAAGGAAATGGAGAGACTGGCATGGAAAACTGGGATTCATGGAGTGGGGAGAAGTAGCAGGGAGTCTGTGTGACCTCCCAAAGGTGAGGGGCCAACCCCATTCCCAGTTTTGCTTGGTTTTCCCTGAAATCCTGATCATCCCTCAACTCTCCCAAGGCTGGGAAACACCAGGACAAGCGAGGCAGTGCCAGGCTGGGGGAGATCAGCAGAGCCCAGAACTCCTTCCCTGGGCACCAAAAAATCAGGATACTGCATCCAGCAGGTTCATTTCTGCAATTTCCACCTCGTTTAGAGGCAAATCCATCCCTACTGCCCTCCCCTTGCTCCACCTGTGAAATAAATGTCTGTTTTTGTGCTCGGCCTCTGCCTGTTCCCCACGTACTGCTGGGGAAATGAAGAGCCGTGTTTATTCCAAATGGCTTTATTGGAGCATCAGGAAGCACAAATCAATTCCCAAACGAAGTCCAGTGGTACCTCAGGAATCAGAGCTGACAAACACAGAGATTTGCTGGGTTAAATTAATAGCGAGGCAAGATAAAAGGCAAGGCAGGCCATAAAATGAGTCAGCTACAATAAACTCCCTGAAATCCAGAGCTCAGCAGTAAATAAGCAGCAGAGGGGTTTCGAAAATCAACATGGAAAAGCAAATTCTGGGAAGGCCTGAGTGCATTTTGCCATGGAGGAGTCGCTCTTGCCTTTGCTGCCTGGTGGGGGCTGCAGGAGGAGAGCAATTTCACAGCAAAACCTTCCACTTTTGCAGCTGTTTCGAGGAGAGGAAAATTCAGATTTCTTCGTGTCCTCCTCTGGTGCTGCTGGGACCAAGAGCTGGGGCTTCCCTCTCTGGTTGTGGTTTCCTGCAGAGTTTGGCAAACGCTGATTTTTGGCAAATAAATGAATGGAAGAGGTCAAGCCCTGGGCAAAACGGGAGCAGAGCGGTCAGCGCCCACCCCGCAGGACTGCCAGGCACCTCGGGAAGCATCACCCAGGGCTGGAAAGGTGATGTCCTGCTGGGAATCACCCGGGAATGCCACCCTGGGCGAGCGAGGTGTGGCACAGGGGGGATCTGGGGATGTTCCCTTCCCCCTGCTGGAAGCAGCAATGGGAATTTTCTCTTTCTCTCCTTCCCCGGAGATACTCTTTTTGTTTTTTAGGGGGTGTTTTTGAGTTTAATTAATATTACCTCATTTTCCCATTGCAGCGAGGTGCTCTCCTAAGCGGCTTTTCCCACTGGAGCTGTGCTGGGATGTCCCCAGCAGCCACCTCTGGTCGCTGCTCATCCCCAGTGACAGGGACCGTCACCCAGGGCAGCACCTGGGGCGCTGCCGGCTGAGCTCGCTGAGCATTTCCCCACCTTCTGTGGGGCTGCCCCGGCTTCTTCCGCCGCTCCTCTGTCCTCTAATTAACTAATGAGGCGTGATGAGGCCGTGACGTGCACAAGGAGTGACAGGGCCGCCGAGTGTGGAGTTTCCCTGGGGCGCCCTGACAGGATTTGGGGGGGATGTGGTAATGAGCGCTGAAATGGGAGAACCTGGGGAGTGAGAATCGCTCAGAAAGGCGCAAAATTCTTCAGCCCCGTGGGTTTTCCTGCATTCCCAAGTGGCCACTGCTGGAAGGAGGGGTGGGAGAAGATCCTGCTTTTCTGGGAGTCCGTCCCTCCTCAAGGCACTGGGACACAGATTTTTTAACTCCCCCCCCCCCTTTTGTTTTTTTTTTTTTGAGGATGTGGCTAAACCTCTTCTGGAACATTCCAGGCTTGGAGCTAATAAAGCTTAAATTCTGCTTAAATTAAGTTACAGGTTCATCCCTTTGGGTTTCATCGCTTTTTGTTCGTGAAACTCAATCCAATGATGCATAATAATAATAATAATAACAATAACAATAATAATATTAAAAGATTAGCTGACGAGCAGGAAATCAATCCCTGTCTCCTGGGCACTCACTGAGTATCAGTGATTTTTTAAAAAAATCCATTTTTTTAAATAAACATGTAATTACTGTCTAACTAAAACTGAATTAACAGGTTCGGCCGACGTGTGCCTGGGTGTGCAGCGGCTCTGGCTGCTGGGGGTGATTTCTATAAGCTCCAGCTTGGGCTGGAAGAGATCCAGGGAAGAGATGCAGGAGCAGCTCCTTGCCATGGTAACCCCTTCCCACCTGCCAGGCCGGGCTGTGTTTTTCTCAGGTAGGCTCTGAGTTTGAGGTGCTGTCCCTCAAAAACTCATCAACCACTGGGTGCAGCCCCAGCCTTCCCAGAAAGTCCTGCCTGCAACCTGGAGAACGTGGAGAAAATGCAGGATTGCCTCTTCAGAGTGAAGCTTTTGGCACCGAGGTGGTGGAAGAGAACTAATTAAATTAAATATCAGGAAGAAATTGAGGCCCTGGCACAGGGTGCCCAGAGCAGCTGTGGCTGCCCCTGGATCCCTGGCAGTGCCCAAGGCCAGGCTGGACGTTGGGGCTGGGAGCAGCCTGGGACAGTGGGAGGTGTCCCTGCCCATGGCAGGGGTGGGATGAGATGAATTTAAGGTCCCTTCCAACCCAAACCAGTCTGGGATTCTGGGATATTGGCACACAGATCCCAGCACAGATCCCAGATCCATCAAGGCTGCTCCTCCTTCACGGCTCCCAGGGTGAGGTTTAACTCCTCCAAGGCCGAGCCCTCCAGCCAGCAGGAGTGAGAACACAAAGTGTGGGCTGGGAGGGAGCAGAGGAGCTCCCTGAGCCTGGCTGGAGGAGCTCTGGGAGGTGCAGGAGGGTGATGTAGGTGTTTACACAACCTCAGAGCCTCATAACAGTTATCTCGTACTGGAGTCTGATGTGTGAGAGGCACTGCAGTCACCCAGGACAGGTTTTGGCTTGAGCTGAGTAAATCCAGCTTAATTAATGCTCCTTGGAGCCACATTCCCAAGGGAATATGCATCCACTCATCTCTGCATCCTCCGGGGGCTGAGATCAGACATCCCAGGAGCTCAGGGTGATGGCTCTGGCCCTGTCACTCACCTCGCTGCCTGTCCCCGAGAGCCACCAGCACCAAGCACAGGGTGACACCGAGGGCAGCTCCCAGCAGCCTTCTGGACGTGACCTCTGCTGCATCTTTTCCCCACTGAAGCACCACTGGAGAGCGATTTTCCAAGGGGTTTTCCTCAGGAAAATCCTGCAAAGCATCTCGGCACTGAGGATGTTCCACCTTCCTGGTGCCTGGTCCCAGCAGCTCTCCAGGTGCCATCCCCTGCTCCTTTTCTGCTGCTTCAGAGCAAGATGGGAAGAGCAGGACCAGCAGAGGAATGGGCTCCCAGGGAGCTGAGCAGCCCAGTTTACACCTCCCAAGGCACCTCCCTTTGCTCCTGGGATGCCCAGGAAGGGCTGCATTGGCAGGTGGGCGGATGCCAGAGCGATTCCACATCCCCGCAGCTCCCAGGAGTGGCTCCAGTCCCCCTTTTCTGCTGCTTCCCTCTCCTTCCTCTCCCACAGCACCGCTCTTCGTGTCAGATTTTGCGAAGTGAACCCAAAACAAGGCAGAAATCCAGATGTTGGGAGAAAATCCAGCCTGCCAGGGATGTGGAGGACTTTCAGGGAAGCCTGGGGAGGGGAGGACAGGCGCTCAGAGAGCAGCAGCTGGCCCAGGGACACCCCTTTGTCCCATCGTGGTTCGTGTTTATTTTTTGTATCAGCCAAGGCCTCTCGCCCTGGTTTGAGGGCAAGGAAAAGGAAAGGGCTCGTTTCCCTAAATCCCACAGGAATGGCAGCTGTGGTTTGGCAGGGCTGGGCTGGGAATGCTGCGAGAGCCCGGCGGTGGCTGGGAGGCTGCTGAGGGAACGACCTTTAGCCTGGAGAGCAGGAAATATTAACGAGCTGTTAATTAGCCCTGGGTTTCTCTCACACCCACACCCTGCACTCGTGCACAGGTTTGGGCTGGGGGGTGTTGGCAGCATCTCGGCCACCCAAAAAAAGCGTGAGGAGAACAAAATGTGGTGGAATTTCGCTGTGGCATCACTGAAGCGACATCTGCTGAATTCCACAGGCAGCAGCCTTCCTGCCAAAAAATAAACCACCAGAGGTCCAGTAGGATTTGCAGAGTATCCAGCAGAGACTCTTTCCTAAGTGTCCCTTAGGCTGTTGTGTCTTTCCAGGTGAAAGTACAGCAAGATCAAGGGAATTCCAGTGGAGATGAATTCAGAGAGAGCAGAGGGGCACATCGTGAAGTGCTTTGTGCCAGTTTGTAGGGCAGGTTCAGAAAGGACTTGAGAACAAAGCAGCTCCTGCCTGGGAGTTTATTAAAACAGCATCAAGAAGGTTTCAGAAGAAAATCTGTCAAGCCCAGCAAAGGATCTTTGAGGAGGAGTTCAGCTGATGCAGGAAGAAAGGACCGAGAGAAGGCAGGACAAGGACAAAGCAGGTCCTGCCATCCCCAAATCTTCTGGGGTGCCAAATAACTCCCAAAATAGGCACAGAAGACAGAGATGGCTCAGAAGATCCTGCCAGGGTTCCCAGGGATGCATCCCTGCCCCTCAGGTGCTCTGCCACCACCCAGAGCACACAGCTCATCCTTCTGCCACACCATGAGGCAAAAGTGCGAAAACGCAGCTGATGGGTCAGGGAAATCTGGGAGAGACTCCTGGTGCTCTGGAGTCATAAAGGAATTCACTAAATCCTTCCAAAGCACTGGAGGAAGGGATTAATATTGCAGGAATATTTTGGGATCGAGCCTGGCTTGAATCTCAGACAGGGCTAGGAAAAAGTTGTGCTTCCATTAAACAATCAGCTGCAAGGAGCTGAGGGTGTCCCAGGGAGGATTAAACCCCACAACCAGCGAATAAATCCTGCAGCAGCTGCTTCCCACACACCAGGGTGGGTTTGTGCTCTTGTGTGGCCCCAGAGCAGGGGGAAAACAAAGAAAAAAACCCAAACACAACAGCAAAAGAAAACCACCACCCCGTAACCAGAGCACAGAGGGAGTTTGGTTATGCAAGGATTTATTCCTCCTTCCTCAAAACCCATCTGCTGCTCAGGAGCTCTTTTCTGTGTGTTCATCCCGATCCCTGGACTGCATTCCAAGAGTCTCCAGGACCAAATGTGGAGTCTTTTTACTTTCCCTCCCCTCTCCTGCAGTGTGACAGGAATTGCTGGCACTTGTGCTGCTTCCTACACTCGTCCCCAGTGCTGTGGAGGGAAGAGATTCTGGTGCCACTTTTCCTGCCAGGTTCTTCCCAATTTTCCTGCCTGGTTCTTCCCAGTTTTCCCACCTGTTTCCTGCCTTTTTCCCTCCTGTTTTTCTGCTTATTTCCTGTCTCTTTCCTGCCTCTTTCCTGCCAGTTTTCCTTCCCGCCTGTTTCCTGCCTGTTCGGCACAAGAAGAGAGAAGAGGAAGGAGAAGCAGCAGGGAAGTGACTCTGGATGGGGAACAGTGAGGCCAGATGTAAAAATAATTCCCAGTGGGGGTTTGAAACTTCTTGTGCTGAGGTGGCATCAGGCAGGGGGCAGTCCTGGAGCTGCCACCTCTGCTGGCACTGCCCACAGTCACCTGAGTGTCCCTGGCACAAGGTGAGCTCTCAGGGCAGGGCCAGCAGCAGTGCAGGAATTCCAGGCCTATTCCAGCTCTTTCCATCCCTGCACACCCCAGTGCAGAGAGGGAAATTTTATTTAAGTTGCTGCAGCCACAGTTGGTGACTCCTGGCTCTGGCTCAGCCTCAACCCCTGCTCCTCCTCCACCATACATATTTATGAGCCCAATTATCCCTGAACAAGCAGGTTGCTGTGCAAACAAATGATTTTTAATCTAAATTACCCAGTTTACACACTCCCCCCAGCTCTGCTGAGCAGAACAGCTGGTGTTTACCAAACTCCTCATTACTGATCCAGGCAACACTGGGAGATGCTGCCCAGAGAGGAGCGGCCACCTCTGAGATAAGCTGAGCTCGAGGTTTATCTCTGCTCCTCCACATCCAGCCCAGTTTGCACCACTGTGCCATGAAGGAATGATGAAAAAATGTCTGCTGATAACAACTGCTATTGTTGGGTGCTCTATTTCTGCAGGAAAGAGTCATTTCCACGAAAATCCAAATAAATCCAGCTCTCTGCCCATATCTGTATTTCTATTTATCAGCATTTCCTTTCTCCTGATTCCACGGGAGGCTCACACCAGAGCTCAGATGATGCAAGAATTATTCCTGCCGTGGTATTTCCACTGTCCAAGAACGAACATATGTGAGAGAAATCCAGCCCCTCGTTATTCCAGGCCTGAAATGGCCCCCTGAGGCATTCAACAAACACGGGATCACGGTGCCAGCACCGGGGTTTACATCAGGACTGGGAGTGCTGGTGCCTGGCAGGTCAAACTGGGGAAGGATTGGAGCAGCAAAGCCAAAGCAGGGATGTTCCTGCAGCTCCCGGCAGCCTCTGGAAGCGCTGGGAAGGAAGGCGCTGCTCTGAGCGGCATGTGCTGCTGCACGTGGCTCCCACCAGGCCTATTTCCAGCCTGGCTGGCTGCAGGGAGCAAGGAAAACTCCTGGCCTGGGCATGGAACAGGCAGTCACAAGTGGCTCAGGAAGGAGTCACAAGCCACGGCACACCTGGTGTCGGAGGAGATTTGATCCATCCTTTCCCTTTCCCCTATTTCTGCCTCTGCCCGTGGAGAAGGAGGACGCTGGTGGTCGATGCCTTCTGCAGGATAATTCCTGTGTTCCCACATTCCTTCTCTTCCAGCCTTCTCCTGGAGCAGCAGCACAGCTCTGGCCAGGCCCTGCACCCCTCAGCACCTCGAGGGTGCATCCCTCCTGCTGTGTCCCAAAGAAAGCCCCAGGAATGAGGGACAGCATCCCCATCCTGGACAGGATGACAACCCCCAGCCTCCAGGAGCTCAGCCACCACCTGGTGACCTCCTCTGGCACAAAGTGCCTAAATTTCTCTGCCCAAAAACCTGGTGCCTGGAGGGATGGAATAGCCTCATCTTCCCTTGGGCACAGGCCCAGGATCTGGTGCACACAAACAACAGCTTTAAATTTCACTGTATTATGGATTATGATCAGCCCTGGCCTCCCTGAGCTCTCATCCCACTGCACCACAGCACGTGGGAGCAGACAGGCAGATGAGGGAGAGGGAAAATGAGCTTTTATGGGATGCTCCCAAGGAGGAAGACTTTTTTTCCCTGCAGACACCACAAATTTGGTTCGCTGTGATTTAAGGAGGACACATTTGGTTTCAGAGCAGCTCCAGAGTCCCTGTGAATCAGAACATCTCTGTTTGACTCCTGGAGCTCGGCTGAGTTAGGCCAGCTCAGACGCTGAGCCTGTATTTTAATCAAAGACCTCAGAGCTTCCCGAGCCATCCCAGCTCCTCTCCACAGCCTGATATCCAATCGACCATCTTCCTCCTGGCACAAAGATGTCAGACCATGCTTCTCCCCGCGTGTGGAAGGAATCATAGGCGGTTAAGGGGTTGGAATGGTCCTTGAAGACCACCTAGACAAAAAGAAAAAGGGGAGCTGCCTGTAAAACTGCTGGAAAGATCCTTTCCTGGCTCGGTGAGCACCAACCACCCGCACCGAGATCAGCTGAGGAAGGTTTTGGGGACCCCGGAGCCCGCTGGATTTCACCCAGGATGAAGATTTCCCTCCTCCGGACTGGGGTCTGAGGCTGCCCGGCAGCACCGCAGGAATGCTCGGTAAACAAGCAGTAAATATTCATCGCCCCGGTGACAAACGCCTCGACGGGATTGGAAGAGGAAGGTGAACTCGGCGTTTGCAGAGAGGAGAGAGGAAATAAATATTCTGCGTTTAACAATCCCAGGCAGGGCAGCACGGGCAGGGAGGTGGCGGAACCGGGAGCGGGGTCTGGCTTTGAAGCCCCAGATGGCCGCTGGTTGTCAAAGCAAAGAGATGAGCTGGGAAAACTGCTCCTGATTCCCTGCGCTCCTGCCCGGAGTGAGAGCCGGGCTCGGGCTTTGCAGGGGAGCCGCTCTCGCTGCAAAAATGGGCATTTATTGCTCTCTGGTGGCCAGACGGGCTGAGCCGCACACTCCTGCCGTGCGCCCGGGAGAACCACTCAGGCTGGAAAATCCCCCTAAGATCACCGAGTCCGACACCAAACCGTGTCCCCAAATGCCACGTCTACATTTAAACACCTCCAGGGATGGGGACTCCAGCACTTCCCCGTTCCAGAGCTCTTTTCCTGTGCTCCTGCTCCAGACCCTGAGGCTGGATGGTGGGGCTGGGGTGAGGGTGGGCTCTGTCTCTGCCCCAGCAGTTTTCTCTGCCCCCGGATGAGGCTGGACCAGCCCCTTTCATCCTCCTCACATCCCAAATTCTGTCTCTCACTGCCAAAAGCTTTGGTGGTGCTCTTTACAGGAGAGGGCTTTGGCAGAGGTGTCATCACAGACCTCGTGGAGCAGACGAGGATAAAAACCAGGCATCAATAAAGGAGTTGCTATTTCAAACACCTTTGGGCCAGGCTGAGCTGCTCCAAGGTGTGGGGCAGCTGTGGGGACAGGCAGGCACATGGCAGCACTTCCCTGTCCCCATCCTGGGCAGGGCACTCCTGAACCTCCCTCCAGGAGCCCAGCCCTGCTGCACCCCCAGCTCCAGCACCGCTGCTGGTGCCTCATCCTGCCTGGATATCCTGCCCTGGCTGTGCCACCTCCGCTGTGGGCACAGCCCTGCTCCTGAAAAACAACAGAAGGCTCCCAAAGGCTTGGGACAAGGAGCCCAAATCCTTCCAGCTCCTCAGGACGTGGCACAGGACCTGTCCTGGAGAGCACACGGCCCTTGCACGGCGCTGCTGGACGGCTCCCACTGGTGTCCCCAGGGTGGCAGATGGGTCACACCACGTGGCCACCTTCGCTCAGCCACCGGGGCCGGTCCGTGGCACAGCCTGGAGTGCCCTCAGGTCCCCCTGGGGCTTCGGGGATGGCACCCAGCTTGGCACGGAGCAGGGCTTGCAGCTCCTGGTCTCCCAGCTCGGTGGCTGCGGCGAGGGCCAGCAGGAAGTAGGAGGCTGCATCCTGTTCATCCTGAGCAGAAAGCACAGGGCCGGCGTTAGGAAGTGGCTTCAGTGAAGGTCACGGGGCAGGAGGGAGCTGGAGCAGAGCCTGGGGGTTCCAGGAGGACCCAGGGACACCCGATTTCACGGGAATGGTGCCGAGTGCCAGCACTCCTTTCCAAATTCCCTCCCCCCCACACCAGAAGATGTGATCTCCACCCTCAGCTCTCCACCCAAGCCACAGCACCACGGGAAACCTCATTTCTCACCTTCAGCTTGCGCAGGGCCAGGTTGCCCAGGTGCCAGTAGACCTTGCAATAGTACAGGGCCTCTGCTGAGCTCTGCAGCACGGGGGGACGCATGGCCAGGGTCTTCAGGTAGCAATCCTCGGCCATCTCATACATGTGCAGCAGGTCATAGGCTGCGGCCAGGCGGTGGAAGGCAACCAGCTCCTGCAGCTGATCCCCTGGAAAAGAGGTGAGTGGAGTCAGCCAGCTCCTGCCATGGATATCCTGGAAAAGAGGTGGGTGGAATCAACCAGCTCCTGCCATGGATCCCCTGGGAAAGTTGCTAATCCGGCTCAATCCGTCCCCAGCCCTGCTGAGCCACTTTGGATGCATTTTCTCAGCAGCCTGGGGGCATGGACACCTCGGAGAGGAAACAGAGCCATGGGCAGGGCTGTTGGTGCCACAGGATGGGCCCAGGAGTTTATCATTTTTTACAGGTTTTTTTGGGTGCTGGAGGGCTGTTCCAAGACTGGTCCCATCTCAGACATTTCAGCTGGCATTTTGCCCATCCAAGCTATTTCTGTAATGGGAAGGGGTGAGGTTTTTCGGAGAACCAGGGCAGAGAGGAACTGCTCAGTCCTGTGCCTTCAGCAGACTTCCTGTGCTCTGGGGTAGCAAAAACCCTCTGCTGTCACACAGCTGGAAAAAGGGGAAATGGCCTAAAAAAAAGGCATGATTTAGGGTAAGAGTATGTCCAGCAGCCTTAGGAAAGCAGGAGATCCCCTTTTCACATGGACACTGTTCTCATGCACAGGAGCCAGTGACTCCCAGTGCCCTGTGGGGGAAAATCACTGACTGACCAGTGACTCCCAGTAACTTTTGGGTGTGAATCACTGACTGACCAGTGACTCCCAGTAACTTTTGGGTGTGAATCACTCACCGACCCTGAGGCTGAGCCTGGCTGCCAGCGTGGCAAACTCCAGAGCCTTCTCATAGCCCTGCAGGCCAATCTGCAGCTCTGCCAGTTTATTGAACAGCCTCAGCTCTGTCTGGGTGGCCTTGAGTTTCCTGGCCAAGGGCACAGCACCTCCCTAAGGAGAGAGAAAAGTGAGGCCAGGGTGTTCCTGGAGGGATCAGCACTGCCTGAGAGGGGTGGCAGAGCAGCAGGACAAGGACCAAGGCAGGGGATGAGGTGGTGGAGCACTGCAGGTTTTGGTTTTAGTCCCTTCTTTCCCTTGAAAATGAGTTTTATATCCCAGAGCGCAGATCTCAAAGCCTGAGCCTCACATCTCTGCCCTTCCTTGGGTGCCTGGAATTCTCACTGGGTGTCCCCAGGAGTGACCAGCTCACACCTGACACCACCAGGATTTGTAATGGAAGGAGCCCGTTCCCAATCCCAAATGATCTCTGGGATTTGCAGAAGCCATCTGTGCTCCAGGACTCCCACTCTGGCACCCTCAGGATCACCCCATCCCTGTCCACCCTCCATCCTTTTGGTCTGCCCTGGGGCACAGCCCCCCCCTAGCCAGCACCTTGTGGGGACACAGGGACAGAAGTGCCCAGAGGCCTCCATACCCTGTAGAACTCCACTGCTCGGTGCCTGTTCCTGCTGCCATTAAAGAAGGTGTCACCTGCTTTCTCGTAAAGATCCATGGCCAAGGAGAAATTGTCCCACTTCAGAGCAGTCTGGATGGCTGCCTGGAAGGAAAAAGGGGGCTGCAGTGACATTTGGAAAGGCAGAGACATGGGCGTGATTAAATAAACCCCAAATTTTAGGAGCTGCTCTTCCAGTTTGCAGCTCAGCCGAAAAAATAATGCTGGAGATGGAGAGAAGCCAGGAGCCTTCTACTGCAAGGACTTCCCTGGCACTTTTCCCTTATTTATGGATATTTCAATGGGAATTGGTCACTTGGCACTTCCAGCTTCCTTTGGCACTCCTACATCAATGAATTCACTTACTTTCACCCCAAAATCATCTGAACTCAGTCGATGGAAAGGAAGAAAGGAAAATCAGTGCCTGAGGGGAAGGCAAGAGCTCCTCCTTCCAGCAGTGGGTTTACAGTGCTCAGAACTTCCCCTTCCAGGTTTTCCAGCCCCAAAAGGCTGTGATGGGAATGGGACAGCTCCAGCCACCTCCTCCATACCTGGAAGTACATTTCCACCAGCTCGTCCTCCTGTAGAAGATAATAGAGTTTTCCTGCCTGCAGCCAGGCCTCTGCTGCCTTCACAGCCTCCTCGAGGTCGATGAAGATCCTCAGGCTCTGCTTGGTGCAGTCCAGGGATTGTCTCAGAGCCCTGTGATGGCAACAGGCAAAAAAGACATTTCAGAGTCTCTCTCAGCTGGCCCCACACCACCTCCCCATGGCACTGATCCCCTGTCCGCTCCTCCTGCAATTACCAAAGTTTAGGGACAAAAGGACTTTCTGAGCTCTGAGCAATGTGCCCTGATAGGACCATGCAAGTCTCCATGCTTTAATGCTCAGCCTTTAATGGTCATTTGGCCACCTTAGGACAATCCAGGACCCCAGCAGTCCCACCCAGGCTGCTCCTCGCCCCGGCGTGATAAAGAGGGGCTCATCCAGGTCACCTGCAAACCCAATTTTTCCCCCTAAACCAAATCCCAAAGTCAGTCCCAGCTCCACATGGGAGCACAGGCAGGGAATGTTTGTACTTACACCTCCCAGACAGCACCTGGCACCCAAACCCCCACCTCAGCCCATTGTTTGGCCCTTGTGCAGCCAGAGGCATCTCTGGCTACATGTCCAAGCCCCTTTTCCAGCCCCTGCTCCCTGGAGGACACAAGGACAGGCAGCAGGATGAGCCAGCAGGTTGGAAACAAAATCAGCAGTGTCCAGGGCAGTTTGTTTGCTTGGTGTCCCTCCAGCTGTCCCGGGAGCCCAGGGAATGGGGTGCTTTGTGATCCTAAATAGCACCGTTCCCGTGACAGGCATCTGCTCCCTGAATACCTTCCCCCTGAACTCACCGTGGCCTGGCTGGGGAGGTGAACATCCCAGCTGGGGACAGCCCTGCCCATTTGTCCTTCTGGGATGTGGGAGCCTGCTCTCCACTCTTTGACCCATTTGCCTTCAAGGCCTGTGGCCTGTCCCAGCCTCCTTCTCTCCTCTCCTGCCCAACCCCATCAGCCCCACGCAGGTGTCAGGCAGGAGATTAAAGGTGAGCTGATACCGGGTTTTAAGCACCTTCCATGGGTCTTAAGTCCCTCCCTGGGGACAGTCTCCCAGCAGATATAGGGAGGGCAGCCTTGGCAGCCGAGGCTGAACCCAGACTTACTCAAAGAGCAGATAAGGAGCCTGTTTTCACCGGGGAGTGGTGATTAATCACTGGATAAGCCTCCAAAGGAAGCAATGAATTCCCTGTTACTGGGTCAGCTCTGCTGAAGGCTGGACGTCCTGGAAACCTGTGTTTGGCCAGACTCCAGTTCTATCTGGGACAACGTTCACCCAGCTTTGGCTGGCATTGAGCTGTTCCCTCTCACAGCACAGTGACAAATCTCAGAACCAGAGCTGGGGGGCAGCTGGAGCCACCACACCCCTTCCCACCCTGCTCGAGGGACACCCCAGGAAAGCCACTGCCCTCTGGCAGCATCCGACAGCCCCAGCCACTCACTCAGGTGTGCCCAAAGCCTGGTAGAGCTGGCTGAGGGCCTGCCTGGCATTGCCCTCCAGCTCCCTGTCCTGCAGCTGCCGTGCCAAGGACGCCCAGTGCTCGTGGTAGGTGATGCAGGCCTGCAGGTCGGGGCACACTTTGCTGTAGAAATGGCACAGACACTCAGTGGCGTGCAGCTGACCTGTGTGGCACAGGGAAAGGGAGAAGGACAGGTCAGGGGACAGCGCTGGGGACCTGGCAGGGTCGAACACTGCCCTGCACCCCTCTGTACTCACTCCTCAGGTTCTGCCACTTCAGGGCGAACCCCAGCGCCAGTTCATAGCAGAGTTTGGCGTCTTCCATCCTCTGCCTGTCCACCATGGCCTGTGCCAGCCACAGCAGCACCTGTGCCAGCTCCACATCCAGCTGTTGGTGTCCCTGGAGCTCGGCGTAGAGCCGGACTGACCACAGCAGGTAGAGCTCGGCCAGCTGAGTGGCACCACACGAGAGGCTCAGCTGGCCCAGGTTAGCCAGGGACACGGCCTGATTCCTCCTGTTCCCCGTCTCCTTGGCCTTGTGCAGGGCCCGCAGGAAGTTCTCTGCAGCCTCCTGAATGTGCCCTTCGCCCCTGAGGGCCATGGCCAGGAGGTTGTGCACGGCCCCGCCCTGGGTCTCGCTGTCCGTGCCACGCAGTGACCGCAGCAGCTGCCGCAGGATGGCCCCGGCTGGGCCCGGCTGCTGCTGCAGGAGGTACATCCACCCCAGAGACAGCGAGGACTCAAAAGCCTCCTCCTCCCCCATCAACCTGCCCAGGGCTGCAGCCCTGGCTGCGTAACAAACTGCCCCATCCAGCGCCCCGTGCTGCAGGTACATCCTGGACAGGACGGCGCAGAGCGTCCTCTGGCTGGGCACGGCTCTGCCCTCGCAGCAGAACTGCAGCGCTTGCTTGAGGTACAAACAAGCCAGTGCTGGGATGCTGCTCCTGTCCAGCTGCTTCCCCAGGAGTTTGGAAGCGCTTTGGAGGATGAAGCCAGCTCTCCAGATGGGCGTCGGTGTCCCCCTGGTGCCGCTGGGGACAAAGGACCTGGCGGAGGCCAGCGCGATGTTTGGCAGGCACTTCTTGTCGTAGAGGTGGCACAGGGTGGCAGTGGCATCCAGTGGGCCAGCACAGGTGGTGCTGAGACACTGGAGATGCTCCAGAAAGGGCAGCACCTCCTCGGTCCTGCCCAGCTGAAGGAAGAGCTTGACAATGAGGAAGCAGATCCGGGCCTCCAGGGGAGCGTTGCCCACAGCAATGGATTCCCTCAGGATGTACGTCAGGAGCTCCAGCTCGTTCTCCGAGCTGAAGGAGCGGCCAGGCAGGCACACGAGCAAGGTCACCGTCTTCCCCAGCAGGCAGGAGAACTTGTGCTTCATGTTCTGCTTCAGGTAGATGGAGGCCAGGCTCACGTGCAGCGCTGCCAGCAGGGGCAGGTCCCCAAAGCCCCTGTCCAGGACACTCATGGCTTCCTCAAAGTACACCCGAGCCTGGGAGAACTTGACCTTTTTGATGCAGAGCTTACCCAAGAGGAAACAGAGCCTGACGTGAGCCCAAACTGAACGAGTCCTCTTGGCCCAGTTCCGGGATGTCTCGAGGTACAGGACCAGTTCATCCTCATCAGAGAAACCATAAAAAGTGGAGTGGAGAAAGGAAAAGCTGAGGTCATAAAAGCTCTGAAAACTGGGCACAAAATTGTCTTGGTTTAGGAAGGTCAATATGGGGTCAAAAACATCAGCATCCTCCATGTGCCCAGCATTGAGGTCAATGAAGAATTTGGGATAATCCAGGTCGTCCAGCTTCTCCAGGAGAACATCTTCCAGTGTGGCAGGGGCAGCTTCACTGCCTGGGCTGGACAGCTCCGAGGTGCTGCTTGTAGCCCAGTCATTGATTTCCTCCCAAGACTGGAGCACTTGGATTTCTTTACTGCCACGGAGAGCAGCCTCTGGAAAGGACAGGGAAACAATAGTGGGATTAGGAAGAAACTCTTCTCTGTGGCTGCCCCTGGATCCCTGGCAGTGCCCAAGGCCAGGCTGGACATTGGGGCTTGGAGCAGCCTGGGACAGTGGAAGGTGTCTCTGCCCATGGCAGGGGGTGGCACTGGATGACCTTTAGAGTTCCTCCCTTACCTAAACCATTCTCTGAAGTTTCCCCATGTCTAAATTCACCCTCAGAATTCATCACCAAAGCCTCCCCCTCTGTCCCCTCCTCATACTCACCTGGTGGCACTTTTGGGAACATGGCTGTGGGTTCAAAACCATCTGTACAAGGAGACAAACAGAAAACAAAACCCCAAATCCTTGGCCAGTGTCAATGTGCAGAAATCAGCCGAAGTCCCAAATCCACCCACTCCAGCAGCTGCCCCCAACTTGGGGCTCTCCATGGGAATCCAGGGGCTGGGAAAGAAGAGGGGACACTCACCCAGCCGGTACACAGAGGTGATGTCAGTGCGTGCCAGGTCCCCCAGGAGGGTGGCAAAGTGCTGCTCGTCACCATTGCAGGGCACGTGCAGGACCGGGGACTTCTCCTCTTCGCTCAGAAACACAAAGCTCTTTCCCCTGGGGTGGGGCAGGAGAAAGGAGTCAGCGTGTCCCCAGCCCCTGACACTGCAGCTGGCCTGTGGGGTGGGGTGGGGTGGGGTGGGGTGGGGTGGGATGGGATGGGATGGGATGGGATGGGATGGGATGGGATGGGATGGGATGGGATGGGATGTTTTCCCATCCGTTCTCTTCCTCCCACCACACAAGTTCTGCTGCAGATGAACACAGGATTTTTGGACATCTTCCCCATCCAGGTTCTCCATGAAGGAACAGAAAGGTACCAGAGGAAAGGACCTATTCTTTTTTTTTGGAATCCAGAAGCCACAGGACAGCGCCTGATCTGCTCTGTCCCTTCTGGAGCATCAGAGAAAAGTGCTGCAACTCACCTTGAGTGACTCTGAGTGAGGAAAGCCCAGCAGACCTTGGTTAAAACCTTGTCCTCCCACACCCATTCTTGGAGAAGAAGCCTTTTGGGATGGGCATTGAACGGGAGCCACCAACAGAGACAACTGTCTGAGTCAGGGTGGGATTTGTCACCCTCCCTTCCTGGACAGTTCTTGCCATGTCCTCGGAAGGGTGTGGGATTCTGCTCTGTGCCAGTGGCCATTCTGCCTCCACATCCAGGGGCAGGAGGATGGGAAGCAGGACTTGGTTTCCTCGGCAAGGAATGCTCTCTCCACCCTTGCCAGGCTCCCAGCCCTTCAGAGCCACAAACTGAAGACATTTCTAGGACAAACTGGGAAGCCAGCTTGCAGGAAGCCAGATTAGCCCAGGGCTGGATCTGTTCCTCTCCAAGAACCACCTGAGGCAGGAGAAAACATTGCTTTGTCTGGGCTCCAGCAGAGCCTGGCCAAGGCTTCTGCTCACACCTCAAACCCACCCTCTGTGGAGGTCCTGCAAAGCAAGGCTAGGCTCTCATCCAGCCTTGAGCTGGGATTTGGAGCCTCCCCTCCCTTTTCTCCGGGATTTAATTTAAATAAACTCACAGAGGTTCGCAAGCCTCGGGACTGACGTGTCGGGTGGGAACGAAGCCGATGCTCCCGGTGCTGAGGGATTTGCCCACAAACCAGGGGAGTCCCGGGATGAAGAAGCCGATAATTTCTATGTGGTCTCCTTTGGAGAAGCTCAGCTCATCCCACGCTGCTCCTTTGTGCTCCTTGGTGGCGATGCACCTGCCTTTGGCTGGGAAAGCAAGGCAAACAAGGGAATGTCAGTGGGATCCCTGCTAAAACCCTCTCACTGGAAAAGACCTGGGCAAGGAGAGGCCATGATTCCAGCTGGAGACGGCTGCCTCTCTCTCCCCTAAGATTTACTGTGATCTTGGATCCAGATCTCTGCCATTTCTCCTTGAGGAGTGGATTATGATAAAAAATAAAGGAGGGATGGATGAACTCCACACTGGAAATACGGAGCTTCACAGACACCGCCCTGTCTCAAGTCTGCCAGGAGTGAAATCTTGGACAGTTCAAATGTCCATCCCTACATGACCAACTCCCAGCTGCAGGGACCTCCTGTGTCCAGCATGCTCTGAACTGGACTGGGCTGGGGTTGGTGGGTGGATGGTGGGCACAGGTTGGACCCTCACGATTTGAAACCTCACTCCTGAAAGAATTAAAGGAAACATAAAATTGAAGGAACACACAGTGGCAGAAGGGTGTCACCAGCAGCTGTCTGCTCTCTGTGTTCCTCAGATCATCCTTCTAAGCACACACAATTTGCAAGCTCTGATCTGCATTCCAGAGAGGCCAGAGATGCAGTTGTGGCCAAATCCAGGTTTCCAAGAGCTGTCACTCACCAATGGCCTGGGAGCTCGTCCCGCTGATCTCCTGGGAGAGGCCAAAACTCACAGCATAATTCTTCAAGAACCACCTGCAAGGCAAAAGGGACCCTCACTGGTCCTCCCTGAGCAGTCCTGTCCTCAGGCCAGCCCCAGGGATGGTGTCACACACAGGGGAAGAGCAGGATAAATTTGCCATCTTTGAGGAAGATTTCTCCAAGTAAAAGGAGCTGTGAGTGTCTGAGGCTCAGCCAGGTGACCAACAGGATACCCCACTTTAGGCATTGCCTAAATTTTTTCTGCCACTTCTTCATCTGTAAGCCAGAGATAATGTCCTGACCTAAATCAATACCTTACAGAAATGACAGCTGAAGTAAGAGCATGTCCTTGCTCTGTCCCACTGGCAGCACCTGCATTGATTCCAGTGGCTGTCTTTATGCCTAATGTGGATCCTCATGGAATTGTGAGCAGTTTCACAGCCCAGCCTTGGTGCCAGTCATGCATCAGGATCAGGAAAAGATCCTGCTTTGAGCCCTTTAATTTGCCACTTACTGGTAAAAGGGCTGTGGTATCGGCTCCAGAGCTGTCACGGGCACCACGCCTCGCTGCCCAGTCAGCAGGGACATCCCTTCCCACTTGGAATCCTGTCCAACACTCTTCACATGGATCAGCTCGTTCCTGCAGAGCTGCAGGCCCTCCTCACCCTCGTGCTCCGACTTCCAGACTCCAGGTGCTGCCCTGGAGAAAAAGTTCCCTGCGGAGGGAAAGAGTCAGAGATCAGATCGGGGCATCAGCACAGGGCTCCAGCAGAGGATTTTCAGGAATTCCCATCACACCTTCCTGGAGGAGCAGATCCATGTAGATGGTGGCCAGGTGCTCTTCATCCACGGTGACCCTGAGCTCCGTGTCCTCCACCAGGGCACAGTCCAGCCAGAACTCCTGGCCAAAGAGGAGCTGCTCCAGGCAGGTCCCCACGTACCCTGAGAAGCCAAGAGGAGGATCAGGGTCAGCATCTCCCTCCCTGGGCAGCAGGAAGGGTCTGTGGGGACAGACATGAGGCAAAAGCTTCTAATTTTGTCTCCAAAATTTCCCAAAAGGAATCCTCCTGAGTGTCTTCCACTGATCCAAACAGAGATCTCATAAACAGTGGACTGCAAAGTTTTCCAGTTCATATTCTCCATGTCCACCCTGAACATAACAGCTCTGTAGTGTCAGACAACGCCTTCTCCAAAAACACTTCTCACACTTAAAGCTTGGAAACGTTACCTAAAGTCAGATACGTGGAAAACTTCCAGACTTCCTCCAGGGTTTTGAAGGTGAGGAAGAAGCGATCCTCATGTGCCTGCACACAGACCAGCCTGGCTGACAGCTCCTGCACAGCACAAAAGCAGGATCAAGGGAGAGTCCTGGAGCCTTGAAATCCAGCAGGGAAGGAGAGTTCAGTCCAGGCTGGGATTTGTAGCTGGGATTTGTTTATGTAAAACCCAACCTGAGAACTCTGTGCCCGTCCAGAGCTGTCACCTCCAGCAGGGACACGGATTTGGTGATCCCAGCCCTGTGAATTCCTGGCTATTTAGGGTCAGATCCCCCAAAATGACACGAGGCTCAGCTTTGCCTCTCACTTGCCATCATTTCATCTCCCCCATCATTCCAGCCCCCTCCAAAGTCCCCTGCGGTGGCTTGGGAGGAACTTCTCATCTGGGTTTGGCATTCCAGCACACATCCCACCATTCCAGGAGCACCCCAGCGCACTGGGATGGGGTTTCTACCTTGAACAGGGCACAGACACGTCTATCATCACTCTCCAGAGCCCACAGCTTCTTCCTGGCAGCTTCCTGGAGCTGGGAATTGCGGCACCGGGAGGAGCGGCTCTCGACAGAGAAGGAGAGCGAGATCTCTTGGAAAGGAGAAGAGCAGCATTAAAGGGAGGAGGAGCTCTGCAGCACCCAGAGCCACCCCTGCCACCCAGAGCCACCCCTGCCACCCTGCCAGGCCCACCAGAGCCTCCAGCCTGGCTGTGATGCTCAAACAACACCAGCCCAGCCCGTCCTCCCCCTTCAGCCACCAAGGTGAGACTCGAGGCACTGCAGGGGTGGATTCAATCACAGGAAATCTGGGAGATCCCACAGGCAGCCCCTTACCTGGTGGAAAGCTGTCCCTGAGAGCCAGCAGCACCACGGAGGGGTCCGGGGAGCCGTGTCCTGCCTCGGGAGCGGGGCTGCTCTGCTCTGTCACCCCAGCCTTACCTGGAGAGGAGGGGACACAGCAGAGCTGCTGGAAAAGGTGGAAGAGGTTTTGGATCTTCTGCCTCAGCTGAGAGCTCCTGGGAGCACAGCCCTGCAGATCTGGCTGGGGATTGTGTGGATCTGGAGCCACCCTAAAGTCTCGCTCAAGGTTGGAGAGATCCGTGAGATTGGGGCCTAATTCCATCATTCCCTTGTTGTCCAGCTTTTTTTTTCCAGTGCTGGAATGGCTCTGGAGCGAGGAGATTTTCCCTCCTTGCTCCTGGACAGACCCTCACTGAGCAGATTTGTTAAAAGGGCGAATCCCCAAGAGAGATTTTTCTGGAGGAGGCCTCAGCTCCCCTGCACAGGAGAGCCAAGGCCTTGCAAAACTCTTTGAAAACCAAAATGAGATTTTCTCCTCTGGTGGGTATCCCACATCCAGGCTGCATTCTCCCTGCTCCACACACCATCAACTACTGCCATAAAAGATTCAGGGCCTGCAACTCGAGGTGTTAATTATGTTAACGAGAGCTGAGGCACTCAAAACTCCCGCCTGCTCTTCCACGGCTGCATTGGTGGCAGAGGGATAACCAGATTAAAGCCCAATTTCTGTCAGTAATCAGATTGGGTTTGCAAGAGAAACACGTACATGGAGATGTGGAGTTTGGTAAGTCCCTGCTGTGACCACAACTCTGCTCTACAATTCTTTCTATGGAGCCAGCTTTGCCAGTCACTCACTTAAACTGGGATTTGCTAAGTCACTCACATAAACTGGGATTTGTGTGCAGAAATAGAATTCTTGTTTAGAGAAATAGAATTCTGATTTAGAGCTAGCAAGTAGAAAAGAACAGCCCAAGGCTGGACATGTCATGAAGTAGTTTTTCTTTGGAAGAAAAAGCCCTACACTGAACAAAGTCTTAGCAAAGGATTTCATGTGGCAGCTCCATCCCTTCCACATGTGGGGGAAACGGAGAAGGGGAAGCGAAAGGAGGCTGAGGCAGAACTAAATCTCAGCTGGCTGCTGCCATTGCTCCACTCCTGCCTGTCCTCGGCCCTCCCTGTGCCCCAGCAGACCCTGGCAGGGGCTGGGGATGGGTACCTGCTGCCCCTTCCTGGGGATGGGTACCTGCTGCCCTTCCCTGGGGATGGGTACCTGCTGCCCCTCCCAGGGATGGGTACCTGCTGCCCTCCCAGGGATGGGTACCTGCTGCCATGTTCTTGTCCTGCCACCATTGTCCCCGGCGCTGCAGTTGGTCCCAGCGGGGCAGGAGCTCAGGGGAGCGGGGCCAGCAGGACTCACACTCCTCACCTGGGGAACACGGAGGGTGGGCAGAGGTGTCCGGATCCCTGGCAAGATTCTCCCTGCCCGAGAGGTGTCCATGGGATGTGCCACAGGAGGTGGCAGGTGGGACACTGCTCGTGCCACCTCTGCCAGCAGCAGGACAGAGCCTGTCCATGGGTGCCCAGAGCCAGGAAGGGGCCAGGGCTCACTCTGGCTGCTCTCAGGGTTCAGTGTTTATTTTCATTTGGGCCAGAAAGGGAACTGGGAGCTTTTCTTTTCAAGGGACCAATTGAAACTGTGGCTGGGGAGTTGTTCCCGGTTGTGCCAGTGACTCAGTGACCTCCCCGGTGCCAAAATATTTTGTAAGAGCGGGCAGGAAACAGCTCCAGCCCCAAGCCAGGCAGGTCCCAGCGCTCAGGGCTGCACTCCTGGCCCCAGGGCTGGGTGCCCGTGGCACCTTCTGGCCCTGGCTCTTCTGGGGGACACGTGGCCACAGCGGCTGGCCCTGAGCCATGTCCCTCCTCCAGCCCATTGGGACACGCTGGAATGGGAATGGTGCCTTGGGAGATGCCAGCACCCCACGGGCTCTGCTTGGGGAGCTCCCGGGCAGGGAGGGTGGCAAGGAGAAAAGCCAACAGCATGGGAATAAGCCAACCCCCCGAGTGATCCTGTCCCCTCCCTGGCCAAGCGTGCTGCCTCATTCCCTGCATGCCCCAGTCCAAGAGGAGGGGCACCGGGAGCCATCCCAGGAAAGGCAGGCAAGGAGCCAGAGGGGCAAGTGCTCAGCGCCAGAGTGTCCCCAAGGGTCCCATCCTGTGGGACAAGCGCCACAGCCACAGCTCCCGCAGCCCCGCTGCGACAGCAGAGCCCCGTGGGCACCTTACCTGTGCATCCCAGCGCCAGGTCCTGGTGCCAGGGGGTCCCCAGGCAGCAGCCCATGCGTGCAGTGACACCAGCAGTGACACCAGCAATGGGCTGGCAGAGGGCTGGCAGAGGCAGGGCTGCTCGCTGCCCGCCCGGCACCGCGGCTGGGCACGGCCACAATGCACAATGCCCCCTTTGAGCGGGCACTGGCACGGCGGGGGCGGCGGGCACGGGCTCAGGGAAGGGCTTGGGTTGGAGTCACAGCATCAGTCAGGCTGGGAAAGGCCTTTAAGTCTGGCCACAAACCTGATACTGCCAAGGCCACCACCAAATCGTGTCCCTAGCTGCCACATCTATGTCTTATAAATGCCCCCAGGGGTGGTGGCTCCACCACGTCCCGGACGGGCTGTGCCAGTGCTTGACGAGCCTTTACATGGAGAATTTTTTCCTATTATCCAACCCGAACCTTCGCTGGTGCATCCTGGGACCATTTCCTCTCCTCCTGTCCCTGTTCCCTGCGAGCAGAGCCCGACCCCCCCGGCTGCCCCCTCCTGTCAGGGACTTGTGCAGAGCCACAAGGTCCCCCCTGAGCCTCCTTTGCTCCACTCTGCCTTTGCCTCCGGGAGCGCAGTGCCCATCCCACATGGCACATTCCTGGCATTCCTCCTGGGGACTCCCTCGCTCTGCCAAGCCTGCCCCAGCTTCCAGCTGCTCCCTCCCAGCTGATCTCCGCCCAATTCCAAAGGCAGAGCTGTTCCCGACGCCGCTGCCCGCACCTCCCTCACCTGTGGGGACACCCAGACCCAGCTGGGGCCCGTCCAGCATCCTCCATCCGGGGCTGGCTGTGATCCTGCACTTCCTCCTTGCCCGATGCTTTTCCCGTGTCACCGTGGGGACAGCTGGCAGCACCACGGGCATCTCTGCCAGCTACATCCAGGTGAGTTCCTGGATCTCACAGCATCCAGGGGTGCCGCAGCCCAGGCACTGCGGGATCCAGGGGGCTGGCAGGGCTCACCTCACCCCCGGGGTCAGGGCTGTCCAAACCCCAGATCCAACACCGCCAGGGATGAGCTGGCTGCTGTGCAGGATCCCTTGAGCTTCCCAGGATGAGGACGAGTCTCATTCCCTCCTTGCTCGCATTCTCAGACCTTTCCCAGCCCCCAGGATCAGGATTTGGGGTGGCTGGGTGGGGTCACTGCACTGTGGGTGGTTTGCAGAGCATCTCTGGGCAAGAACAACACAGCCCCTGCAAAATAAAACCCAAAAGGTTTAGGGAGAGAACTTAAGGAGGATTTTTAGGGATGGATTTTTACTCCAGCAACCAGCCAGTGCCACCACTGCAGGGATTTGTGTGCTGGGGTTGCTCCAGGAGCATCCCGGGCTGCAGCACAAGCCATGGCAGTGCTTTGAACTTCTCCAGAGTAGGGAATAATTAATCCAGGGAGTAATTTAGGCCAGGCTGGATGGGGCTCTGAGCACACTGGTGCGGTGGAAGGTGTCCCTGCCTGTGAGCAGAGGTAAACTTTAAGGTCCTTTTTAACCCAGACTTGGTGGTCTCCATGATTCCATGACCCAGAGAGGGAATGTCAGGATTCTCACGGCTGGCACAACTGCAGTGCCCCTAAAGCAAAGCATGAGCAGTACCTGGCTGTGGGAATGGCAGGATGGAACCCACCTGCATGGAGCTGGCTGGGAATTTCCACACAAAAGTGAAGCCAAAGCAAAAGCCTTTGCAGGGAGGGTTGCACTGAGCGATGCTCCTGCACAGCCAGAGCAGACTGGAGGAGTGGGGATTCCTCATCCAGATCTCCAAATCTGGGGTTGCCTGGAGAAGGGAGCATCCTCTCCATCATCCTGCCGAGCCCCAGGTGTCAGGGGGTTCTCCGGGCTGGGGTTTGCACTCCGAGCTCTGGGGCTGCAGGAAGGTGAGAGCTGGGCCAGGCCAGCGCTGCTCCCCCTGTGGCAAAGGCACCGCCTGTTCCCATCCCTCGCCAGCCCTGGGAAACTGCACATCTAAAAACCGCCCCGAGCTGACCTAGGGGTGCTCTGCCGGTGCAGGAATCAGAGGGGGAGCTCAGCCTGCCTGTGCTCGGAACGCACAGATGGAATTTTGTGGTGGATTCAGGCACATCTTTACACAATTGCTGCTCTGGTCCCGTGCTGTCCAAGCTGTCAGAGCTCGAGCAGGGCAGGGTTCTCAAACAAAGCTTTTTGCTTTCCTCAGAAGGTTCTTGGTTTCAGCAGTTCCTGCTCACCAATTAGCATCAATTTCTTCTACACAGGGGAACATTATTATTTTTTTAAAAAAATCCACAGAATGGGGGTTTTGCTCATTTTCTCAACACAAGTGTCTTCCTCTGTGGTTGTGAAATTCCTTTTTGTTTTTAAGTCTACCTTAGCAACTCAGCAACCAAACCCATCCCTGTACAAGCAAAGCTGTCACCTCCTGTTTGACCTGAACTGGAATTTGCCTTTTGGCCAGCAAGCTGAAAACCTCCCATTCCACTTCCTACCTCTCTGCCTCCCAACAAATCCTGGATCTCCCCCAGAGGGCCCCCATTGCTGCAGCCTGGCCTGGAAAAGCCCGGTCTTGAGAAGTATGGAATATTTCCTGGAGTCTCAGCCTCTTCCAGAGGGGGGGTGTCTGCCTGTGCCAGCTCTCCAGGGGCTCTGTTCCCTTTGCAATCCCAGTGCCAGCCGGCCACGCTTCCCTCCCCTGGGCACGGAACGGGATGAGAGCGGCTGTGCAGGCACCCCTTGGCATGGGGACAGAGCTGGCACCGACACCGCAGCTCTCCAGGGCTGTCACCCGGCCCCACCCAGCCCTGGCACCAAATCCCCTTTCCCAAACCCAGCTCTGGTTTCTCCCGTCCGTTCCCAGCACCCAAACCCAACCTGTCCCTCCCCACCGTGCTCATCACTGCCACAGCTGAGCCTCAAATCCAGCCTTCAACTCCCCAGCTCCGCGGCCCAACCTGGAATTCCAGAGGCGCTGGATCGCTCCAGCACCTGCCACCAGCGCGTCCCGGCTGTGTGTGCTCAGCTGGGGACAAAGGGCACAGGCAGGGGACAGCCCCGGCGACGGACAGCGGCTGTACTGACCTGCTCCCAGCTCCCAGCTCCGCTTCCCTCCCGGGGAACTCCTGGATGAAATTCCAGCCTCTCCAAGCCCCGAGGGAACGCTGCAGTGCCGGGATGGAGCTCCCAGGGCTGCGGACGTGTTTGCGGGGCGGGCGAGCGTGCCCAGCGCTGCCACTCCCTCACACGAGGGCAGGAATTCCTTCCAAGAGCTCCTTATCGTCCTGGGAACCTCCGCTTCCCAGCAGAGGTCAATGAGTTACCCAGGGCTGGGCTATCAACAGGACACCGCCGGCTCCCGGAATTCCCAGGCACCGAAACAATTCCAGGGAGGCTTTCCAGGGGCTCGGTGTGGCCAATCCCAGCCGCAGGGCTCTCCCATTCCAGCCAGGAGCAGCCTCTCCCGGCCTCACCTGTGTCCTGCTCGCGGCCCCGGCGCCGCGTCCTCGGGGCTGGGAACCTTCCGTCCTCGCCGTGCGACAGCAAAATCCCGGGAGAGGCATTCCCGCCGGGAATTCCAGCTCCGAATCCCCCTTCTTGCCTGCCAAAATGCAAATCCAGGCGCACAGAACAAGAGATCTGTGGACCCAGCAGTATTTGTGCATCCCGGCTAAAGTCCGCGGCAGAGGGAATTACAGGGAATTTTTTCCCCTTGGAAACAATGAAACAGTTAATCCAGAGCTTTCCCGATGTTTCTGTTTCCTTCTGAAGCCGCCCGTTCCTCGGCAGGTTCAAAAACGACGCCTCGTGGCTTTTCAGCTTGTTATTTCAAACTGAACCTGAAAGCAAAGGAAGTCAGCCCAGAGCCGGCTTCACCGGAGGAAAAGGCAAACAAAAAACATGAAAGGTCTCGTCTGAGGCCAAAGAAACTCTTGGTTCACGGGTTTGATCCTCTGGTACGGGTGGGAGCACCCACTTTGGGGTGAGGTGGAGCGGAGCTTTCCTTCCCTCCGCCTCTGAAATGCCCGCGGGGGAGCGCTGGGACACGGGCAGGAGCACCGGGGCCATTTCCTGGGGCAGTTTCCTCGTTCCAGCGCTCTGCTTTTGCTTTCCTGGGCACCGAGCAGCGATAAGCACCTGCCCCCTCCAGATTTTCCACCCTCCTGCAATCCAGGACCCCTCGGGCTGCGCACCCGGAGAACATGCCCCAAGACTGGGTGGCTTTGGGACAGCATTTTCCCGGGTGATTTTTGGCAGCTGGGGCACTGGGGAAGCGGGGTTCATGCATGGCTGAGGACACGGGGAAATCTCAAGGCTTTCACAGCCAAACTGCTGTGGGCAGTCCCTGAATGCAGCCAGGCTGGCCTGGCTTTAAGGTGTTCCTTCTCATCGATGGCCCTCACTCGGGAATTTTCTTCCACCTCCAAACCCTTCCCGACTTTTCTCAACACAAGGCAGTTCAAAGCTGCGGCTGCTGCACTGGGAATTCTGCTCCATCCCACAGCTAAAGGGTTAAGAGGGCTCCGGGGCTGAACTGAGCTGAACTCAGCGCTTCGTGTTCAGAAATGCTGAGTCCTGCTCCTCTTGTATTGTTTTCAGCCAGAGCTGGAGGAAGTGAGCACTCTTGGAAAACTGGAAAACTGGAAAACTGGCTCTGTGTGTGTTGGATGGATCCGTGTGGCTCCAGAGGCTGAACCCTCCACTTGTCATTCCAGCAAAAACTCCAATAGCCACAGCTATTGCTTTGCCAGCAACGTAATAGAGCATCTCACGGAATGCTGTCAACATTGAACAAAATATTGACTTTCTCTGTTAATGTTTAGCTGTGATATAGAATTTGAAACTGGACTTTGCAATATTTCTTTATCAGATTCTACTGCAGGGACAGTAATTATGAATTTAGAGAAGGGATTATTCAATATTTCAACAATTATTCTCCATATTGGCAATATATTTGATATAGATTTATTTCCACGGGTGGATTCATCAAAATTTTTATTCTGTTTTGTAAAATTGAATAAAGGCATGTAAGATAACGATATAGACTGTCATTACTAACATCTTTTAAAACTGACCCTTCAATTCTTTTTACTATATTAGCTACGTATGCAGAACCTGCAATCATATTAAAAGGTTCTGGAAAGAGCTGAAATGCTCTGGCCACAGCTGCCAGCTCCACCACTTGAGGAGAACCTTCCACTTGATAAGAACAGACAGGACCAGCCTTTGCCACACCGGGAGCTGTGGTTTGAGGTCCCCTCCCTGGCACTGGGCTGTGAATGCCAGGAATCCTCGCTGCTCCTGCCCCTGAGCACTACTCCAGAGGCAGCAGCTCGGTGTCACCACCCAGGGGAGCAGTGCAGGGTGTGGGGTTGCACTGGATGATCCCGTGGGTCCTTCCAGCTCGGGATATTCCCTGATCCACGCATTTCAGGGTGTGAGGGGCATTCAGGGCATGTGAAGGGCAGAGCGCATGGCACCACAAGCACCATCCCTAAGGAGCTTGTCCGAAACTTTGCAACAGGAACGCCTTTCCCTGCCCTTCCCCCTGTGCCCAGCGTCACCTCAGGGACATCGTGGCGTGTTCGGGGCCCGGCGTGGCCTGCTGCAGCCCTCGGGAGGGCTCCTGGACTCCCCAGCCAGCAGCACTCGGCGCATCCCTGCTGGATATGAATGGTCGGAGCCATTAGATGGCAGCAGGAACCGCTGCTCAGCATCCCAGCATCGGAAAACGGGATTGCCGCCCTGCTGCCCCCAGCAGCTCCACAGGCTGGCAGAAAAAAAACCCCAAATCCTGTGGGGCTGCAGAATTGGGACCGTCAGGAAAAACGAGGGAAGGTTCCGAAATACGGGAGCAGCATCCTGAGCAGCAACAGGGACACGAGAGCCGGGTCTGGAGGACATCTCCAGAGGAAATAACCCTCTGGAGCCCTTCTCCAAGGGATTTTTGGGAGCTCACAGCTGGGTATGACTCAGGAGTGAGTGGTCAGCGAGGCCACACGCAATTCCAGCGGGGATTTTATCATTCCTGAGTTAAAGTCACCCCGGGTCAGGTAATGCTCTGGCAAATCCCACTGGGAATGTCCAGCCAAGGTTCATCCAGGTGCTGCCTGGATGGAGCTGACTGAAAATCAGCAGGAAAAACTGCTCCAAACATCAAAGCTGCTCTCCTCTGAGAGGTTTCCAAAGGAAATGGGTTTCACTTGGAAATGCCTCTAGAAAATGAGACTTTCAAAATACTTCATCTTCATGTTCAGTTTCCCTTCCAGTCTCTCGTTTTCTTTATTATCCTCTGCTTTTACCCTGGTCCTATTTTGCCACTGGAACAGAAATAAACAGGCCAGGGAGAAGGAAAGATGACAAAGTGAATTTATGTGTACCACCCCATCTAATTCCCACAGCTGGAGCTCCAGCTGAACCATCCAGTGAGGGGACCATATTTAGAGAAATCTTTGGATAAAACAGAAAAAAAAAATCAATATTTTTAGACTTGCCTCTGGAAGAAAAAGAGAAAATCTAATTAAGAAATTAATTGCTTATGCTGATCTAGGGGTTTTTTTTGAAGTGCTTAATGATTCGAGCTTCTTGTAAAGGTGTTGGTCTCGATGCCATTTCCTTTTAGAAAGCAACAAAGCAGCTCAGCAAGGCTCAGCATCTTGTTTTGATATTTCCAGGGTGGAACATTTTGATTTTTCGACTTCCAAAGCTTTGCTGCTTTAATTTTTTGTCCATAAAGCTGAGGCTGAAATCAGAATGAAAGCTTTCAGTTTAAGCCAATTAATCCAAACGCTTTGAATCAAAGCCTGGGATGTTTGCACAGTGGTGTTCCCTGGGAATTTATTTCCAGGGTCTGCATTCCATTTTTAGACTGAGGAAGAGAAAAAAAGTGAGATTTCCTAGAAAAGAGATAACCTGCTGCTTACCTGGGGCGAGCCATTCTGGAGCTTAGAAGCGGAAAAAGAAATTATCTCCCCTTAATTACAGCATTTGGCCTCCTCCTGAGGATCTGGAGACCTGGCCTGAGCTCCAGTCCCTGGAGGTGCCCTAAATTCTGCCAGAATCACCGTGATTCCCAGTTTTCCCGTGGAATAATATGAGGAAGGAAAAGGGAATTATTGTAATAATGCCACTGCAGCAGTGAGAAAGCAGCAGCATTTCCCGAGGTGAATCGCTCCTTCTGAGCAGGGGGTGCTCCCTGAGGAGCGCTGGGAAGGCGAGAGGAATTCCAGGCAAGTTCTGGGAGTGCAGAGATCCCAGAGCTGGGCTTCCCACAGGTGGTTCATGCTGGGCAAGGCTGTCCATGAGCACCTCGTGATCCCGACCCAGTGGGAGGAACTCCTTCTTCCAGCAGCCCTCGCTACTCCGGGGTAACTTCCAAGGGCAAACTGGAAAGAACCCCGACTTCCCCTGCCCTTCAGTGGGACAGCAGGGCAGGTACCTCGGGCTGCAGCTGGAATCGAGCTCCCTGTGCCAGGCAGGAGCTGCCAGCTGGGCTCAGCGGGGTGGCTGTCCCCAAAAAGGGGTCACTCGCAGGGTGTGACACCGGCATGAAGCAGCCCTGAGCTCAGGCGTTAAGCCCTGCCAGAGCCTGGGAGCCCCGGCCCTGCTGTGGGACACAACAACAGCCCCTCGACTTTTCCAGAGGGCTCCGGGGTGAAAGATTTGGAGGTTTGGGGAAAACCACTGGATTTCAACGCCCTAAAACTTTTGCCATCGCTGCACCTTTAGCCTGGATCATGCAGCACCTCTCCTCTCCTGGTGTCCTGGTCTTTCAGGAGGGAGTGTGAACATTCCTGAAGTGCAGGGCTTCTGCAGGGCTTGTTTTCACTCACCTGCTGGTGGTTTGGGAATATTTGTTGCATTTGACCCAGAAACTCAGCCTTGGTGAGGACAAGAAGGGAGGAGGATGCAGGAGGATGGAGCCAGAGGATGGAGCCAGAGGATGGAGCCATCCCTTCGTGGCTTTGCAGGATGGCTCTGGGTACAGATGGGCTGTGGTGCATCAGCTTTGCCTGGAGCACATCCAGACCCCACCCATTCTCCACTGCCTGGGTGCTTTTTTCACTGCCTCTCTTTGCACAGCTCTAAAATTAATGCTTGGAAATGAGAGTTTGCTTGAAAATAATCTATCATTTGATTATCGCTTTAATGCAGGCAGCCCGGGGAACAGCTGCCTCTGCCAGGCTGTGTCTCCTCCTGCTGATGTGGGGAATTGCTGGGAAGGGCTGCTGAGGATACTGGAAGAGAGCCAAACCACTGGCAAATGCCTTGGTGGTGGCTGTGAGGAGGAGGAGCAGGAGGATGAGAGGGGACCTTTGCTGGATCAAGCACCAGGGCCCCTCTTAGAACACCCATGCCCAGTTCACTGCCTCTGGTCCCATTTGTGATCCAGGGAGTCACAAATTAAAATATTCATCTCCATCACGTGGAAAATAATTCTGTCATCACCAGGAGTGTCTGGCTCTGCACTGGGGCAGTGGGCAGCAGCATCTGACCGCTCCTGACCTTACCCCTGCCAGATCCCACCTCCCAGGGGAACCAGGGACAAGAGAAAAATGGATGGGAACTGCCCAGTGAGGCAGAATTTCCTCCCATGTGTCCATCCCATGACACAGCCCATGTGCCACGGTAGAATGGGGTCTCCAGCCCCCTTAGGCTCCTCTGCTGCCTTTTGGGAACATCACAGCCCCGGACTTAGAGGCTTTTTTTGGAAAATGTCACCAGCTTGTGATGAGTCAGTCGAGCCTCTCTGCAGCCTGCCCACTGCTTCGTGCGAGGCGTGGGGCTGTCCCCACGGGCATCTCCCTGCTGCTCTTTGCACTCAGATCTTCCTGCTGAGAGAGGAGAGGCTTCTGCCGGCGGCGCTCGGGCAGGAGCTGAGCCGGGGGGCTGGGGCTGGCAGGGCTGGGTTTGGCCAGCTGGAGCCCCAGGGGCAGACAGACAGACAGACAGACAGACACATCCGTGCTGCAGCACCCGGGGCGAGGGCTGCAGCTGGGATCTGCAGCCGAGGCATTTCCACTCCTCCGGGGATCCTCAGAGCCCGGCAGCAAAGGCTGTGCACCCAAATGACTCCCAGTGGAAGGGGAAGGGAAAACCACAGGGAGACCTCTGGAAGCTGGTGCCGCGCACACGGGGGGTGTGTGGTGTCCAGGTGTGTCGGGAGGGATGCTTCAGCTCCAAAAAAACCAGACACGCCAGAGCTGAGGCTGCTGATGGACCATCCCCCCTGTTCCTCGAGGATGAGGGTGTTTATGGGATCCTTTAACTCTCTGACCTCTCCTAACTCTGTCTCTCCCAGCTCTGGGACCTGTTATCCGATATTTCCCTCATCATTCCTCATGTGTGCCCAAGCCCCGCGGGAGTGAGGAGGGATCCCCTTCCCTGGGGGCTGTGGGAGCAGCATGGGGGCTGCCCCTGCAGCCCCGGGGACCAAAATCCCTTCCCAGGGACGGCAGCTGAGCACGGCCTCTCACGGAAACGCAGGGCAGAGGCACATGGAGAGGTACTGAGCCCGATTTCTCAGAATTCCTGGTGCAGGTGTGGCACGAGATGGGTTTGAGCCCAGCTCCCGGTGATTCCACGTGCCAACCAGCGACTTCCAGCTCTCCAGCAGGTATCAGGCATCGGGGAAAGAAGGAACTCTGTGATTGACCGGGTGGGGGAAGTTTGGTTCAGGTGACTCTCAGCATCTCACAAGGGCATGGAGGAGGGATAAAAACCCAGTGTCCGGGGTGGGGGGATAATTAAATGAAATTAGCACCTTTTTCTCCTCTGTCCTCTTATCTCCATCACTCCTGTGTCCCTTCCCACTGAAGGATGCAGGGTTCCCCTTCCTCTGCACAGCCTGAGCTCCGTGGGACCTGCAGGTGCTGAACGGAGCCGGAGCCTTGTGGGAAAAGCACATCTAATAACTGCTGTGCAAATTCATGTTGCAGTGCAGAGACACAAAGGGATGAAAGGAGGCTGCCTCAACATCCTGACATTTCCTCCTTTCTGATTTCTCATCTCAGGCATCCCGAACATCCTTTTATGGCAGCTTTTGCAGGCAGCTCCCTCAGACAAAGGAAAGGAAATGGGATTTCCAAAACACCCCTGGGCCGGCGCTGATGGTGAGGGGCTCTGAGCAGCGCCCAGGAGCTGCTGGCGGAGCTGGGGAGGTGACAAGGGCTCCTTGCTGCCACCTCCACAGCACCAAAACTCACAGATGCCACTGCAGGGAGCACCTGCCACCCTGCCCGCCTGGCAGTGCCCACTGCCCTTCGCTACAGAGCAGCTCTGGGACCACCCAGCTGGGCAGGGGATGGAAGGGAAGAGGTTCTGAGCACCCCGTGCTCCTGTGCAGCCCTCTGCAAGCCCAGCCTGCCTGTGCTGGAAATTTCAAGTTGTTCTAAAGGCAGGAAGTTAACAAGATTTGGAAACCAGGTCAGCAGAAGGAGCTCAATTAGCTGCTGAACTGTGGGGACCAGCTCACGTTGTGGCCTCTTATTGACTCCTCAGATGGGCGTTATTGACACCACACACGTCGGGCTGGCGGGGATGGGGGCCTTTCCTCAAGGAGGGGGCACCTGGACACTCGTCAGGCACGGGAAACTTTACAAAAGGCCAAACTCAGTGCCATGGGACAGCCCGAGCCATCCCACCATGCTGTGTCATGGAATCACCACAGAGCTGTAGAATGGCCTGGGTTGGAAGGGATCTTAAAAATCACCCATTTCCAACCCCCCTGCCCCATGGGCAAGGACACCTTCCACTGTCCCAGGCTGCTCCAAGCCCCAATGTCCAGCCTGGCCTTGGACACTGCCAGGGATCCAGGGGCAGCCACAGCTGCTCTGGGCACCCTGTGCCAGGGCCTCCCCACCCTGACAAGGAGGAATTTCTTCCCAATATCTAATCTAAACCTCCTCTAAAGCCACTCCCTCTTGTCCTGTCACTACATGCTCTTGTAAACAGCGTCTCTCAATCTTCCTTGTATCAGAAGCTCTGTTCCCCCCAGCCTTGCAGGAACCTCCAGGCTCCCCCTCTTATTGCTCGTCCTGCTCTGCCCTGAAGCCTCAGGGGAAGGGACAGCCAAAGGGGACAGGCAGCAGGGCTTGCAGGGAGCCGGCAGCACCGGCACGGCTCACGCGACCTGCTACCTGTCTAGTCACGCCACAACAAACATCTGCTGCAGACAAAACAGCGAGAGAAAGGCAAAGCCAAAGGGCCTCTCCGAGCAGCTCTCCAGCCCCAGCAGCGGGAGGGATGCGGCGCCTGTCACGCTGCATGAAAAACCTCTTTCATTAGTGGCAGGGCTGGAGCTCAGATCCGGGAATCACAGCAAGAATCACGGCTTGGAATCCCAGCGCAGCTTCCTGGGGGCTCCGCAGGCTGGCGGGCACAGCCCCGGCTCCCTGGGCTCCTGGGGAGCAGCCTGGGTATGGCTTTGTTCTGATAGGGAGAGTTTCACCCCCAAAACAAGGAGCTCAGGCCTTTGAAGCCCTTGCAGGAATCCTGAGGTGCTGCCAGCAGGGAAGGCTGCTCGCTGATCCCGAGGGAAGAGCCCCTCTCCATCCTGTGCAGACATCCACAGCTCCCTTCCCGATCCTGGCGTGGGACAGACACCCAGGCTGCCAGGAGAGCCGGCGGTGCCAGCCTGGACAGCTGCGGGAGGGAATCTTGGCACTGGAGGAAATCCAGTTTACTGCATGAACTGCATCCCTGTGTCCCGGGACAGCATTTCTGGGATGCCCAGCCACGGCGGGGCCACGCTGGAGAGCAAACAGGGCAGGGCTGGCAGCGGTGGCACCCAGGGCTGGGCGGGAGCCCCGTGGCAAGGAGGGACCAGCCAGGGGTCTCGGGGGCTGCAGGAGGGGCTGAGGGCAGGACAGGGAGCAGCAGGGCAGGGCTGAAAACAGGGCAGCTGGAAGGGCAGGGCAGCGCGCAGGGCTGGACTGTGGGCAGAACTGAAGGCAGGGCAGGGCAGTGGGCACAAGAGGGCAGCGGGCCGAGCAAAGCAGGGCAGGACAGGGCAGTGCCAAGGCTGAGCATCTCTCAGCCGCCTCCGGCTCCGTGCAGGGGTCCGTGTCCGTGCGGCCACCGCCCTGCCACGCCCTGCCTGGTCACTCCCCTCCCGGCCCCGCCCGAGTCTCTCGGGCCGGTCGCTGCCCGCGGGCGGTGCCGCCGGGCCGGGGCGGTGCCGGGGCGGTGCCGGGGCGGTGCCGGGGCGGTGCCGGGGCGGTGCCGGGGCGGTGCCGGTGCTGCGCGGCCCCGCCGCCGCTCCCAGCCGCTATAAGCGGGCGGCCGCGGCCGCGCTCCGCAGTGCATGGCTGAGCCCCGACCGGCCCCCGCCGCTCTGCCGGGACCCTCCCCCCGACCGGGACCCTCCCCCGGACCGGTTCCGGCCGCCCCCCGCAGCCGCCAGCCGTGACCTTGGCATCCGCCAGCCCCGGGGACAGCCGCCGTGGGATGCGTTAGCCGGCGGATCGCACGGGAATATTTCTGCTGGGAAAAGGAGAGCGGCAGCCTCCTCCCGCGGCAGGAAAACCGGATTTAAGGAGCATCTTTGGCCCTTTGTTGGATGAGAAGGACGGGGAAGGAGCGGCAGGATGAGCACTAGCAGTGAGTACGGCGTCCTCTCGCCTCGGCTGTGGGAGTGGGGCTGATACCGCACCGAGCTGGCTGGGAGGAATTGGAAAGAAAATGTCATAACAGCGCTGACAAGCCCAGTGGGATGGAATTTTGGGTTATTTTCTTGCCTGCTTTCTGCCAGGCTCTGGCTCTGCCGTGTTTGATGTGGGCTGAGCCGTGGTGCTTATCTCCACGGAGTACTTTTCTTGGCTTGGGTTTCTGGGGTTTTGGAGGGCAGAGCATCGACTGAAATGTCGATACGCAACATGGTGAGAGGCAGCCAGGAGCGCTCTGACAGGCACAGCCTCACTTGCTGCTGCCTCTGCCTGGGAAGAAATGGATGTGAGGGGAGGAGGAGAAGGGCGAGGAGAGACCCAGAAACCTGAGCAAAGCACAGGTGCAATCCTGAAAAAAAACCAAACCTTCTGCAGCTGGGGATGTGGGTGTTCCTATTGTGCGTGTGAGACAGGGACAGAGGCACTCATGCGCCGTGGATGAATTTCTAAAGAAGCAGAGCTCGGAAATGTGCTGCATAAGATGAGAACTGGCACCAGGCTGCTCACTTTGGATTCTGTGCCCTTGTTGGAAAGTCTGGGAAGATTGATCAGGGTTGAGCAAGTCACAATCAATTTCTTTTTACTGCCTGATGTGCTGGGTGACAGCTGTGCCCACCTTGCTGGCGCAGCTTCAATCCCTTCCTTTAAAAGCAGCGAGCCCCTGGCAAAGGAGTTGTTGTCGATGGCCACCTGAGGGGCTTCCTCCTGGGATAACCTCTCCAGGGAAGCCCCCCTGCCCCTCGCGTGGGTCCTGGAGCTGTGTGGGGAGCGGAGCCCTCCCCCAGGCACCAAACAGCAGAGCAGCAACTTCTCCATTGCATTGGCGTGCTGAGGTTTCTCAATCCGAGGGCTTGGGGTGGTTCCCGAGCAAAACACCGTGAAAAATGCCGTGGCACGCTGCGAGGCAACAGAACAGGTGATTCCAGCTCTGTTGGGCTGTGTCACAGGCGAGGAAACTTTCCAGGTGCCCGCTGCTCAAGCCACACCTGGGACAGGGGCAAGCCCCCCTCCCGGGGGAGCGGGGCTGGCGCTGCCTAGGTGGGAAACAATAGGGACTGATTCTTTCCGAGCCTGTAGGATGCCTGCTAACAAAGGGTCCTCCCTCTGCTCCTCTGGGTGAGCAGCTCGGCTCTGGTGCAGAGGACTGGTGGGATCAGTGGCCACCGTGGTCAGGTGGGACTGCTAAGCTTCCTCTAAGCCAATTTTGCCAAATGCCTGTTGGTTCCTTTTGGGATTCCTTCCCAGCTCTTAATAGCTGGCTTGGCTGCTGCGGGAGATAAGGGCTGTTTATGGCACTGGTGTCTTCTAACTATCAGATCGTGCTGCAGAACTCCTTCAGCTGGGGCCTCCCACACTCAGCGAGGTGCCAGGGAGCCCAGCCGCGCTGCCTGCCCGCTGTTCTGCCCTGACTCACGGGGAGAGGCCACGGGGCAGAGCCGGGACTCCCTTGGGAGCTGCTCCTCCTTCTGCCACCGCCTGGCTCTGTGGCCCCGGGCACATCACCCAGCAGTGCCAGCAGCTGCCAGGGCTCTTGCCAAGCCCTTGGGGGGCTCTGCAGTCTTTGCCTAAGTTGCCATTCCCCCCTTTTAAGTAGCCACGTGTTTCAGCCAAGGTTTGGCAACTCTGTGTCATCTCCTGGTCACTCGCTGTGCTGGAGGTTGGTGATTTATGGGTCACGCCAGGTCCCTTTGGGACCACACCAGGGGTGTGCAAACCCTGCAGGGCACTGGCTCTGCCCTGTAGGGCTCCCAGTTGTTTTCCCAGCAGCTGGGGTGCTCTGAGCAGGGCTTGGATGCCCAAATGCTGCCTCTCTCCTGTTCCCAGCCATGGCCCGAGCCTCTCCCAGCTGGCTCTGGGAGGCAGGCCGGGGTGTGGGGCCATCTCTGCAGTCAGCAAGTTCTGGGACCAGTGTGAACACTGCCAAAAGCTGCCTCTGCCCATCGCTGCTGCCTCGCCCAGCTCTGGCCATCCCTCCCCAGCCTGTAGCCCTCAAATCCCTCTGCCCACAAGGCACCAAAAAACAAATCCTGGGAGCCTTGTGCCAGTGCCATTTCCATTTCACACCCCCCCCCCCCCCCGATGCCACCTGGCACTGACCTATCATGGCTTTTTTCCCCTTCTGCTGGTGGCGAGTGGCTCAGTGGAGATCAGTGCCACTTGTCAGAGGCTTCCCAGCCCTGCCAGCATGGCCAGCTCTGCTGTTTGGTTTTTGGCTGTTTTTCCCCTCAATCCTGTAGTGTCGGAGGGCTTGGATGTGGTGGGATCCCCCAGGGGCACTCCAGCCTCCCCAGGCTGCTCTCTCCCCTGGTGCCCAGGAGGAGGAGGATGGCTGAAGAAACCAGATTGTGCATAGATTTATGATGTCCAGGTGTACTTGGGCCTGCAGGGCTAAAATTCTGGGGCTGGCAAACCAAGGAGAAGCACAGCTGAGGATGAAATGCCACCATCTGATCTGTGAATTCCCACCACTGCTTCCCGTTTTGCTAACGCTTCTCTCCTGCCTGAAGCAGGTGTGAGGCAGGAAACCTGTGGCTGTGGGCCACTGCTGGCCCCAAGCCATGCTGGGGAGCAAATCTGCGAGGCCTCCAGGAGCTCTGGGCAGGATTTGCTGTGTTTGTCTGTGGAGATGCTCCATGCACAGCACACCTGTCCTTGCTGAGGGGACGGGGGTTGCTTTTCACCCTGGATTTGAGGACCCCACATCACCATCTCTCCCATGATGAAGGCAAAGCCAGATGGAAATTGTGTATTTAAGGTGAAGAGGTAAAACCACTTGATCTCAGGCCTAAACTGTTATCCTGAGGCTGCAGAGCAGCTCAGGTGGCCCTGAGGGTGGAAGGGGTGGGAAGGTGGCCTCTGCTCCTGGGATTCCAGGAGTGCAGTGAGGGTTTGGAGGGCACGGTGTGGGTGTGTTTACATTCGTTAGGCTATCACTGCCTCTCACTAATTGGTTACAAATGGATTCCTACCTTAGCAAGCAGGTCTGTGGTGCTGCTTGGCATTTCCAGGGGAGCTGGAGCTTGTAGGACAAACCCTTGGCTAAGACAGCGTCCCTTAAAATCACCCCCTGGAATCTCCTCTGCCTGCAGCCAGCATCTCCCTCGGAATCTGGGCAGGGAGCTTGACGTGACTGATGCTGTGTTTGTGCTGAAAGGGTTCAAGCTGTCACTGCCCCAAGGATTTCAGCCTCTGGAGTGGGAAGGATCCCTTCTGCTGCTCTGGAGGGAGCCAGCAGGTCTGGGTGCTGCAGGTCCATGGAGTGCTCTCCGTGAGTCACCCCGTGGGATTTGCACATCATCCCTTTTGGGCCAGCTCTTTTGGGGTGGGAGAGGGGCTGCTGCCAGTCTGGGCACTGGTTTTGCCAGGAGCAAGGTGCCCCTGGTTGGGCTGGGTCTTGCAAAGGACATCCCAGCTCCTGGGTTGAGCTGCGTTTGGCAGGATCTGGATCAGTGTGGTGCTGGGTGATTGGGTGCACAAACCTGGGATCTTCCAGATTCCCTTCTGTCTCCAGTGTGCACCTGGAAAAAGGAGGCCAGAATCTGATGGCAAGTTAACTCAGGGTGGGCTGAGCCATTTATCCCCATCCTTGGAGCAGCTGGGAGCCTGTTGGAGCACGGAGAGCTCCCGAAGAAGGTTTGGTATGCCAAGTGGAAAGTTTCATCCCAATCCCTGCCACCTCTCAAATTCCTGCCGAGAGGCTCCCCTGCTCTGAGCTGTGGGGAAAGGCTGGACAGCGAAGCATTTGGGAGGGGAGGCTTCCTGACAGACCCTGGTGAATGCAGCATGTTTGCCTGGTTATTTTTGTCTCCCTTAAATCGTGCTCCCGCTTAGATCGTGATCCTCTAAGCGTAATTATGCCGTAATCTCCAGGCACATGTGGTTACAAGGTGTTTACCAGCAAACTCCATTAAGGCCCTGTGTAATTAAGGAGGAATCCCGTGGTGCTGCACATCCCTGGGAGCTCCAGCTCGGCTCCTCAGGCAGGTGATTCACCAGGTGTCCCCACCCTGTGGGGCAGGACCTGCTGGGGAGCACAGGGAGGTTTTTCCCCCCGTGTTCCAAAGTGCAGGGAACCCGGAGGGATCAGCTTGTTGATGTCATGAGCAGGGTGTTTTCCAGAATCTGGGCACCAAAGGGCACTCCCAGACTCGCTGCCCACATTTTAGTCCTCTCAATGCCCTGACTCCGACAAACAACCAGACACAAATCATCCCCTGTTTTCCTGGGCAGCCTAGCAGAGGGACAATCACCCATTGCATTCACTCTGCTGCCAGAAAATTCCGATCCCAGGCAGCAGCTCTGTCCCTGGGCTGGTGGATGGGCTCTGTCCTCTCTCCAGGCTCTCTTGCCAGCCCTCTTTCCTGGCAGCTGGCCCTTGGAAGAGCAGGAGCCACGGAAAGTGGCCCTGCAGGCCCGTGGAGTGCGTGCTGTAAGGTCGATTGAAGCGACTGAATTCTTTCAAGGGCCTACCGTGCCCTTCTAAAATAAACAGCACATTTTCTAATCACCAAGTGACGAGTGGGTTAGCAGGATAACAGCATCTGGGATGCCAGCAGGCTGGGCTGGTGACAAGAGTCCGTGTGCTGCTGCCTTTGCTGGGAAGGAGGGAACACAAACCCACCCAGTTCCTGCCAGACCCCGCGGTCCTGTCGTGATGGGGCCATCACGAAGTGGTTGGGACACCTCATTCGGTATTTTTAGTTCTCAAATACATCAGTGCCTGAGCTGGGAGCGCTGCAGCACCTCCAGAAAGCATCTGGGGGTGGAGTGGTCGCGGCAGGAACTGGGATGAGGAGGGATGGAGAGTTTTGCAGGATGAAAGGGAACGTGGAGGGAAGGCCCAGGTGCCTCAAGCGCAGGGATTTTGGTTGTGGGGGATTGGAAGCCTGGAGCAGGGAAGGGGGTTGTGCTGGGTCCTCCTGTGCCCAGTCAGGGTCTCAGTGCATCCCTGGGGAGTAGAACAGCTGGAATGCCTGGTTCAGAGGCACTTGCTGGGACATGTGGTGGGGATCTCCCAGTCGCAGGTGCTCCCACAGCCCCTGTGGGCTCACCTGGCTCTCCAGGAAAGGGCTGATTGGGGTTTAACAGGCCCAAAGCGATCTCTCACAGCAGCAAACTCAGCTGCACAGGTCCCATTTCTCTGCTGGTGGCTCAGGTATTTGATAAGCCCCAGTTTCTCGGTGCATTTTTCAGCTCAGGTGGAGTTTTCTGAATGCTTTATCAGTATCAGCCATGAGCCCTGGCCTGGGAATTGATGAGCTTTCTCCACTGCCTGGGGCGGAGAGTGGAAAGAAAAAGGAGCTGCTGCTGTGGTTTCTTTACCCAGCCTGTCTGACCTTCCTTTCTTCTTCCCCTTGCTGGCCTGGCAAGGTCTGCACAGCCCCAAGGATCGTTTGTTTTTCTGTTCGTGGACATTTTACTCCCCTTCCATTTTGAATCACCTTCTTCCTGAGTCTTGGAAAAGGCTCGGAGCTGGGAAGGTCCTTGTGGGAAGGTTTCTCTGAGGAACGCAGCAGTGTAAGGGTGGGGGGCAGGTGCTCGAGGTTTGAAGCCATCCCTTTGGCTCCTGGTTTTCCTTGGCAACAAGTGGCACATTTTGGAGAGCTGTGGGGTAGGGAAAGCTTTTCTGCTGCAATGCCAGCCTCAAAAAACCTTTCCTCAGCCCAGCCTGAGCCTGCAGCAGCCTGAGTTTGAGTCCTAGGGTTTGACCTGTCCTCAGAGCAGGGAGTTACGTGACTGTTTCCCAGATATGCAGCCAGGCTGCAGGATCAGACAAGCCAAATGTGGAGCAGGGCTCGGTGTGAGCTCCCAAATCCACGTGCCAGGCCCTGGGGAACAGCCCCCTTCAGGAACACCTTGCTTGTGAAAGCACCTTGCCTGTCCTTCCCAGCATCCCAGCTGTGCTGCCAGCCCTGGGGATCAAGGAATTTTCATGGAATTACAGGATGGCCGGGGATGGAAGGGACCTTAAAGTTCTTGTCCCACCCCCTGCCATGGGCAGGGACACCTTCCATAGACCAGGGTGCTCCAAGCCCTGCCCAACCTGGCCTTGGACATTTCCAGGGATTGCTCTTGCTGGAGAATGGGAGCTATTTTTAAATCCTCTGGGGGACTGGGTGGGTCGCTGCCTGCCTCAGAGGCACTTGCTGGGACATGTGGTGGGGATCTCCCAGTCACAGCTGCTCCCAGCCTGGGTTCCCAGGGCAGGCACAGAGGGTCCCAGCAGGGTGGATGGCCCAGGGTGGCTTTGTTTCACCCCCTGGTGAAGGAGGAGGAGGAGGGGGCAGCAAAGCTGTGCGTGGAACCCATTCCTGAGGCACGGCAGGAGCCACAGCCCCTCCATGGCCCAGAGCTGCCTCCCTCCAAAAGAAGGGGGTTCCTTCCCCTGGCCATGCAGCAGGGCTGGCTCAGGGCTGGTCTGGCAGCTGCTGCTGCCCTGCCTGTCTCCTCTGCACTGAATCCCCGAGGGCTTTTTCCTAAAAGAAGGAATCAAATCCCCTCTGGCTACGCTGGCCGCGGCTGGGGTGGTGAGCGGCTCTCTCAGGCTGGTGTGGCTGCAAGCTCTGTGCCGTGCCCGTGGTGACCACAGGAGCAAGCAGGTCCCTGGGCTCACAGCAAGGACCCACAGCAGGTCCCCATGGTGAACCAGAGAGTGGTCAGGTGCTGAGACCAGCAATGGGAAGGTTCTCCTTGAAGCCAAACCCAAAGAAACGAGGGCTGGGGCGGGCAGAGGTCCCAGAGCCCCGCCAGGGTTGTGCAGACCCCGCTTCTCTCAGCACCAACCCGTGTGGGGCACACAGGGGTGAGCAGGCAGCTCTGCTCCGGGTTTCCCCTCTCTCTGCTCCCCTGGCAGCAGCCCTGGGTGTGATGGAGCACGGCTGGTCCCCGCGGACCCTCCTTCCCTGCGCTGTGCCGGGGTCCGGCGTGTCCCTCCCTCCGTCCCCATCCCCCGCTGGCACCTCCCGCGCCAGCTCCGCTGCTCAGAGGATGGAGAAGGTGGAGCAAGGTAAGATGAGCCTGCTCTCAGCTCCTATAAATAACAGCGCCAGCCCAGCATCGGCTGAGGGGGGTGGTGGGGGACCGGCTCCGTCCGTCCGAGGCGCAGCCGGGCTGGGCGAGCAGCGCTGCCGTGGGGCCAGCGCTCGGCTCCTGCGCAGCCCGAGCGCCGCTGTGCCCGCACCTCCGTGGCAGTGGCAGGAGGGCATCCTTCCCCCGCGGTGGGCCAGCCTGCTTCTGGCTCTTGCCAGGCTGTGCCGGGGCGCAGGTGGCGTGGGTGGGGGGGTCTTTGGGGTGTGGGCTGGGTTTGTGGCCAGATTTCGGGACAGAAGGGGATGGCAGCTATTCCATAGGGAATAAGCAGATTTAGGAGGGGCAAGAGGGGCTTGTGGGGTTGATGTAGTGCCTGTGGGGATCAGGAAGACCTGGGTCCTGTCTGTCTGTCCAGGCTGTGCCTTGGGGGTCGGTTTTGCTGGCATTTCCCCAACCTTTTGCCCACGAACCAAGCAGCAGAGCAGCTTCCAGGTGCGTGGGCACAGAGGGAGAGCCACGGCAAGGAAGCCATCCTTCAGCTGGTGGCAGCTGCTGCTCCATCCAGCACGAAGCTGGATGATCCCAGCTTGGAGCCTTTGATCAGGGAGCAAAACCATCCCTTCATCCACCCCCAGATGTGATTTGAGAGAACTTGCACTGGTGTCCAGCCATCTGGCCCAGCTGCCCCAATAGGGGAGGAGTGGGCTGGATCTGATCCTTCCCCTCTGGAAAAGGAGGCGCCTGGATGAGCTGGCCAGGGAGAGCTGAGGCAGTGAGTGTGGATGTTCTCCCCTCCCCTGCTTTTGAAAAAAAAAAAAGGAAAAGTCACTGCCTGCACGGTGAGTTATGTGGTGATGACTCCTTCTGATGGGCTACATATAAAATCCCTCGCCTCCCTGAGGATGCTCCCCGTTGAAAGCTTTTATGGCATCTTAAAAATAGCCACAGAGGGGGAGAGAATGAGAAGATGGATAGGTAGGTGGATCCCTAATAAGGAGAGAAGAGGAAACAGCTCGAGAGGGAATGGAAAGACTTTGGTGAACGGCATGTGAGTGATTGCTGAGGGAGGGGGTGGTGTGGCCATACCGAGCCGCTGAGCTGCGTGCCCAGCGGGAGCAGGAAACCCTATAAAAAGCCTGCCTGGGAGATCTGTGCCTTGCACGTGCTGGGGTGAGCATCAGCCCGGGCTGTGTCTCCTGCAGGCCTCTCTGCATTCTACAAGTACCCGTTAAAAATAATCCGCAGCTCTCGGCCCCGCTGCAGCTGCTGCTCTTGCGTGATCCCCAAACAGCTCATCCCTGCTCCTTCCCTGCCCGCAGCCTCAGGCTGGAGCTGAGGGATGAGCTCGCTCCTGGATTTCCCTGAGCTGGTGGCCTTTCCCACCTGGGCTATGCTCTGAGAAAGGTGCTGGGAGTTGCCTCTGCCCTGGCACCTTTGATTTGTAATGCCAGGGGTGAGATGTGGGGATGGTGGCACTGGGCTGGGGCTCCGTGAGGGCACAGCTGCCAGGGCCTGGCTGGAGCAGCATTCCCAGAGCTGCTGGCAGGGGTGCCCTGCAGGGGGACAGTCCTGCTCTGCCGTGTGGCACTGCCAGCACAGCGGCTCCGGGACCTGGGGAGGGGCTCCAGGCCCTTTGCTGTGCTTGTGGCAGTTCTCCCCATCACTCAGGGAAGATTTTCCAGTGTCTCCAAGAAATGCTAATTGCTTTGGCTTCTCTTGGTACAGCACAGCCACTGGGCACAAAGGGCTCTTAGTCAGCTGAGAGATCTGCCAGATCCTCCCTCTGGATCCCCTGGAGAGCTGGTGGAGTCTGCTGTGACCACTGCTGAGCCCCACATCCCCGGGTCCCATCTTCTCCCCAAACTGGCCCGGACCTGTGGTCCCGGCATCCAGTGGCACGAGGCACTGTGACCTCTCTTTGGGATGTGAAACCCCCCAAACTCAGCCGCCGGCAGGCACAGCATGGAGTCAGTGCTCCCCTTGCGCCGCAGGAAGGGTGGCTGGAGGGATAGGGAGTTTCCCATCCTGGGAACGTGGCAGGAGCCATCAGTGGTGCTCTGTCTGTCCTCCCAAGCCCCTGGGGTGCCACTGCCCACCCCAGCTCTGCCCCTGGCAGGAAAAGCCCTGTGCAGGTGGCTTGCTTTGGTGCAGGCAGCTGGGAAACATTCCTTGGCTTTACCCCTGCTCGAACTACAGGGAAAGAACGCTGCTAACAAGGCTCCTCTGTCACAGCCGCCAGCCTGTCACATCCAGGCCATCTCCCTCTTGCTTTCTCGTCTTTTTTATCTTTTTTTTTCCCCTCCCTCAGCTAGACAGGAACCCAGGGAAGCAGAGGCTGTGGGGGGTTGGCACTGCCCAACTCTGGGGAATAGTGAGGCTTGAGAGATCCTGCCTGATCCTTGTGGGTGGTTCTGAGCTGGCAGCACCGTCCTGGCTGGAGAGTGTCCATCCCCCTCCCCACCTGGAGTGCTGCATCCAGCTCTGGGATCCCAGCACAGGAAAGGCTGGGAGAGCTGGGATTGTCCAGTCTGGAGAGGAGAAGCTTTGGGGTGACCTGATTGTGGCCTTCCAGTGCCTGAGGGGAGCCTGCAAGAAATGTGGAGAGAGACTGTTTACAAGGGATGGAGTGACAGGACAAGGGGCAATGGCTTCACACAGACAGAGCACAGTTTGATGGGATGTTGGGAAGGAATCCTGCCCTGTGAGGGTGGGCAGGCCCTGGCACAGGGTGCCCAGAGAAGCTGTGGCTGCCCCTGGATCCCTGGCAGTGCTCAAGGCCAGGCTGGACATTGGGGCTTGGAGCAGCTTGGGACAGTGGAAGGTGTCCCTGCCATGGCAGGGGGTGGAACAAGATGAGTTTTAAGGTGTCTTTCAATGCCAACCATTCCACGATGCTACCTCTGGTCCCTGCTCCCACCTTGCCTGCCCTTGGCTGGGAGCATCCCGTGGGTGTCCAGAGGGAGCACTGGCCAGGAGAGGACTCGGGCAGCTGCCCCAGCCCTCTGTGCCTGCTTGGCTGCTCAGGTGGCAGCAAGGGTCCAGTTTGGGACACAGTTCTGTTCCCTGGCAGGCAGGTTTTGGCTCACTTAACCAAAAGCACAACAAAGCCCGTGCTCATTTTTCTCCTGCTGAAAGGGGACTTGTTCCCTGGAAAGTGCCAGCTCTGCCGGGCCCATTGATTGCCTGTTAATTGTCGCTAATGAGGAGCTGGGCAAAGCGGCATCCAGAGGCTCTTGGGGACAGACTGTCGCTTCGGCTCGGGAGGGACATCTCAGCGGGGAAGGGAGCCGTGACCTCGGCGTGGGTGAGCTGAGCTGCATGAATGGGTTCGCTAACGAGGAGCGCTCCAATTCCTGCGCCCGCAGCTCGGGAGGGCAGCGCCGTGCCCTGACTCGGCGAGGGTTAAGAGGATCCCCGGTGCTTTCCCGTACACAGATGGATTTATTTACACGTGGAGAGGTTGGGATGGAGAGGTCTAAACTGATGCCTTAAGAGGCCTCCTAGACACAGAGACTGGACAGGAGTAAGGGAATACAGGCAGGGATTTATTTGAAAGGCCTTCAAAGGTACCCCTGGGGGCCAGAGGCCACTGCCCAGATGGACCCCAAGGTGGACCCCAGGTCACGAGTTCTTCCCACTTTTATAGGTTTGGTTCATTTGCATAGCAGGGTTAATTCTCCAATTAAAGCTTCAGTTAATGATGGAATTTCCCCAAGCTTGCCCCCCCTTTAGAGGCTCTTTAGTTTATACCTTTTGGGCCTAGGACAGTCTGGGTGACCTTGGAGAGCAGACCCAGACAGGCTTTGTTATGTCTGCCCAGCACAGAGAGCAGAAGTGAACAGGCTACGAGAAACTCCAGAGTTGCACACTGGGCAGTGCAGGATTTGAAAAACAGAAAAGTTAAAACCTGAGGCATCAGAACCCACCCTGCCCAGGAGGGAGGGCTCAGCCTCTGTGGCCCATGAGCAGCTGGATGCGATGCCAGGGCTTGGCCCCTCGCCGCCAGTCGGAGGCTGTTTTGTGCCCAGCCCTGATGAAAGGCACCAAGGGCTTTTAGCAGGAGCCAGCCGTGTCTGCCTGCCCGGAGCTCCCCACGCTGGCAGCCTCCCCCTCCTTTGGAAGTCGGGATTCTGGGCGTCCTTGAGAGCCGAGGAGAGCACGAGCGTGGCAAGGAGGAGGGGAGGGGATGTGTGCCGAGCCCCTCGTGTGCCCGGGGCAGTTCATTGCTCAGGATGTGCCTTGTCCTGCCACGTCCCCATCGTCCCCAGCCAGGTTTGGCCCTGCCCTGCTTGGCTCCTCTTGCCGAGGCTCAGGACGTGGCTGGAGGGGTGTGAAGCCCCCTTGGGAGTGTCACACTGGTGCAGAGGTGTGTTTGTACTTGTGGAGACAGCTCTCCCACGGCAGCAGCTCCCTGAGTGCCCGTGCCCTGCTGCAGCAGCTCCTGTGGCACCCGTGCCGCTCACCTCAGTGGTTCCTTTTATCTCCTCTTTGCTCAAATGGCTGAGCTGCTTTACCAGTCTTTTCCTGGGAGTGTTCTCAGCTTTTCTCCCATTCCTGCCAGGCTTCCATGTACCTGTGACCTCTTCCTGCCCCCTGGGTACCTCCTCTTGTCCTCACAAGTGGTGGGTGAGGCCCCAGCAAGAGGCTGTGTCTGTGGCTCTGCAGAGGGGGATCTTCCCTCTGGGATTTGTTATTTCATTGGAATAAACAGCCACGTGGGATGTTATTTTCCATCCAGCTGAGGGAGGTTGGAATTGCTGCTTTCTGCCCCAAACCCTGATGTCTGGTTTTGGATTCTCTGCCTTTGAAGTGGGGAGGAGAAGCAAGAGTGGAGTGTGTGGATGCTGCTCGTGTTCTTGCAGGGCAAGGGCTGATGTCAAGGGATTGGTGGTTGCACCTCTGCCTCCTACTCTGACCCTGGTTTGGGGTTCAGGTGAGCCCCAAGCCATGCAATGAAGTGTCATGTACTTTGTTTTCCACTGCTTCCAGGCTCCTTTCATAATGGAAATGGCTGTGGGCTTGGGACTGGCTGTTGCTCTGGGCTCCACTTGAGGGTCTCGCTATTCTGACCCCTAAAATACCTTTCAGGGGTCTCAGGCAGCCCTGCACCACTTGGGAAGCAGCAGGACAAAGAGCTGGCACCGCTGGGCTGAGAAATGTGCCTGGACTCCAAAACTGGGGCGGAGTGGGAGAGCCCTGAGCTGGTGGGGTGTGTGTGATCCAAAATCTGAGCCAACCCATCTGTGCTGGGGAAGGGGAACAATAACTCCATCCATCCATCCATCCATCCATCCATCCATCCATCCATCCATCCATCCATCCATCCATCCATCCATCCCCTGAGGGTCTCTGAGGTCTGAGAGCCACCTCAGGGGCTGGAAGAGCTCCTCCTGTGTCTCTGGCAGGTGTCACCTCCTGCACCACAGTGGGACATCCTGGGCCTGCCAGGCTGGGAAGGGGGACAGGAGGGATCTCTGCTGGGGCAGTGGGGCCACCAGAAAATGTCTCAGTGGGGCACTCAGAGGGTGGTGGTGCTGAAGGTCATCCCAAGGGGAGCAGCCTCGAGGCAGCTCCATCTCCCACCACCGTTGTTGTCCCTCCCCACAGCTCCCCCCTGCCCCAGCCTTTGCTCCATGACTGTTTGCCTTTCCTGCTTTTTTTCCTTCCACCCCACCTTCCTTTTCTCTTCCCTTTCCCCGTTTCTCTCCTGGCAGCTTTGTTCTCCTGGCTGTGTACCGGGGTTGCCATGGTGACTGCCACAGCATCTCTGCATCCCGCAGGAGTGGTCCTGCACTGCCCTGGCCATGGCGAGTGGCAGGGCACCCTCCTGCCCCTCCCAGGGGCCACCTGCCACCTCCTCCCAGGGATGGAATTCCCTGGAGACATCCCTGTGACACATCCTGGTGTCTGGGGAGAGGAGGGGACGGCGTGGGGTGGCCCTCAGCAGCTGGGGCTGGGGCGCAGGGCTGGCTGCATGGCACAGCTTTATTGCTGCCAGAAACATTCCAATAAAACCTTCCATAAATGTTTTTTAATGAGCAAACCCTACCTGAGGAAAACAGAGGAGCTGCTGCAGCACAGGGAGTCCCCATGGGTGTGGAGGCAGAGCTGCTGGTGGCCTTCTGGTGGCGATTTGCAGATGACAAGATCTCCTCGCAGTGTGTGTCAGAATCGCTGGGCCCCTTTCAGGAGATAATTAGGATGACGTGTTATTAGCTGATTACTGGGGAAACATACATTTACCGAGGATTTATTCTGCACCCAGCATTAATCTCCTGTATAGCTGCTAAACCCCCATAAATAATCTGATTTTGATAATCAATTGCCATTGCAAGTTCCCCTATAAATCTCAATTAAATGCACATTTAACTCGCATCAAGTTGCCAAATTTGCTTGTGCACATGCGTCCTGCTGCTTGCCTGGGGCAGATGTCTGGGGATGTGCAAGCTCCAGTCTGTTCTTCAGACAGCCTGAAACCAGAATGGGCTCTGCCAAGGCAGAGCAGCCCCAGGAACAGCACCGCTGCTCTCCCGTGGTCCCACACGGAGAATCCAGCACATCCCAGCTCCCTGCTGCTGCTCCCACGTTCCTGTGCCTGGCTCTTCCAGCCTGGGGTTGGCAGAGAGGGCAGCAGGAGGAGGCTGTGCCTCTGCACCATCCCAGGGAGGGGAGATGGAATTGCCAAAACCCATGTGGGGGCTTTCAGCAGTGCTTGCCTGGGGTGGAAACTGAGATTGCCTTGAGCTTGGTTGAGTCCTGGCCACCCTTGGGCCACTGTAGAGACTTTTTCAGCCTTAGTGCTGGTGGAGGGCTCAGAGGGTGTGGACATCCTGCAGGGAGGAGGTGACCAGCAGGACAAGGTGCCACCAGCTTTCTTTGGAGCTGGAAGGAGATTCCAGCCATTACCTGGGCTCTGTTTGCTGTTGGGGCCACACTGACTTATTTTATCTCCTTGTCTTTGCAAGAACTGCACCTCAGGGAGGGCAGGGAGAGCTGGGTGGTTGTGGCAGAGCTCTGGTGACGTGTTCCATGCTGGGGACCTGGTGGGGGCATGGCAAACATCCCGCTGCCTTTCAGGGTGTGGGATTTTGGCCTCACCTGGGCTGCTGCACCCCAGAGGTGAGGGTGGTTTTGGATGGCTTTGGAATGCAGCCCCCCATCCCTGCTGTCTCAGGGGTCTCGGCTGGGTCTGTGATGATCCCAGGACTGCACTGGGGGAGCCATAGAAGAAATTATGAAGCTCTTCAGATGGCTGGGAAGATGTCAGAGAGCTCCTCCCGAGCCTGGCTGGAGCCCAGCCTGCTGATTGTGGTGGTGTGGGAAATCCACAAACGTACAGATGGCAGGAGAGCAAAACCTGCTGCCTTTTAATGGAGACAGCGTCGTGCCCAGCCACAGCGGGCAGCAGCTGGGCATTAGCAGCTTTGGGCGAGAGCAGGAGCTCTCAGGGCCCGGCCCAGGGGGATTCTGCCTCTCCTGGGGCAGCAGCATGGGCCTGTGGAGGAGCAGGGCTGCCCAGCTGTGCACAGCTGTGTGTGCTGGTGGCAGCCCCTGGCAGGGCTGGCAGGTGCCACGAGCCCCAGGCTGGCTCCCAGGGGCGGCGTGTGACCGCTCCAGCCTGCTGTGTCCCTGGCACTGCTGAGTGCCTCCCTGCCTGGCACATCCTCCCTCTGAACCCACCTTTCACCTCTGCCCGCTGGGGTGGGGTGGTGGCTCACAGAGAGACCTCGGATGCTGCCGTTTGTCACCAGCCTGGCATCACCTTGCCCAGGTATTGCTGCACCCCTCGGGGTGCCCTTCTGTGCCAAGGGGCTGTGTGGGCTCCCCAGAGCTCTGTTCCCCGGGGTTTGACCCCAGCATTGAGGATGGGGTTGGAATGATGGAATCAGGCAGCAATGGGCTGGGGATGTGGGGTTTTCCAGCGCTGTCCCGTGGGTCAGAGAGGCTGCCCTGCACTGCTTGTGGTGCCTGGAACACCACAGGTGCAGTCCCCATCCCTGGAGGTGTCCAAGGAAGGGCTGGAGGTGGCACTCAGTGCTCTGGGCTGGGGACAAGGTGGGGATTTGGCACAGCCTGGACTCCATGGCCTTGGAGGGCCTTTCCGACCCAAACGATTCTGTGTGGCCACGGGGCTGTCCCTGGCATGTCCCTGTCCCCCCCACCTGCTGCATCCACCTCTGCCACCCATATGCAAGGCCAGGTGTCTCAAATGAGCTCCCTGCGGGGTGGGGACAATCTTTTTAGGGCCACGGAAAGGCTCCATTTGTTGCCTTTAACAGAATTAGAGCGGGGATCATGGTAGATTTAGAAAAGCAGTCAACACCTCCTGTGCAGGGCCCCTGGAGGCTCTGCTCAGCTCCCCCTGGAGGGGCTTGGCACAGTTTTTGGGGGATGCTCTGTGTTAGAGCTCTGCAGGAGTGGGTTTCATCTCTTCCAACCCCATAATTTGCAGGGAGTTGGATTCAGGAGGGCTCCGAGGGGATGTGGCAGTGCCCTCCCTGCGGCAGCCCCAGATCTGAAAGAGCTCTCAGTTGTTTTAGACAGCACCTTCCCAGGATATAACAGCAGCTGGAGGCATTTGGAGCCAGCCAGGGAAGTTCCTGCTGGAGTTTTGCCCCCAACCCTGAGCTGTAACTCATCCCCTGGAATGGGACTGGCTGGGGGGCTGCTGCTCTCGAGCCTCCTGTCCCTCTGAGCACGTGCTGGCAGCATTGAGAGGGCTCTGTAACAAATATCCATCCCTGCCCTGCAGCCTATTTCTGGGGCCATCGTCCCCTCTGTGACGCCAGGGCTTGCTTTGCCAGCTGTCACCCCCAGCCCAAATTCCCATTTCGTTGCATTAATATCCATGCAGTGCTTCTGGATGGGGATTTTATTTCAGCTGGCTCCCCGGAGTAGAAAGAGTTAAAAATAGCAAATCCAACACCCCTCATTCCCTGGCTGTGACGCAATCTCCCAGGTTGGAGTTACAAAGCCGCCAGGAATAGGGTTTAAAATAAAACAAGGGAGTGCTCTGCACTCTGCAGAGTGGGAGAAAGCAGCTCCAGCCTGGAGGAAAGACATGGAGCAGCCTCTGGATTTATAAAACACGCAGGAGTTTGTCCCCCTTGCGGTGCTCATGGCCAGATAAGCGATGCTGCACACACACAGGGATTAGTGGGGGAATTCAGGAGGCTCTCAGCCCACCAGGGAATCCACAGGAGAACCCAGGAAGGAATGAGCTCAGTGCGCTCTGCTCGGGAGCACCTCACCAAGGCTCAGCTGGACACTAAACCCGGCCAGCAGGGCAGTGATGTGCTGCATCCAGCAGCACCGAGGCTCCCTGGCAGCTGCAGGGCACAGGCAGGGACAGAGCAGACGGATCCTCTCCCAAAAGTGCTCCCAGACTCTGGAAGCAACAGTCTGCTGCAAGGTGGCGAGGTGCCAGCCTGGCTCTGCCTCATCCAACGGGGCTGCTTCTCTGATCTGGCAGAGAAAATCCTAAATCCCCACGTTTCTCTCTCTCAGACGCTGCCCTAGTTTAAAAATGTCAGCTCCTGGCTTTTCTTTTGTAACATTTTAAATATAGCACCCTTTCTGTTTTCTGATGGATGCGCCATATGCTGGGGAAACGGCACCCGAATCCACCGGGCTGGTGGGCGGGGGTTAAAGGGAAAAAGCATTTCCATACGGGAAGCTGCAAACACAAAACACAGCAGCAGCGAGCAGCAAATCCCTCCTGCAGCAGCCAGGAATAAGCTCCTTTCTGTCCCGCCTGTCTCCGGGTGTTGGTGTGAGGAGCGAGCCTGAATGTTTCCATTGTGTCACCTCCTGTCCCGGCCACCCTGGCACTGCCTCCACAGCGCCCAGCAGGAGATGCCACCATCTGACAGCTGCTTTGCCCTTTCCTTTCCTCAGAAAGCTCCTTTGCTGCTTTCTCTTTGGGGGTTTTAGGGGGATTTTCCAGCTGGGATGGGTCCCTCGTGGCTCCAGCTCGCCCAGACTGCTGCAGGCTGGGCTGGGGGTGGTGGTGGGTGGGTTTGGCAGCCAGGGGACAGTCCCCCCGGGCTCCCTGCACTCGCACACAGCCAGGGCTGTCTCCCAGCACTAAACACAGCCTCCGTTTAGCAGGAAATCTGGCCTCAGCAAAATGATGAGCTCAGGCTTTTCAGCTTTTGGCCGGGACCTCAAGTTTAGATTATTCCACTCTGCACATCCCTCAACTTTAGGACCCAAGTGTAGCCCCTTGCATGGACCCCCCAAAACCTGTCCAGCCCAGCTGGAGCGGAAAATAGCATCCTGTGGGCTGGGGCTGGGTCCAAGCCTCAGTCAAGGTCGCCCCTCCTGCTCTCTCTGGCTGGGGCTCCCCCACTTGTCACGCCTCAGGAATCAAATCCAGGGGAGGGGATGGACTTTGGCCACTGTCTGGCTGCCAAGGGGCTGTGTCCCTCGAGACCACCCTGCCAGGGGAGCAGGAGAGAGGCTGGGGTGGCCCAAAGCTCCTGCTGGCAGTGCCAGCTCAGGTTTGGCTCCATGCCCAGAGGGTGGGGGGGATGCAGTGAGGGATGTCACAGAATCCCAGAATGGTTTGGGTTGGAAGGGACATTAAAAATCATCTCATTCTACCCCCTGCCATGGTCAGGGACACCTCCCACTATCCCAGGCTGCTCCAAGCCCTGTCCAACCTGGCCACGGATGACCACAGTGGAGGAGGGGATGTGGGGAAGCGTTTCATATTTGCTCTTGCTCTGCAGCACCGGAGATTTGGGGCTGTGTCCCCTGGGTGTGACAGGTCCAGCAGGGCACAGGGCAGCTGCTCCCAAGGGCTTGGCCGGACACTGGCTGTGGTGTGGTGTCCTCCAGAGTGTGGCCTCAGCTGGTCCTGCAGCCCCTGGGATTCACAGAGGGCCACCAAGCACAGCCACGTGTCACTGTGACTGCTCAGACGGGGCTGTGCTCACCCAGATCCCTGTCCCAGGCTGCTGTGTCCCTGTTCCCAGCCCAGCCCCGCTTTTGTGCCCGTGCACATCATCCCCCTCACGCCTCCCCGCTCCTGCCCTGTTTGTTTGCATCCACAACAGCTCAGGCCAGAGTTTTTAAGCTGCACCAGATGTAAGGACCAAATCCCATCCTCAGCCTCTCAGCGGGGTTCCCTCCTCAGCCTCCTCCAGTGAAGCTTCCTGCAGCCCAAAATGCCGATCCCAGGGAGTGCTGCACATCTGCCAGGGCTGCAGGAGCTGCTGGGAGCCACAGCAAACACCGGGAGCATGGGCAGGGCATGTGTGGGAGGCGAGAGGGCAGGAAGGTGTTTGTGGCTCCTGCCGTGGTGCTGGCCGTGCTGGTGTCGGTTTTGGGTGTAAAAGGGTTGGGTTTGTGCCACACCTGGTGTTACCTGTCCCCGCTGAGGCAGCTCCTCCCTCACTGAGCTATTCTGGGTCTCCTCCACAAGCCTGACCTTGTGTCAGAGCAGGATTTGAGCTCAGGGCTGGGCCCAGCTGAAATCCTCGCAGAGATTTTAAGAGCAGGGGATTGCAGAGGTGCAGTGTCCTTGCTCCTGCCTGGGAAAGTGGCAGCTCACAGCTGTCCTGGGCACCCACCCCAGCACAGGACCTGCCACCAGCCCTGTGGTACCTGGGGACAGCTCCCTGCTCCAGGCTCGCCAGGGCTCCTGCCCTGGGCAGCCATGCATTGCAGCAATTATTAATTAAAATGCAATCTATCCTTTCTCATCCTCTCCCCGAGACAACAAGAACTGCTAAAACATTCTCAGGGATAATAGGGAGGGGAATTAAGCAGTTCCTGGGAAATCTGAGCGGTGCCTTTTGGAGATTTCTCGCTGTTCCTGGAGCCCACGATTCCCTGTCGGGCTCTGCATCTCCAGCCCCACTCTCTGGAAATCCCAGTCCTGCTGGGAATGCAGGGGGAAAAGCGCTCTGAGTGTGATGCTGGGTGTGGGGATGAGGATCTGGGTGTCCCATGAGGGATGTGGGGGGCTCAGCCTGGAGCAAAGGAGGCTCAGGGGGAACCTTGTGGCTCTGCACAAGTCCCTGACAGGAGGGGGCAGCCGGGGGGGTCGGGCTCTGCTGGCAGGGAACAGGGACAGGAGGAGAGGGAACGGCCTCAGGCTGGGCCAGGGCAGGCTCAGGGTGGGCAGCAGCAGGAATTTCCCCATGGAAAGGGTGCTCAGGCCTTGGCAGGGGCTGCCCAGGGAGGTTTGGAGTGCCCATCCCTGGAGGTGCCCCAGGAAGGGCTGGAGGTGGCACTCAGTGCTCTGGGCTGGGGACAAGGTGGGGATGGGGCTGGACTCCATGGTCTGAGAGAGCTTTTCCACCTGAAACAATTCTGGGATTCTGTGGCTAATCCTAGTGGAGAGCAGCTCCTGGTGCAAACATGGTGCCGGGAGCAGAGCTGGGCAGCAGCCAGGAGGATTTTCCCCCAAATCCCAGTTCCATCCCAGTTGAGAGGCCTGGCGTGGGCAGACAGGCAGCAGCCTCCCTTGGGGGTCCCAGTCCCTCCCAGTGTGGGGGGCTGTGGAGCCCAGAGCTGTGCTGGGAGGGGCTCCCGTGGTGTCTGCAGAGACACAACCGTGTGAGCACCAGGAGCCCTGGCTGCAGCTGCAGTTCCAGGAGATCCTGTTGCCATGACAAGCTGTAAGAGTGTTATCCAGGAAAAAAAGATCCAGTTGGGGATGGGAGGGAAGGCTGCCAGTGTGGAGGGCACATGGATCCCACGGGAATTGTGCTCTGGTGTGGCTGTGTGGCTCGGATGTTCAACTGCACAGGTTGAACCTCTGACCTTCCAGGGCTACACCTCCAGGTGCTCCAGCCCCTTCCTGAGCTCTGTGCCCCCCAAATTCCCACACCTGGGGGTGCAGAGCCCTGCTCCTGTCCCCTCACCCTCCTCTAGCCCCCAACAGCCATCCTGGCACGGTCCTGGCAGGAAAGGGAAGGTGTCAGTTCTCCCAAATAGCGACAGGACAAGAGGAAACGGCCTCAGGCTGTGCCAGGGGAGGGTCAGGTTGGACATCAGCAGGAATTTCTGCATGGGACGGGTGCTCAGGCCTTGGAACTTCCAAGGGAGGTTCTGGGAATGCTCCTTTGCCTGGGGAGTGTCATTGCAGCCCTGAGTGTGAGGATGGCACGTGCAGCTGGTGCTCGTGGTGCTCCCTGGCCACTGCCAGGCTGGGAGTTCTCGGGATGCAGTGGAATTCTTGGGATACAGCGTGTTCCCTGCCTCTGCACAGCCCAGGGTGGAGCTGTCAGGCTGGGGGAGCACTGTCGTGCCTTTCTGTTGTCTGCACTCAGGTCATCAGGACTGAAGAAGAGCAACTTTTCCCTCTTTTTGTTGGGAATCTGGGAAAATCACCGCAGCAGCAGCAGCCAGTGCTTCCAGCAAACCAGGCTGAGCCCAGATCCCTCGCTCAGGACACCCCCAGGGTGCTGCTGGAATGGGGCTGGGGGTTCCTGCAGGGCAGGAGGTGAAACCTCTGCTGAGCCCCAGCGGGGTTTTTGGGTTTCCCTGGCACATTCCAGCCCTGCCTGTGTGTGAAGTAAACATCCTGCAGGCAGGCACGGGCAGCTGCCTGCAGCCAGGTCAGCATGGGAAGGCAGTCACGGCTTCCTCCACGCTCATTTGGAGAATAATTTCCACGGATGCAGCCAGAAACAAATTCTGCTGTGCAGGCAGGGCCCTGGCTCTTCGCTGCTCCAGCTTTTTGTTTGTTTTCCTTCCAACCTCTTGATTTTTTCCCCTTGTCTCCTTCCCTCTTTACCCTTCTCCTTTGTCTCCTCTGGGCATTTTTGACCTCCCTCCTCTCTCTTTTTGCAGTGTGTCCCCGTGTGACCCAGCTCCCACGCTGGCATAATGTCCTGTCACGCCCTCATGATGCCTTGGCACCTATTTGGGCACCTGCCACACTCACAGCCCTGCCTCCCGCTCCCAGCCACAGGGTGTTCCCTCCCTCGTGTGATGGGCCCAGCACCCCCAGCCCCGTGCCCTCTCCCATGGTGGCATGTGCCCCTCCAGCTCCTTGGTGCCATCCTTGCAGCACCCACAGCTTGTGCCCTGTGTCCCACCAAGGGAGTGCCAGCGGCGGGGGGCGAGGGGCCAGCGTGAAGCAGGTGGGAGCAATAATTGGTCCTGATCTAATTAGGGAAGCCTAGAGCTGGATTAGGAGCTGTGGCAGTGGAGGGTTTTTAGCTGTAAGCCGCAGATGGCTTTGCCTGGGAGCCAGGAGAGGCTGGCATCGACTGGAGGGGGTTCATAATCCCACCTGGAATACTCTCCAAGCTGGCTGACAGCTTTGGGAGCAGCCCAGTGCTGGCTCTGGGTGAGCTGGGTGGTCCCCGCTGCCCCCAGCCCACTGTCCCACACCGCAGTGCCTGTCCCAGCCCAGTCCTCGTGGATTCAGTGCAGACAGTGAGAGAAGCAGCCGGAGCTGCTCCAGGCTCAGCCTGTCCCACAGCAGATCCCTGCTACCCGTCCTCAGCCCATCAGGAGCACTCAGCCCGCCCCATCCTAAAAATGTAAATATTCAATAAAGAACCACGGGATGCTTCTGGATTTTACCGAGGGGAAGGATCAGGAGAGAAAATCCTCTGCCCAAAGGTAAATCTGGCATTTTCTCCTTGGTGGGAATGGCTTTTATCCGTGGCAGCTCCATGGGGAGCCGTGGGCTGAGCACTGAGATGGCCGTGCAGGGCTCAGATTCACCACCAGAGCCGAGCATCCCGACTGTTGGTCCCTTCCTTTATTTCAGGGATAATTTGGCTGATCCCTCACCTGGGTGCCTCACCCAGCTCTGTGCTGCTGGCACCCCCACAGTGTCAGCTCCTCAGCAGGGACCTGGGGTGGACTCGATGGTCTCAAAGGTCTTTTCCAGCCTCGTTAATTCTGATTCTGTGTCTGGAGCAGGCACATGCCCACATGCCGGGGTCACGGCAGCCCGACAGGACGCAGGCTGAGGCTGTCCCGTGCCTGCTGAAGGACCAGCACCATCTGGCTCCCAGCCCATCCTTCCCTTCCTTCCCAAGGCGTTTTTACGGCTGCAGCCAAGCCCTGGCCGCTGCAGGACAGCAGGCAGGAGCCTTTGGCCCCGCTGCTGATGAGAAACCCATATCCCGTGGCCCTGCAGTTCCCACCCTTCCTCCCCGGCCGCCCCTGGGACACAGCACAGCTCCTGCCTGGAGGGGAAATCCTCCCCCTCGCCCTCAGCTCCCCTCTGGAGCCGGCCGGCTCACCCTGGATCCGTGCTGCAGCGGGAGGATTTGGGGTGCAGGCTCCTGGAGTGCCACCTCCTTGTCCCCATACCCCAGCAGAGGTTTCCTTTACCTCGCTCTCTGCCCCCAGCCCGGCCCGCTGTGTCCCATCCCCGGTGCTTCACCCCGGCCTCTCCCTCAGCCTCCAGTGCTTCCAGCAAAATTCCTTCCTGGCCAGTCACTGCCGCCCCTCAGCCTTGACGCCTCCGGGGCTGCTGTGCTGGCAGGGCTGGGCTTCCTCTTCCTGAGCCTCCCCAGCCCTGCTCCCGACCCCCTCCTCACCCCAGAGCCGTGGGATCGGCCCTTCCCGGGGTCTGCCAGCCGTGCCCACCGGGAATGCCCGGTGGGAATGCCGAGCTTTCCTCACCCTCCCCGCTGCAGCTGCATCCCACCGCCAAGCTGTGCCACGCTGGTGCCACCACCCACAGCGGGGTTCTGAGAAGAGGATTTCCAGCCCCAGGGACCGCGCTGGGGGTGGGGTGGGGAATTGCTCAGTGTCGGGGAGCAGTGGGAAGCTGCTGGAAGGAGTTCAGCCCCATGGAGGTGTGACAATTCCTGCCAGCATCATCTGCCCTGCTCCCCCAGCGTCCAGCTGACATCCAGCATTCCAGGGGCTGGTTCCATCCCATGGTGACACCCACACCTCCTTACACATTCCAGGGGCTGGATCCATCCCATGGTGACACCCACACCTCCTTACACATTCCAGGGGCTGGATCCATCCCATGCTGGCACCCCCTTGCTGCAGGTGCCAACTCTCAGTCCCTGCATCACCCCTGGCACCCACCAGCCTCAGCTTCCCACGGTGGCACTGCCTCTCCTGATTAATTTCAGGGTGAATACTTTGCTTTTCCATGGTCCCTTTCACCTGTGGCTCTCCCAGCACTGTGCAAATATTAATTACTGGCAGTTAATTAAGCTCGGCATGCCCATCCTCCTGTGGAGATGCTGGGTCACAAACACACTGGCAGCAGAGCTGGGTGGGAGCTCCCGGATACCTGTGGATAATGATCCAAACCCCACCTGGAAAAGCTTCTCCCTGATAGACCTTCCCGGAGGGCCAATGGGCTGGGAGAGGGAAATAGGTGGGAAAAGAGCAGCACCTACTCTGGTCCCAGTAAGGAAGGAGGGGTGGATCTTTAAAGATGCCTCTGGGTGCCCCTGGAAAGCTGCTGCTGGGGTATGTGGGGCTGTGGGATATGGGGCTGCCAGGGGGGGAACCCAAGCTGCTGGTGGAGCTGTGCCCTGTTATTTGTGTCGGTGGTGAGCAGCAAACCCTCCAAGGCAGATGGAAATTATCCCGTTCTCCTTCCACTCGTGAAGGGCTCGAAGTGTTCCAGAGGTTCAGCATTTCCCCATCCTGGTGCAGGGCTGGACGCTGTGCAGGAAGAGCACAGGAAGACAAACAAGGTCGTTGACCCTCCTGAAACGAAGGAGGGGGATTGCCCAGGGGTGGGAATTGCAGATTGTTCATGGGAGCAGCCCTTGGGCACGGTCCCTGCGCCCTCCTGGGGGACCGAGCTCCTCTGCACAGCCGTGGGGGTTGTTGGGGGGCTGTCCCCCTGCCCGGGTCGCACACTGGCTGTGCACGGCCACCGCTGCCTGACCCCGGGGCTGCGCAGGGCAGCAATCCCTGACCGGAGGTGCCACCTTAATCCGGATCAGTGGGAAATCTGTCAAGTGCCCACGCAGCCCCGTGGCGCTTCCCTGCCTGGCTGTGCCCTCAGCCCGTCAAGAACCGGCCAGGATGTGGGCACAGCCCCACAGGAGCTGGCCCTGGGCAAGTTTTGAGCTGAGAGTGGAGCACAAACGCAGGAATTGTTGGCCCAGATGAGCTCCGAGCAAAACAGGAGCAAAGTGGGGGCAGATTATGGCATTCCTTGGGCAGCTCCCACCCCCTCTCCACGCCTGCTGTATCCCAGCCTGCGAGGCCACTAATGCTACTTACATTATTAGTGGATTATTTGGGTGTAATGAGCTTTGCCCCGCTCAGCTGGCCCTGTGCTCGGGGCTGTGGGATGTGTAATACTTCCTGCACGGGGCCACAAGGCGGGCAGCTGCTGCCTGGAACACAGGCACACAATGCACCAATGTTCCCGGACAAAATTCCAGCCTGGGCTGGAGGTTAAGCATGAATCAGGGAGCTTTGGGCAGCGCTGAACAAAGCGGGAGGGTGAGGGTGCCCTGAGCTGGGTCCTGACCTGTCCCCACGGGCACTGCCAGCAGTGACTGGCTCAGATCCATCTCTGCCCGTGGTGGGGCACAGCTGAAAGCATCTTTTCCATCCTCAGCTTCTTTTCCTCTGCCTTCCTCCCATCAGACCAAGCAAGGGCTTGGCGATGTGTTGCTATGGACACCAGGAAGTTTTCCCTGGAGACCAGCAGCCTGCACTAAGCGATGCCTGCATGTTCTGACATAGATTATTATTTTTGCCTTCCCTTTTTCTTCATCGTGAATGTTGAAGTGTGGATGAATTCCTGGCTTTTCCCCCTGCCTCTGTCCTGCTTTCCTCTCCCAGCTTTGTGCATTTCCATGGCTGTGTCCCAGGGCTTGGCTTCGGCTTCGTTCTGGGCCAGGGTGTGAGCAGTGGGTGCGTGGGAGGAACTTTCAGCTCTGTAACTCTTGCCCTGCTGGAGACCCCTGCGGGGAAGATCCCTGATTTATTCCAGCCTCAGGAAATCCTGTTGGTCCCCTCAGGCAGCTGCAGAGCTCCTGGGCACCCATTACCATCACAGGAGGTGCTGGCTTGCTGTTCCCAGGGCTGGTGCCTCTTGGGTGGGGGTTCCCTGCTCCCTTCGTTGTGTTTGGGACCTCAGAGTGATTTAGGTCTAGACTAATTAGTCTCTGCTGGGCTGAGCTCCAGGCCTGACTCCCATTTTGCCACTGCTCTGCTGGCACTTGGCGTCCTTTAGTGTCTCAGGTACCTCTGAGAGCTCTTGGCTTGCAGGGAAGGGAAGTCCCAGCAGCTCTTGGAAGTCAAGGCCGGAGTCTGAGCTTTGCAGGAGGGCACTCAGAGCTTCCCTCGCAGCCCATTCCCAGCAGCTCCAGGGATGGAGGGTCAGCCCATTTCCCGGAGGGAAGCGGTGCTGTGTCTCTGGGCACTTGGCACAGGGAATGGGATTGCACTGTGACAGGGTCTCAGTGTCATTTTGACTTCTCCTGCTTGGCTTTTGAAGGCAATAATGGGCTGTTTCTGTTCGCTGTCACTTGATCTGCCCCTGGGTGAGTGAGGAGCCCCTGCTGAGTGATCTCCTCTGTCCTGTGCCCCTTCTTCCCTGCTCTGGAGCGACTTCACAGGCTGGCTTTCAATCAGCTGCTTCTCTTGTTCCTGGGAATGCAGTTCAGCCCTGGGTCAGAAAAGCTCCTGCCTTTTGCAGCTCAAGTTGCCCAGATTGTGACTCCCCCTCAGAAATCTTACAGCAAATAAATCCCGTGCTGCTCGGGCCCTGCCTGCAGTGCTTGGCGTGGTGTCAGCCTGGCTGGAGCTCCTGCACAGCCCAGACACTGCCAGGTGGGGCAGGGAAAGCAGGAGCTGCTCTGGGTTTTCTCCACGTGTTTGGGAATTGCCTTGAGACAGAAGGATCTGTATGGAGCAGGAGGATTTTACCCTGCTGATGCCGCTGGGCATCACCTGTGTGGTGTTCCCAGAGGGGTGAGGAGCAAAGGTGAATCCCAGCACTGTCTGCAGCAGGAGAATTTCAGCTCTTGCCCTGCCCTGCCCTGCAGCCCCCAGCTCCTTCCAGAACCTCCACGCGCCGTGGGGCCGCTCCGGAAGGAGCCGTGGGCCTCGGGATGCTGCTCCTGGCTGAGGAGGTGACAGTCCCACCAGGGCCAAGCACTCGGCTGCTGTGATGTTTGAAAGCTCCTTGACAAATGACTTCTTCCCCCAGTTCCTAAGCAAACAAGGAGGAGCTCCGAAAACACAACAGTTCCTTCCCGTGCTGCTGCCAACTCGGAGCTCGCTGGGCTGTCTCAGAGATGGTCAGCAGCCACCAGGGCTGAGCAGAGCACTGGGGGCTGCTCCCTGCAGGGTCCTCCTGCACCTGCTATGGGGACAGGAGAGCATCTGGGGAGCTCTGGGATGATGCTGTGACCTCGTTGTCCATGCAGGGACAGGGAGCGGTGCCCAGGTGCTGACACTGCACAGAGCTTGGGACTGCAGACCAGGGAGCCTCTTCTGTGGGACAGGGAAATCCCAAATCCAGACAGGGCTGGGCTCCCATCTCAGAGTCATTGGGTGCTGTCCTTTGCCCTCAGTGCTGGCCTGATGTCCCCTGATGCCACAGCCACCGGACTGAGCTCAGTGCAGTGACACCCAAATCCTAACACACCCTTCCCCTCTCTCCCTCTGCCCTCCCTCCTTTCTGCCAGCAGTTCCCTATCAGCAAAACCCCTACACCCCTGGGAGCGGCTCCTCTGTCATCCAGTGCTACCGCTGTGGGGACACCTGCAAGGGCGAGGTCGTGCGTGTGCAGAGCAACCACTTCCACATCCGCTGCTTCACCTGCCAAGGTAGGATAAGGATGCCCAAAAAGCTGCTGCCAGCTTGTCCCACAGCCCTGGGTGCCAAGCAAAAGGCTGGGGACACATCTACCAGGCCCACTGAGGTGTGGTCACACACCTAAAGGGGGCATGTGGTGTGGCACAGGGCAGGCAGTGCCCCTGAGTGGTGCCAGAGCCACTGAAGGGGTGGCCAGTGTCACCACCCTGGAGCCCATCTGTGTCTGGGGGCATCACCGTGTCCTTCAGCTGCTCCCAAAGCAGGAGGAGGAGGAGGGGGAGGAGGCAATGCCAGCCTGGCTGAGGTGGGGAGATGCCCAGAGCAGTTCCTGATGGAGCTGGGGCTGGGTGACACATCCCTGCCACCTGCCTGTGGGATGCAGCTGGGACTTGGTGGCCCCCAGGGCTGGCAGGAGTGGAGCAGAGAGGTTGTTTGGGTCCTCCTGGAGCACCAGAGGAGAGCTGCAGGGCTGTAAAGCTCGTGGTGCGTGGCTGCTGCTGCTGAAGGGCTCCTCAACACCTTTATTGGAGCAGCTGCTCTCAACCAGCCTCTGCAGGCTGCAAAATCTCCCGTTCCTGGGCTTTTTAAAGGCCTCTGGTCTCCCAAGCGCCCTGTGCTGAGCACAATCCCCACCCCCTTGGCCACACTGCGCTCCTCTCCAGGGAGCCGTGGGTTTGCTGGAGCTGACGCTTCCCTGGGCTGTCCCCACCCTGCTGCAGCCCCGTCTCCCCGCGGTGTGGGCAGCCCCGGATTTTTGGGAAGGGGGAGTGTCTCGGGATGCCCTCAGGGCTGACCTGCACCTGCAGGGCCCCGTGCTGAGCGTGCTGCCCTTTCCCAGCTCGATCCTGCAGGAGCTGAGCATGCAGACAAAGAGCTCAGACAGCCGCCAGCTTCAAAGGGCCCGGGAGCCAGCAGGGAGAGCCTGGCAGAGCTCACTGCCCGATTTCCAAGTGAAAGGGAATAAATAATGAGAGGAAATCCTCCTGTCTCACCTTCCCTCGCAGCTCTCACCTCCTGCCACCTCTGGCTGGCTCCAGCCCCACTGCCTGTCCCTGACGTGTCCCCGGGAGCTGGCACGGGAGTGAAGCCATGGGATGTGCTGTTCCCACAGCAAACAGGGCACAGAGCAGCCTCGTTTTTTCTTGTTTCTGCTTCCTGATGCTATCCCCAAGCTGCTGGCCTGTCCCTTGTTGCTAACAGGATGTTTGGGACACCCAAATTCCCCCTGCTGGGTACCCCCAGCTGCAGGAAGCAGCTCAGCCAAGGGATGCTCCACAGGACAGGAGCTGCATCTCTGCCCCTGTGGGCCCTGCAGCAGCAGGTCCAGCTGTCCCCTGTCACCCTGAGCTGGCCCACAGGTGCAGGGACAGGACAGAGGGGGCTGAAGGACAAAGCAGAGACCGAGGTGGGCTGTGCCAGCGGGTGCTCAGTCACTCTGTGGTCCCCTCTCCGCGCTGTCACCTTGCAGGACAGGGGATGGGCACCGTGCCCAGGCCCCAGGAGCACCCTGTGCCACTCCAGTGCCAGGCTCTGCTGCTCTCCAGATCTCTCTGTGGCTGGAGAAGCCATAGGAGGGAGCTGATGCTGAGGCCGGGGCTGGCCACATCTGCTTGGATTACTGTGATGGGCTGTGCACCACTCACACTTCCCACGGCAGGGCAGGAAGCGAGGCTGGGCTGGACACCTGTGGAAAAACAAGCAGACAGAGCTCCAAGCCCAAAATCCCGGGAGCCGTTCCCGTCAGGACACGGCTCCTTGTGCGGGGAGCTCATCAGAGGCAGGGCAGGGACAAGACCTCTCCCCAGCTGTCCCTAGGGCACTCCCAGCTCTTTGCCAGCCTTGTCCGCAGCTTCCTGACACCACGGGAGTGCCAAGCGGAGGGGCTGAGCCTCAGCCAGGTGCGGCGGCTCCAGGAGGGGATGCCCGGGCCGTGCCAAGCCGTTCGTGCGCGGTGCGGCAGCGCTGCAGTGCAGGGGCTCTCTCCCGGCTATGGGATTCCCTGTGGGAGCGGCCCCATCCCACAGCCCAACACTGACATCTTGTGGTGCCGGGGGAGGCCCCAGAGCTCTGGTGGGAAGGGAAACCCTCGGAGATACCCGCAGGAAGCTGGAGAGGCGGCAGAGGTGGCTCAGGGACCCTGGACCTGCCGTGACGGGTCCGTGTCCTTTTCCCCAGTGTGTGGCTGCGACCTGGCCCAGTCGGGTTTCTTCTTTAAGAACCAGGAGTACATCTGCACCCACGACTACCAGCAGCTCTACGGGACCCGCTGTGACAGCTGTGGGGACTTCATCACCGGTGAGGTCATCTCTGCCCTGGGCAGGACCTACCACCCCAAGTGCTTTGTCTGCAGCACCTGCAGGTGAGCGGAGGTTGTCACCAAGGGTTTGTGACCTCCTGGAGAAGCCCTTGCCCGGAGCCCCTGTGCTCCCTGCTGGCCCCAGGGAAGGAGGGAGATGAGCAGCTGACCCCTCCCCACCTCTTCTTGGCCGCAGGAAGCCGTTCCCCATCGGAGACAAGGTCACGTTCAGCGGGAAGGACTGCGTCTGCCAGAACTGCTCCCACTCCCTCCTCAGCACCAAGCCCATCAAGATCCACGGGCCCAGCCGTAAGTTGACTGCTGTCCTGGGATGGATGCTAAGAGAGGGACCATGAGCCCCTGGAGAGGGTGACAGGACGGGCTTTGGGGCCACTGTGCAGCCCTGCAGAGCCATGGGTGTCACAGAGGTGTGGGAGGAGGGACGGGCAGTGCTGCGGCTCCACCCAGGATTGCAGCTCACCGCTGGTTTCGGAACTCCCCCGGCCTGTTTGTGACCTGGGCAGGGTCACCACCCTGGCAGGCGCTGTCTGAGCTCATGGGGACGTTCTGGAGCTGAGTTTGCTCGGAGCAGCAACCCTGGGAATACTCCTGGGACTGTCCCAGCGCTGGCGTTCCTCAGTGTGTCTGCAAGCACTGAAAGGCTTTTCATGCTCATCCCCTGGGGAACCCCTAGAACTCAGCTGGAGCGATGGGCAAGCTCTTTTGGGTGGGTTTGGCCTTGCTTTAGACCCCAGGTTGCGGGGACCTTCCCTTCCTGCCATGTTCAGCAAGCCCTGGAGGTCAGTGCCAAGACCAGAGCCAGGACTCAGTGTCACCCCTGGTCCTTGTCACCCATGGTCCTTGTCACCCAGTCACCACGGTGGCACTGCTGGTGGCAGCTCAGGTGCCAATGGGCCCCACTGCGAGCCCCCCAAGCTGCCTCCCTCCCCCCAGCCCTCGATGGAGGGGACGTGGCAGGGTTGGAATGAGCCCAGGGACAGGAATTCCTCCTCCATGGGCTCCCAGAGCTGCCCAGAGCCAGGCTCTGCCTCCCTCCCGCCTTCCTCTCCCTCCCCATCCCCTTCCCGGCCCTGGAGCGGGGTCACCCGAGGACACCATGCCTTATTCATGGCAGCTGCAGGCAGACGGAGCCTGCCCCTCCCGCACGTGTCCCTCGCAGCCCCGGTGGCCCTGGCAGTGCCACCAGCAGGGTGGCAAGGGAGCTGTGCAGGCTGCTGGTGCATTCCATAGGGAAGGCATCTCTGGAAGGAGGATGCCGAGCCTCTCCCTGCAGCCCCAGCCCTGCAGGACCTGAAGCAGGGAACAGATCCTGCTTTTTTCCAGGGGTCAGAAATCTCCCCCCATTGGTCCGGCAGGCAGGGATTTGGCACGGGGCAGCCTGGGAGGGGCCTGTCTGCTCCTGCTTCCCCCTGGCAGGGAGGGGGTTAAGGAAAACCCCCCTCCAGGCAGACCTGCTGCCCAGGGGGAGGTGAGGACAAGGAGGAGCCAAGGTCAGGGGTCTGAGGCCCATGTGCTTCCTGCTCGCAGCCCTGATGGGAGCCAGGGGAAGCAGGGGAGGAAGGGAGGCCGGTAAATAGCACAGCGGGGCCGGACGTGGCTGCCGGACAGCACAGCCCTTCCTCTGCCGGACACTTCCCACCCTTGGGGACCTGCCAGGGCAGCGTGGCCCCCTCAGCCCATCGCAGAATCACAGAATGAACCAGGTTGGAGAAGACCTTTGAGATCATCAAGTCCAACCTGTGACCCAACACCTCCTCATCAATTAAACCACAGCACTGAGAGCCTGTCCAGGGTTTTTTTTAAACACATCCAGGGGCGGTGATTCCACGGCCTCCCTGGGCAGAGGATTCCAGTGCCCAATCACTCTTTCAGTGAGGAATTTTTTCCTGATGTCCAACTGGCCCTGGCTCAAACTCATCACCCCGAGGGAGACCCCACTCTGTGCCAGCAGTACCTCAGAGGTCCCAGCTGTCCTCCTGGTTCCTGTGCTGGGGACAAGCAGAGGTGACAGATTTCCATAATGAAATGATCCCCACGAGGCTGCCTCAGGAGCAGGGTGTAAGAAAAATCCCTGGAAAAGGCAGGGCGTGAGTGGAGTGCCAGGTCACACAGCCGGGGTGCCTCGGGGTGACCCAGCAGCTGTGGGTGTCCCTGCTGTGCTGCCGTGTCCCACATTCCCTCCTGTCCCCCCAGACTGCGCCGGCTGCAAGGAGGAGATCAAGCAGGGCCAGTCCCTGCTGGCCCTGGAGAAGCAGTGGCACGTCAGCTGCTTCAAGTGCCAAACGTGCGGCATCATCCTCACCGGCGAGTACATCAGCAAGTGAGTGCCACCGCCCCGCGACGCTCCCGGGCTGTCCCCGCGGCTGGGCGGGTGGCGAGGGGCTCACCTGCCGCTCACGCCCTCCTCTCCCTCTCTCCCAAGGGATGGCATCCCGTACTGCGAGTCCGACTACCACGCCCAGTTCGGCATCAAGTGCGAGACCTGTGACCGCTACATCAGCGGCCGTGTCCTGGAGGTGAGTGCCGGGGCTGAGCCGCCCCGTCGCGGGCTCTGTGACAGGGACATGCCCTGGGGAGCTGTGGGAGGTGCCACCCTCCATCTCTGGGGGCCGTGGCTCGTGCTGCAGCAGCTCCGTCACAGCGTGACCACCTTCTCCAGAGGGTGGGAGAGGGGAAAACAACACCACACCTTGGATAGCAGAGCTCGGGAAACACCCACAGTGCCCTGGGGGTGCTGGGACACGTCTGGAGGTGTGGGGACATCAGCCCTAAGCAGCCGCTGCCATGCCCGGCTCTGCTGTCCCCAGCACGCTCACCCCAGCCCTCCTCTGAGCGCATCCCCGTGCCGGCAGCCTCCTGTTGCCTTGGAAACGCATCCCGCACTGCTGCCCGCTGCCGAGCCGGGCTGAGGGGCTGCAGCACCCTCCCCGTGGGCAGCGGTGCCCGTGGAACACCCCTTGGCAGGGCAGAAACCGGAGCAGAGGGTTCCCTTCGCTGGGAGAGGCTTTGCTGGGCAGGAGGAGCTGCTCTGGCAGGGCCCTGGAGGGATGCAGGGACTCCCCAGGGATCCCACCATGGATGCAGGTGGCTGTGGGACACGTTGGGGCTGCACAGCTGCTGAGAGCAGTGAGGGATGGTTTTGGGGAAGGACAGAGAGGTCCATCAGGGCTGGTCCTTCCCATCTCCTGGAAGGGATGTGTCCTCTCGTGTTTTCTGTTCTACCCCAGTGCTGGCAAGGAAAAAAAAAAAAGGTGCAGAAAATCCAGTCTGAGGGTAATTTAAAGGCTCAGGAGGCACAGAGAGAGAAGCCTGGTGTGATTTTTAAATGGCACAGAGAAGCAGCAATGCTGGAATTGTGCTCTGTCACTCCTGAGACCTCCCCTTCACACGGCTGAGCAGGAGGGAAGGGCTCCCACACCTCTGCCAGCCCCAGGTTGCAGCTGCATCCCAAAATCAGAGGTCCCATGGCTCTGCAGCTGCTGTGGGCTATGGTGGCAGGGGCCGTGTGGGTCTCCAGCCTGCTGAGAGCTGTCCCTGGATGTCTCCAGCCTGTTTCACTCACAGCCCACCAAGGAGTGATCCCCCTCCCTGTTCCTGCCAGTCGGGCTGCCCTGGGAGCTCCAGCCTGTCCAAGGAACCGGCCCAAGGAAGCTGGAACAAATGGCCAGGAGGCTCCCAGCAGCTCTCCCCAGCCTGGGGGGCTGTGTGTCCCTGCTTTCTGCTGACTCCAGGCTCCTGCTGGGAGCACGAGCTCAGCCCTGCAGCAGCTGCCCCAGGCCGGAGCTCACTGGATCAGCAAATCCGAATGGAGCAGGACAAAGCCCTGACATCAACTCCCTGCTGCTGCTCCTCCCCTGGGCAGTCTGAGCCCCGTGCCAGGGTAGAGCATCCTCAGGCACCCACGGGTGTGAGCAGGATGGTGTCACCCGGTGTGGGAGGGGGGACCTGGGATTCCTGTCATAAAATCATGGAATGGGTTGGGTTGGAAGGGACCTTAAAGCTCATCTCATTCCAACCCCTCTGCCCACCTTCCACTGTCCCAGGTCGCTCCAAGCCCCGTCCAGCCTGACCTTGGACACTTCCAGGGATGGAAGCCTGAGCTCCCCATCCTCCCTGGGATGTGTTTGCTCCCAGCATTGAACCATCTGTGAATCCAGAGGCTTGAATTGTCCTCTCTGTCAGAGTGTGAAATGGAAAGGGCGCCTTTAAATAATTTTAGGCATTAAGGAGCCTCCTGGTGCTGTCCCAGTAGCCCCCAGGGCGTTCCCAACTGCTCCGAGCTGCCCAGCCAGGCTCGGATGATTAATGAGTCTTTAAGGGACCCGAGAGATAACGAGCAGGTCCCTTCCCTCACTGCTCCACCAGTATTCCAGTACAAGCTGGAATAATAACCAGAATGAAAGGAGCAAGGTTTGTGCATGGTTTGGAGGAGTTCTGGGTGTTCAGATGGTGGGTGGCTTTTGGAGAAGGTGTGTGGTGAAATGGAAGTTGGGAATGGGCTGGGACATTCCCAGGGAGCAGCCAGCCTCCCTCCATATGGACTGGTTTGGGTTGGCACAGGGCTGTCCCCTCCCTGCACTGCAAGGAAAGGAAGAGGGGTTCAAACTCTCCAAACTCATCCTCCTGCCCGTCCTAAAACCTTCCGCTCATTTTTGGCATAAACTGGAGGGACTGGCTGCCATCTGCACCCAAGAACACTGAATTCCAGGTTGATTTTATGGGCAGCCCATGGGCAGGTTCTCAGTTGCAGCAAATTCCCCTCTTTTTTCAGCCCCCTCTACCACAACCCTCTCCTTTAAAAGCAAAAGCCTCGTCTTCCCTCTGCCACCTTCAATTATTCTCCCTCTTCTTTTGGTTTGTTATGGGTGTAAAAAGTTCTTTCGGGTTGAGCTGTGACAGCCCAGATTCCTCCTGCCCTGAGCTGGCTCCCAGCTCCCAGCCCAGCAGAGAGCCCACGACTGGAATGCTGACAGACACTTTGAGGGGAGCAAGCTCCCAATTTCAGCTGTTAGCTCTGTCAAAAGAGCCAGAGGAGCAGCCCAGCTTCCTCTCAGCTGGGGAAGAGCCTGTTCCTAGCACTGAAATTGGAGCAGAAGAGGAGAAAAGTTCCTTTAGGGTCAGGAACTGGCAGTGATAGACAGGGAGGTCTTTGGGGTCCCTTTGCTGCTCCCCTGCTGTGACATCCGGGGCCAAATTTGCTGCTTCTGCTCAAATCTGTAGAGAAGGAGCTGATGCAAAGCATGGCTGCAGAGGGCCTTGGCCATTCCCAGAGTGTCAGGGTTGCAGGGACACTGTCCCTGGTGGTTTGGGACCTCCTGGCTCTGCTTGCTGTTGAACATTCCAAGGAGAACCGAAGGCTCCTGGTCTGACTCGTAGCCCAGCAGGTTGAAAACAGGGATGAAGCCATGTCTGGTTTTCTCCATGGGATATGGAGGTCTCCAAGGCCGCCCCAGACACTTTGTTCACCGTGTCACTGTCTGCAGCAGCGAGGGCTGGCAGGGTCACCCAGGGACAGGGGCAGGTGGCCGTGTCCTGCCGTGCTCAGGGGCTGCTCTCTGCTCGCCCGCGCAGGCAGGAGGGAAGCACTACCACCCCACCTGTGCCAGATGTGTGCGCTGCCACCAGATGTTCACAGAGGGAGAGGAGATGTACCTGACAGGTAGGGCTGTGACCAGCGTGGCTGTGGGGGGTTCCTGCTGGGGGGAGTGGGGGGTTTGGTTCCTTATGGCACTTGGAGGGGTCTCTTTGTGCAGCAGTGCCGGAGATCCCCCTCTCCACTGCTCCCCAGACCCTGTGCTCTTCCAGAGCCCTGCAAAAATCACTTCTCTCCATGAAATCTTCCCTGCCACTGAGCTGGGAACTTTTTGTCTCCCTGCACACCTGGGCACAGCCCAATTTCTGCTCATTCCAACCCAAAGGATGGAGGTGCTGGGATGCCCCAAGCTCAGTGTCACCCCAGTTTAACCAGCAGGAACTGGTTGGGTCACCCAAAATCCACCCAGCTGAGGTTTGGCCACTGCCCTCAGTGCTCCAGAGCTGTTCCATTCCTCATCATGGACATGCAGTCTCCACTGCCCTGCATGTTCCCGGGGCACTGCTGCAGGTGGCAGGGGGACCCGGCTGACCCCTGGCAGGGGGGTGACCGTGTGTGGGGCTGAAACACTGTCCCTTTGCTGCCTTGCAGGCTCTGAAGTGTGGCACCCCATCTGCAAGCAGGCAGCCAGAGCAGAGAAGAAGCTGAAGGTAGGCAGCAGGGTGAGGGGCATCCCGAGAGGTGGCACGTCCCAGGTGACACTGTCCCCGGGTCCCTGCTGGGAGTGAACTGCCCAGACCTGGAGTGGCTGCCCACAGGATGATGGGTGGCCGTGGCTGAGGCTGTGAAAGTGAAATTCAGCCCCCAAACCAGCACTTTGCCTGCTCAGGGGTCCCTCCTTGCCATGCACTCACCTGCCCTCACCTCTCTGCCTCCACAGCACAGAAGGACGTCGGAAACCTCCATCTCCCCCCCTGGCTCCAGCATCGGCTCCCCAAACCGTGTCATCTGCGTAAGTCCAGCCCTGCCCCTCGCCCAGGGCCCCAGGGATGGGAACAGCAACTTCCCGTGCTGCTCTTCAGTGGGACAAGCCCAGAATTTGGGGACAGCACAGACAAACCCCCTTGTCCCAGCAGCACGCTGTGCCACCAGTGCCATGGCACAGCTCAGGAATGCTCAGAGGGGCACAGTCCTGCCCTCCCAGCTCCTCTGCCCTCCCCACTGCTGCCTCTCAGGCCTCTCCTCTTCCCTGTCCCTGCCGCTGGGGTGACAGTGGGCTCTGTCTGCCCCGTGCTGGCTCCACACTGCGCGCTCCAGCCTCCCTTCCCTTCTCTCCTCCTCTTCCTTTCCGCCTCTCTGTCTCCATCTCTCCCTCTCCCTAGGCTAAAGTGGATAATGAGATCCTTAATTACAAAGACCTGGCAGCTCTTCCCAAGATTAAAGCCATCTATGAAGTGCAGCGTCCTGACCTCATTTCCTACGAGCCCTATCACAGATACACATCGGATGAGACGCTGGAGAGATATAGCTATGGGGAGGTACCGAGTGTCCAGAAACCCCGTGCTGGGATGCACAGGAACGGGGCCCAGTTTGGGGGAGAACAGTGTGGGGCTTTGCTCATCCCAGTGGGAACAGTGCAGGGAGGCAGGAATGGGGCAGGACCTCTCCCAGAGGCTTGGGAGGGTCTGGGGTGGAGGCGAGGTGATGCTGCTGCTGTAGAGTCAGAAAGAAACCAGTGACCTCAGGACATGTGCAGGGACAGACAGCGCTGTGTGAGAGCAGTGATGGACAGGGAATTCACCCATCACCTCTGGAGCAGCTCTGGAGCAGCTCTGGAGCAGGGCTGCCCTGTTGGGTGCTGGCCCTGCAGCCCGGGAAGGGGCTTGGGCAGTGCATTTCTGGAAGTGTGATGAGGAGATGCTCAGGCAACACACAGCACAGGACTGTCCTACCTGCCCAGCTGGGGCTGCTGGGTGAGTTCAGGGAGCCCATGGAAGAAGAAGGTCTGAGCAGCTCACAGAGATGGTCCTGCAAGAGCACTTGGCAGTAGCATCTCTTACATCCCCACCCCAAGGTTTTGTCACGAGCCTGGAGTCCTGCAGCCCACCCAGGAGCGTGGCCATGGCCCTCTGTGCCCTCCCCCCTCCACAGAGGTCTCTGAGAGGTGGCAGCTGCTGATTCCCCCTGCTGGTTCCGCCCCTGGCCAGGAGCTCCTGCCCAGCATCCTGCCCCAGTCCAGCTCCAGCTGTAGCCCCAGTCCCCCTCAATGCCCGGTGACATGGGGAAAACGAGCTGCTGTGGGACCCCAGTCTGTCACTGCTCCTCTTAACCATGTGCTGTCTCTCTCTCTCTCTCCTTTTCCTCCTCACTTTGCCTCCTGCTGCCTCCAGTCCCTGGGAACCCTCTCCCCATACTCACAGGTAATGCCCCTGTGGGCACTGGGGGTCTGTCACCTGCTGCTGCCACACGATGTCCTGTGCCCAGGGGCTCTGCTGATCATCCCCCTGAGCTGTGGCTGCCCCAGGGTGTGGGGTGACAGGGAGGACACTATCCAGGAGGAACCTGTCCTTCAGGCCCCAAAGAGAGCAGGGTGCAAGTCCTCCCTCCCAGAATGGCCCCAGGGCACAGCTTCTGCCCCGTGGAGGGAGACACCCATAATTGGGAACAAGCACAGGGGAAAGGGACAATCTCCAGGCAAAAAACCTCTGGCTGGACACTGTCACCTGGTGCCAAACCCTGGGATTTGCTGCCTGTGCCTTGGCAGGGGGGAGGCAGAGCAGGCTGGGGACCCCTCCAGCCTCAGAGGACACAGAGTGTCTCACACAGCACACAGCTCCCCCAGCTGCCCCAGGCATGAGACCCCCATCCGTGGGACACCTCCTGCCCCAGTCTAACCCCAGTCTCTCCACACCTTCCCCACCCCCAGGACATCTTCGAGAGCTTTGACACGCGGCAGAGACGAGCCTCCAGCCCCGGCTACATCGACTCCCCCACCTACAGCCGCCAGGGCATGTCCCCCACCATCCCCAGGTCCCCCCACCATTTCTATCGCTCAGGTGAGGATTTCAGCTGCAACCCCAGGCTGAGCTGAGCTCACAGCACCAAGCGGAGTGAGGATCACAAAAATGTCCCTGGGATTTCTGTGGTTTCTCCTCTGGAAAGGAGGCCTGGGGTGGCCCACGGTGGGAGCAGTGCCCAGCTCTGCACAGCCCCTGGTTCTCCAAACTCTTGCGAGCAGCACGGAGAGGCCGAGAGGAATTTGCAGCTCAGGCATGAGCTGAGGCTCGTGGAGGATGGGGTGGCAGGCAGGTGATCTCTGGCTCTGGTGAAGACCCCTCAGCTGCGTTGGTGGCTCTGGGAGGGGTGTGCAGGCAGCGCTTGTGCCCAGGCAGGTCCTTGCACACGCAGACGCGCATGCACGCACACCCCGGAGCATGGCAGGCGAGCAGAGTGTGCCTGGGCCGTGTCTCCTGTCCTCTGGAGCTGTGCAGGAAGGACTGGAACACTCTGAGGTCGCTGCGAGTCCCGCTGCACCTCAAGGGCTCCTCGCCGCCAGCCTCCGCAGCACGCTCGGCTTTCCTGGCAGCGCTGGGGCAGCGCTGCCCCGGGCCGGCCCCGCACTGGGGTTTCCTCTGCATCCCGTCCGCCTCCGGAGATGCGGGAAATCTCCCCCGCTCCATCACTGCCACTGCCGGGCCGCACGTCCCCGTCACACCGCCCTGACACGGGCCGCCCCCGCTGTTCTAACACCGCTGCATTTAACACCCATTTTCTTCTGCCTCTTGTTCTCTCTCTCGGTCACTCACGGCTGCTTCTGCTCGCCCCCGCGTAGGCACCGAGAGCGGGCGCAGCTCCCCCTACTATAGCCAGTTAGATGTGAGGTCCTCCACTCCAACCTCATACCAAGCGCCCAAGCATTTCCACATCCCAGGTAGGCTCCGGAGCGCCCCGCTGCCGGGGGAGCGCCGTGTCCGTGGCATGCCCGCATGTGCCGTCCCCGCTGTGTCGCATGCGTAGCTCCGCCGCCTGCCTAGAGCCAGCTGGCAGCAGGATCTACCCCCGGTAGAGGCCATCCATAAACAGGACCTACGGCTTGAACCCTCCTCCTTCTCCCCCCGTCACCACCCGGAGGTCCCAGAGCCGCCCGGAATCTGCTTGATCCTTGCGACATCCCTCTTCTTCCTCCTCCCTGCCCTCCCTCCACTCCCCACACGAAGATGAGTCTCCTGGTGAGAGCCTGTGCCCTCCCCTGCCTTCCCCCCAGGATCACCAGCCGGAGCGTGTGTGCCAGAGGCGTTTCCACACCCATCCGCTACAGATGACTATTTTATACTCCCCCTAGGGCCCGCCGCTCCCTCCCCCCAGAGTCTTCTGGGCTTGCCAGATGCCTGCTCCCCTTCTGCAGGGATTGCAGGGGGCCACCAGGTAAGGGCCACCACCCACTGCCGGCCACGCAGAGCCCACGGGGACGGGGACGGAGCGGGCAGCAAGGGAGAGTGGGTTGGGAAGCAGGCAGAGCTGCCCATCACCCCTCAGCGGGGTCAGAACCCCGCACCGTCCACTCAGCTGTTGGCATCTCCCCCTGCCCCGAAAGCGGCGCAGCCTCCCTGACGCATCTCTGATGCCCTGGGACAGCACCGTGAGGACACCCAGAGGCTCCCCCAGCTCCCCTCCCATCCCTGCCAGGGTCCGGCCCCGCTGCCCACCCTGCCCTGCCCTGCCCTGCCGCTCGGTGGTTTATGGATGGCCCCCTCCCTGCTCCGCCTGCTCCAGGCTCCAGCTCGCTTTCCCTCCCGACTCGCTCTTTTCTCTCTCTGCTGCGGAAAGAGGCTTTGGCTGATGTTGGCTCGCCCCAGGTAGCTCGCAGGCGGTTCTTGCAGGTGCTGGCACCCCGAGAACCCGCCGCGGGTGCCTCGCTGCCGGCTGGCAGGCTGTGCCCGCCGCCCCGGTGCATGCTGTCGCTGGGTGCTCACTGCATGTCCTGTCACCGTGGGCAGCCGGGGCCGTGCTCCTGTGCCCGTGCCGCCGGCCCGGAGCCCTCCCGGGGCACTCGCGGGCCCGGAGGCGGTTGTGTGATGGAAATGTGGCGTGGGGGTGGTGGCTCCTGCAGGACCCGTGTCCTGTGCGCTCCCAGCACGCCCACACTGACCTCCCCTTCCCCCTTCTTTCTTCCCTTTCTCTCTCTCTTCTCCCACCAGCTGCTGGCGAGAGTAACATCTACAGGAAGCCCCCCATCTACAAGCGCCACGGTACGGTCTGGCTGCTGTGTCCCTGTCCCCGTGTCACCCCGGGAGGGGACCGGCGTGTTCAGGGGCTGGGTGGGAGGTGGGGCAGGCGCCAAGGTGGGACAGATGGACTGGGGGACAGATGTGGCTTTGGACCACGTCCCTGTTGCGAGGGATGGCGCAAAGGCTGGTAGTGACACCGGGGGTAGCTGGAGGAGGGGGAGCAGGGTGATGGTGGGGTGGCAGAGGGGACAAGGGAGTCAGAGCAGCCTCAGAAAAGGGATGAAAAAGGCAACTGGCAGTTTCACATGCAGCCCTGGAGAAAAATCACAGCCCATGCTGGGTGGCTGTTCCAGGGTGAAACGGGGATGCCGCAGGATGGGGAGGGTGTTTGGTGGCTCTCAGTGTTTGGTGGCTCTCAGAGGGGCTGGCTTGCACTGTCCCCGCTTGCTTCTGCTCACGGAGGGACAGCAGCTCCCCCTGAGCAGTAACTGTGTCTCCTCTCTCTCCCCGGCCTCTCCCTTCCCTCCTGCCCCACTCCCACTGCCCGCTGCTGCCTGCTCCTGCTGCTGTAAGTACCTGCTGGGTCCCCCGCGCCTGCCGGAGGTGGTGGGGTGGCTCTGCCACCTCCTGTCCCTGGTGCTCCTTTCCCTGTGACTCTCCTGGTGCAGCAGAACTCCCCACTGGGTTCCCCCATGTGCTGCTGAGGCTCTGCCCCCAGCCTGAGCACTCTGTGTGTCCCTGCCATGAGGACCAAGCCCTGCCAGAGCCCCTCTGCTCCCCCCCCCTGCTGCCACCTTCCCCTGGCAGAACCCAGAGAGGCCTGTCCCTGCTGGGTCTGAACCTTCCTTCATCCCCTCTCTCAACTCCTGGTGACGGGACAGCACAGGGAGCTTGGTGGCCGTGGTGGGACAGGGATGAGCACGGTGCAGGAGCCAGCACTTGTGGTGCCGTGGGCTCTCAGCCCTTTGGGTCCCTTCCCAGCCACATCAGCGACAGCCCCTGCTTGTCGCTGTCCCCACCGCCTGCCTCAGCAGCCTTGTCTCAAGGAGGTGTCAGCAGCTGGAAGGCTGATTATTCCCAGCTCTGCTCTGTGCTGTCCTGGACACGAATCCCTGGCAGTCCCTGGGGAGGGAAGAGGATTTGCCTTCATTTGGGGTGGATCCCTGCAGATCCTCACCTTGGCTCTGCCTGCTCCTTTTGCAGACAACCCCTCCGCAGCCACGAAAAGCAAAACCAGCGAGGACATCGCGCAGTCATCCAAGTACAGCCCTGCCTACTCCCCGGACCCCTACTACCACTCCGAGTCGGAGTACTGGTCCTTCCAAGGCTCACCCAAAGGTAACAAATGCCCCCGGGGCTGGGAGAACGGGAAACACATTCCTGCCTCCAAATTATCTGGGAGGGAACCCCGCTCTGAGTTGGGTCTGGACACAAAAGTGGGGTTGGGCTGAGATACCTGCCAAGGTGACCCCAAAACACGAGTCTCTGGGATCCAATGTCCCCATGCAGTTGGGGACTGTCTCCTCCCTGCCTGTCCCCACTTCTGTCCCCATCTGACCCCTCACGTGTCTCCTTGCAGCTCCCCGGGCCCGGAGGTTCTCGTCAGGTGGTGAAGAGGATGGGTATGACCGGGGCATGCACAAGGTGAGTGCCAGCCCTGCTGGGCACAGAGCCAGCACCAAACTGTCCCCAGTTGGCTCTGGGGAGGAGGCTCAGCCCAGCTCTGCCACCCGAGAAGGTGCCACCACCATCCGTGCTGCCCTCAGCCATCTGTCCCCTCCTGGCCACCCCCGGCATGGGCTCTGCGGGAGGGGGAGAGCATCCCCTTGCCGAGGCACCCCCACCCCAGCACCTCACCCTCAGGAGATGCCAGGCCCGTGCCAGGGGATGCTGTGCCCATCCGTGATGTGCCAGAGAGGGCTGGGCAGGGAAAGGAAGAGTGCAAGGTGGCTTTTCCCCTCCTGCCAGATCCAGAGTGGCATCGGGAGGCTGATCCTGAGGGAGGAGATGAAGGCTCGCTCCAACTCCTACGCAGACCCCTGGACACCCCCACGCAGCTCAGCCAGCAGCAGAGAGGCCCTGCACACCGCGGGCTACGAGGGCTCCCTCAACGGCTGTAAGGCTGTCCCTGTCCGTCCCTCTGTCCCACCCCACACAGCCACAGCCCCTCGGGAATTTTATGGGGTGGAGAGGGAAGATCAGGACAAGGGAAGGGTTGATGAGAGGTGCTGGGCATGGAGCTGGGCTCAGGAGGGCCTTTTCCTCTCTGGAGGGCTCCATCCATTCCCTGTGCCCCAGCTGGGATGGGGCATTGCCCGGTGGGTGTCTGGGCAGCCTGGAAGCGCCGTATGGAATGGCTGAAGGATCCCTTGGGAATGTGGCAGCACAGCCACGCCAGGCTTGCTGTGACCTGTTTTGGGCCCTCCTGGCACCCCAGACCTGCTGAGCGGCCCCAGGGCTGCCTCGCTGGCATTGCTCCTGTCACAGAGCCCCCAGGGCACCCAGCCCTGTCCTTGGGGCCACGGGGGGGCTGGGGGGCACTTCAGAGCCTGGCAGCACAGGTGGCCCTGTCCATTCCATGCTCTCCTTCCTCATGGCACATCTGCCCTCACCGAGCTGTTTGGGGATGCTCAGGGAGCCCCTCTGAGGGCTGAGGGCTGGGAATGGGCACTTCTGAGGACTGAGGGCTACTGGGAGCCCCAAGGAGTATCTGTGGGGCTGGGAACGGGCAGTTCTGCATGGCATGGGGTGCTTGGCCCTCCCTGACAGCCGGCTCTGCTCTCCTTGCAGCTCCCCGAACCCACTACCTGGCTGACAGCGGTGAGTGCGTGAGCTGGGCCCTCCCCAGCTGCTCCCCCGAGCCCAGGGGTCCAGAGCCTGAGCTGGGGGAGGTTCTGGGACCAGGGAAGGGAGAAAGGAAACGAAGAAGGAGCCGTTGAAAGCCTGGGATAGGATAGAGCTGAACCAGGGCAGAGAGGATGAGTCGGGGAAACTGAGAGAGGAGAATGTGTTGCTCTGAAGGGTGAGGTGGGAGGGCTGCCACAGGAAAGGGATTTTGGGGAGAGGAGTATCAGCACGGGAGGAAGGCAGGCTGGAAATGAGCCGGAGGTGGAAGGAGACAGAGCTGGGTGACTGGAGCTGGGAGCACAGAGGTCGAGAGTGGCCCAGTGGGGGCTGTCCCGGGGGGTGAGGCTCATTCCTGCTTCTTCCCTGATGCCCCTTGGTGGCTTCTTTGCAGATCCCCTCATTTCTAAGTCGGCCTCCCTCCCTGCCTACAGGAGGAATGGGCTGCACAGGGTGAGTGCCTCCTGCTGCTGCCAGGCATTCCTCATTCTCCCAGGCATTCCTCATTCTCCCAGGCATTCCTCATTCTCCCAGGCTCCTCCATGTCCCCATTGCTCCCTTTCCATGACTGGGATGTCCTCCCCCTTCTCTGCATCCCTGCTGTCACTGTTGTGCCAGTCCAAAATGACCCTTATTGGGGTCCAAAGTGCCCTGTCCAGGCAGCGCCTGCCCTGAAACTCCCACAGGGCGATTTTCAGAGGGGTGCTGGTGTTGCTTTCCAGCAGAAGAGCTTTGCTTTATATCCTGGGCTCGGGATTGCTTGGGATCAGGAGTTCTGCTCCTGCCTCCGTGTGACCTGGGCTTGTCACTTCACCTCCTCGTGTCTCAGTTTCCCTGCTGGTGGGTGGGGACCTTGGTGTCCTCCCCTGGGGACCCGGGAGGAGCCGCTCAGTGTCTGGAGGAGCCTCCCCCTCACTCCTCCCTCTCTCCATCCCTCCCGCAGCCTCCCAGCGCGGAGCTTTTCCACTACGACAGCACCAATGCCGTCAACTGGGGGATGCGAGGTAAAGGGGGGCTGGGGACCCTGCAGGCATCCCGGGGGCGATGCTGTGGGGCTGCCAACCTCCCGCAGGCAGCTCTGGAAAGGGGGGGCTGGAGGGAGAATGGGGGGGATCCGGGCGGGGTCTCCACAGCCTGTAGGGGAGGGTGGTGACAGCAGAGGGGACAGCGTGGCTCATGTCTCGCTTCTCTCTCTCCCCAGAGTACAAGGTAAGACCCTTCTGCTGCAAGGAGCGGCCTCCAGCCAGAGGTGGGAGTCCCAGGGATGTGTCCTTGTGTCCCCAGGCTCCTCAGGGGGAAGCTTTACCCTCTGCCTGCAGGCCCTGCACTCATCCCCTTCCATCCTTCACCTGACATCCTCCTCATCCCGGGACTGTGGGGGTCAGAGCAGAGTCCCCTCCCCTCCTGCCAGGTCCCAAGTGCTTGGCTGAGCAGGATTGTCCCCCAGGTGAGGAACAGAGCAGGGGGGTTGTGCTGGTGCTTTGCTGCTCACGCTCGTGCCTGGGTCGTTCCTGGTGTCGCAGAGTGAGCAGGTTGTTCCAGAGCCACCACGGAGATTCAGGGTGGATCAGAGTCACCCTGAGAGCAATTCCCACCTCTCTGTGTCCCACCCAAGCCCTGGAGTCAGCTGTGCCACCCAAACCCTGTTAAATACAGCAGGAGGCTTTTCCCTCGTCCCCAAGTGCGCCCCAGGTGTCTCGTGGCTGCCCCATGGTCTCCCTGTCCCCATGCAGATTTACCCCTACGAGCTGCTCCTGGTGAAGACGAGGGGGAGGAACCAGCTGCCCAAAGATGTGGACAGGACTCGGTTAGAGGTGAGAAGAGCCTTTTCCACTGGGGACGATCTCCTCAGGGCACAGAGGCACCTGATCCCGCAGGGTGGCCCTGGCAGGCAGCTTGTGGGGCTTGTGGCCGTGTGAGGAGCATCTCCACGTCTGCCCAGGAGCACACGAGTGTCAGGGCACTGTCACAGTGCTCCTGCTGCTCCCCTGGCCGGGCAGAGCTGTCCCCTGTGCTGTTGGCAGGGGCAGGAGGGAGGCAGTTCCCAAGGGAGCAGTGCTGGGGGTTGTGTCACCCCACTGTCCCAGCAGGCAGGGGATGCCCTCAGACCCGCAGCTTGGCCCTGGAAGGTGCCCAGCTCTGGCCCAGCCTCCCATGTCTCCTCAGAGGCACCTGTCCCAGGAGGAATTCTACCAGATCTTTGGGATGACCATGGCCGAGTTCGACCGCCTGGCGCTGTGGAAGAGGAACGAGCTGAAGAAGCAGGCCCGGCTGTTTTAAACGCAGTGCACTATAAATATATACATACCTATAAATATATACATAGAGAGATCTCTATATGGCAGCTCTGTATGATTCTCGGGGCTGTACGGGGCACAGGGGCCCTCTCTGCACCCCTGAGAGTGAATTGGAGTCTCGCAGATCGTTGGATGCTCTGTGTTTCCTTTCCTTCTCCTGATTGCTGTATCGATCCCTGGGTTCTCCCCAGACTTGGTGTCTGTCACTGTTGCCCCACAGGGACACAAGAGCAGGGGGAGGATTTTCCTGCTGCAGCCACGGTGCCTGGGGCGGGCAGAGAGCAGGGTTTGGGATGGGAGGTGGGATAGGGGTGTCCCATCACCTTCTGCTCAGCTGGGCTGTGGATTAGGGGTGGAAAAGCCACTGGGCACAATGGCAGGAAAGTGGGATCTCACTGCAGGCTCCTTAAATCCCTCCCTGCCTTTACATGGCCAGGACTGGGGCACTTCAGGATCCGAAATGCAGAGCTTGGGGCAGCGGACAGAAGTGGTGGGGCCAAGGTGAGACCTGAGCCCCAATCTCTCCTGGCCTGGTGACTTTCCCTGCAAACCCTGGGGTGCTCCAGAGCCAGTTTATCCTCCCAGGGTGCTGGAACAGCCACTTTCCATCCGCAAACCCAGCCCTTCTTAAACGGAACAGCCAAAGGCACGTCCTGCCTTGGGCAGTTTCTTGCTGCTCTTCAGGTTTGTCCAGGGCTGAGTATTCCAGGATATTCCAGGTGGGAGCTGGGGGAGGGCCGGAGGAGAGGAGTGGGAGATGCAGGTCCCACTACCTGCTGGACCTCTCCTGGCTTTTCCTGAATTCCCCATCGCAGCTGCCTGAGTGCCCAATGAATCCCTCTGGGAATGAAGGAAATTCCCTCCCCTGCAAACTCTACATATTTGTATCCCAAACTCTATGGGATAACTTCTTTTTTTGCTTATTTTTATTTTCATAAAACGAATAAGGTCGCTTCCACACAAACATCTTCTCTGGTGTCCGTGGTGCTCTGCTTTCCTATTTGCTCGTCCAGCAGGATTTTCAGGCATACAGCAGGACTGAACAGTCCCAAAAACAGGCCAGGGAACTGGGGGGTACCAGCAGGAGCTGAGGGGACAGCGAGGGATTTACCTTCACCGTGCCATGGGCCACGTTCTGGTCCCCCCTGGAACCGTCCTGTCCTGGTGTCCCCCATGGGGAGTGGATTCAATGCCCTCCCTGCCATCCAAATCTGCCCAGTTTGTTGCCCCAAAATCCATCAGCAGGTTCCCCTTGCAGGGGTTTGCCGGGGTGCAGAGGGCTCAGGGCAGGAGTTTTCCCATCAGCAGCAACTCCAGCTCTGGGAGCTTTATGCCAGCAAGGATAGGGCTGGGGGCTGAGGTGGGCATGGCAGCATTGCCCCGGGAATTGCTCGTGTGCTTTAGTGCAGCAGTAAATGAGATGGGTTTATTTATAATTATTTTCCTCATGTAAACCAGGCCTCCCTAAATCAAACTCAACTGTTTGTGGCTGTAGGAATCTTCCCTCTCCAGCAGCGGTTCCAGTGATGAAGCCTGGGGAATGTTATTAATAACAATAATTAACACAACACCAGGATCTTCTCATTTCCAAAGCATTTTATGGACGGTAACTCTTCTCCACAAGAGCCTGCATGGCAAAGGTGGGGAAACTGAGGCAGGGCTTGGTTTTATCCCTCAGAGCCAGGGCAGCCTCTCCATCCCCTGCCGTTCTGGGGCAGCAGACACTGTGAGGGTCCCTGCTGGTGTCCCAGCACCAGGGACAGACACCCCAGGTGTCACCACTTGTCCTGGAAGCTGTCCCAAAGCCCCAGAGCAGCCGGAGCCTGGCAGTGCTGGCAGCCCTGGACTGAGATTCCTGCCCTAATCACAGCCCCAGAGGTGATCCCAAATTATGGAAGAAAAGTGGAGCTCAATCCAGAATGGAGAGACGATCAAGCACCATCCAGGCAGGAGCTGGTTCCCACCTGGGCATGGGGGGGATGAAAGGGGCCAAGTAGTCCTGGGCTGAAATTGCCCCAAAAAGATAATTTCTCCAGACCCATTGCTAATTCACATCTTATATTTCAATTATTGCTTTCCCAAGCCATAATTGGGTACGTGTGAAACCTCATCCCATTTCTGTCACAACCCGCTGTCCCCACAGGGCTGAGCTGCAGCCCGGATTGTCCTGGGAGTGCCAGGAGCCACCGTCCCTGCTGCCACGCCTGGGCCACTGTCACACGTCCCACAAGTCTCCCCAGCCCAGGTCGCCGGGGAGGGACAATGACAGTGGCATGGCCAGGGAGACGCTGGGCACAGCTGGGCACAGCTGGGCACAGCAGGGCCACCAGGAGGGAGCAGATACGGACGGGATTTCGAGGAGGGGAAACAAGGGGTGAGGGGTGAGGGGGAGCTGCGCTTGCTACTGGCTGTGGGAATTCGCCTTTTTTTCCCCCTAAAGCGAAGTTGCCGAGCCCGGGCAGGTGGAGGTGGCCCACTCAAGACCCCCCCCACCCTTCCCAGGGGAGACGCAGCGTGGCAGGGGGACCCCAGGCTGTCCCCGCGGGGTGTCCCCGGTGCCGTGCCGTGCCGGGCCGGTGCTCGGCGCTGCCGTGCGCCCCAGCGAGGGAGGGAGAGAGGGAGGGAGGGGCGGAGGAAGGGATTGGCCGCCCCGAGCCAGAGGCGGCCCCGCCGGGCGGCCGCTGCCCGGGACATTCGCCCGCCCGCAGCTCCCGGGGCGGCCGCGGCTCCCCCGGCTCCGGACCATGGACCGGCTCAGCGGTAAGGGGACAGGGGACGTGGGACGGGACGGGCATCGGGCACCCCCTTCCCGCAGCACAGCGCGGAGGGCACAGGGATGCCCGTGCCCGTCGCAGGGAATCCCCGGTCGCGCATCCCATCCCAGGCGAGCGGGCGCATCCCGGGATCCATGTGGGACCGTGCTCGGAGCGTGCCTTTGCTCCCCCCCACTCCTCCAGCAGGGCCGGTTGGGGCACGAACTGGAACCAGTTTCTCTTTATTGGTCGGATGGGGAAAACACCAGCAGCCTGCAAGGGAGGCCGTGGGGTGTAAGCACTTGTTAGGGGAAATTGTGGCCGTGGAAAGGGAGGTGTCGTTTCCAGATGGGGCTGATCGGGTTCAGAGGGTTTCCTTGTCTGGGGAAGACGCCGGGAGTCTCCTAAAGCCACGGAGGGCCTGATCCCCACCCTGCTGGGGGGAGCTGCCTTCCCACACGTGTGCGATTCCCGCCTGCAGCCCGTGGCATCGGGCTCACCGAGCTCCTGGCCTTTGATCTGGGATCTGTATAAACCTGCCAGGGCTCTGGGCCAGCTCTGTAGAGAAGGTCCTGGCTTTCTGCTGGGGCTGGCAGGTCCCTGGAGGGAGCAGGGGGAGGTTTGCAAGGGGATTGCTTCTTGCTGCTGCTGCTGGTTGCAGCCTGGGGCTGCGCAGGAGGAGCAGGTGGTGACATGATGGAGCACGGGGGTCCTGGCCCTTGACCTGTCCTTGGAGGTGCTACAGAAATGCTGGCCAAAAATGATAAGAGAGAGGCCAGGGGCCTCTCTGGCTCCATGGGCTGGGACCACGCTGAAGTCCCAGGGCAGCTCAGGAGTGCTGTGTCTGCAGCTCCGGGTCAGCACCACAGAGACCCAGGGGTCAAGAGTTCCCCTTCCCGATGTAAAAGGATGGGGTGGCGTTTCCGCAGTGGAAACACAGCTCTGAGGAGTTGGGGACTGGTGGAAACACAGGCACGGTGTCAGTGCTCAGGGAGCAGTGCCAGTGGCCTGGAGCCCGGGAGGGGACAGGGACATCCGTCCCCTGTGGCAGTGTCCAGCCAGGGTGGCTTTGCCAGCTCTGAAGGAGGGAGCTGTGGCAGGACAGGGAGTGTTGGCAAGTGACACTTGATGCCAGAGCTGTCCTTCAGGGTCCCAGAGGACATCACTGCTGGGGACAGAGGGGAGCAGAGGGTCTTGGCTTCCCCATTCTCTTGCGGGGTGACCTGATGGGAAATTCCCTGTTCGTACCCCAGCCCACCCCAAAAATCAAACCTAGGACCTCATGGCAGGGAAGGAGGGGATGCCCAGCTGTGGTAGCCGTGTCTGGGCATGGTTTGGCCTCTCCACAGGTTCACCCTGCCAGGGAAGAGCTGTTTTATCCCTGTCGCTGGTGCCTGCCACGGCAGCGACAGCAGCGCCTGCCTGCTTTGTTCTGAGTGCTTGTGATGAATTGCTGTTGGCACCTGGGTGGCTCTTTGCTAATGGAAACCTCCCCCAGCCCCTCCTGCTCATCAGCCAGAGCTGCTGGGTCCTTCTGGGGGCTGTGACTCGCAGGGGGAAGGTTCCCTTCCCCAGTGACGGGCTGGGTCTGGCGTTAGGCAGGAGCTCAGTGCCCATTCCCAGTCTTTCCCCGCTCCCTGGCAGCCCCTTTCTTCACCTGGAGCTCTGCTGTATCCTGATTTTATCATCTGCCAGTTTCTTCTCGTTGCCCAGCAGCGCCCAGTGTGGCCCAGCTCTACACCAGTGGCTCAGTGGGGGGACTGGTGCTGTGGGCTATTGGCAAAGTTGTTTCAGGTTGTGCTGATGGAGAACCCGGCTCCCAGTGTGTGATTTGGGAGGTGATCCTTTGCTCAAACACGCCCGTGCTCACACATGGCTTCTCCTCCCTCATTAGTGTCTCTTCCCTGACCTTTTGAGCCACCAGAATTTAGGTCCTGCCCCAAACTTATCTGGGCTCTAAATCCACCAAAGCCGGCGGAGATGTGTCAGGGATAAACTTGGCTCCAGCTCGCCCACAGGAATGGGGAGGCTGCCGGGATCATTCCTGCCCTGCCGCCGGCGAGCTGGCAGCAGGAATCCTGCCGGTGGAAGGGGTCTGGGGTGGTGAGGAGCACAGCCCGGGCCAGCTGTTAGCGCCGGGCAAGTGCCGAGCTCTGCTCCGCATTGCAGCCATTCCTTCCGCTGGAAACTCAGCCTGTTTATAGCCCGGGGGTGTGGGGAACGGGGCTGAGCCCCTCAGGGTGGGTAAAACAGGGTGGGAGGGTGGCCCTGGGGATGCTGATGGAGCGCTGGAGTTGTTTGCCCCTCTGGATTTTCCAGTATCCTTGGTGTGTAGCGTTGGCCTTCACAGGGAAATCCTGGATCCGCGTGAAGGCTCCTGGCAGCTCCGGAGGGGCACAGCCCTGGCAGAGGGGCTGATGAGAGGGGAGGGACGCTGTGGGATAGTGCCCCCCAGCCAGGAGCCCTGGGGACTGCCCTAGCTGTCTGGAAAACCTGCTTCTTTCCCACTCCTGACCTGGAAATGCTCTTTTCCTGTGCAAACGTGCAGAGCTGCGAGGCTGCCGTGCCCTTTGCTGTGGAGCAGCGCCGGAGCTCCCACGGGCCTGCAGGAGGTTCCTATCCCAGGAAAACTTTGTTTAAGGTTTTGAAGAAGCTGTCTCATCCCGAGCAGCGGGAAGCCTTTTCAGAGGAGAGCACTGGGCTCGACCCAAGCTCTGCCTGCTGTTCCGTGGCCAAATCACTTGCTGGGGACAGGAGATAACAGTTGAGCAGAGTGGAGGCTCGAAGTGGTTTCTGGCGTCCCAGACTCATGTCCTAACCCCTTAACCCTTCCCTGTTACCCACTCTGGCACAGCTCAGACTCTCTCCTGAGGAACACATCTCCTCCTGCTTGTAAGGAACCTTAAAATGAATGTCACAATTCTCTGTCCTGTAAAATCTCTATTAAATGTCACTGTCCCAGGCCAGCAACAAGACAGTTGGGTTGGAAACCTCTCACTGCACAAACAAGGGGCTGGCACCCGTGCCAGGGCACCCACGAGGTGACAGAGCGGGGAGGGCACCCTGGCAGGCAGCAGCCGCCTGTCATCACCCCGAGGCGCTGAAAGCAGCGGCATTTGGGGAGCTCAGGTCCCTGCGTGGGTTCTGGGCTGACAATCTGCACTGGGGAAGGATGAAATAACCTCTGTGAGCCTCCCCCCAGGGCGCGGCTGCTGCAGCCCCTTCCTTTGCTGCTCCTGATAAAGCCTCCCGTGGCATCAAAGCCGGCTCGTTGGCAGGCGAGGGAAAACACTGACATTTCGTAACAGTTTGGAACAAAAACAGCTTTGCTGCAAGGGGTTTCCACGCTCAAAATACTTTTTTTTTTTTTTTCTTTTTTTGAAGTGGTTTCCATGTGCATTTGATCCTGGCAGTGATAAGAGGGAGCTCGGGGAGACGCTGGTATGCTCTGATTGTTGGCAATTAGCAGGAGATGTGTAAGGAGCACTTTGAAGAACGGCTTTGGCTTTCTCCGGGGTTTTTTTTTGAGCATTAAACCCACCCGAGTTTGCGATGGGGGGAGCAGCTGCTCATTTTCTGGGAAACCGAGGTTGTGAAGGACAAAACCAGGAATAGAACATAAGGAGAAGCAGGTTTGAGAGCTGGTTTTGGTGTCCCGGAGTTAAAAGCAGGTGAACCAGGTGCCAGCACTGGTGGAGCCACCGGCAGGCACCACAGCAGTCGGTCACACCTTGTCACCTTTCCCGCTGGGATATCCCGGTTTTCCTGCCCCTCCAGCCCTGCCCCGCAGGGGTTAAACGGGTAGGAAATGCTGTGGGATGCTGGCCTTGCCGCTGCACCTGATGCTCCCGGCGGAGCTTGGCAAGGGAAGGAAAGGGAAGGGCTGAGAAAATAACGCTTATCCTGCTCACCGAGGGTCCTCCGGGGCAGCATGGCCCCAACCCCACACCCAGAGACCCTCAGCTGTGCCCCGGCCTGGGGACATCGGGACAGGGCTGGAGTGGCCACTGAGAGGGTCCCAATCGCCCCACCAGGCAGGGGGACTCGTGTCCAGCACAGCTCTGGAACTCCTGGGCATTGTGGGGGTCAGGGCAGGGATGCCAAGGTTGGGGGTTGGTGCTGGGCACGTCTCCGTGCCCCCAGGGCCACAGGGGTATTTCTCCCGCTGGGATCTGTGGATTACTGCTCCCACCAGCTCTGTAAAGAAGGATCCATATCCTGCTGTTGATGGCATTCGGGACAGCGGAGTGGGATTTGGGAAAGCTGATCCGCCAGCTCCTTCCTGCAAATCCCTGCCCATACCCTGCTGGGTGAGGGTTTGGATCCTCCTCCCCTTCTCAGGATCCTGTCACAACCTCCCCGTGTGACTTTTCCTCCCGGGAAGATGTGCCAGCCCTGCTGGCTTCCCCATGTCTCACTCCTGCAGGTCAGGAATTGCATCCCGGAACGTGGCTTTGGGGAATGGGGATGTACAGGCCATGGAGAGGCGTCTCTTGGGGTGCAGAGAGCTTTCCACCCCCACCAGCGGGGATTTTGGGGATGTGGGCGCTGGATCCAGCCCTGGCTGGTGGTGTGGGCTGGTGGGAATTGGGGTTTCCCACTAGAATGCCTGCAGTTAGCTGGAATTCCTACAATTAGCTGGAATTCCAACTCTTCCTGCAGGCTGAAGTTTGTAATCCCAGCTGTCCTGGAGGCTGAGGTCTGGTGGAGACCAAGGGCTACAGAGAGGTGACAGCTCCAGGTCCCCACAGAGCCAGCCACGGGCAGGAGGGGGTGACCCAGGGAGGCTTCCCGGTGCTCTGCCCACCACAGAGGGTGGGCACAGGAGTGGGCAAACGCTCGGGGCACCATCCCAGGGCCTCTCCCAGTGCTGGAGGGGAGCCCAAGCCAACCTGTTGCTGGAGTTTGTTTGGAAAAGGCCGGCACCAAAATTTTGGTTGGAGGAAACACAGTTTACTCTGGGTTCTGAGTAATGCTAACATCTCTCCTCTGCCTGAAGCTTGTTTTTTATACATTACTCAGCAGGTCTCACCCCTGCCTGACTATTCCTTTAAAGGGCATCTCAAACCTCTCTTTTTCATTCATTATTTAAATGTATTTTCCAGCCAGCAGCTCCCGAGCTCTGCTCCCAGGCTGGTGCATCCTGCCACGAGCCTGCTGAGCCTGGCACCGAGTCCTGAAATGTAGTCTGGAAGTACTAAACCTGTGATCCCATGGGATTTTCCAGGGCTGATTGTGTTGAGCTGGGGCTGGAAACACCTCATACCCGGGGTTAGGAGCTGAGTTTGGAGGCTGCCCACGGCCTGGGGACACGGAAGGGTCACTCAGAGATCTCTCACCTGGGTGATTTATTTGCTCACCATCTCACTGTGCACAGCTGCAAGAGGGGGTGACCCAAAAACCACCCCCTGCTCCTCTGGGGTGGGGGCAGCTGCAGCTCCGGGTCAGGGGGATAAAGTTTGCTTTGGGTGAGCTGCAGCAAACAGCCACAAACTTCTCCAGGAGGCAGAGAAAGGGGGGATCAGGCCCTGGAGGAGGGGTCCTGCCCCAGCACGGGGCACTGGGGGGTCACTGGCGGCCTGGCTCACACAGGAGGTGCTTGTCGATGATTTAATCAGCCTGTTAATTATTACCTGCAGCACTTGTAAAGCTGCTGTGAGGAAGGACATTCAGGGGGGACAACAGGGGCTGTCCCAGGGGTTCTCCCAGCAGCAATGTCACCTCAGGGAGCCTCTGATGTCCCATGGCTGTGCTGGGGAGCCGCTGCCCAAGGACTGGGGTGCCAAGGGGGCTGTGCAGGGTTGAGGGGCTGGGGCTGATGGGGAGATTTCACATCCACAGCCGTGCTCTGGGTCTGGCACCGCCAGGAGAGCCTCGACCCAGCCAGGGGGTGCAGTCAGCCCCGCTCCTTGTGGGGTGTCCTGCTGGCACCGGGCTGGGTGGTACCTGCCACGATCCCCTCGTTCTCCACGTCTCATTAAATGCAATTACAGAGCAAAGAGGCTTCAGTGGCCCCCCGGAGTGAGGGATGGCTCCTGCAGTGTGGGAGCTGCCAGGGACTCGAATGCAGGGGATAGTCCTTGCTCTCTGCATGGCTCTGTCAGCCTGTAGTGACACTTCCCTGTGTTCAGGACTGCTGTTTGCTCGTTTTAGAGCGGGAGGAGGATGGGAGAAGCTGTGTCTCCTGCGGGAAGGAGTGCGCTCCGAGGGGGATGTTCGGAGTGCTGCTTGTGTCCGATTCCCTCGTGCAGGGCAGAGCTGTGGCTCCAGGTGAGTCCCACAGCTCCCTCTGCTCTTCTCCCGTTTTTGGGAGGTGGTGAGGACCTGGAACCCCCTCTGTGCAGAGAGCCAGGGTGAGGCAGGGCATTGGGAAGAGCCTGGCTGAGGGAGCAGCTCTGGGCTGGACTCGCCTGGTCTCTGCTGGGGTGGGTGAGTGGCTGCAGCAAGGCCTGAGATAAGGCTTTGTGCAGGGCTGTGTGTCCTGGGGGGATGAGCCTCTGCTGGCCAAGGCACTGGGACAGGCCCAGGAGCCTCCATGGGCACTGCTGGAGTGGCTGAGGTGCTGCCACTGGAGCTGTGCTGGGAAAGGGATCCCCAGAGCTGCTGGCAGCGCTGGGGTGCAACTGGAGCAGAGGGGGACACTGATGGAGGAGGCTCAGGAGGCACAGCCAGGGCACCCTTTGTGCTTTTTAACCATTCTGGTGGCTCATCTGCCCCTCTCCCAGGGCTGGAGCAGGATAGAGGAGCCCTCCAAACCCTGTGGGCTCCTCGTGTAAGGGGAGAAGCCGCTGCTTGGGAAGCAGAACCGTGGGGGCCTGGTGCCCCCTCAGGCAAGCAGCTTGCACATTCAGCTCCCAAGATTGATTCTCCAAGGCTATCAGCTAAGGGTGTTAATTACTGCAAGGCCATGATGATGAGGTCCCCAGGAGCTGTGCATGGCTGCTCTGCCTGCTTGGAGGGACAGTGGGGATGTGCTGAGACTTTGGGGAACCAGACAGAAGATTTGAGCTCGCCTTGCGCTCCTCAACACTCGGGGATGCTGCTGCAGCAGCCAAATTGGGAGCAGGATCCTGTGAGTTATCCCAGGGAGGGTGGCAGGGTCCCAGCCAGGCAGGAGCCAGCCCCAAGTGCTCAGCTCCTGCTGGAATTGTTGGATGCGGAGTCAGAGGCTCTCCCCATCCGCCCCACTCAAGGGGCCCTTGTTTGCAGGGAGGAGATGATTCATGTGCACCGAGTGGCCCCTCAGCAAATCTTCCACTCGTAGGGGATGTTGCCAGGGCTCAAGTGTGGTCATTAATGGTTGGCTTTTCCCTAAAACTCCTCCAGCCTGGAGCAGGACACCCTGGGAGGAGGAGGAGGTGTTTTCCAGGCTGCTCTTCCTGGCTCCACCAGCCCATCCCGGACTGCCCCGCACCCAGCAGGTGCTGAGTGGCCGGGAGCAGAGCCTGGCTGGCTCCTGCCACCTCCAGGGCTGAGCTGCTGCCTCTCTCCTGCCCACTTGGCAGGGCAGTGCCACAGCAGTGGCCGCAGGCAGCTCTGTCCTGCTGTCCTCTGCACAAAGGAACAATTCTGGGAGCGCCGAGCCACCCCCACCGAGGCACTTCCTCGCCTGCCTCCTCCTCCCCGGCGGGAAGAAACCTCCTTGGGAATGAGAATGGGAACAGGAACTGCCCTGGGAGCTCAGCAAAGTGCTCAGGAGGCTGTGGGCTTCCTCAAGGAGCAGTGGTGTTGGGGCCGGAGGGGGCTGCCAGCATCTCCTTGGGCAGTACCCTCCAGTGATGCCCACGCTGGGGCACCCAGCAGGACATGGGGACACGTCCCAGCACTGTGTGGCTCTTGCAAGTGGCTCCACATCAGCCTGTGGAGAGCTCAGCACGGTTTGTGTGCTGCAGAGAACTCCTCTGGGTCCTTTGGTCCCACAGGCACCTCCCTGCAGGGCTCCCCCAGGGGCTGGGGTGTCCCCGGGTGCTGTCTCCACCTCTTCAGGGCATCCCAGGAGCTCTGAAGGTTTGTTTGCTGCGGGTGGCAGCTGGAAGGAGCCGTGTGGGGGCAGGCAGAGCGTCCAAGGGCCCTGCCCGTGCCAACAGGAAGGATTTATTTGTGCTTGGGTTTTATTTTAGCTACAGACAATGGCTGTTACTCCCAGCATCCGATTTCCCCCGGCCCCCCTCGGCCCCAGCCATCACCTGGCGCAGGAGGAAGCGCGGCCGGAGGCAGCAGAGTTACAGGATAGGGGTCCCTGTGCACCTCCCACTGCATTTCAGAGCTGTGATTCAGCATCTCCCCTCCCCGGGGCTCTCTCAAGCTGCAGGCTGGGCTTTTCTTGGCATGAAAACTCCATGGGGTTGTTTGATCTCTCCCCTTGCAAAAGCTGGGCCTTTACACCAGGAAACTCCTGCTTTGGCTTGGCCAGAGACTCTTCCTCCTCCTCCTCCTCCTCTTCTTCTTCTTCCTCTTGGCAGGTTACTGGAGCAGGACCTGATTTTGCTGCTGTGGTGGAGCAGGGAGGCTCTGCAGCTGCAGGCTGTATCCAGACCTTATCTCTGTGCTGGGAAAAGGGTCCTTCAGGAGGGGGGGGAACACTTGTGGGGTCTAAAAATAGAGCTGGCCTGCTGTAGGGTGGAGAGAGGGGCTGGAGGGGATGCAGCTCCTCTGCCAGCACCTTGCTTGGTGCTGCTGCCAGGGCAGGATTTGGCAGCAAGAGAAACACCACCCCAGTGTCCTGCATGGCAGCAGTGTCCTGGTGCTGTCCCCTGGGTCACCCCGTCCCAGCAGAGCTGCCCTGGGTCCCCCCAGCCCATCCAGCCCTGTGGTTAATGCTAAAGCCATCTGCTGCCACGGGTCCTGGCCTTCCCAGGCTCAGAGACCTCATGGACGTCTCCCATCCTGTCACAGCAGTGCGAGAGGCTGTAAACGTGAGGAGGAGGGAGTTTGTGGTGTCACTGTCTGTCCTGGGATCTGTGCAAAGCCTGAGTGCAGGGAGGTGGGGTGATCCCACAGGATTTTGGATGCGGGAGAAGCCCCAGCAGAAAGCAGCAGGGGATGTCCCAGAGCAGGGTGGGCAAGGGACACAGGGTCCCTTTTCAGCTGTGTCACCTGTGGTCACTCTGACATCCCACCCCCTCCTCCCCAGGAGCCCTTTGCTGTTCTGCTGCCTCTGTCCCCGAGCTTAGAGCCCCCCAGGGCACTGCCACCAGTGCCCCCCCCCAGCACAGGAGCCGTGTCCCATGTCCCCAGGCCAGCTCTGCGGGGTCTGTGCTCGCTCCCAGCAGCTCTTGCAGAAGTGCCTGTGCTGGTCCTTGTTTGCCAGGTGACCTTGGGTTGGTCACACCATCCCCTGCTGCCCCCCAGAGCAATCTCCCCTCGCCTCCTGCAGCCCCCCACCCCCCCGTTAACCTCCTTCAGGCTGGAAGCGTAGGAAATTAATTCCTTGCCTCCCTGATCTCCCCCGGATCTCCCCAGATCTGCTCAGTGTGCCCTCCTGGCATCACAGGCCTCTTTGAGTGCCCCCTCCCTCCCCCTTGTATTTTGGAGGATGTTTAACAAGGGAGATGGAGGGGACAGCTCAGCTGGGGGGAAACAAAGGCGCCTTCAGAGCTCTCGGTCCGTGCTGAGTGTGCCCGGCTCGGGGCATTGCTGCTGAGCTCAGCCCCTGCCAGCAGCCCTGGCTTATCAGGCACCCTCAGCTCTGGTGCCCAGCAGGGTCCCCTCGCCCCCCTCCCTGCCCGCTTTGGTGCTGTTAATAGAAACCAGGCTGCCCTTCTGCCCTGGGCTGGCCCCGAGCCCTGACACGGAGCTGGTGGCTGTGATGGGACATGTCCTGTGTGTGCAGGGAGTGGGGGGATGCTGCTGACCCCACAGCCTGGGCTTTGGGGTGTTCTGGGAGTGGGGGGATGCTGCTGACCCCACAGCCTGGGCTTTGGTGAGCTGTGTGGGAGGCTGCACAGTCCCCATGCCCTCTGTGGGAGCTCATGGCTGAACTGGGGCTGCAGGAGCATGGGTGACCCCCTGGATGTTTGCAGCTGCTGGCTGGACAGGGGAAATCTTGCTTTTTGTCCCAGCTGCTTTCTTGTAGTCCCCTCCCCTGCCAAGCCCTGCAGGGAGGATGTCTCACCTGCCTGGAGATCACCAGCAGATCCCACCCTGCCTGTGCAGCACTCGGCAGCATCCCAGGAGGATTTTCCCCTCTTCCCTCCCTCCCTGCCTCTGCAGAGGGGCACTGGGAGCTGGGTGCTTCCCCCACACCCCACACCCGAGGCTGTCACCTGGCAGAGCAGGTCCCCAGCACAGGAGGTGTGAGCAGAGCATCAGCAGGACCTGGCCTGTGGCTGCCTGTTGGCTGTGGGATGTTGTTCCAGCTCAAGGAGCAGGAATCCCATTCCCTGTGGTTGCCTTCTCCTTGCAGGTCTGGGGGATGCTTGTTCCTCCTGGAGCAGTGCTGAGGCTGGGGCTGCCTGTCCTGGCTTGTCCTGCCCGTGGGAGATGGGCACTGCCCGGTGCTGTGGCCAGAAGGGCTGAGGCTGCTGTTTAGCTTGGCGCTGGGGAGGGAGGAGGAAGCAGAAGGTTTGTGGAGATAGAATGCAGGGAGGCAGGAAGAGCCTCGTGAGCAGCATCCTGGCCCGTGTGCTGGGCCAGTGGCGATTCAGGGTGGGCACGTTGTCTCTGTGCCCAGGGGCTCGTCTTGGCTGGCACTGCTCCGCATCATCGCCCTCCTGCTGGGCTCCCCTTCGCCCTTGGGAACACCTTTGGGACTTTGGGCAGCAGTGGCTGGCTCCATGTTCCTTACATGAGGAAGGAGGATCCCATCAGTGGCTCAGAATCCTTCCTTTCCCCTGGGAAATACACCCCGTGCCAGCCCCTTGCTGCTGCCCAGCTTTGCTCTGCCGAGGGGCAGTGTGGGCACAGCTACAGCCCAGCCAGGGTGTCCCCAAGCTCTGGGGCACACACTGTCCCCTCCTTCGAGCCATCCCCATCAGTCAGCACGTCCGAGCTGCCTCTGTGGTGACCCTTGGCCTCTGCTGCTGTCCCTGGAGACCCAAAGCCAGCTGTGTGCCACCCCAGCTGCACTGGGAGGATGTTTGGTGGCTGCCAAGAGGAGGGATCGTGCCCTGGGAGGAACTGCAGCTCTGTATTTCTGTGCTCTCCAGAGCTCCGGGGTTGCTGGTGTCCCTGAGCTTGGCCTCTCCCATTCAGGTGCTGGATCCTGCAGGAGCTACCCTGGACAGGGCAGGTGTGTGGTAGAACAGAGGCTCCACTTTGGGTCCAGATCAGGCTTGTTTTGTCTTACCCTGCTCGGTGGAGATAAGGAAGAGACCTGGGATGAGGGTGTTGCTGCAGAAGTGAGGGTGTGGGAGCTCGGGAGTGATTTGGAGTTCAGAGCTTGCCTCGTTCATCCTCCCTATCCTTCCCACCCCTGGCCCTTGGGTTTTCCCAGAGCTCTGTCAGCTGCTGCCATCCCTGTAAATGCTGCATTCAGTGAGGAATTCTTTTTGTAGCCCTGCTCTGACATGGAAACATCCAAGTGTTTTTCAGGAGCTTTGCCACTTGGGCACCCCAGACCTGCTGTGTGCTTTTTCTTTGTGAAAACTGGTGGTCTGAGCACAGCAGGAGAGAATAAATATCCCCCAGCAGATGAGGGGTGGGAGAACATCTCAGGGTGGCATTGCCAGGTGGCTCTGGAGATGGCACCTGGATTTCCTTTCCCTCTTTCCTTCCACCACCCCACAGTGCCTGGCACAGCAAAGGGGCACCAGCAGCAGTGGTACGCAGTGAGGCAGACGGAGGTGAAGTTTCGTCTGTGTGGAAAAATACATGTTCTGAGCCTTTTGATAGAGGTCCAGCAGCCTGTGGAGCTGGTGTTCCCATCCAGGCTTCATCCTGGGGTCTGTGTGGAGGTGGAGCATGGAAGGAGCACTTGGCAAGCACCACCTGAGCCGTGCTGGGCCAGCTGGGAGAACCCCTCATCGTGGGGTTTGCCACACCCAGGGGTTCCAGCCCATTCGGCCTTGTGCTAACCCCAGCATCCCCACATTCCCCTGGCTGACAGGATTTTTCCTGCTCTCTCCAGTGCTGGACCAGCTCCTGCCAGAGCTCAGCGTCCTGCTCAAGCTGCTGGACCACGAGTACCTGAGTGCCACCACGCAGGAGAAGAAGCTGGCTGTCTCCACCATCCTGCAGAAGCTGCAGCCGCCTGCAGGTCTGTGTGCCTCTCCTATCCAGCGGCTGTTCCAGGGGCAGTGGGTGTCCCCAGCAGGGGAAACCAAAACCCAGCAGGGCAGGGAAAAGCTTCTGCAGGGCAGGGCTGAGCCCAGCACCTGCTCAGCGCCCTCAGGGCACTTTGCTCCCTGCTTTCACTCCGCAGCTCCTCCCTGCCCTGGGAGCAGGGCTGGCGTCAGCCCTGCCATGGATACGGGAGGGCTGCTCCCTGCGGAAACGCTGCTTCCCAGAGCTTTTCCTGCCCCGGGTTTGTGCTGAGCGCAGGGGTTTCCGCGGGAAGGCCGGCACTGTGCACCTGGGGCTTCACAGCCTGCCCCCTTCCTGCTCTCCTGGGGAAGCCACAGCATCCCTGGGCGTTCCTCCATCCCCGCTGCCTGCTCTGGTGGGGTGGGCTGTGTCCCTGGGCTGGTGTTTGTGGGTGCCATTGCCTGCCCCAGGCTCAGATCATCCCCCTCAATTCCAGGGAAGGATGTGGACTACATGTACGTCAACACAGCATCCCTGGGCAACGGCACCAGCTTCGTGGAGTCCCTCTTTGAGGAGTTTGGTACGTGTGGCTGGGCTAGAGGGATGCCCCGGGGGTCACTGGGTGGGTGCACAGTCCTGGAGTCCTTTGGAGGGAGGGTGACAGCTGTATCCTTGTGTCCAGAGTGGGCATCATCACTCCAGGTGCTTATTCCTGCTCCCTTGTAGCTGTTTGGGGGCTGGCCATGAGGGAACCCACACACCAATGATGCCACCTCCCAGCACCTTCCCAGGGAAGGACGATGGAGATCCCTGGAGGGCACAGCTGGGATGTGCAGCTCTGCTTTCCTGCTCCCTTCACCCTCCGTTTACCCCATGCAGACTGTGACCTGGGGGACCTGCAGGACATGCAGGAGGAGGAGGGGGACACCAGTGACGGCGTTGGCTTGGAGCTGGCAGGGAACCAGACGGCCAAACCTGTAAGTGCCCGGCTGTCCCCGAGCCAGGTCTGCTCTGCACCTCACAGGAGGTGGCAGTGGCCAGGGTGGGACCCTTCCCGTGCCCTGCTCCCGCCCCTGCTGCTGCCTGGCTCACACTGGAGGTGTTTCTGCCATAGGTTCCTGTGGATCCTGCTCCTCCACTGCCCACCACTCCCCCTCCTGAGGATTACTACGAGGAAGCGCTGCCCCTGGGCCCTGGCAAGGCCCCTGAGTACATCACCTCCCGCAGTGAGTCCTGCTCCATCCAGGCCAGCAGGAGGGTGGGGGGAGCCCCACAAGCTGCCCACTGCATCCCTCACCTGCCTGGAAAACCAGGCAGCACTCAGTGGGTTTGACTGCTCACCCTGGGGAAGGAATTGTATCCCACTCCCTTCCATCCCACTTGTTACTGCAAGGAGTTGTTTGCTCCAGCCAGACCCAGAATGGGGTGATGGGGAGAGATCAGAGCCACGGAGGACCAGTGCTGAGATGTCCTGGGAGGGCGTGCTTGGCTCTGCCCCACTGAGCATCCCTGAGGGAAAACCAGGTGTAGCAGCCCCAGCTCCCTCTGCTTCCCCTGCAGACAGCTCCAGCCCCCCCAATTCCATCGAGGACGGCTATTACGAGGATGCAGACAGCAGCTACCCTGTCACCAGGATAAATGGGGAGCAAAAAAACTCCTGTAGGTATCTGGGTGTCCTCAAGAGGGAGGGGAGAGCTTTGGCAAAGTCCAGCCCGAGGTGGGGCTTGAGCAGTGGGTTGGGGGCTGCTGGGGTTGAGGCTGGGGAAGCACGATTTCAGTGTGAGCCTTGCACAGAAATAAAGCAGCTCAGGGCTTTGGGCAGATGCACCTGGGGCTGGCGCTCGGCCCACGAGCATCCCGCTGGGATTCCAAGGGAAATGGAGATGGCTGGTGCCAAACGCTGCTGCTTCCAGAGGATGACACGGAATCCGCCTGTCCCGGCACCCAGCCCAGCTCGGTCTGGAGCCCCCTGGGCACGGGGAACCCTGGCAGTGTGTGCGGCACCTTTTAGGGTGACTCCCCTGCTTCCTTCCAGACAATGACTCGGATGCCATGAGCAGCTCTTACGAGTCCTATGACGAGGAGGAGGAGGAGGGCAAGGGCCAGCAGCTGACACACCAGTGGCCCTCAGAGGAGGCCTCCATGAACCTGGTGAAGGATTGCCGGATCTGCGCGTTCCTCCTGCGCAAGAAGCGCTTCGGGCAGTGGGCCAAGCAGCTCACCATCATCCGGGACAGCAAACTGCTGGTGAGCCTGGCCTTGGGGGGACAGAAACCCGCTGGGGGGTTGGGAGAGTGGCTGAGCCCAAGCTGAGGGAAAAAAGCACCATCCAAACAAAGCCCCTGCCCCAGGGTTGCTGCTACCCTGCAGCACATGCGACCTCCATCTGTGCAACCAGCGAGGGACCCTGAGACCCCGTGCTGCCTGTGAGACCCCCAGCACAGCAGCTGGACAGGCAGGTTTTCCTGAGCCCTGAGCAGTTCTCTCTGCCTCCCTTAGTGCTACAAAAGCTCCAAGGACCGGCAGCCACACGTGGAGGTGCCCCTGAGCACCTGCAACGTCATTTATGTCCCCAAGGACGGGCGGCGCAAGAAGCACGAGCTGCGGTTCTCGCTGCCGGGGGCCGAGGCACTGGTGCTGGCGGTGCAGAGCAAGGAGCAGGCTGAGGAGTGGCTCAAGGTACCACTGCTCCTCCCAGGGGCATCCACAGACTCCCCTTGGCATCTCCCTGCCTGAGCTGGGGAGGGGGCTGCCCTGGGAATGGCCTTGCCCCGCTGGAAGGGGACGGGGCTTTGCTGCTGTCTCTTATCGGCCGCTTCCCAGGGCCTGGGCGTCTCCGGTGCTGATAGCCCCGGCTGGGGGGATGTTTGCTCTCTCCCCCTCCTCTTCCCCAGGGCCTTTTCCTGCCTTTGTTCAGGGCCGGGAAGCAGGGGCTGTGGGGAAGGGGTGGCGGGTGGGAAAGGAGCCTCTGAGCACACCACCAACGCAGCTGTCACCCCAAATCGGGGAGAACAGGGTGTTTTTACACACCCAGGACACGCCACGCCTGTGAAACGGGGGTCACGAGGTGTCCTGTGCTGGCAGGATGATGCTGGCTTGGCACCCAAGTTTCTCCCTTCTGAGATTTCCAAAATCCCTGACAAAATGCACAAAACTGGTTGAAGTTTCAAAGGGGCCAAGATGTGAGCAGCCCTGAGCAGGGTTTGCTGCCCTGTGCTGTGGAGAGCAGGACCTGTCCCCGTGGTTCAGCCTGGCGCTGGCACTGAAGGAGCTGAGCCAGGGAGGGCAGCCCTGGCCCTCGGGTCATTTCAAAGTGACAGCTGGGGCTGTCCCTGCAGGTGATAAAGGAAGCCAGCAGTCCAGCAGCGGGCGGGATGGAGGCCCCCACCTCCCCAGCGATGCCGTGCAAGATGGAGCTGGATAAGGTGATGGTTTCTAAGGAGCTGTGAGGGGCTGCTGCGGCCAAGCCTGGGGAACACGGGGCTGGGGGACCCCAAACTCCTGGGGCTGCTGCACAAGGAGCCCTCCCCATTGTCACAGCAGCTCTGCAGGGCTGGGAGGGGGAGCAGGAGCTGGGTATCCCAGCCCTATGCAAGGGGATAAAGGGTTGGCAGTGGCTGGGGGATGGTGCTGATGGGATTCTGCTCTCCCACAGCGGCTGTCCCAGGAGAAGCACACCTCAGACTCGGACAGTGTGGCCATGGGCGACACCGGGTCCCCGGCCACCCGCAGAGACCACGGCGAGCATGGTACTGTCGCTGTCCCCACTGCCCACCCAGCCAGGGCCAGCTGTGTGCCCACAGCTGGGCAGCATCTGCAGCCAGGCGGGATGCCAGGACATGCACCGGGGTCACACAGCTGCCCTATCCTTCCAGGGAAAGGCAAAAAGAGCGGCCTGGCTGACCTGAAGGGCTCGATGAGCCGGGCAGCGGGGAAGAAGATCACCAGGATCATCAGCTTCTCCAAGAAGAAGCCATCCCCCGAGGACAACCAGACCTCCTCCACCGAGGAGGACATCCCCTGCTGCGGTTCGTGTGGGCTGGGGGCAAAGATGGAGCTGGGGGGTGGGAGTGGGATCAGTGGGGAGTGACATCCTTCCCCCAAGCAGGGCTGTAGGGGGTAAGGGGTGGGGACAAGCTCATTGGGGGACTGTGGCACTGCCACAGGCTGGGAAATGCTGCCCAGGCCTGGCTCTGCAAATTCCAATGATGAGTGGGCAAGGGGTCACCCATGTCCCCAAAAACAGGCTTGGGGGGCTGTCTGGTACCAAGCTGGCAGCTCCCCTGGGCCCCGCTGGTTGCGTGGGGGGAAACTTGACGCACAGAAGGGCTGGATGAGTAGGAAGCCATGCTGTAACCTCTGCCTTGTCAAAGCCTGCCCGAGGTGCAGCCAAGCAGGCGCTGATGCCCTTCTCTCCCCCGGCACCCCCAGGCTACCTCAGCGTGCTGGTGAACCAGTGCTGGAAGGAGCGCTGGTGTCGCCTCAAGGGCAACACCCTCTACTTCCACAAGGACCGCACGGACCTGCGCACGCACGTGAACGCCATCGTCCTGCGGGGCTGCGAGGTGGTGCCCGGGCTGGGCCCCAAGCACCCCTTTGCCTTCCGCATCCTGCGCCACGGGCAGGAGGTGACGGCGCTGGAGGTGAGCGGGGTGGGACGGGCCTTGAACAGCTTGCCAGGCTGGGGGAGCAGCGATCCTTGGGGATGATCAACATCCCATGCAAGCAGTGCCTTGTTTCCCCCTCCCCTGGAAAGCTCAGGGCACCATTTGGGTGAGCTGGGGGCAGCCGCACGGGAACTTGGTGCACAGAGGGGGATTGTGCACAGCAGGACTTCGCGTCAGGAGGCAGCGAGGACGAGGGGCTGGGAGCTGGGCATGCATCCCAACCCTTCCTCTGCCTTCCAGGCAAGCTGCTCCGAAGACCTGGGCCGCTGGCTGGGTCTCCTGTTGGTGGAGACAGGCTCCCGGACAGCCCCAGAGGCCTTGCACTATGACTACGTGGATGTGGAGACCATTGCTAACATCGTGACGGCCGTGAGACACTCCTACCTGTAAGGCTGTGCTCGTGCTGTGCCAGGGGCTGAGTGCTGGGCTGGGGATGGTGATCCTTACCCCGGAGACTCCCTGGAAGGGGCTCAGGCTGAGCTGTGGTTTGTGGTTTGTGGCTGTGATCTCAGGCACTGTCAGTGTCCCGGGGTTGTTCCCTTGGGCAGGATGGGAAGCAGAAAGGATTTAGTCAGTGCTGAGGGTGTGGTAGGGTGGGGTCATGAGTGAAGCTGGGAGAGCGATGCAGAGTTGGAAAGGCTCCCTGAGGGGCTGGTAAGGCTGGTGTGGGAATAAAGACCCCATCCCTCCTTGTGCAGGTGGGCCAGCTCCTCCCAGGATCACCGAGCGGACTCCTCCCGGGTGGTGTACGATGATGTCCCCTATGAGAAGGTTCAGGTGGGCATGACTTCACCTGAACTCATCTTCTCCCACCGCAGTGGCCCAGGGAGCCTTGGCCGGGCTGGAATGGCCCTGCATGTGTCTCAACTCACTCTCCCTCCTCCCAGCAGGCAGAGGAGGAGCCGGGGCGGCCGGGTGGGGCCCAGGTGAAGCGCCACGCCTCGTCCTGCAGCGAGAAATCGCGGAGGGTGGACCCACAAGTCAAAGTGAAGAGACATGCATCCAGTGAGTCCCCGGGCCCACAAACCTCCCCAGGGCTGCTGGCCAGGGCAGGAGAGGCTGTTCCCCAGAGAGATGTGCAGCCACGGGTGGTGGGTGGGCTCAGCTGGAGCACCGGTGCAATCAGTGCAGCCCCTCACGGGCTCTCCCCGTGCCCGCAGGTGCCAACCAGTACAGGTACGGCAAGAACCGGGCCGAGGAAGATGCCAGGCGATTCCTGACAGAGAAGGAGAAGCTGGAGAAGGAGAAGGCATCAATCCGCAGCGAGCTGATGTTGCTGCGGAAGGAGAAGCGGGAGCTGCGGGAAGCCATGAAGGGCAGCACGGGTAGGTCGGGGCCGTGCAGCTGCTCCGAGACACTCGGGTACGGAGCTGGGCTGGCACAGGGACACCGGGCTGGCCACGGGGACAGTGTGGCCGTGAGCTGGGCTGGCTGCAGCACTCCACCGGGCTGGCAGCCCCACCTAGTGTCGCCGTGCAGGAGGATGGGTGGATTGTGCCAGCCCTGAGCTGGGTGGTTGTGCCAGCAGGGCCGAGGCTGCAGGAGCTGGAGCAGCGGGTGGCGGGGCTGGAGGAGCGATGCCGGCAGAAGGAGGAGTCTCGGGTCGATCTGGAGCTCAAGCTGACCGAGGTGAAGGAGCAGCTGAAGCAGTCGCTGGCAGGAGGGCCGGCCCTGGGGCTGGCTGTGACCAGCAAGGCTGAGAATGGGGTATGCATCATTTTTTTCTCACTTTCACAGCTCCAGTTTCAACCAGTGACAGTGGTTGGGGTGTTGGGGGAGCAGCACAGGGGAGAGGGGACGTCCCTGTGGCTTTGTCCCATTGTGGACAGTGGTGTGTGAATTAGGTATGATCACCTCAACTTTCACCTCATGACAGTTCGTGCTTTTTAAATTTTTTTAAATCTGGTTGTCAATGCTTCCTGGGTCTCCTCAACTTTTCTTGCTCCCCATTTTCCACAGGAAACTACAAACAAGCCAAACGGGGGCCCCCCGGAGCACTTGGTCCCTGTGAACTGTGCAGCAGAGCTGAGGAAGAGAAGCCCCTCCATCATCCCTGCCAACACGGGAAGCGTGCTGCGGAAAGCCAAGGTCCTGCTTCGCTCTCCTCCCTGGCCCCATGGGAAACCTCAGTCTTCGCCCCTTGTTTAACCATGAAATCTGGGAAGTTCAGGGCTGGGTGGGAAAGGGAAAGCATCGCCCCTACAATGCCCGAGGTAGCAGTGAAGATGCTTGGAAAATACTGAGGTGACCCAAAGCCTCCAGTAGGGAGGGAAACCTTGAAGGGCTCAGTGTTGCTTTTCCAGCGCTGTCTCCTCATCCCTTTTTATTTCTCCTTTCTCTGCAGGAATGGGAAAAGAAGCAGACTTAAGCCAGCCTGCCCAAGGCCCTGACACACTGGGGATCACGCAGGAGCTACCAGCCCCCTTTCTCCAAGACACTGGGAGGGTGCTGGGGAGCCGTGGTGGGAAGAGACGTTCTCCCAGCCCCCACCACTGCGGCACCACCAACGCTATAAACCAGGGGATGGGGGCGGGAGGGGATTTGGGAGGCGGGTGGGGAAGGGGAGTTCCTCATGGATCAGGGTCACAAACCACTGGGAGACCCAGCTCTGGGGGGAGCCTGCCCCGGAGCCAGGAGTTCGACACAAACTCTGGGTGCAGAAGGAAGGAGGGGAGAGCCTGGGGCTGCCAGTTGGCACTGCCCAGCAGATGCTCCGGTTTTCAGGATCAGCATGTGTCCAGGCTGACATTTACCAAAGCAACCAAGGACTTTTTTGGGGTTTGTGGCCCCCTCAGGAGCTGCTCAGGACCAGCCACCTCGGAGATGCCGATTGGTCACCCTGCTTACTGCTCCCAGCTCTGCAGGGTCTCATCTCAGGGTTCCTCATGGCTCCAGCTTGCTGTGCCTCAACCAAGTGCCATTGTCCAGTATTTCCTTCTTGTCCTCCAGGCAGTAAGGGTGAGGGCATGCTGCCTTCCCTTGGGAATGAAGGAAGCTCAAGTGTCAGCATTAGGAAGCGAATTACCAGTGGACGCTTTTCACCTAAACAGCTTAGAAGTGCTGCAAAGGGCTGGGGATGGAGGCAGCTCAGCTCTCTGCCCTGGTCCCATGCTGTTTTGGGGGGAGCAGGGAAGGGGACAGGGCTGTCTCCTGGCCAACAGCACATCTACACTCTGGCTGCTGCACTCAGACAGGTTGGTAAGGCATGTGATCAAAATGGAGCGAAGGGAAGTTTAAAAATTTAAAAAAAAATAACAGAAGTGCTATTGGAGCAGAAAAGAGAAATAGAGTAAGGTCACTCAGCACGGGCAGAAACGAGGGACAGGAATGGAGAGGAAAGGCCCCGACTTTTGTGTGGGGAACAAGGGAGTCACCGTCACCCACTCACGCTATGGACTGCCACAATTAACCTCTGGAGCTCGCTCTTCCACAGCCCTGTGTTAGTAGCTAGGTAAGCAGCTTTTAATAAAAACGCTGACACTGGCCTGCTGGGTCCTTTGGCCGAGGGAGCAGGGCAGGAATGCTATTCCTGCTCCCAGGGAAAAGGGTAAGGGTGGGGCTGGGGTGGGCACAGCACCCCTGTGGCAGTGGCCGCTGGGACAGGCAGCCCCCTGAAAACACATCAGAGATTCCCACACTGGTCTGGGTTGGAAAAGACCGTAAAGCTCATTCTAAGGGGCAGAGATGCTTTCCACTATCCCAGGTTTCTCCAGGCTCCATCCGCTCTGGCCTTGGACACTTGCAGGGATGGGACAGCCACAGCTTCTCAGAGCAACCTCTGTCAGGGCCTCAGCATCCTTACAGGGAAGAATTTATTCCCAGTATCTCATCCAACCCTGCCCTTTGCCAGTTTGAGGCCATTCCCCCTCATCCTTCATGCTGGCTCCCAGTTGTTGGCAGCCTTGGCCAAGGCTTTGGGTTTTGGTTGATGTTTATTCACCACAGGTCTGGCACATTCGCAGTCTCTTCCAGTCGTTTCCTGAACTAGAGGTGAAACTTGTCCTGTTCTCGCCCCCTTAACCCGCCCAGCCAGGGGCAGGAGCCGTGTGCCCGTGTCCGAGCACTGTGGGGACCAGGTCCGAGCCCCGGGGGGCAGAACCGTGTGCCCATGTCCGAGCCAAGGGGAGCGGAGCTGTGTCCCCGGTGCCCAGGTCCGAGCTCCGCGGGAGGCAGGAGCGGGGCCGGGTCCGGGTCCGGGTCCCGGGGGATGGAGCTGTGTCCGGGGCCGAACTCCAGGGAACCGGGGCCGTGTCCGGGTCCGAGTCCCGGGGGACGCAGCGGCGTCCGCAGCCGAGCTCCAGGGAGCTGGAGCTGTGTGTCCAGGCCCGATCCCTGGGACACTGGAGCCGTGTCCGGGCCCGAGCTCCAGGGAACCGGGGCCGTGTCCGGTCCTAGTCCCGGGGGCGGTGCCGTGTGTCCAGGTAGGAATCTCGGGGGACAGGAGACGTGGCCGGAGCCAAACCCGGGGTCCCGGCCCCTTGCGGCCGGAGCCGAGTTCCGGGGTCCCGGAGCCGCGTGTGCGGCGGCGGGCGGAGCATCCCCTCATTCCCCCTCATTCCCCCTCATTCCCCCTCATTCCCCCTCATTCCCCCTCATTCCCCCTCATCCCCTCACCCCCTCGTCCCCTCGTCCCCTCAGCGCGGCCCCGCCCGCCGCTCCGCAGGGCCGTGTGGGAGCTGTAGTTCCGCGGTGACGCGGGCGCATCGCCGCCGCCGCCTCCTCCGCCGCTCCCGGCCGGCGCCGTGCGGGGCCATGGCCGCCCGCTCCCTGAGGCGCCTCGGGGCCCTGCTGCCCGCGGGCGGCAAGGCTGGCACAGGCAGGTACGTGGGGCGGGCTGGGTGGGATGGCACGGCACGGCACGGTACGGGGGGACAGGGGTGGCCCGGAGCCGCGGGGGGGTCGGGGACAGACGTGGCAGCGCCGCGGGGCCGGGCCCGGGCGGGCGCCGCGCCGGGGGCGGGAGCGGATCTAGAGCCGGAGCCGGACCCCAACCACGACCCTGATGCGGATCTGGAGCCCGAGCCGAACCCGCAGCCAGACCCCGACCCGCACCCTGCCGGTGCCCATCATCCCCCGCCGGTGCCCATCTCACCCCCCAAAACGCCACGCTGCCGTTCTCCGCTCCTCAAAACGCCCTGGAGCAGAAATAACCCCCGATAACCAAGCTCTTTTGCCGGAAAAGTGATTTTTTGGGGGGGCTTAAATTATGTTCATTATTAAGGCAAAGCGTTTCCGCGCTCGGTAAGTCACGTTGGGAGGTGGTTTCCTGCCGCTGTGGGTGGGTTCTTGTGTCTCGGCCGGCTGAACCATTTATTCATTAATTACGGGTTTAATGCGCTCCTCGGGTTTTGTTTTTGGTGGTGAGGCAGCACATGTGCTATCAGCGTGTTTTGGGTGGTCGCAGGAAGAGAATCCACTTAATTGTGTCAATATTTAGACAGAAAAACAGTGTCCACGGAATATGCCTTAGAAAAGAGAAATCCATAAAGATGCTTTGGTTACTTGAGTGAAGTATGGACAGGTAAAAAGAAAAAAAGCCAAAATGCATGGTAATTTTTTTTTTTTTTGTCTAGATGAGAAACACCACCAAAAGACTCTTTAAATGTAATATAATAAATCTGCAGCACGTAATAGAGGGAGCTGTGTTTGGGACTAAGTGTAAATATGCATGTCAGGAAATTCTCCCTCTTATATGTATGAAGACTGCTTTGCCCCTCTAAAAAAAGGTGCAACAACTGTGAAATAGGTGAGTGATGGAGCTGAGCAGGTTTCCATCTTGAAGGATCAGCAGGACCTGCTGTTGGTGTGGAACTCTTCACTGTACACAAATTTTCAGCCTGGGTCACCATCAATGGGAACAGCTCCATGAGCAAGGCAGGGCTGGTGGGGTCCAGGCTCCCATCCCAGGGATTCCATACCCTGGACTGGCTTAATCTGGGAGCCCCCTGCCCAATTTGCAGCCATCCTGTGTGGAGGTGCAGTGCACAGTCCTGTTCTCCAGCTTCACTGAGGAGGAATCCTCATGGTGTTAAGAGATCACAGAATATCCTGAGCTGCAAAGGGACCCACAGGGATCTTCAATCCAGCTCCTGTCCCGGAACAGAACACCCCAGAAATCCCACCCTGTGCCTGAGAGTGTTGTCCAAATGCTCCTGGAACCCTGGCATGGCCCCCCCGCATCTTTCACCATCTTCGTGTCCTTTCTTTGTCCCTCCTTTAGGTTTTTCTTACATTGTGGCAGCCAAAACTGCCCCCAGTATTCGAGGTGAGGCCACCCCAGTGCAGAGCAGAGCGGGACAATCCCCTCTTTCCACTGCATTATCTCTGGAGTCACTCCCTGATGAAACAGCACGAAGGAATTGGGAGTAATTAGATTTCCTTCCAAAGCAGGCTCATCAGAGCTGAAACCAGGGCAGATGTTTCTGTGTGTCTCAGCACTCGAGTGCTTTGTCATGCTGATTTGGGAGGAGGAGGAGGGAGTGTTCCAGGAGAGGTGGGGAAGGACTCTTGGGTTAGAGAGAGCTGATGGTCACTTTGGGATGGTCAGAGGGAGTGTTCCAGGAGAGGTGGGGAAGGACCCTTGGGTTAGAGAGAGCTGATGGTCACTTTGGGATGGTCGGGCGCTCCAGAAAGAGGTGATACCGTTGTATCCCTGACCAGAGACCCGTTCTCATCATTGAAATATTAATCTTGAAGGCCAAATTGGCTTGAGCCATATGGCTGCAATCAACTCCTCTGCTATTTCTTATCTCTTTGGCTTTCTGTGACATCACTTTGTAAATCTTTCTGTAACACCAACTCGTGTAACCCCCTTCACACACCCAGCGACTTCCACGTGTCTGTCACTTCAGGATGTGTCAGCTTCCTCCCGTGGGATCCATGCCTATTTTTAGGGCAGCTGTGATCAAGCCAGTGTTTAGAAGATGGAGCCCAGTCAGTGGGACAGCCTGTAAATAGCTCCTGCCACTTGCAGGGGAGGATTCCTTTCATCCTGCAGGAAGGAGCAAATTGAGCGGCATTTTCAACCCTGCATTACAGACCTGAAGAATTCCCTGTGGAGTCAGGCTGCGGTTCCGATTTCTTGGCCACAACTTTTCCAGGCTGCACGTGGCACCCAGGGCATGTCCCTGCACGGGGGAGCGCTCTGGGGTTTGGGTTCACGGGCTGCAGAGAGAACTCCATGCAGGCAGCTCCCTGCTCCACGTAGGCAGCTCCCTGCAACTGGGACCGGCTCCTCCTTGCCCCTCTCCCACGCAAAACACACCCATCCCTGCACTGTAACCACTGGCAGGGGAAAATACCTCGCCAACTTTGGCTTCTTGGGTGCAGAGGAGTTAACTGAGCTGCACAGCCTATTTTTAAAGCACGGGAGTTTCATCTCTGAGGGGCCCAGAGATTTCTCAGCTGTGTTTCGGGTTCTTTGGTGTGTCTGTAGCGTGGCTGATTTCCATCCCTGCAGCTCTTGGAAATGAAATGTGAGATGATAAAGGACAAAGCTTGTAGCTGGTGATTGCCATGGATATTTTTAAGTGGAAAGAAAGCCTCACAGATTGATTTTTGAAGGCTTGGTGGAGGGGTCCTGCTCTGTCCTCCTCTCCAGTTTAATCTACTTTCTTTAACTTTGAAAAAGTGCTGTTAATGAGCACTTTTAATAAATAATAAAATGAATGTGACAGGAATGTTAAAAATCATTCAAGATGGGGCCTTGTGCCCCAAACAGCAGCCAGGGATAAAATGCAGAGGTTTTTTCCCCCTGTGTTGGCATTCCTGGAACCCAGATGGTTCTTTAAAGATTAGCCTGAGGAACATCCTATTCTAGAGCAAGTGTAGGTAGAAAAAGCACTTTCAGATTTGTATTATTTGGCATATATAATTTGTTGAAAAGGAACGGTTTGACATACAGGTGATGATTTAAGTACCCACTTAATAAAAACTGCAGATGCAAATGTCCTCAGGTGGGGAAAGGAGGTTTGTCATTAGTGCTGTGGGACATTTAGCAACCTGGTATTAGGGATTTAAGTGAGGGAACATCTGGGCTGCTAAACACAGGGTGGGAGGAGATGCCTGGTGGTCTTTGGGCAGACCCAGATCTCTTGAGCTGGGCTTTGAGGGTTGAGCCAGTCTGAACCACCTCAGGGACACCTCCTCCCTGCCCCACATCTCACATTTTTGGCTTCTCTTTGGTACTGGCACTTGCACTGATCTGATCTGTCAGCAAACCCGTTCAGGGACACAGAGAGAAAAGTCCTCTTGTTTTATAGGGTGCTTTTTCAGCTGGTTTAACTCCTCGAAATTGAATTCTGCTCAACTCCAGTACTGGAATAAAGGGGGCAAAACTGCTGAACAGCACTGAGGCCTCATGATGGACCCCAGAACAACCTCTGTGCACATCTGTGACATTGAGCCTGAGCAATGCAGCCTTGCTAAAGAGTAAGAATGGTTCAGGCCTGGTAATGTGAACTCAGCTGAATCGATTCTGGGGTCTAAATTAAAGTCTCTGTGCAGTGTGGAATTGTTCTGTATAAACACAGGAGTGGAGTTGGTGCCAGCACAGGGATTTCTGGGCTGTGCTGCCTCTCACTGGGTAGATGTGCACTTAGTATATGGAAAACATTGCAGAGAGGGGATAGAAAACATTGCAGGAAGGGGGTGGTGAAAGCTTTGCTCAGAGGAAGAGCCCAGGTGTTCCCAAAAAAGGAGAATACACCTTTCCTTGTTAGGTGTGTACTGCAATATTTCCTGTATGGAGCCGGTTTGGAAGTAAATTGTGTTTTGCTCTGCAGATTCTTCCTGGTGTAAGGTGTGAGAGGGAGGTGTAGTAGGAGAGTGAAACAATCGGGGAATCACTGAATTATTTAGGTTGGAAAAGACCAGGGATGTGTTGGAAGTGTCCAAGGAATGACTGGATCTGGCACTCAGGGCTCTGGGCTGGGTGACAAGGTGGGGATTGGTCACAGGTTGGATTTGATGGTCTTGAAGGTGTTTCCCAACCTCAGTTATTCTGTGTTTCTGTGAAAATCTGACTCTTCTCAAGGTATGCCAAAGAAGTGGTGTAAAGCCTCTGTGTGCCATGTTAGTCTAAAATAAAGAGTTTTAAAACACCTCTTTGTGTTTCTGTGCTGATTGTCTGTATTTTCTGGAAAGAGCTAAAATTGTGTTTAGAATCCTGTGTACTTTTTTTAAGAGAGCCTGCTTTTAATAACGACACTAATCTTGAATTCTTGTTGACCCTGAAGTTACTCAACTTTGTTTCTTTATTATTTTGTTTCTTTCTTTATTTTAGTTTGTATTTCAGAGGGTCCTCCTGTGCTTTCAGCACTGCAGCTCAGCAGAGAAGTACAGGAGACGAGTGTGGCCCAGAGGATCCCAGTGACGAGCCCAAGCACTCCCTCTCTGACTGTGCCTTGGAGCACAAAGCCATAAAATTGGAGGAGCAAGTCCGAGATTTAACTGTGAGTGTGCTGGTGGCATCAGGAGGGTGCCTTTGCTTCAGTCCCCTTGCCTTGGTCTGTCTTTCGGCCCTGGATTTTTCCCTAAATGCTGTGACACACACAGAGCTCCAGAGCAGCTGTGCCCTGAGGGTGAGAGGGTGAAATTCCACCCTGCCTTCCCCAAAAACACCATCTGTCAGCAGGGCACTGATGGTATGATCCTGGCAGGAAAAGCTGGGTGTTGGAGCTGGTCACTTCTTTCACAGCCTTGTGGCAGTAGCTTCATGCTGATAAGCATCACATATTGGCATGAAATCATGGAATATCCTGAGTTCCCACAGGGATCACCCAGTGCAGCTCCTGGCCCTGCCCAGACCCCCCAACAGCCCCACCCTGGGCATCCCTGGCAGCGCTGTCCAAACGCTCCTGGAGCTCTGGCAGCCTCGGGGCCGTGCCCATTCCCTGGGGAGCCTGGGCAGTGCCCAGCACCCTCTGGGGGAAGAACCTTTCCTGATCTCCAACCTAAACCTCCCTGGCACAGCTCCAGCCATTCCCTGGGCGCTGTCCCTGTCCCAGAGAGCGGAGATCGGAGCTGCCCTCGGGAGGAGCTGCAGACCCCGAGGAGTCTCCCCTCAGTCTCCTCCAGTGGAACAATCCCAGTGACCTCAGCTGCTCCTCCATGGCCCCTCCATTCTCGTGCCCCTCCTTTGGACAGTCCTTAATATCTTTATGTCACACTGGATCCAGATTATCCAAGAAGGGAAGTCCTTTTAAGTGCCAGTGTGTGGTGGCAATCAGGTTCTATATTGAAGAGCTCACGTGACTGAGGAGGGGATTAAATCCCACTGTTCTGGGGATAATCACCCTGAGAATCCTGCACTGAGTGAGAAATCAGCTGCTCACAGAGCTGCCTGCTGGAGAAGGGAGGCTCTCAGCAGCAGCCTGGCAGTCAGTGTTTAGCTGAATTCAGTCATTCAGTGCCCAGAATATTTCTGGCCTTGACTTCTGCCCTTCTGAGGGAGTTGCAGTTTTTGGTTAATCCAGTAGGAGAAGGACTTTTCATTTGTATGAAAATGCAGGAGCCCAGCACAACCTTCTCTTTTTAAAGTGTTTCTGAAGGAAAGGGGTTTTGCCTCCTGGTTTGAAGTGTCTTCTCTGTGGTTGCAGGAGCGATACCGGAAAGCTTTGGCAGATTCCGAGAATGTCCGGAGGAGAACACAGAAGTTTGTGGAAGATGCCAAACTCTTTGGTGAGCAGAAGAGCTGTGTTTGCTGCACTGGCCTGCCTGTCTGAGCAGAAATGCTGATCAGCAGCTTTTCTGTCCCCCTGAGCTGCCCTCCCTCATTCATTGTAAAGCTTGGTGGGATGTTTGGCCTGGACTCTTGATATCTGGGCTTAATCACAATTTTTTCTCCATATCCAGCTGTGTCCTGTCCTATCAGGTTTACCCACAGAATCCCAGAATTGTGACTATTTTTTTCTTTTTTAAATAGTCCCAGTGCAGCTGAGTTTAGTTCTGCTGACTTGGTTGAAAATCCAGGCTCTGCTGTGTGCTGAGGGTTGGCTCTGGCAGGGTGTATTTTATACTCAGCTGTGTCATCAGCTTGTGATCTCCTTTACTATATTAACAGCCTCTTCTGCTCCAGTTCATTGGAGGTAGATGCTGCCTGGGGCAGTAGTTGTCAATCTCTAGATAAGATGTTTAAAACTTCTAAAAGAAATATTTTAGCACCAGTGAAACGAGCTGGATTTGTAGCTTTGGCAGCAGAAGCAGGTGAAGGGGGAAGAAACTGCTGTTCAGGCACTGCACTGTGCCAGAACCATCTCTGAGAATGAAAAACTGTTTTTCTCCATACTGAATGAATCTCACAAGGTTTGTTGTCAGTTAATTCTAGCAGCCTTGAAATTAGAGCTGCTGTATTTGCTTACCTTCCACCTGTGGTGCTGTAAAATGGCTGCTGAGTTTGGGCATCATCAACAACGGGATGATTGATTTTGAGAGGGGTTTTTTGAGCTCTTTGGATTTTATAGGTAGCATGCCTCACACATGAAGAAAAAATAAGCTCTTTATTGGAAATTGCTTACAGAGTGAGATCTGTAGATAAGAGGAAGATCTGAAAGGAGGCTGTAGCAAGGTGGGGTTGGTCTCTTTTCCCAATTAATGAGGGGTAAGACAAGAGGAAACAGCCTCAAGTTGTGCCAGGGGAGGTTTAGATTGGCTTTTAGGAGAAATGGCTTCACTGAGAGTGTTGCCAAGCACTGGCACAGGCTGCCCAGGGAAGAGGTGGGGGCACCATCCCTGGAGATGTTTAAAAGACTCGGTGACACGGTTTAGTGGTGGCCTTGGCAGTGCTGCCTTGATGATCTTAAAGGTCTTGAGCAGCCTAAATGACTCTGATTCCGTGAAATGAGTGGTAATTGCTGGGTTTCTGTCTGTTCCTTTGTTGCATCTCCTTCCTCTTCCTTTGTTCTGTGCCTGTTCACATGTAAAGCTGGAGACAGCACCTGACTATTGCCTCATTTTCTCTGTTTCCCTGATGTGTCATTCCAGTTAGGGAGTTATGACATTTATGTAACTGAGGGACGCTGCTTTTCCTGGAATTTCTGCACTGTGCAAGAAACCACTTGTGGAAATGCAGCCAATCTAACCCCGTTTTTCTAATGACAAAAACTGCCTGGCTGTTCATGACCAACCCAAGGACCATTTTGGTCCAGTCCCTCCACAGTGCTTTTAAGCTATGAATAAATTGGGGATTTTGTACTTTTGAATAGCCATGCATTGTTTTTGCTTCCCCCCATTGTGTTTGTTCCCTGTGGAATGGCATTCCTATGACAAAATTATGTCAGTGGGACTGGAGCAGGGGGTGTGGAGCAGAGTCCTGAATGACAAATCCAAGTTGCAAAAATCTGTTTGGAGCGACACATTAATGCTCTGCTCTGTCAGGAAGACCAAAAATATAAATGTTCGTGGTATAGATGTGCATTTCCTGCATATTCCTTCGTTTGGGGAGTCTTTAGATGACTCTTAGTGCTGAAGCTTTGGTTCCAGGAGACACCACCTGGTCTCGCTAAATTAAGTTCAAATCAATGAGCAGCTTTAAAGGTGCCTTCAAACCGCTGTGGCTTTGTGTCTGTCCTCGCTACTGGAGCTCTGGATGTTCTGTAAACTGTCCTTCACTTCCTTCCTTCAGGGATCCAGAGTTTCTGCAGGGACCTGGTGGAGGTAGCAGACATCCTGGAGAAGACAGCCGAGAGCGCCGCGGGCCAGGCAGAGCCCAGCGATCCCAACCCGACCCTGAAGAAGATCTACGAGGGCCTCTCTCTCATCGAGGCCAAGCTGCAGAGCGTCTTTGCCAAGCATGGCCTGCAGAAGATGAACCCTGTGGGTGGCAGGTACGACCCCTACGACCACGAGATCATCTGCCACGTGCCAGCCGAGGGCATGCAGCCGGGCACGGTGGCGCTGGTCACTCAGGACGGCTACAAACTGCACGGCCGCACCATCAGGCATGCGCTGGTCGGTGTCGCTGTGGAGGCACAGGAGTGACGTGGCTTCCCCTGCTCCACCTGGGACCTTCCTGAGCTGGGGACAGTCCCAGCTGCAGCTGCATGTATTTACTTATTTATTGAGCTGGGTTTGTATCGTGTGATGGCTTCGGGGTCGTGCGCGCGGCGGTGTCGCCGTTCGTTCTGAGGTACTTGTGTGTTTAATAATCCTGTCTGGAGTCCGTGGAGTAGTTGTAGGAGTCCTGCTGTTTGTCAGAAATTTGTGGCACTGTAGCCCCTTTCTCTGCTTATTTCTCCATGAAGGTATGTATGGGGAAGAGGGGAGATAGGGAGAGAAAGGGAAATTCTCTTCTTGTCTCCCTGTTCCATCTCTGAGGGAGACTCCTGCAGTGGCCTTCAGGAGAGGAGCTTCTCTGCCTCACTTTCCACAGCTGTATTAAGGGACTGTAATAATACTGACCTACCTCACAGGGATGTGGTGAGGCTTTTCCCGTGCAAAGCACTGGAAAAAGTCCAGAGGGATGAGTATTGTCACCTGGATTTGATGTCTTCATTTGTCCCCAGACCCCTCGGATGGGGTAAAGATGATCACTTGAAATGACATTTAGGGGCAGCTTTTTCTTATGTTGCTTCAGGACAGCAATCTGGAATTCATGGAATCTCTGTCGTACTAAAGTTGAATAGAGATGAGGGTTTTAAAAGAATTCAGTTGATAGGTCAGACTAATATTCCTTCTCCAGGTGAAATTCCAGCTTGACTCTTTGTTCCCAAAGGTAAAACAGGGAACGGTGATTTGTGGTGGAGCCAGAAAACTGTCCTCACATGTCTTAATCTCCAACCCAAATGTATATTTTAGAGGAGAGTAATTTCTCTTCCCTGGTGGGTATTTGTGCAGCTTTCAAGCATGATAAACTGTGTGCTCTTCGTTGCAGCTGCTGGCAAAATGGAGCTGTGCCCTTAAGCAGGAAATCTGGACTGTTCTATTTTCTCAGCTCTCCTGTAGAGATCCTCAGTTTACACCAACTTCCAATCCACATTCTGATCCTACTTTCAATGGTCCTAGCAAATATGAAACCTTTTGGGTTTTGACGCAAGGAGAAAAATCTTCTCTGCTCCAAAGTCTCAAGTGCCCTTGAACCAATTTTAGCAGCAGTGAGAAGAAAGCAAGAGAAGCAGAAGGCTGAGGAAGTGAAAGCTGACCTCGAGCTGTCCTCCTGCTTGGAGGCATGTTGTTGTCACAGCACATATGTATTTCCCACTGGCCCTATTGCCTGGGAGTTCATTTGTCTCAGCTGAAAGGATGCAGTCACAGAGGAGGATCAGAATTTAACCCTTTGCAGAGCAGCAAGCAGTCAAATGACAGAAGAACAGACAAGCCACAAAACCAGGAATGGTTGTTTTTCAGGTTGTTTCTAACTGATTTGTTCATCCCTTCCTTTTTTACTTTCTGGAATTGGATCCATAACCTGACAAATGCACTTCCAAAAACGCTTTACTTGGAGTGGATGCCATCGATGGTTTGGTAGAAAATTTATTCTTCTCCCATTCCTTTGCAGGCTTCAGCTGAAAAACCCTTTTGTGGTGGACTTCAAGATTACCACAGCCTTTAATACTGACAGTCTTTCACCTGGGGAGACTGTGTGCAGTCAGTGGGTTGTCATCCCAGAAATTTAGGGACTCTGCACCTTTCTCACCTGCCCCATGCAACCTTTTTTAGTGGCAGCTGTGGTGTGTGTCTGTAGTGGATCCTTTCTGGAGTGTGGGTTTCTGGTTCTGAGGGAGGTACTGGAGATTTCAGCCCTGAAACAGCACTTCTTGCAGCTTTAGCTCATGGACAGACCTCTTGTTCCGTGCTCTTGTATTATTATCATGTTTTTGGAAGTTTCAGAGATAAACAGGACTTCCTATTGTTCTGCTGAGCAGGTCACCAGGGTACGCTGTTCCTCCAGAGAAGAATGGTTAAAATATGAAATGCGGCGCTACAAATCTTGCTGTTCTTCCTCAAAAGTGAGGAACCCATGTCCTCAGCTGGAAGGAACAGTGGGGTCTCTGCTGCCTCTTCAGCCCCTGCTGTAGCAGCTGAGTCTTGCAGTGTGAGGGGAGAGCTGGAAACCAACTCTGAAAGTGAAACTTTAATTGTAAGGAACCGAACAGAAGCGCAGGATTTTACACAACAGACAGTTTTGTGTCACAGAGAGGCTGCAGCTGGGTGTGACCAGGAGCGATGGGATCCAAACCCTCTTTAAACTCACCCATGGAGCCACTGGACTGGGAAAAAAATGTTACAGCCACTCAGTCCAGCTTGGGTTTGCCAACCCTGCCTGTGTCCTCAGCCAGCAGTCACCCACTTCTGCCTTAAGGAAATACCCTAAAATGCACTCCCGACCTTCTGTCTGTACTGAGAGATGGTTTATTCAGCTTGTCTGTCTGGGGGCTGCATTCACTGAGGCACTGCAGTGTGGCTGCAGCAAGGATCTGAGGGATCCAGTTCCTGTGCAGTCTTTCCCACCCTCACAGAGGCCCTGTTTAATTTGGGGCAAGTTCTTTTCCCAGTCAAACCTACGAAACTTCTGCAGGATCCTATCAGGTTTTATCATTCATGTGAAATGGACCCAGTGCTGAGAGACTCTTTCACAGATGTTACCAAAGAGATAAATCCTGTAGCTGTTGTTTGTCCCAGTTTCTGCTTCCTTTGAAAGGTGAAGTGAAAATGAAATAACCAAACCTGGATTCCATCACAGAATCCAGATTCCCCAGGCAAAATTTGATTCTCTTGCCTTTCAAGCACATTTAATGATGTCTTTTGTCCTGGATGAGATTGTGGAAGGGTGGGTTGAATTTCTCCTTGGTTCTCACTACCTTTTCTGCCCTGTTTGTGTAACTCTTGCAGGGAGGGACTGACCCATGGTCACTTTATCCAATGACTGTTAATAAAACACAGGAATACATTAGCAGGGCAGGAATAGCAGAGGAGAGGACCTCATGTACCTTTTAGTTATTTCCACACCTGGACAAGTCTCCAGTGGCACTGTCATGAGCATGGCAAGATCTGAACTCTGACCAGGAGCAGTGCAGAATGAAATGAATGTTGCTTTGTGAACCTTAACTTCTCAGTGCTTCAGCAGCAGAGTTTCTGTTGGAAAAGCTGTGATCACTCAACAGCTCTTAGCAGTCCCTTAATTAAAAAAAAAAAAGTATTTAAGTTTTATATTGTGAATAGTGTAGTATTTTTTTATTTTAAAACTCGAGATGTTTTGATATTTCTTGCAAAGTCAAATGAACAAAGCGTTGCTAATCTCCAAAAATCAAAGGCCATTTAGGTGGGGGGAAGATGCATATATATTGTATTTTTTGTGTGTTTCTGTGCTCTTTGTTTACCCAAAGGTTCTGGCTGTACAAAAGACAGAGATGTGTGGGAGCAGCGCAAGGAATTGACAACGACATTTGAGTGGATGTTGGAAAGGGCTGATTTCCTTTAGATGTCCAGATACTGCCCATTTGCTAATAAAACAGAAGAATTGCAGTGACTTCTCTTGCCTTTTTTCCCTGCCCCAAACTGCTGCTCATTCCGACTCCAGCCAGCTGGGACTGCACACTGGAAGGTTTCTTGCTATTCCTGATCCCACTGTCTGTGAAAAGGACCAGAGCAGCACTTGGCTGAACATTTTATTGATGGTGCTTTAGGAGGACTCCCAGAAATGCACACACACAGAGTTGCTGCCGAGGATTCCTGCCCTGACAACCCACCCAGGTGTGTCAGTCCATGGTATTTCCACTCCTTCTGCTGTGTCTGTTCCTGGATGACTGCATAGAGAAATGTTTTCTCCCAGCCTCTGGTGGTGTTGCTTCAGCAGAGCTCTGCCATCAGCTGAAATCTGGATATCTGAGTTTATTTTTGCTTGGCTTTGCTGCCCGTTTGCCCCTGCGTGTGCTGTGCTGCAGCCAGCGAATTGTGCAGCAGTGCAGTTAACGGTGGCTTCATTTACAGGCTGCATTCACACCCGTGGTACCCACAGGCAGGCTGTGATTTCAGGGATTTGTCAGAGAAAAGACGAGGCTTTCTCTGTAAGGGTGTGTTTGTAACAGATTTCATTCTCTGCAAAAATAGCTGGGCCTCCATTCCTGCTCTTGCCGTGCCAGTTGGTGCCTTGTGGGTGGGCCTTGTTCTCCCAGAGCTCTGGATGCCCCTGGGCGCTTCTGCCTGCAATAAAAAGCTTTTTCAAAAGACCATTTACAGATAGCCTTTATGGGGTGAGATCCATATTTCCGTGCAAAGCCAGCTGTGGTGCCGGGGTGATGTCCCATTGTGGGGGCTTTTCCTCATCCTGCTAAAATGCACGGGCATTTCTTGGTGTAACCACGCCAGGAAATCCTGCTGCTGCATTAGGCAATTTCTGGGGCTGCTGGTTTTCCTCTGCAGCAACAATGAGAGTTGGGAGTTCTCAAACCACCATCTGCAGAAAAGCCTTGGGGCTTGGGGCAGAGCATTTTGCTTATGGCAGGATATTCCAGAAGAACTCCTGCAAGCAGGGAGGGGACTGGGAGCAGTGCTGACCTGCCTGGGAGCCCTGCTGTGTGCACAGCAGATTCCTTGTCGCCCACAGCCCTTGGGGAAATGAGGCTGGTTAAGTAAGAGCTTGTTAAAACCCGAGACGTGCTGCAAAGATATTTGTGTGCTGTGTTTTAAGCTGCTTGGGATCGTCATCTCCCCATCCCAGTGGGATCTGCCAATTGTGAGGGCGAGCTGAGCAAAGGTAATTTTTGTCTGTGCCCACCCCAAATATTCCCACTTGAGGTTCAGGGTTGTACGTGCTCCCCATGCAGGAAGGCTGAAGTGGCTCCTGGCTGGAGAAAGGAAGGGGCCTGTGCTCGTGTTGTGTTTCCCGGAGATGAAGTTCAAGTGGATGCGTTCTCAAACAAAATTCTGCCCCTTGGTAAGGAGCCAGCCCTGGGCTGGAGCAGGCTCTGGGTCTGTAATTACATGTCCAACCTGTTCGAGAGTTTTTGCTCAGCCTTTGCTCTCCTTTGTAATCCGAGTAGCAGCGGGCTCCCGTGGGATGCCCTTGGCACAAACTGCTCGCTGTCAGGCACCTCGTTTTGCCCAGGGCAGAAAGTCCCAGGGAAAGCTTGAAAAGCCCGTGCTGCTGCATGAGGCTGGCAGGACCCAGCCTGCTCCGCTCAGCCGGGGACCGAGCTCTGTGAGCATCACCCGCGTGCGCACGGAGCACATGGAAAGCGTGCCCTGGCAGCACCAGCGGGAGCGCGGTGCTGCCGGGGCAGTTCCCGGCTTGGGGCCTGGCTGTGGGCCGCGTGTGAGGAGCGGAGGGCAGGGAGATGCTCGCCGCGGCTGTTCGCAGGATGCCAGAGTCCCCCGCGTCCCCTCAGCGCCGCTCCCCGCTGGGGGCTCCGGCGCCCCGACCCTGCGGGGCCGCGCTGCCCGGGCCCGGCGCCGCCTCCTCCGCCCGTGCCGGGCTCGGGGCGGGGCGGGCGCGGGGGGCGCGGGGGCCGAGCCTGCGGGAGGGGCGGGCCGGGGCGGGCGCTGCCGGCCCCGCTCTCCGCGCCATGGCCCCGCCGCCCGCCGCGCTGCCGCTGCTGCCGGCCCTGGCCGCGCTCCTGGCCGCGCTCCCGGCCGCGCCCGCCGCCCGCGCCGCGCCGCGCTCCATCGGTACGCGGGGGAACGGGCTGGGCTGGGCTGGGCTGGGCTGGGCAGCCGGGTGCCCGCGGTGGGGGCCGGCAGCACCGGGTCGCCTCCCTGCCCCGCCGGGGCCGGCACAGAGCGTTCCGCACCCCTGCGCGGCCGAGGGGCTCCGCACCGCTGCATCCCAGCGCATCCCAGCGCATCCCCGCCTTCGCGGGGATGCTTCCCCACCGCGGCTGGGGGAGCGGCGGAACCCCCGTGGCCCCGCTGACCCGGCCTCTCGCCGCTCTCGCCCGCAGCCGTGGTGGGCGCCGGGCTGGGGGGCTCGGCCGCCGCGTACTTCCTGCAGCAGCATTTCGGGCCGCAGGTGCAGCTGGACGTGTACGAGGCGGCGGGCGTGGGCGGGCGCCTGGCCACCGTCACCGTCAACAAGCAGCAGTATGAGAGCCGGGGAGCCTCCATCCACGCCCTCAGCCTCCACATGCAGGACTTCGTCAAGATCCTGGGTGAGCGTGGGCGTCCCAGCGCTTGCACGGCATCCCTCGCTGAGCTGGGGGGCTGGGACACCCCCGGGCTCTGTGCTTGGGGCGGTGGGGAGGGTTTCTGCCAGCCCCCCTTGGCACCCCAGGCATGCGGTGATCCCCTTGCTGTCCATGCACCCCTGCCCTGTTGTGCTCTGGAAAGAGAAAGGGATGGGGTGGTCACCATCAGGGCGTCCTGGTGGAATTAGTGCTGGGAGGTTGTTCACAAACTCCCACCAGTCTGTCCCAGTAGGCAGCAGCAGCTCCATGCGGTGCCCCAACATGATCTGGCTGGGATCCCACGCCTTGGGGTCTCTCATTCCTGATGCTTCTCCAAGAGCATCTTCACCCATGTCCCTGCTGGGATGTGTCCAGCGCTGGCCTTTCCCAGGAGCCAGGCAGCCCCAGGGAGGGCCAGCCATGCGCTCCCTCTGCTCCCGCCAGGCCTCAAGCACCGGCGCGAGGTGGCCGGGAAAAGCGCCATCTTCAGCGGGGAGCACTTCGTCCTGGAGGAGACCGACTGGTACCTGCTCAACCTCTTCCGGCTCTGGTGGCACTACGGCATCAGCTTCCTGCGCCTGCAGATGTGGGTGGAGGAGGTGATGGAGAAGTTCATGAGGTAGGAGAGCCCGCGGGGCTGGGGGGGTTTTCCCTGGCACCGGGGCGTCACCGGGTGCCCCCTGCTCCCGTCCTCTCCAGGATCTACAAGTACCAGGCGCACGGCTACGCCTTCTCCAGCCTGGAGGAGCTGCTGCGCTCGCTGGGCGGTGAGGCCTTTGTGAACATGACCCAGCGCTCGGTGGCCGAGTCCCTGCTGGAGGTGGGCGTCACCCAGCGCTTCGTGGACGATGTCATCGCCGCCGTCCTGCGCTCCAGCTACGGCCAGTCCGTGCTGGTGCCCGCCTTCGCAGGTGAAGCCACCTCTCCTTGTTGTGTGACACTCCTCAGTGTCCCCTCTGCGGGCAGGCTGTGGAGCCACCCTCCTCTTCCTCTCTGCAGGAGCCATGTCGCTGGCGGGAGCCCAGGGCAGCACCTGGGCGGTGGAAGGAGGGAACAAGCTGGTGTGTTCAGGTCTGCTGAAGCTGACCAAGGCCAATGTCATCTCAGCCAGGGTGACAGGCATCTCCCTGCACAGCTCGGGTGAGCCTGGGCACGGCTGTGGGTCTGGGTGCACCAGGGTGGGAGGTTGATGGTGGCAGCGTGGGGGTGCTGGGGCTGGAGAGCATCCTGGTCCTGGTAAGGCACTTGGGAGAGGGCCTGGGAACGTCCTCCTGGGAATTTTCTGATCCACTGGGACCCTGCAGTACCTGAGGTCTCCCTCTTGAGGTCCCTCAGGTCCTCCTATGGCACCATCCTTATTGCAGGCTTGCTCCCCCATCCAGCACAGCAGAAGAATATCTGGGGCCTGGGGGGTGGGCTGTGTTCCCCCAGCCCTCTGTGCCCCCACTAGGCTGGACGTCTCTGGAAACATTTTCCCAGAGTCTTAATGAACTCTTTCTGCCACCCTAAGGTGTCAGCAACTCACCCATAAGCATCACGTGCTGTGGTCCAGCGCTGGTGTGTACTGGAAAACCAGGGCATGGAGGTCAGGTTGGAAAAAGGAGGGCCAGGGCAGCACCACCTGGGGCTCAGGGCAGCTCCTGACTGTCCCCTGTCTCTTTTCAGAGGGGAGAGCCCTGTATCAGGTCCACTACGAGAGCACTGAAGGCCAGGGCTCGGCTTTCTACGACATGGTGGTGGTGACGACTCCGCTGCACCCCAGCAGGAGCAACTTCACCTTCGAGAACTTTGACCCCCCCATTGCCGACTTCCCCGGAGCCTTCCAGCCCTCCGTCACCTCCGTGGTGCACGGCTACCTCAACTCCTCCTACTTCGGCTTCCCCGACCCCAAGCTGTTCCCTTTCACCAGCATCCTCACCACCGACACTCCCGACCTCTTCTTCCACGCCATGGACAACATCTGCCCCGTCAACATCTCGGCGGCGTTCCGGCGCAAGCAGCCCCAGGAGGCCGCGGTGTGGCGCGTCCTGTCCCAGCAGCCGCTGGACAAGCACCAGCTGAAGACCCTCTTCAGGTCCTACTACTCGGTGCAGGTGACGGAGTGGCAGACGTACCCCCGCTACGACGCCGCCAAGGCCCTGCCGCCCATCGTGCTCCACGAGAACCTCTTCTACCTCAGCGGCGTGGAGTGGGTGGCCAGCTCCATGGAGATGATAGCGGTGGCGGCCAAAAACGTGGCCCTGCTGGCCTACAACCGCTGGCATCAGGACCTGGAGAAGATCGACCAGAAGGACTTGATGCACAAGGTGAAGACGGAGCTGTGACACCCGTGTGGGGCTGGTGGGCTGGGAGCTTTGGTGTGTGGTAGCCTGGGGAGTGAGTATTTATTGCCTTGGGGAGGCCAGGGGGGCTGGGGGACAAGGGACAGGCTGTGTCCCGGTGACTTGAAGGCCTTCAGGAATACAGTTCCTGCCCAGTGTTGCTGTGTCTGTGCCGTGTGCCTCAGTTTCCCTGTTCCCCTTCCCCAGGCTCTGCTGGAAAGGAGCCTGTGCCTTCTCCTGAAAAAGGGTCACTGTGTTTGGGAGGGATCTTGGGGCGGCTTCCAGGGGCAAGGCTGGCTGGCACTGGCAGTACATGGGTCCCCCCTGAGCTTCCCAGGTCACACTGCAGCCTCTCCTGCCTTCCTGGCTTTGCCTCTGGGAAACCACAGGTGAGGTTGGAGATCCCATGGCTTCTCCCATGCCCGGAGCCTAACCCTGCTCCTGTGCCCCAGGGATGCAGGGTGGGCCATCACAGGTCCTGCCAGGTGCTCTGTGTTTCTGGGGGTGTTTGGGGTGCAGAAGGGCCTCGGTGGGAGAAGCTGGGCAGGGCAGAGGGGCAGCGTGAGGGGCCGAGGCAGGGCCAGCTCAGACCAGGGCCAGCAATGCGTTTTATTGAGACTTCAGAAGCTGCCCAAACCACCAGCAGCTCTCCCCACTCCTTGGACTGCCCAGCCTGGCACAGAGGAACTTGTGGGAGGGCTGGGGAGGACTGGGAAGGATGGGAGGACTGGGAAGGGCTGGGAAGGACAGGAGGGCTGGGAAGGGCTGGGAAGGACAGGAGGGCTGGGTGTTGCCCGAGCCGTTGCAGCTATGGAGCGAACAAAGGGAAGTAGGGACTTTGGGAAGGGAGGAGACCTGATCCTGATCCTGATCCTGATCGTGCCCAGCCAGAGGGACCATGGGCAGCTGCCTCCTCCTCTCCCCCAGCCCGTAGCTGCCCTGAAGCCTCGGGGCACTGGGTGTCTGGCTGGGTGATTCGCAGGGGCTTCCTCTGCACTGGGTGTCCCCAGAGTGGCTGCTGGGGCTGAGGCTGACGGAGTCTGCAGGGGAATTTTGAGGAGTTCTCACACAGGGGCTCCCCTCACCCTGGTGCCCAGCCAGGTGACCTCTCCCAAAGGGTTGGGCAAGCTCGGGAAGCAAGAGCAAGCTGGTTAGATGCCCACGGGGAGCTGCAGGGGGTATCTGTGCAGCCTCAGAAGATGCAGGTGCAGCCCACAGCGATGGTCTCCATCACCATCTGGTACTTCTTGTGGCACTTCTTCTTCCCCGAGGGCCTGTGCCCCGCCTCGGCCGTGCCCGGGCAGAGCAGGCGGCGCACGGGCAGCCGGCTGTAGATGGGAATGCTGGCCATGGTGCGGTCCTCCTGCATGGTGAAGGGGTTGATGCAGCCAGTGCAGAGGCACCGTGCCTCGGGGATGTCTGCTGGGATCCGTGTGGCATCGTGGTTTATCCTGGAGGAGAGGGAAAGCAGGATAAGGCTGGAGAGGTGGTGATGGGGGCAGTGGGTGGCCGGGGTGAAATGGGTTCTGCATCGCATCCTGCCACAGCCTCCAGCAGCCACCACAGCCCCAGGTGCTGGAGCCCTGTGCTGGCACAGAGCCACCTTGCCTGTCCCAGAGGTCCCTGCCCCGAGCTCACCTGTAGGCCCAGGGGGACAGGCTCCTCCGGTTGGACCTCCAGAGCCTCAGGTTCACCTGGCACTTGGTGTCCCCTGGCTCGGAGCCGTTCCTCAGCTGGCGCACCATGTCCTGGATGCTGTGCTCATACTCTGCCATGCTGCTGTAGGGGTCGTCCGGGGCCCAGGCCAGGGCAGGGGTGGCCGTAGGTGGCCGTGCCAGGCCCCTTCTCCTGCCCTTGGCTGCCTTGCTCTGGTCCTTGGCTTCGGGCACCAGGACCATGGCGAAGGTGAAGATGCAGAGGAGAAGCTGAGGAAGGAGGAGGATGGTGAGCGGCTGCTCGGGCTGCAGGGCTGCCATGGAGGGGGAGCTCTCCCTCCTCTGGGGATCACCAGGTGATGGCAGGACCACACTGACTTTGGGGTGGCACATTCAGTGCCCAAAGGCAGCGCTGGCCTGCAGGTGAGAAGCACCTGAGGGCAGTTTGCAGGGATGGTGGGCACATGGTCACGGTGAGCTGAGGTGTATGGCTGCCCCTCACCCTGCTCGCAGCTGGCAATTTGTGTTGCCCAAAGTGCCCCTGCCTGTGCTGCCCAAGCTGTGCCCAGTCCCCTCCCTGCCCACCCCGAGGCAGCTGCGTGCTGGGAGGGACCCAGCTCAGGCTGTACCTGGGCAGCCTCTGGTTTAAAAGGAGCCTTACAGAGATGAGACAGTCAAGAATGGAATCTTTATCCAAACCCTCCTCTCCCTCCCTCTGTGCTCTGAGGACAGTGAGAGAGAAAAGATGCTTTTTCCTTCCCTTCTCCCTCCGGCCTCGCCGGGCCCAGCTGCCGTGAGCTGCCACCCGGCAGGCTGCCCAGCAGGGAACAAAGTTGCTTTCTGTAGTCCTGCTCCCTGCTATTCGTGTCCCTGCAGCGGCCCAGGCAGCCCCACACCCTGCCCGTGGGTGTGCAGTGCCCTGGGGCAGGGACCGCTCGGCCAGGGCTGCTCTCCCCGGCCGGTGCCGGACTGTCCCAGGCTGCTGCATCCTCGCCGTGCCAGGCGTGGCAGCGATGGCCCTGGCAGGCCACAGAGGGCACCTCCAAAGCAAACAACCCCAGGTAAACAAGCGTGCAAATAATTCTGTTCGAGAAAGAAAACGAGGAGCAAGCCCTGAGCCGCCGGGGAGGCACCTACCAGGTTTGGAGCCCGCTCCATGGCCGCGGAGGGGTGCCGGCTGCTGTCCTGCAGTGTGGCCGGTCCCTGCAAACCGGGCAGCTAAAAAGGGAAAGCTCCAGCCCCTGGCTGTGCCCCGCCGGAGGTGTGTCCGGTCCCCAAGGTGCCAGGGAGCCTCGGAGCAGACAGGGCAGGGGGCCAGCGTGGTCTGGGACTCGGCCACCCGTCGCCGCCCCGGGCGCTGGCTCCGCTGGCGGTGGCGACTGTGGTCAGCGGCGGGTCCCCTGCGGACCAGGCAGCCCCGAGGGGCTCTCTTGGCAACAACGTGCTCTGGGGAGGGGGTTTGGGCTCTGCTGGTGTCACCGGCATGGTCACAGCCCAGACACGGCCAGGAGGGACACGGCTGCTGGGCTGGCGGAGCAGGAGCTCCCAGGAGGAGCAGGCGTGGCTGTGTCCTGTGCTGGCAGCAAGGTGAGCAGGTAACCTGGGGCTGGGGGCCCACTGCCATCTGCGTGCCACCACCACCGGCAGCTCTGCTGTCCCCAGGAGCCCCCAGACCCTTCTGGCCAGCAGTGAGATGATGGCATCCATCACTCCCTGCGCCCCTGGGCTGTCTGTCCCCAAACCCTTCCCCTTCTGCCGTCCTCCAGCTCCTGCCGTGGGGACACACCAGCTGTGCCCACAGCCGGCCGTGGGGCTGGGCCCTGCATCTGCGGGGTGCTGGTGGGTGCTGCTCTGGCCTCCCGGGGCCAAGTACCGGGGTTCAGGGTGCTGCGGTGGGGGAAACTGAGGCACGGGGGTGCTGGCTGTAATTCCCCGTGCGGGGGGCAGGGGCTGGCATTGCACCCCAGCTCTGGGCTGTCGCTGTCCCTGCGGTCAAGTGCCACGCGATGGTGCTGTCCGCCACCCAACCGCTCCCAGCTCTCCGTCCTTCCCGTCTGCATCCCTCCTCCTTCCTCTCCATCGCTCCCTCCATCCCTCCGCCCCTCCATCCCTCCCTGCATCCCTCCGCCCCTCCATCCCGCCCTCCATCCCTCCCCGCATCCCTCCGCCCCTCCATCCCGCCCTCCATCCCTCCCTCCTCCCCTCCAGCCCAACCGCAGGCGGGTGCCCGGCGCTGTTCCCCACGCTCCCGGGCAGCAGGCTCTGCCCTGCTCCTTCGGTGGCAGCACTGGATGTTGTTTCCCTCCTCCTCCCGCCTCGCTGCACGTCCTCAGGGATTTGAAGGCCCTTGGGCATTGTAGGGCGGTGGGAAATTTCAACCTCCTTTTCCCAGTCCCTGAACTGGGCCTCTAGAAAACTCCATAAATAGGGTAAAGGTCTCTGTACCCCCAACTCATGCTGTCCCTCTCCTCCTGCCAGCCCTGGGATGCAGCAGGGGACAGCCTGGCTGCTCCCATCCACCCCAACCCTCGTTAACATCCCCAAGGACAGCCCCAGCACAGCATTTCGGGGGCTTTGCTGTCCCCTTGGCTGAGATCTGAGCACACAGTGTCCCGTTCCTCACCTCAGGACCTGCCAGAGGAGCCCTGCAACTACCTGCCCATGCTTCAGGTGTACGGCAGCACCCAGCCTTTGGCCACCAGCATTTTCTGGGCTGCTGAGCCAACCCCTGCCTGCACCCAGCAACTTCACCCCGTTGTGGGACCCCCAGAAGGGCCGGTGGCAGCCCCGGGGCTCCTGCGTGTGCCGCGGCCGCCTGCGTTGTGTCAGCGCTCGGCAATGCTGTTTACACATGAGAGAGGCACAGAGGCATCTATGCCGGCAGCCAATTACCCAGTTTTGATCTTTTTTGGTGAAAAGGAAACCAGGCCTTTTCAGACATGGCCAAATTTGATAAGCTGGGGGAGGCGGGGGCGGGCACGGGAGGCTTTTCCCCACCGGCCTCGCGCAAGGGAAGGGGCTGGGGTGGGGAGGCTGGGTCATGGCCAGCTCTGCCTCCAGGCTGGGACAGGAGGGCTGGAGGGATCTGTGTGCCCATCCTGGCTGCAGTGTCATCCCTGAGGGAGCAGGGTGTGCTGGGGTTGGAGTGCTGGAAACCCCCCCAGAGCTCTCCTGGGAGGGGGCTACCCAGAGAGGTGCCCTCAGGTTTTGTACGTGTTCGTCTCTGCTGCTGTCACCTCTTTGCCACACTGCCATGGAAAACTTGGGTGGAGAGCAGGGCCTGGAGGTGGGGAACAGGGATCCAGGTGGGGCAGGAGGGGCTGTGAAGATTGGCTCCACCTGGCCTGAGTAAACCCAGGTGCTTCTTTGGCAGATAACCCTCATGGAACCCACCCCAGCCCAAGAGATGCAGGGCAGTCATGCCATGCTCGTGCTTGGCAGCAGGGATGTGCTGGGCAGGGCTCGTGTGGCAGAGCACACCACGGGGGCTGCAGGTAAGAGAATGGGGGGAAACCAGGCCACAGTTCCACGCTGGCAGAAAACAGCTTTGTGCCTTTTCCCACAGGCAGGAATGTCCCTGTCAGGGTGGGAGCTGCTGATGTGGGGTCTCCAGTCCCCTCTGCCCACAGAGCGTGGTGGGCAGCATCACTGTTGGTGCCACTCTGCAAGGCATGGCCACTTCTCTGGGCACCAGGCAGCTCCAGAACCCGGCTCCTCATGGGGTTTGTGAGGCCCCAGCACACCTGAGCACACACCCACCCCGGGGCCAGGCAGACGCATCTGGCAGGCGGCTCCAGCACGGCCACATCCCTATCTCTGTGTGAGCAACATTTTCCACTCATCAAAGGAAAGCTCCAGCGAGCTGTCCTGGCCAGAGCCAGCCCTGTGCCGTGGTGGGAGGAGGGCCAGGCCTGGGGGCCTCCCATGTCCCCCCAAAACCCCCCTGGCAGGTAGTGCTGGCCCAGCCAGAGCACGGAGCTCACATCCTTATTTGCACAACGGCTCCAGAGACACCCGAGCCAAAAAGGCTTATTTTAAGCTTGCTGGAAAAAGAACATTGTTTGGTGGGAATTAAAACTCCCCGTTCTCAAAAAAGGGAAAAACAAAAAGTGCTTAATTCTGCCGGCTCCTGCCATTGCATAAACACAGAGACACGGCACGGCTGGACAGGGCGGCCAGGAATTTGTAGCTGGCATCGAGCGGGATGGGTGCTCTCCTCCCAGCAGCTGCTGTGGGACAAGGACTCATCCTCTTCTCTGCCCGCATTGCCCCAAAAGCCCTCATCCTGGCAGGACGGGTTTTCCCGAGGGAGGGAGGGGGCATTGCCCCGCTGTGGTGCCAGGGTGCCGCGGGCAGGAGGGGTGACCACGCTGGCAGCTCGCTGGCCCGGGCTCTGCATCACTGCACAATATTATTTACACAGCCCTAATCCAGCTGTCCCGGCGGCCCTCCTGCCCCCCCCCCGGGCGGGGAGCTGGGCGATGCTCGGGGCTGGCTGTAAATCACGCCCTTTGGATCCCACGCGGCAGATAACAGCCAGATCTGGGCGGCGGGAGGCAGAGCCGAGCAGGGCTGTCCGCTGGGGCTGGGGGCCGCGGGGCCAGCAGCACCCCGAGCCGCCAGCCCCCGGCTGGGAGGCTCCGGGGGGACCGGAGGCGTCGGGCCAGGGCTGCCGGCAGCGCCGGGCGGGCGGGGCGGGGGAAGATGCGCGTCCGGCACATCCTGCGCGGCCCCTCCGGCACATCCATCACCCGCCCGGCGTTTACAGCACGGCGCTGCTTACACGATCCAGACGCGCAGGTTCCTCCTGGCCCGCTCCTCTCCTGCCTTTTGTTTTCTTTTGCCTCCTGCTGCTGGAGACAGAGCACCTGATGGAAAAAGCCTGTTCTGCCGCTCGCCGGGCTGGAAACAGCCGCTTCCTTCCGTCCCTGCCCGGCACAGCGCCCGCTGCGGGGCCGGTGGCTGCCCCGGTGCCTCCCTGCCTTGGTGCTCTGGGTCTGGTCCCCGATGGTGGCACTGGGGGGAGGTTGGTGTGAGGGCATGGCACTGCTCCCTCTGGGAGCTCTGGGTCAGTCTCAGGCCCCCATAGGACAGAGGGGGACAGAACCACGGTCTCCTCCAGGCTGGGAGGCTGCAGGGACCACTGAGGCACTATCTGGCCATGGGTCCCCTCATCCTGCCTGGCCCCATACCCTGCTCCCTCCGTGACCCCTGTGCTTGCCCTCTGACCTTTTCCAGCCCTTGGGGCTCCTGGCCTCAGCCTGTCCTGGCTGTGCCCCACTGCCCACCAGCATAGAGCATGGGTGGGCAATGCTGGCTTTCCAAACAACTCAGTTCTCTTTCCCCCTGCAGCCTAAGGCAGTCAGACACCAACCCCTGAGTGCTTTGGAGGGGTGGCTTCATTTTGTGCTGGATTGCAAAGGTCAGACAGTCCTGCCAGGGTGCCCTCTGCATCCCAGCTCCTGGCTGTGGGAAGGGCTGGTCCTTCAGCCCCGTGTGGGACACACGGAGCAGCCTGGAGCCTCCCCACCGCCTTCCCTGCAAGGCCAGGGGGCTGGAGGATGCTCCCAGGGACGTGCTGCCAGGGCAGCAGTGCCCTCTGGGTCTGTGAGGAGAAAGCCTCTTATTTTAAGGGCTTTGGTGGCTTTTTCTTGTGGGCAGGAGTCCAAGTTCCCAGGGCAAGGCGAAGGGTGGAGGTAAATGGAAAGCTGGGTGGTGGCACTGACGTCTGTCCTGGAGGGTTGTGCTCAAGCCAAACTTCTCTCCGTGTCCCTGGGCAAGGGATCACATGCAGGGACCTCCAAACTCCTGGGGAATCATCACCAGGTGGGAGCTGGTGGTTTGAAGTTAGAGCAGACAATCTCCTGCCCTGGTCCCCCTTCCCTGCTCCTGTGTGCTGCAGTCCAGGGAGGGAAGGGATTTACAGGGCAGCACAGGCCAGTCCTGAAGGTCACCTTCAGAGCTGCCCCAGCCCAGCTCGCCCATTGATCACTGTCCTGGCCCTGAAGGGGCTGAGGGAGGCAGGGGCTGTAATAATATATGGGCTGAGAAATGCCCTCCTGCCCTCCAGCAGCCCCCTCTGACGTCAGGCAGCAGATGAAAGGGTTGTAAATTTGGTGTGTTTGGATGGCTTGTAGGACAAGGGTTTCTCTTATCACATCCCAGCCTCTTGGGAAGCTGGCAGCAGCCCTGGGGCTCCTTCTCCATCACTGCCCAGTGGCATCATCCTGTTTGCAGCCAGTGGTCCCCTCCCCACCTGCCTGGGACGGAGCTGTCCCAGCCACTTGACCCCTGCCCTTACACCCAGCCAGAGAGGCTGGAGGTCAGCGGGAGCTGGGAAAAAAAGTCACTTTTGTGGAGATACTGAAACTGAATCCGTGGTGAGGAGGGATGGCTGGGCAGCATCTTAGCGAAGGAGTAACAAAAACAAACCCGCGCCAAGGAATCCTGCTTTGCCCCAAATGTTTTTCTTATGGAGTTGTAATAAGACAAGAGCTGTAAAGATAGTAACCTCCTAAACATTACCTTATTAAGGCTTCTCAGAAACCACAGGGCACGACCCCTCTGGGTCATGGAACAAGAGCGCAGCATCCAGCGAACAAACAGAGGCTAACATTACATTTTTCACTTCATTTAGGGAACCTGGTTTCTAATTATAGTGTTTGTTTAATGGCAGCCCGTGGTTGTGCCTCCCTCAAAGCCAGCCCCCCAAGAGCACAGGGAGAGGGGATCAGCAGGGCTGGGAGATCTCCCTGCTGGATCCCAGGGCATGGGATGGGGATGAGCCTGGGGACAGCGAGGGGTTTGGGGATTGGAAGCAGTGAGGGAGGGTCTGTGCCCAGAGAGAGCCCCAGTGTGTCCCAGGGACATCCCACGGGTGCTGTCCCAGCTCAGTGCCGTGCACCAAGGGTGTTGGCAGCAGGGGAAGGGGATGTCCTGCTGTGGGCTGTGCAATGCCCATCATGTGCTCAGTGAGCCTGGGCTCATCTCCGTGCCCCGGTGACAGCGGGCACACCTGCTGGGAACCTGCTTGTGCTGGCAAAGGCTGCTGCATCTCTGTGTGTGCAGCAATTCCAACAAGAATTGGCGTTTTTTCCCAAGTAGCCACCGGGAAGTGCTTCACCACCTGGCTGGTGGCTCTGAGTCCTTGCAGGACACCAGATGCCTGTCCCTGCTGGGCCTGGGTATGCTGCTGGCAGATCCAGGCACTGCTGCTCCCATCCCTGCTCTCCTGGCAGGTGCTGGGCAGATTTCTGTTGCCTCATCCAGCACAGGCTGGTTCCCAGTTTCTCCTTTTCTGCAGCTGGCAGGGAAGCTCCCTCCGGGATGTGTCCCTGGGACACACACAGAGGTGCTGAGGGGATGTTCAGCTCCTGCAGCAGTGGCTCTGGTGCTGAAGTGATGCTTAAATCTGGGGGGGGCATCAGGGATGCCAAGCACTCCACACCATCCCTGTGCAAAGCCTGGCATGATGGCAGAGAGTTCCTGGCCCTGCCTTTGGGGCTGTCCCAACAGGCTCAGGGGTCTGGGGATGGTAGGAGCCCTCCCTGGGATGTGTTTCTGGTGGAAGTCCTGCCCTGCCAGACTCTTACTCATTTGTCCCCTCCACTGTGCCTGTGCATGGCTCAGGATCCGGCTCCTTCCCACAAGCCAGGACCCTCTGATGGACATGAGACCCCAGAACCCAGCTCTGTGCTCCCCTCAGGGAGTGTCACCACCTTGGAAAGCCAGAGCTGGAGCTGGCGGTGTCTCCCTGTGCTCCCCAGCTCTCCCTCAGCGATTTCATGCAGCAGAGGCTGTTCCTGCTGCTCCAGAGCTGTGCTCCGTGCTGGATTCACTGCCCAGGGGGGCCAGCACAGCCCTGCGTCACCCAGGCAGCGCAGCAGTGTCCGGAGCAGGGACAAACTCCTTCCTTGCCATGCGGGGGCCGATGGAGCAGGAGGATGAAGGCGCTCGGTGCCGGCTGCTCCCCGCCCCAGCTGCCAACTGGCTGCTCTCTGTGGGGACCCAGTGCCGGCTGGAGGCCGTACATGGACTCACGGGGCCGGGTGCCAGAGCTCCCACACAGGCTCCCCGTGCCCCTGGCACCCGGGAAAGGCCCATGTGCCCCGCCACCACCACCCCGCAAGGATCCCAGCCCGGGGGACACTCAGGGACCTCACCCTGGGCTCACAGCAGAGCCCCGGTGCTGCCACAACGCCTTTTTTTCCCAGGCCAGATGGAGCTTTTCAAAGTCATGGGTGTCACGGGACACCTCCAGCCAGGCCAGGGAGCATCTCCGCTCTTCCTCCGCTGGCCGGTGGGACGGGCGCCAGCACCGCCCTGGCTCCCCAGGGCCATCCAGCCCCGCTGGACCCCCACCCCACGGGCAGTGGGATGCACATCCCCCCCGTGCACGGTGTCGGGAGGAAGTGAGTTATTCCAAACAACTTTCTCCGGCCGGCACGGCCCGGGTTCCCAGGCGCGTCGCCCTGGCCGCTCTCCTCCCCCTCGCTTCCCCCAACCCTCCTTCCCTCCGCTCCCCCTCTCCGCCTTAATGACTTCCACATGGGCCTCTGGCAGCCCGAGCCAAGCCTCCCAGCATTGTCTGAAATCTCCAAATTTAGAAGAAATATGAAAATTGTCAAGCGGCCCTTCCTTAGGGGGTAAAAGCAACACTGGGCCTCGCGGCGGCGGTGGCGGCCGGGGGCCACGTGACGGCCCCCCAGCCAATGGATCCCCACGGCGCCCCTGACAGCGCTGCCCGCCGCGGCCTGGCCTCCCCCGCCAGCGCATATAAGGTAAAAAGAAAAAGGTTTTTCCAGCTTCTGAGGAGCCTGCGAGGAGTTTTGCACCCAGGGCTCCCATGCGGGCCGTTTCCAAAGGGCCTGCCCGGCGTCGTCGGGGTGCCGCTGGCGGGTTATAATGTACCGGGCACGTGGCCGTGTCCCCGCGGTGCCCCAGGGCTGGTGTGGGGTCGCAGGTAGGTGGCTGTGGATGAAGGGAGCGGGAGGGGGCACGGGTGGGTGTGTGGGGCAGTGGGGATGGGGAGGTTGGTGCTGGGGCTGCTGTGCAGGGTTGGAGCTCCAGCTGTGCCCGCTGGAAAACACAACTCCTCCGGCATCCCCCTGTGCCAGCCCAGCCCGGGATGCTCAGCACCCCGGGAGGTGAGCGGAGCACAGCCACGAGCAGGGAAATCTGCCGGGTGTTGGGCTGGCGAGGAGTGGCCGAAGCCTCCTCGGGGTTACCTGGGCAAAGGGGTTCCCCAAAATCTGTTCCCTTACAGCTCCGTCCTGGCGCAGGGCTTGGTGGGGCTCGCCCAGCTTTTCAGAGGTGGGCAGGGACCCTCCCGGGGCTGGGGGAGGAATTGCTTTCTGCTCCGTGGATGTCTGGGATGGAAAAACTGGGAAACTGGAGGCTCCCACGCAGCGGAGACATGGAACCCCTGCTTGGCTCCTCTGCCTGTGCTGCTGCCACTTTTGGGGAGAACGAGCTGGGGAGGGAATGGGGCCGGGGCTCGCTGCCCGAGGCTCGCAGGGTGTTGGAGCCGCCGTGACTGGGAGCATCCCGCTGCCCGCGGCTTTTGGGATCCCGGGGCCAGCCCCGCCTGTGCCCTGCTTCTCTCTATCCTCCGGGAATGCCCCCGGCCGGCCCCACGAACGTTATCCCAGCCGGGGGCACTTCCCCGGCTCCATCGCTCTCTGAGTGAATGGTGGCTGCAGTGTGTGTGACCCTGCGGGGGCTGAGCCCTGTCCTGGCTGCAGGGGAGGGCACGGGGAGGGCAGCAGGTGATGGCCAGCAGGGCTGCTCCCCTTGCAAAGGCTCCCCGGGTGGTGTCTCCTCCCTCAGGGCTGCCTTTGTGGGGTTTATGGCTGGCTCTGTGCTCTCCCTCTGCTCCCAAAGTGGCGGCAGTGGCTGTCCCCTCCCAGTGGGTCACCTGGGGACACTTGTGGCTGCAAGGTGCCGTGTCCTCCTGCCTCCTTCCTCTGCAGGGACAACCACCAGGTGTTATTTGGGTCCACCACAAGGACAGTGGGTCCAGCCAGGACACAATGATATCCCTGGGGGGCGTACAGGTTCTGTAGGGGCTCTGTGTCCCTCTGCCATGGGACAGTGACAGTGACCAGGGCACTGCAGCCTCTCAGCCACCACGGTCCCAGTCTGTCCCCACTCTGCTGTTCCTCCAGAGCTTCCCACTGTTGCTGGCTGCTCCTGGGGAAGCGGCAGCATCCTGGCACTGGGATGGAGTTGGGGAGCCAGGGGTGGGACATGACCTGTGTCCCCATCCCAGTGGCAATGTCCCTGGCACGGGGCTGTCCTGCCTGTGCCCAGCCTGGCTCCCCAGACCCCATGCACCATCCAGGGAGCCCTCCAAAGGATGATGGAATTACCTCCCCACTGCCGGCCGGTGGGAAAGAAGTCACCACCCAACAAACACAGGCAGACGCCTCCGCCAAAGCTTTCCCAAGCAGTTATCAGCAGGAATTCGGGAAAGGCTGCGTCTAGACAGGCTGCAGCTCTGGGTGGCTGCTGGATAGAGTGGCATTTCCCTCCACACTTGTCAAGAGAGAGTCTGCAGATGATTAAGAGCCCTTTTTTTCCCCTCTTCGTCTCCTTTTCTGTCCAAGAACCACCCTTGTCCCTGATCAGGCTTTTCCGAGGCTTGTTCCTCCGCAGCCCGGGGTAACCTGCCTTTGCTCATCCCTGGCATCCTGCTCCTCTCTGGGACTAAGGGGGAAGAGCCAGTGCTTGGTGCCTGGTGGTTCATCCTGCAGTGGCTCCTGGAGAGCAGGGCTGGGATGAGTGGCTCCTTCAGCCCATGGCACCGCAGCCTCCGGGTCAGTGACAGCTCTGGCTCTGCACTGTGCCGCTGGTCACTGCCACTCCACGGCAGGGTGCTGGGCAGTGGCGTGGCACAGGCAGGAGCACGGGCAGCGCAGGGGCTGTGCCAGGCTGGGGACCCGGCTGTCCCCAGGGCAGCCCCAGCACCCGAGCGTGTGCGGGGCAGAGGCAGCGCCAGCTCAGCAGTGAGGCAAGAGGCTGGAAATCTGAGCTCTGGGGCTGTTTCAGCATGTCCTGGCCTTGGCTGAGAGCAGAAAGGAGGTGATGGGAGCAGACTCCCTGCAGAGTCGGTGCCTGGGCTGCAGCTGCTGGCTCCAGGTGAGGGCTGCTTTGTGCTGGTGGACAGGCTGGGGATGGTCATGCTGTCCATGGGGAAGGGCACTCTGGAGGGCTGGCAGGCCCCTGGGCCAGCCCTGTGCTCCCAGTAGGCACACAGTGTGTGTGGCTGTCAGCTGTGGGGGTGACAGATGTGTGTGGTCACCCTGCCCAGGCTCTGCTTGAGGTGACACATCCAAGCAGGAGCTTCCGAGCAGCAGCACCTTCCCTGTCCTACCATCACTGGAACCTGCTGTGTGCAGTGCTGGAGCTGCAGGGGATGGCCAAGGAGCAGGAGGTCCTGGTGGGGCCGCCCAGGGCTCTGGCAGCCCTGGAGGGCACCGGTGCCACCTGTTCCCAGGGGATCTCAGGGGCTCAGCCCTGGCTGGGTCTGTGCTGCGATGGGCTGTGACGGTGCCGTGCTGTGGTGGCAGGGACTGGGATAGCGCTGGCAGTGCTGGAGGCTTCCCACCCTGGGCCAGCAGGACCCGTGGGGGCTGGCTGGTGCTGTGGTCCTTGCCCTGAGAGCTCTGGGAGCAAGCAGATGTCCCCACTGAGCAGGGACAGCCTGGGCTGAGCTCTGCCAGGATGAGCAGCTCCCCGTGGACAAGGGATGGCAGTAGCCAGAGCCTGGCGATGGGGCTGTGGGGTCTGATGTGCCATGTGTGGGGCAGATGCTCTGTGGTGGCCAGCAGGTCACCCTGGTCTTGCTGTGGGACCAGCTCAGTGGCCACTGGTACTTAGGGGAACGTCTCTCTCCCAGCCTGGCCTTTTTAACTGGGATCCCTCACTGCAAATTTGTCTTTTGTTTTTTTCCTCTCCCTTTTCAACCTTCTTTTTTAAATTTTCATTTTGATTCTTCCCCACCTGCAGCCCCACAATTCCTGCTGGAGGCTCTGCAGGGGAACGATGCCTGTTACACCAGTCCCAGTGTGACTTTTTGCTCCCTGTTTTTCCACACCTCATCTCCCGAGTGCTGGGAACTGGAGCCATTTAGGGCATTTTTTTTTAGTGCTTTTTACTGCTCGGATTTGTGGGCAGCAGGCAGGGCTGGGAAAACTGGGAGCCTGTGAGGGACATGAATTGCAACCTGGGCTCTGCTGGAGCAGAGATAAGGGGATAGAACCAGGAGAAGCAGCCAAAGTTGTGGCAGCTTGAGGAGCGCACCATGGGCTGTGCCTCTGCCCGAGGAGACAGAGCCTGGCTGCCCCCTGCCCGCTCCAGGCTCTGGGAAGCTCCTGCATGCCCACCATGCCAGCTGCCCCCTCAGCAGCTCCTCAGAGCCCTGCAAGAGTGGGATGAGGAGCAGAGCCCTGGAGCGAGGAGGATGCTGGAGCAGCCTCCCTGCCCTGCTTGGGAACCGCGTCCATGGGGAGCTCTCCCCGTGGTGCTCTGGGTTCCCACCAGCCCTTCCCAGCCGGGCTGGAGGCCGCTGACGTGCTGGCCTGTCCCCTCTGGGACTTCACCCCTGCACCACTTCCTGCGGGCCGGGAATGTGACGTGTAAACAGAGTGGGAAGGCTGGTGCTGGCCTGGGCTCCCACGCTCCGTGTGCCCCAGGGCCGGCCCCGGCACCAGCAGCATCCCCGTGCCCCAAAACACCTTCCAGGGCTGGCACGGGGAGCGGGCATGGGGCTGGGCACGGGGAGCGGCTCTGGGGGGAGGAAAGCAGCCGAGGATGGGGAGATGGTGACGCGAGGGCCGGCAGCAGCGGGGAAGGGCTGAGGCCGTGGGAAAGGCGGTGACCAGGCTCCTGTGTGCCTTGGCTCTTCTGTAGCTTCCATGCCTTCTTCCAGCCACGAGTCCCTGTTCTGCTGCTCCTCCCCGAATGGAGACTCCTCATCCCCAGGGCAGGCTCTGTAGCTGGAGGGTTTCAGCCCCTCACCACAGCACTGGCACCAGTGGGTTCTGCATGGCAGGGACAGCGGGGTCAGTGCCCTTCCCTGCGGTGACAAACAGGGAGGTGGCAGAGGCCTCGTTTGTCCCTCCAGCCATCCATGCCATGCCAGGCCGTGCCACCACCAGCAGAGCCGAGTGTGGAGGCTCCAGCTCTGCAGAGACACCAAATTAGGTGATTTCTCCCTCGCCCTGGCCCCACAAACCAGATGCGCTCTCCCCTCTGCACCCATCCCCTGCTCGCAGCCCCCCGAACCTGCTCCTTTGTTCTTGGCATCATAATTCATCCCAGCAAAACCCAGCGAGCAAGAGCAGCATCCCCCTGGGCCCCCTTGGCTCGTCCCCAGCAAGGGAGATGGGGGGAGATGGGGGCCGCTTGGGCTCCAAATCTGCCTTTTTGACCATAAAAGGGCAGGCACGCAGCCCCGGCAGGAGGATGGGAAAGGGAAGGCAGAGCTATTTATAGCTGAGCATCAGGACCTCAGCCTGAACTCGGGGTTAATCAGCCTGTGACCAGATTAGGATCTCCCCTGGCCCCTCCATTTTCTCATAAACCTTTGATTTAATACCAGCGCTGGCGAGGGAAGGAGGGAGGAAGGGAGAGAGGAGGCACCTTTCCTCTGCAGAGGCCACCCTGGACTGTGGGGGACAGGATGGAGACACTGAGGGATGGGATGGAGATGTTGGGAGAGCTGGAAGGCCCCAGTGGGAAGGAGCATTGGAGCTGTCCTGCCACCAGCTCGTGCTGCAGAGTGCCAGGGAGCAGCATCCCTGTGGAATCGCTGCAGGGACCCAACAGGCAGCAGGAGCTGCCCTGGGGTCAGCCCCTTACATTCCTGGAGCTGAGTGAGTCCTTCCAGCAAGGGCACGCTCTCCTGCATGATCCCAGTCCTCAGCACCCGGGAGAGGTGTCTGAGGGGGTTCTTGGGCAGGATTTACCTTGCCTGGTGCTACCTTGGTGGTGGCATCAGGGCTGTCTGGGAAGCTGATGGATTAAAGATTGTCTGGGACAGGGATGGGGTTCTGATGGCTGGTAGAGATCTGGATTTTGGGGGCCAGGAGGAGGGGAAAGGGCTCCTGTATGGGATCGAGCATCACCCAGTGCCTTCCACCCTCCAGAGAGCAGGGAGCTGCTCACAGCAGAACCTTCCTGGCCGGGGGGCTCAGGCATCCCTGAGGAGCCCCAGCCTGGCCTCGCAAGGCTGGGGAATTTCAAGGAGGAACAAATCCCAAGTGCAATTAAAAAAGGACATTTCCTGCAGTGGAGGCCTGCCTGGAGAGGGGAAAGGGCGCTGTGTTGTAACCGCGGGGAGGGCCGAGCTCTGACTCAGCCCAGCGCTGCCGGGAGCAGCTCGGGGTGGCCACGGAGCTCTCGGAGCACTCGCCCACTCCTCGCCCTCTGGCATCGCCAGCAGCAGCAGGGGACACGCAGGGACACGGCTTGGGACAGGAGAGGCTGGAGGTGAGCGGCGGGTCGGGGCACGGGCAATGCCAGCAGAGCTGCTGTGACCATGGAAGGTGCCAGGGGACTGTCCTGGCCATGCCCTGGGCACCTCCAGACACGCTGAACGTGGGCATGCGGCAGTGGCTGGTGGATCCCCAGCATTGGCAGGACCATGATCCAGCCATTTGTTGTTCTGGATCCTTCCGAATCCGTGTGGCGCATTGGCACCCGCACGAGTGGGATGAGCAGCCTGGGGCTGGGGCTCTCCTGGCTCGGGGGACACCGGTGTCCCCCCACAGAGGTGCCCCAGCAGCAGTGTGAGTGTGGTGACCAGAGCGTGCTGGTGGCAGTTGTCTTTCATGGGAATTTGGGAGAAAACCAAGTGGGATCAAGGGGGACAGGGCAGGCCCCGCAGTGCTCGGGTTTTGCCCCATCTTGGGGACACTGCTTGGGGTGTCTGTCTGCCCTGGGACCCTCTCTGGGGCAGGGCTGGGTGGGCTGTGGCGGGTGTTTTGCCTCCATCCCGGCGGGATGCGCAGCCCGGCGCATTCCTCCGGAGTTTCTCGGCGTTTCTTCTCCCCCCCCCCCCAGCACCTCCCCGGGGACGGCAGCTGAGCTCTCCCAGCCCTGCACCACAGGGGCAGACAAGGCTTTGTCCTGTCTTTTCCCACCAGGGAACAGTGGCAGGGGGAGGACAGGGCCATCCCCAGGCCCAGCGCAGGGATCCCCTCACACCTGGGGACCTGGAAGTCACTCCCAGGAGAGGACACTTGTCCCACACCTGTGGGCTTTGAGAAAAGATGGCTTTGAGCAACAAAGGGAGGATTTTGAGTGAGTGTTTTAAGGTTTTTTGCGTGCACAGAGCTGTTGGCATTGCCGTCCTCAGGCCCATGGGGTGCTGAGCACCCAGAGGGGCCCCACAGCTGCTGCCCAGGACAGGACCCAAGGGCTCGTGGCTCCACACTCAGCTCTTCACTGCTCTGCTGACTCCCACCCTCTGTGTTTTACAGGCTCAGCTCTGGCTGTCCCTGGGGTTTTGAAGCTGCTGAACACACGAGAGGATGGTACAGCCCCCCGAAATGGCCACCACGAGCGATGGGCAGAGCTGATGTGCCACCACACTGCCACAGGGGCACCACCCCGGGCCCTTTCCTGGGCACAGGCAGGGACAGGCCGTGGGCTTATTTTCCCCTGCCCAGTCATGCAGAGGGGGCTGGATCCCAGGGACTGGAGCCCAGGGACTTGATCCCAGAGGATGGATGCCAGGGACTGGCTCCCAGGGGCTGGATCCCAGTGCACAGATCGCAGGGCATGCTGCAGTGCCTCACATCCCTCCTGCAGAAAGCACAGCAGCCGCTTCCCAGGGGCGTGCAGGGCGCCAGGCAGAGGCTCTGTGAAGGCAGGAGGGTCCCTGCAGCACCTCCCCTGGTTCTGGGTCCCTGTGGCTCTTGTCACACTTGGCCAGGGCTCAGGGCTGGCCTGGCCATGGCTGGTCAGAGACAACGCCGTGCTGGCCAAGGCTGCTGCAAACTGTCGCTCCTGAGCGATGGATGCTGCAATCTTGGGGCTCCCCAGGGCTCTTTCCCCCCAAAGAACAAGGGGCAGCAGTGGGGCGAGCCCAGCCCAGTGCAGGGGGTGGTTCCTGCCCCAGGTCCCAGCTGGGTGCGTGTGGCCGGGGGGGCTGGGCCGGATGCAGGGGCTCACGGCAGAGATGCAGCATCTGCTTCTCATCAGGCTGCTGGGGCTGTGATAGATGGTCTGTTTATCAGCTTCAGCCCTGCTCAGGATGTTAGTGTTCGCCTGAGAAGGATATTTTTGGGCTCGGTCGCTCCCTCTATCCTCCCTCGCCTCCTGCTTCCCCCCGGATCTTCGCTCTCCAGGCCAGGTGGGCCGATGCATTTCCAGACCCACGGGTGGAGATCCAGGGAGCTTCTGTCTCACAGCCCCTGGTTCTTGCCCGTGGGAAGGGCTGGGCTGGGCTCTGGCAGCCTGGGGATGGATCAGGCCAAGGTTTGAGCTTGGGAAGCCGAGGTGCCAGCCAGCTGCAGGCTCTCCTGGCGACAGGGACAAGGACAAGGGCGGGGAGGGACAGCAGGAGCTTTCACATGCTCCTCATCCTCTGGGGCAGGGAGGGATGTGCTGTGTGGCACCCGCAGCCCCACATTGTCCTGGTCACCCCCATCTCCCTCACCCTCTTGCCCAGCTCTGCACCAGCTCTCTTGGGGGATACATTTGGGATTTAGAGGCAGCCCCACCACTTCCCCATCCCCTGTCCCTGTCTGTCCCTGCAGAGCTGGGGCCAGGCTGAGCTTCCCAGCCCAGGCCTGTGCTGCCATCATGCTGGGGACACGGGCACACAGCTCTGGAGGAGGGGGACACCTCTTCGCCCGCACCCAGACACAGCCTGGCCGTGTCCCCACCCACGGCCACGCAGCGAGGGGGACCCCGGACACGTCCATGTCTCCCAGCCCAAGGTGCAGTGCTGCATCTCTGGTCAATTGGGAGTCTGAGATGAAGCACTGTAGCTCGGGAAGGGAGGAACTGCGCACCCTGGGGACCCCCCCCCCGCTGGGACAAGTGACACAAGGAGAGCTCGGCCCTGGCTGCAGGAAAAGGGCTCATCCCAAAGCTCCCTGCAGAGATCCAGCAGGGATAGGAGGGTGGGGAGGTTTTTCCTTGCAACAGAGGGACCCCTGTGTCTGCTGGGGACCCCCAGCCCGGCTCTGGGCACCAGTGGGAGGGGTCCCACAGAGATGGGAGGGGTGGGGGCTCCCCCCATCAGCCACACACGGAGCCGGAAGAGCGGCGAGGACGCGCCGGGCTGGCACAGAGCCCGGGTTGCCGTGTCCTCAGGGTCCAGTTTTCCCAGGAATCCCTTAGGCACTAGGTTGGGGATTCCTGGAAATACTGTTCTTGGGGCCACGGCTCGGCGGCCCATCCTGTGGGAGCCACAGCCTGCAGAAGAGCCGGGAATGGAGGTACAGGGCCACGGGGAGGGGTGGGAGTGGGAGGGGAGCCCCTGGAGATCCCACACGGGGGGTGATGGATGTCCCCGTGGGTCACCACTCACTGTCAGGGGATGTGGCTGGTGGGTAGGTGGCCTCACACCCCTCCTGCCCTGCCCGGGCCACCCAGGGTCAATAAAGGTCTCCATTCCTGAGTGACTCTGTCCTGGCGGGTCCTTTGGGGCTGGGAGCAGGGTGGGACCCAAGGGGGTGGTGCCAGCACCGTTTGGGGCAGAAAGGTGGGACAAGAACCACCCTGGGGGCCGCTTTCTTCTTCCTGTGCTGTCCCCCACCATGTCCCCCCATTCCCAGCCCTGCTGAGCTCCTGCAAAAGGGACGCTGATGTGTGATCCTGTGGGGCAGTGAGAGCATCTCAGGCAGCAGCTGCCTGGGGATGGGCTGGGGGCTCTCCCTGCAGCCCCCCGGGCATCCTGCATCGATCCCTGCCTACAGCCAGCCCTGCCTGCACCAGGGTGGGTGTGGGCAGCACTGGATGGAGACAGAAGAATCCCAGAACCATTTCGTTTGGAAAAGCCCTCCCAGCCCATCGAGTCCGAGCTGTGCCCCATCCCCACCTTGTCCCCAGCCCAGAGCTCTGAGTGCCACCTCCAGCCCTTCCTGGGACACCTCCAGGGATGGGCACTCCAAACCTCCCTGGGCAGCCCCTGCCAAGGCCTGAGCACCTTTTCCATGGGGAAATTCCTGCTGCTGTCCACCCTGAGCCTGCTCTGGCCCAGCAGGCAGGTGCAGGCAGCGGCTGGGCAGGCCGGCAGGTGGCACTGCTGCCTCGATGGGAGCAGGTAGGGACAGCCCTGCCCATCCCATCCCATCCCATCCCATCCCATCCCATCCCATCCCATCCCACCCCACCCCGTCCCGTCCCGTCCCATCCCATCCCATCCCATCCCATCCCATCCCTGCCCATCCCGCACTCCCCAGTTCCCAGCATGGAGCCCCCCGGGCCACCCCACAGGGGCTCCCCCACCCCTGGCAGCAGCAGAGCCGTCCCCAGGCCAGCAGCAGCCGCTGTCCCCCCCTTCCCACCCACCGCTGTCGCTGCCCCCTGCCCAGCTCACGCCCTGCCCGCCCCCTGCCAGCCCGGGCGGGTGCCATGGGGACAGGGACCCTGCTTGTCCCTGCTCCAGCAGTGGATGGGCCCCACCCCTGGCTGTAAGAACAGTGCAGGGGACACCATGGGCTGGTCAGCCTGGCCTCCATCACCCCACCCGCTCAGGCGAGAGGCCCTGGTCCTCCAGCCACCCCCACCAGGGACAGGACTCCGGGGCCAGCCAGGGGATGCCACCAGCCCCACGCTGCTGGGCTGGCACACCCCACAGCCGTGTGCCCACCTGGCCTGTTCCCAGCTCCGGCAATGGCACCGGCCCAGCCACCTCCCTGCCCATCCCACTGACCCAGCAGGGCACAGCCCACCCTGGGGGACAGTGACGTGGGCTGCGACCCCCCACACGCCCCATGCCCACCTCCCCTCGCTGCCTGCTCTGCCAGGACCTGGGAACTCATCTGGAGAGATGGAATGGGCACACAGAAGGGGTTGGGGTCCCTGGATGGGCAAGGAGAACCCACCCAGGAGGACACCCCAAAGCCAGCTGAGGGAAGGCAGCCGTGGGGAAAGTCCTTCCTGCCCCTCACGAGAAGGAAAAGTGGAAATCACAAAAGCTCTGTGGAGATGGAAAGCCCAAATCCAAGTGTGCTCCTCCCCGTGACAGCACTGCTGGTTTGCCACGGCTCCAACCGCTCCGTTTCAACACTTTCCAAGCTTTTGTTTGGATTTTGGTTGTTAGGGGGTTGCAGGACATGCCGGGGCAGGAGGGGAAGCCATGTCTCTCACACACCCAAATTAAAAAAATATGGCACTTAGTGGAGGAAATGCCAGCTCAGAGAGCTTTGATTGTTTCCTTCTTTCTTTCCTCCCCCCCTTTTTTTTTTCAGCCAGAAAATTCATCAAGGTTGACCCTGTCCCTGAGAGAGATTTAGGTTTGGGCAATATTAGTAATTTCTGGCCAGAAAAGGCTCTTTAATTGGAGAATTCCTGATTGCCCAGGGCTGGGATTCAGCATCCAGCCAGGTGGTTTCCTTGGAATTTTCCAGGTGCATCCCCAGCTCCAAGTACCGGGATTATCCCCAGCTCCAGGAGTGCTGCCCTGACAGGGAAACTGAGGCACACACAACTGTCTTGCATCCAGAACAACCCAGCCATGGCTCTGCTCCACCCCAGCATGGTGTGGGTGAGGATGCCCTGGGCACCCACCACAGGCGCCGCACGCTCCCTGCCTCAGTTTCCCCGCTGTTGGCACAGGATCCCTGCGGAATGCTGAGCCTCCCAGCACAGCTCAGCCTCCCCGGCTGGCCCAGGAGCAGGAAGGGAAGGGAGTTGTCCTGACTCAGCCGGCAAAACCGGCACCACCTGGGAGCAGCAGCAGCCGCTGGCACCGCCCCGGGCACGGAGCAGGGAGGTGGCAGCAGTGGCAGAGCGGGGCTGCTTCCCTGCTCATTCTTCGCCTCTCTGCTCCCGGCAGGATGAGCTCCACGCGTTCCCCGCTCTCTGCAAAGCACCCAGGAGGGGAGGCCAAGCTGCCATGCTCCCTTTTTTGGGGGCAGTTTTTCCCCTTCCAAGAGTCCTGGGCTGGCCCCACGCTCAGGGCTCCCTGGCAGTGCCTCCCTGCCAGGGTGTGCAGGGAAACACTGGGATATAAAGTAAGGGAGTGGTGGGTGCTGGTGTGGCACCCATGTGCCTGAAACCCTTTGGTGCTCTCAAGCCACCCCCAATTTTGCAGAAACTCGGTGGCCATAAATCCTCCTCTGTCCCCAGGACCACCTGCTTGTGCTTCCCTACTTCGTCTCCATCTTCTCCCAGAGCCAGGTATGGCCACATCCCTCAAAAAAATTTATTGGGGGTCTCTCAGAGCCTTGCTGGAGAGAACCGTGCTGGCAGCCAAACCCCATTCCCAAGAAATGGGGATTTATTCCCATATATTTATTTATATCCACAGGCTGCAGGGAAACAGCCGTCCCTGTGCCAGGCAGGGAGGTTTGTCCCTGTGGGGTGGAGGTGGGCAGAGGGTCTGGGTGTCAGAGGATGGTTCCCCTCACTCCTAGAGGCCCTCAGAGCAGTGTTTGGCAAACCCAAAGGGATTGGGGAAGGGGCAAAAGCTCCCCCTGCCCCAGGGGGGGCAGTGCCAGCCCCACGGTGGCCACGCTTCCCCCGTGGCCCACAGCCACAGCCCAGTACCTCAGCACTTCGTCAATGGGCAGCAGCAATCGGCTTAAAAATAATCCCCGGCCGTGTCCTGCACTGGCCCCAGGCTCAGGGCTGCCAGGGGGGCTGGAAATGCCCCTGCCAGGGCCCACAGGGCATTTTGAGTCAGGGCTGGTGGGTGCTGCTGTGGCAGCCCTTGGATGACGCTGGCACACACGTGTCACCCCTGGCAGGGCAGCTCACTGCCCTTCTCCAAGCTCCTGGGATGGTGTGAGGGTGCCCAGGTGCCAGCCCCGCATGCCCAGCACGCTCAGCCCTGTGGGTGTCACAGCACTGGGCCCCAGCATGGTTGGGAGCACCCCTGGGCTGGGGAAAGGCTCCGGATTGGGGCTTTTTGCAATCAGGTTTTCCAAGGCTCGGCAGGGCTGGGAGCGGAGCGTGCGCTCAACCACGCACCAGGGCCCATCTGCGTCCCCAGGGCTCTCCCGAGGGTCCCTGCTCCTCCCTGCTCCGCACAGCCCTTCCCGGGACCCTCCACACCCACCCCTGGCTCTGGAGAGCGGCCCCCAGCTCCCTGAGCTGCGCTGGAAACACGGGAATGGGAGCTTGGGCAGCTCCATCCAAGCAGGACGGTGTGGTTCAGGCCTGGGGTCTCCCAGCATCCCAGGGACCCAGCTCAGGAGCTGCCCCCCAAACGCAGCCCCACAGGGATGAGCTGCTCTTGCTTCTGGGATGGGATGGGATGGGATGGGATGGGATGGGATGGGATGGGGGAGAGGAATGGGGCAGCCATTGATGCCATGAAGATTTTTTGCCTTTTCTTTTATACCCCTGTTATACCTTTTTTACAACTTCTGTATTCTCAGTGCTTTTTGCCTACATTCTTGGACTTGTTTGTCAAGCTGAGAGACTCAACATTTTAGAAGCTTGGTAGCTAAGGATCAGTGTGCCCCAGAGCCCAAGGTCCTCTCCAGAACACATTCTGTAAACCAAGACAGAACCATCCAGGAGAAGGCTCCTTGGGGAGGGGGGGCTCACTTGAGCCTCTCATTGGGGAATCTTTGATAGATCTGCTAATTAGTAACACCTAGAATGTTATACCAGATCTTTTGGGGTGGGCATTTTGTGGGGTACATTTTGGTGCATATCACCTGGACGTGTGCACCTAAGGATCCTTAAAATAAATACCAAAGTAAAATCCCTTTTCCCCTTCTAACCGTGTTTGACTCTTGGTTTTAAGACCAGGAAAAGGCATCACCATGGCCCCCCAGGAGCCCTGGAGCAGGGAGCGGGGTGGCAGCCTGGCAGGGCTGTCCCTGCCCAGGGGCTCAGCTTGCCCAGCGCTCAAAGCCACCCAGCCTGGCCTGGCAGTCACCACCCTACTGAGTCAGCAGCAGGCAGGTCGCGTCCCAGCCGGGCTCGCCAGGCCTGCCCGGCGCGCCCCAGCGCCTGCGGTGCCAGAGCTGGTGCCAAACCCGGCTGCCGTGGCCAAACCCAGCTGCCGTGGCCCGGCTGGGCACAGCGGAGGCGGGTTGGGCACTGCCAGCACCCCCCTCACCAGCCCTGTGTCCCCAGCATGAGGGGTCTCGGTGGGAGCCCCCAGCACAGCTCCAGGGTGCCCAGAGCCGTGCCCAGAGCCGTGCCCAGAGCCGTGCCCAGCCCATCCCGGGGGAGGCACAGCCCTGCCCGCTCACCCCGCTCCCGAAGGCCTCCGTCAGCAGCTCCCAGCCCCAAACCTGCTCGCCCGGCCCCGCTCCCTGCGTGGGGAAGATGAACCTGCCCAGGGAGGCACAGGGCAGGTTCCCACCGCGTTTCCCTCCTTCCCGCACGCCGTGGGGCCTGGGATGAGGGCGGGTTTGGATTCTGCTGGGGCTGGCTCTGCCCTGGGAGCACGGGCTGAGCCCGGAGGGGCAGCAACAGCTGAGGGCCCTGCTGCCCGCGGGCCGTCATCAGCCAATATTGACCCAAGGCACAGCTCCGCCTCGGCGCCATGGGCCTGGCTTCGGCCTTATCTCTCCTCCTGCCCTGGGGGAGCAGCCCAAGTGCTCCCACCGGGTCCTGAGGCTGCATTAACCCCACCCCGGGGCTGGGGATGAGCTCCTGTGCAGGGTAAACCAGCGCAGGACCATCCAGAGCAGGGCAGTGCCATGACCAAGGTGGTGGCACCCTGTGCCACGCCTAATCCTGCTCCAACAGATCCTCCCCGGGCAGCAAAAAGACACGAGCTGGCTGTGCCTGTGCTCCCAGCTGGACTTTGGTCCCTGCTCCTGGGATCCAGAGGCTGCAGCTGGCTCCCTCCATCCTCACTCGGCTGCATGGAAACAAGCAGGGCAAGCTAAACAAGCCCAGCCACAGAGCTGCGAGGCAGAGCCTGCACGGGGCAGGGGCAGGGAGCTGCTGGAATGGGCCCTGTGGGATCCCCTTACAGCAGGGGCACCCCTGGGGTGTGCACAGCCCAGCCAGAGCGGGGAACAGCAAGCTCACGGTGTCCCCTGTCCCCAGCACTGAGTCCTTGTGGGGGTCTGCACCCCGGGGCCCCCTCCCCAGCAGCTGGGCTGCCACCAGCAGCCCCGAGCCGAGCAGTTCTCGAGGCAGGAACACACGCAGCACTTTGTCTCCCGTCCACCAGGGAGGATAAAACCCCATCCCGCCAGACCAGGGCTGCTCCTTCCCTCCCAGAGGCCACAACCCAGACTTTTACTGGCCTCTCCTCCTGCAAACAAGCCAGGGCTGGGCTTTCACACGGCCTTTGAGGGAGAGTCAGCCCCAACCTGCCCTGCACAGCTTCACACTCCAGCAGAGTCCTGGAGCTGCCGAATGCAGGCGGAGCTGCCGCAGCCCACGAGCATTTCACCTCCCGGCCTTGCCCCAGGTCTGGCAGCTCCTGAAGTGGGTCCATCCAGCCTCGGAGAACAAGGAGAAACAGAGCAACTTTGTACTTGCCCTCAATTAATGAGTGACCTATTTAGAAGAAAATCTGGGCTAAGTGGGATGAAGGAGCTGGAACCGGCTGCTTGGGGGTGGCACAAAATTGCCTGAGCCTGGCAGCTCCAGAGTCACTTGGGACAGAGCAGCCAGTTCAGAGCATTTTAAAAACTGCCCTGCAAGTTTTTATTGCCAGGGAAAGAGAAGCCCAGTCTGGAAGGAACCTCATGCTGCACATTCCTTCCTTCCTGAGCCCACCAGCCAGGGGACATTTCCAGCCAGCCCCAGGGACTCAGAGGCAGGTGGAGGGACAGGAGAGAGGCACAGGGTGGGCCAGCAGTGGCTGGGGGCTCCCAGGGCTGTCAGCTGATGAGGTGGGAGCAGTGCAGGAGGGGACCTTCCCTGGGGTGAGCAGCCAGAGCACGCGTTCTCCTGATGAAATCCTGCTGACAGCAGGAGCGGCGTGGCGGCTTTGAGAAGAAGGCGTTGGTCGTGCCCAGGGAGCACGCTGAGAGGAGAAGCGCTTATCTGACAGGACGTGCAAGTCCGAGGCGTATCTCAGCCTCCAGAGCTCTGCCTCCCGGAGCTGGCAGCCTCCCCTCCCGCTCCCGAGCCTGGGAAAGCCGCCTGTCCCAGCCCAACCCCGGCAGGAGCTGACGCTGCACCTGGAGGCCTCTCTGCAGGAAGGAGCTGGGCTGGCAGCTCGCACGCTGGAAGCCAAAAGCGCTTCCCACACGGCGCTCAGCTCTCCATCAGCAACACCTCCGTGCTCCAGCTATCAGGCAGAGCCAGGCGAGACGCCGCGGGTTTATCATGCTCCTCCTGACAGGAGCTGGAGGAAGGAGCAGCTCATTCCCTCCCCAGCTGAAAGGAAAGCGCTGTTATTTCTGGAGCTGGGCGCTGGGGACTCGGGAACTGGGTGGGTGGGTTGGAGAGGGCAGCCAAGCTGAGCGGTGCTCACCCAGCAGATGTGAAACACTTCCAATCCTTCACTGAAACTGATGCGCTGAGCACCGCTGGCACTCACCCGCACCCCGAATTGCAGCCACAGGTTATCCAGGCAGGCCCTCAGCTCAGCTGGCACTCTCCCAGAGGATGCAAGCCCTGACCTGGTCCTGCCACGCTCTGCCCGTGCTGCCAGACCACTCCTGGCTGCTACAGGAGCTGTTCAGTCACTCCAGCAGCTCCAGCACCACTCCAGCCTGGTTCGGCTGCCCCTCCAAACCCCCTCTGCACTCAAAGTGCTGCAAAAAAACCTTTTCCTTAGGGGGAAAAAGATATGACAGGTCCCTGAGCAACTGTCCCGCTTGGGGCACACTCCATGGGCTGTCACAGGCCCAGGGTGACCTCAAGGTGCTTTGTGTTCGCCTGAGATCATCCACGGCGGGGTTTAGCACAATCAGGGCTCTTCCCAGAGGTGCTGGCACACAGCTGCAGGGTGAAGGACGGCCTTCCTGAAAATCCCCAGCTTTCCCACTCCCCTGGGCATGCTGGCCTGCAGGCTGGGAGCAGGCAGAGCTGTCACCAGCTCCAGTGCCACCTCCACAGCAGCTGTCCCCACACTGGGGTGCTCCCTGCTGCTCCCCCACACAAAGGTGAGGACCCAGGCAGGGCAGGGGGAGCAGAGTGCACGTGGGGCTGAGCTCAGGGCTTTGCCAGCACTTCTGAACCCGCTCCAGAGCAGACATGCAGGTGTGCAGAGCAGGGCACACCCTGAAGTGACCAACAGTGAGCTCCAGGGTGGCTGGAGAGCTGTGGGAGAGCTGGTGTGGAGCTGGGTCAGCCTTTAGCTCCCAGAAAGGCTCAGAGCAGGACTCCAACCCCAGCTCTGTTACCACAGCAAAAATAAAAGCAACCATGGAGCCACAGAGTAGGCTGCCCTGACCTTCCAGAAATGGGATTTGGGCATAAACACTTCTTTCCTGGAAAGTGTATCCTGGCATTTGGGATTCCTTCCCATCCCACAAAGCTCCCCTTGCGACACCGATCCGGGAGTACCTCACATTCCTGCAGGACCTCGGCTCGGCCACGTTAACAAACATCAACAGCTGGGAAGTTATTTAGAGCAGCAGGATTGCTCCTGGCGCTGCTTTCCTCTCCCATAACCTGCCAGAGGCCCAGCCAGCACTGGGTGACGGTGCCACGGCTCCCCAGACACACCAGATCCCCACAGGCTCCCCAGCACTCCCCAGGCAAGCCTAGGAAGGGGTTTAGGAACAGCCAAAGAGGCTTTTTGTACCCTGCTTGTTCCAGTATCCTGAATTTAAACTTCTTCCTAGAGGTTAGAGGGAAGCTGCAGGAACGGGGTGTTTAAGAGGCGCCTTGGCCACAGGGATGCCGCAGCTCTGGTACCCTCTGGCCAGCCCCAGGGAGCCTCAGCAGCTGCCCCAGCAGCCAAAATGAAAGCTGGGATCAGAAAGAAGCCACCTTGTCCAGCCACAGCCCCCTGGGCTGGGCAAGAAGCACACAGAGGGTCACCAGCATGTCCCAAACACGGGCAGGTCCCTTCGTGCCACCTGAGCTCTGCTGGGCACAGCTGTGCCCCGGCTCCAGGCAGGGGTGAAGGGCACCCAGCCCCCCTGGCACTGCCTTTGCTGTGTTTATCCGTCACCCAGCAACCTGCTGAGGAGAGGAGAGGGGCAGGAGAACGGCGCTGGCTCTGCTTTCACAGCCTGAACCCCGGGATCAGCAGGGCAGGGGGTGCCAGACTTTCCCTCAGCAGGGGACAGGGACCAGGCAGCTCCCCCGGCACTTCCCAAGGCGGGGACACAAACCAGAACGCTCCAGGAGAGAGGGACAGGCAGATGCCTGCACGATCTTGGCACTGGGATGGGGTTTGTGTCGGAGCAACTGCTTCATCCCCCTGCTCCCCACCCCGGGAAGGCCATAAACACGTGGAGCACACCCTGTGCCTCATGGGCGCCCAGGTGTTCCCCGTCACGCAGCATCAGCTCCTCCTCGGGACACGCAGGGCTGCCAGCCACAGCTGAGCCAGTCTGTCCGGTGCTGTGATCCCACCCCTCCACAGCCCCACGGCATCCTGCCCTGCCCTGCCCGGAGCTGGGATTTTGGGAGACGCGGCAGGATGGGGGGACAGCCGGGTGACAAACCCCGGCAGCAGCTGTTCACTGGGGAAGGCTGAGCGCAGCCAGCTCGGCCCCCACGAGCTGTTTGCATGTTGGGAAGCAAAACCAAGCCGCTTCCAATCAGCATCTCATTCCCAAGGCCGTGCTCCATCTCCTGGGAAGTGGCTGGCAGAGCTGGCAGGCGAGGCAGCCCCATGCCCGCCTCACACTCACCTCGCTGTCCCCAAACCCCCGCCAGCACCTCGGGGAGGGGCACGATGTTAAAAGCTGTCAGTGAGAGGGAGAAAGGTCACTGAGCAGGGACTTAACACCCATAATCAGTTTATGGGATTTGTGACCAGCTTCGGGCCGGCTGGGAACGGTGTCAGCACAGCTCCAGCACAGCTCCATCTTCCCATGGCAGGGGTGCAGCTCTGGCAGGGGTTATCAACCCTCCCCAGGCTCAAACTGCACAAACCCATCGAATAAAAGCCAGCAGCAAACGCCTCCTGGGCAGCCAAAGGGAAGAATGGCCACAGCCAGATCCTTCCCTTTTTCTCCCCAAAGAAATGGGGCTTGGGAAGGAAGGCAGGGGCTTCCAGGGTGAGTCAGGGATTTCTGGCTGTACCTGCTGTTCCATGGAGCAGGAGCTCCCCGAGGGTTGAGCGGCACAACCAGTGCCAGCCCTGAAGGGGCATTAACACCCCCAGCCACCGTGCCCACCTCCTGGAGCTGTTCACAGGTTCTGACCCCACAGGTGACCCTGAGCACTGGCACAAACAGCCCTGGCCCAACTCCAGCCACAGAGGAGGAGGAGGAACCCAGAGCTCAGCATGAGGCAGGGCAGTGCCAGGGGGAAGCTGTCGGCACACGAGAATGATTCTATTTGCTGCCCAAGTGATTTTTCTCAGCTCAAAGGACTTGCACCAGTTTCCAGCTTCACCTCTCTGCTCTCCTCCCCCACTGCCTGACTGCAGCTGCCAAGGCAGGAAAATGCTCCCTGCTCCTCTCTGCCCCAGCTGGGCGAAGTCCTGCCCACGGCTCCCACCAGATGAGGATGTGGCAGATGCCATCTGCAGAGGCCACCCAGCTTGGTCTGGCTGCTCAACATCAGAGCCAGCTGCCAGCGCCAGGCTGGTCCTGGTCCCCACTGTGCCCACTTGGTTTTGTGAAATATCCTTGCAGTCACCAGAGATAGGGTCAAGAATCTTTAATTCATCCACAGTGCTGAGCAGCAGTTAAAAAACCCACGAGAAGGAAGTGCAGTGGCTCAGGAGAATCCGACACATCAGGGCAAGCTCTGCCCAGGGCCCAGCCCTGGAGATTCCCAGTTAAACACATGATGGTCTCATCTGGAAAAATCCCGGTGCACTGCTTTGGCCACAGCAACGCGAGGGACTCACCCGAGGCATGAGGAAGGGACAGGGAGGATTTGGTCCTCGTGCCCCTGCTCTGGTGGCTCGTGAAGTCCCACAAAGCTGAGTCACACAAGTTCCCTGCCCCACCTCTGCCAGGCACAGGATTGTGCCGAGTCAGGCTCCTGCCCTGGGCATTTACAGGGCTGTAAAGTGAAGGCCTGGATGGATCATGCACACAGGGGCTCTGAGTGCAGCAGGGAAGCTCACAAGCCAGTCCACCCTGTATGACAACATGTACACTCCTCCAAGGCCTCCCCACCATCTCAAATTGCTTCCACTCAAAAGAAGTTCAAAGTGTGCCACCTGCAAAACAACTCAAGGCTCGGTGTTATTTCAAGGGTGGGGACAGGGAGCAGCACGGGCAGCCAGAAGCCTTGGAGCTCTTGGGATACAACGGGGTACACAGAGCTCTGGGAGAGCTTCTCCTCCAGCCAGACATCGATGCCTTCCTACAAACTCAGAGGGGGAAAGAAATGCAGTTAATCAGCTGTGTTTACAAAAAACAACCCTCATTATCAACAGGAACAAAAGGGGAAGGAAGGGAGAACAGTGAGGGCTGAGCATGCTCAGGTACTTCCTGGAGCAGTCCCTGATACCAACACACCAAGCTCTTCTCTGAGAAAGGAGCTACATCCACCTTCAGTAATTCATGAACACAAATACCTGGAAACCAAATCACTCCAGTCTGGTGTGAGAATATTCCTTGGCTCCTCCCGATTTCCAGCTACCAAAATCCAGCACTATCCAGTCACATCGAAGAACATCTCACATAATATAAAAAGTCACGTTAGCATCTCAGTGTAGTGGATTTTACACCTTTAGTACTGAGCTTTGCAAAGCAGCTGAGGCCACTGTGGTGCATTTCAAGAGAGGGTGCGCTTGGAAGGGTTCATTAATGCAGCTGTGTCCCAGCACGAGTCGATCTCAGCTCCTCACAGACAGCCCTGGTCCCACCCTCCCCCGTTCCTGCTGAGCCCAAGCTAACGAGGATCACATTAAAGAGCCATTTCCACATTAGAACAGCCACGGACGCAGTCCTTCCACTCAGGCCCTATTAGGAGGGTGGGCACTTCCTCTGTGTCATCTTTCCAGAGGCATCAGGGCTCGGAGCAGACAGCTCTTCCTCCCAGCCCGCTTTTCCTTTTTGTCTGGAGCCTGCCGTGCTCACCGACGTGTGTTATGACATCAAGCTGATATGAAATCATGATGATTTCACTGCAATTAAGGCAGGAGCAGATGGGGCTGATGGAGCTGGCTAAGCAGCAAATCTTCTAAATTGGAGAACGCTGTCAAGAGAAATTAAAGCCTCGTGCAAAAAGCCAACTTGGGATGGCAGAAAAATTCCACATGGGAGGGAGCGCAGGGAGGCAGCCAGCCCAAGCTCCTGGTCAGAGCACTGAAGTACCTCAGCTCAGGAAAACGCCAGCACAAAGCAGGGACAAGTTCCCAACAAAAAACACCTGAAAAAGCTGAGAGAGAACAAGCACAACACTGCAACAGCGAGGCAACACTTGAGCTTGGAAAATAACCCCTGGAGAGACAGAATTACATAGAAATCAGCAAAAAAAAGAAGTGTGTTGCACATGCTGGACAGGCTCCAGACCTACCAGAGACACATCAAGTGTTTTTAGCACAGCCAGGGGTTGTGTTTGTCACTTGTTACCAACACCACACAGAGGAGCAGCCAAGGAGTGACGCTGGTAACAAGTGAGAGCCAGAGCTGCCTCTTTTCAGAGCCTTTATGGGAGAAAAGGGCTCTCAACTGCTTCTAACAAGGAATGGCTTAAATAGGTTAAAAATAATGAAGCAGTACTCTGCACATGAGCACTCCGTGCTCCCAATTAAGCAATCCTTTAAAGGTGGCCTTAGGAAGCCTCGCAGAGTCGTTGTAAGGAGGTTAATCAATCTCTTTGAAACCCTGGATGCAGCTTAGTGAGGTGACTAAGGAGCTGTTGTCACAGCCTAATGTCATTACCCAAATTCTGGCACTTTGCAGGGAGCACGAGGCTGCAGATCTTGAGCTTTACAGCCTCTTGTCCAAATGACGATTCCTTGTCAAGGGCCTGGGACTGCTTGCAGGACTTTTGACTTTGCAGGTGAACCCCTCAACACAAAATGTTTGCAGAGCTGCAAGCAGAAGTCAGGATCCACGGGGTGTTAATCTTTCAGGTTGAAGTCTTTGTTACAAACCAAGGAGAACACACAGCAAACGGGAGTTTGGTGCCATGGGGTCACTTTAAGGAAGGTGGCATCTCATGCCCTGGCCAGCACGCCTGGCTCAGGCTGCTGATGCAAAACATTTGGCCCACACTCCTGTGCAGAATAAGTTCTATTCCCACACATCTGCAAGGCTCACTGGGCTCCAGGCTCCTCCACAGCACCGGCAGCTCCCAGAACTACAAACCAATGCATTTTGACACCCTCAATGTGTTTACTCTCCCTTACAGAGCTCATCAAGAGCAGTTTTGTTTCTAAAACCCCCCTCAAAGTCACGAGCAAATTTAATGGACAGAGAAAATAATTTATTCTCCTGGAACCAAATGATTTTCTCCAACTTTTCAGCAAGTATCTCATGTCAAAGCATGAAAAGCGATGCCACAACAATTCCGAGCAGCCTCTCCAAGAACAGCTGCCAAGAAGGCATTTCATTGATGCTTCTTCCCCTCCTGCCAACGTGTGTTGTCAGACACGTTGCCTAGACAGCAGAAATCACAGATAAGGACATCTCACAGTGCTCTAGATACCAGTTCTTACAAACAGACTGGTTTTCATAGGAGGCATTGCTTGAAAACCATCCTTCTTTGGATGGGGCAATACTTGGGAGTTTGGAAAACCATCCTGGCCAGGAGCACGAGCTCCATTTCTTCTTCCACCTTGCAGGTAGCAGAGCCTGCTGTGCCTCAGGAGTTCCTGAGTGTGCACTGCTATCTCTGAAGCCCAGCAGCCTCTCTGCCTCCCTGTCCTCCCCCATTATCTATCCCAGTGTTTATTAGCACGCAGTGTTCTCCACCTAAACGTTAACATCTCAGGGCAGATCCTTCTTGGACAGAGTACAGGGCAGCCTTGATCCACATCACCATTCCAGGAGTGCACAGTGTCTTATGATCCTGAAGAAATGGTTTTCAAAAGGAAAGAAAGATCTTTTCCAACAGTAGAAAAAGATGAACTGTGAGCAGGAACTCTGCTCCATGCATGAAAACTGTGTAAAAAGCAACCATACAAACAACATTTACACAATAGGCATCTGGCAGCATTTTCAGACATTTTTTTTAATTTATTCTGACATGCTATAAAGGAATAAATTACACTGTTAAAGAATTACCAGCAATAAAAGTATTTCTTTCTTTCAGCTGGGCTAGAATAGGAGTGAGAAGGAAGACAGCCTGGGGCAGTAACCAATGTGAACTCTGCATGGTGCGAGGCTGCCCCCAAGAACAAGAGGAAATCTGGTCATATCCACTTCACAAGAACTTGAAAGAAAATGCCTTGGTTTAAAACCATCCAAATTTTTTTTCAAACCATTCCAATTTTTTCTCCAAATCAGCAATCACAAGTCAGTCCAGCCGAGGCAGGACATGGCAATGCTCAGAGGCTGCCAATCCCGGGTTTGCAAAAGATGCCATTTCATTTTAAAAAATTCCAATCTTATTATAGAGGGCTGGTCTCAAACAACAGGTTATAAAAATGCAAGACTGCCCCTTCCCCCTCAAGGAAAAAATACAAAATTTATTTAAAAACAAAATGAGGAAGAGTTACAACACTAAATCTAAAATGATTTAGAAAGAAATATGACTTCTTTTGCTTAACAAATGGCCTTAAAACTTGGTTTAAAAACAGGGTAATGTAAATTTCTTAAACTGAATTAACAAGGCAAATTAAAAAAATCTCATTTCCTTACAGAAACAGTTTTTAGTTTTTAATGAACTTGTAAACAAAAAAGCTCCCGCTTCAAAATAAAAACAAAATCCCAGATCATATAGATGTTTACAGTGATTACATTTATCTAAGCAACTTACATACAGGTTCAGTTGTAAGATGTTAACTAAATTTCGTGACAAATATGCTGTTTTTCCTTTTATACCAAGAACATTATAGAGTTAATGCAGAGTCCTAAAGATTATCTAGTAGTCGCTAAGTTTCTCTTAAGTCTTCACTTTAGATGCTGTTATTTCTAGCACAGGTAAGCAGGCAGAGTCTTTCATATGCTTAAAAACTGGAATCTTTGGTTACTACCATGTCAGCTGGCTTGGTATGTTGCACATAGAAGCCAACAACTTTAAGAATGTTTTAAGTGTACAACTTTCAAAACCCAGGGAGGAATAACCAGAAAAGAGTGCACAATTGTGAGCATTTACAATTATCACAACTGTTGCCGAAGACTGTTCATGCCATTCTTCCAAAACAATGAGATCTCATAAGCAGTGTAGTTCAAAGTAAAAAGGTAACAAAAATTGGCATATGCACAATTTTCTCCACTTGTGTGTCAACCATTAGTTAACTTTTCCACTTGAAAAAAATGCAATAGAAAACTGGACACCATGTTTCACTATCTCAGTAATATTCACAATTACAGCTGCTACAACTCCAAGTGCAGCATCACTGACACTGCCCAGAGCCAGTTTATACTGATATTAAGTTCTTTACACCAAGGAAATGGTTGCCCACAGCCACTGGCAAGTGTATGAACTAAAATTTCTAGGATTTGGGGAGTGACAAGTCCTGCTCCGATCTGCTCTGCTTTGTCCCATCCTCGTCATGCTCAGAAACCTGCAAGATAAACACAAGGGCAACTTACTGATACGGGATGGAAACGAGCAACAGCCTTCACAGGAGGAGAATTAAACAGAAGTTATGGTCATTCAAAGGGGAAAATGCTGCTCCATCTGGGAATTGCAGAGCTCCTGGTGTCCATTTCCAAAGGCAACCAGCATCTGCCACAACTCTGGAGCTCACACACCTCTTACTCCCACCTACTGCTGCACTGGAAAACAGCCTTAATGCACCAGCTGGATCCACATTCCTCCAGCAGGAATTCAGCCCAACAGTTTGAAAACAAGCTGTGTTATTGCCACTAGGAAACAGGATGTAATTTCATAGGATTGTTTTCTACTTGTCTGCAGTGGCTCATGTTTATATCCCTGAATGTCAGGCTGTCATCTGACTGCAGGGTGCTCTCCAGAGACGCAGCACAGCAGTGTCACACGGACACAGGGAAGGCAGGGAAGAACTCACCTTACAGTAACTGCTGGCACTACAAACCCACAGCAGCACGCTCTGGGCAGCCACAACACACGGCAGAAGCTGTGACGGTGACTTGGGAAGCAGCACACCTCTGTCTTTGCAAGGACAGTGCTGACTCACATGACAGGGGAGGTGGTGCACACACAGCAGTTCTTTTAATGTTCAGTATTCCAAATGACATTGAGGGATAGGCAAAGGACAGGAATATACACAAATCTCCCAGAACCAGTTACTGCAGCTAAGCCAGCCCTCCCTCCTGCTCCTTTCTGGTGACTCAGGTGGCAGGGCTGTGCTGTACAGAGCTAACAGGAGCCTCGAGCAAAGGTGGCTTTGCCAAGCGAGTTTCCGCTCGGGATGCCCTCCAGCCACGATGGTTCTGGCCATGGGTAGATTCAGCAGAGCAACAGCCCCGAGTTTTTGCAACAGAAATCTCTTCTCAGTGAAATACAGACAGAGCTGACCTCAGCTATAGCTTGTGCTGTCATCCAGAGAGAAGCAAGTGCAAACAAGTCTTACTGGTCTGACATTCTGTCCAAAATGTATCTGGAGAGCACCCAGAAAATGGCTTTAACTCTTCCAGAACTGGCTCCAGGTAATTTCAAAGAGGTTCAATAACTTGGTTCAAACCCAGTCTTAAAGCACTGAAGGACAATTCTCTTTATCCAGCACTGGTCGCATTAAAAAAATCCTGCACCAGAATCAAGACAGCCATAGCACTGGAGTGCAAATTCCCACAGAAAGCCCTGTGATTCCTGAGTTCCCTAATCCTTACTTGATGCACACAACACAAAGTTATGCTGTTTTTCCATTTAGTGTGTTCAGCAGAGAACACTGATTCATCATTTGAACCACTTTCTCCATCAAAGCAGCCAAACAGAGTCAACAAAGGAGAGTGTGGAAAGAAATAGATAACTCATTGCTTCAGAAGTCTGAATATTTCACAAGAAATGGGAGCCTGAACCTGAGGGCAAAGGACATCCTAACAAATGATCTGCTGCTATGAGAACTCCTCAAACCCAAGGTAAAACGGGCAGGAGAATGTCCAGCTATGGCTACAGAGAGAACAGGGAACTGGATTCAACTCAAAATGTCCCTTGGAAGTCCTGTTAAGACACAGCCCAACCACAGCTGTCAAATGAGATGGAGATACTCAGAGCACACAGAGCACTGCTGGCATGAGGAACGTGCTGCAGAGTTCACTCTTCCCCAGATCTTCACTCCATACAGGGCCAAACCATCACTCCTTGTCCCTCTGAGGTGTTACCCAAACCTCTGAAAACCTCTCTGCTACGTGAGGGACCCTCAAATTGCTTTATTATAACCATGGCTGCAGATCTGATTGACAGGGGAGCAGCAACTGTAGTGTCACTCCCTAAAACCCTCCTCAACTGGAAAGGCTCAAACTTTGTGTATTCTCCAGTTCTCCAGACAAGCAGTGAGAAGTATTCTGTTGTCAATAATTCTAATTCTCAAGCAGAGAAGTCTCAGTCTGTTCTGAGCAATCCTGCCACCACCACAGGCATCCAGCAAATATTAATGGACTTGCTGACAGCCTTGCAGAATCTCCACTGCCAGGAATTAAAAACACCTCTCCCAAACTGAGCTGGTAGACTTTATCCTGCAGATTGACTGCTTGAGTCACTTTTATGACTGAGGGAATCTGAGTGTAAGCACAGTTACAAATCACACCTGAACAACTGCTGCACTGGCAAAAGAGAGCGAGCCCAACTTCCCAGAGTCAGCAGAGCTCTGTCTGTTGGAACAGTTCACCTCTCCCAAGTTCCAAACCAGCTGAGCTGGCTGTTACAAAAGACACTGCACAGAGTTCCAGAGAGGGGCAGGGGAAAAAAATTGAAGAGAAAAAAAGGCCATGGACACAGAACAGGTTATTCTGGAACCAAGCAGAATATTTAGCCTGGATAAACCCTAGGATTCAGTGTTAGGATTGAACATGGATCTGTGTTAAGGAAGTCAGGAATATCTGTAAATGAGCACACTGGATAAACAATCTGAGTCTGTACTTCTCAGGACCACCCTGCCCAGATGCACATCTTCAACAGGACTTTATGAACAACTGCACCTGTACATTGCAATTTGCAGACTCTTGTTGAATGGATATGGTTACCAGAGGGGTAACATTGATACCCTGAAGCCTTTTAAGCCACTTCCACATAGGCTTTGCTACAGCAACTACAGAAGAATTTAACTGAAGTCCAGAAAAAAACCCAGGTATTTCATCCTCTCCAATGTGACAGAGCATCCAGGCCATACAGTCTCCTCCTTCAGCTTAGCTGGGTTCAAAAAAGTCTTCATTACTAGGCAAAATTCCCCACAAAAAGACATGTAAGATTTTAGGAATCTGGAAATCTTTACTTTGATGAAGAGATGAATCCTCTGAAGTCTTCTGATGCTTACCAAGCACAGCTTTAATGCTTGATGGATCCAAAGGACACAAGCCTTTCTTGGTGATGGGGAGGGAAGAGGAGTCATTCCTCAAAAAACCCCCATGAAATTGTGCTAAAACATCAGGAATTTCAGCTCAGCTATAGCAGTGGGTCTCTACCAAAGGACAGGTGATCAGCAGGGATTTCCATCAGTGAACAGAAATGGTCCAAGGCTCCCTGGCAAAGCTTCCCTGCTTCTCGTGCTTGTCAGGGAGCTCAGCTCTGCTCTCTGGCACTGAAGCATCACCTCAAGGTGCAGGCAGATAATCATTTAAACGACCTTTTCTTTCTTTACACACAGCACTTGGTCAGAGACTGTCTGAGCCAGGACAGCAGCACATTAAACCTCAGAACACTTCAGCAAAACTGCTTCACCAGCTCACAACCTGATTTTCAGGGCAGGTTCCACTTACAGATCATCACCTCCTGCAAGCCCTTCACTTTGAGCATGAGCTGTTGTGAGGAATGTGCACTTTTGCTCAAATTATCTTCTCCTGCTCCAACAGCCAACCTCCCCACACTCCAAACTGGGCTGGGTTCTGAACTGCAATCAGAGTTTCCTCTCTATTTCAGGAAGCAATCCAAGCCCAGGTGCTTAATCACCCAGTCTGCTACTGGTGTTACAGCTGAAGGAACTGGTTTCCAGCCTCTGTCAGATCCAGCCACACAAGCTGCACTCTTTATGCCAAAAATCTGACACTGAATGGCATTTGTGAAATTTATTTTTTTTTTCAAGAACCACTTCAATCTTGGGAAAAGCAGCAGGTATTTTACTACTTCATTTGTTCTGGATGAAATGTGTTTTTTGATAGCAATTCTGACTGAAGACACCTGGTAAGGTTTGAATGCTGCCACAATATGTGAAGAACAATGTCTGACAAGTTTATTGGAAACACTTCTGCATTTCTTCGATTTCCAGGATTGTCATGTTAGCCAAGTATACCATTTCATACATATAAAAATGATAGACAAGAGGTACTGAAGAGCAGCAGTGCCTCAGTACAGAATTTAAACCTTGCTTCTCTATTCTCAGTCACACAATCTCATTAGTTTCAATTTTATCCACAGCTCAGCTTGAGGAATTGGTTTCATGGCAAGACTGGCTCTCAAATGCACAGATGTGGCAGTTTCATCCTAGGGACTTACCAGACTCAAACCAGGACATTTACATCAAAAAAAAAAAAAAAAAAAAAAAAAAAAAGTATTTTAAAAGCTCCTGGACCATGTGAAAAAAAAAAAAATTATGTGTCTTTTCAGAACTCAGTTTTCAGTTAATTACACAATTATATTTGAACATGTCACAACATTTCCCTTTGAAACCATAACCTAGAAACATCAAAAAAATCATCAGGAAACCTGAAGCCCCACCCCCGAGCACCCAGATACTTCAGAAAATTGTGACTTGGCAATCCACAGCAGTTTGGGGTTACTGCTTGATTTAGGCAAGGCATTTTGAGCTCACTGGTCCCTTCCTTGAACTGTGGACCAAATGTCTCAATGTAAACCCACTGGAGGAAGCCAGAGCATTCACAATTTTCTCTTCCCAGTGTTTGAGGCATACAGAACAGAACAGAAGCAAACCCACGGCACTGTACCAGCTGCCACAGAGCAGAACCCAAAGTCTCTAGATCCTTGCCTAGTCAATGAGAATTATCCCTTAAGAAGTGTTAGGTCTAGGATTTTGGATTGCATTATATATTTATACATATATAAGGATATATATATGTATATATATAAATCAAAATGAATAAAAATGTCACATTCCCAACACCAAGTCAGTTTCTTGTTTTTGGAAAGTGGTTAATGCGGGAGCAAAAGATGCAGTGGTTAAAAATGACCCAACATCCCCAGAAGAAATGATATGAATAACAAGGACATTTTGGAATAAAGTTAGTAGTCAAATTCTCCAAGGACGTCTTTTGGTTTTGCTTTTGAATTTAAGAGCCAAATGTAGTTTTTAAACCACCTCCTTGATCTAACACTTGGAATTGCCGCCGTTGTCCAAATTCGTGGAATTTTTGTTTTTCCTGTAACGTCACTTGGTTCTTGGCTACTAACCTTTCATGTTACTCTTGGATTTGTCAGTTTGCTTGCCTGTGGGGGTTTGGGCCTGCTGCCCCTGCCCACTGGAAGAGGCTGCCTGCTGTGCTGCTTTCTGCTTTAACATTGTCCAGTCAAACGTGTAGTCATACTGGTGGTTCAAGGTCCTGCAAAAGAGGGAAATATTCTGCTGTAACACATCAGAGCTGACACCAAGCCCTGTCTGAAATCCCAGAACCAGGGGATAGCTCCTTCTGTAAGCTGCTTTAGAGATTATGAATGGTATAGAAATGCTAAGTATTACTAACTGCAAGGGATTCTTGCAGCAAGCCCAAATACCAGCCAGCAGCATTTACTCACTGCTTACACAAAGGTCTGCACTTGTGGAAGCAGCACTTCCTCCCAGCCCAGCTCGCCCACTGTCTGCACTGAGCTTCTGAGCTTTTTTTTTAACACAGATATAATTTCAAGGAGAGACTGCAGTATTGTACATCATTGAATAGGAATTCTTTGGATTCCAGAAACCTGGGGGGAGACTCGAGAGATCAGAACCAGCCCTTCTTTTGACAGGTGCTGTTCGCTGCACAAGGTGGAATTTATGTTCCAGTTGCTCTAACAAGCTCAATGAAGCAGCACTATTCTCCTCCACTGAAATTTCTCTCCTGGGAACCACTGCTGGGCCCATCACCAATTCCCAAACATAAAAAGCTTCAAAGACTTCTACCAAGGGGTCAATTTCTTAAGGTACTTGCAACAGAACCTGAAGCATGGGCTCAACCCTGTGGTCACATCACACAGTGCAAAAACAAGAGCATCCTTCCCCTTTATGTTTAACATTGAACAGTAATTTTCAGGTCCTTTAACAGCTTTTGAAGCTCTGAAATGAAAGGAAGTCCCAGAAGAACTCCCTACACCACACACATAGGAGCTGCTCTCCGCAGTGCCAGTCCCACAGAGCAGTTCCCAACTGGATCCCCGAGAAGTTTCTGTACTTTTCCACTTGGAGACTGACCTGAAAAGAATACGGAATAATTGCCTCAGATACATGTAATCTGGTGCCTCTTCAAAGCGCAGGCCACGACAGTAGTTCAGATACATGGCAAATTCTGCAGGGAACCCCTGTAAATCAACAGTGTTAATCAAGCCATGGCTTGCAGCAAAACCTTCTAATAAAGGCAAAAACATGTACACCTGTCTGTAACAGCAGAGACAAACTGCTTGAAGATTTGTAAATTAATTCCACTTTGCCCCTAGTTGTTAATTTATTCTGTATTTCAGCATGTGGATTTAATCAGGTACACATTCCTTCCCCAGAGTTGTTACCTCATGTATGGTTTGCAATCGTAAGCTCTCTGCTACCAGAACCTTCAACATATAACTTACTTATAAAGTACCTCTTTCATCCTAATTAAACCTTCTTCTTATTCACTAAGTCTCTAAAATAAGTGGTTAATTGTCTACTAAGAGATCCACTCTTGTTTCCTTGATAATCTACTTGAACATAGTAGACACAAGGTCAGTTAACAAGGTCAGTATTAAGTGTGAAAAATAAGAAAACCTCCTTCAAAGATTTGCTGCTTTACGTTTTTAAACATTTAATGCTGTATTAAAGCCTACCTGTAATAGGTAACAGCACACAGAACAGTGCTGTAAAAAAATCACAGGGTGTAACATCCCTGCAAGTGTTCAAGGCCACACTGGATGGAGCTCTGAGCAACCTGGACTAGTGGAAGGTGTCCCTGTCCACAGCAGGGGGTTGCAACTGGGTGATTTTTAAGGTCCCTTCCAACCCAAACCATTCCCTGATTCTCTGAACAGTTCAACAGTTTGGGAGATGCTGTAGGACTCTGGTGATAGAGATGTGCAGGACTAGAGAGAGCAATCCTTGGTGCTGCTGTCTGAGGTGCAAAAACCCCCCTGTGTTCTCCAGAATCTTAGTTAAGAAGCACATGGCTGCCACAGTGCAAGAAAATCCTGAAAACTCTAAGGAAAACTTTGGAAAAACAAAGATCATTTGCATCCAACTCCACTACAGCCAGGACTTGAGTTAGGGCAGACAATATGAACCCTCTGGAAGAGGCAGAAGGTGGATGTGGGCAAGCCAGACAGCTCCACCTTGGTTAATTATTTACTTCTGATGTAAAACTTGCACTGTAGAAGTTGAAGAACTGAACAAGCCTCACCTAAGAGGGCTCTGAGCTTGCACAGCCAACAGTCAGCAAGACCTGAATGATGGTGGCACGACCTTTGCCAAGGAACAGCAGCAAATGCTGTCCTGTTACACACATTCCCAGTCTTGCTGGGTGGCCAAACACAAGGCACTCAGTGCCTGCCAAAGCAGTATTATTCAGCAGCAACTGCCATGTGAGGCTATTTAATATATTGGCTCTGATTTAAAAAAAAAACAAACAAAAACAAACCAATAAAACAAACAAGACAATTTCCATTTCACAGTATGACATCATTTGGAAACTCTTACCTTACACAAAACCTCAACAGGAGTGGACATTTTCTTTTCACTAATCTTTTCATACTTTTGCTTCTTTGTTGCAGCCTGTGGAACATGTAGGTCACAATATAAGAGATATTGTGCAACACTGGATTAACAAGGACAGCAGCAAAGAAAAAAAAAAATGACAAAAATCCTTTGGTCAACCGTAAGTATTTTACGTGAAATCTCCAAGTCCCACACACTTATTGCAAAGAGAATGAAGGTCAATCTGGTATTAAGATTTGGACACAGTTTAATACCATTTGTCGCAGTCTAATGCTTCCATCACATGGCACAACTCATGTAGTTCTAGCTGCTGCCTTTGTCCATTAACCACACCAGACTTGCAGCTACATTTGCCAAAGCTGTATTAATTCCCACTCAGTGCCTCATTCAGGGCTGCCTGGTGGTTCAGCACCCTTTGCATTCATTTGCAGCTGAAGAGTTCCAGTGTCCCACAAGCTGCTGCCTTTTTAGCAACTGTGCAGCTGCAATACCAGTGGAATTACACAGCTCTCACACGGAGGAAGAAAAACAATTAAAACATGAAAATCAATCACTGGAGTCTATATAAGTGAAATAAGAAATGTCTGCCACGTTTGTAGCTGGCTCCCATACATGGAAATCCTGAACAAGCCTGTTGCAGTTAATAATCATTCAGTTGTGCCATAACCTAGACTGAAGATACCACTGAGGCTGAACTTGCCAGGCAAGAGATTATTTCCATGCTCTCTCTAGCAATTCAAAAAACCACTAACAATGTTATTTTCTATTTCCCAAAGGGGCCTCAGCCTGCAACAGGACAATAACTGGCAAAGATGATGTCAGCTATTGTTTAGCATAAATTTTAAGACGGTCCAACAATGCACATTTTGCCTGCTGCGTAAGAGGCAGAATCCACAGTCTATAAATATCAAGCTTTGCGAAAAGCTGCTTTGTACAACTGAGGCTAAACATTATATAAACCCACCTAGCAGGCAGAAGCATGATAACCAAACATGAAAAAAACCATTAAAAGGGTGGGGGAGGAGGGAAAAAAGCACCATAACCTACCTTTAATCCTTGCCAAGGCAGACTGGTTCTGTTAAAGTACATCAATACATAGCCTAGAGACTCCATGTCATCCCGACGACTGCAGGAAGAAAAACACAAGGAATTACAAATTCTGGCATTCCTTACTTTATTCCATAGTGCAAGCATTCAAAAATTTAAATTAAAAAAATAATTAAGGAATAAACCCTAAAATAGGAAGAGGTCCTATTCATTTTTTAAGCAAATATACTCTGTAGGTATTGTGTGTTCTAAGTTTCCATCTGCAGTTTGATTTGGGAAACAAAACTTTGGAAAATGAAAAAAAAGAAAAAGAAACACAAAATGTCTTTTCTGCCTTCCTAAGTATCTTGTGTAGAAACTAAAGATTTTCCTGTAGGAACCATGGAATGCATTGTAAGAGAGAACGAGGTTAATGAGGTCAATAAGGCTGTTAACATCATGTAAGTAAAATTTTTCCCTGAACCTTGGCTCAGTCTGGGATCAATCCTGACCATCTGGCCCCTAAAGGCCATTGCTCCTTTCTTCCTTCCCCTTCTGGCAAAAACCCCTGAGCTGTCTCTGATTTTAAAAGACAGCAATATTTATAAAAGTGCATTCATCAGTCTGAGAGGTGCTGCTGCCTTCTTCCCACAAGTCTGTTCCAAGGCAGCTGGAGAACTCCAAAGTGATCCAGCCACGGACTTCACCAAGAACTTGCACAGAAACTCTCACGCAAAAGGCTTCAAATGTTTTCTGCCCTGCACATGTTCCACATCCCCACTCTGGCCACATGAACACCACTGTACTTTGCTCACAGCTTTCCTGAGTACCAAGATCAGCACAGTTCACTGCAGTGGGAAACACACTCCAGGATTTTTTTTCCTCTTGGCAAAGTTGCCTCTTCCCAGCTGTGGTAAAATCAGATTTTTTTCCTCTGACTGCCCCCGTGCAGCTGACATCTATTTAATACGAGGCAGAAAAAGAACTTATTTTTCTCCTCCCTGCTCCCTTATGGGGAAAACATGGTGGGTTTTGCTGCTGCTTTGCCACCCAGAAAAGGATTTAAAGGCTGGCAGGACAGAGTCTACACCTACTACCCCAACAAGGGATCAAAAGGCTGAAAGTGGTATTGCAAACAGGATCACACACAAAGGTGAGGGTAAAACAGCTCCCTAGAAGTGGGAACAGGCTGTAACCTGATCTATCTGCAGATCTTGGTACAAGAAGAAAGAAGTTGGTGATTTTTGTGCTATAGCCAAGCCAACATAACCAGAACAGCCTGGCACCCCCTCAGCTCAGGGGCCAGCTCTTTTTTTGTTTCCCTTTGGGGAACAAACAAAAAGCTGTCCCAGGAGAAAATCAGCTTGGCTCCCTAAAGCTTTTAGCACAAGGCCAGAAAAGCACTGCCGTGCCCAGGGAAGAGAGGATTGGCTCCCTCCCTCCCCTCAGCAGCACTACCTCTGAGATCATCTCAGCTGCAACACGAAACCACAGACAAAGGGATGAAAAATGATACTGAGCTCACAAATTCCAGCCTGCAAAACTTGCTAATTCTATTAGAACGGCAGATTTTAATCACCAACGGCATTCAGTGAACCTGTATAGGGCCATGACATAAAATTATGTTTTCTGAGAAGACAATGATAAATTCAGAAGCAATAAAGGGATTAAGAGTTTGCATCCCCCATCCAGCTCATTGTTTTAATGTTTAATGTCCTAATCTTGTAGTAGGAAACATTTAGTTCTGTAAATCTGTAACAGGTACATTACGTTTGAGAATATGTTGATAAAAGTAGTTTTCAGGATTTGGAAAACAGGACTCTCCATTATTAAAATAAATAACATTGCAAACAGCTCCTTGAGCACGGCTGTCATTACCTACAGGAAAACATGCTCTGTAACAGTTAACAGGACTAGATAGAGGTTGAAATATTCTGCCATAAGCTCCAGAACTGGTTTCTCTTGGTTACAGGAGTGCATTACTTCTTTGCCTCACTGCTGGCCTGACCTAGACAGTTTAGCAGCTCTTAGCAAGCACCAACCTACATTTCTAATTATATCAGAATTCCCATTACCAGCAGATATGGCATAAAATCCAACTAAATTCAATTTATGCTGTCCACCTAAATTCAAAAGCAACATCCTTTGCAGATCCCTCCTTCACTCTCAGGTGCAAGTACAGATATTCCCTAACCAGAACTGCTTGGAATCTATGAAATGCATTTATTTCAGAAGTGACACCTATCATTTACCTCCCTGAGCCACGTGCCAAGCTGACTTAAATAACGACTCTGACAGGCAATAAAATACCCTTAAAGAACCTTAAGGAAATTAAAGTAAAAAAGGCAACATGGAGCATTTTAAAGCACCATTTGGGGGTTACATGTTCTGTTGAAGCTGACCACTAGAAATTCTGTCATTCTCATCTTGATTCAAAGGTCAGAGCCACAGACATTCCTGGAAGCTTTAACTATCCAAGAGAGGTGAAGCCACACTCTTGCAGTTATCCATTACAATATTTAGGCACAGGTGTAAGGAAGAGAAGAGAGGCATTCCTTGATATCCCAAGAGTACCTAACACTTCCAAACAACCTCAAGTGCTCTCTCCACTGGACCAATGCTAGGATTCTGTAGGAACAAAATGCCTTTGATCCAGATGATAAAAATGTGTTTGTTGATTAAGCAAAGCTCAAATGTATACATATATCCACACATGTGTACATACCTACAGACATGACTACACCAGAAACTAAAATACAGTGTGAGTGATGATACTTTAAGTCTTGCTTGCAGGCAAAAGGAGAAATAATAGTTTACTAACTTGAAGAGAGTGAGAAAACAGGACAGACACCAGCTTTAGAACTGCTTACAGAAAGGCCTCTCAAGCCAGTCAGCAGTGATGCCAACAGGTACCAACACATCAGCAAAGTGCACCATTTTATGTGTGAAGGGCCTCTGACAGACCCACATCAAAGTATGGCTTAGCCTTTAAAAAGCCAAAATAATATGCAGAACATCCACCTGATGTCTGCAAGATACACAGTCTCTTCGAGAAGCAAATTAGGTGCTTGGATTTTTCCCCCTATCCTTGCACAGGCAGCCCAAAGGAAGAATACTTGCAAAGAGATGGATACACTTTTCATGTAAAATGAGTTCAGACTCTTCAGAAGTTTACAAAGATCACGCTGCACCTTCCAGAATGTTGCACTCACCTCTGCTCAATGCCAAGATGTGCATTGATGCTGGCATACCGAGCTGTGCCAGTGAGATTTTTGTCTTCTCTGTATGGTATGTGTTGCCTTGTCCTGTTGTCCCGGTACTTTTTGGCCAAACCAAAGTCAATAAGGAATAACTTCAAGAAAAATGAAAATAGGTTAGATTCCTATACAATTCCCAAAATTCCCAACTTCTTTCACTAGGCATTAGCTATGTTTTAAGACACCCAGACAATGTAACAGCCTACAGTTAAAAGAAGCAAAGTAACAGTGCGGAGGCGCAACCAGCTTTAACTAGTCAGTTAAAAACTTAATGGTGAATTAGTTCAAGCCTTTCCTCAATCCCCTGGAATAAGATTAGATGGTGCTACTCAGCATCTGTAGCTTAGTTCTATGCTATTTTCTATCACTATTGTAGACTGATGACTGCAGTGCACAGCTGAGGGAGGAAGATGTGCGAAAGTACATCCCAAACCCCACTGGCACCGGAGCAGGTCACACACACGGAGTTAATGGCAGCTTAATACACACGAGGCACATCCTGCAACCTCCTGTCTCAAAGAACAGTGGCCATTCTGCAGAGCACAAGGCCAAAACCTTCCCCAGTAAACAAGACAGCTTGCTCCTGGCTCATTTTAAGGCTCCCAGAACACTGTCACAGCAGCAGGACAAACTCGCTGGTTTTAACACAGCCAGGAAGCTGAAGCCAAGGAACAGGATCCAATTTGGGTTTCTAATAACCAAGCTTGCCCAATGATTTGGTATTTAGCAACCTGAGTGTGTGGTAATTAGTGTGTGGTAATCACTGTGCTGCCAGCCAGCCCACCTACAAAGGGTAATCCAGGCTGTACCTTCTTGGACAAGATTTCAGGACTAGGCAAAAAAAGCTGAGGCAGAAAGAAGTACATAAGGAACCTTTCAAATTCTAGCATTCAGACTTCAAGCTACAAATCCTGATTCCAACACTGGATTAATGCTACAGGATCAAGGACTGCAATCTCTACAGACTGATCAGTGCTGCAAAAGTAACTTGGGTGGGGGAAGAACGTGATGGAAAGAAGATATTGAAAGTTTGATCAAGGCTCACTAAAAACCAACTTAGTATCACCTTAAAGCTGATTGCAGAACTGAAGATACATCTTTAAAAGCAAACTGGAGACTGAAATGCATCCAAGGCTGAAAGGAGGGGTCACTGGCACACTGAAAGTGCTGTGAATGAGGAAGTTCAACTCAACGTGAAGTATCCAAGATACTGAAAGTTTCTGAAGCGCACAGTAGCTATGGTTTAGAGTTCTGGTGCAAGAAGATTTATCAACTACAGTAGCCTAGACAGGAAAAAGCAAAGCTAGAAACCTCTTGATGTCAGAGCAGAAAACGTGGGGTTGAAGTCTTGCCATGATTTATATGCAAACACAAGGCACTGCAGTTCCACATTTGTTGTTCCAGTGAAAGTCACCCTGAAAGCCCAGAATGCTTGGAGCAAGGGGACATAAATCCAACTACAGTGCTCAGACAGCTCAGCAAGGTGTGGGTCTGGGCTCTGCTGCACCCACTACAGGCAGCCACTCAGGGAGCATTGCTATGTTCCCTGGCTACCAGGAAATCATCTGGTATGCCGGAAATATTTGATATTGAACCCCAAAGCAGACAGTAGAAAGTTTTACACAATTCCTATGCTGCAACTTTCCTAGAAGCAAAGCATGAGCTCAAATGCAATCCCTCATTTTCTGCTTTGGTCCACAACACAGACCTGTAACTGGATATTATTTTCCAGCACCAGCTTCCCTGGGGAAGTTTACTCTGTTCCCTAGCTTAGGATCAGTCTGTATTTCCCTGTGGATGGGTGGAAGGCAAAGGAGTGAGTCCCTCCTGGAAAGAATTAAGCTGGGAGACACAGCCCAACTTGGATGAGCACAGAACGTCCCAATGCCAGCCCTCAGGAACACATTCCCAGATAACCTCACACCACCTTCATTCTGTTTGTTGCACTATCAGCAGGAAACTGGAGAAATAGGGCACGATTTTTGCCAAGAGCAACTAGAGAAGTAGATCAAAGTCTGTGCCTTTGATAAGAAAGTTTCAGAAGCAGACAACAGAAGCCTGTCAGCTTGTGTACAGCAGGAATCCGCCTGGGATTTAATCCATGGAGACTACTGTGGAAAGCTGTGGACCAATGGCCAAGCTCCTGAGCAGTGATTCATATTCAGCAATTTCCAGCTGTCCTGCTACCAACTGGCAACTGTCTTCCTCTCTCTGCAATTCATCTTCTCTTCAAGAGTCAGAAATACATTATACACTACAAGATAAGCTCCTGCTTCTCCAAGACACAGCTTGTTGGAGTAATTTCAGTTTTTAAGCACAATGGATGAAAATATTAAGTCTTCATTACACATTTGGGGTGATTTTGAACAAAAACTGCACAGGGAGGAGTCTGGCTGAAGTGATAACAGAACTTCTCCACATGCATCCATAGAAACTGCAGGAACCCTTCAGGAAGGCAAGCAGGAGCCCTGCTATTTCATGTCTATCCTTCACCACATCTTTAGGAGATTGCCTTTTGAGTTGAACGACTGAAAATAAAGCCTGCACCTGAAATCAAGCACGTACATTTAGCCCTATCAAAGTTTAGAAATAATTCCACAATTTAAACAAGCGCCACAGGGAAACATCTTAGTAATGTTACATGTTTGCCAAGTATGTCTGAATAATGCCAACATAAGAGGTGCTTTTGCAAGGTCTACATTCTCCAGAAAAACGAAATAAAAAACAAAAAATAAACCAAACCAAACCAAAAAAAAAAAAAAAAAGAAAACCAAAACAAAAATAAAGCACATGAATTTGGGGTTGAGGTTGGAATAGGAGACAGTTCAGACCTGGTTTAATCCTGAGAAAGATGGGTCCTGAGAAGTACTAACAGTCATGCTTCTTTTCCTCTTCCCCACTGGAGATTCTAAACACTGAACAAACAATAGAGGGTGGCAGTGCATCAAACAGTCTTGCTTACATTGCAACATTGGCCGGCGCAGACAGGCAACACCGAGGCGTTCGAGAAAGAACAGGGTAGCCAAATGCCATCCTTCTTCCACCAAGCACTGTACTTTTCAAAAAAACTGTATGTTTCCATCTTTTTGGAGTATTATTTTTATTATTTATAGTAGTATATCTTTTTTTTTTTTTTTTTTCCAAGGAGAAAATTTGATAGATGGGACAAGGTAAATTTCAACTGTGAGCCGCTCCAAAATGGCACTGCCTTAACCAGGGATAGCAATGGTGACATTTGGCTCTATTAAAAAAGGACATTCAAGTTTTTTGCTTACAAAAGCAGCCTTTGGTTCCACAAACTGCCCTTCCCCCAAAAGACATTTAGAAAAAGTAAATCTTCAGTAAGGAAGAGGTAGAAGGCATTTAGTCACCTTAAAGTTTACTTTCATAAGCATGCAGGGCTTATTTCTAGCACAGCTGGAAATTCATCTTTTAAGGTGGGAGCAAAATTTCTCCCAATCACCAAATTAAAATTTGGAAAAAAAATAAATTTAATTTTATTTTGTTTTAAATATAACTGACAGGAAGCTACTGGAACAAGATTACCATGCTGTTCTAGTCTTTGTGGCTGATTTTCTTTGAACTGTGTAGAGTCATCTCTAAAAACCTCAAAACTACACTTGGTTACAAAAAGAAACGTTAAATACTGTATGGTGGCAAGTGTTTCCTAGACAAAGCACTTGATTCCAAACTAAAGGAACCCGTTCCACATTTTGCTCATGTAGAACTATGAATTTGCACTTGGGTCAGGAACTACTTCCCTAATTTCTAACCCCCTGAAACATAAGTGAAGCCCATGCCCACAGACAGTGTTTTACCACCACATCATTGCATGGCTCCCTAACCAATAGGGAAAAAATCTAATGGTTTGTAGGCAATTTTGTCTTTCATTTCAGCTGATGCAAATCTAATGTGTTCCTCCTCTAAAGTAAGCACAGCAGCAATTTCTAGGCCATTAATCCACACCAAGATGAACTGGAGTGCAGCAATGCCAACCTAGCATGACTGTGCAAAAGTATAGAAAAATGGCCCAAAAAGAACAATTGGAAATCAGAAACTAAAACTAGGAAAAAACCAAAATAAAAGTTTTTCAAGTTCTACTTTGAGTCATGCCAGAAAATTAAGGAGCCTAAAACTGCTCAACACAGCAGAGAAAAATAGAGCTGTACAGAGTGAAAGTATGAAACTTGGGAACAAACAAAGTTTAACAGCAACAGGATTACATAAAGATTGTCTTTCAGCTGGAATTACAAGCTTTTCCAACAATGGTTGTCTCTAAACACTCAGTGCATTGCACCTCTTCAGACAAGAGCTGTTATCTCACATTATCCAAGCTTTCCCCTTCTAACGCTCATGGCCCTGAAGTTGGCATTCATACAGGCAAACAAAGGTAAACATTTTGATTACTGGTAGTGCCTAACCAGATGAGACATCCTGGGATGGCATATAGAGAAGATAAGTGGGAATCTTGCTTCCAATAAACAGCTTGATCACGTACATTTGTCCTGAAGTTAATTTCTAATCAGTAGCATGCTTAATGCATTGCCAATGCTGCCTGTCTGCCCGAGCTCGACATACAAATTGCAGGATTAAGCATATTTCACTCAAGAAAACTAAAAATAAAATGAAAAAGTTGCCTTCTAGGCAGGAAACATGCACTTCTGACTATGTTTACCCATCCCAAAAGGTGTAACAACCTCAGCCCACCCCCCGCCCACCCCCAGCTTTCCCCCCCCCCAAAGTAAACTGAGACAAAATTTTTGTTGTACAACAGGTATTCTACAGCTTAACAGTTTTCCATCAACATCATTGCACCATTTCTTTTATTTATAAAGGCATCTGCATGTTGGCTCTTGGGCTTATCCACAATTCTGATGGTTGAAGAGACTTTACCAGTCTGTCACTGCAACATTTAATGCCCTGCTGACTGGTAGGTCAGGAGCTCCCACGCTGGCACAAATTGTTTTCATCCTAGGAAGTCAGCCCCAAAGCCAAAGATAAGATTTGACTTTAACATAGAAGAAAAAAAATGCTATGACAACAAACATCTTGAGAGAAGCAGTCAAGTACTCTCTAGGGTTAGTTTATAACCTTGTTGCAAGTCTAGAAATCATCTTGCAATCAAGTGCATCTCCCAGGGTGGGTCAGAGACCCACAGCATTTACAAGTGGACACCAAGAAAACCAAGTTCTCACACCCAAGAACAGTGGTTTAGCATCCAAAATAGCAGTTTTAGCAATGCATTTTACAGAAGTTGTGCAGCTGGAATCAAATCACACAGGCATTCCCTCTGGAGCTTGGAAACAAAGAGCTTTGGACTAACCTTATTACAGTGACGCCCAATACCCATTAGGAAGTTATCTGGTTTAATGTCTCTGTGTATAAAATTCTTTGTGTGCACATATTCAATTCTACTGATCATCTGTAAAAAAAACCAGCAACATGTAAGATTTCAAAGAGAGCAAGACATTTCATTAAACCTTCAATGAAAGCATGGATTTTTAGTTACCTTCCTCTGCAGCTTCAGTTTATGTATTTGCTTAATGAAAACCAATTTTTGTAAAGGCTGTCTGAATTAGTTTTCTTGCATGTTAAAATTCCATCATCTTGGTCAGAATCTGGCAGATTAAATACCTGAATATTTCCCAGATATTGAAGTTCGTGCTTCTAACTACAGCATCCTATTAAAAAGTAATTTCTTTTCATTACTTCAAAGGTTTTATAGCTACCACAAGTCAATTTTAAAGCTCACTCCCTCCCCCCTGTCCCCGTTACTCATTCATCTGGTTACTCATTCATCAAACATCACTTTTGCAGGTAACAGTTTTCATGGAGCAAGTCACAACTTGATGGTGGCCCATCCTGTCATACCTAGGCTACCCTGATCCCAGAATATGTGCAGACATGGAGAAACTCTGGCACATCTGTATCATCATATAGGGCCAACCCATTTCCTGTGGGTGAGATCACAGCCCATGGTTACGTGGCACAGCTCTGCAGCTCCTCAAACACTCACTCCTCTTGCAGGCCCGAGTTGAGTTGTTACATCACAGCCCTGCCAGCTGTTTGCTGGACTGTGCCCTAAAAGCCACTTCTGAGCACTGATATCCCCCATTTCTGCCTCTTTCCCAGCTGACAACTAATTAGTGTTTATCATCCAAAGGAATACTGCACAAACCCCTCATGGATTCCCTGGAGATGCTGTCACACCCAGACTCTGGCTAAGTGAGCAGGCAAATGGCTCTCTAAAGCAAGCACATCACCCTCTTAGGGCAGCTGAGAGCAGGGACAGCTGACCTTGTCTCCAGACAAATGCCTTGAGCTTCCTTGGCCAAGAGCCTGGGATTCTACAAGCATCTGGCTAAGTGACAACTTGGTACTGACATCAATTACGTAATATTAGATGAAATTTCAACTACCATTGAAAAATCCAACTTGAAAATCCCTCACTGCTTTTCAAGGAGCTGAAGGCAGCACAATCAAGCTATTTATTAAGCAGCAAGAAATAAATATGGCTGCTTGTTTCAGATGCTGTATTCTCATGACCAAGTTGGAAAAATATCAACTGCTATAAAAAAAGAGTTAAGAGAGTTTTAGAGGCCTTAATTATGTTGGAGGTAGAGTGGCATCTCCACTAACAGCTTTAAGAACTGTCTGTGAGGACCAAACAAGCAAGACAGTTATTTATTATTAGCTCACTGTCTGGTCCTAGAGGCTACAGGAGGGTGTGAGAGCACAGGGACAGGCAGTAAGAACAGGGACAGACTTGCACATTGTAACCACAGGTCCTATTGAATCAGATCACCCACAGGTGCAGACTTTCAGCCCCCCTACCACAACCCCCATGGTGATAGTGGCAGTGAATCCACCCACAACAGTCTTAATATTTGAATGAAGTTGGCCTTAAAGCAGCAACACGAAGAAGCTGCAGCTGCAGTGCCCTCCCACTCCGTGCATTTTGTAGGGCAGAGCACACAGAAACCACCATTACTTTGTCCTTATTTAGGTCAAGTGTTCACTTAGATGTATAAAACACTGCATCAATAATTTAACCCGCTCTGCAGAGAATCCCTCAGGGCTCTGAAGCTGCTCCCACCAAGGTGTGCACATACCTGGTCTGCTAGCATAAGTACTGTTTTCATCGTAAACCTGCGAGAACAGAAGTTGAAGAGGTCTTCCAGGCTGGGCCCAAGAAGATCCATGACTAGAACATTGTAGTCCTTTTCTTGACCATACCACCTGCAACAAAGGAAATGATCCAGCATTAGCAGGAATCCTAATGCAGCCCAGGATACCACCAGCACTCTCAGCTCCAAGGGCTCGTTGCTGACTAATGTTCCATCTCGAAAGCTAACGAGAAATTAATGCTGGTAGTGTCTTATTTTTCCTGGGAACAAAAGTCTGAGCACAAACCAGAACACACAAGTTGGCAATTTTCCCTGAAGAGAAAACACTACTACACTTCAACGACCGAAATACCAAACACCAGAATGAAAATGCAACCAAAGCAGCAGTGTCCTTATACTGAGGGGTGTGTACAACACCTGGACTGAAATTCATCTGTGGGACACCTTACACTCGCTGGTCCTGCATCATTTCCCTTCACAAAGCCATCCTGACGTGCTTTAGGCTTTGTTCTCGGGTTTGACTCCTCTGCACCAGACCAAAGCATCTCCCTCATAGACTTCTTAATTTATTTCCCAATTTAAAAATGCCAATCAAGTTCTATTGTCCCATTAAGTCGAATATAAAGACTTTTTATCAGGTTTTCAACATCACAGAGAGCACTCAAGTGTCAGAAGAGCAAAAGTAGAAATAGAACAAAATAATAATTGCAGCTATACTGTGACAGTCACCCTTAAGTGCTTAGTACATAAATTTTGGGCAAAAATAAAGGCAACCAATGCTGTGAGAACAAGCAAAATTCCTTCCATGGATATTTTCCTTTCCAATCCATGTTTAACATTTTCATCATAGCTCTGCTCTATTGTATCTGTAACTGGGGGTGGTCTCTCCCCATCTACGCTGCCTGAGCAGACCTGGAGCCACACCCTGGACTCCTGCACATCTCAGCTGTGAATCTCCACAGCTGAAAGACAGGGCTGGAATATTCTCCTCTCCAGTCCTTCTGCACATCCCAGATAACTATGGTTAAGTGTCAGCTGTGTGTGAAAAACTGCATTTGAAGCTGACATGACACCTGGTTGATCAGAAAGCTGCAATTTTCCCTTTTCTGAGCTCCTGATCCTTATGTCAAGGACCTACTGCCAGTAGTCCCTGGAGAATTGCCCTCAATTTCCCAACAACAGTGGCACAGACAAGATACCCCAAGGATGTATCTCATAATAAGAGCATGCAGATAAAAGAATAACTCAAGATTCAGCTAAAGTAGCAGCTGGGGCTTAAATATCTGTACAGACACTGTATTTCCACTTTAGGCAATGACTCCAGTATACCAATGCATGGTTGTCTGGAAAATAGTTACCACTGATAAAGTCAACAAATTCCTTGGTACTCGCAGGATTCCAAGCTTAGCTGGGGTAGTAAAATGAAATGTTTACAAAGGCAGGGAGAAAAGATTCTATATTTGGATTTGTTTCAGGAACTACTGGCCTGCACCTTTCCACTGTCTGGATTCTAGTAGATACCATGCCCTTCATCCTGCATTGTTATAAATCTGATAAAAGTTATATACGAGCTGTGGCTCACACTCCTTGTTTTACAGATCAGTCTAGGACCTTTTTTCATTCCCTGCATCAAAATGGGATGCAGAAAATATGTATTTTGAAAGCAGTCGTTCAAAAGAAATGTTAACAGAACAGCTCTATAAACAACTCCAGAAGTCACAGGTGAAAATGGAACATTACTGTCATCTAAAGTAATGAAAATTGGAGCAAATGACCTGCCTAGGCATTCTGTCCTATGAAACTTAGGTTTCTTGGGGAAAAAAAAACTAGAGAGTAATGGGCTGCAATGAAGAATCCTAAGGAGCAAATGATGATCTAGATAAAGTAGTATTTTCTTCAAGGGATGCAATTCTAATTGAGGTGCTGAGCGTAATTGTTCAGCACAGCAATGGGTCAGTGCCCAAGAGATGCAGTGTAGGGGAAAAGGATCAAAGATCAGCCTTCACTGGAGCTAAGAAAATTTAGTCACAGCCTCACAGACAAGGTGAAGCTGATGCAAAGGAAGGCCACCCTGAAAGGTACATTTTAAAAACCTTTTTGTTCCTCCACAGGGATCTGTCTGCTGAGTAAGTGCAGTAATTCAAGATGATTGCACAACCTCTGTTTGGCCTATTTCTGTGTATGAACAAGAAAATTCTCATCCTCCTGACCATTCTGCGCTGGTGAAAAGCACATCCAATTCTCCAAGACAAAGAAAAAAGGCAGAACCTCTTAATATTTCATTTTCATGTTTACCTGCCTATAATTCCTCACTGAAGACTGTGACACCTATTCATTTCACTACTGGCAACTGGAATTTCTTCCAAGGTATCAGAGTAACTTGTGTTTTATTTACTTTGCTAACACTCCAAGTAAGTTTTCATTTCCCTTGGAACATTTCCAGGGAACATGGGATTAAGAAGTAAAGCTACATCATGTCCATTCAAGGTGTAGGAGCTGCTACTACTGGCAGCTCTGAATTAAAGAACTAATTAGAAGTCTTGTCTTTTCCTAAGAAAACTTGGATATTAGGATATATGAAAGCTGGTGTCCCAAAAAGAGATCTTCATGAATTTTAATACTTCATCTACAGGGAAACTTGGTATTATCTACTAATATGAGGAAATGATCCATACAAAGCCCTGGGCAACTATTAGGAGGCACTGGCATCTCAGAATACAAGTGTGCCCACGTGTCTGATAGAGATCCATGGACCCTTGTCAGCACACTTGGAACTTCTTTCCCTCATAGTAAAGTTGAGGAAGCAACACATTTTAAGTAGGGAGAGTTTTGGAGGGGAGTGAAAAGTGGGAGCAAGAGCTTAACTACTTGAGAGCTCACTTTGGGTGGGTAATTACTCTGATTCAGTTATATACAATGTATTATCTCAAGAAGATAAGCTAATTTACTAGAAAAAGTTCTCCTAGTCTTTTTCTAATTGATTCCTACTGTGCTTTACATCCTTAGACAAAACATTAACAGGACACAGTCATGAGGAATAAATAGTTCCGTTTACCCTTGAACAGGCAGCGTCACACAAACATCTGATACAGATGTCACAAACCTACTTGAGCTTCAAGGTGTGCCCAAGCTCCCAGCAGGAAAAGCATTCTCCCTTCCCTCATCTGTTTAAAGCTACATATCAAACTATTCCAGTTAGTCAGAATACAGTAAATCTCTTTTATGAAGCTTTCTATCAGAGCATGGTTAAAGGCTGAGCACAGTGACCCTAATTTGACTTGAGTGACTTGTCTATGTGACAGACCAAGACTGGCCACGTCACCAAGTTTCCAAATCATGTGGTTTGAGAGCCTCATCTATTACCCCAGCAAAAACACAGAGCTGACATTTTCTAACATCTTGGATTTCAGTATCTGAGCTCTGTGGGAACATCTAAGTCACACCACACAGCGGTTTGAAAGTGTTTAGTTTCCAAATAATACACAATAAAGCAGGTATGATGTCAGGTCACATAACAAGTGGATGTTTACTTCAACTGCCATGGGGTGGTTTTTTAAAGTCTCTTGACTGCCTTGAGACAAGGAAGTGAAGTGTCGATGTATATCTAGGACTTGGTGGCAAATATTGTAGTCAGCTCTACCCAAACTTAAAATCCTTTTGCCTTTTCAGAGCTGCATCTTTCAAAAAAACAATAATGTCTATTTCAGCAACTGTATATTTTGTAAAGAATGTCAAGAACAAAAGAAACGTTTGAGGAAGTGTTTGTTTATTGCTTGGTTCGTTGTGTTCGGATTTTTTATTTGCTTTACCTAAGAAAACATTTCATTTGGTTATTATAGCATTTTTTTCACATCTTCCTTTGAAAGAGTCAAACAGAACTAGGCCAACTAGCAGAGAAAGGGGGATGAAGGGCTAACAGAATGCATACACTGGCCATGAAATTCCAGCCCAGTTTCACACTCGTGTGCCACTCGCACAATTCCAGTCAATAACCACCTGTTTCATTCACTACACTGGCAATGATAATAATTACAAGGTAACAAACTCAGCACAAGTACCAAAAATGGGTGAGAAATCAATAAAAGGATTCAGAAGATTCACATAAAAAACCCCAACCATATTTAGATCAAAATTAAGGAAATGACTGAATTAGTAAATGATGGCTGTTACTCAATGGTGAAGGAACCCCAAATCCCAAAATTCTGAAGCCATGGAGGCAATAAGGGTACCTCACTTTGCTCACAGCTTATATAAAAAACCAGAACATGAGCTCAGTGCCACAAAAAACTCTTCTCGCCATCAGACAAACCATGCCAAGACCATTTTGTTCCCACTTAATAAAAGCTCTCCTCAATCAACACCTGTTTTGCCAGGTAACCCATCCTCCACTAAAGGCTTCTGTCAGCTCCATCACTGACTGTTCCCACAGGGGCTCTGGCAACCTGGAATTACAAACACAACTACAGGAGGCTGTGCTTTTGTGAGACAAAAAATATCTCCTGGTGCCTCACTGCAGGGAAGGACAATGCTTCCAACACTGGAGTATTTAAACTCAAATCTTTACACTTCCAGAAATGTTTATACTCCCATTACAAAAAAGGAGATTTTGACTTCTTTGCCATTACATAAACTTCTGCCATTTCCATAAATTATGGTGTGTGACCCTATGATTACTCCATGTAATCCTATGTAATTAAGTTTCCCAGCACTTGGGTTTTCAAGCAACAAGTGAAAGAGTTCCCGTGACAGAAATGGAGATTGTCAAAACAACTAAGGTGGATAAAAAACCTGTTAGAGCAAAAATGTAAGGTGAAAAAGCAAGCTGGAAAGAACTTGCTAATAGAATTACCTGAGATCACCTAATTAGTAAGTTTGACAAGTCAGCAGGCACATGAGGGTGAATATGTGAGTCTGGAAGGCCTCGTGGACACAAAGGACTCAGACATCCTACAGAAATCCACATGGCACTGATCTGGTGAACACTCTGGAACTGTAATCCACTCCTGCCAGCCCTAAGCCATTTACACAAAACTCTCTGAACTGGGCATTAGTCAGATAACGTGACTAAAGAGAAAACACTGACCTCCCTGTAATTACACAGCTCTGATATCCCTGAAAAATACCAAGGAATCCTACCCAGGAAAAGCGCAGTACAGGAACTGTGAAATAACTGGCATCACTGCTGCCAACCCTGTCACCAACTCAGGAAAGGAAATCCAAATCCCAACAAGGGCAGAAAAGAGACTTCAAGGAAGGTGGGAAGATTGTAACCTCTGCAATCATGCATCCGAACAGCTCAGCAAGGCAGTTATGGAGTTATGCAATTATTCTTTATAGATAGAGGAGGATGGGAAGAGGGAAAAGGTTATTAACAGAAATCAGGGGAAAAATACCTGGTAGTTGACTGCCTGTGGGTACAAGCATTATCTTTAGGCACAGAGGCTCTCTCTGTCCAACAACACAATCATGAGCACTGCTCGGCTGGCCTAGAAAGTTGTGATGTTGCACCTGACTGATTCAGCCCCTTCTGCTCCCATGTTCTCCCATGTTCTCAGCACAGACATCTCTTGACAAATAATGACAGTGCAGACAAATTGGAAAGTGAATTATGCCTGTAAAAATACACCGAGTCTTACAGACACTGAAGCAACACATAAAAGAAAGATAATCCATCAAAGCTTCATTTCTAAATTGACACATATTTTGTATTTCTGCTTTATCTCCCCTGAAACTGGAAAAAGCACTTAACTGTTAGCCAGGCAGGAGTAATATAAATGAACTTCACATAATATGGCATGACTGAAATCCTGAAGTGGAATATTTAGCAGATGTCACCTAACGTTAGTTGCCATGGAGAGCATGAATTAGGCCACCCAAGTACTAAATAAAGAAACAGCCATGAACACCCTACGCTATGGAGTTGGCTCCACTCTATAAATAAAATTCTGTATCACTTTTTGTACAGTTCTGAGAGCAATACACGAACTATGCCAGCACAACTCATCCCCTCAGCAAGGAGGTGGTTTCATCTGCCCAGTGTTATGTTGCAAACGTGCAGCTGACTCCCTGTTTTGCTGAGCTGTTTAATAAACTGCATTAACACCTGGGAGGAAGTCAGGAGTTGAGTTTCCCCTGTAAAAGGCAGGAGTTGCAGTTCAGTGAGAAGGTGAACCATTAATCCGCAGTGGGGACAGCAAACAGCACCAAAGAAAAGGATATTTTAACGGGGTTTTTTTGTTCATTTTAATATCTCTGCTGATCATTTGCTTCAAACAGGAATAACACTGACCTCAAGCTCCAAAAACTGAGTTAAGGCAGGGAGAAAAAAATTCAGACTGTGGTCTCTTCTTGGATGCTTTGACAGAGTCCACAAAGACCAATTAAGACAAGAGTTTAGACTGGTGGAAAACAGGAAATAAATTTCATTTAAGTATATTTATTTTCTTAATGGAGGAACCGTAGGTATTCATTTAAAAGGTTGCCTTCCATTTTATTTAGAGCCACGAGAAGAGGCTTCTGGTTACCTGTCAGATGGTTGAACCCTTCAATATGCAGCATTAAGTAATAACACAAAGTTAATTAATAGTAGGCTTTATTGATAGAACCTCTTTTTTTTTTTTGGAGGGGGGAGTGGGGTTTCTTGTGGGTTTAGTGGGTATTTTTCTGTTTTTCTCATGGTGGTTTGGGTTTTTCTGGTGGTTGGTTGGGGGGTTTTATGCTGCAGGAAGTTACTGAGAAAACAGTTTAAAATGAAAGTGTTTGAGAGGTGTGTTTACAGATTTTTAAGAACTGCTAAAAAAAAAAATCAACGTTTCAAGTGTTTAAGGCAAATTTGGTTGTGGTAACTCTTAGATTACCAACCTTGCCCATGTATTTCCATTACAGGTAGTATTTAATGAAGATGCATAAGGGCAGATTCTGCTGTTTGTAATTATTCAGCAACATGGCAGTAATCAACCAGAAGCACAAATATTGTAGATAATTTTTTTTCCAGAAAACTCAACTCAGTGAGAATTTCTCTCTGAATTTCTCAACATCAAACTATTTGCAAGTACTGCATTGGAAAATTCAGAAATGTAGAGATTAACTTACTCAGTTTGCAAGAGAACTTTAAAAAAACAAAACAAAAACACAAAAAAACCCCACTAAGTCAATAACTTTTTGCTTTTAAACTTACAAACAGCTGATCTTCATCAAGGATACATCCAATAGTTGATGAACACCATAAATGGCAAAAGAAATCAACAGAGGCTGTCCCAGGTAATTTGAATAATTGCTTTTGTGAATAAAGCTTTAACAGAGTTACACTGTGGACAAACACACAAAAAAAAATCAAACACGCTCTGCTGCATTCCTCCAAGGCAGAAGCAGGAATTGGGGAATAGAGGTGGATAGTCCCAACTAATAGGATCAGTGCCCAGTTAACAAGATTACAGCTCAAATTGCTTTGTCACTGAAAAAGAGAGGAAAAAAAGCAAAGGGCAGCTGATGAGTGAGAACAATGAGAATAAGCCCAGCAGAATGCTGGGGCCTGGCCATTGTGTCCTAAAGGCACAGCAGACTGTCACAATGTTAAGCTTGGTTCAAGAGCCTTTTGGGGAAAATTAAGGTAATAATTAAGCAAAATTTGGACATCGAGAACAAAACACAGCTTAAAAAAAAATTCTGGAGTATTCATGAAAGTTTTGTGAAAGTTTAAGGTTAAGTTCAGAAACTTTGCTGTTCTTCCAGGAAACAGTAAATAGCAAACTTAAAGATATAAAAGGGTATTGAACATGCAGAGAATAAAATTTCCCATTCATTCATTCCAATCTCATTTTTTTGCTATTTTCTGTGCAAATAACATGTTCTATTACAGTGGAATTAAGCACCAAAGCCCCTTGTTCACCCTCCATGACAGGTGAAGGCTCACTGTTGACCCCACAGAAACATTAAACTTTTAACTTAAAAACTCAGATATTTGTTCATTAGTTTCTTGCAATGAGCCAGAAATTCCATCAAATCAACATTAAAGGCTGTAAAAAAAAGTGCGTGGTTCTAGATAACTTTAAGGACACTCTAAACATGTGTTCTTGTAATTCTAAGTTGGAAATCACATCTGGAGGGCAGAACTCAGCTTTAGGAACAGGAGCCCCAAATGAATGAGCAATCCCTACCTCATTTATTCTCTCAGCTCTGTGAGTCACAGAACCACAGCAGAGACCACTTGAGTGAGGCAAAGTCACATAATGCAACTTCCAGGAAGTTGATCTTGGCCACTGCACCACTTAAGGAGGTGAAAAATAGAGGAAAAGTCCCTCACTCTTAAATGAGAAACACAAATTTTCATGTTGATGTGTCCAGGATGTGCAGCACTGAGAGAAAAGAGCTGCTGAGTTCACTTCATAAAGCATGGCAATGGGGAAAGCTTGGCATGATTCCTTCATTTCCTATCAAATTCTTGTGCTGCTGTTGTTTAAAGGTGTCACATTACAGAAATTTTACCAAATATACCGACTTTCCTTCAGCTTGATTCATCCTTGTGAATACACTGAGCCAGGAACAGCTTATTCCAATGTGACAGCGTATTATTATGAAACAATGGTGGCACATGGATTATCAATGACACATGCAAAGTGACCTAAGTATTGACTTGGATTCAGAGCATCATGGATTCTACTTCTACTAAACACAGAACATTTTAATATTTGTCACAGGAACTGTGCTGGTTCCCTGCTCAGCTTCCTTTTAAAGAAGATAAACCTAAGAATGCCGGTTTAGATTTCCTCAAGCATCACCAGATCCACACAGAAAGTCAACAACCAATTCCAACAGCCCAGAGAAACCTCTCAAGCAGCATCTGGCATATAAAGACAGATTTACAACTAATGCTGCTTCTGAAAAGAGAAAGAATATTTCCAAAAAGACGCTTTTCTAGAAAAATACTAGAAAGATTAATTACCATTGTGAGAACCTGAAAGGACTGAGTGACATTATCCAATAATCACACACCTTCAGCACAATGAGTGAATCAATTTGCTGAGTGTTGCCTCATTGATCCACTCTCAATTTCTTTGTAACCTTGTATTATTTTTAGGGGGTACAAGAACATCAAATACAGAGGAAAGTTGTAGTTGAAGATAGAGCAAGTTTCTCAACATGCAAGATTATGATCAGTATTTCCCAGGGCATTTTAACCAAACACAAGAAATTCAGCCGAATCTCAGTGGAAAAGCCAAAAATTGGCAACTTGGGCATCATTATAGCACCACTCACTCATTAACTTGGCGAAAAAGTAGTTCAAGAATGCCTGCTTTTCCAGTTCTGTGATGAAACACCTGATATCTGCTTGCTCTGGCTGTTTTCCCAGTTATCCCTGTTTTAGCATGCAACCGTACCGTGAAAACTTTCCAAAATGCAATTCCTATTCTTTCAGTTGTGAAATAAAGGCGGCCACGTTTGAGAAAAGAAGGAAACTGTAGTCTCAAAGAAAGACTGCATCTGTTTTCACATCAGCAACTCTGCTGAAGCTGCAAGTATTTAATTCAGGTATGTTGATTGTATCCCTGCAAGAGGCTGGAGTGAATGAGGACAGATGGCCAGGACAACACTGTCTCCTCCAGCTCACATTCAGGATCAGAGCCAGTTGTGTTTGGGGGAAAGGAGGAGGGAGCTATTAACCTCAGAAATGCAGATTTGTACTAGGCTTTGTTCAAATTAATACAGGATCTTGGCTATGTCATCGTGAGAACATTCAAACACACCCTCAATGTCACTATTGATCCTGTACAAAGTCAGGAAGGGTTAAATTAAATGGAATCCACAGTTTGACACAGAACCTAAACTGAAATAGGTTGTGCAGCTCAAGGAACAAAAATCCTTTATGCCACTGTGCAAAGGGAAAAAAACACTAACTTTAAAAACAATTATTAACAAAGTTTCAAAAAAAGGAACAACTTATACAAAGTCTTGCTGGAGAAAACTGAAGTTTCGTGTAACTCTTTGATGCCCAGATTCAGGAGCTGGGCACTACCCCAGGGTAACATCTCCATAATCCCATGAGGAATAACCCCTCCAGGAGTCCTGCACCAGCGATTTTCTTCCAGATCAGGAAATTCTGAAACCCTGCCGAAAGTTTCAGCTGGAATCCGAAGCAAGGAGCTGCATAATGAGGAACTGGGAGGGATTAATCCCGTACTGGTGACGCATCTGTTGCGGGCAGCAGAAAGGAGCTGCTGCCATTTCATTCCTGCTCCAGGTTCTCCGCAGTCTCAAGGCTGGCGGCTCATAACTATGAAAGGAAAAAGGCACAAGCCCGAGCACGTCCCTTGTCCCACCAGGAGAAGGGGGAGGGTTAATCACGTCCAGCCGCCATTTTCTGAGCGGAGCAGGAAGACATGTTGGAACAAAAAAAAAAAAAAAAAAAAAAAAAAAAAAAAAAAGAGAGAGAGAGGCAACAAAAGAAAGCAGCCATTTCCAGGGCCGGCTCCCAACTCTCTGCCTCTCAGAGAAACAGCCTCCTCACACTTTGTTCTAATGGCCACAAGAATTTCTCACTGAGTGTCTCTCTCTCCATAAAGACAGCAGCCCTGCGGGAGGAATCCAGCGAGTTGGAGAGCTTGGAAAGGAGCATTTCCCCCCTTCATCAGCCCCAATCCCGCATGGATACATTTCTTTTCATGGTGGTGGCCTGCCTCACACTACAAAGTACACAACAACTGCCAATATATAGCAATAAGCATGACAAAAAAAGTCATACCAACAGTACAGAAACGCCACTGGCACACACGGCTGATTCCTACCGTATATGTGGGATGCCAACTCCTCCCTGCAGGATCTTGTACAGTTTGCTTTCATAGAGCAGCTGGGGGTGCCGAGCCTTCTGAGACTCCAACTTCACAGCAACTTCCTGCAGTGAGAGGGAACAAGGAGTCAGGGCAGAGCGTCCACCGAGCACTGAGGTTTAAGGGGCACAGCACTTCCACAACCCCCACACACCCCTGATGCAAACACTTTCAGGTATATATTTATTTATTTCTGAGCTCGACGTGCTGCATTTTGTGGCGTCTTCAAATAAAATCCACATCGCGGTGATTTGTACACAAATATCCATCCCGGGTCATGCATTTGAGCTAGAGATGTGGAGTCTTCAAAACCACTTAAGCGAGGAAGAACATACGTGGGTGTTTCTTCTTTACAGCTCAGAGCCGTGAGGGGGAGGAAGAAAAGAAAAAAAAAAAAAAAAAGCAAAGGAAAAGCTGGAAAAACAGGGGGATCTTCTTTGTTTCTATTAGTGTTGAAGAAACGAGATACAAAGTGTTCCCCAGCTGAGGCAGAGGAGGAGATGAATGGCGGGCGAGGGACGACGACTTTGGCCGCTCACAAAACACAAATATGTTTAAATATGTTTTCCCACAATGGTTTTCGCCTCTTTTCTCCTCTCCCGAGTGCTCGGTGGGGGAGCCCCACGACCGCAGGCCTCTGCTGTGGAAGGGGCAGCGAGGAAGAACCCTCGGTGGGGAGCGGGGGATGAAGACCCTCGGGGAAAAGGGGAGAGAACGAACCCCTCGGAGAGGGGAAAGAGGGGGGAAGGAAGACCCTCGGGGGGGGGAAGGAAGACTCCCACCCCGGGGACACAGAGGGCACAGCCGGCGGCAGGTGGGGCTCGGGGTGGCGATGGCTGGTGCCCGGCTCGCCCCGGGGAGCTGAGGGGGGAGTGCGAGCGGCCCTTACCTCCCCGTTGGTGATGTTGATCGCCAAATAGATGTCCCCGAAGGAGCCCGACCCGATCTTCCGCACCAGCTTGTATTTGCCTCCGACAATGAACTCGGCCTTGGAGCCGCTGCTGCTCGCCATGGCGAGGGGCGGCTCTCGGGCCCTCCCGGCCGGCTCGGCGGGACAACGAGGGCTCTACGGCCGCCCCCGAGGAGGGGAAAGGGGCTGGAGCGGGGAGAGCGGCGCAGCCAAGGACGGTCCCCGCGCTCAGCTCCAGCCGGGCCCCTCGGGCGGGCGCCCCCCCTGCGCGGCTCTGCGCCGCTCCGCGGCTCTCGGCGCGCTCCAGAAACAGGAGAAGCGGCCCCCGAGGTGCTTGTGAGAGCAGGGAGGGGAAAGGGGGGGGACTCGCGGGGTCGCGGCGGCCGCCGGCCGCTCACTCGGCCGCCGCCGCCATCTTGTGCCTGAGCCGCCGCCGCCGACACAAAATGCCCCCGGCGCGCGGCCGCCGCTTCTTCACCGCGCGGGGCACGCTGGGAGCGGGGCGGGGTGGTGCCGCGCAAACCACGCCCCCTCGCCGCGCTTCGCCAATCACCGCGCTCGCTCGGCGCCCCGCCCTCTAGGCTGGGGCGGTGATTGGGCGCTCGGCGGGACCGCGCACGCGTACGGAGCCGTTCCGCCAGTCCGGGCGGAAGAGGGCGGGGAAAGCGGACGTGCCCTCACTCGCTCTTAAAGGGGCAGGCGGCGGGAGCGGGCGGGGGTCGGGCGAGGGAGGGTTGTTTGCGGTGTCAACGCTGCCCACCCAGCCCTTGGTCCTGAGGCACTGGAGGATCCGCGAAAGAGACTGGGTCAGCCAGCGCCAAGATGCCACTCCTCACATGGGGCTGTTCCCGTGCTCTTCTCGAAGCGCAGGCCCCAAGCTGTGTGTGTGCGTGAATGGGCTGGTTTGTGGATAAATCAGTACACAACAACTTCGTTCCATGGAGGTGTCCAAGGAACGACTGGACTTGGCACTCAGTGCTCTGGTCTGGGTCACAAGGTGGGGATCTGTCACAGGTTGGACTTCATGATCTGGGAGATCTTTCCCAACCTCAGTGACCCTGGCACGTTATGATTCTTTCCATGAGGGTGGCAGAACAACTGCCCAGGGGTGCTGTGGAGTCTCCCACTCTGGAGACATCCCAAACCCGCCTGGATGCGCTCCTGTGTCCCCTGTTCCAGGACTGGACCCCATTCACAGGTCCCTTCCAACCCTAACAAATCTGTGATTCTCTCTCTGAAAGCCACAGCCTCCTTTCCCCAGCCCGTATCCGTGGGGGGATCGTGGGGCTGAGCTGTCCACGCTCCTGCACGCACACACCGTGCTCCATCGCCCTTCCCTGCTCCACAATTCACCCCTCAGCCCCTCACCCTGGGCCTGTTGCCACGCACAGCAACGCAGGTCCTGGGTTATCGCTCCGGGTGAGGACCCACGAGCAGCCCGTGACCCCCTGACAAGGACACCGTGAGCAGAACCACCCGTCACAGCCACGTCCCCTGTCCCTGCAGCCTCCACCTTCACTGGGCCCTCACACCCGGCTCTCTCCTAGCCAGGGTCACCCTGACCCAGCAGCTCGTGCTCCAGGGGCTGGTTCTTGCTGTCTGTCTGAAGTGAAATCTCCTCCGTTGCCCCCTCTCTCGCTCTCTCTCTCGGCGCTGTGAGTTTTCCCTTTGCAGGAACACCAAACTGTGAATTCCCAGTGACTCATCATCACTCCCTGTCACAGCGGCGTCTTCTGCCGTGCAAGGCTACATTTGGGAAATGATTCAGTCTGCAGGAGAGAGAAAGCTCCTCCAGTAATGTAGCTCATGGAAGTAGAAGGAAAGCCTACTCAGGGTGTCTGCTTTGAAGGCAGGCAGGCAGAAACTGCCTCCCAGCTTGCCTGGTGCACCCCAAAGCCATGGAAGTAATAAAAATACGGATTTTAAGACAAGTCTATGCACAGATTTATTTTTTTTAATACCTGACTGCTTTGGAGAAAAGTGAGATTGAGAGGTCCAGGTTAGGACATATCAGTAGGATATGAAGGTGGAGGAGTTCTCTCGAAGAGCAGCATCCACACGGTGGAAGAAGCTCTTCTTGTGCTCACCATGTTGCTTTCTAGCTTGGTAAAAACACTTTCTGCCTGCACAAGTGCAAAAGAGCCCTGGCTTGTGTCCATCTGGCTGTGAGGCAGGAAGGGAAATCTGTGATTTTCCTGAGTTTCTTCCTGTGGTGGACTCAGTGAGCTCCAGATGACTCCACAGTGAGAGACCGGGAGGATTGCAGAGGGAAGATTGGCACTCAGCAATGCCCTGCACAGCAAATATCATCTCCAAGTTCCCCTTGTGTTTCAGGGAGCTTAAATCCAAGGTTTTACTACAGCTCTCTCTGCCTTTCTGATGAAAAAATTGAAATGCAAATGACTCAAAATCAGCCAGATGCACCAGAAGGAAAACGATGCTCCGAGAACGAGCTGGCCTCCAACTCATTCCCACCTCGGCTCTGTCAGGGAGCATTTGTGCAGGCAAGAATATCCGCACTCTTGTCACTCACAGGGATTGTGGATCTTGTGTGGGGGATCTGGGATGCATCACACACTCCTTCAGGGGGCTGGAGCTTCGAGGGCAAATGAGGTATCTTTGAACATCACACCCATTCCTGAAAGTAGAGCCCCGTGTCCTCAGGTGCCCCCTGTGCTTTGCAGACAGCTCGGGGCTGATGTGCCTCTGTCGGCCTTTGGGGTTGCTTTTAATGGTCGCTCTGGATGGGATTTGAGCGGCTGAGAGGCGTTTGGCTTGAGTCACGTATCCTTGGAGGAGCTGGAAAAACAGGTCTGGAGCTCCTGGCCCAGGAAAGAGCCGCACGCCTGGGTATGCAGGAGAGCAGGATCGGCTGGGCTGGGCAATGCTGCCACCTCCTGCCTGCCGGGGACGGCTCTGTGTCCGTGTGATGCCTCCTTGTCCAGGGGACAGCTCCGTGCCCAGGGCATATCTCCGTGTCCAGAGACTGGCTTTAAAATTCCGATTAAACAGCACTGAAGATGTAAGTTGGGAGGGGAATTTCAGGCTGAGCTGACCCGAGGTCTCACTGCTGTTCATACAGGGTGGTCTCTCGTCTTCATCCTCTTTCCCTCCTGCTCGCCCCTCTCACTGCCCAGCCCTGGCAGCTCATCACACCCTCCGTGGTCAGCTCAGCTCTCCAAACCTACAGAAAATTTTCCAAACGGTTTCTCCTGGTGCTTTCTCTGGGTTAATGTTCTGCCAGACTGCTGACTCCGATGGAGCTCCAGGGGACAGTACAAGGGTTGTCCCAGGTTGGCAACGACATGGCAGAACAACACACAGGAGGTGTCAGATGGAAAACTGAAGGAACATCCCCCACTGCCTGGAAAGGAGCTCTGCAGACACCAGGAGAGAGCATGAGAATCCGTGAATTCCATGAGAACATGAGAAATTCCATGAGAAATCCGTGAGAACACCAGCCTCCTGCCCATTATTATTTTTCACGTCTTTCAGGGCCACTGAGACAATGAAAACATCTTTATATCTGCATCACTTGAGAGAGTGAAAGGAGTAAATCCTCTCTCTTCCCTTTCCCAAAAGGCAGGCCAGAAGTCCTGCTGCATGGCCAAGCCTCCAGTATGAGCAGCCCAAGATCTGATCTGCTCTCTGAAGTGTTTATTGTGTCAGAGAGATGGAGAACCCAAGGCAGTTTTACCCCATTTTCCCTGTAAGTGGACAAAACCCAGGTGCAGACGGAACCAAGACACCACCAATGGGTGTCACTGAGTCCTGGGCTGCCAAAATCACCTCAGAATCCCTTTGCTCTTTGCCAGGAGGGGCAAGTGAGCTTCTGGCATGACTGAGGGATGTGTGCGTCAATCAGACCTGGTTGCAGGTTTGCAGTCCCAGCAGGTCCTGGTCTGGGACACCCTCTCTGCTCTGGCATCCGCCCACACCTCACACCAGCAGCGTGTCCTTCACACAAGGACCTCTGCCCTCCCTATTGAGCCCCTGCCTTCAGCTCTGAGCTGACCTCAGCTCATCCTCCATGCAGCTATTTTTAGCAGAGCTTACGGTGTTTGGGAAAACGGCTGGCGAGGAGCAGCTTGTGCCAGCAGGAACCAAACTGGGCTTGTTCTGGGACCCTGTGTGAGGCAGCTCACCTTCAGACACTCCTGCCCAAGGACAGGTGGCTTTGCCACCCATCTGGCCAAGCCCTCCTGTCCCTCAGGTGCCTCTTGCAGGGCAGGGTGACATGGGGCTCACCAGGGCATTGCAGTGTGGCAGGAGGGATCCAGTCCCTCCACATTCCTTGGGCAGCGTCCTGCCTGACACCCACCCACGCCAAGGGCACCCAGAGGCACCAAAGAGGTGCTGCTGGCCACCACTGCCAGAGCCGCTTGTCCCTGCCCTCCTGTGGCTCCCTCCCCTGCACTGGTACGGGGCTGTGGGGAGCCAGCCCAGGGAACTGCTCCAGGTTGAAAATAACTCAGTTTTTCCGGAACAGTCTGACACTGGCAGCCTTTGCCAGGCTGGATCTCAGTGCAAAGCTTCAATGCCAGTGCTGGCACGAGGCAAGAGGCACCATTATTTTTGGCAAGGGCGCCTGCTTTAAGTGTTTGCACGCAACCCTCAGAAAGTTGTCAGCCCCTGTAGTTACAGCCAGCACAGGCAATGCCTTTTTGCCTCAGCAGGGATGTGAGCAGCCATGAAATCATGGGATTTCATCTCCAGCACTGCTGCAGGGGAGGACAGCGGGGACAAGGCTGGGATAACACTCCCCCACTAATGCCAAACCTTTATACCTGACCTCATCGTGTCCCAAGCAGATCCCAGCATCCACGGCCACCGTGCCTTGCTCGTCCTCCAGCAGGGAAAGGACACGGGAACAGGCTCTGGAGATGGGACGTGGCTGTGGGACAGAGCCTGGAGCAGGCTGGGATGGTGGCACAAATCTCATCCTTGCAGTGCTTGGATTGAACCAAAGGTGTTTGTGTCCAGGGAGAAGGTGTCCAGGAGCCAACAGTGCCACTCCCAAACCTTGTAAGAAGTTAGAGGGGACTTCTGCAGTCTGGGACATTCTTGGCTGTTTGGAGAGAGGATTATTTTTATTTTTTCTTAAGTACTGGAGGAAAAGGGGGATTTTCAAGTTATCTGGATGATTCACAGGAAATGTTGTTAGTGCACAGCTGAAGCTCCAGCAAGACTTTCCCTCAGAGCGTGTGAAGCTGAGGCCCAGACTTTCCAGTGATGTCAGGGTTGAAATTGCTTTGAGTTCTTGAGTGGACCCACTGGGAGGTGAGGCAAGAGACCCTGAAGAAGTCATGGGCCAAAAAAGCTGTAAATGGCAGCACAGATGATTCACTGCATGTCAAGTGCTGTGGAGAACTCTTCAGCAGCAGCTTCTGTGGTGCTTTTGAATTAATTACCCTGCTGGTGTGCAGAGTTCTGGTATTTGGCAGCCAAGGCACATTTCCTCTGTGGCTGCTTAAATCAGTCAGGTTCAGATCACTGAGGTGAGTCTGCTCTAACACAAAATAATTTAGCTGGTGGATGACAGCCGATACACCTGGGAGTAAATCTTCCTCCTAAGTACAGTTGCTTGAACCATTTTAGGGAACATGGGTTTTACACATGTCCTGTGCTGTGGTTTAGGATGCCAGGGAGGATAAGAGGAACAAAAGCAGCTGGTGCAGTGTCTGCTGCTGGTCCCAGTGCAGGCTCTGGCTGTGCTTGCTGGACATTGCTGCTCTCCAGTGGCAAGAGCCACAGTCTGTCCCAGTGGCCCCATCACCCTCTTTTAGGGGCGCTCTGCATCTCTTTACACATTGGGTGAGAAATGACGTGGAGCTGGGGCAGAGGCTGAGTTCCCCTGCCAGGACATTATAGTCCCTTCCATTTTATTTTAAAGCAGGTTGCTTCCTCCCAAGAAAAACCTTTTTGAGAGTACCCCAGAGTACAGGGCAGAGGAAAGGAGCCCCATCCCTCCTGGGGCTCGTTTGTAAATGTCTGTGTGATTTTTAAACATGATCTTTCCTAAGCCACCCTCCTGATTTCTAAATCCTGGGTGAGACTGGCAGAAGACAAGCTCTGCTGGGTGCTGGGTGCTGGCCCAAGGGCATGGCATTAGGAAGCTACTAAGCAAAGTATCCCAGGATTTGGACTCAGGCTGGAGGAGCTGATTCCAGACAAATTGTGACTGGCAACCTGGGATTCCAGCCCCTTTGTGACCTCCCAGGGATAAGATCCACTCGTATTTTGTCCCTTCCAACAGTCCCCTGCAGGCCTGAACATCTTCTCTACTCAACAGATGAGCTTTTCAGGCCATTCAAAAGCTGATGCTTGCTGAGATTAAAAAAAGCCCAACAATGGGCTGAGAGATGCTGTTTGATTATGCCTGAATTTTTTCTCTCCCCTCCTCCAAAGATCATCACGAGCTCCGGTTCATCTGCGTTTGGGAAGAGCACAGGGTGGAAAGTGCCAGATAAGGGGAAAGGCTCATCACATGTTATTGTCAGCACAGCACTGGAAATATCACTAACCAATCAATCAGCCCCTTCACGCACAGGCATGCCCCACGTCCCCTCTGGAGCAGCAGCCAGGACATGTGGGTCCCACTTCAGGGCCTGAGCAGCAGAACAAGCAGATGGAAAGGGAACAGGCTGTCCTGCTTGGATGCACTCGGGAACGAGCTCTGTCAAGGGCTCCTTCACTGATGGGCCCTCAGCGAATTTCAGCACTAATGGTCAGCAGCTCAGCACAGAGCAGGGGCCTATTTTGCAGCTCTTGTCTGTGTTGGACACTCCAGCCAATATTTAAGCACCCCAGGAGAGGCTCTGCAGGGTCTCATGGGCAGCTGGAAACCAGACAAGGATGCTCCAACTTCAGCCCCAGAGCTGGGTGGCTCTGAGACCCTGTGGGGACAGCTGGCATGGGGCTCTGTGACACAAGGCAGCTTGTGGACTGAACTGCTGCTCAGAGGGACAGCCCTGGGAAGCAGCTGGGTGCCTTGAAGAGCAGGGTGCTCCATGGACACCCAGGATGCCAATCTGGGAGCAGCACCAGCTGAGGATGAACCTCCCTTCTGCTCTGCACTGACTGCAGCTCCAGCACACGGCACGGGCTCCCTCTGCATCATCCTCTGCTGAGGGGCAGCAGGTCCTGGCAGGGACTGGTCTCTGCTACAGAGCTGGAAGGTTCAGAGTGGCTGCAGAGTGGCTTCATGATGGGAGCACAGCTCTGCTGGTCACTGCCCTGGGCCTGCTCTCGTTGGCACTGAGACTGGCTGAAAATACAGACAGAACTATTTGCTCTTGTACCCACACTCCTTCCTGAGCAGCTCCTGTGGGTCTGTGAGGTGGTGGCTGATGCCTGGCACAGAAATGTCACCCAGCAAGGACACCTCACCCCGATTACGGTGCTGCTGGCCCAGTCCAAACCCCACTAGCACCTGGGGAGCAGATCAAAATCTGATGTGACTCAGGCACAAGACTCATGACCTCTCTCCTAAGTGAGGCAGTCCCTGTGCTGTGCCAAGGTGTCCTGTCACCCACAGAGTGCCCTGTGTCCCCAGAGCGTGTGGTGGCTGAGCAGTGGCTCCCCACAGCAAGCCTGTGTTCCCTGGGCTGGTGGAGCTGCACTTCTAGGACTGGGATCCCACCTGCCATCCCTTGAGGTGATTTTTCACTTTGAAGCTTCTCAAGAAAATTCAGACATGTGGGAACTGCCTCCCCTCTGCAGAGAGACAAAAATGGTCTCCGTGCAGAAGGGAAGGAAGGAAGGAAGGAATGCTCTCTGCTCACACAAGGTGCTGCAGCCTCGGGGTGCAGAAGGTGACGGCATTCCTTGGGTGAGGAAGTGGTGTGCCACATTCCCGGGGAGCTCCTGGTCTCTGGTTCCATCTCAGGACAACATGTGAGAGCCATGTGAGAGCTCACCCATCCTCTGGCTCCAGCTGTGGCCCTCAGCAGATGTTTGCAGCACTCTTGTCCCAAGAATAGCCCCTGAGCTCCCCCCAGACCTTCAGCCTTAAGGAAGAAGTGGTGGTTCTTTGTGTTTAATAACCCAGAGGATTTTTCTTCCATGAATTCATCCAGTTCCTGTTTAAGTGCATCTGTCACATCCTGTGGCGAGGAGCTCCATGGTTTAACTACACATTGCACCGAGAACCACTTCCTTTTCCTTGTTCCAAACTTCCCTCCAGGTAGTTTCGTTTGGAGCTGGTACTCCTGCAGTGGCAGAGCTGGTGAGTAATCGCCCTCCATGCCCCCACACGCCTCCCAAGGCAGGGCAGATCTGCATCACACCCCTCTCCCTCATCCCTTCTCCATGCCACGCTGCCATTCCTCACGCAGAGGCTGCTGCAGAGCTTGGGGCATTCCTGCTTCCCTTCTCTGAGCCTCTTCCACATCCCTCTGGAGACAAGGAAGCGGGGAGAGCTGCAGGCAGCATCCTCAGCGTGGGCACATCACCAGCTCACACAGTGCCCGTGCTTCCTTTCTCATCCTCTGCTTCTTCCCTGCTCACTTCCAACACGCAGTTTGCTGCTTTTTCTGTTCCAGGCGTTTTGGAAGCACCATCTAGCACGACCCCCAAGATTCCCTTCCTGGGAAGGGATGCACCAGTCAGTCCATCACTGGGCTACCAGTGCTAGGAGTGGGTTTTGTGTGTTTTCCCTGCCTTTTCCTGACTTCCTTGGCTGCCTTGCAGTCCCACCGCTCAGGGACATGGACCCAGCAGCTCCTGAAGAGCTCGGTGCTGGAGCCAAACATGGTCACTTCGCTGGCCCTGCGCTTCTCCAGATAATCTGGGGACACACTCAATGGCTCCCCACAGGTAACATCCCTTTGCTGTGAAAACAATCCCTTCATTTCAGCCCTGCCTGTAACAACTGCTCTGCCTGGCAGGTTTTTCCTCTCTCCCTCCCATGTCCCTGAGGGGCTCTGGAGGGAGGCCTGGCCAGACATCTCACAAACCCGGTTTCCTTCCCCAATCCTTGCAGGATGGCCCCGTGATCCCCCTTGGCCAAAGCCAGGCTTGGCAGAGGGCATCAAGGCTGGTGGCTCTCACCAGCATGGCCTGGGGAGGAGGCCTGGAGCTGGGGTGTGGGCCGGTGAGTCGGGGCGGCTGCAAGCGCTGGGATCTCATTAATAATGGAGACCCATTAATAATGGAGAGCCATTAATAATGGAGACATCCCTGTGACGCTGCACTCATCCTGTGGCTGGAGGGAAGAGGATGAAGCAATGGCTGCTGACACACAGGGGAGCTCCGCTGTCAGCAGAAGCAGTGGATGGGCAGAGCAACCTCAGCTGGGCGCTGCCACTTTGGCAGGAAGCTCCACATTGCCAGAGCTGGGATAACCCCACGGCTATGGGGAACACTGAGCTGTATGGGTTCCCTGGCACCCAGGCTGAGCTGCCAGACCTCAGTGCCACCAGACCTGGGATTCCTGGCCATCGTTTTATATTCCATGGCACGAGCTGCTGGGGTTTTTCCACAACAAACTCCTCCCCGGTGAATCCTCCCTGCTGTGACGTGATGTGCTGCGGAGAGGAGGACGTGTGGGCAACACCATGAGCTGGCCCTGCAGCCTCTCTGCTGTTGCTGAGGCTCCAGGGACCTCTGCATCTCTCCTTCCACCTCAACCTCTTTTCATCCCTTCTGGCTTTGTTCAGCCACATCTCCCTGTTTTCTCAGCCTTGGCGCCTGGCAGCCCCACCAGTCCCAGCTCTCTGAAGCCTCTGGTGATTATTTCTCCCAAAATGAAGGGGGACCCAGGCATTAGGCTGCTCCCATGAAAAAGCTCTTGGCCATGAACTTCCCCAGCCTGAAGCACAAAGCTCAGGGCTGCCCAGTCCTGCCCTCATTCCCAGCAGAGCCTGGAGCTGGTGACCTGCGAGGTCTTTGCTTTAGGTGTCCTCACCGTGCTGCGAGACCCAGCTGAGCCCCTGGGCTGCATTTCTGCCTCCAGCAGTGAAACAAGCACCCAGTGATCCTCTCAAGGGGCAGCTGTGTCTTGCCAGTGGCAGAGACACGAGCCCCGTCACGGCACAGGCATTCCTGGGTGCGTCAGTGGAAAAAGGGATGGGGAGATTGCACAGGGACTGGCTTGGCAGCTTGAAGGGGCTCTCGCCTCCCTGCCACCCCTCATTTCTCTCTGAAGCAAGAGAAGTCAGCTCCTGCAGTTCCTCCTGCGCAGGCAGCAGCTCCTGCTGTGACTCCAGAATAACCACTCCTGCAGGAATTTGCCTGGAGGAGCGGGTGGGACTCCAGAGGTGTCTGATCCCAAAGGAGAAGGTGACTCTCCAGCGGATGCGCCTCCGCTTGGCTCCTCGCGCCATCACTTTGAGCAGGAGAGCGGCAGCACCTGGGGGTGGCCGTGGGCAGGGGGTGCCCGGGGTACCCGGGCATGTGGGGTGCCCACAGGGAGGAGGAGGAGGAGCTCACGTGGAGCTCCAGCTCCAAGGGTGGGTGGTTGTGATGATGCGGCAGGAGCAGAAATCCTACAAAGTCAGGCAGGGAGGAGATGTTGGTTGGATCCGTGGAAATGAGTAATCAGCAGAAGCCACCAGAATTTTCTGAACTCTTCTTGCTTTTCTGCTGCTGCAGGCAGAAGGTCCTCAGTGGGGGCCCTGTGGGATGCTTTGGGCAAGGAGTGTTATCACCGGCATTGCCCCGTGGTGGGGTGTGGGTGGCCCTGTCTGGGGCTGGACAGGCCTGGAGACATTTGTCCTTCCTCCCAGAGCTGCAGGATGCTGCAGACACCTCTATCTCTCGCTGCATTCCTGCCCAGGTGCCCATGGACTGTGCACACCTCTACATCCTCCACGCTGGTCCCGAGAGAGCGGGTTCCTCTGTCAGGGCACAAATATGGGTATCTCGGAATTCAGTGCCCTCACACCAGCCTCTGGCTCTCTCCTTGAGCTGTTGTCACCACCAGCTGCCTCAGCTGGCAACAGGGGCTTGGGACAAATGGGTGAAAGGCCCAGAGTCACCAGCCCTGGGAGAGAAACAGAGATCTTGGGGTAGGAAAAGCAGGGCAAGGCAGCAGAGAGGAGAGGGAAGGATCACAGAGGCTGGTGGATGTGAAGCTTCAACCACAAAAACCTGGATACAGGAGGTTTGTGCTGCTGTAGCCTCAGAGAGGCCAAGAGGGGCTGAAGCCTCCTCCATGAAGGAGGCCTGTGCAAGGCCCATAAATAACCCTCTTGGGCATAAAGAGCTGACTCTTCATTTATTCTGCCTGGATCAAATCCTTTCTGCTTATTTTTAGGCTGTGCTCTGCCTCATGGTGCAGGCATGTGGCTGGAGCCTGCAGCTCCATCCAGACCCCCGGAGCTGACACCGTTCCCACCTGCCTGGGAGCCCTGGCCGAGTACCTGGATGGGATTATCCCAGGCAGGCACAGCCTTCCTTCCCTCTTAAGCACATCAGCCGGGAAGGGAAGAAGGAAGAGGAAGGCATGACATCTCTGTGGTTTTTCAGGAGCTGCTCATGCTGGTGGCGAGCTCAGCAGAATGAAAACCTTTCATTTCACAGGCTTTGTCCTCCTTTGCAGCGGCTGGAGCTGCCCTGCCTTGCGCAGCACACGCAGGCAGTGGGGCTGCAGGCAAAGTCCACTTCCGAGCCCTGCCGTGTGGGAGGAAGTTTTGTGATTAGGACGCACCTGTGAGCACATTCTTCAGCTGCTATTTTTCTCCCCGTGTTTTCCTTTCCATCGTGAATGGCTGATAACAGCCTGTGGTCACCAGGTCCTTTCTAGACGGGAAAGAAATCCAAAGAACAGAAATAATGGAGGAGATTAAATAGAGGAAATGTAACTTTCCTGTCCAAACCTGCTGCTGGGAGAGGAACCCCCGCCTGCTGTTATTAGGCAGAGCCTGAACTGTCGTGCTTTGCATGGCTGGGAGCTGTGTTTATTTTCCGAGCAAGCCCTGTTTAACTCAAAGCTTGTCTGGAGCGTTCCCAGAGAGCCCCCTGATGGCTTTAGCTTTCATCCCAATATCCTGAGCATTAATGTTTGGAGTAGCTGGGAAAAGGCAGAACAGCAAAAGGCTTTGCAGGAGCCCGCAAGTTCAGGGTGAGATGTAGGGTGGAAAGAACCCCTTTCCTTCTGCCGGGATGGCTGCTGGGCAGCCAGATGTTCCTGCTTCCCATCCACCTCCCTCTTCCTGAGGCTTTCACCACATCCTATTTGGAGCCAGAGCCCAGAACCATCATCAGGTATTTCTCCAGCCCCTGGGCTGAGGCTGTGCACATCACACAAGGAGTGTCACAGGGGATCTAATCCCACCAGCCTCAGGGGGTTGGGTTTTTCCTTAAACGCTCCCAGAAAAGGGCTGGCAGAGCACTCCCGCTTGTGGCAGTGGGTATGAAGAGGGCTGGGCAATGCTGTGCAGGTGGCTCACCCTTGCTCCATGAGAAAGTTCTGCAACGGGGTTGCACAACTCCTGCTGCAGGAGAAGCCAGTCCTGCCTCCCTCCCTCCCTCCCTCCACGGACAGTCCCACACACGGTCCCATGCGAGATCCCACTCCCTGCCACGGCTTGCCAGGTTTGTGTTGGCAGGGTGGGAGCACACCCAGCAGGGTGCCAGGGGACAGCCCACCCTGCTGGAACACTCCAGCTTGGCTTCGCCTGAGCACAGCCCTGGGACACAAACACTTGTGCCCGACCAGCCGGCGCCTGTTTGTTTTCCTCGTGTAAGGAGAGCCGGGCCAGGGCAGCCAGCCTACTCTCACACCTCCTGGGGAGCCCTGGGGTGGGGACAGCACTGTCACACTGCTCCCGGTGCTCCCTGAGCCACCCAGGTGAGGCGAGCGGAGCCGTAGCCCCAGCCCAGGGCTGGATGGGAGGTGCGGGGTGCCAGCAGAAGGGCAGGAAGGAAACAGCTTGTGCTGAGGGAAGGAGCTGTCAGGAAGGAGGACAAGCCCATCCTGCAAGGAACTCGATGGAGCCAGGCTATCCAGCGTCTGAAAAACCGGACTGGAATGGGAAACATGCCTGAGGGAACACCCGTGGTGTGAGCTGGCAGGGAGGAGTTGGGGCTGGGGATGCTGGTCCTGCCCATGGGATGAAGGTGCTGGGGGAGGACGGAGCTCTGCCCTGCCGGGATTCCCTCGGCAGCCACCGGAGCGTGGTTCCTGTCCTGGATCATCCACAATGTGCTGATGGGAGCAAAGCAGCTGTGATGTGTCTCCATGGCTTTGTTGGACGTGGCAATAAGAGTTCCTGCCCAAGGATGGGGCTGAGAACTCCTGATGGTGGAGCAATGCCAGCCCAAAGGGCCCTTTTCTCCTTCAAAAAGCACCTGGGCAAGGACTGAACCCCTGCTGCCACCCACAAGGGAGGAAGGACATCTGTGTGCCCAAGGCTAGAGCCAGGTAATGCCCTCGCTGCCCAGCCGTGTGCGGGTCCCTCCTGTGTCCATGTCACTCCCTAAGCCCATATGGCACAGACCAGCCTGGGAAGGAATCTCCTGGGGTGGCTTTACCCCAGCCACCCACCCAGCCAGTGTCATGAGTTCTGCCTCTCCGTGGGCAGGATGGGATGCAGGCAGGGCAGGCAGGGGGACAGGATGGCCTTTGTGGCACCAGCACTGGCTGGGAGCCAGTGGAGCAAGTGCATGTGGGTTCCTGTGCTGCCCTGTCCAGCCTGTATCAGAAAGGATCCCACAAAGGGACCCAGAGAGAAGGGCTGGAAGTGCCAGAGAGCTTGTCCTGGCCCATGGGGAGTTTTGGATCCAGTCACAGATGCTGCCTGTGACCTGCATGAGTCACTGAAAGACTGAGAGTCCTTTTTCAGTGACACTTTTTGCACACTGCGGGTCAGCCTGGAAAAACCCAGGTGCTGCCATCCCCTCGCTGTGGTCAGGACAAGGCTGAGCTCCCAGTGGGAGCTGGCCAGGGATCAGCCTCTCTCTTCTCAATAGCTTGTTTATAAGGATGCATACACCTCACCAAGCGAAAAAACCAACTTCATGCCGAGTAGCCACTGGCTCCCCATGCCCTAATTTTGGCAACTGCTTCCTCGGTTATATTTTCATTTCTGTTTTCTCTGTCCCCTTTCCCGTGCCTGAGCAGCTGGTCAGGGACGGCAGAGCATAGGGGCAGTGCCGGGACGTGCCTCACCTTGGGATAACACGGCGGGAATCCTGTGTGTTTGCGGACGGGCTGTGGGAACACCAGGGCATCCCCGGGGCTGTACATCGGAGCCGTACCAAGGCCACGGATACACCGGGGACCAGTCCCCGTGATTCACGGCAGGCGGTGTGTCCTCTGCTCTGCCCGTGTGTGCCCTGCTGTCCATCCGCAGCTGCTGCCGGCACAGCGCACCGGGGCTGCGATGGAGCGGGGGACACAGGGAGGGCGGCAGCCGGGGGCCGGCACAGACCGGGGCATCCATCGGCTGCTCTGGCGGATGGGAGCCCGTCCCGGGTGCCGGTGCCGGTGCCGGCGGGGGCGGTGCTCTCGGGGCCAGCCGGTGCCAGCCGGGCCGGCCGCCAGCCCCCCCCGCCCGCCGGGCGTGCGCAGGGACCGCCCCGCTGAGCCTGCGACCGACCGGCTGCGGCTGCTGCGGGCCGGGGCCGGGCCCCCCGGGCGGGATCAGCCCCTCTCGGGATCATCCCCCCGCTCGGGATCATCCCCTGCTCGGGATCATCCCCCGCTCCGGATCCCGCCGTGCCGGCCCGGCCCGTGCGGTGTCACCGCCCGCAGCAGCGGCAGCGCGGCCGCGGCCGGGCACGGCGACCTGCGCAACCCCGCCCGCTCCGCAGGTGAGAGCCGGGGCCGGGGGTTTCGGGGGGCAGAGGCGAGGTTGGGCTGGCTGAGGAGCGGGGGTGACACGCCTGGGGCGCGGGGGGAGCTGCGGGCCCGGAGCCGGCGGCCCCTGTGCGCGGGTGTCGGGGAGGGCCGGGCCGGTCCCCGCGTTACGGACAGGGATGTTGGGAGCCCCGCGTTACGGACAGGGATGCTGGGAGCCCCGCGTTATGGACAGGGGTGCCCGGAGCCCCCCTTAGGGACAGGGGTGCTCGAAGGCCCCCTGTTACGGACAGGGATGCTGGTAGCCGCCGAGGCAGCAGTGACAGCTCAGATGCGGGAAACTGCCTGGGAGGGGGGCTGGGAAAACGAAACCTGCTCCTGCGCTGTCTGCCTGCTCAAACGCTGCCCAGAAATGTCGCGTTTTAGTTTTGCACAATTCCCTTGTCCCACTCAGGTCTCAGGCCAGGGGGGTGAGGGGAGGCAACGAGGTTTCGCCAGCCTGGGAAACGCCCCAGAGCAGCTGTGTGCTCTGGGGATGCTGCTCCAGGGACACCCCCATACTGGCATACCCTGAGCTGCAGGGGACCCCTCCAGGGCTCGGGGAAAAGTCTCAGATCAGGGTTTTCCACCTGCCCCCACTGAATTGGGGTTCTGCTGTCACCCCCAGGCAGAGGACACTGAGTTTGTCCAACAGTTCTTGATGGGAACCCTTCTGCCTGGACACCTCGGGAGCACCCAGAGGGGTACAGAAAAGTCTCCTCCTCCGCATGCCCCATAGCAGCCAATGCCATACCGCAGGCAGGGGAGGCAGCCAGATCCCAGAGGGCAGGGATGACAGCTGGCAGGGTGACGTACCCGTGTCAGGCAGGTGGAGGTCCAATGCCATCTCACTTCGCTTGCTGTGCCAAGCCCAGCTCTCCTCCAGCCCAACAGTGGGCATGTGCCAGGAGGGGACACTGGCCCTGCTCGCAGCTCACAGCTGCATCAGCCACTTGTTAGCTGGACCCGGTGGGAACAGGGAGAGGGGCTGCAGCCTCCGAAGTGGGCACCTGGCATGTTGCAGTCCAGCTGTGGAGGTTGGCGCTGGCTGGGCAGGGCAAAGCCTGCGCTGCTGCTTGTGCCATCTGGCTTTTATCCTGCCAGGCCACCTCTGCCTTGCCTTTGCTCTTCACCTCCTCCTCCGCAGGCAGGCGGGAGGCCTGGCAGCATTCCTGCCCCCGGCCGGGGTCTGGATCCAGCCCAGCTGTGCCTGCGCTGCTGTGGGCTGTGCCCCACCTCCCCGTCTCTCAAGGCCTTCCTGCCAAGAGCCAAGCACTGTTTGTGATGCTCTGGGAGTTGCTCCATCCTCGCTGTATCAGTTAGAGCAGAGCATGTTTCCCGAGAGGAAAACGTCAGGAATCAGCTCAGATTTTCCACAGCAGAGAGGAAAGGGGAGCGTGCCGTGCCACGCAGGGCACTGGCATTGCGTACCAGGGGCCGCCAGTGCATCTGGCAGAGGCATCGGCAGCTCTGCCCACTTCTCCCCCCCCGTCCCAGTGGCTTTTAAAGCAGCTCTCGCTGTCACAGAAACATCTCTTGTTCGAGCACTGCAGAACCAGTCTTTGTACTTTGAACAGGACCCTTGAACGCCAGGCAAGGCGCCAGGCGCCGACAGCCAGGGCAGGGAGGGAACAACAGGCCCCGGCAGCAAGGAGCTGGAGTGGAGGTGGCAAACCCTGCTCTGCTCGTGGTGACTGGTCCCTGCACAGTCCCAGAGCTGGGTGGCAGCTGCCAGGCCCCTACTGGCACCTGGAGGCCCCCTTGCCCGCACCCCAGCCCCACACGTGGTCACCGGAGTGTGGGCACGTGTGTGTGGCAAGTCCCTGCCTGCCACCCGCGGGTGTCTGCAGCCAGCCTGCTCCTGCCTCGCAGCTCTTTATGGTTTTATGGTTTTGGAGCGTCATCCGTGCCATGCCTGGAAATGTGATTGGGTTGAGTGTCCTTGGGGATGTCCTTGGGGATGCCATGGACACAGGGGAGGGAGCACGGGCACTGAGCTGGGTTGGGCACCAGAGCACCAGTCCCAGGGCTGCCTTTGCCACCCCTGCAGTGTCCCGCTGAGATGGCGAGTGCAGAGCCCGACGCTGAGGATGCAGCTGAGGCTGAAGAGGCTGTCTATGAGGTGCTGCCCTGTGACAGGATGGAGCTGAGCCAGCGCCTGGCCGTGGAGGAGCTCATCACCACCGAGGCCAGCTACGTCCACAACATCCAGCTCTGCGTGTCCGACATCCGGGCACACCTCCAGAAGAAGCAGGTGACACGGGGTATCCCCCCCTGCCCGGGCACTGGGGCCTGGAGGGTGAATCTGTCGAGAGCTGTGAGATGCCCATATCAGTGCAGGGAGGTCACCAGGTGCTCACCTTCCACCCTCCTGTGCTCCCCTGACCAGCCAGGGTCTGGGGATGGATGGACATTGGGTCTGACCCAGTACAGCCACCCTGTGACTTTAACCCTGTCCTACTTGGGAGCCCAGAGAGGTCTCAGCATGCCCAAAGCCTCCTGAAACAGAGCATCACTGCAGCTGCTGGGGTGTCCCACGGGGCAGATAGAAGGTCACCAGGAGTGCCTCTAAAACACGTGGTCCATCTCTGATGTATTTGGCTTAGCCTGGGGCATCTTTGTTCCCTTCAGCTGCCCGAGCTTGACCTGGAAGGACTCTTCTCTAACACCAACGACATCCTCCATGTCTCCAGACGGTTTCTGAAGGGTCTCGAGGCCACGGCCGGCTCGGGGCAGGAGCAGCTGCTCTGCATCAGTAAGTGGTGCAGTGCCAGTGGCTGCCCCATGCCCACCCATGTGTGGGGGGTGTGCCAGCCCAGCCCCCTGCCCCGACACCTCCTGCCCCTGCCTCGGCTCTGGGAAGCGCTGGTGCCACCACACCAATGTCCACCCACGGGGCAAGGCTGACCTGCCCAGCCTGCAGACAGTGATGGGGACAGCACCAGGTCCAGCTTAGCAGGGTGCCTGGGGGGAAGAGCACTGCCCTGGCACACTTGGCACTGCTCCGCTGGCTTCACCCTTCCAGCGGGCTGGGGAGAAACCTCCCTCTGAGCCCACGGGGAAGGACCCTCCTCTCCAGCCCCGCTCTCCTTCCCCAGGCACCCTGTTCCAGGAGTTCAAGGAAGAGATGGAGACTGTCTACAAGATCTACTGTGCCAGCTACGACCACGCCCTGCAGCTGGTGGAGAGCTACCGCAGGGACCCTCGGCTGCAGGAGGAGATCCTGGACACCCTGAATGCCACCGTGTAGGTCCCTGCTGCTGAGCCACCACCTCCCTGGCCCTGTTTCACATCCTGGCTTTGCCCTTCTCCTCTCTGGACAAGCTGGCTGCCTGGATCCATGTCACCAGGCTGGGTGTCATATCATGGCCACCACCTTTGTGGCATTTACTGGTGTAATCCCTGGCAGCCTGTCCTGGACTCTTGGGGCCACTTAGTCCATATATTTTATGGTGGACCAAAAATAAGGGACAGGTGGCATCCACAGCTGCTGCCTTCCCAATGCCCAGACTGAGCAGAGAGACACAGGCTGGCCCCAGGGGACCTGCCAAACCCCTCCTGAACTATCAGTGGGGTGACAAAAAATGTCAGAGCCAGGAGAAGCAGGAGTGGCACTGGAGGAACTCCTGGGATTTGCTGCTTAGGGCACAGGCGATGTGATTCCCAAAGGAGAGACTTTGTGATTCCTTCCCTGTGGGTGGAAAGGGAGACACTCTGCCAACACCCTCCCTCCCTGCTGCCCACGGAGCAAGCACTGATCCCGTGTCCCATGGCTGGACAAGCACAGCACTGTTCAGAGAGGCAGGACACCCACCCAGGGCTGGCACTGCCCTCAGGGCTGGCAGGGACAGTGTCCCCCTGCAGCTGGAGGGGAGCAGGAGCGCACAGTCAGAAATGCCCCATGAGTTCTGGGCTGCTCTCTCCGAAAACACTCCCAGAGAAGCCGTAGAGAGCAGCAGAGCAGGAAGGCAGCCCTGCACACCAACCCTGAGCAATCCCTTCTCCGTCAGGCCTCACACAGGCGCGTCAGACCTCAGCTTCTTCCTGGTGATGCCGGTGCAGAGGGTCACCAAATACCCTCTGCTGCTGGGGAAGATCCTGGAGAACACCCCGAGCAGTGCCAGTGCCCACTCAGCCCTGGAGGCAGCGGCTCGTGCCATGGCCCAGGTCAATGCCAACATCAACGAGTACAAACGGCGCCGGGAAGTGGGTGAGTGGCCAGGGGGGCTTGGTGCAAGTGGGGGGCACAGCACCCAGCCCAACCCCAGGGGTCTCCTGGGCATTAATTCCCACTTAAATCAGTTCAAAGCTCTCCTGCCCTCCACTTAATCCTGCCTGGTGGAGCTGCAGACTCCTGGAACTCTCCTGGAATTGCTCTGGTCCTGTCAATGCCACTCTGGGCAAGACCTGAAGGCTGCAGGAGAAGGGTGGCATGGGGGGGCTGAGGACAAAACCAGTCTGTCCACATTCCTGGGGCTGGGGAATGACAGTCCTGCCCTTGGGATAGGAGAAATCAGGCTCTCCACAGATGGAGTTCGCTCTTCTTTTTAGTTTTCCTAGTCCTTTCCTTCTTTGATGTGTCTTGTGCTTATCCTGCTGATCAGCCCCTGTGCTGCTCAGCTTCATTGCCTGCTCAGCCATGAAGTCTCCTCTTCTGATCTCTTTTCCCCATGTTTTGTGTCCTCCCATCCGGGGCAGCAACCAAATACAACAAGGCCGAGCACCTGACGCTGCGGGACCGCCTGGCGCGCCTCAACACCCACTCCATCGCCAAGAAAACCACGCGCCTCAGCCGGCTCCTCATGCACGAGGCTGGCATCGTGGCCAAGGTGGGCAGCCCTCACCCTCTGCCTGCACCCCAGCACCTGCTGCCCCTCCTTGGGTCATTTCTGGGGCTTTTTGCTGCTCCTGAAGTGCCTCAATAGCATTATTGGAGCATGGGGCCAGCAGGAGGTGGGGTGGCTGATGCTGCCTCCTGGTCCTCCATCCTCCCAAGGACCAGGAGGGATGCAGGGACACGCCTCACTCCCCACCCCAGAGCATTGCAGGGCAGCACTTCGGCCCCCAAAGGACCCACAGGATCCTCAGGCTCCCCAGCAAAAAGAAAGACACCCCAGTGTTCCCCAGCACCATGACCACACCAAGAGCCTTGCTGCCGCCTGCACCCCTGCACCAGTGTTTTGACCCCTTTCCAGATTCACAGAGCCCCTCAGGGTCTCTCCTGCCTGTCCCCACCCTGTGAGCCTCAGGCAGGTGCCTGGCTGCTGTTTCAGCCCCCAGTGATGGGCAACAGCCCTGCCCACACAGGTGACAAGCTGGCCCTTGCCTTGCAGACAGAGGACAAGGAATATGATGACCTGGAAGAGAAGTTCCAGTGTGTGGCATCCAGTGTGGCCACGCTGAAGGAGAACATGGCATCCTACCTGAGCCATTTAGAGGTAAAAACCTTGACCAGGGGTTGACTTTCCCCATCCAGGCCTCAGGAGCTGTTCCTCCTTGGGATTGTGGAGTATTTTCAAGCCCTGTGGAAACCAGTGGCTGTTGGGGATGTTCAGGGATTTGCAGCTCAGCTGAAGTGTGCTGTTGTGTCAGGGAGTTGTACAACATCCAAGGATTGCTCAGGTCCAGGGGAGTTTAAACCAAAGCTGAGGCTTTGACAGCACTGGCTGAGCTGGTGTCATTTGAGAATAATCTGTCCTTAAACTTATCATTATATCAAGGTCTTAAATGATTGAAGAGGCCTGGTGTTGTTCAGCCTGGGAATTCTTGCTTTAATAATGTGTATGAGGCAGAAACGTCCCCAGATCAGCCCTGACAACAAATTTCCCTTCTGAAATCACCTGGGTCAGCAGCTGCTACGATTTTCTCATGGAAATCCCTTGGGGCATCTGAGGGAGATGAAAATCTGAGTGCTGGCAGAACACGCAATCCCCAGACACAGCACTATCAGGAAAGCCTCGGGAGATGGCTGAGGGTCCAGCAGCAATTCCTGGGCTGGGAAGACCTTGCGGGAAAAGATTGACAAGGGCTGCCCACACAGGACCGGGGAGGAGGTAAAGGAGTGCGATGCTCCTCCTTTCCAGGCGTTCCTGCTGCCCACCCCACACCAGAGTGACCTGCAGGTGGACGAGGGCCCTGCCCAGCAGTATCGCCGCCTCTCAGAGCGCCTCCAGAGCGCCGTTTTCCCAGAGTTTGTGAGTGCTCCTTCCCTGCACATCTCCATCAGCTCTCCCACCTCCTGCTGGGGCACAGTGGGGCTGGCAGCCAGGAGCTGGGGGCACCCCAGTGTCCCCACAGCCCCCCAGAGCCCAGCTCATCTGCAGTCCCCGACACATGAAGTGAGGGAGCAGCTCCAGGGAAGAAGGAAGGACAGGGACAGAGACAGAACCCCAGCACAGCTCCTGAGCCCACCCAGGGCTGGGATGAGCTGCAGTGTCTGCCTGCTGGGTGCATCCAGGAGCTGGGCTGCCCACAGGGAGATGGGAGAGGAGACCAGAACACCCCAAGGCAGGGGCAGAGAGCCCTTAAATGGGCTCTGGGCAGGAGAGACTCAGCTGAGATTGGTCTGAGCCGTTAGAGGATCCTGCCCAGCTCTTTCCATGGAGCACAAGTTTGGAATTGTGGTGGGCCTGAGTGCACCCTCGCAAGGGTTTGGCATCCTATGTGCCCTCAGGGAAAGATGTCCCAGGTGCTGCCCACTCCACACAAGCCCCCCCACAGTGCCCCAGGCCCCTTCCCCCCTGCCCCTGTGCTGGCAGCTGGTCCTGTCTGGGGGGCTCACGTGCAAATTGGGGTTCTCTCACGTCTCAGAAGCAGCGTGTGGACAGGCTGGTGTGGCAGCCCCTCTGCAGCCTCTCGGACATGCTGGAGGGGCCCCAGCAGCTGGTCAAGAAGCGCCTGGACAAGCTGCTGGACTATGAGGAGATCCAGGAGAGGAAGAGCGAGATGGGCAGTGTGAGCTACGACGAGGAGGCAGCCATGAACACCTACCTGGCCATCAATGACCTGCTGGTGGCCGAGCTCCCCCAGTTTAACCAGGTGGCTGTGCAGCTCCTGGAGCAGATCCTGCGCTCCTTCAGCTCCCTGCAGCTGGACTTGGCTGCCCAGGTCCTGCACCAGGCAGAAAAGGAGCTGGAGCAGGTGAGTGGGACCCCTCAGGCACATGAGCTGAGCCAGACCTGCCTTCTTCAGGCTTGGGAGATCTCTCAGACATCAGGGCACTGCAGGTTTGCTGTGGCCCAGCTGCCCTTGCAGATACACAGCTCCCTGTGGAGCATTTGTAAGGTTCTCTCCTCCTCCCTGCCCAGAGAAAGCCAAATTTTCTCTTCTGCACTGTCCTGCTTTCCGTTTGTGGACACTACTGGTAATTTATTGAAGTGCTGCTGCCTGAGAGATCAGTGTGAACTCTGAGCTCCTGAGAGCTCTGTGCCAGCAAGGCAAGGAGGAGAAAGGCAGCTCCTGGCCTGGGGAACAGCCTCCCTCAACCCCATCCCCTGGGAGGTGCCTCCCTGGACTCCTCACTGCTCAGGACTCTGAGCCTGATGGGTGTAAATATGGGGAGTGAGGGCTGCCAAAAGCCTTGGGGTGAGCCAACAGCCCTGGCCTGAGCCAGGGGCAGGATGGGAGCAATGTGCTGCTCAAAGCCAGAGAGGAGCAGCTTTGATGCCATGTGCAAAGTGAATTTAGTGGCCAGGTCTGGTCTCTTGCTTTCTCACCCCTCTCTTTCCTCCTGCTTCCCTTCTTGCCCTACCCAGAGCTCTTCCTCTCTCAGGGTTCTCCCTGATCTCTGATCTCAGTCTATCTCCACAGCTGCCCCATGGCCACATGCCCCTGCCCAGCTTCTGGAAGGTGGTGGAAGACAGCCTGCAGCAGTCGGGTGCTCAGCTCCGTGCCTTCTGCCAGGCCTTTGAGACCGTCACACCGAGCCCTGGGGCACAGGTAGGGGCTGGGCAGGGCATGTCTTGGGCCAGCTGGGTAAAGAGAGAAATTGAACTGCGGCTTCCCAGTGCAGAAAATCCCCTCGGTGGGGAGGCTGGCTCAGAACGTGGCCCAGGGGATGGCCAGAGTATTTCCCCCAAGCCCCTGGGATGAAACAGCTCAGCTCTACTGGTTCTGGACACTCATCTCCAAACCTGGGGGTCGAGCAGGGAGTGTGAAGGAGTTTCTCCTCTTACCCTGCCCCTGGGATGTGATCCTGCAGGAAGGAGAGCAGGTGCACGTGGAGGGCCTCAGTCTCCTGTGTCTCATCAAATGCTCCCATGTCTCTTGCTCCCCACCAGCCTCTGACCCCTGCTGAGGAGAGGAAGGTCCTTTCCCTCGTGAGCAAGCACGGCCCAGACAAGCTTTACCAAGTGACCAGCAACATCAGTGGCAGCAAGGACTTGGACCTGACCTTGCTGAGGGGACAGATCGTGGCTCTGCTGCAGGGCGCAGACACCAAGGGCAACACGAGCAGGTGGCTGGTGGATGCTGGAGGTACTGTGAGCACTGTGGGCAACCTCTCCCTGCCTTGGCACCAGGGCCAGAGTCACCTGAATCCCCTCGTTATCCTGGATGGAACAGCAGGCCATGGTCTCCTTCCAAGCCCACCTCAGCTTTGCCATCAGCTGTGAGGTTCAGGTGTCCTGACTGATTCGCCAGGGGAGCACTCGTGAAGTGTCATGGCTGGGAAAGGAGAATCCATGCACATGGAAACATGGAATGCATTTTTTTTTGGGAGATTTCTCCTGGATATCCCCTAGTGATGGACTAGTTTGAGCAGGGCTGCTGTGCCATGCCAGGCAACAGCCAAAATGTCATTTCTGTCTCCTCCAGCCAGCCCTGTATATGCCAGGCAGCAGGGCCCCATGACCTGTGTGTGTCCGTGTCCTGCAGGTCCCCGAGGGTTTGTTCCTGCTGCAAAACTCCGGCCCTACAGCCCCGTACAAGTCCAGCAGCCTGCGATGCAGCTGCTGACCCTGGACAGTGGCACAGAGAGAAGGAGACATTCCTACGCATCCCCTGAGGCTCCCAGGCCACAGGTGGCCACCTTCACCCCAACGTTCCAGGTGAGAGTGGGGGACATCCCCGGGGCCATTCCCAGCAACCCCACCAGCTCCCTGCTGGTCCTTGTGTGGGTGGGAAGGTGAACCTGCTTTTCCAGGTGTCCCCCTTGCTGGGACCAGGGTGGACAGGGCAAGAGAACTGTCCTTGGTGGGTCCCCAGTCCCTCCACCCATGGCACTGCTGCGCTGCCCTCTTGGAATTGCCTGTCCTGCCATGTTCTTCCCCCCTTGACTCCCAGCTCCAGCAAGGGCTTCCTCCTTCCTTCCCTGCCATCCCCAGGTGGTCGCCGGCTTCTCCTTCGCAGCCAGGAGCCCGCAGGAGGTGACCCTGCAGGCAGGGCAGCCCGTGGTGGTGCTGGAGCCCCATGACAAGAAGGGGAGCACGGAGTGGAGCCTGGTGGAGGTGAACGGCCAGAGGGGCTACGTGCCCTCCAGCTACCTGGTGACCGTCCCCGTGCAGGACCCCGCGGGCTGGAGCTTGCCCGTGTGAGCGTGGCCAGCCCACACCAAGGGCACAGGATGGGAGCAGCCAGCTTGGCACCTGAGGACACCTCACAGGAGATGCTGGAGGGAGGCAGCCCCTGGCTGGGAAGGTGGTGGGAGGCACCCAGGGGACACGGCCCAGGGACATGGGCACGAGGGTGGCACTTGGGAGGCACCTTTTGATGGGAGGCGTGAGGGTGCCGGGTCCCGTGTGTGTGTGTGTTGGCACAAAGCAAAGCAGCACCAGGGAGTGAGGGCAGGTGGCTGCAGTTATCCAGGGATTTGCTGAAATCCCTGCAAGTGACGAATGCGTCCTGGGGGTGGTGAGGCTGCGCTGCCCCTGGTTAGAGCAGGATCGAGCAGCGAAGGTGCAGCGCTGCAGAGGGATCCTCGGCAGGGCATGGGGCACCTGGGCGCTGAGCACTTGGGCACCTGGGCACTGAGCACCTGGGCACTTTGGGTACCTGAGTACCTGAGCACTTGGGCAGATGGGCACTGAGTACCTGGGCACTTTGGGTACCTGAGTACCTGGGCACTTGGGCGCTGGGCAGATGGGTACTGGGCACCTGCGTGCCCTGTGCCTGTGGCCGCGCTGGGCTGCGCCGCGCCTCGCGGTCGCCAGAGGGAGCGCCGCGCCAGCGCCCAGTGCCCGCTCGGCTCGTACTGGGAGCACTGGTGCGGGGAGCGCGGGGGGACAGCCCGGGGGGTGCGCCCCGCTCAGGGGGCAGAGATCCCCACTCCCGGGACTCCCGGGGCCCCTGCGACCCGCACAGATCCCGGCGGGCTGACAAAGGTCCCACGGAGGAGGTTTTTTTGGGAGAATCAATCCGTGTCGGTCCTGACTCGAGGTTCGGCTTGAGAATGCAGACAGCACTCCCTCCCTCCTTCCCTCCCACCATTCCCGAGGTATCCCAGCCCCGTGCCTCAGTTTCCCCGTGGCTGCGCTGTTAGGAGGTGCTGATGGGGCTGAGGTGGGGAGCCGTGCCGTGGTGTCAGAGGGGATTTCAGGAGCCCCCCGGCAGTGGCGCCGCACGCTGCCCATCCCTCACCCGCCGCGGGCAGTGGAGTACCCGGCTGGCGTCGTCCCGGCTGCCCTGGGCTCCCGGCGCTGCCCGCATCAAAGGTGCCCCGTGCCGGCTGGCGAGCGCTGGCACGCCGGGCCCTTCGCCCTGCCCTGCCCTGCCCGGGGGCTGCAGCACGCCCGGCCACCCACGGGCTCGCCGCGGGCTCCCCGGTGCGGCCGTGGCTGCGGGCTGGGCAGCGGGGCAGGGCTGGCATGTCTGTACCCAGCCTTGAGCAGGTGCCAGGCGGGTGGGGACAGGCCCCAGGCACTGCTCTGTGCGTCCCAGTGGGGCTGGGGGTCTGGTTTGAGGCAGGTGGGGCTCACCCTCCTGTGTACCTGTACCTGTGGGGTGGCTGGGGGCAGCCACCTCTGCCCAGGTGCCCCTGAAAGCCCTGAGGAAATGGTCACCCACACGAAACCTGCGAGGGGACAGCAGTGCCGGAGCTGGGGACGTGTCCTGGGGATGCTCCGAGCTTGGGAAAGGCTGATGGGTTCCTCAGAAAGGGAAAATGGGCAGGCTGGGGGCCGAGGGTCATCGAGCAGGGGCTGTGTGTCTGTGCTTGCCCACAGGGCTCACCCCTCCAGCTCCCTGCAGATGGCTCCTCTGGATTTTTCCGTTCCTAGTCAAATCACACCAGGTCGGGTTTCCCTCCCGAGTCACCTTCCTGCCAGCTCAGAGGGGTGCACGAGCAATCAGCCCTGTGCCGGGCAGCCCTGCCCTGCTCCACAGCCCTCAGGTGCCCGAGACCCTTCAGGGGGTTAAAGGTGACAGTGGGACAAGGAGAGCTGAGAGACTGCTGCTGCCTGCGGCCTGATCCTCCCCCTGGAAGGAGATCTGGGGTGGTCAGGACTTGCCTGGAGATCCAGCAGCGGGTGATCTCTGCCAGGAAGAGGGAAATGAGCGCATGGGGCTCCTCCACTCTTCGGATCTGAAGGGGCGAGATGGGATCTGCAGTTCCCCCAGTCCTGCTGCCAACCTCGGTGGCCAGGGGACCTTCCCCAGGGACTCTGTCCCCAGGACATGGCTAGTGCTTGACTGCAGGACATGGGTGCCTGCATCCCTCCCTTCTCCCTTGAATTTGATGCCTTAAGAGGCCTCCTAGACACAGAGACTGGACAGGAGTAAGGGAATACAGGCAGGGATTTATTTGAAAGGCCTTCAAAGGTACCCCTGGGGGCCAGAGGCCACTGCCCAGATGGACCCCAAGGTGGACCCCAGGTCACAAGTTCTTCACACTTTTATAGGTTTGGTTCATTTGCATAGCAGGGTTAATTCTCCAATTAATGCTTCAGTTAATGATGTAATTTCCCCAAGCTTGCCCCCCTTTAGAGGCTCTTTAGTTTATACTTTTTGGGCCTAGGACGGTCTGGGTGACCTCGGAGAGCAGACCCAGACAGGCTTTGTTATGTCTGCCCAGCACAGAGAGCAGAAATGAACAGGCTACGAGAAACTCCAGAGTCGCACACTGGGCAGTGCAGGATTTGAAAAACAGAAAAGTTAAAACCTGAGGCATCATTTCCCCCCCTTTAGAGGCTTGACAAGGCCTCTATCTTGTCGAGACTCTATTCCAAACTCACTGCACTGCTGCTGCCCTGAGCCTGGAAGTGCCCTCTTGGAGTCACCGGAGGGCACGGGGCTCTTCCAGCCCAAACATGAGGGGGGATAAAGGGCACGAGCGTGCCTTTAAATAGCCTGTCAAGGACAGGCTCTCCCAGGAGGAATGCTCTGGCTGGCCCGGTGGAACATGCCTGTGGCTGGGGGCACGGGGGGACAGCTGGGCAGGGCCGGCTGCTCGCCACGAGGGCAGGTCAAGGTTAGGCATGGCCCTGGCCCGGTGCCACCGTGCCACGGCTTGGCACCGGGGAAGCAGAGCTGTGCAAACAGGGAAATGAATGCCAGGCCAGGGTTTTGCCGTGCCCGGGGCTGATCTGGAGGTGGCAGCGGAGCCAGGCAGGCGTTGCTGCCTGCGACCTGCCCGTCAGCCCGCACGGAATTTGGCACCGGCACAGCCTGGCTGCCGGAGCAGCCTCCGGGGCAGCTCCGGTTGTCCCGGAGCGGCTGCTGCACTCCTGTCCGGGCTGATTCATATCCTGGACGTGCAGGCATTTGGATATTGTCCACCCGCGGGGTGTGACAGCGCACGGCTGTGTCCCCAGGGCGCGGGGTGCCAGCCCGGCCACGTGCCGGGAGCAGGACGGGGCAGCTCTGCGTGGCTGCTGCTCCCTGGGGACACGGCGGGGCCACGAAGCACATCCCAGGTGGAGACCCCGGGATGGCAGGAGGCTGGCTGAGTGCCCAGGTGTCCGTGTGCCCGTTGGCTCTGCTGGGACACCCCGGCGGCAGAGAGGTGTGAGAAAAAGCAGCTGCCAGGCGAGCCCCAAGCCCAGGCTCCCAATCCCGGGCCTGTCCCCTCACCACGGGGTGCAGAAGGGGAGAGGGCAGGAAAGGGGAGGAGTGGGGAGCCAGGAGGAGCAGAGTGGCTGCCCTGGGCTGAAGGGCACAGCCAGCCCGAGTGGCTTTGGGCACGGAGCTCGAGTTCCCCCCCCCCGCCAGGCTGAGCTGGCTCCGAGCAGAGCTGCACTGTCCCAGCCACCTGCCCGTGTGCGGGAGCAAGCGGCCCCCGAGCCCCCGGGCACCCTCGCTGGCCCCTCGTGTGCCAGCCGGGACCAGCGTGGCCCGAGGAAGGGCTGAGCCAACCTGGGGCTGCGGAGCAGGAGGCGAGGTGTGAGCAGCAGCGCTCGCTCCAGGCTGGTGCAGCTGGCACCTGAATTGTCTAATAAAGTGTGAAATTGCTTTCATGCTCTGCTACCTTTGCTGTGCTGGACCGTCATTACGGCCCCCCCTCGCCGCCCGCACCGGCTGCCGCCGTGTCCCGCTGTCAGACGAGCCCCGGGCCGCAGCCGTGCCTGGCACAGCCCCGCAGGACCCCTGTGCCGGGGGCTGCGGCTGGTGCCCAGCGTCCCCTCCGGCCCTCTCAGCCCCTCCGCTGTGCCCACGCCGTGTGACAGCACAAACCGCTGCGGGGGCATCACCGGGATGGGGTAGGGTCTCTGCCGGGGGGCTGCGGGTGGGTCTGTGCCGTGGGGCTGGGGCTGCCGTCCCGCTTCCTCATCCCACGGGATGCCTTGGGGGTGCAGGGATCAGCTCAGGTCCGAGCCCTGCCCTGCGGCTGTGCCGCTGCCAAAGCCCTGCCCTTGCCCATCAGATAGGGCTCCATCCGGCCGTGCCCGGAGCCGCCTCGGAGCCTGCCGAGGCAGCAGAGAGCTCCCACCTTGGCAGGGACAGAGGGACAGCCCGGCCCCCCCTCGCCGGTGGGTGACGAATTGCTCCTGAAGCACCTGGCTGTGCACAGAAACTGTTCTCCACCTCTAATAACAATAATCAATCATCCTGCTCTGGGCAGGGGATGTGCAAGGTTTTCCAGGGCTGGGGAGCTGGCGGGGCTGGCGGGGCTGGTGGGGAGATTGTGGTCGGGGGGCTCCCCTGAGGGGACACAGAAGTCTCTGCTCGGCTGGTGGCTTCCCTCCTGCACTGCCCACCAGGAGGGCAATCCATGACCAGGTACACCCTGCCAGGGGAAGTGCCAGCTCCTCGGGGCTGTGCAAATCGTGATTTTGGACGGAAAAGCAGCTGGGAGCCCAGGTCTGGCATGGGGCACAGGGTGCTCCCTGCTCCAGAGGGTCCCACGGGTCCTTGTGCCAAAGGAGCTGCTGAGTGAGGCCCAGGAAAAGGGATTTCTGCAGTGCTCGATACTTTGCCCCGGGGAATTGGTGCCACGTTTTTCCAGCTACTGATAAAGTTAAATCCTTGATCTGGTTAAAGATTTAGCCTACAAGGGAAGCCTGGCTAGGACAGCAATGCTGTTAGTGCCACCGGCTTGGTGACACTTCAGTTTTTTCCTAATATCTAATCCAACGCTACCCTCTGCCAGTTTGAAACCATTCCCCCTCGTCCTGTCACTACTGGAGGAAACCAGTCCCTGGGAGCAGCCAGGCGAGTGCACCCTAACCCAGCAGCATTCCCGAGCCCTCCTTCATTGGCATTCCTCCTCTCCCAGCCTGCACAGCCTGTTCCCAAAGCCCCAAGTGTTAATTGAATTACTTCCCCCAGAACTGCCAATGCTTTAGGGACTGGAGCATCTGCACACACCACGGGCAGCCTGCTCCGTGCCTGCTCCGTGCCTGCTCCGTGCCTGCTCCGTGCCTGCTCAGCCCTTCCCGTGGGATGCGCCAGCTGCGGGCAAGGAAAACAAAGCGAGCAATGACAAGGCCAGGGTGGTGTGGAGGTGCAAACGCCCCCGTTGCAAAGATTCAGGAATGAAGGGGATGGAGTCCAGTCAGGAGCCCCAAGGGCGGTGGGAAGCCCTTGGTAAGGTCTGCAAGCATCCAGAGGGGCTGGAGAACATCCCCCGCTCCCCTCGAGCCCTCACTGGGTCGGGCACTCCACGCAGCCCATCAAGGCATCGGGGCTGTTCCTGCATCTCTGCCCGAAGAAGGGGATTTGTGGGTCTAAAATCTGCCTCTCTTAGGCTGCTCCCGACGGGAGCTACAAGCTGCAGACACGAACCCTTTTGTGAGCCCGACCGCATCCCGGCTGGGATTTACCTAAAACAGCCCCAGGGAGGAACGGCTGGGCGGGGATGTGGGGGGAGAGGGAGGGAGGCTGCCTGGTGTTTGTTTTTACTAATGAAGCCCCATAATCAAATCATTTCAATTTTAATTGTAAAGCCAGCAGGCAGATTTCTGTCTCCAGATGGGACGTGATAGGAATAGTTGAAGGCTGGGCACGTTCTGCCACTCACCTTAATGCTGGGAGCACGGCAGATGGGAGCAGCACTGGGGAGAGCTTGGGAAGAGCCTGGTCCCCCAGGGATGAGGATTTGAGCTGGGATCAGACCCAAAGCCTCTCCGGCTTTGTTGACCCAGGGATTCTAACCCCTGGCAAGATGTGTTGCACCATTCCCAGGTCTGAGCAGGGGAGGCAGGAGCTGCTTTCCCTGCTTTCATCTCCCAGCTCTGCCAGGATACATGAAATCTATTTGTGGCTTCCACTTACCATCTAATTTTTTGGGTGTTTGGACTTTGGGAAAAGAGGAAAATAAAGAAACTGGGTCATTTTCTATTTATTTGGAAGAGCTGAGATGTTAACCCTCCAGCTGCACAGAGCTCTGCTCATGTCTCTGTGGGACTGGCAAACCTGGAACAAGTGATGGGGGAGAGGAGAAACCTCCTCCTCCACAAAGAAAATGCACCTTTTGCCCAGCTTCTTGTTCAGGCTGGGGGGAACTGGGTGCAGTGGGGTTGGGGTTGCCCTCCCAATCTAAACCAGTTACCTCAAACAAAACACATCAGTTTGTTTCTTGTGATGGAGAAATAGAGCTGTGTTGCTCTGGGGCTGATTAAATCCCCCAGGCTGGGAGCATTCCCAGCTGCCTACCAGGCCTCAGCAGTCACCCAGGTGCATGGGGTGGGCATAGAGGGATGTCAGGGAAGGGGAATGTCTCCTCTCCTCCCCCCCAGAGAGGTTTGTTTCTCCCACAGAGGATGAGACCAGAAGCACAGCGTGATCCGGGCAGGTCATGCCAAGTATGGAATACCTTGTGCTCCTCTCAGTGCCTTCCCCACAGCCATAACGGGGCAGAGCCCGGCTCTTATCAGGGCCGGCTGCTGCTGCTGCTTTCACCTCCTCGAGCTGCTGCCCTCCCCATGCCCACAGTCCCGCTCCCAGAGCTGACAGCATTTCTGGAATCCCCTGGAAGGGATCCAGGTGGGCAATGCCAGGCGCAGAGCAGCCACCAGCATCGCTCTGGCCGGGCCTCTTCGCTCTTATCAGCTGTCCCTTTTCGTGCCTGAGTCATCAGGGACAAGAGCATCAAATCACAAACAAAGCCATTACCTCGCTAAGCAAATACAGACGAAAACCTCACTTTATTTTTTGAAACTGGAGCCCTGGCTCCTGAGGGCTTGAAGTGGCACCTCCCCTCTGCCAGCTTCCCTTGGCCAGGTCTGCTGCAGCCCCACAGACACCCTGGGTGAGGAGAGGAGGGAGACAGGGCCACGGTCCTGGCAGTCCATGGATTTCCCGGGATGGGGGAGCTCCGTGCTCGGTGCACCCTCACGCTGGTGGCTCCAGTTACACGAACTGGGCACATCCAGTGGGAGTGACAACCCCTCTGCTCTGCCTGTGACACCCATCCCTGCTGCCAGCACAGCCCCCTTTTCCCCAGGGCTCATCCCTGGCACTTCGTGCTTCTCACGTGTCTGCGGCTCGCGCCTCCCCATCCCAGCGCTGATCCAGGATTTTGTTCTTCTCCTTTTTTTTTTTTTTTCCCCACCGTGTCCAAATGGGAATTAAATTGAGGCCACTAAACTCATTTGCTCTCGCAGCCGTGCTGGGGCTGCAGGCAGCGTTTCAGCCCCGGCTCCCCGGAGCGGCTGCCGGGCTCGGGCTGGGAACCGCAGTGTGCTGGCTCCTGCTGCCGTGCCCGGCGTGCCCCTGCCTGCCCCCGGTGCCTTGCCAGCCGCCCCACGGCGAGGCAGGGCTGTGGTTAAGCCCGACCAGACCAAAACATGTGCCCGAGCAATTTCTGCCTCATGTGAGCCGTGCTTGGGGCAGCGCTCAGCTCCTGCTCCGGCTGCTGTGGCTGCGCCTGGCCCACAGCCCCATCCCTGAGAGTTCTCCCGGTGTCCCGGGGGATTGTCCCACTGCAGCCCTGTGGGGAGGTGCTGGAGACAGGCTGGGCAGCCGCCCCCACAGCCTGGCTCGGCCTCAGGAGCTCAGGCAGCACCACGAGGAAATGGGGATGAGCCGGAGCCAGGGAGGTGGCTGTGGGACATGAGGTACAGGGCAGGGGGTGCCAGGGGAGAGCACCCAGCACCCACTGAACCAGGCAGTGCCACCCCACCAGGGCTTATTTTTATCAGGCAGGAGCAGGAGGAGGAGGAGGGATGCTGGTGATGGGTGAATTGTTCCCCTACCACCCAGGAAAAAGTCCCTGGAAGTGCCTGCGGACAGCAAAGGAGGGCAGACCTGAGTGTGCTGAGAGGGAACAGCTGCTGGGAATTTAAATGACCGCCCGTGAATGCTGGTTTTGTTTTGTCCCAGCCATGGCTGCCGGGGCCAGGCAGCATTCAAACCCTGCTGCTCACGGGGCTCTGTGCACGGAGCTCCTTTGGAAAAGCCAGGGAGAAACCTGAGCTGGAGAGGAGCCCCGGTGCAGCACCCTGACCCTGCTCTGCAGAGAAACCAGCAGAGATGGCCAGAGCAGGCAGAGCCACGGCAGCAGGGATGTGCAGGAGCTGGGATGGGGGCCTCTGGTCAAGCTTTGTTCCCGTCTGCCAGAGGGAAAAGCGATGGAAAGAGAAGAGATGGCCAGGAAGTGAGTGAGGTGTGCTTCCTGCATCCTTCCTGCATCCTTCCTGCACAATTCCAGCACAGTTCCTGCACACTTCCCTCTCCCGCTGCCTGATGGGACACGGCCCTGGGGCTGGGCAGTGGAGGCAGACTTTTCCAGGGACAGCCTCGGGATGAAGCTCTCAGGTCGCCCTGAGCCGGGGACATGGAATGCTGCCCCGCGACTCTCCACAGCTCCCGGGGGGAAATGGAGATGCTGCCAGGCACTGTGGTTTACAGCCTCAGCCCCGGTGCACGCTGCCAGATCCATGCCCTGAAAATCTAGTTTTGTAGGAATAAACAGGATTTCTTATTCCTGTTGCTAATGTGATAACAGCACATTGCAACACAGATGTTTTAATAACACATAGTCCTTTTAATGAAGGGACTTAAGCTAATTTACATCCCAACATTCGTATATGTCCTATTTGCTCATTTATTCGTGCAGCAAATGAAATTAAAGTTACTAAACATTTAGAAGATTACAAATACACTGGAGAAGTGCACCTGTGTATTAAAATAAGGAGCAGGAGCTGCTTTCCTGGCACAGAGGCTGCCCAAGGCACGCGCTGCTGGCTGCTTCCTCCCTTCCTGTGCAGCCACACAGGCTGGAGGGGAAGGCAGCCGGGCACTGCCAGACCCCATTCTCAGGGATGCTGACAGTTGTGACAACCACTGCACTTTTATTTTTATCATCCCGCCAACGCCGCTCTTTAGATCAGCTTTTATTAAAAATAAATACTGCTTTTAAAGCTGGTGCTGGGGCACCAAACTGTGACAAAGGCCAGGGAGGTGGTGCTGAGGATGATTAATGTGATTTTTCCAGCGAAATACTGTAGCAGTTCTGCCGTGCTGAGGGCTCTGCCAATGGGTGTGGGGAGGACGAAGGTGCTGGGCGCCGTTCTCAGCCTGGCACCTGGAACAGGGGCACAGCCCATGCTGGAGACACGTCTGGCTGTGGCCTCACCCTCTCTCAGGCCAGGTTTGGTGGGCACATGTCAGGCAAAGGCCAAAGGGATGCTGAGGCACAGAGCCCTCCCAGCCCCTTGGATGTATCCATCCCTCCTTTTTCCATCATCCCCCACCCCTCTCTCCAGCAGGCCCGGCCATCTGAGCCCAGCGGGGTGGTGAACGCTGCTCATCCTCAGGGCACTGCAAAGGGCCGTACAATGTTCCCTGTCACCCAGCCCGCACCCCGGGGCTCCAGGGATGTCACACATCCATCGAGTCACCATCCTGGGCAGGCCCATACCAGGCACATCTGCATCACATATGGAGGCTCCTCCCATATCACACCCTCCAGAGGAAGGTGAGGAAACCTCCAGCACCTCGGGGAAACCCCCAAAGGCTGTGCAAGGCTGGGCTTGCTCCCCCTGGGCAGACTCATCCAGCCCAGGCTTCCCAGGAAGGGGCACCCATCCTCCCGTGTGATGGTACAGCTGCCTCCGCTCATGGCCATGTGCATGAAGCTGCAGCTCCTGCCCTGCTGGGACAGCCCCAGCTGTAAAACCCCTGCCACGATGGAGGCTTGTGGCTGAAGGGCTGCATCCCCTGCTCGGAGCTTGTCCAAGACGTGCCCAATGCCTGAGCTTTTCCCACGTCCCGCTCACGGCAACCAGCGGGAAAAGTAATGAGCAAAGTCCTAGGCAAACATTTTGGGAATCCAAAATTCTCTCTCTCTGAGTGCAGTTTGGCTCAACAGCTTGGTGGGGCATGGCAGGCACTCGGTGTACAGATGGGGAGGCAGAGTGGCTGTCCCGCGGAGCTCCCGGCTGGGTGCTCCATCAGGGAAAGCGCTGCTGCTCACTGCTGCACTCCCCTTATCCCGGTCCCTCCCCTGCCTTTCCAGGCCAGAGCATTTCTCAGACTGTGCTTTATCCCATCCCTGCTGCTCCTCTTCCAGCGCCACCAGCACCGCTAACAACAACTAAAATCCTAAATCCTCCCAGCCTGGTCCCACCGCTCCGAGGCTGAGCCTGCGCCCCGAACACCACGGAACGCGTGGGCAGTGAGTGGCACAGCACTCCCTCCTCCCCCAGTTGTGCAACTGGGGCTGTTGGGATGCCATCTCCAGCCCCCCCTGGCTCGCCGCTCCTGGGAAACTCGTGCCCGTCCCTGCGGCAGGCGGAGGAGCGAGGCGGCTGTGTTCCTTACCTCTCGCCGGAGCCGGGAGTGCGGGGAGAGCTGGAAATAGCCCTGGCTGACACAGATACCTGTGCGGAACAGCAGGGGCCTGCACTCGCCGTGGTAATTGCAGACTGCACGGCGATGAGTCAGCCGGAGCCCCGCTCGGGCAGCACGAGGCTGCCCTGCCTCCCGCACCGTGCGGGCAGCGCCCGCCCAGCCAAACCCGGGCCCCGTTGCCGGGGAAATTGATGCTCCCCCCGTCCTCGGGAAGGGGGGCCCAAAGCACAGGAGCAGGGAGAGGATGGGAATGAGAGCATCTTGCAGCTTTTTAAGCTCTCGAGATGCTTTCAAGTGCCAGGAAGGCTGTGCGAGCTGTGATTTGCTGCATTATTTCTGTTGCTATCCCTGCACGGGGAGCTCCTGTGTGCAGAAGAGCTGCTTGCAGCAAGTCAGCATCCAAGCATTGCCTGTTCTGGGGGGGGGGGGGGGGGCTGAGCCCCACAGCTGCCATCACCCACAAGGGACCGGGGGCCACCCTGGGACCAGCCCTCAGCACTCCCCAGGGTCTCTGGGATGGGCTCCCTTTATCTTAGCCATGGGCAACTGAAGCAGCTGGAGACCGAAGCGGTGTCGGCTCACCCCGAGCTCCTCGGCAAGAAAGCCCCACCAGCAGAGCTCTCCATCCTCCTTCTCATCCTCCTCCTGGGGCTCAGGGGCTGCCTCGCTGCCGGCGATTGCACTGTCAGGACATTAATAAATAATTACCCGGCAAACTTCCACCAGGGAGCTTCGTTTCTTCTCCTCCAGTGGTGCTGCCTGTTCAGAGAGGGGAAACCAGGGGAGAGCAGCTATTCCCAGGAAGAGGGGCTGGAGGGGGTGGCATTTCCCCAACCAGGCTGGCGGGTCCCCAAGCTCCTCCACAGCTGATTTCACATTCCAAAGGGATTCGGGGCCAGGAGGAGGAATAGGTAAAATCGATGAGAACCTATTTGGCGGGATAAAAGAATGTGGTTTTATTTATAGCGCTGGCTGGAGCTGAAGTGTCTCCTGCCCAGGGAGACAGCGCTGAGGCGCTGGGGAGCAGCAGAGCAGGGTCTGCACAGGGCTGGGAGATGCACCAGTGCCTGCTGCCCACCCCCCATCACCCAGCCCCACTGAGCCCCCAGCCCCCCACTCCCCAAAGTGCTGCGGGTGGCTTTGCTCGCCAGCTGCTCTAACACCAGTGTCTGTGCTCAGGGGGTGCCAGGAGCTGAGCACCAGCCCCTTCCCACCACTTGTGCCCAGCCAGGGCTGCAGGAGCTGGGGACAGTGGTGGCCAGCCACTCTGGGGGATGCTCAGAGGAGAGCTGGTGACAAGGGAGGAGGGGGTGCTGCGAGATGGGGGCCTGGGGAGAGATGGAGCCAGCCTGGCAGGCTGGGAGTCACGAGCCAGGGAGATGCCCATGGACATCCCTGCCAGCAACAGCTGCTTGAGGAACAGCAAGTCCTTGCTCAGCAGTGCTGCAGATCCAAAGCGTCTCCCTTCGCTGCTCACTCCCTTGGCCAGCTCTGCTGGTGCAGGAGGATCAAGACCTGCTCTGGTGATCAAGGCACATCTCTGGGATGAGGCAGTTAAAAGAGAGAGAGGAAGAAAGGCACTCAGAGTCTGAGCAGCCTCCAGGGAGAGGCAGGAGGAGTTGCCCTGCTAGGAGCCATCAGAAGAGGAGGATGAAGCCAGCCTTGGTCTCAGCCACCCCCTCAATGCCCCTGGCTCCTTCTGGGAGCAGCTGGCGGCAGGAGGTGGGGTTACAGGAGGTACCCCAGCTCCTGGTGCTGTCCTGCCAGGCAGGAGCAGGCAGTGAAGGGAGCCCAGGCAGCACCACCAGGACTGGAGGCAGCTCGACAGGCAGGGATGAGGCAGGTGGGGCAGCGAGAGGCCAGTGGGGTGACATGGATGGGCTGTGACAGACACTGCCAGCACCGTGTGAGAGCTGCAAGTGCTGTGGGAAAGCTGAGCTCGGCCAGAGCAAAAGGCTGAGCATGAGGGACACGTACCAGATGGTGCAGCTCCTGCCGGTCCCTGGCTGGCTGGTGCCCTGTGCCCGGCTGCTCTGGGGCAGCACGGGGGGACACCGAGCCTGGAACAGCAAGGGGAAAGCTTGGGCTGCAGGCTGGGATGTCAGGCAGTGCAGAAAGAGCAGTGCAAGGTCTCTGGCAGTGCGCTCCTTCCCCCAGATGAAGTGAGGTACAGGATGAGCTGAGTGCCCTGGGCTGCTGCCAGCCTCTCATCCCCAGGCAGAAGGGGCCGGCTGGCCCTGCTGTGCCAGAGCAGCCTGGGGAGGAGGACAGGCTGCTTCAGCTGCTGTGGGTGTGCTGCTTCCGTGGACAAATGAGTCACTGAAAATGCCATAAGCAGTCAATGGGCATCCTGGTCCCCTGCTCATCCCACACAGTTGGTGGGCAGCGTGAGCCATCGTGCAGGAGCCTTCCCTACCCTCTGCTGTCTGGGCTCTGCCACTTGCTCCGGGAAATTCCCATCTGTTTCAACAATGCATCCACAAAACCCCCTTCTTGGGCCTTTGCCATCACATTTGTCTCCTCAGAGGTTTTCTCGGCAATAACTGCGTGGATTTACCTGCGCAGCACGCTCCAGGCTGCAGTCTGGGAGAGGGGCAGGCTGCAGGATGGGGCAGGCTGGGGCCCTGTACAACAGTCCCCTGCAGGGGTGCATCCCTCCTGCCCTCAGTGCTGGCCACAGGCTCCTCTGACAGAGCTGGAGCAGCCTCTGCTCCAGGGAAAGAGCTGCAGAAAGCCTGGCAGGTGGCACAGGGTGGGGAGGGACCCTCGGCCAGGTGCACTCCAGAGAAGGGCCTGGGGGGCTCTGCCACGGCACAGGGACAGTGTCCATGGTGTCCATGTGTGCCTGCATGAGGGGTTTGCTGGCACAGTGGGACATCACTCCTCAGTGATGCCGAGGGAATCTGGAGTAGGAATGGCACCCTCTGAACTACCAGAGGCTCAGCCCTGCTCCCTGGACCAGCCGGATCTCAGAGCCAGGAGCCCACCCACACCCATTCTGTCCTCAGAATCCACTTTTGTTTCCCAGGTCCCCTCCAGCCCCAGGGACCAGTCCCTCAGCCCTGTGGCAGAGAGGACATCAGACTTTCCCTCCTTGCTGACCATGAAGCATAACAGAGCCCTCCTGTCGCCAGACGAGGAGGAGGAGGAGACAGGAGCTCCCAGGTGCACACAGCTAATGAGGCACAGAAAGTGTGCAGGGAAAGCAACATTCTGTCCCTGTGCTCGTGACTTCAGGTGAAGGATAAGGCTGAGCCGAGCGCTGAGCAGGGCTGCAGGGAAGGGAAAGCAGAGCTCGTGGAAGGGAGCCAAGCAGAGAAACTCAGCGAAACTCGGGGCATGGCACTGCCAACCACTGAGCCCCGCGGGGAGCGGGGCCCCAGCGAGCAGCCTGCACGAATGGGGAGTGCTCCAGGGGAGGGCTCTGGGGAAGCCTGGGGACACCTTCCCCTTCAGCTGCCCCCAGCTCGCCCAGCCACCGGCTTTCAGAGCTCCTGCCAGCTCCTGCAGAGCGCCTTTCCCGGGTCCCCAGCGACAGCGGCCACCGGGGCTGCATTTCATGCGAGTGCCAAGCAGAGAGTGTCACCAGGCGGGGGGCTGGCGGGGACCCGCCGCCGGCTGGGGATGTTGTAACTCGGAGGAGCCCCATTTGCCGCTGCCTCTCACTGCCCGGTCCGTACAACATTTTGCCATCCACAAACAGAGGCAGCTGCAACGTGAGAGCCAGGGCGGGCGGTCGCCCGGCGCGGGGTGGCTCCTGCCCAGCCGGCGCTCATTGGCTCCGGCCCCTGTCCCACGGCTGGCCTTTGGCAGGCTCCGGGTACCTTCAAACCCTGTCCCCTGCTGACCGCTGGCCCAATGACATTACTCTCTCGCTGCTGTTTTGAAAGGACATTTGCAAGCTTTTCCTGTTATATTTTACCTCGGTAATGTTATCCCCAGCCCCTCCGGGCTTAGCATCGAGTTGCTGCTGCAGCAGCGGCGCGGTGCCACGGGGTGCTCCGGCTCAGCCGTGGCTGCCAGGCCAGGGTGGGCACAGGGGGCTTAATTCTGCTCGAGAGTGGCTGGCACCTCTTTGGGTACATAAATACGGAGAGCTCTCAAAGCTCGGGGTCTGGTTGAGGAGGAAAGCTGTGAGCACACGGCAGAGCTGCCCGGCTCCGTGCACAGGGCACGGTGTGTGACACGGGCAGTGCGATGCCCCACTCACACCACTGCGCTCCCGTCCTGCGCCTCAGACACCACCTCTACCCACCGCAGGTGCTTCTGAGGCTGCCACATGACCGACTTCTAAGAAGGTGGAGACAACACCGCTTATAACATCTTGTCCTCCTTCACCTCTCTCCTGGTGCTTCCGAAGCCCTTTCTTTTTTATGAGTGTTATTCAACCAATTCCTCCAGAAACTCCAGGGCACAGGGAAGTGGTGTGATCTCCATTTCATAGGTGAAAAGAACCAAAAGGCACAGAAAAATGCTTGGACTGTGCAAAAGTCCAGAGCAGTCAGGAGCTGAAGTTGGGCAGGTTAACATCATCTTGCAGCCACGTGAGCAACTGTACTTCGTCCTGCAGGATCCCACTGAAACCCAGAAGCAGCAGCAAGTCCACTTTGCCAAGATGCCCCCAATTTTGCTCCTCTGTCCCCCTCCCGCCACAAGGGCAGCCTGACCCCAATGTCACGTCCAGTTTTGCCTGCAGGGCTGGAAGAAGCCCTAACCTGTCTGTTCAGAGGAGAAATGGGGCAGTGCAGGCTGGGCTTTGCTTTCCTCGTGTTCCTCCGTGCCTGGGGGTGTTTGCTGCCAGGGTGGGTGTCCTGCGGGCTGTGGCCACTGGAGGCTGGGAAGGGCTCATCTCCTTGGGTCAGAAAGCAAGGGAGGAGGAACTGTGCTTGCACACAGACCAGAAGAGAAAAGGTATTTCTGAAAAACTCAGCTCTGCGCAACTTGCTTTTAGAATGATTCTCAAGTAATTCCCACAAATGTTACTTCCTACTTGAGTGCAGCTGGTGTAAAGGAAATCACGAGATACTCGAGTGAGAACCTCGCTTTTTGTGCAACAAATTCCTCCCAAAGGACTACTTTTGTGGTGAGGCCCTCCAGCCCTGCTTTTTGCCCTGATGGGGCAAACATCCCTCCTGTTCTCAGCTCATCTTCATCACTCCTATCTTCTGCAAAGAAAGGAATGCACATCGCATCACTGGTCAGCAGGGTCACCTGGGAATTTGACTCTTGATCTTCAAGGAGTTGCACATGGCCCAGAGCAAGGCAATTTCCTTCCTTGCCTTCCTGACTGTGCCGTGCCTGCTGTGAGTACAGCTGTGAATTCTGGCAGGGCATTCCTGGGCCCAGGCCTCCCATCCATGGGAAGAGAAGTTTCACTGCTGGCAGGGCAGCTGGAAAAGCACCTTGGGTAAGGGTTTTGGCACTTGATAACAGTAATCAGTACCAGAGCCCATCGCAATGAGGAAGAGTTGCTTTGTCCCATCCCAGCAGCCAGGCCACCTTGGCCTCCGACTCTCACCACTGTGGCGTAACACCCGCTGTCCCTGACATCTCCCTTTGGTGCAAGGCTTGGGATCATCAGGGAAAACCCAGTGTTGCTACACTGCATGATGTTCACAACATGTCCTGAACCAAGGGAGGCCAGAGGGAATTAAAGAGTGGCTGGAAACAGCACTGCCTTTGAAACAACAGCAAAGAGAACACGGATGGACAGTGGGCCTTTCCTGCCAGAGGAAGAAGCACTTTCTGTTCACCCCTCAGAGCCTGGCACAGAGCTCCCCACCCCCATAGCTCCACATCACTTTGCTCCATCAGTGCTTTACAGTGACCCTGCAGGCCTGTCTAGGCAGTCTGAGGGGATTCAAGGATCTGGAGCCATTAGGCTGCAGGTGTTGCCACTTGGTTGGTTGTGTATCAGCTAATTCAGGCTGCAGTGCCAAGCCCTGCTCTTTGCCATGTAATTGCTACGGGTAAGTAAATAGAACATTCATGAGATTTTTGGTCCCATCATTAATTATTTCTGAAAGGGCTTTTAGGATACGCCTCAAAACCCCAGACAGAAAGATGACGTGCGTGACATCAAGATGCTCGCAGCAGCAGCTGAAACGAAAACAAGAAAAATCAGAAGATCTTTTTGCTCCTTCACTGCAGTCACCTGGTCCCACTTCAGTGCAGACCCACCGAGCCTGGAAGTGACCCTTGCCCCAACCGCTGCTCTCAGGGCTTATGTATCTCCACATGAGGTGATCTGGGGACTGTTGAGAGGTGCCTGGCGGCGCTGGGTGCTCCCATTTTTAAACGCCGGCAATTTTAAGGTGTGCGTGGTTGCACTGCTCAAAGTGGGTTCCCTAGGGAAGGTGCTCCTGCGAGAACCACGGGCCACTTAAAAAGCCCCGGAAAGCCTGGATATGGCCCCTGCTCTGACACGCTGCACCCAGCACTTACATATCTCAACTCGGAGTGACCCAGCGGCACCGGGGGATGCCGAGCACCCCCACTTTGGCGGGCTGGCACTTCCAATGGACACACAAAGTGGTGTCCCACGCGTGTCTGCAAAGCCCCCCGGGCCGCTCCCTCGCCGTGATCCCCCCCGTGCCCGGCTCCCGCAGCCGCGGGCGGGGGCTGCGGGCGGGGGCTGCGGGCGGCTCCGCCCCGGCGCTCCGCGCTCCCCGCCCCGCCGGCCGCCCGGCTCCCGCCGCCGCGCCTGCTGCATGCTCGGTGCTCAGCCCCAGCCGGAGGTGGAAGATGGCGGAGCCGGGGCCGGATTGCAGCTCTCTGCTCGATGAGGATCTTTCCTCCTTCGTCTTCAGTTACCTCGCTGACAGCCAGGTAGGGAGCGCGGGGGAGGGGGGGCTCTGCTGCGCGGGTCCCCGGCGCGCTGCAGCCGGAGGGGGGGGAACGGACAGACCCCCCCGCTGCTTGCCGGGGCACCGCGGGAAAGAAGAGCCGGTGCTGGCGGAGCGGGGGTGCGGGGACCGGCTCGTCCGGCGGGCGTCCCGCGGGGCTGCGGCGGTGCCGTTCTCTCGGCGGGCGCGGAGCCGCCGCGGGGCTGTGCGCGCCCCTCCCGGGGCTCCCGGGCGGCCGCAGCCCCGCAGCCCCGCCGGCGCTTTCAGCACCACTCGCACGTGGACTCCCGCGGCCCCCCATTCCCCCATCGGCCGGGAATTTGGGGGGGACAGGGGACAAGTTGATGGGTTGATGGGTTTCGGCACAGAACCAACCCCCCCCCCCCCCCGGTTGTTACGGCCCCCCCAAAGGTGGGGAGGGGGCGGCGCGGTGCAGGGGCTCCGCAGGGGGCTGCGCGGTGGGGGCTGATCGGAGCCGGGCTGTGGGATGAGTCATGCCGAGCGTCAATTCCACGCATACGGGCTGGGATCTTGGGGGATGGAGGTTTGGGGGGAGGGGGGGGTGCGACAGCGAGAGGGGTCTCGGTGCCGCGAGTCGCCGGCTCCAAAATGTGGATGAGCTGTGTTTTGGACGGAGCTGGGTATTAAAATCAGATTAAGGCTCCTTGGCAGCTCCGGCGGGATCACGAGAGCGAGCAGTGCTGGCTATAGGGCTCGCATGCTTTTCCATTTTGGGGGCTGCAAGAGAGGCGCTATACAATAAACCGGGCAGGAGCCCGAGCACCGCCGCGCATTTCGCAGTCGGCTTGATGAGGCTGCTGCAAGTGGGAAGAGTTTTCTGTAGTTATGTATCATCCCCCCGACCCTTCACTTTCATAACCACTGATTACAAAATAGCTCTGATTGTGAAGCGAGCACATTCATCCCAACCCTTGCTCTCTCACCAGTTCAGCCCCGGGATTGCAAACAGCAGGAGCGTGTGTGTTTGTGGGGAACAGGACGGGCACTAATCCTGCCGCCGTTTGGGTTCAAAACAAACAAGAGCTCGAGAACTGGTAAATCAGATTTGCCCGCGGTGCGTGTGCCAGACAGAACCAGGCAGGTCTTGCCACCAGCCAGACTGATGTAGTCCCGGCACCTCTCCTCGCATGCACCAGCGCCAGAGCGCTCCGGCTTGGCACGGGACCGGGCGGCTTCTGGGGGCAGAGCAGGGGGGAGGCAGCCTGGGTTCTTAACCAAGAGCTGCTGACAGGTTGATTACAGCAGAAGGGTCAGGAAAGGTGAGAAGTGGGCCGAGGCTTTGTAAGCAGTTTGTGTGGTTTTTTTCCATTTTATTATTGCTGAGGGAACCGTCGGCTTGGAGGTGAGGAGGCTGGTTGTGTGGGATGCTGTCCCTCGGAGTGGGCTGCTTGTGTGGCATGCCATCCCCTGCAAGTACAGCAGCAAGGCTGCAGCTCCCACCAGCCCCTTTGCTCCCTGAGCAGGTGAAAGTTCCTGGCTTCACTTCCCGTAATAACCCTCCTGTTCTCCATGTGTTAACCACGACAAGAAGAGCCCCTATGATTGCAGCACGCTCCCGGAGCCTTGTTTCTCTTTTTCTTTGCTTTTTAGCCAGCATTTGATGTGCCAATTTAGGAATCTTATTCCAAAAAGGGACTGCTAAGGGAGGGGGAAGGAAAAAAAAAAATCCTATGAATTGTCATCCTTCTCTGGTGCAAGCCCACCATGTTGTGAGCATTCCCTGGAAAATTTGGAACTGTGAAATGGCCTGTGCTGAAATGAGACCATGTTTATGAAACGTGGCTGGCTGTGTCCCCTGTTTTCTCTCTCTGTCCCCGGCTTGCTCTCTGCTGGAGGGAGCAGCACAGGTAGTGCTGGTCCGAAGTCTGCAGGTGTGGGAGGAGAGGAGCAGCGAGGGCAGCGTTGCAGCTCGCTGCAGCTCCCGTGCAGCCCCTCTGTGCTCTCCCATCCGGTGCCTGCTTTTGATAATTCCATTTCCTCTTCTGTCCCCATGTGCGCTGAGGGGCTCAGGGCTGGGATGGGAAGAAAAGAGAAGAAGGAAAAAGGAAGAAAAAACAGCCCCCCCCAGCTATGATTTGCATGCATTTGCCTAAGAACCGCCTGAAGTTGTAAGCATGTGTTGTGCTTGTACCTTAACCTCTGATGAAACTGGGGGAAGGCTCCAGCCCTGGCTCTGTCACATGCTGCCTTCTAACTGGGAGCGGGAGGCGGGCCGGGCTGGCGCTGACGTCTCTCCCCATTACTACTGTACAAGCCTCTGCTTACAACTGGGTTGCTGACTTCTCAGTGGAGCCCCAAAACCACTTCCCCAAAGACCCCAGTGCTCCAGCACGAGAGCAGGTTATCCTGAGAGGCTACGGTGTCAGGAGGCCACGAGATGATGAATAGTAGCTGTTTCCTTCGTGGAAATTTTGAGGAACTGGGACTCTCCTCCTCTCTCGCCCATGCTCCTCCCCAGTCCTTGCTTTTGCAGTAGGTTTTGAGAAAGGCACAGTTGGTGCAGGTGCCGGGTGATCCCTTCCTCTCCAGGGGAGGAATCCTGAGCAAGGCTCTTGGGGAGATGCGCGGGGAAGGTTTGCCATGGGTATCTGCATCAGTCCCTTAATCATAAGGGTTTGTGCTGAGGATGCCTGCTAACCTCTATTTACATATCGAGGACAGCGATGATTCACGTGGTACCTGCATTGCTACAGAAAGAAAATCAGGGTTTTTCACTTGATATCTGCCTTTCTCCTGCCAACTCCTTTTTTCCTTTTTTTTTTTTTTTTTTTTTTTTTTTTGAAAAAAAAAAAAAAGTGATTTTATTCTGCTGCACCTCAAAATGTGTCATTTCTGGGCCTGCTTAATCCATTTTGTGCAACTGTGCTGCTCAGAGGTATGGAGCTGGTTGTAGCTGGTTCATCTGCTGGCACCGGGCACTGGGAAATGCCAGCCAGGCAGCTCTGCCGAGAGCACCACGGAGCAGCCAGCAGCTCTCAGCATCCCTGCGAGAGGCTGGAGCACTGTGGCTCTTACAGCTTCAATTTGTTTAAAAACCCCAAAGAAAGTGCAGTGGGGGGGTGGGGGGAGGAATAAATAAAAAAACCCCCAGGCTGCTTCTCGGAGGGATGCTTAAAGATCACATGAACTGAAATACAATATTCCCTCTTTAACTTCCCAGCCTCCTGCTAGAAGCTTAATCCATCGATGAGTGCAGGAGGCACAGCGAGCCTGCGCTGGGTTGGCATTTCTAGTGATGAACTGGGGGTGCATCCCTAATTTCTGATAGTCCTCACTGAGCTGAGCGATACCCTGCTTTTTCTGTGGCTTTTCTCTTGAAGATTTGGGGTGGGTTTGGACGACAGACAGCCCGAGGGCCTGTGCAAAATGCATCCTCAGCTGCATTGCTGCAGTGTGGGTCGAAGGGCTGCTGCAGTGCTAGGGCTGGAGAAGGCTGAAGTTGTCTGGGAAGCAGGCTGGCTGTGTCCTGGTGGCTGTTGCCGTGTTGGAGCAGGGCCTGGAGGGTGCTGGGGGTGCTGGTGGCTGTCCCCACCACAGCAGAGGCTGTGGAGGCTGGCGAGCACAGCAGAGTCTGAGCTGAGCCAGGAGAGAGAGCAGCCGGCAGCAGCCGGAGAGAGGAGGGCTGGGCTGGAAGCTGCCCCTCAGAGAGCCTCCCCACACACCTGCCTGCCTTCCCCCCGTGATTCTGACCGGTGTTCCCCACCCTGGCAGTGCCCCAGGGCTGCCCCACACCGCGGGTTTTCCCCCACCTGCCTGCACATCCCTGCCCCGCTCTCATGCCGTAATGGAAAGGCACCTCTCCAACAGGTGAATAATTAAGGGCTCAACCGAGGGCCTCCAGCAAAGGGAGCTTTGTAAGGGAAGAGGGATCTCTCTCACATTAACCTTTCCAATGTCAAAAGCCTTTTTGTAGGGAGGAACTCCACTGCCACAAGCTGTTTGGCATGCTTGGTTGTCTAATTAAAAATGCTCGGGGAATGCCCCTTGCAGCCCCAAACCCCTGGATTTGGGGAATGGGTCCCACATCCCCAGTGCAGGGCTGGGGACAGGGATGCTACAGGCTGGCTCCTGGCAGATGGTTTGTTGTGCTGCCAGCCACTGGTGCCAAGGGCAGGAGCCCACCAAGCTTTGAGATCCCCTTTGGTGGGGCTGGGGGCTGTGGATGAGCGTGGGAGCTGCAGTGCTGTAGTGACAGGACAAGAAAAATGGATTCAAACTGACAGAGAGAATGGTTAGAGTGGATATTAGGAAAAAAATTCTTCCCTGTGAGGGTGGAGAGGCCCTGGCACAGGGTGCCCAGAGCAGCTGTGGTTGCCCCTGGATCCCTGGCAGTGTCCAAGGCCAGGCTGGATGGAGCTTGGAGCAACCTGGGACAGTGGAAGGTGTCCCTGCCCATAGCAGGGGTGGCACTGGATGCGCTTTAAGTTCCCTTCCAACCCAAACCATTCTATGATTCCATGAAGGACACGATTCCCCCTGGCCAGCATGTGCCAGCACCGTGGAGACTTGGGGACATCACTGGGCTGGGGCAGAGGCATTGAGCAGGGCCAGATTGCTGCCAAATGCCACCAGCGAAGCCAGCACTTCTGCGTGCCCATGGCCTCGGGGAGATGGTGTCACCAGGGCGAGGGGCACCGTGTCCCCGTGGGGCTCTGCAGCTCTGGCTGTGCCGGGGAAGGGAAGTGCTGTCCCCAGAGATGCGGCTCCACCGGGACCACGCGTGTGGCACTCGTTGGCCGCCACCGCGGAGCCGGGGACGCGAGGTGCTGGCAGGGCCTCGGCTGCAGACACGTTTGCCGGAGGAATCGGCTTCAGGCTCCCGCAGCTGAGCCCTGCTCCATGGCAACCCGGCGCGGGCTTATATTTCTCGTGACTGCTTGGCAGCCTGAAGTGATTTAGCAGGGGGGATCTCTGTAGGCGCCGGAGCCGCCGCCAGCGCGGCCGTGCTGGGGTGACCGCCACGCTCCCGGCCCTGCGGCGCTCCAGCTCCCGGGGCACCCCCTTCCCACAGCCCAGGAGTGGGCAGCCTGGACGGGCAGGATCCCACCACCTCCTGCTGCCTGCAGAGCCACCTTCTCGCCAGTGCCTGGACAAGGACGTTTTAAGCTGCCTGTGCTTGTAGTAACGAGCCAGGGACTAAAGGTTGGAGTTAATGGGGCAGGTGGTCAGGTGAGGTAGTGACCTACTTCAGGGGCACCGGCACCGTAGGCACTGAGTGATGGTCCAGCCAATGTGTTTCCCTTCCCTTATCGTTCAGCCGTTCTGCTTTTCAGCACTTTTCCTGAACTCTGGCTCACAAAATATTATTTATTTATTTATGGCGGTTGGGTTTTGTTGGTTTTTTTTTTTTTCTTTTTCTTTCAATGACGGGTGCTTCCAAGAAACGCCGAAGGACTTTGCACAGCTCTGGCTGTGCTCAGGGTCTTGTCAGCCCTGTCCTTATCCAGCCCTGTCTCACTGCACTTCCCCACGTGGAGGCAACAGCCAAGGCCGAGCTGCTGCATTAAACCAGCTCACTGCTGAATTAACACAGGGAAAAGTAAAAGCTGGAAATCTCCTTTGGCCCTGGAAGATCTGGAAACCCCCCGGGGGAGGGGTTCTTCATGTGTCGAGTGTGGTATCTGCTGGTGGGGGATGTGGAGAGGCTGTGGCAGCCCTGGGGACACGGCCCCATCCAGTAGCCAGAGTCACCTTTGATCTCTGCGGGCTCCGGGCTGCAATGTGGGGCTTAGGGAAAATACTTCCCTTATCTCTCACATCCCTCTGTCCCGAGGCAAAGCCGGCAGGCACTGGGAGCTGGATGGGCACCCCAGCACCAGGAGCTTCCTTGGGGGAGCATGATGATGCTGAAGCGTGCCAGGAGCTTTTTACATCTGTGTCCCCACTGCCCCCCAGACCCCCTGCCCACCCAGCCTGGCGGTGGGGACAAAGGCTGGAGAGACCATCAGAGGGCTGATGTGACACTTCTCCCCTCCCCTGGGAAGAGCAGTACATGCTTTATATGGATGTTTTTGTGCTGAGGTGGCGCCTCAAGCTCTTGCAGGGACTACAGTTGCAGGGCAGCAGCATATCTTTACTGAGATGCATTTTCTGAATTCTTCCTGTGGCCCTGCGGCCAGGCCAGGCCAGCAGCAGCCCCTCTGCTGAGCCAGCGCACGGCCAGGCCCCTCGGTTCCTGTTCCAGTTTGCTGCGAGTTTCACTCAGAGAACAGAAGCTCCTCTCTGCTGTCACTTCTGCTCCCCCCCTTTGTCTGGGGAGGCTGCAGCACCCGGTTTGTCCCCAGCGTACGGGGGGAGCGGTGTGGGCAGTGTCATCCTTTCTCCCTGCCGCCACAAGCTGCCTTCTCCACCTATTCCCTGAGGAACCCTCATTTCCTAATTTTCATGGACGTCAAGAGCAAGGAAATCCTGTAGCGAGGGCCGAGCGTCCTGAGCCGGGGCTCGGAGCCCGAGCTGGGGCAGCCGGCGGCGCAGTGGGGACGGAAGGAAGCCCAGCTGCCTCTCTTCACGTTTGTTCTCCTCCCTCCTGCGCCGTGGAGGGGGGATGTGGCTTTCACAAGTGACAGCTGGGGGACCTGGCTGTCCTGCCACGAGGTGACCCACGGCTGGAGCAGCCCCAGCTGTCCTGGGGTGCAGGGGAGCTGCCGAGCAGTGTTTTTGCTGAGCCTTTCTTTCATTTTTTAGCCAAATTCCTGGGTAGGAGGGAGTCGCGTTATTATTTTTTCGTGACGAAAGTGCATCTGTAGCTGCAGGGTGTTCAGGAGACTGCCATGACCCTCTGCATGCACACAGGACTGGCAGGGCTGGGTTGGAGCTGAGACCAGCGCTGGTCACACTTGTCCACGGCTGTGCCGGGGTGACAGCGAGGAGCTGGAGGTGACAAACGTGGCACTCACAGCTCTCCTGGGAGGATGAAGCCGGGACAGGCTCTGGCTCTCTTTCCCCTGCAGAGGCCAGTCCCTCTGCCAGCACGGTGTGGTGACACTGGTGGGCACAGAGATGGTGGCCATGGTCCTTTGCTCCACGTGCTGGGAACACTCCTGGGCTGGGAACAGGACGAGATCCCACTGCCCGCGTGTGGGATCGGGGCTTGCGGGCAGAGCAGGGCAGGGGTTCGTGCCAGGTGAGCTGCCAGCACCCGCTCCTGCCACACACAGGGCGCTCACCGGGCACCAGCACGGCGGGGCTGAACTTTGTCCAGCTTTAGTCCTCCGTCCTTTGTCCAGCTTTAGTCCTCTCTCCTGATTTCTCGGCACTTTCCCTGCCTCGGTGCAAATGTTTGCAACTTCCACAGCCCTTGGCTTCCAGCTTATTAAACTTTGCATTCCCGTTGGCTCCCTGCAAACCACGACTGCTGAGCTGCTTCCCTTTGCCCCCCGGGCTCGGGGACCTGCGGCTTTGCCTGTGCCAGGTGTGTGTGGCTCAGAGCCACCTTCCCTCGTCTTAATGACAGGAGGGTTTTCAAACCTCCCCTGGAACAGCATAAACCCCAGAGCTCTGCAGAGCTGCAGATTTAAACCACCAGCATCGTTTCTCCTTTCGAGCAGGCTCGCACACAGTCACGACCAAACCGTGCTGATAATGAAAAGAAAAAAAAACGGCAATTTTTTTTCTTAAAAAGGAAGTTTCTGTTTCTGTGTGGGCCCCACAGGGAGGCTGGCGCATGCGGGTTTGGAGTGCTAGAACCCATTTCCCAGGTAACAGAACTCAAGCCTGTGAGAACTGTGTGGTTTTCTCAGGCTGAAAGGTTGGATGGTATTTGAGCTGCTTTTTTTTTTTCTTGTTGCCGTGTTCTTTTAAGAAGGAATAAGTATGTCTATTTATATATATTTTGAAAATGAAAGCACGTGGCCCGTGTCCCCAGAAACCCTCACGGTACATGCTGTCACCCAGCTCTGGGGGGGACACTGCTTTGCTGGTGACCACCCCTCAGCCCTCCCCAGCAGCTGAACTGGGGAGCAGCCCCTGGAGCTTGGGGTGAGCCGTGGTAGGTGTGCAGGACGTTCTCTTGGGAATTCTCCGTGGGACCAGAGGCTTCGGGATGTGGAAGTGGATGCAGCAGGAAGGAAGTTGGCAGCTGAGAGGGGAGCGGTGTCATGGGGGGATGTTGGGACAGCATGGACGGGAAGGGCTGGAGCTGCTCACTTGATTTATTCCTGTTGACTCCTCCTGCCCATGCTTCGGGTGGTGCTGCCTGGCCTGCACACAGTGCTGGCTTCTCCATTCCTCTGCCAGGGCATCTGGGATGCAGAGCGGTTTCCCTGTGGAGAACAGGGCTGCCCATGAGGGTCTGCTTGCCCTGGCTGCCTCCTCTCAGTGTCCACCTCCTGCCCGCTGCCCGTCTGCCCAGAGGAGCTGGAAACCCGTCTGCACATCCAGCTGAGTCGAAAATACATGAAAGGCAGATTATCGGGGGAGACTGTCCTCATCTCTGCCACTCATTTATGGCAGTGCAAGGACCTGGAAATACAGCTTTCAAGTTTCTCTCTGTATTTATGTAACCCAAACGAACTCTTTTTTGGAAAGAGCCACTCAGTCTCATTTAGATACCTAAATATAGCAGCCGCTCTGGAGGGAGGATTAGCCTGCGAGTGCCCTGGCGAGTATGGGACCTTTGTGCACGGGTGTTATGGGGACTTTAAACCTCACTCAGTGGGGCCTGGGGGGATTATTCCCCTTGCCATTATCAGGATGGGCTTGCAGTGTTCCGGGTCAGTGGGGAGCTCACGGCAGTGACCGGGTTGGGAAGCGCAAACCTGTGGAGATGCGGACTGCAGGGTTTCTTCTAAATGTCTCAATGCCTTTTGAGGCCGGAGCCCATCTATGCCCAAACACGCTGTTTGTTGTTGTGCCATCACCTCCCCTTGGAGGGAGGATCCATGCTCCAAAGCACTGAGGCAGAGCTGTGCTATGGGGTGAAACCTCCACATCCAGCCCTGCCGAAGGGCCCTGTGGGGCTGCAGCACCTCGGGGTGATCAGGCAGGGCTGCTGGGGTGGAATCACCCCCACAGTGTGGGGCTGGGTGGAAAGGCAGGGAAGTGCAAGGGTCTTTCTGCCCGTAGGTGCACCTCATGCAGCAAAGCCTTTGAGCTCCTTTAGGAAAAGGTGTGGGACCAAGGCTTTGGAGTGCCAAGCTCAGGGACACCCCACAGGTGCCATTTCCCTTTGCCAGGGATGTTCATGGACATTCAGGGACACCCACTCTCCTGGGCAGCAGGGCCTGTGCACTCCTCCGAGATGCAGGTGTTGGCAGGATCCAGTGCACATCCCATGGACCCACTCCTGCTTCTTCTCACACCAGAGCTCTTTGCCTTTGGAGTGAGCTCAGGAGATGGGTCTGACCACCTGGTGTGGGGGGCCTCTCGTGCACCCCTGGGATCAGCCAGGCTTTCACCTTGCACCAAGCGTTGACGGAAACTGAGTTTTTCCGAGGTGTGCAGGGTGACCTTTGCTTTTGTCTCTTACCATTTCCAGCTGCCCTGCAGCGAGGGTGCCATGTGTCCCTCCCAAGGGAGTGGGCAGCAGCTGTTAGTGTGTGTGTGTGTGTGTGTGCTGGTGTCGCAGGGACTTGGGGACACACGCTGCAGGAGTCTCTGCAGCTGGCTGGTTACAAGAGAGGACACCCTTGTGTTCCCCTCCTGCTTTGCAGCGCTGACACGAGAGCAGCTCCTGGCCTCGTGCTGCTGCAGGGGCTCCCTGGGATTTGGAGATACACTGGTGTTTCCTGCAGGAAACCAGAGGGTCCCTCAACTGTCTGAGCACTGTGTCTGTGCTTCTTGTGTTGCTTCCTTTGCGCACAGTGGCTCTGCCTCCCTGCACACCTCGTGCCCATCCCTGCCCCTCACTGTGCCCTGTGCCCAGCTCGGAGCTGTGCAGCCTGTGGTGTGCAGGCTCCTCTGCCACCCCCGCCATCCCTCCCAGGCCAGGAGCCACCTGGCTAAACCGTGGGACCCCAGGGATGTGTCAGTGAACACCTGCACGCCGGCTTCACGCGGTGCCCTTGGACAACCTTGCGAACCCCGGTGCGGCGTCCCCTCAGCTCCCACTGCACAGCAGGGACCAGGCAGGTCCTGTTTGGGTGATGCCCTGCTCAGGTCTGTGTTACTCGGCCCTAGCAGGGTGCAGGTGAAATGGAGAAGGCAGAGGCCGTGCAGTGGAAGGGGAGGAGGCGGTGCAGCGGCGCTCCGTGCGGAGGACTCACAGTGTCCCCAGGATCCCGAGCTCCCTGGCAGATGGCTGCTGCCCTCCCGCCCTGCTCTGAGGAATACAAATGTGCGGCAGATACGGTTACCCGGCCCTGGCAGCGGTGTTGGCTTTCATCTAGATCAATATCCCTGCTGGCCTGCGTCTGTGGGAGCACTCAGCTGGCAGCACAAGCCTGGCCGGGAGCAGACACCCGCCAAGGCTCTGCTGCCCGCTGCAGCCGCTGCCCATCCGTGTGTCCGGCTGCCTCGGTGTGGAGGCAGCGCCGGTGCCGGCCCCAGCGCCGCTGCCGCGCTGTCCGGCTCCGTCATGCGTAAAATGTAATAAATAGGGCCATAAGCCTTTTACAAAGTCTATTTCCACTCTTGGATCCGGGATTTAATGCATGGCTGCTTGGAGAGGCTGAGGATTTCAGGGGTCAGCAAGGCTAATTGCACTGCTGGAATAAAAGGGTGTGCGGCGAGGATGCTGCGCGCGGGCGGGAAGGGGTGCCGGGGGTCCCGGCCCCTCGCCCGCTGCCCCAGCCCCATGTGCTCCCTGCCAGCAGCCCGGGAGTGCCACGGCCACGCGTGGCAGCTTGGCAAGGGCTGGGGTCCCCAGGGAGGGCTCTTTCGGGGCCAGGGAGGCTGAGCCAGCTGGGGAGTCACATGCTGCAGGTGTTCGGTTCCCCAGAGCTCCGTGGTGTCCCTGTGTGTCTGACCGGGCATGTCTGGCTGGAGCGCTTGATCTTAGATTACCTGTAAGCCAGGAAAAGCCTCCGCGGGGCCAAGGGCCAGTGAGGATCAGGGCTGTCCCGGTGCCAGCTCGGCCCCAGCCTGCAGCATCTCCTTCAGCTGCAGAGAGGAGCTGGGGACCACGCTGCCAGGCTGTGCTGGTGGGCCCCGATGCCACAAGCTGGGATGTGTGTCCTGCTGCCGGGGAGACAGCCCCACCGGGAATGGGAATGCAGTGCTGGGGGTAGAGCCTGGGGCACAGACCTGCGTGGGTGCTCCAGTGCTGGCTGTGCTGGGTGGCCAGCACAGGGCTGGGGTCAGGACCTGGACAGCGCTTTCCCGGAGGTGCCAGGGAGGGGCAGATGTGATGGGCAGGCTCTGCATCACCAGGACAGCTGGCAGCCACACGAGCCCTGTAAAGCGAGGGGGACCCAGATGCCCCGAGGCTGCCGGGGCTTCGCCCTGTGCCAGCCGCTCGCTCTCGCAGGGCTGGCAGGGCTGTGCCGCCGGCCACGGCAGACGGAGGACGCCGGCTCCGCTCAGTGACTTCGCTGGCTGATCCCGTCATCTCCATCTCGCGCCAAGTGCTGAAGTCACCATGGAAACCGGCATGGCAGCAGCCTCGCCAGCAGCTCCGCGGCATCCGAGCTCCAAGCGCCCGGCCGGTGCCGTGCTGGTGGCAGGTGACCAGTGGCGGATGACCAGTGGTGGGTGACCAGTGGCGGGCGACCGGCGGCAGGCTCGGCCACCGCTGCTGATGCCCGTTCCTCGAGGGCGTCAGTGCCGCTGCTGGGCTCGGGGATGCACACAGGGTCCTTCCAAGCGCTGTGGCAGGGCCCGGTCAGTCAGCGCTCCTCCATCCTGCAGAGCCTCGCGGGAAGCACAGAGCAAGAGCCCGATAGTATTGCTATTTTTAGTACCTGCTCACAAAGTTATCTTTAGCTGCACTGCTCCCACCTTCATTCATAACAGCCACGGCACGAGCCTGACTCCTCGCTCTGCTGCTGGAGTGGCTTTGAGGCAACCCCGGCCTCCCCAGGTGCCCCCCTCGCTTGGGCTTCCAGCACTCACCAGCCTTTCCTTTGCCTGTGGAAAGGGATGGGCTGCAAACCCTTCCCCATGGTGGGAAGTGGAGCTGGAGTTTTTTTCCAGGGTTCATTTTTGTGTGGTGACCGTAACTGTGAACTCTGCTTGCCTTTGCCTCTCCTCCCATGTCGCTCCTGTGCAGCAGGGCCGTGTCTTGCCAAAGGCTTTCTCCCTGGAGCATCCCTGCTGGAAGTCCATGCTGGTGCTGGGATTTTGCTTGATCAGTGGAGGAGGCAGTGCCTGAACTTGACTGTTGGGGATGGAATATTTTCTGCTTGTATTTCAGTGGGTGTTTTCATAGGTTTCAAGCTGTGGTCCACCCTTCCCAGCATCTTTCATCTCCAGAGCTCACACAGCTCCTGGGAGGGTGCAGGGGTTTGAAAGGGCTTTGAGGATTCAAGGGCTCATCCCACTGCTTTGAGGCAGCCTCTCGCACCGTTGCCAGGGAAAGGCCTATTTCTCCTATTCTTGAACTCGGCAGTCACCGAGTTCCTCAGGTTCCTGGGTTAATCTGTTCCTGCCTTTAATGAGCTGCCTCATTAAAGTGTTTTTCCCTAATAACCAACCCTCCGGGCTGGGTGATGTTCAGCTGCAGACAACTGGAGACCTGCAGGCTGCAAAGGGCTGTTCAGGCTGCGTGTGGGGTGCAGGAGGAGCACCATCCCTCTTCTCCCACACGGTGCCAAGAAGGCTGGGAAGGGAGCAGCCCAAAGCACCCCAAACTCGTCTCTCCTGGGTTCTCCCACCTGATTTGCTGCACCCACAAACTATAGGGCAGGCAGCACTGGGGATGGCGTCTGCCCTTGGGGTGCAGCAAACTGGGGATACTGGGACTAAACCATCCTGCTGCAGAGTCTTCCTACGAAATGTTCTTCCCCAGGGATGTGCAGCACTGGGGCTGCTCGACGTCATCCCAGGAGCCGAACCTGTGGGTGCACGCCTGCACCCCTCAGGCTGGGAGGCATCTGCCCAGCCCTAGTGAGGGGGTTTGAGCTGCTTGCCTTGGTGCCTGGGAGCTGATCTGGCTGGTTTGGATAAATGGAAGTGGAAATCTCCCTCCCGGGGGCCTGCTCTGTGTGGAGGAGAGCACACACAGCTCGAAGCCGTGGCCTCCTGGGAGCGTCCATCCTGCAGGTATTGCTCCCACCTGGTGCCCTTGTCCTTTAGGCATCTGTCCCACCTGGTCCCCCACCTCCGTGGTGGCTGCCCTGGGCAGGCAGGGCGAAGGGTGGGAGCCCTTGGAGCGATGGCCACGAAGGAGCAGCTTCAGCAGAGCCTCTGGCAAGGCAGCAGCTCCTCACGGCTGCCACAGCCCCTGTCCCCAGGCCATGGTTTTTAGGGTGGCAATGATGCAAGGCAGGAAGGTGCCTGGCACTGGGGCTGCTCTGTTTATATATAGCTGACCCAGTTGCTGAGCGGGGCTGCCGGCCCCTCCTGACGCTGCACTTGGGGTGCTGCGAGGGGATGCAGCAGCAGCAGTGACATTCGGCTGGGAGCGTGTCCTGCATTCCTGCATCCCTGCACCCTGCATCCCTGCACCCTGCATCCCTGCACCCTGCATCCCTGCATCCCTGCACCCTGCATCCCTGCACCCTGCATCCCTGCATCCCTGCAACCCTGCATCCCTGCAGCCTGCTCTGGAAGGGCTGGGCTGTGCTGAGCAGCCTGCCAGCCCCTCAGCACCCCTGCCAGCCTCCCCAGTCCACCAGCACCCCAGATCCCCTAGGGAAGGAGGAGCTGCTTCTCAGATGGAGAGGCAGCAATTGCTGCTGGAGGGACCAGTCTGAGGCAGAATCAGGCAGTGCTCAAGCCCCGTTCCTAGAGGCATCACATGGGGTTATCCTGCCTCTCCAGCCTCAGTTCACCCCGCCAGCATCCTGCTGCTGTCTGCAGTGGGTGCTGCCGGTGTATGAGGGGCTTGAGGGAACTCCTGGAAAGCGTTGGGCTGCCAAAACACATCCTCTCAGTGCCAAGAACCTGTGAGGCAGCTGCTTCCCCAGGGCAGGAAGGAGATAAAAAGAAAATCTCTTTCAAAGGCAGGGTGGCCTCCTCCCCAGGATCAGGGCGTGTGGCCAGGATGCTTTCCCGAAAAGAGCCGCTGTCCCTGCGTGGTTGCCGGTGAGGGGCTGGAGGGGACATGGTGTTCCCATGCTGGTGTCCCTGTGGCTGGGTGTTTCCAAGGGCTGCTGTGGTTGGCACACCTGGAGAAAAGCGAGTCCCTGAGGCAGGTCAGAGCAAAGCACTTGCTGCGGAAAGGGAAATTAATTATGGGCACTTTGCTGCACTCCAAGTGACTGCAAAGGCTGATGTTTCTCCTGTTGGCCGATAAACTAATTGTAATGGCAAAACCTCAACAAAAGCCAGGCTCTTAAATGCTTTCTTAATTAATATTTCTCAATAATCACTTGACGTCAATGACCAATTAAAACTTTGGAGAAGGGAAGTTGTTAAGTGCCCGATACCTTTGCTCCTCCAGTCGCTGCAGCTCTGATGAATCCTGCAGAAAAGTACCGGGAAGGCCAAGCCCGATGTTTTTAAAGAAAAACATTAAGCAGGAAAAACGTGAACATTCACGTGAGTGTCCGCAGGGACAAGAGGAGGGAAGCTGAGCAGTCACTTGGCTCTGCTGCTCCCTGCTGAGCAGCCAGCAAGGGATGGCAATGCGGGCTGGCACCCAGGGGTGCCCCTTTCCTGCCCCTCCAGTGTGCTGAGCCCCCAGGGGCAGCACGAGTGGAGGGGCACCTTTCCAGGGAGTCCATGTTCAAGGGGTCTTTAAGGTCCTGCTGAGTGTCCTGTCCCGTGGTGGGTCACCTCCTTTGTTTGTCATGTGCCTCCTCCTTCCCTCAGCCTGTCTGAGGTCAGCGTCTCCTGGCTCGGTCCTGCCAGGGCCTGAAAGCATCACCAGCTGGATTTTACTGGGTGGGAGCTGAGTGGTCCCCAATCCATCTACTGGGAAGTGGAGCCTCTGGAAAGCTGCCATTCATCTCCCTGCAGTGCTCCTGGCTGCAGCGCAGTGCTGGGAGGGTTAATGTCCTCCTCCTCCTCCTCCTTCTTCTCCTCCTTCTCCTCTCAGCTTCACAGCCATCTTAAAACCGCTGGAGCCAGAGCTGTGCACTTCCCTGCTCCCACTCCTTTTACAGTATGGGCTGGCTGGCCAGGGAGCCCGGCCGGCTCCTCATCCGTCCAACTCTTTTCCTTCTTTGGATGTCCCCTGTTCTGGCTGCACGGGCACTGCCTCCCTCCCACGGGACCCGTGCCCCTGGCGAGGGGCGATGGCCGGGCCCAGGGGCTGCCCGGGGCTGGGCTCAGCAGTCCCAGGGTGAGATTTTTGCTCAGGTTTCTCCAGGACAGCGCTGGGTGTCTGCCAAGGTGGATGCCAGTGGCTCCCGGGCACTGATGGCACTGAGTGAGCACTTTATGCCTGCAAATCCCTTGGCGGGCGTCAGGAAAATCCTCCCGCGGGAAAGGTGGGAGAGGGTCACAGCTGGGAGCCAAAGGAGGGTGAGCAGGGTGGCAGAGGGGGAAGGAGCCTTGTGGCAGAGTACCCCACCAAGGATGGGCACAGGGCTCTTCCCAGCAGGACAGCAGCAGTCCTGGAGTGGGGAAAAAGCAGTGGGAAGCCCTCCAGGCCAGGGAGCCGCAGGCAGGGAGGGCAGAGGCTCAGGCAGGCGGGCTCTGCTCCCCAGGCTCTTCCCCTGCCTGTCACCCCTCACAGCTGGGCTCGGGGGTCCCCGGGGTGTTGCTGGCGGCCGTGGGAGAGTTGCTGGAGCCTGTGCACAGCCCCAGCCCTCTGTGGGTCAGGACAGCAGCAGCACGTGCTCCTGGCTCTGTACCCCAATGTGGCCTCTTACCCAAATACCAGCCACTGCCCAAGGGTTTATGCCCCTCCTGAACCGGGGGAAAGCAGGGGAAAGGCCTCTGGGGCTGAGGAGGGAGGCAGAAACAGGGCGTCCCTGTGTCCCCTCTGTGCTGCTTCAGCAGATGTCAGCACAGGGAGGAGGAGGAGGCCACCCAGGGGTCACATCTGGGGATTTTTTGGGTTGTTGAAAGTCCGCGCATGAGACGGTGCCTGGAAAGGGAAGGAGGGGAGAAGGGGCAGCAGCCCGAGAAGGCACAAGGAGGTCTTTGGTGCTGCAGGTCCCGTGGGTCACTGGCAGAAGCAGCCTCTCTGCGGCCCCCATGGAGTGGGGACACTCTGGGGGTGGCCAAGGACCCGTCATTCCATGAGAGTGGCTTTTTCACGAGCCCCGTGCCTTGTCCTGCCTCTCCCTGTACGGGGACAGCAGCCTGGGGTACGAGATCCTTTGTGTCCCTGGGCATTGGCTGCTTCTGCAGCCACCAGGCTCAGCGTCCAGCAGGGGCTGGGGTGCTCGGGGCAGGGACTGTCCCCTCTGTCCCTGCCGGGGCCATGCTCAGGGGGGCTGTGTCCCACCCTCCCTCCCAGCGCCCGGGTGGGTGAGGGTGGGTGAGCAAGGGTGGGTGTGAGCAGGAGTGCCAGGCAGGTTCCCAGTCCCCTCCTGAGCAGGTGGCACAGGCACAGCGGGAACCAGGCTGCCTCTGCTGCTGCCACCCCTCCATCCGATTGTCCCCAAGGAGCATTTGCTGCCGGTGCGACCAGACAGCCCCAACAGACCCCACAGCTTGTGAGACCCTTGAGTGGTCCCAGTACCAGCGTGTGGGGTGCAGGACTGCACTCCAGCAGGGACAATTAATGGCTTAACCCTCTCCTGGCACTCCCCAGCCTCCCGCTTGGCCGGTGGGGTGGCTGTGGGGGGAAGGCTGGGGAGCTGGGGGCTGTTTGCTTTGGCCAGGGCTGTGCTGCTGGGGCAGGTGGCTGGCAGTGCTGGCAGCAGGGCCCTGGCCACCCAGGGAGCAGGGTGTCCCAGCGTGACCCGGCCGGGAGCCCCGGCAGCAGCGGGAGGCAGGAGGGATGCCTGGAGTTCCGTCCCGCTTGGCCCCGTCTCAATGGGACTCAGTGCCAGGAGTCGGGGGATGGCTGCGGCGAGTCCCAGCAGTGCCACAGCCCAGCCTGGCTGCCCAGCCCTGCAGGGCATCCCTCCTTTTCACCCCTTTTTCCCCAGATGTGCTGATGGAAGCACCCAGGCCTCCTGCCAAAGGATGGGTGGCTTTCCTGTGGCTTCCCTGCCGCCAAAACCCCGGGATGCTCCCTCACCCAAGCCAGCCACGCGTGCCAGTGCTCAACCTGGATGCACTTGCTGTCTCCCTGGCACTACAGGAAGGGGATCCTTTGCCAAGAACTGGGGTCACACCAGGATTTATCTCTCTTGCACATCCCAGAGGGAAGGAGATGAAGGCCTGGGGCTTGATGGCACCCATGGCTCCCTGCCCCTCCTGCCCCTCTGCTCCATCTGTGGCTGGTTTGGGTGAGGAAGATCCCTGGACTCTGGCAATGGGGAAGCCACAGGAAAGCCACCCATCCTTTACCAGAGGCCTGGGCACCACCTCTGCTCTCACCAGGAGTAGGGGAACCCCTTCCCACCCAGGCTGGGCCCGCTCATGCCAGCACATCTAAACCCTTATGGGATGCAGCGTGGGGGATTTGGACCCAGTCTCATCTCTCAGGAGACACCCAGGGAAAATATTTATGGATTATTTTATGCTGTGCACCCTGTTTGGGCCAGTGTGAGCCTCTGGATGTGTCCAGGCAGTCCCATCCATGGGTGAAGAGAGCATCAGTGCAGTCCCTGGCTCCTCTCACACCAAACCCAGCAGCTGCAGGGTAATAAATGAGGAGTCTATATTTAGACACCGTGTCTGGAGCAGCGTCACGGCGTTGCCAGAGGGTTTTACCATTCACCACAGGCAGGTTTCCCTGCTCCTCCAGCTCTGTGCCACCTCTGCGGAAAAGCCCATCAAAGACATCCAGCTGGAAGAGCCTCCCGAACAGAAAAACTGATACCTGCACAAAATCTCAGCTCCCACCGAGGGATGACAGAACAGAGCATTCCAGGGAGCCTTGGAAGGAGCTGGCTTGGGGCCCGTTTCATTTGGCAAAGGCTTTATTTTGTTGCACGGAAGTTTGTAGCAAAGAAAACAGGGATGGAGCCATCCCTTGTGCCACCCCAGCCCAGTGTCAGCTCCTGCTGCTGGTGCATCCAGCACAGCTCTCGCCCCATGGAGCTGCTGATCCGTGTGGTCCCTAAACCCCCACAGCAGCCTGGCTGCCCTGGCTGTGCCACTGCAGCTGCCAGGAGCAGCTGGTGGTGGGGAGGCGACAGTTCCCTGGTGGAGCTGGGGCTGCTGGGCCTCCGCTGGCTCAGTTGGTGGCAGTGCCTGGTAATCCCTGCTGAAATTCAAGGCTGGAGGGTTGTGCAAAGGCTGCAGAGCCCTGTGCAGAGCCAGGGTGGCTTTCCTGGCATCCCACAGTGTGAAGCTGGTACTGGCTTGGGAACGAGGAGATTTGCATGAAGATTGCTGGTGCTCGGATCTGGGTTTTTCCCTGGATTTTGCAATGTCAATGGATGCTGGGAACAGATGCTGTCCACTGCTGGCTCCTCCTAGCCTGGGGAGAGTTTCTCCATGCAAATCCAAACACTGAGCCATTGCCTTGAGCTGTGAGTGTGGCAGAGGCAGCTGGTGACAGGAATGGTGACCAGCTCTGCCCAAGCCTTCCTTTGTGGCTCACAGCACCAGCACTTTCTTCCTGCATCCTTCCTTCCACAGGAAGTTTTTTGCTTGGGTTCCTGCACCTCCCAGGGATGGGAAATGCCAATGTGGGCACAATGCTGGGTAAAACTCCCCAGCAGTGGGGCAAACAGCCCCTCCCCACTGCTGCACAGCCCCAGCTCTCTGCTCCCAAACGGGCACGATGGAAGCTGTGGCTGCCCCTGGATCCCTGGAAGTGCCCAAGGCCGTGTTGGACAGGGCTTGGAGCAAGCTGGGATAGCAGAAGGTGTCCCTGCCAATGGCAGGGGGTGGGACTGGATTTTCTTTAAGGTTCCCTCCCAACCCAACCCATTCCGTGATTCTGTGAAGGGTGCAGGGCATGGACAACCTTCCCTGTGCCCGCCCGTGGTGCCAGCTCTACCTTGGCAGTACAGGGACACTTGAGGACACCCCAAGGACACCCCACTGGCAGAGCTGGTTCTCAGCTGAGCTGGGGGAGAGCAGCACATGGTGCTGGGGGTCAGCGAGCCCCCTGCCTGCCCCCCACATCCCGGGGCACCCCAGGGAGAGACAGCCCTTCACCCACAACAGGCGTGGCGTGTTCAGCGTGGGGACAGAGGCACCCACAGAGCCTGGGCAGCTGCCCAGGGGGCTGGCAGCCATTTGGGAGGAGGAGGAGGAGGAGGAAGGCACCTGGCTGCCAGGCAGGAGTCCAGCTGGTTGAAACAGCTCCCATGTTGGTTTGCATAACCAAGCCTGGCTCTCACCGCGTCACCTGGTCACTGGGCTGGGAGTGGTGCTGGCTGAACAGGCTGAGGGGCTCCTGCTCTGGTGCCATGCCCACCATGCCCTCCGTGTCCTGCTGCCAGGCTGGGAGGTGCAGGGCTGGCAGTTCTCACCCAGCTCCGGCCCGAGCTGCTCAGCCTGTGGGGTGGCCCAGCAGTGTCCCTGCGGGTCCCCCCGCGGTGCCACACTGAGCGCAGCCCTGCCCTGCTGCCCTGCCTCCCTGCAGGACCCCCTCCAAGGTGACACTGGAGGCTCTGGCAAGGACACCTGGCCGGGCTCCCACATGGCAGCCCCTGACACGGAGGCAGCAGAGGGAGAGGGATGGATAAGAGCTGGTGGGTAAGAACGAGGCGCAGCGCTGGGATCTGGAGCTGCTCACGTGGCTGGGGAGCTGCTGCCAGGCACTGGGGCTGTGCAAAGTGCGGCAAGGTGGCACAGCAAGGCGGGGATGGGGAGCCTGAACCCCCGCCAGCCCTGCGAGGGGTTTCAGACCAGGTGGGATGTGGCACTGCCAGGGTGGCTCTGATGCTCCCAACCCAGAGGTGGCTGCTGGGTCAGAGTGGTTCCTGTCAGATGCAGAGCTCAGGTCTGGATCTCAGGCCAGCCCACCCTGGGGTCTCTGGCTTTCTGCTGATCCCTGGATTAGCTGGGGTCAAAAATGGGGGGACGAGGCTTGGGGGCAGGCAGGCTCAGGGCAGGGTGGCGAGGGAGCTGGCACAGCACACAGAGCAGTGAAAGGATCTGATTTAAGTGTAAGAGATCATGCTTGTGGGCTTCACCCCAACTGGTTTGGGAGGAGCTGAAGGGCCCCCAACTGGTTTGGGAGGAGGAGAGGGGCCCCAGCCCTCAGATGCTGCCGCAGGGAGCGGCCAGACCCCTCCTCTCATGCCCTGTTGGAGCCTGCCTGGGGTTTTGGGGAGGGGAAAGGTGTGGTCCCTCACAGGAGAGTTTGAAACAGCACAAAGCTTTGTGTTTGTGGGTTTGCATGTGCTCCTGAAAGAGCTTCTTGACCTCCTAGGGATTTTTCTATCTGGAGATCTTGGAGCAGTTTCTTTCCAGGGTGAGTCAGTTGTTTGCAGAGTAGGAAGCCCGAGGAAAGCAGGTTGGCAGCTCCCAGAAATGTTTCCTGCAGAGCCAAAAAGCAGGGACAGAGCCCAGCCCTGGGGGCAGTGGCCTGGCCAGGACACCCGATAGTGCCTGGGTGCAGACCCGGACACAGCAAAGCCTTGTGCAGCCCCAGGAAATCCCCAGAGCAAACAGGTTGTGCTGCTGGAAACGCCTGCCCGGCCTCCCCAGAGGGTTCTCACCTCCACCATCCACCTGTGAGCGTGTCCATGCCTCCACAGACCTGCTGGGACCTGCTCTCCTCTCACCTTCCCCCGCCTCAGTTTTCCCACAGAATTGGAGTGGTATCAATACTGATAATCACTTTATCCTAGTGACTCCCTGATGCCCACCTGGAAAATACCCAGCTGCCAGCATTCCCCTTCCCCAGCAGCTTTCTGGGCAGAGGCATGAGGTGACCACACTGGTGGTGACAGTCCCCTCTGGCCAGGACACCCCCAGGCGCTGTGCAGAAAATGGGCAATGATTTATTCGGGTGTAGTGGGGTGGGGGAGGAGAGGGAGCTCCTGCTTCAGGAGGAGAAGTGGGGGGAGGCCCCTCTTGCTGTCCCCAGTGCCAGTGCTGTGCGGGGCAGAAGCAGGAGCTGGCACGGGCAGTGCTGCCCATTCCCTGCAGCAGTGAGGGGTGGGCGGCAGTGCCCACCCACCTGGCCGGGCTGGGGCTTCTACCTGCACTGGAATATGGGCATGGGCAGGCTGGGCAGGAGGGTAAGGACAGATCTGAGTGGCTTTGCCCTTGGCACGGTGGTTTGCATCCTCTGAGACCTCGTGCCTCCAGCTGAAAACTTCATTTTCATGTGGGAGCCGGGCATGGCGAGGACTCCCACAGTCTCCCCTGGCAGGAGAGCCAGCACAGCCTGTGTCCAGCAGGAGAAAGGCTCCTGGAGGATCACAGTGAGGGTTTGGTGGTGGTGGCCTGACACCCCCAGCAGTGCAGAGCCGTCCCTGGAGCGTGCTGGGACTGGACCAGCCGGCAGGTCAGGCTAATTCGGGAAGATCCTCCTTGTGCCTTCTTAACCCCAGCTTGAACCTTCCCCGTCTCCTGCCTTGGCCTGATTAGCACTTAAGAGGCTGCTGAGGGCACGAGCAACTCCGAGCAGTGCCAGCCCTGTGGTGTGTTCCTCGGTGTCTTCCGTGAGCCCCTCTGTGAGCCTCAGAGCCAGAGCTGCAGCAGCAAGGCGGGCAGGAGCTGTGCTTTCCTCCCTGCCCTGCTGCCACCTCCCCACAGGAGGGGCTGGGAGTGCTCCCAGCAGGGGACAGGTTGTCCAGGCAGTCCCTGCTCCTCACCAGAGCATCAGCGAGGTGTGAAAAGGCACCTGTGGCTTGGGGAGGTGAAGGGCATGCTGCAGGTGGTGGTGACAGAGCTGGCAGGGGGGTCACACCGGGCTGGGTGGGTGGCTGGCAGGCAGCAGGTTCTGTCCAGCTGCTTGTCAGGTGTAAAGGGGCAGGATTCGGGCAGGACTTGGGCCGGGTGTGACCTCAGCTCCATTTCACAGCCGTGGATGACACCGAGTGGCAGAGTCTGCTGGGAATTCAGCCCTCACCGAGCTGGGCAGAGCCAGGCTGAAGTAGTTCAGGGATTGCCAGGTCTGCAGGGTGCGGCTGTGGCTCCTGGAAAGCTGAGGGGAGCTTTTGGGAGCTTGGAGGATCCCAAGGCTGTGGCTGCAGGTAGGGAGCACGGCTGTGGCTGGGCTTGGTGGCACAGCCACCACAGAACGTGGCACGAGGTGGTGATGTCCCCATGGGCATCTGCCTCTGAGTGCCACCACAGGTCTGACTCGGTGGTGTGGGCAGCTGGAGGGACAGTTGCTGCTTCCAGGCAGAGATTTGCTGTTGGAGCCGGCTGTGAGGGGGGAAGAGCTGCCAGTGCCAGGGTGAGCAGTGCCCATGGAGCTGAGCTGGTGCTGGCTGTGCCATGCGAGGATGTTCACAACGTCCTCTGGGCAGAAAGGGCCTCGTGGAGCCCTGTCAGCCTCTGAGCTGGGCACCAAACCTGCAAAGGGGCTGGTAGGGAGAGCAGGGCAGGGACAGGGCTGCTCCTCCTCGCTGGTGTCCCTGTGCCCACAGCAGTCATGTGGCTGCTGGCTGCAGGGACGTCGGAAGAGGAAGGTCTGAAAATAATCGCCCCCTCATGTTTTCCTTACAACAGGAGGGAGTTGCCACTGTGGGGAATTCTTGTGACCAGCAGAGCTGGCTAACAGTCAGCTCCTCAGTGAGTCAGGGCTTGGCCCCTGCCATGGCACAGCCTGGTCCCCTGTGCTGCCAGCCTGGCTCCTGGGGCTCCCCAGCTTGTCTGGAGCCACAGCCTTCCCTGCCACCTCCAGTGGTGTGTGTGAGTGGAAGCAATCCCAAGAATTTCACTGTCTCAATGCCCTGCTGGCCTCAACCACGGTCCCCACTGCTCCCAGTCCCACTGGGCATCTTGTTGGGGTGGCAGGGCTTGTGCCACCTCTTGCTCTGCCCTTGTCCCGCACAGGTTGCGCTGCTCACAGAGGGGCAGCAGGAAGGAGGTGGGGTGCTGCTGGGGGAACCCTGCCTGCTCCTGCTCCTTCCCCGCCTGTCCCCACGGCCAGGGGATCACATGGCAGGGCTGGAGAGCCCGGAGCTGATGGGACATTTGTCCCCACTGTGCTTTGTGCCCGGCTAAGCACGTGCCAGCTGCTGTCTGTTGGTCCTGCCTTTGGTTTGGGGGAGATAACAAGGAATTTCTTAGAAACCCCAAGCAGTGTTCAGGCCTGGGGCCTGTGCCCTGCCTGGCTGATGCCATGGAGTGGTGACAGGGACAGGGCTGGCAGCAGCCACTGGCACATGGGTATTTGGGGTGCTGGATCAGTGGGTGGTGCGTGGTGTTTGCCAGGCTGGCTGCTGGCAGGGTTGGTTGCCCTGGGGTGCTGCTGTTTGGCCCCAGGGGTGCAGGATGAAGCTGTCACACCTGGAGAGGCACAATTCTGAGTGCCCAGGTGTGCTGGCACTGCCCAGCCAGTCCTGGCAGACTGCAGGGACGCAGCACGGCCAGACAGGGCAGTTTCCATCAGGTGGTGTTGAGAGAGGAGGTGGCTCCTTGGGAACAGCCTGTTCCCTGCTCTGCCTGCTCCGTGCACGGGGCACAGCCACCACCTGCCCTTGCCTGTGCCTGGCAGCAGTGGGGGGGTGATTTAGGGTGCAGCAGGGTCTCCCTGGTGGGTGCTCAGGCAGACCCAAAGTGGACTCTGTAATTTGGAGCCTGAGGAAATGAGCTGAGCGCAGTGTGAACGTGCAGCTCTGTAACCTGTGATACACTTTGGTGCTGCCCTTCTTCCTAATCCCGACACACCTTTGTTTGAAGTATTCCAGCAGAATGTTGTTTATCCAGGGCATTATTACCAGTATCTCAGGCTCCTTTTTTCTGTCCTGTGACTCAAGGACAGTTAAGTGCGATTTCTTCCATCTCTCCTCCATATCAAAGTTATCCTGGCGAGTTCATGTTTATTGTTTGCGGTTAATGTTTAATATTTCCCATTACTGGCATCTCCTGGTTGATCTTAATTACACCCTTCTAATGTAAGACAAAAGTCAGCGAGCAAGACCATGCTCAGGCTGGGGCTGGGGCTCAGAGCCTGGCACTGAGCACCCCTTTTCCCACTCAGAACCCCCTTTTCCCCCTCAGAACACCTTTTCCTACTCAGCATGTCACAGGCTGTGTCGGGAGGGTGTTGTCACAGAATCACAGAACCATTTAGGTTGGAAAAGACTTCTGAGATGATCAGGTCTAACCTTTGAGTCCAACCTCTGAGTCCAAGCTGTGTTGGCACAGCGTGCCCGGTGTGAGGCCCAGCAGCTCCCACGTGCTGCAGCAAGATGGACCAGCAGAAGTTGGTTTGGAGTAGCTCAGGAGGAAGAAAGAGCTGCTATTTGCTTAGTCCAGGCTTTAAATGAGGTATTGCCTCTTGCTGGCTGGGCTGAATCGTTAAAACAGACTAGCAGAAAGTTTAAAAAAGTAATTAAAAATTAACAGGGGGCAGAGGGCAAAATGCCTGGCAGGACAGCGAGGTGCTGCATGCTCCGTGCAGCCTGGGGGGTTCCTGTGTGCCTCTGCCCCAAGCCTGGCAGGGGGATGTGCTCCCCTGTGCCGTGTCACTCGCTGTGAGTGCAGGCAGGGTCCCCTCAGCTCCACGGACCACTCGTCCTTCACTGCGGGGCTCTCAGGCTATAAATATCTGGGGTGTCGAGGGGCAACGGGGCCAAGGCACAACCCGACACCACCTCTCCCTCATTCACAGTGACATTTTGTCAAATGCCACTGGGGAGGGGGGTTGCTTATCTGCTGGCACACACTCTGATGACCTTCACAGCTCTGGCCAGGTGCCTCCTTGCTGTATTTACACTTATTTATAGCTCTCTCCTCCATTGCCACCTCTGCCCTCCTCCCTGGTGCTGGAGCCAGGCTGCCCACCCCACACATCGCCCATCCCTCTGGGCTGGGATGCAGCTGGGGATGATGAGGGGCTGGCAGCACCCAGCCTGGCTGCTGATGGCCTGACCCCACGGGGACTGTGTGCTGGGAGCTGCAGGGACAGCAGGGTGCACCCCTGCGCTTGGTCCCAGTGTGGCTCATGCCCCCAAAGCCTCCTCGCTCCAGTTCTGGGGCAGCTCAGGAGGGTGCTGGGGGTCTGCAGGCACCCAGCCCTGCCCCCCTAAAAGGGGTGAATGGCCGTGCCCAGTGCCACACCAGCCATCCCAGTGCCACCCCAGCCAGCCCAGTGCCACCCCAGCCATCCCAGTGCCACCCCAGCCATCCCAGTGCCACATCAGCTATCCCAGTGCCACACCAGTTATCCCAGTGCCACCCCAGCCATCCCAGTGCCACCCCAGCCAGGCCAGTGCCACACCAGTTATCCCAGTGCCACACCAGCTGTCCCAGTGCCACACCAGCTGTCCCAGTGCCACACCAGCCAGTGCCACACCAGCTATCCCAGTGCCACACCAGCCAGTGCCACACCAGCCAGCCCAGTGCCACACCAGCCATCCCAGTGCCACACCAGCTATCCCAGTGCAACACCGGCCAGTGCCACACCAGCCAGCCCAGTGCCACACCAGCTATCCCAGTGCCACACCAGCTAGTGCCACACCAGCCAGTGCCACACCAGCCAGTGCCACACCAGTTATCCCAGTGCCACACCAGCTGTCCCAGTGCCACACCAGCCGTCCCAGTGCCACACCAGTTATCCCAGCGTCACACCAGCTAGTGCCACACCAGCTATCCCAGTGCCACCCCAGCCGTCCCAGTGCCACCCCAGCTGTCCCAGTGCCACACCAGCTATCCCAGTGCCACACCAGCCAGTGCCACACCAGCCAGTGCCACACCAGCCATCCCAGTGCCACCTGCCCGGTGAGAGCCTGTCAGTGAACAGCCCCGCAGTGCCTGTCTCCCGTCTCCCTGCAGGGCTGTAAGCCCTGTTTGAGGTAGTCTGTGATTACAGATTTCCCTGGTAAGCCCAAACGACTCTGCAAAACCCCTGCCCAAGGATTTTCTTTCCTTTTTCGAGTCAGGCTCGGGTGAGGGTGAGGAGGGAGGAACTCCCCGTGGGGCCCAGGGAGGGCTGGTGGGAGCAGCACTTGGTGTTCTCGGCATTTCTCACCTTCTGCTGCTTTGGGTCACAGCCTGAACGCCCCTGGCTGATTTGGGGCTGTGTGTGCAGCACGTGTGGATATATATTTATCCCTTCATGCTTTGGGTAGGCTCTTGGCTGTGGAGGGAGGAGCTGAGTCACCATTTGCTCCCCAGCGAGGAGTGGGCTGCCTGTTCCTGGCTGCTTCCTTTGGCCCCTCCGAGGTGCTGCCTCTTTCCTTCCTTTGGCCCCTGAGTGACAGGGCCACCGCAGGGCACCCCAGGGCTGGTGTGCAGGCCGTGCCTGGCTGCCCTGGCAGGCTCAGGCAGGATGAGGCTCCGGGAGGTGCTTGCCCGTGGCCAGCAGCGCTGGCACGCCGGCACTTCAGAGGCTGCCACTCGTGCAGGCTGACTAAGCACGAGCGGTGCGTGTGCCATCACCCGCTGTGCCCGCAGCTCACGCCAAAATACTTGGCCACCACTTCGAGGGGTTGGGCCCAGGGGTTCTGCAGATAAGGGTAATTTCTGCCGGTGCTGCTGTTGGAGTGAGACAGAGGAGAGCACCTGCAGGTCTCTCTGTCACGGTCACTGCGCTGTCCCCAGCTCCCTGAGCCAGCTAAGCAGAGCAGACAATGAGCTGAGCCCTTGCTTGCCCTGGTTTAGGTTGCTGTTCCTGCCCTCTCTGGGCTCATGGATACAGCCTCTCCAGTCCTGCTGACTGGGGGGGTTTCGTTTGGGGAGCCCAAGCTGACACTGAAAATGAGGAAAACATTTCCTGTCTCGTTAATCCAGTGTTTGAATTAGAGCTGGGCTTGCAGAGGAGTCTCGTGTCTCTTCAGAGATAAGACCTCACATGCCAGAGTTCACACTGCTCCAAAGCAGAACTGGAGGGGACATGTCCCACCTGCTGTCCCCAGGGTGTCAGGAGCAGCACTGAGCCAGGGCATCCTTGGATGTGGCTGCAGCCAGTAGCTGCAGGTCCAGCCCAGGACACGTGCCAGAGCTTCTGGGGACACTGGTGACAGTGGCCTGCATTGACTACCATCACAATGGGGCAGGGAGATGGAGCTAACCCCTGTGCCAGCTCCTCGTGCTGCCTCGCCTGCCACTGCCCCGGGAAGGACAGACTGGGGACATTGCAAAGGGACAGGGAGTGGGAGCAGCTGGGGCACCCACCAGAGCAGCCAGGAGCTCTTCCACTGCCAGGAGACAAAGGGATGCTGCCCAAGGAGATACCAGGAGCTCTTGGACTGATCTGCTCACGGGTTTCCAGGAGAAGGTTTAGGGGCTGGGGGGAGCTGGTCCCTCCTCACGCGCCGTGCTCAGGGAGGGGCCCCGCTGGCACTGCTCTGGGAGTGTTTAGGGGCAGTCCTGGCACAGGAGGGTTGGCAGGGTGACCTCTGATGTCCTTGTCAGACAGTTTGGAGACCGTCCCTTGTGCTTTCTCGCTACTGCCCGCTCTGCTGTGGGCATGGACAGGGGCTGGCACTGGGGTCAGCACGGGGCTCTCCTGCTCTCCAGCTGTCCCAGGTCCAGCAGCCTCAGCAGGGGCGTGAAATGAGCACAGACCCTCGGTGTGAGGGTCCCTTACGGCCTCCCTGGGGAAGTTCTGCTGCCATGATTGAAGTGACAAACCCCTCACAGCGGGCAGGACTGTCCCAGCTCTGCAGCAGGTGAATAAAAGCCTCTGCAGGGGAAGCTCCGTGCAGCATCCGAGGATCAGCCTGTGCCTGGGAATTGTGAACACACTTCTGCTGGGCTCAGGTCAGACCTGGTTTATGCTTTAAAGAAAGCTGAGGGAAATGTCTCTGAGCGGAGGCCTTTCCCAAATGACCTCCACCTTCCAGCTTTGGCTTCCAGGAGCAGCTGCTGGAGGGAGTGCCCAGGCTGAGGCTCCTGCTTCCCCGAAGGACAGAGGGGTTGGCATGGGAGCACCTGTGTAGCTGCCTGGGCATCTCCTCCCCTGGAGCAGGGATTCGTCAGGCACTGCCAGCAGCTCTGTGGTCGCAGCCTTGCTGCAGCACACCCGGGCCAGGTGTCTGGGCTGGAGGATGCCTCCGAATTTCTGAGCATGTCTCCATGGGTGTTTGCTGGCTGCACACCAAGAACCCATGGCTGATCTTCCTACAAAGTCCCGAGTAAAATTAGAACAAAAGTTCACTCCTCTCCCAAGGCAGCAGGAAGTGCAAAGGGTGGGAAAAGGGAGAGTCAGAGCAGATGAGGTCCTGTGCCCACAGGCAGCCTCCCCATCGCTGCTGCCACCCCTGCCCCGGGCAGGGGGCTGGGCCCATCCCCACCCCTGTGGCCAGCCCAGAGGGACTCTGCTCTCAGTGCTGCTCAGGGTGATGGATTCTGAGCTGGGAGTGATGGATTCCCTCTGGAGCCCCAGCTCCATGGTGGCTGGGCTGGGTAAATGACCCTGTCTGGCAGAGGGGACTGGATGGAGTGCTGGAGTGCCCATCCCAGTGCCCATGGGGGTGACCCCACTGAGCAAAGGCTCTCCCCGTGTTTTTCAAGGAAGAGGAGGCTCAACACAGACAGAGCTGAGTTTTTGGGCATTCCTGACCTGTGGTAGGCAGGAACCTGGGAGCATCCCCAGCGTGGCAGTGGCCGGGCAGTCCTGGCTCGGAGTGCGCAGAGAGGGCAGCTCAGCAGCGTTAGATTGCAGGGGTTTATTTTTACCCAGCCCTGTTGCCAATGGGGACGTGTCACATCTGTGGAGTGGATCAAAAGACATCCCGAGCACTGGTGTCAGCTGCTCCTTGTGATCTCAGCACCAGGATCTTTTCCCTTGTGGCATATCAAAAGGAGCAGGAGAATTTGACTGCTCTGCTATTTTTAATTGCACGCACACACGCACACACAGAGACACACGTATATCTGTGTATGTATGGCTGGGCTAAAAATAAAAGCCTCTGCCTGTGTTCCCATGGGAAGATTGGGGGAGAAGGGGGAGACAAAGTTGTTGGAAGACTTTTTTCTGGAGCAGGCGCTAGAGCAGGGACAGGAAGGCAGGGACAAGCCACAGCAGGTAAGGAACACATCTGAAAGGCCAAAGGACATCTGATCCCACTGCAGTCCCAGCTGCCCCTGAGCAGAGGGGACAGAACAAGGGGAAAGGCAGTATCTGTGCCCCCCAGAGCTGGCAGTGACCTGCTGCATGTGCTCTGACACCTGGGAACAAAGGTTTTTGCAGGGCAGGTTAGAAAAGCCTCATCCCTGGGGGCCCAGTGAGGAGTATCAGCTCCCAGAGGCACTCAGAGTTGCCTGGTAACACTTTATGGCACCACGCTTGTGGTATTTACCTGATACACCTCTCTCCAGCAAAAAGGTGAAGGGAGGGTGCAGGGAGAGCATCCCCCAGAGTGGGGGCACCTCCCTGCAGCCCCCAGCCACACTGCAGCCCTGGGCATGGCTGGGACGTGGCACGGGTTCACCATCAGGCCATAAAACCACTGTCCCCTGCCCTTGCTGTGCCCTCCAAGGAGCTCTCCTTGTGTTCCACCTCCCCTGGGATTGGTCAGGGTGGGAAGCAGGTGAGAAATGCAAAATGGGAGCGAGTGTGTGCACGGGATCATCCTTTGGAGTGTGGCAGGCAGGCTCCTCAGCCTGGGGGAGCACAGTCAATAATCCCAGATTATCCCAATTTGAAAAACAAAAAATGAGGAGAGAAGGAGAGAAAAGCTGTCTTTTCCATTCCCGTGGCTGAGTTTGAAATCCCTTTTCCTTCCCACTGAGTGACAGAGGAGACCCTTCCAGGGTGCTTCAGGAGGAGGGGCCCCCACGTTCCCCCGCAGCCTCTCTCACATGCTCAGATGTTTGCCTGCTCCAAAATCCATTTGCTCTGTAAATAAACTTGCTTCCCTCACTGCCAGAAAACTCCCCTTGGGCAGCCAATGCTGGGAGGAGTCGCACCAGACCTTTCCCCTCCGTGTTTTAACCTGGACACCGAGGCAAAACCAGGCACGGTCCAAATGCCAGGGCAGGCAGCAGGTGCTGGTGCCAGCCCTGGCTCCCTCGGGTGCTTGGTGCCGCCTGGGGTTTCGTGGCTGGAAGCCAGGTCCAAGTGGGGCAGGTGCCAGATCCTTTCTGTGGTTAAATGGAGATTTTTAGCTCGGTTCCTGGAGCTCCCATCACCCTGTGTGCTCTCAGACTTCCATTCATTTCCGTGCTGTTCTTCTCGTCCTGCGTGGTGCAGGGAGCAGGGTCTGGATTGCCTTGGCAGTGCTTTGGCATGTGCAGCTTTCCCGGAGGGATGTCCCCAAGTGCTTCAGGGCCATGTGGTGGGGACAGGGTGAGGACCAGGTGTGAGGCTGGCCCTGTGTGCTGCTGTCCCAAGTCTCCAGTGCTGATCCCCAGGCCTCCTGGCTAAGCTGGATGTCACTTTTAGGGCACCAAGGGCAGGAATTGCCTCTAGGAGCCCCAGCAGCCCGGCTGGCTGTGCTGTGCCCAGAGCATCTGCTCTCTGGAGAGACAAGGCTCTTCCCATGCAGGTCCTGCTGTTCCCAGCGCTGGGACACCGGAGGGGGCTTGCTGGCAAGTGCGGGGCTGTTCACAGTGGCCAGTGCCAGGCTGTGCAGGGCGATTGGGTGAGGAGGTGCCCGGCACACCCTGCCAGTGCCACGTCCTCGCTCCCGGAGCTGTGTGGGAAGCGGGGCTGGGGCTGCGGTGGGAGCACTGGCTGCCCGCACGGGGGGATGCTGCTGCCTTTGCTGCCCGCACCTCTGGCCTCACGCCGTTTCTCTCCTTTCCTGTGCACAGTATGAGGTGTCTGGCGAGGAGCACCTCTACTCCGACTTCCCCGAGATCGATCTGTCCCAGCTGGACGCCGGTGACCTGGACTCTGCCGGCTGCTTCAGCGAGCTGCAGTGGGGCGGGGAGCACTCGGAGACCGACTCCAGCCAGTACAGCACCGACGACTCCGAGCTCTTCCAGGTACCCCCATCCCCCGAGGATGGAGGCAGGGGGAGAAGGAGGGTAGGAGGAGGGAACACACGCAACTATTAATATCTCCTCCCCAGCTGATTAGTGCTCCATTAATTGGTGCACCGGCTCTAAATGGGGCAAGCGGAGTAGGGCTAACGAGGAGCTGGAGGAGGAGCAGAGGAGGCTGCTGAGCCAGCCCTCCTGAGCTGGATTATTCACAGGGAGCTGCAGCCGGGGTGCAGCGTGTCCTGTTCCATTCCTGGAATGCCAGGGCGGCAGTGCGGGGGTCCCAGCACTGGAAAAATTCCCTTCCCGGGAGCAGGAAGCAGCCCCTTCCTTTGGCTTCCCAGCTCTGGCAGCCCCCTCTGTGTGGGGCTGGGGTCCCTTTGGCAGAGGGGCTGGTTCCTGTCCTCGGCTCTGGGCTGGGATGGATCCATGGCTGGGCCAGCACGGTGAAACGCTGGGGCAGGGGATGCTCCTGGGCACAGGCAGGGCTGCTCCATGTCCCTCTGCTCCTGTCTCTGTTTCATCTGCTGCCTGTGAGGACAGGCAGGGCTGTGGGCACGGCACAGGCACGTTGGAGGCAGGGAGATGCAGAGGGGACTGGGCACAGAGCAGACTGGACACAGAGCAGGCTGGGCAGCCTCCTCACCTTGCCCAAAGCTCATGCCATGCCCTGGATGTGCCCATCCTTGGGGCTGGAGTCTCTGTGCGCTCCTGAGCAGCACCCAGGCCTTTACCCCCTCGGATGCAGAGGCTGTGACCCACTGGTACCAGCTAATCACCAACCCTGGCTTACGTTTTGGGAGGAAGAGGATTTCTATTTAAACAAGGAGATAAAAAAGAGCCTCAATATTTTCTAACCTGCCTGTAATAACAACCCTCTGGCTTTTATGCTGGGCTGATGCTGTGCTTGAAAATGGTCCAGTCCAGCTGAGGGACCTTCATCACGAGACGCATATTTTCCGTGAACTTCCTGGGGAAAAGATAAACAGAAAAGAAATGCAAAAGCCAGGCCGATGAGGAGCAGTGGAGTATGATGAAATGTATCCCACTGAACTTGTATGCACAGCAATCTCGTGCCAATAACAGGAGGAAAAGAAATGGAGCCAAAAATGGAGCATCCTGCTGCCTTTCCCTGGAGCCTGCTCTAGTAACTGCGAGCAAGGTTAGGGCATGGAACAAAAGATGTTTAATTTTCCAACAAGAGGAGAAAAACACAGGAGGCTGTGTGCAGGCAGCAGTCCTGCCTCTGAGCCTGGCTTTACCCCCGTGCTAATTTTATCGCTGATGGTAGCCTGCTTCCCGTTGGACATGGTTTACATTCAGATTGTGATGGAGGAGGACCAAAAAGAAGGAACTCCTGGCCCTCTCCAGCCATTCCTCAGCTTCTGCATCCTCTTCTGGGCTTCAGCACTGTATTGCCAGACTGGAAGGGAACTCGTGGGGCTGTGTGGGACTGGGAGGGCACTGGGAAGGCTGGATGTGCATCAGCAAAGCCAAAGCCCTGATGAAACGAGGGACCCAAGTCAAGCTGGAGCAGTGGGCAGGGAGGAGGCAGGAGCAGCCCCTGGCCCTGCCTGGCCCAGAGTGAGATGGGCCGTGCACAACAGCTCCCCTGAGCCAGTTTTTGGGTGAACAGCATGAACTGGGGATGCTGATGGGAGACTGGGGAGTGACTGCGGCTGTGCTCTGGACAGGGTCCCTCACAGAGCACTGGGTGCACCAGCTCTAAGTGTGAGGACTGAGAGCCCTGGGGAGCTGGAGGCGCCTGTGTTTGGGGGCTTTTAGTGAACACAAAACTCAGCGTGGTTGTTGCCACAAGCTGTGGCATCTGGCCAGTGGTGCAGCCTGGGCTGAGCTTCCCCTGTGCCGTTGTCCACTGGGCAGTCCTGGCTGAGCTCACAGCTCTTGCACTTGCAGCCCAGTGTCAGGAGAATTTGGGCCAGGAGCCTTTTCATCACAGATCCTGTATCTGCTGCCGTTTGCCTCATGGTGGGGTGAGGGACTGTTGGGAGAGAAGATGCTCTGATTCATTCTTGTCCTGCTGGGGTGCAGGTGGACAGACCGATCCTCCTTTTCTGGGTCTCTCCTCACCCCATCCTGGTGCTGTGCTGGGGAAAAGCTCTCACTGTGGGGTCACTGGGAACCGTGGGAGCTGCTGTGGCTCTGCTGGTCCCTCTTGAACATCCTGGGGACCCTCTGCCCAACCTAACACCCCCTTTCTTCTCTGCCTGCTCCTTTCAGATAATAGACAGCGAGAACGAAGCGCTGCTGGCAGCCCTCACGGAGACTTTGGATGATATACAGGGAGATGACATGGGCCTCGCTGCCTTCCGAACTATGGAAGAGGGGGACACGCTCAACCCTGCCACCACCTCACCTGCCCCCTCCCCCAAACCCACCGCCCCGGTCACGGGGGGGCCGCCCCCGGCCCCCGAGTGTGATGAGCTGTCTCTAGTAAGAACCCACTTCCTACTGTTTAAGGTGGATTTGGATGAGCCCCAGATAAGCCGGCTGCATGGGTATGATAGGAAGCCAAGGTCTGAATTTTTTCATTCTAGGCTTAAAACTCTCTTTAACCGTCAATACCAAAGCATATACTTGTATTGTATACGTATACATGTTCTGCATCATTGCTGTCACCTCCATCACCATCCTCACGGGAACAAGCTGTGTGTATACAAATCTATCTATGGATGGGGTGGGGGCGGGTGGCAGAGGGCTGGGGGCTGCTTTGGCAGCACCCACACCTGCTTTTAACCCGATGTGCAGGTGTGGGGCTGCCCGGGGCTCTCCCTGGCTCATCCCGGCCCTGTGCCCACGGGCAGTGGTGGTTGTTCCCCCGGCTCTGCCCTGGCTGAGCTCCCTGCTGTCACAAGAGGGGCTTGCCTGAGTGTCAGCCCCTGCCCTCGGCTTTCAGTGGGAGGGTTTCACCCTCCCTGTGCCTTCCACCAAACCCCCTCAGGGACTGTGTGGCCTCCAGTCCCTCCAGATTTGGTGGCTGGAGCATCCCTCTTGGTCCCCTGCAATATTGGCGCTCCAGCCCCGCTCCCCTTCCTGGCCAGGATTAACTGGCAGCGTTTCCTGCCATCCCCAGCAGGTTCCTTGGGACAGGACACCCAGCCTGCTCCCTCCTGCGGCTCACAGTCCCCCCCCCGAGCCCCCCAGCCCGGTCCCGGGGTGTCCCCAAAAAGCCAGCAAAGGGGAGGAGTGACATCCAGTGGTGACAGCGTGCATTTCCACCGCCCACGCCCCGCAGGGGTATATATCACACATGACCTGTATGTGTATATATAGGATGTATACGTTGCAGGGGCGGGGGGGAAAGGGTGCTGGGCGCTTCCCCCAACAGGAGCCTCACTCCTAAAGCTGCGGGTGTCCCGGCTGGCATTTCCTGGCAGACCCTGACCCGGGCACCCCATTTCTATCGCTCCCTAACCCCCCAGGGCTCCGGGCAGCACGGGAGCCCCAGATCTGTCTCTCCTGCAGTCCCCGGTGCCTACGCAGTCGTCTTGCTGTTGAGCTGTTGTTGCCTCCGGTTGTTAGCGCCACACGGGCAGAATCTCAAATGTTGTTGCTGGGTGTGGGGCTTGGGCTTTTTTCCCCTCCCCGTGACCAAAATTGGGGTTGAGTAGAAGGAAAATGTTATGCTGACCCAGCTGTCAGAAGTGGTGGCACTGCGGGTGACCCGGGGAAAACCCCGCTCCCAGCGCCCGTGGGCTTGACACAGAGCATTGGGGAGATCCTCGACAGATCCCACAGGGATTTGCATCAGCAAAACGCCTTGAAAGCTCGTTAATGAGTCCAGGCCCTCTCTGGGTGTTTTGGCTAAATGAGCCTTGCACGGGGACCGAGCGAGCTGTCCAAACCCATCACTCACACCAGTGAAAAGCCTCTGTCACCTCAGGGCAGCAGTGATGGAGTGAGAGGCTGGGATGCCACGGCAGCTCCTGTGTGTCTGACACGGGTGGGGTTGCCCCTGGGAAGTAAATTCCCTCCTGTCCTCACTGCCCTGACCTGCCCGGGGGTCCCTGGGCTGAATGCTGTGGGGACAGGGCTGCACACAGCCAGGCACCTGCCCCACAGCCACGAAGAGGCAGGAAATACTAACCCTAACCCTCTCTGCCTGGTATTTTGTGCCCCATTTTTGGGTCGGATGCTCGGTGATGGATGTGCTCACACGTGAGCCAAGGGGCTGTGGCCCCCCGGGCGTTTTCTCCTGCCCTCGCTGCGATGCCGACTCCTTTTCTTGCCCCTTCTCTTTGCAGCTGAAGAAGCTGCTCCTCTCTCCGTCGCCTCTGAGCTGTGAGCGGGACGGGAGCGCCCGGCGCCCGGGGACCCCAAAGTGCCGGCCCACACGGCCCTGCACAAAGGTACTTCCTCGAGCCCGTGCAGCACCCACCTCCTGGGAGCTGTCCCAAAGGATGGGTTGGGGAGTGTGGGCAGCCTCTGGGCTGGGCAAGGGGTCAGGAACAGGCAGGGACTGTCACCTGTGGTGCTCCCATCCCTGTCTGCTGCAGTCTGGGCTCTGCAGAACTTCAGACTTTGTGCTGAGTTAAGAAATACCTTGATCTCACTTGAACCCTGAGTTAAGAAATACCTTGATCTCACTTGAACCCAGAGGGGGTTTGGCCTCTCCCGACTTCCCTGAGCGCCCATTGGGAAAGCCCCGAGTGCTCCCTGGTCACCCCCTCACCCCCCTCCCTGGTGACTCTCAGCCCAAGCCAAGGCCTTTGGCCAGGAGTCCCTGCCTGTCACACTGCAGAGCCCACCCCAACACTTCAGCTGATCTGAAACCCAGCAGAGGGTGCCGTCCAAGATTTTCCTACTTTGCTAATGGTCATTGTGCGGTGCATTAGGCCGGGCAAATTAGATTGGCTGGGAAGAGCAGCAGATCCCTCCCGGGGAGAAGGAGCATCACTGCAGGCAGGAGGGGCAGCACTCGGGCCATGGAGCTGACCCCAGGGAGGTCGGGGTGCCGGGACTGGGGGGCGGAGGGGGTGTTTGGGTGTGGGATGGCTCTGCCAGCCTCCCCGCAGGGCTCAGGGCTGATTTTCTCCTGTGTCCTCTCGGAAGGTGGAGGGTCCCCGGGACAGGAGGGCGAGCGTCCCGCAGGCACAGAGCCGCAGCTGCACCGAGCTGCACCGGCACCTCACCTCCAGCACCTCCTGCTCCCAGACCAAAGCCCCCCAGGCACCCGAGGAGTGCCCCGGCAGCGGCCACCACCCGTCCCCGGGCGACTGCGCCCACCACGAGGACGACAGTGACTCCAGCGAGGACTCGCTGAGCTCCGGCGACTCGGTGGCCGCGCTGTCCTCGGCGGAGGATGGCACAGGCAGCCAGTTCTCGTGCGAGGGCGAGCTGCACTCGGTGGTGGAGCTGATCCGCTACATGCACACCTACTGCCTGCCCCCTCGCAAGCTGCCCGCCCGCGACCCCGCCGACACCAAGCCCCAGCCCTGCAGCAGCCCCTTCAAGAGAGCCAAACCGGACTGTGCCCCCGCGCCGGGCAGCGCCCAGAGCCGGCCGGGCTGCGCCTGGCAGGCGGCCAGCGGCTGCAAGAAGCCCGGAGCATCCTTCTCCATCCTGAAGGAGCTGCTGGCGCGGGACCTGCTGTGCGATGTGAGCAAGCCATACCGCCTGGGCAAGCCCGTGTACGCGGCCCTGGCACGGCCGCCCGGCTCCTGCTCGCCCGTGCCGCCCGAGGGGGACGATGCCAGCGGGACTTGCACACCCAGAGCGAAAGCGGCCGCGGAGAAGGGTGAGCCCCGGCAGAGCTCCGGGGCCGAGGCGGAGGCGCCGCAGGAGCTGGGTGGCCTTGAGGTCGATGCCGGGAAGCAGGAGGGCAGCCCGGGCGCGGGGAAGGCGGCCCGCAAGCAGGACAGCGCTGTTTACGCCGTGCGCCGGTCCAAGAGACTCAACCCCGAGCTCGGGCACTGGCTCTCGTTCCTTGACGAGTCCCCCCCCGAGTCCTGCGTGCCCCTGGGCTGCAGGGAGCCCGCTCCGTGCCCAGTGCTGGAGGGCTTCTCTGCCGAAGAGCCGGCGGCCGAAGTGGAGGTGGGGGGCGCAGCCCCATCGGCGGAGCCCCAGCCCCTCTGCCTGGGCTCGCTGGGGGATGGCGAGGTGGGCACTGAGAGCCGGCGCTGTGCCCTCCTGGAGCAAACAGGTGAGGGGGGCCGGGTGCTGGGCACTCAGCTGGCAGGAGAGCTGTGAGCAGCCCCTGTGCTGCCTGGCTGTGGGGCCCCATGCATGGGGAGCTGGGGTCTGTTTTTTTTGGGGTGCTTTTTCAATCCATGGGTATCTTCTGCCTCAGTTTCCCTGTCCTTATAATGAGGTGAAGGAGTTGGTGTGGCCATAACCCAGCAGGGACCAGGTCCCATCCCTCCAGGTCCTTCCCCATGGGTTCACCCTGAGCCTGAGCTCCGGGGTTCAGCTGCAGTGGTGCCCCAAAACCACAGCAAGGGGCAGGTGCAGGAATGGCTCAGCCCTGGCAGCGTGAGCCATCCCTCTCAGGTGGGCAAAGCCCTCAGTGGGCACTGCAGGGATACAGCTGCACTGGTAACCTGCTTCTCTCCTGCCTTTCAGAAACCCCCAGGTGTCTCACGCTGTCCTTGGCACAAACGTAAGTTCAGATGGGGCTGAAGGAACCAATCTGGGGCTGGAAAGTGCCTGGGGTTGTGTGGCTGGGCAGAGCCTCTGCAGGCAGCACAGGGAGCTGTGCTTGCAGGGCAGAGTGAGCTGCTGCACTGCTGGGCATGGGGCTGTGGGGAGCCACAGGGTGCAAGGAGCTGGGAGAGTCCCCAGGGCAGGCGATTTTGTGTGTGCTCTGGAGCTGCTCACCCCACTGCTCTTGTGGGGTTACTCTGTCAGGCACCAGCCAAAGTGGGAGGGTTCACTTGTGGGCAATGTTTTCTCAGCTTTCTTTTGGGTTTTGGGGCTGTGGTTCACCTGAACACTTCCTCTCTCCTGATTTTCTGCTCTTCTCCAGTGACCCAACCTTTGGGAAGAGAAACTTTGAGCCCATGCTGACTGTGGAGCTGTGTGGGACAGCAGGTAGAACAGGCTTTGAATTTTTTAGTTTTGCAAAAATCTCCTCTAGGAGGGGGCTCATTTACCATAAATTCAGCCTGGAGTCATCAGTTCCAGCCCACCCAGCCAAGGTGGGGCACCTTCATCCCCTTCACACTGCAAACACGGGTGCTGCCACATCCGAGCACCATGAGCAGCTCAGGGGAGTGTGTTTGGGGTGGGAGGAGCTGTTCAGGGGGGCCCTGCATGAGCCAGGAGGGAAGGGAGAGTCCTCTGGTCCCTGCTGGCATCAAGGCATCCTTCTTGTTCCCCCAAGTGCCGCTGGATGAGGCCGTGGGGGCCGAGGGTGCAGCCCAGGACTGGGGTGGGACAGGGCATGACGGAGAGGGCAGAGCTGACTCCTGTCCTTTCTTTGGGGGGTGCAGGTCTCACACCCCCCACCACTCCTCCGTATAAACCCGCCGAGGAGGACCTGTACAAGCCAGACATCCCCCAGGAGCCAGGCAAGGAGGATGGGATGGCCCCCAGCCCCGGGGGCGCCGGGGACGCGGCAGCCTCACGGAAAGCCCCCAGGAAGCACCCGGAGAGGACGGAGCTGTTCGCCCACCTGAGCCGGGCGGGCGGGCGCCCGCTCCCCGAGCAGCAGGGCTTGCTCAAGCGGCCCTTCTCCCGCTCCTTCGGGGACCACGACTACTGCCAGGTGCTGAAACCCGAGGCCGCCCTGCAGAGGAAGGTGCTCAAGTCGTGGGAGCCCCCGAGCCAGGTGGAGACGGAGCACAAGAGGAGGGTCCCGGCCGCCCACTACCAGGGACTGGAGCTCGGCAAGGACACGGGCACTGAGATGCTGTGGAAGGACGGCGTTAAGCAGCTGAGAGATCAGGAGATCAGAGCCAGCTTAACAAAGCACTTCGGCTTTCTGGACAGTGCCCTCGATGACGAGGACATGGTCTTCTGCAAGACCCCTGAGTATGACACCGTCTTTGAGGACAGCTGCAGTGAGAGCGGCTCCCCCGTGGAGGAGGAGGATGAGGAGGAGGAAGAGGAGGAGGAAGAGGAGGAGCATGGCAACACCAAGCTGTGCCTGCGGAGAAACCCTCTTTCCAGGACCAGTTTGCATTACTGCTCCCGGAGCAGGTCCAGCTCGGGCTCCTCGTGCTGCCGGTCGCGGTCACCTGCCAGCAGACGCACCTTCAGGTACGGGGGGCATGGGGATGTTGGGACTGGTTTTGCCCCCTGAATTTTTGCCATGGTGCAGGGCAAAGCCCCAGTGCTCTCTGCTCTGCTGGCCCAAGTAGTAAAGATGCTAATTAATGAAAAAAAAACCTATGAAAATAATTGGTGCTGCATCAGCCACTGCTGCAAACATCAGCCATGGCCTGAGGAAGCAGCAGCAGAGCAAAGCAGCCAGAGGGTTCCATGGGTGACAGGGCATGGGCAGGGACCTGAGTTGGGCATGGGAAGGGGTGAGTGCTGGCTGGGAACACCCTGGCATCTGAGAAAAAACCCCAGAGTCCATCCCAGTGCTTCCAGACCCCAGTCTGTCCTTGGCTGTCAGTGCCCCCGAGTGCCCACCTGCTGCTGTGTGAGTGTCTCAGCTTCTCACTGGTGTTTGAAGCTTTCCCCAGCAGGTCCCCCAGACCCAGGCTGACCTCCTGTCCCTCCCTTGCAGGTGTGAGAACGGCGAGCAGTGTCAGGGCGGGAGCGGGCACCGGGGCCAGCTGGAGAAGAGGCGGGAAAAGGCCATCGTAAGTGAGCGGGGACCCCGCGGGGACAAAGCAGCCCCAGCCCTCAGCTCATCTCCTGCTCCAAAAAGCAGCAGTGGAGCCCATTAGCCCTGGCTTCAGCGTGCCTTGGTGCAAGGCCAGTGTTAAACAAGGACATGGGGGTGGAGGGGAGAGGAAAACCCAACGAGCAGCGGAAGCCGCCAGCAATTGGCAACACACGGAGTCCTTGGCACGGGGATGCCCAGAGCATCCTACGCTGGTGCCTCAGTGCACTTGGCACTGGCAGTTTGTGGGGTGAACTGGGGAATCCCTGAAGCTGCTCAGCTGTCACAGATGTGGCCCTGCTGCATCCTCATGCACCAGGAACTCGTGGACACAGACTGGGAGCTGGGAGAGGAGTGGGCACGTGTGCACACACACACTCACACACTCACACATGCTGCTTTGGCACTTTTTCCTGCAATGCAATTGGATTTTGCCCCTAGCAATTCTTGGGAATACATCCCAGAAAAAGCTGAAAGAGCTGCAAGAATGCAGGAGAATTTTAAAAGAGAAGAAGGGGGTGGTGGCTGGTTGTGGCTGTCCTGAGGGGGATGCTGTGACCTGGCTGGAGCAGAGACAGCCAGATCCTGGAGATGTCAGGCTGTGTCCATGGCAGTGTTTCCCAGTGCTGGCTTGCAGGGGCTCCTCCACAGCCCATCAGCAGCACGGAGGTGCAGGGTCCAAGCCTGAAAGCTTTTGGTTGCTTTGGCAGGGGGAAGGCCGGGTGGTGTACATCAGAAACCTCTCCAGCAGCATGAGCTCCAGCGAGCTGAAGAAACGCTTCGAGGTGTTTGGTGAAATCGTGGAGTGTCAGGTCCTGTCCAGGACTAACAGGTGAGTGGGCAGTGAGCTGTGGTCCAGGGCTCCAGCAGCTGCACGCAGCCCCTCTCCCCAGGCCCCACCAGCATTGCCAGGAGGTGCCCCATCAACCCCCTGGGTAGCTGAGCCCACGCTCTTGGTGCTTTTGTCGAGGAGATTCAGTGTGTCCAGAGATCCAAAGGCATCTGTGGGATGGAGGAGTGGAAGAATGATGGGCCAGGGGTGCAGTGCTGCATCACAAGGGCTGTGGGGCTCATCACATCTTGAATTCTTTCTCTGGTTGCTCAGGGGGGAGAAGTACGGCTTCATCACGTACCGGTATTCCGAGCATGCCGCCTTATCGCTGAAGAACGGCCCCTCGCTAAGGAAGAGGAACGAGCCCTCCTTCCAGCTCAGCTCTGGTGGCCTGGGGCGCTTCTTCTGGACCAGATACGCTGACCTGGGTGAGAAAGCAGCAGCTGCTTTGTCTCTTCTATCAGCACAGAGCTGTTACAGCACACTGCACCGCTGAGCCCTGCTCACGCAGGGATCCCAAATGCCTTCAGAGCCTGCAGGAAAAGCCCCCTGGCTTTCCTATGGCCTATGGAGCTGCTCATGGCTCAGACAGGTGGATTGGGAAACTGGGGAGAAGAAAAAAACTGGTGTGAGGCCTTAGGGTGTTTTGGCTGCAAAATGTAGCATCGCAGCCCCAGGGCAGCTGGGTCTCAGCTGAGCGCAGCCCATCCTGCCTCTGCTGAGTTTCTGCACGGTGCTGGAGGCTTTCCAGCAGAAAACTCCCTTTCCAGGCATTAGAGAAGGCAGTCAGCAACATCTCATTAGCCCAGGAGGTGATGTGGGTGGTTTGCTGCTCTGCAGGACAGATTAACCACGCTGCACATGCACTCTGGAGCCAAAGTGGCAGTGCTGAAATGTGCTGTGGTCGCATTAATCCTTTCAGTGCTTCAGCAAGGTCTCGGGGACTGTGTCACCAGGGTGCAGGGCTGCAGCCTGAGCTGAGGGCCAGGAGCCAAACCCTCTGCTAGTCCTGCATGAGAAATATGTCCCAGGCTTTGCTCAGCTCTCCTCGCTTCAGGTGTTTCACCAACACTGCATGTTTATTTCTGTACCCTCTGCAGGGGCTGAAGGGTTCTGGATCCCACTTGATGAGTGAAAGACTGAGGTCCAGAAAATAAAGCCCCAAGTCTTGACTGACCTCCAGATGCCCAGTCTGATACAAGTACTCCCTGATTTTTTAGCACCTTGCAGTGCCTGCTCTGCTTAGAGCAACCATCCCTTGACTTTGACTGTGGGCACAAATGTCCATTGTTCATCAAAATAAATCTCAGAGCCTCCCATTTTGGGCACAGAGAAATTAGGAAGCAGATGGCAGCCCATGAGGAAGATGTTGACCGTGCAGTGCTGTAGGGAGTGGGGCCAGAGCTGCCCCCCTGCCTAAGAGAAGCCCCCTCAGTGCTCCTTACCTGATTTCTGCAGAGCCACCAGTCACCCCCTTCCTGCACAGCCCTGCTCGTTCCTAAAATCCTGCTCGTCCTGATACAGGATGAGGAGTCCCCAGGCAAAGGTGAAATGTAACCACGCCATTCAAAAACATACACCCAAAATGTTAAGCTGCTGTGAGATTAAGCAGCCTCAGTTCTGCTGTGTGCTCAATCCCCTGGGCTTTCCAGGGGGACTCCTGGCACAGGGCTGGCAGTGGAGCAGGCCAGCTCTGCCACCGGCACAGCTCCCGTGGGATGGCCCTGTGTCAGCCCCTCCAAATTCAGCTACACCCAGCAGATGTTTTCACCCCTGGCAGTGAATGTCAGCGGTGTGTGACCTGCCCAGCTGGGCCTGGCTGCAGCAGCCCCTCTGCCCCAGCTCTTTTCAGTGTCCCCAGTGCTGTCACCATCACCGCTGTGTCCAGCCTGGCTGTGTGCAGTAGCAGGGTAGTGAGCAGTGCCCTGCTGTGCCTCAGTTTCCCTCCCCACAAGGCAGAGAGGATGCTGATCCTCCCCTCCCTGACCCAGCTGCCTTCTGTCCCTGCCATCCCCAGATTGCAGCACAGACGAGTCCTCCCCGGCTTCGGTGAAAAGCAAGTACGAGACCATGGATTTCGACAGCTTGCTGCAGGAGGCCCAGCTCAGCCTGCATCGGTGACAGCCTTAACCTTGGAGGAATACCTCAATACCTCAGTCAAGGCACTTCCAATATGTTTACGTTTTCAAAGAAATTATTCAGTCTATGGCAAGCGAGAGAGCGAGAGAGAGCGAGAGCACGCCCGCGAGAGAGAGACTGCTGTCCCCTGATCGATGTTTACATTGAACAAAGCTGCTTCTGTCTGTGAGTCCCCATGGTGTTGATGTCTCACTGCCACACGTTAGTCCCCCCTCTGCTTCTGACTGGTTGTTTTAGGGTGAGCCTAGGAGCCCCCCAGCCCTTCTTCCCCCTCCTGGCCCTCCCCGTGCTCCCGCCGTGGAGTTGCAGCTGTGTTCACCATAACATTTTTTTGTCCGTAGTGTGTGATGATGAAATTGTTCATTGTGAATAGAATCAGGATTATAAACTAATTTTTAATAGAAGAAGAGAAGAAAAAAAAAAGTATATACTTAAAAAAAAAATGTATTTATGGCTCAGATGTACTGTAATTCAGATTTATTGTACCGCTTCCTTGATTTTTAACTATGCACTGTAATGAGGCACTTGCCACTCAGCAAATGGGGGGTCAGAGCAGTCATGGAGCTGACATTCCCCTGCCTCCCCTGCTGGCAAACCGGGGTGCTCGGTGCTTGCCCCGGGGTCACCCACTTTGCTGTCAAAGCCATTCTTTGTGCTGGCGTGGCCCGAGCCCCCCAGCATCACCCCCATGCTGAGCTGGGTCCTGGTGGGTGATGGAGCCAGGGCCAGGCAGCTGTGCAGGCTGCAGAGGGTGGGAGAGGGATGCACTGCCTGCAGCCAGCGCTGCTGCAGCCTCCGCTGCCTTTGGAGCAAGGAGAGAGGGGCTGGGGGGCTGCAGCCTGATCCGGTGGGTCCTGCTGGCACAGCCTGGGGGATGGATGTCTCCGGTCCGTGTGGAGGAGCTGGCTCCTCTCCAGCTCCTCTGGTGGCTGGAAGACTGGCCAGGCCCTGTGGCTTGATCCACACTCGCTTCCACACCCTGCAAAGCAAACGGAGCAAGAAGAGCTGTCTGTGCTCCCCACTGGGCAGCCAGCCCAAAATGCAGCCCCAGATCCAGCCCAAAGTCCAGCCCCAAATCCAGAGAGGCAGGGGGGCACAGCACCCACGCTGAACACCCACCCATCCAGCACCCTGCCCCGTAGCTGATAAGCCATACACGTCCCAGCACCCACCCGCACCCCGGATCCGTCCCGTGCTCGCCAGCGCCCCGGGGCACAGCTCTGCCTCTGGCCAAGGGCCCTCGGGGCTGGATTTAAGGGATGCTCAAGCATAGAATTTGCTTGTGGACTTGCCCTCCATGTGTGGGTGAGGTGGGATGGGGACACAGCCCTGCACCAGCCGCAGCAAAGCCCACCACCAGCCGGCCAGAGGCACTGCTTCCCGAGGGAGCGGGAATCTCGCTGCTCCTCAAGCCATTGCCACCGCCTCCTTTTACTTTTGAGCCCCAGAGACCACTAGGGATTCAGCCATCCTCTGTAGATAGAATATTATAGCCTTAACTCTGCCAATAGATAGATTAGAGTCTCCTGGGGTCTCCCCTCCACATGACTTGCGGGTTTATCCCCGGTTCCCTGGGTATGTTCCGTCCTGCAGGGAGAGTGACCAAAGCCTCGGAAATGGCACGAGATGCGATGCCAAGAGCCAGAGCCCTGCCAGGATGCCCCTGGCCCGGGGGCCCGGAGTGTAGCTGGGCTCTGGCAGGAGCAGGAATGCCGGCAGCGCCGACACCAGCACAGTTCCCTGGCTATTCCCCTCGGGAGAGCCGCGGTTCTGACAACACCCGGCAGCGCCAGGGCCCGGAGGCCCCGGCGGGGTCCCCACCCCGCCGCCGGTGACGATCACTGCCAGGGAACAGTCCTTGTGCCATTTCAGCCTCAGCAGTGGAATCGGGCGTCTCTCCCAGCCCAAAACCCCCCCGGTTCTCATCCCACCTTAGCGAACACGAGCAGCTCTGGCCGAGACTGAGCATCTGCTATTGGCAATTGCCTCATTGTAGCTTTGCCTTTTTCTGTCCTAGTATTTCCTCACGATGATGATGTTTACATGTGATTGCTATAGAGCTTATGTAGAATGTATATAGCGACACATTTAGGGTGGGTAGTACTGTCCTGTGCTGTGCTGATGTTTTTCAGAAAACGATCAATCCAAAAAAAAAAAAAAAAGACAAAAAAAAAAAAGAAAGAAAAACAAAAAGAAAAGCAAAGTAAGTGGAATTCTTCCATCTCCCACTCAGCCAGGGGCACCCATGGCTGGGCCCCGCTGGGGATGCATCAAGGGTGGTGGAGCAGAAGGGTTAGTGCAGAGCTGGGGGGGCTCCAGCCCACTCCTGGGGATCACTCAGTCGCTTCCCAAGCACTGGTTTTGGCGTGCCCAGGTATAAAATTTCCCAGTGTTTCCCTGTGGCTGGGTGCCCTGGGTCGGCCCCAGCCCAGCTGCTGGGTCCCAAGGCCAGTGCTGGGGAAGGGGAGGGCTGGTCCTGCACAAGAGCTCATCAGTACTGCAGCCCTAGGGTAGGAAGAGATGCAATAAGTGGTCTTTGTGGTGCCTGAAGCCTATAAGTGGGGTTGGGTTTTCTTTTTTTGGTTTGGGTTTTTACTTTTTTTTCCATTCAATGAGGATGGTTTGGTTTTCCTCCTCCCCAAAAACTCTTTCTTTTCTGGGACTTATGCACTATGCTTAGAGCCCCTTGGCCTGTGTGCTGCCTGCCCTGGGCACTTCCCCCACCTTTTAGGACTGGGTGAAAAAGAAATTTCCACTTGAATTTTTTTTTTCTAATTTTTGTGGGGTTTTTTTACTCTAAAGGTGTCTTTAGCTCACAGTGATTGAGTTGGCAGGGAGGTGAGTCGGGCACAGGGGCAGGTGAGAGCTCCCTCTTGAGCTGCCCATGGTTTGGATGCTGACAGGGAAATGGGGCAGGAGCAAAGCAATGCCCAGGCACTGCTGCCAGGGAAGCCAGAGGTGCCCAGAGCTTTGCAGGAGCTGCCAGGGACTGGGAATCCCCCCCTTTTCCAAGGATTGCCTTTACACCCCACCCAGCCTGTGGCATTGCCGTGGGTGCCCCTCAAAAAGGGACCCCTCACACCCCAGCCCTCTGCGAGGCTGTGGGATGGGCAGGAGAAACTGGGAGCAAAAGGGTTTATTCTGGTAGGCAATAAGTCAGGAGGAGATTTATTTTTTTAAAACTGTGTAAGTCTAGAACGTCCCCCAGCCGTTTCCTGCAGGTGCTGTGGGGAAATGCTGAATGTGAAGAGTTTCTGATAAAATGCCCCTTTGCTTGTTTTGCACAGGTTTGCCCCAGAAAAACTCGTTGTTCAGGGGGGCAGCAGGTTTCTGGCTGGAATCCAGCGTGTCCCTGAGGCTCCGCAGGGAGGAGCAAACGTTTCTGAGTGTGTGGGCTGAATGCAGAGGACAATCCCAGGTTTTAGGTTTTAGGTTTTAGGTTGGATGCTGCCCCAAAGCAAAGGTTTCTCCCAATTCCTCAGCGCAGCTGCCTGCACATGTTTCAGGAAGCAGCAGCTCAGTCACCATGTTACAGTCCTGAGTGTCTGATCCCAGCTCTGGGCTATGCAAGTGAGTTTTGCAACTGCAGATCAACACGGTTTCCTCCTTTTTTTGGGGGATTTTTTTTCTTCTGGACGTCTGCTGAGTCCTGAGGTACATCGGTCTTAGAGCTGAACCCGACACCCTTTCTGTTCCAAGTCCATCCCTGACAATCTCAAGCAATATCGAGCCAAATGCAGCCTTGGGGTTTCATTTTGGGGTTTCATTCCTCTTCCCTCACCCTCCCCGGGGCCAGGGGCGGCAGCAGGATTTGGGGAGGGAGTGTGTGAGTGCATGTGAGAAAGAGAGAGAACGGTTCAATTGATGCATTTCTTGAGAAAGGTGTAAGAATTTCACCTAAAAAGGGGCACATTTGCTTTGTTATTTATAAAAAAAAAAGCTAAATTCTGTCTTTTTCTTTTTTTTTTTTAAGTGAAAGGACACTGCTCATAATTATTAGGGGCCAATTCTGCCTCCCTTGCTCATGCTGAGTAAGTACTACTTAACTCTGCAATTTTCTACTTGCAGTGTAAGTAAAAGCAGCGGAATTGATCCCTCTATGATTAAGAATCAAGTTTTTAGTATGTTTTTTTTTTTAATTGGCAGCAGTTTTTTTATATTTCACTTAATTTTTTCCCCCAGTTCCATTCTGTTGTGTCCTTATTTATGTAATATACTTTAACCTTAAGAGATGGCATGGATTCTTATGCCTTTCCTTTATTATTATTATTGTTATTATTTTTAAAAAACAAAAGAGATTTATTTCTAGTGTGATTTAACTGTCTACCTTCTAAAATGAGAGAACGTTTTCTTGTATTTTTACATTGTCAGATTCTATAGTTTCATAGATAATTTAACCAAATCGCTCAATGTATTCTCTATATCTATCCAGTGGGTATAAAAGTTCTATTTTAAATTGTGTAAATACTTCAGAACTGGCTTCTTTTTCCAGACTCCCCTGCCGTGGAGTTTCTTGTTTACATCAAAAAGACTGTAGAATCTCTACGCTCATGTACTGTAAATAGTGAAGTGATCTGCCTATAAATAAACGATAACATATATACTATAAAGTGGAAAGAAAAAAAAAAGGAACACATTTATGCTGCTATGCTTTAGTTTTTAGTGCCAGTCTGCTCGGGGATGAGGTGCTTTGCTCTGCTGAAGGTGCTCTCCTGTGTCTGCGTGGCTGGCAGCGGGGCTGTGCCAGGGCCAAGGGGGTGGCAGAGCCTCCCAGCTGCCAGGGATGCAGCTCCTGCCTGGGAATATCCCTGTGTGTTGCTATTTTAAGTGTGGCTTCTTCCAGTTTAACTCATGCAGGAAAAAACTGGGCTCTGCACTCTGGACTTCGAGTAGTGCTGCTGCCACAGGACCCCTCGCCAAAGAAACTCCCCAGATGGAGTGGGTGAAAAATGAAGCAGGGCACGCCCCTCGAATTTTCTGGAGTGGAGCAAGAGAGCAGGAAAAAATGTGGAAAAGACTGCAGGTGGTGATGCAGCAGCCATGCAGCGCAGGATGGCACCTGGAGAGCCCCTGGAAGCAGGGCAGCAGGCCCTGGGAGCCAAACTGCTGTCCTAGGCTGTGGAGGGAATGTTTGGAAGGCCTGGGCAGGGCCACCACGGTCACAGCTCGGGAGCCCCACGCCAGCCATGGCCCTGTGAGGGCTCACCGGGCCAGAGAGGTTGCACTGATTTTATGCAGAACGTGGATCAGTGATGCTGCCGGGCTGGAGGATCCCAGCAGCCTGAAAGAAGCTGTGCCAGCTGCTGGTTTTTGCTGATTTGTGGCGATTTAGGCAGCAGCTCTACACCTGCCTGTCTCCAGCACATCTGTGGGAGCCCAGTGTGGGTCCCTCAGCCCAGCCACAACCAGCCTTCCACCCCAAACCCAGCCCCTCATCCCTGCCACTGCTGCACCCTGAGTGCAGAGCTGATGGGAAGCCCGTTCCCTTCTGCTTTCCAAAACCAGCAGGCTTCAAGGCCACCAAGGAGGAATGTTTTCCTGAGATACATCAGGAACAGCGATGCCAACAGTGCCAGGACAGATGAAAACATGAACTTGGAGGGGGGAAATGTGGGAATGCAGCCGGGACAGCCAGTGATGGGGTGCCCGGGGTGGGCACATGTGGAGCAGAGACACAGGAGTGGGCTCCCAGGTGGGAGAGGGGCACACGAAGGAAGGGTCTGCGGGGAGGGACAGAGCCAGAACCGAGGTTTGTCCTCCCAGCCCGACCTGTGCCTCCCAACACTGCATTCCCAGGCAGCCTCCTGGAAAATAAAGCACTGATACTGTTGCTGAATACAGTTGTTTACCGAGGATAATTCCTGAAAGCAGACCTTGAGTCTGAAGCGAGCTGTTGGTGAATGTTGACATCAGTTCAGCAGCTCCGTTGGTCCCAGCAATTACTTCCAACCATCTGGGAAAAATCCCAGCTGGACTGTTTTTATTTTGGCATAACTTTGTGATAAAACAACTCCTTTTCACACAGGCAGGCGCTGGTTTTGGAGTAGCTCATGTGGCTGCTGGAGAGGAGGGAGGCAGTGTTCTTTATCTCCTGGACTGGGCACAGTGTGCCTCGTGGGAGGGGAAAATCACTCAGTCAGGAGCTTTTGTGAGGGGGGACGGCTTTGATCACTGCCCTGGCCTGGGCTGGCTGGCACCTGGCAGTGTGGGCAGTGTGGGCAGCACACCCCAGGCTCCAGCTCCTTACCAGTGTGGAATGCCCACTGTTTGGACTTTGTTTCACTGCCTGCTGAGCTGTCCTGGGCTGCTCTCTGGAGTTTCAGCTCCCACCTGTGCCCTGAGCAGTGGCACCTGACACCAAATCCTGCCCTGGGCTCTGCTGGCACAGGAGCTCCCTTCAAGTAACACGTGCATTTGCCCACTCCCAGCATTTATCAGTCCCAGGTTGTTGTCCAGGTCCATCCAGGTGTCTTTGCAAGAGGAACAGGTTTGGTTCCTTTGCTCTCTGGCTGCTGGTCCAGCTCTCCCAGTCTCCCTGCCCACAAGGACTCTTCCCAGCTTTCCTTCCTGCCTCATTTCCTGACCCCTGCAGCCCCATCAAAGCAGGGCTGGACCTTCTGCCATGTTCCCCTTGAAGTGTCCAAGCTCTCAGCTTCAAGCTGCTGCATGGAGTTTGTCCTGTTGCCACTGAAAATGGGGAATTAAACTCTCTAACACTGTAATTTCAATATTACAAAGTGCCATTACTTTATTTCAGCATGGGGAGGATAACTCCCTATTACACACACCACACCTTGCTAACAGACCAGCTTAAATCTATGTAACTTTTACATATTTAATGCATTTCCCAAAACTCATACCTATATGCTAAACACTCCCTGAATTTTCTGCATATTTAAATCACTCCTCAGAGCTCATTTTCGTTGGAGCAGAGTTCTTTTGAGGGTCTGGGGTGGTCGTTTGGGGAACATCCCATTCCTCAAATTATTCTTTTTTGGTCACAGGCCTCCAAAAACGTTTCTTCTCTTTGAATGCATCCCTGAGACGCGGCCTGGCCAGGATATCCCTTCTTATCAGCATTGCTCAGGCTCACAGCCTTTAAGGCTGAGTTAACCACTCGCACACAGAACAATGCAAAGTCGGCTAAAGCGAAAGGAATTCCCGAGACTTAAACACGACTTGGTACAATTTTATTCTCAACACCGAGACGGCCGCGGCCCCTGCCCACGTGGCAACGAGAGGCAGGAAGCGGGAGAGAGGCGAGGGATGACCCTCCCTTGCAAGGGGGAGGAGGCAGCGCCTTTTAACGGGGCGAGGGTTGTTTTTGTCACTGCCGCTTTTTGTTTTGTTCCCTTCCTTCCGGGCCTCCGGCTTCCCCCGCAGCCGCAGCGCCATGGCCGGGGCAGAGGCCGGGGCAGAGGCCGGGGCAGAGGCCGGGGCAGAGGCAGTGGCCGGGCTGAGGGAAGAGCTGACCTGTCCCATCTGCCTGGACATTTACAGGGACCCCGCGTCCCTGGGCTGCAGCCACAGCTTCTGCACGGAGTGCATCAGGCAGGCGCTCCGGTGCCAGCAGAGCGCTGCCCGGTGCCCGCTCTGCCATTCCCCCGCCGGGGAGCTACAGCCCAACTTCCACCTCCGCAACATAGTGCAGAAGTTTATGGATGTTCCTGCGCACCGGCAGGAGGAGAAGCGGGAAGCGCAATGCAAGGGGAAGGGGGAAAGCTCGGGCCAGCCAGAGGAGGTGATCCTGTGCGATTCCTGCCTCCAGGAGCCGCAGCCAGCAGTGAAGACGTGCCTGAGCTGCGAGGCTTCCCTGTGCCAAGCCCATCTGAGCAAGCACAACGCTAAGAAGGTCCAGAAGAGCCACGTGCTGGTGGAGCCCTGCGGTGCCCAGGTTTTGGCTGAGAGGAGGTGCCCCAAGCACGGCAAACTGCTGGAGTGCTTCTGTGAGACGGACTGGGACTGCATCTGCATCCTGTGCTCCGTCCTCTCCCACAAGAACCACAGAATCATCAGCTTGGAGGAGGCTTTTGACCAAGCTCAGGTAAAAGGCTGCAGGGACAGTGAGACAGGCGTGGGTTGCACCAGGAAAACCCCAGAGAGCTGCCCATGGCACAGGGCTGGAACAGCTCCCGAGTTTCAGAACTGCAAACGCAGGGTGGGGGCTAAATTGCAATCCTGGGCTTTTATTCTTAGTTTTGTCCCGGTTTCTCTAGGGGTTTGGCCCTTGAGATATAAAACTTTGTTTTTTCCCCATCCTGAAGGAAGAGTTTGGCCAAACTGGTGGGGCTGACTGCTCGTGGCTATGGTTTTAATCCTTGGTGCACTTCCAAGCTGAAGATGAGCCTGAGCTGCACTTAGGCAAAGACAATTAATGACAGAGTAACAGAAGGAAAGCTGCCAACAGGGAAAATGGCTTTATATGTGGCTATTGCACATGAATAGTTTTCAGCTTCAATTTGTCTTTTTTGTGCTTGTAATTGTGGCATTCGTTCAGGGATAAAACCTTCCAGTAAATCTTTATCTACTGATTTGTCCTGGGAGTGTCACCGAAACTGCGGGGAAAACAGAAACCCTCCAACAACATTTTTAATGTTAGCGAGTCAAGGCGTTACTTTATTATCTGGCCAGGATGTCGTTCTGGCCAGGATGTACCAAAGAAACCATCTCATCCACACATAGCCCGGGTGTGCAGAGAGAATCATTCCATAACACAGGACATTTACTAGATTTTTCAGATCTTTTATACAATCAAAACTCATAGAAACTAACTGGGTCAGTGTTCATTGGTCCCAAGTTGTGTAGTTCTTAGTATTTGGTCTCCTATTGGATCCGGATTTCTTCGCTTGATTTTTTTATCAGTCTTTTCCGGAGGAGATGTCTCCAACTCTGCCAGAGGCACAGTCTGGGGTAGATGTTGGTAGATGGCTGTTGATGTTCTGTTGATGTTCTGTTGATGTTACCCTTTGGGGCTACTCCCCAGTCTGTGGAAATGCTGAGCCCACCTAAAGAAACAATGCCCTGGAAAGGCTTCAGTTCCCTTCCCCGGGGCAAAGGTGAACAAACCTGGCTAAAGTCACATATATAAAATTTTTAAACTGGTATGTTTTCCAACAAGAGCATACAATGAGTAAACCTTCTGCAAGTCTCGCTCGACCCATGTCTATAAGCTGATCTCATGCATTATGCCAGTCCTATCCTGATATCTCCTTCTGGTTATATTTGTAGCTATCTTCTCCTGGAACTCTGGAAGCCCTGAGAAACCACGAAGCTGCGTTGGATAATGTCATAGCAAATCTGCTGAAACAGAAGGAGGGTCTGAAGGTTTGTTTCAAGGTCCCATATCACCTCAGGGATGGTTGCATGCTGGTAACTGAGGAGATAAAGTTTTATTTTACCCTTCCCCAGATCAGGGATTCTGAAGCTTTTTTAGTTCCTGGGTGGTTTCTCATGTATTTTTGAGGTTTTTTTCTTTGGGGAACTTTCTTATCAGTCTGGGAGGTACATTCTTAATTAAGCTTGGAAGTCTGTGCCTCCTGATGAGTGGCTGATGTGTGGCTTTTTTTTATTTTTCCAACCTTCAACTTTTAGTTACTTCTCTTATCCCAGATCAAAGCCAGATTTTTTTCTGAGTGAGAGCTCATGTGGAAAATGTTCCTTACAATTTTGAAATTGTTTTCTTAATAGACTGAAGAGAGCCTGCGGAGGGGACGGCTGGAGAGCCTGCTCATGGAGATGCATCTGCAGCTAGAGAAGAAAAAAGGAGAGGTCCTGAAAGTTCTCAGGGAATACGAGGAGCAACAACTTTCTCGGATTCAGGCAGAGATGAATAATCACAAAAGGGAGAAGGATTTGGCCAGCCATGATGTTCGTCAGCTGGAGGCTCTGAGAAATCAGAAGGACATACTTCTTTTCACCAAGGTATCTATCAGCATCTCCCTTCCCAGAGACACACAGCTCCAGGGCTGGCCTGTGCCTGCACTGTGCTAATTCTGCTTTCAAAATGTCTTTACAGGCTTTTGCAACAATTAAAGCCAGGTAAGCTCTTCCTCAGTTTTAATATCTTTATTGATGGTCTGGACATGGGGATGGAGTGCACTCTCAGTAAGTTCACAGCACTAAGTTGGGCTTAGTGTGGATGTGCTGGAGGGCAGGAAGCTCTGCAGAGGGATCAGGACAGGCTGGATCCATGGGCCAAGGCCAGCAGTGTGAGGTTCAGTGAGGCAAAGTGCCAGGTCCTGCACTGTGGTCACAACAGTCTCGTGTAGTTCCAGGCTGGGGGAACAGTGACTGGAAAGCTGCCTGGTGGGAAGGAACCTGGGATTGCTGTTCAACATTGGCTGAACATGAGCCCAGGTGTGTCCAGGTGGGCAAGAAGGCCAGTGGTACCTGGCCTGTCTCAGCAGTAGTGTGGCAGCAGGAGCAGCGCAGTGCCTGTCCCCTGTGCTGGGCACTGCTGAGGTCACACCGTGAGTGCTGTGTCCAGTTCTGGGCCCTCAGTGCAAGATGGACATGGAGGGGCTGGAGCGTGTCCAGAGAAAGAAACAGAGCTGGGAAGGGGCTGGAGCCCCAGGAGCGGCTGAGGGAGCTGGAAAGGGGCTCAGGCTGGAGCAAAGGAGGCTCAGGGGGGACCTTGTGGCTCTGCACAAGTCCCTGACAGGAGGGGGCAGCCGGGGTGGGGGTCGGGCTCTGCTCCCAGGGAACAGGGACAGGAGGAGAGGGAACGGCCTCAGGCTGGGCCAGGGCAGGCTCAGGGTGGGCAGCAGCAGGAATTTCCCCATGGAAAGGGTGCTCAGGCCTTGGCAGGGGCTGCCCAGGGAGGTTTGGAGTGCCCATCCCTGGAGGTGCCCCAGGAAGGTCAAGACGTGGCACTCAGTGCTCTGGGCTGGGGCATGGGGCACAGCTTGGACTCGATGGCCTTGGAGGTCTTTTCCCACCTCAGTGATTCCATGGTTCTGTGATTCTTGCTGCGTGGTTTAGGCAACGCAAGCCACTTCCAGGAATAGATGGTGTGATGGTGCCAAAGCCACCCATTAGTTTGGATAAATCAACAACAACTGGTATTCTGAAGCTTTTCCAGCAATTCCTCCTAAATGTGGAGTTCTCCTTTAAGCCACCACTGCCACCTTTGGGGTACTCCTTTAACAAGCCGCCACCACCACCTTCGCCACCTTCAACGCCACCACCTGCACCTACACCTATGCTCACAGCATCTAGTGGTAAGTGCTCATTTGACTTTGTCAAAAGCGAGATGGAGAAGTCGATAAAACATCTTTAAGAAAGGACTGTAATGAGACACCAAGTACACTGAGTACCTCTAGAAGTGCTAATTCCTTACTCTGTGTGCTTATTTGCACGTGTGTGTGCAGCAAAGGGAGCTTGTCCTGGGATTCAGGGCTTTGGGGCATGCCCTGAATACACCTTGTTAAAGCAGGCTATGGACAAAGAGGCTTGGAAGTCCCAGGAGTTTTCTGGGAGGATTAAGAAAAGATAATAGCAACACCTCTGTGCCATCCCTTTATTTCAAGGGGAAAGTTGAGAACTTGTCACAGCAGCAGCAGGGTGGAGTTTGCTTAGGACATAAATAACCTGCTCTTTCTGTGTAAATACTTCTACTCTTTTGCAATGCTTTGTAAGCTCAGCCTATAGTCCCAGAGCTGTGCACAGTGGGACACTTATCTGACTGAATTGATGAAATTAGGGTTCCCTGGGTGCTGCTCTCTGGATGGTGCTTCAGCCCTTGCTGGCAGCGAGCCTCAGGTCAGGACAGAGGCAGACCCCAAATCTCCACAATTACCTGTTAATCATAATGTGTTTTTTCTCTTTAGGTTTCCACTATAATAATACACAATACCATGGACCTACGTTTGCGTTTGGATCTTCCCCTTTGCTTTCTTTCAAGTAGCCTAATGAAATACAAAGTCAGTGGCAATCATAATGTTAACAATCATAGAAAGGCAGGAAGAGAAAGAGAAAACCCAACCAAAACTAACAATGCACAGCATGCAATTGCTCCCCCATCACCTGCTCTCTGATGTCCAGCCACTGTCCCCAAGCAGCAATTGGTTCCTTCTGGCCATCTCCCCTCAGTTTATATACTGGGCGTGGTGTTCTATGGTGTGGAATGTCCCTTTGGCCAGTTTGGGTCACCTGCCCCAGCTATGCTCCTTCCCAGCTTTTCATGCACCTCCTCACTGGCAGAGCATGAGGCACTGAAAGGTCCTTGGCTCAGGTTAAGCACTGTTTAGCAACAGCCAAACCATCGGTGTGTTCTCAACATTATTCTCTACTGAACCCAAAACTGTACCAGCTGCTGAGAAGAGAATTAATTCTATCCCAGCCCAAACCAGGACAGGACTCCCAATATGCACAGTGCCATCCCAGATGTGCAGGGCAACCAGAGCTGCTGGGAGGAGGACGCCAGCAACGAGAGCTGATGGAAGCTTGGAATTGTGCCTGGCTTGGATGCTGCCTGCAAATGCCTCACAGTTTACCTCTGTGTGTTCCTAGGTCGAAGAAGTGGACAGTGGCTCTCTCACTTTTCATGATGTGTCTGTCAAGGCTGGAGGTCCTGCTAAGAACTTCAGGCTTATACAGACAGGAACCATCCCTTTGAAGTATCCCATCCATGCTGCCATCAGCATGCTGAAGCTCCTGTAGTGCTGTGGGGACAAGGTGTTACTGTGTATTTCCAGGCCTAGGAGTTGTGATCATTGCACGGGGACTATGCTAAACTGGCATATCAGAAATTAGATTGTGGGCTGCTGTGACAGGGGGTATATCACAGCACCCTGCTTCTTACTGCACGAGCTCCACTTTTTTTGTTCTGTTAATCGTAATGGAAATACTATTAAGTTGCTCAGTTTTGTTCAGCTGTATCAAACACTGTGTTGGCTTCACGCTATTAAAGTTGTGTTACTTGCTTGCAAAACTCAATGGCAATTTATTTTATCTGTAAGTTGACAGCACAGCATTAACTGCTACAGAACTAGCCAGCAGCAATGCTGATCTTTGATCTAAAGCAGCAGCTTTTGCCTCTGCCGCCTCTTTCCATCCTGCACATCCAGTGCAGAAGCAAAGCTGCCATGGGAGGTGAGGAGAGAGTGGGGCAGCATTCCCTGCTGGAGACTGAGGGGAACCTTCCCCAAGTGGCTGCCACGGCGTAGGGAAGGGCGGGTCCGGGAGGGAACATTCGTCTGCCCGGCGTGGGACGGGCTCGCAGGGGAGGAGCTTGCAGCCTCGGGGCTGGGTGTCCTGCTGCTGGGTTTAGTTTCGTTTCTGCTCGCTGAGGCGCCGACCCTGCAGCCATGGCAAAAGCTTGGAAGGGATGTGGAGGGGCTGGCAGCCTGGAGGCCGAGCTCACCTGCCCCATCTGCCTGGGTCTCTACCGGGAGCCGGTGTCGCTGAGCTGCGGTCACAACTTCTGCCGGCAGTGCATCAAGAACATGCTGGGGACCCAGCAGCATTCCCAGGGCCCCTACACCTGCCCCATGTGCAGGGTCCACCTGGGGCCCACCGTGGAGCTGCAGAACAACTTCCAGCTGGGCAACATCGTGGAGGCGTTTCAGGCCTCCGCTTCCAAAGGACAAGAGGACGAAGGCTCCGAGAAGGGGAAGACGAGCGTGGTTCCCTGTGAGTACTGCCTGGATGGGTTCCAGCAGGCCGTGAAAACCTGCCTGGTCTGCAATGTGTCCCTGTGCCAGGCCCACCTGAGCAAGCACAACGCCAAGGCTTCCCAGCAGGAACACATCCTGGTGGAGGTGGGAACAGGTGAGGCGGAGGAGAGGAGGTGCCCGGAGCACGGCAAGCTGCTGGAATGCTACTGCAAGGAAGAGGAGAAATGCATCTGCGTGCTCTGCTCCATCGCCGGGGCCCACAAGGGCCACGAGGTCATCACCATGAAGGAGGAACGTGACAAACAGCTGGTAAGGAGCTCTTCCCTCCCCATGGCCCCTGGCCTGGCCGCGGGGAAGGGGGAAAGCCGCAGGAAGGGCTTTCACAGGAATGGGGAAGGGTGTGGGGGCAGCCCGGCAGCAGCTCCGGGGATTTCCTCTCCGCCCCAGCAAGGGACTGATTCATGGTGCTGGAACTTGCTTTTCGTTGCCTCCTGTGTGTTGCCGGAGCAGTGTGGACAGCTAAGCAGAGGGAGAAGAGCGGAGAAAGGTGTTTGGGGCTGGCCGGGACAAGAGTGGGTCCGTCCGTCAGGGTGTGGGACGTGGCAGAGCCAGCGAGAGGCTCCGCTGTCCCACAGCAGTGAGGTGCAGCCCCGGGCCTGCGAGCCGCCCTCGCCGGGGTGCTCGTGGCTGGGATTGAGAAGTATTCCTGCAGGGATTAGAAAATCCCTTCCTCCACAGAGTCCCGGGGATGCCACTGCTACTGAGCTTCGGGTGGGGAAGGGGGTTTCCCACTCGAGTTCCTTCCCTTGGGCTCTGTCCGTGTTGTAGCGCGGTGGGGATCGGGCTGTGCTCCCGAGTAACCCGTGACAGGCTGAGGGGACACGGCCGCAAGCTGTGCCAGGGGAGGTTCCGCTTGGACATCAGGAGGAATTTCTTCCCGGAAATGTTGTTAGACATTGGAAGGAGCTGCCCAGGGAGGTGCTGCAGTGCCATGCCTGCAGGTGTCCAGGGAATGACTGGATGTGGCACTCAGTGCTCTGGGCTGGGGACAAGGTGGGGATTGGTCACAGGTTGAACTCGATGACCTTGGAGGTCTTTTCCAACCTCAGTCATTCGGGAATTCCTCCCTCTGCCCCAAATTTTGTGGAGCCAGTGTCCCAGCAGATACAAGAGACATGGGTGGGGCCTCCGTGTTCCTGCCTCTGAGTGCAGCTGCTGTCCTTGAAATGCTCCACAATCGGCTGAGGGGATAAAATGCATTTCCTATGCTCACTCACTGCCTTGCATTTGAAATGGCTGGGCTCAGTTTGGAGCCCAAGCAAAAAGCCTGCAGGAACCCAGAGCATGGGCAGGAAATGGCTCCCTCTGGACCTCAGGACAGGTCACAGCCTCCTCAGGAATTAGCAGAAGCATCCTTTGCAGTTATATGAATTGCAAACTAACTTCCTCTCCCAAGTTATATATCAAAATTGCAGGGCTGCCAAGCAGAAGTGGGATGTGTGGGACAGTGGCCATTTCACCAGCTCCACAAACTGCCAGTCTGCTTTGAAGCTGCTCCTGCTGGGAAGTTCACTGCTGTCTTTCCTTCTGCCAGGTTAAACTCTCTGACCCCATGACAGAGCTGCAGGACTCTAAAAGTGATTTAGATACTGCCCTAGAAGAGCTTCAGGAAAGCGAGAATCAGATCAAGGTTGGTATCCAGATTATGACCAATTCAGAGCATCTTTCCTTCACAGTTTCCCAGCAGTAAGTGATGGTAACTGTACCGTTAGAAGCAGAAGAATAGAAAGAGAAAAGAGTGGTTTGAGAAACTGCCAGAAGCCAAGGTTTATCGCAGCCTTCCAGCTCCTCCACAGGAGGAACCAGCTGGGGGATTCCACCCTTTATTGTGGCTGCACAGACCGGGTTGCAGGACTGGCAGCCCACAGATTGTATGTAAGAGTATGTATTTTTAAAGTTTTCTACCTGTTTAATAAAAGAAAAGCAATTTAAAGCTACGAGTGGGATTTCCAGTGTGTGCCAGTCAGTTCTCACATTTGTAGCTGAAATTCATCGGACTTTGTTACTATATCAGGATTAATTTTCAAAAGCCTCTGTTCAGTCAGATATTCTAAGCAAATGTTTGTTGTCTGCTTCCTTCTGAAGCCAGTGCAAAGGATAGACACCATATTAATTGACAGCAGAGGCACTAAACTGAAAGGTGGAGTTCCAGTGCCCCTTTTTCTTATCTCTTCATTTAGACCAATACCAAAGCAGTGACTTCTCAGCTAGAAGAGCTGTTTAAAGATATAAGGACACAGCTTGTTCAGAAAGAGAAGAAGATCCTGAGATGCATTAAGACTATTGAGGAAAACCAACTGGCAGACATTGCCAAAGCAAGGAAGAAAATGGAACAGAAGAGAGACCAGGCTGAGCAGAATCTTCAGGCTCTCCAGAAGATAAAAGAGCAACCAGATACTTTCCTCTTCCTCAAAGTAAGCAGTGGTATTCTGCTTTTCTTCATGGATCTGCCTATTTCTCAGCCAGGTGACCTTTCTGAAAATCACACTAATGATATTTTTCCTTTTTGTTTTCTCTTTTCTTTTCTTTTTTTTTGCAATCCTCCTGGTAGGAACTGAAACTGGTCACAGACAGGTATGTTCCACTTGATACCGCTTGTTTTCTTCTTTGAAAAAACACAGTGTTGATAACTGGGATCAAACCCCACTGCCTGTGCCCCTCTGTGCCACCACCCTGTGCTGCAAAGCTGCTCCCTATTCTGGCTGAGCCAGAGGGCACCACATCCACACCATGAACAGGGATGGAGAGACCCCTGCCTGCTGTTGCACTGGTGCCTTTCAGTTTTGGTTTCCTGGCTGGATTCTGATGAAAACCACTGGCTTTTCCTACCAGAAAGCTTTTTTTTATCAGAGCGGCAGCCCCTAGGGTTGTGTTTAGAAGAACGCTGTCTTGGATGCACATTGGTGACCCTCCCTCAGATGAGTTCCCAGGGAACAGCCTTTGTCAGCAGAGATAACCAGCTCCTTTCCCACCAAGGCTTTGGGTTGTGGAGAAGCTTGGTAGCTAGAAAGATTTATTATCACTTCTCTTGCAAGTGATACATTTAATTTATAACTCACTGCTTCCTGTGTGGTGCCTGGGTGTCAGGTGTCACTCAGTGCTGCAACGCCGCCCCAACAGTTCCAGATGCACGAGAGGCTTTGCAGCAGCACTGGAGGCCCCAGCTGCACCAAGGGCTGCCTCAAACATCTACCTGGAATTTGGGATGTCACCTCTGTAACTTCAACAGATTAGAGCTGAGTTCAAACTTGGATTGTAAGGATCCCTTGGAATCACCGTGTGCCTCAGGGCTGCAGCACAGGCTGTCACTCACAGCTGGGCCACAGGTCACATCCTGTCCTGTGGGACCAAGGTAATTTCCCAGAAACCTGGACCCCATTTGATCTATTTGGCATTCTTGTTCTGTCACCACTACAACAGTAAGCGCCTGCCTGCAGCAAGTCAAGGCCCCCTTCACACACGGGGATTATCAAAACACCTCCTCCTCTCTCACTGTCAGTGTGGGAAAGTTCCAGTGCAGGTTGGTAAGCAAAAGGCATTGCCAAATAACTAACAGTACGTAACAATTGGAACTCAACCTTCACAAAGGGCTGTTAACCCAGTCACTGATGTTGCCAAAGCCCTCTCCTCTTTGCACACTCTGTCCTAGTGAAGAATTCTGTTACCTTTGGATGCTGGATGGTTTTCCTTGGTGCAATGTCTCTCTGTGCCCTAGGATTGCGAGTCTGGACCTGGACACTGAGAGGGTGGACGTGGAGGAAGTGCAGCTGGATCAGAGCATGATTACCCAGTGCCAGACCCTGAGAGAGAAGTTAATGTTGCAGCTGGACTCTCTGCTGCAGGACGTGTGCGGTGAGCGGCCCCGACCCGGCCCCGCTGATGCGGTGGGAAACGGGGAGCTCAGTCCTGGCTGGGGCAGCTCCTTCCACTGGGGCGTGAGGGCTGATGTGGGGTCTTGGGAGTGCTGGGGAGGGGAGGGGCAGGGGGCAGGTTTCTGTGGGTACCAAGGAAGAGGTCCGCTCCTAAGCAGCATAAGGCCAATTTCTCCTCTGGCTGATGTGGTTTCCTGCTCCCATCAACTTCCCAAATTCTGGCCGCTCGGTCCCGCTGTCAAGAAACATCCTCTGTGTTTGCCCAGCCCCATCCCCTCCTGGTTTCCCTCTGACCATGAGATCCAGGGGGACAGTACTGAGCCCTAAACTTGAGTTCATTGCCAGCTTTGTTAACCATTCTTCTCTATTTTTTTTTTTTTTTTTTAGTTAAACTCGCCAACCAAATGGAACTGTGCAGGTAAATTGTTTTCTTTGCTTACAAAACGTTCCCTGCAAATTTCTCCAGTTGTTCATTTAAGGACTGTGTCCCCTGCACTTTCCTGCTTCAGGTTCAAGGAGACCTAAGCAGAGTGTCAAAGGCTGTCCTTCATCTCAAAAGAAGGGAGGCAGATCTATTCACATCTCTTGTTCTGCTGTTAACAAGATGTGATTTGTGTTTTACAAGGCTCTAACATTCAACACCATCTCTTTACAGTCAGACTTCAGCTACTACTGGTACCTCTTCAGCTACGAATACCAGATGTAAGTGTTCAAAATACTGTCCAGAATGTGTTAAAAATACCAGTTATTCCTCAGGACTCTGCCTTGGGGCTGTGAGTCTTGCAGAAAAGATCTCCCACCTAAAAATGGGATCAGCGTTTTGTTGCATGTATCTCCTGTCCTTGCCAGAGTGTGCAGCCTCAGGGCACAGCTCTCGGAGTCTGCACGGGCAGAAATCTCTGGGAACTCACTGGGGAAATCATTTCTTCTCAGCCTGAGGGAGACAACTGCGTTTGCTTGAGCACTCAGGAAAACTCGGAGCCTGTTCCAGGGAAACACCACGGAGGGGTTCCCAGCAACAGAGCAGGAGCTGGAGCAAACACAGTACCTGAAAGGATTCCCAGACAAATGCAAATGCTGCAGGAGATAGGAGAAGAGTGAACAGTGTTTCTCTGCAGATTGCACTAGTCCAGTGCTCAGATATGTATCTGCTGGGCACAGCAGGGCATCACTTCTACAAGCTCTTTAAATAAAGGTTATTTACAAGTTCTATGAAAGATTTTTTTAGATTGTTCTTTTAATTGCTGCAACTGAAGTTCAGTTTGCAAATGATTTTCTTCTTAATTTGTAAATTCAGAAGAAAATCTTTGTTTCTTCACCGCTTTTTAACTTCTGGAGCAAATCTAGAGGTACATTTTTTAATCAGTGTGTATGTCCATTTATTTGTCTTGTGAGCTCAGTCAGTGGCTGTGCTCTATACAGAACCAGTCAGTCACTCAAAACAGGTCAGGGAAAAGAAATACTTTTTTCTGAGACAAGGCAAAGCTCTACTTGGAAGCAACTTGTCAAATATATTTTATTGCTATGCTGATGATGTTCTTTTATTTTACAGTACCTGAAAATGATCCGTTGGAATTGCTCCGCCAGACCATAAGGAAACAGCAGCACCTGCTCAATCAGAAGTGCAAAAAGTAATTTCTCATCTCCCATAAGCCCAGACGTAAGGGAGAGGTGAAAAACAGATGTCAGAAATGAGATGGAAAGAAAAACTTAAATACTAACCAAAATTACCTCTAATACTGACAACCTGCCAAGTGTTTTGACCTCCCCTCCTATCTTGCATTCAAATCAATTCTGTAACATATGAAAATTGTTCTTAAAAGTGCAAAGAATTAACATGAACATAATACAATCTCCCAACTGCTGCTGCCTTGCAAGCTGTGGACTGTATCATCTCATGGGTCTAATTGTGCTTTTGCACTGTGATTTGTGCTGACTCTGTTGTCACTATGTGGCTGGATAACCAAATACAGGGCTTTAGCTACTCATAACCATGGCTGCAGGATTTCATACCATCACCAGGAATCAGCTGTGGAGAGCACTGTTTGTGGGTAGACTGGCAGGAAATCAAGGCTAAAGTTCTCTGTGCTTTTACAGGACTTGTGGCTACAGCTCTGTTCTGTCACTCGTGATAATCAACATGTACCTGGCTTCAGGGATTGAAAATAAACTCAGAAATCCATCTCAGATTTAGAGTAACAGCTCTCCTCTTGGTTTCAATGGGCTCTCCAAGCTGTGCTGTGTGCTCAGCCCTGGCTCTGCTGCACCCATCAGTTGTCAGCCTAACAGAAAGAGCATGGCCAAATTTTGGGAGCTCAGTGGTTGCTCCAGGGGACCTTGCAAATATTCCTTCCTCCTCGAAGGCAGCAAGGCACAAAGGGCAGCTGCTCTCAGCCCCTCAGCTGAGGCAAAAGAAATGAGCCTGTCCTTCAGCACTTTCTTGACCTGGGCTTCTCTCTGGCTGCCAGCTGAAGGAGCTGGGAGCAGCCAGTGCAGGTCAGTGCTGCTGCTGCTGCTGCAGAGTTCCTGCAGTGCTGCAAATCCCTGCAGACAGCAACCCTCACTCAAACGTGGGATTTGTAATCCTGCTGCAGCCTCACAAAGCTTTTGGATGAAAATGGGTGTCTAGGAAGGTGGGATTTCTGAGTTAGATGCTAAACTGGTGGTGTAGTTTAATTCCCCCATACATTTGCTTGTTTGCAAAGAGACTGCTGGGAATCTGAGACTTGTTTTAATGTTCTGTGCCTTAGCCTTGAGGAAGCAAGGAGCTGAAGGACTGGAGGAAAGCAGCGTAAGGAAACAAGCAGAGTCCAGCAATTATTTAACTAAGCCTTCTAACACACATCAGCACTCTGGAAATTTTACCACCTAATCACTTTTTGACTCTAGGTGACAATGTTGGACCGTGACACACACTGAGAGCAGCAGTTCTGCACAGATGTTTGTGGAGAACACTCTTTCTTGATAGCAATGTAATTGTGACATGCACAGTCCTGAGATATGGACAGAGCTTAATTCTTTTTGGCATCTTTATGGCTTAATTATTTTGAGTATATACGAACTCTGCTTCATTGCATCTTTCTTTTTCTAATTACACCCTCCCCCCTCCAACCACTCAATTTTTACGTGGCATTTGTCTCATCCTTCATGGAAGCCTTTAGAGTAAAGCAGCTCATTATAACTTTTTTTGGTTTTGCCAAGCACAGAATGATGTGACTGAGTTCAGTTAAATGCATTTCAAGCATTAGGATGGGCCTCTTTCTGTTACTTAGTCTGATGGGCTTTCTGAGTAAATCAAACCTGCCACAAGTAGACCTCTGTGTGTCTGTGACATTAATTAGGGCCTTCCAAGCCCAGCAGGTCAGGATGAGGAGGAAGGTTTGGCCCAGCTCTGATAGAACTCACAGATGGGAACCAGGCAGTTCCATCTTCTCCATCTCCAAACCTAATGGAAGGCCTGAATCTCAGTGCACTGCCAGTTGTAGAGGGAGGGAAGGGCAAGGAGAGAAAATAATTCATTTTTAGCCACTTTCAGCATAACCCAGCCATCCTCCCACAGAGCTGTACCAGCTGGAGCAGGGCACGGGGCAGGGAGGTGCCCAGGGAGGGTGGGACTGAGGGCAGGAGGCTCCTGACACAAGGCTGGGAGCCAGATGGCACAAAGCTGAGAGCCAGGGGAAATCACAGGCTGCCTTTATCTGTTAGTGATAACACAGAGCTGGGAACCTGGGAAAGACTGGGAAGAGCCAGGGAGAGCCACTGCCTGTGGGGTTCATGGACAGAGGGCTGATAACACCATCACAGGCAGCCCACAGAGCAATGTGCCAGGTGGCAGCAGGGCACGGCGAGGCAGGACAGGAGCTGCTGGGCAAAAGGCAAGGAGGGAGGGCTCCCAGGGCTGCCCAGGAGTACCTGCTCGGTGGAACAAAGCATTTTCCAGGATTATTTTGCAGTCTGACAAACTGGTCTGTGGAGATTTGATATTCCAGAGATGATGTGGTGATCTGGAGAAGCAGCAGGTTTGCCAGGCAGGCTCAGTGGGATGGGCAGATGGCACACACTGGCACTTGTGTGTCAGCAAACCCCAGCTCCTTGGCAGGAGATTCTGGAGCATGAGGAGCCCAGAGGCACATTTCTCCCAGGCCAAAGGTTGCCTCATCACAGAGATATATTAACCATAAAGCTTAATATACCTCGAGAAGAGGAAAGCAGTTGAAAGTGAAATGATTTAATTATCTTAAATAATTGCTTGGATTTTTTCCACCCATTTTTTAGAAAACCAGTCTAAAAATAATAAGAAAAAAAGCCTAGTTTTTTTAGGACCAGAAAAAAAAAATGCTCGGGATTTTTTTCTTTTAATATCATGTTCCAAGAAGATATTATTTCCCTGTTTCTTCCATAAAGACATGATGTATTGGATGATCCGAGTTTTCCCCAGCCTGTGCTTCTAGAACAAGAATGAAAATGCTGGAGCACCTGTTGCTTGGGTTTGTGATTTCTTATTAGGATTCTGTAGAGTCCCCCCACAAAAGGCTTTGAATGCTTTTGTCATAGATGTCACTCCTCCCCAGGATTTGCTCTGGTTGTCTTGGAGGCACCATATACTTCAAACTCAATTAAAACTCCTGTGGAAGTCCCTAAAGGGATTGGGAAGTCACACTCACTGATGCTTTTAACAATGGACAGTCAGGGGAGAGGGAGGGAGCTCTTCTATTTCCTTTGCAATTGCCTGTTTTGTTACCATGACATCTAATAAACCCTCATGGAGAAGGGAAATGTGTTCTATGGAAATATTCAATATTTCTACAGTAAGATTTACAGAATTTGCTTAACAGTGAAAGACAAGAGAATGAATTCTGCAGGATGGAAGTTGGCTTTGTTTGCTCCGGCTGTGTGTTAATGGGGGTTTTTGACGGTTCAGGGTTCCACCTGAAATGCAAATGTTGGGCAATGTTTGACTTCAGATGGAATGTCTGCTTTTCTGTGCAAGCGGGGAAGGGAAGGCAGACGAGGCTGGGCATGGCCCCTCCGGCCTTGAACCTCCAGCCCAGAGACAAGAGCAGAGCACTGAACAGAAACCTGGGATTTTTAATCCACGTTGTCAAAGATCCTTCATCCTTCCCAGCTGGAAGTACCGCCCAGACAGACCCGGACCCTGGAGCAAAGAACACTGAGGGACTTTCAAGGATTTTTAATGAATCCCAGTGGTACCCCAGAGCAAAAAAGGGCCAGAAATTGTTACGGTTCCCCACCTGCACAAAGTTTAATCTCACTTCACCGCAGATTATCAACCCTATACTTTCAATTTAAAAGGGTTCAGTGCCAAGTAAAGGACCAGGAGCGGTCCCGCGGAATCATTCGGAAGTGACCCAGGACGGGGGGTGGAAGGGGCGCGGCTCTGCCCGGCCCTCCCTGCCCGGAGCGGGGCGGTGCTGCCGGGGCCCGCCGCGGGCAGGCGGTCCCTCCGTCTGTCCGTCTGTCCGTCTGTCCGTCTGTCTGTCTGTCCGTCGGTCGGTCCCAGCTGCCCCAGGTGCCCGGGGAGCCGCGGGCGGTGAGTGCCGAGGGAAGGGGGCGGGCAGGGGCTCGGGGGGCAGCGGGGTCCGGCTCGGAGCCTCCTCGGCTGCCGCTCGCACCCCCGGGCGCGGCTCGCAGGAGCCCGCAGGAGAAGAGGAGAATGTGCATGGAAGCCGTAAGGAGGCTGGGTAGGAAGGCAGTGGGACCCCGAGGGTGAAAGTGAACGTTAAAAGTTAGCGTTAGAGCTAAATTATTGCTCTGACTTCCCTTTGGCTCTCCCGGGAGTGTAAGTGTTGGTTTGGCTTCCAAAGCGCTCAGCAAAACCGCGCAGCTGCAGGAGGTACACAGCGTGTGGAGTTCTTCTTGCAGGTTTTTATTAATTTTATTTATTTTTATTAATTAAAACACAACAACCAAGGCAGTTGCATTGTCCGGAGCAATGCCGGTGGGTTTCCATCGGGATCGGAGGGTCTCTCCCAGCCCTGCGGATGCAGCCCGGGCCGGGGTGGGCAGTGTGGGATGCCCTGGGCTGAGCTGGCAGCTGCTGCCCGAGGAAATTCCTTTGGGCAGCTCTTTCTCAGCCCATCCCCACTGCCCAACACAGCTCCTCAGTGCTCCACCTTTCCCTGCTATCAGAAAGGGTGGGAGAGGGGCCCGAACGCAGGAATAACTTGCTGAAAGGACCTCTTGGCAAACTCTCCGTAAGAAATCCGGGTGGGAGGGAACCTGCTGGAGGGATCTGCTTCAGCCAGGGCAGGGCAGAGCAGCCAACACACTCAGCTGCCCTTGGGAGGTGACACAACTTCCATGGAATATCTGGCTGCCAGCAGGGAGCCGATTCCATGGGATCTTCCCCAAAAGTGCTGCTGCTCGGGAGAAGTGACATTTGGAGTAGGAGGAGATCACACAAGCGAGGTTTTATTGTCTGGCTTTGCGGGTTTTCCCTCATGAGCAGATGGCTGCTGGTTACTGTGCCGAAAATGAGGCAGCTCTGTCCCCAGATGGGTTCCTTAAACGTGGTTTTCATTATTCACATTATTTTCAGTCTTTTGTGGAAGCAAATGTTTGTGGCTTGAATGTTTTGTTGGAGGATATGAAGGATTTTGTCAAATTCCAAGGTGCAGGCGGTGTTGTTCCAGTGCTTATCTGGGTGTTATCACGGTAATATTGAATTTCCTTGTTGCTCCACAACAATAAAGACATTATTTGAAAAAGGCTGTTGTCCAGCAAGGGAAAGGTCAAAGATATAGTTGTCAAAATGCTGTGATATACTTTCCTTTTATATTCTTCGTGGGGCCATTTTCTAAGGGCCCAGCTCTGGTTCAGTTTGTGTGGAACTTGGATTTCTGATTCACCTGCTTCTCCTTTACAGTTCTCCAGAAATTGTTCATGTCTTTTTAGATCATGGATTTAGTTTTTAGTGCATGTAAGTTCTCCTGTCTAGCAAAGGGTACATGAGGGTGGGGGGTGATCACATGGAGTGACAATTTAAATGTAGAAAAATAAGGAAAACTGAGATGGGTCTTACAGAAAGAATACTTTTGATTTAGTTTCTACTCTGAAATACTCACATCCAAAGTTTCAACTTGTTGTTTCAGCAGGTGAGTGAGCTTCACAATCCGTTTTTCTCTTATTCTCAAGGTGGCTCTGATCTGCCACGGAGGAATGAAGTCCAAGCCAGCCCTGGGCTGCAGGGAGTGCTCCCCCAAAAACAGACGCCAGGCAGATGCTGCCACATCATGGGATCAGAGAGAAAGGCCCAGATGGACTCCAGAAATAGTCTGGAGGTCTGATGACTTTTACAGACTGCAGGACCTCCCCATATCTTTATTTTATGGCAGTCGGTTGATAACAGATACTGGAAATTTCCTCAGCTCTGTCTTGTAGTTTTTTTATCTGAAGCGAAGTTTGTGGCAAGGAGACACGCCTGAAAGGCCAAAAGGAGTGATAAAAGTGAATTCTAGGTTGTGTGTAAATAGCAGCTGTCAGAATAAAAACCACAGCAGCTCCTTTTCCAAGCTAAATGTACAGACGGTCCTTCAGTATCCAAGCCATGAACCAAAGGGGCTTTTCCCAGGGTTGGTTTGGGGTTTTTTTTATGTTGAAGAACAAAATCCAGTTTTATTAGACAAGCCTGGGCTAACGGTTACAAAATTAATACAGGGCAGCATTTTGAGGCAGAAAAGGGTGAAATGAGTGTTGGAAGTTGTGTCATTTCCTACCATCCTGACATGGCAAGGGGCAGGAACTGTGTGGTGAAAGGTCCTTTTCATGCCATGGAGAGAAAGCTGTCATGCAAGTCAGCACAAAGACCCAGTATGTGCTTGGAGTTCTGGAGCCAAAAAGGTTTTTACTTAGAACATTTCCCTACTGTCTGGACACAACTGAAACCCATGCACCCCCTCCCATGCAGATGTTTTACAGCAGCAGTCAGCTGAGCTGTCTGGGGTTTGTCTTGGCACATTTAAGAAAATTCCCAGGTTTGAGGGAGCTGCCTGCAAGTCCTGGATGAGGGACAGAGGGAATCAGAAGGATTTTCCCTACTGAAATTTTCACTAAAATCTCAGAGAACAAACTCATTGCTACACATCAAAAGTAGTCTGGGTCGATTTTTTTCCCCTCAGCTTTCACAGCATTGATTTGCTGAGCTTTGGGTGGGTGAGAAGCCTTTTGATTTGTAACTCTGTGCTGGTAAAATGAGTAAAAGTTCGTGAGCAAATACAGCTCTAAAAGGTGCTTTTGCAAAATTAGAGCTGACACAGGCTTTTGTAACAGTCACTTGGTTCTCACTGTGTATTTCGGAGGGGTTGTGAGGGCTGTAAATTGTCCCTGAGCACACTTTGTAGTCCTGTACAGGTGGGTGAGATTGGAAACCTGGAAGGGAGAAATGGGGGCCTCCTCCAAGTGGGATCACTGGATCATCTTGGGGTTACCACTTCTTGCAGTGCAGTTTCTTCCTTTAAAGATCCTAATTCTTCATGTGGCTCTTCTGAGCCCATAATTGTTCTAAAGCACATTAAAGAAACTGAGTTGGAAAGGATTAGCCAAGGGAAGCTCATCGTTACCAGGTGTCTGCCCTGGCATGTAACAGAGCACAAGCTCTGTGGTTGTGATAGGTCATGATTCAGGAGGAATTTCCCCAGGGAAAGGGTGCTCAGGCCTTGGCAGGGGCTGCCCAGGGAGGTTTGGAGTGCCCATCCCTGGAGGTGCCCAAGGAAGGGCTGGAGGTGGCACTCAGAGCTCCGGGCTGGGGACAAGGTGGGGATGGGGCACAGCTTGGACCCGATGGTCCTGAAGGGCTTTTCCAGCCTCAGGGATCCTGGGATATTACAGCAGGGAGGGATACAGTCCCTGTCACACAGAAAACCCATCCCTGCTGATCCATCAGGCTGTCCGTGGTTTGGGGTCTGCATTTGAAACCCTCTTTTCAGTACCAGTTCAGTTCAGGCTGGCAAAGAGTGGCTGGGTTTGGTTATTTGGGAGGGTGCAGGAGCTCACCCACCAAAGAGACGCTCCCTGTCTAGGTCTGGGGTGAATGGAAACACCTTTGGGAGTCCCAGCATGGAGCAGGAGATAAAATAGAAACTCCTCACCTGGTATTTTCTGTCAGCATCTGCTGGGTGTTGATAGGTCTGCAGCTCCAGGGACACCACGGTGTGAGGTGGGACAGTTGGATTCATTGGGTGGAATTACTTTCTGATTGGTTATAGAAGTCTCTGAAGAAGCCATTCTGAATATTAAGTTCTGTAGTTGCTTCAGCTCTTGTGGGTTCCTTCAGCTCAGGCTGTCCTAAGACAGTAGGTACCACACAAAGTCACTTGTCTCACTTCTCTCTCCCGTGTTTTTGGGAGACTCTGAAGGGGTGGTAGCAGTGAGTGTTTTAATTAGGAAATACTTCTTTACCAAGAGGGTTGTCCAGCCCTGGCACAGCTGCCCAGGGAAGTGCTGAAGTCCCCATCCCTGGAGGGATTTAAAACTTGGAGATGTGGCACTTGGGGACATGGTGGCCTTGGCACTGCTGGGAACGGTTGGACTCGATGATCTCAGAGGGATTTTCCAACCTGAATGACTCCAGAGCTCTGTGATGTTGTAGCTGCTTGTGAAATGGTGATTAAGTGAACACATTCTGAGGCAAACTCAAGTGGCATCCTGAGCACCGCCAGTTCCAGTAGCAATTTATTAATTGGTACAGTTAATTCAGGTCAATTGGACAATTACTTGGGCAGTTAATTCAGTGGTGAGCATTCCATGGACAGAAATCTGGCTGATGTTTGCACTGCATGGAAAAGACGTGAGCAGCACATAAAATCCATGTTGTCACTGGCACTCTGGGACTGCAGTGCCAGAAAGGGAAGCCTGGCAGTGACACTTCTCAGGGTTCTCTTGCTGGGTCTCACCCCAGACCAGTGAGTTTCTGGCTGAAACAGCCTCACTGTGCTGGTAGTAGCAGCTGTTGGGGCTGAAGGAGTTTTCTGGAGGATTCTGGATGTTTTCTGAAAGTGGAAGTGCTGGCAGTCACTTGGTATGCTCAAGTTCCATTAGGGTTTGTCTCATCAAGACTTTGCTCCTTCCCAGTCAGGCAATATGTTCCCAGTGTTAAATTATTGGTATAATCACCCTGCTTTACTGTCTGTGGGCAGCTTGGACTAGAGCACGAGTTCCAGTAGAAGTGTCCCACCTACCTTTCCTTATGCCCATCAGTGTGTTTTCCACTTGCATACATTGTTTTGATCAGGCGCAATTTCCTTGTAAAACCAGCTTTTCAAAGTGTGAGATGCATTTTTTTGCAGTGTGTCATTGGCTGTAAAAAAGCCACTTCGTAGGTAACAAACCTTTGCGGTATTTGGCAGGTGCAATCGCGGCATTAGAAAAAGAATAACCCCCAAGAGATGTAAACTGAGCTGCGCTTGGCTGGAAATGTCCCACTGGAATGGCTGCTGCACTACAATAAACCCTCTGTCTGGCTTTGCAAGGTGGAGCAGGCTGCAGGCAGAGATTTTCTCAGGGAAGCCTCCCAGGAAGGCAGGGCTGCTGCGTTCCTTTCCACTTGCCAACGCTGCCAGCAGCAGGTGTATGCCACAGGGCATCAGCTTCCCTCCTGGGAAAGGTCATTCCTTGCTTGACAGGGATACAGAGGGGAGGCTCGTTCCCAGTTTGCCTGGAAATTGCTTTATCTCTGCTGAACTGAGACTTTCAGCCCTTGCTTTTCATAAATGCTGTGTTCAAGTCTCACGCTGTCCATTCATTTTTGGTTTAATGGTATTTCTTTGTGTTTTTAGTGAGTCCTTGTGATGGCAGTAATGACAGAGACCAGCAACATCCACACAGTGACAGAAGGGCCAGAAGGAGATGATGCCAAGTGCGGTTTCCGTCACAGGATGTTCCTGGAACCCCAAGAGGAGAAGAAGAGCATGAAGGCTCTGCTGCTTAAGCAAGCAAAGAAAACTTGCAGCTGTACCCCAGCCAAAATTAAAGATTGTGTTTTGGGGTTTTTCCCCATCTTACAGTGGCTCCCTAAATACAAACTCGGGGAGTATCTCCTGGGGGATATAATGTCTGGTGTGATCGTGGGGGTCCTGCTGGTCCCACAGTCCATTGCCTACTCTCTCTTGGCTGGGCTGGAGCCCATTTATGGCCTTTACACGTCCTTTTTCGCCTGCATCATTTACTGCATCTTTGGCACCTCCCGCCACATCTCCGTCGGCATCTTCGGGGTGGTTTGCCTGATGGTGGGGCAGGTGGTGGATCGGGAAGTGGAGAGAGCTGGCTATGACCTGGAACCAGCTGTGCTCAGTGCCCTGCCAGGCCCGGGAGGGGATGGGAACAGCACCGGCAACGGGACGGCACCGCAGCCGCTCTGTGACAAAAGCTGCTACGCCATGGCCGTGGCTGCCACCATGACCTTCATCTCTGGAGTTTACCAGGTGAGGGGGGATGGACAGACAGCTGTGGTGTGCAAATAGTTGTAATTCTTCTGTGGGGGGACTGTCCCTGTCCTGCTGGGCTTGCACATGTCCTCAGTCTGCACCTCAGGGCACTGTGGGGCAGGAAACTCCTCTGGGTGCTCTCCCTATTTTTTAACAGCTTTTCCTGCCTGCGTTGCTTCTCTCTTGGGGACTGTAAGGACTTGCACATCCACCTCCAGCTCTCGAGGTCTGCTCACCACCTTCCTCACTGTGGTCTGAAGCTCTGTCTATTTTTTTTGCACTAGACCCCATTTCATTGGGCCAAAATGCGGCGCCTCAGCTCCTAATTCCAGTCTTTAATCATTTGCCTTTAACAAAGAAAAATTTAGACAGTAAAAGTATCCCCAGTTTCTTTTTATTCATAACTGTACTTTTAAAATTTGCTGTTGGCCCATTTCAAGCCAAAACAATGCCATTGTATGGGAAGGATACTACTGAGAGGATAAAATACATTTTATATATCTCTGCATATTCTCTAGAAGTCACTGCCTGCCTAAATTAAAGCAGGTATCCATGTTTTAGAGTGTCATGCATTAACCAGAGTGGGATGATTTTTAGCAGTACTGCAGAGCTGTGGTATTTGAGTTTGTGAGTTCACATTCATTTGTTCTCATCTGTCCAGGGTGACAACCCTGGACAAAATTTATAGGAGGAAAAAAAAAACATGTTTGTGATACTTCAAAACACGGGTTTCAGACACAGGCTGGAACTTTTTGTACTGCAAGTTCATGTTGAGTTATTTCCGAAATATTCTGGGCCTCCCAAGGTACCGTGGGTTTTGAGTTTCATCCCTGTGGGATGGATGCAGTTTTGGAGTTGTGAATTGCACTTCATATTCCTTGCAAGTACAAATACTTAATTAAGTTTCTTTGTATGAAGAAATCAATTTATCTTCAGTCCCTCTGAATATTAGGCATATTCTTTACAGGCCGACACCCTCAAACTTATTTTTTTCGATCAGAATCACATGTTCTTTGTATCACAAACTTTACCATAAAATCCTAAAAAGCAAATCTTCCCACACCAGTTAATACAACCTAACGAGGTAAGCTAATTATTATTAATGTTTTACACTTAGAACAACCTTGAATTAATTACCAAGGCTGTGAGGGAGCCTTTTGTAGAGCTCTGGGCTGATTTCAGCCAGTCCAGGTCCTAAACCTTCCCTCTCTTCAGTAATACTTTGAGATTCTCATGGAGTTCCCAGTTCTCTCTGTTCATATGATCTGCAGCCCAGGAGTTTGCAGCTCACAGACTGAGTCAGAGGCACCAAACTCTGCCGTGCAGAGGACAGTTGGTACATCCAAGCTGTGGGTTTATTGCAGGTTCTGAACTCCAGTGTAAGGCAGACAAAGGCCACCAGAAACGTTTTAGATACCTGCAAAGTTCACAGAGTTTATAGGAACTGAGAGAGAAATGGCAAAAGCAGACAGTATTTCAAATGTGGGTTTTGGGGTTTTTCCCCCCCCCCCCCCGGTTTTCTTCTTTTCTTTTTTCCTCACCAGGGTAATTAGCAGAGCAAACAATAAACGTTTGTTCAGGGGATTAAGACCCCCAAAAAGCCTGATTTGAATACTGGAGACTTTTCTCCATGCTCAGACCATGCCTTGTCCTCCAGGGCCATGCACAATGTTGGGGTTTTTATTCCAGCTGACAAAACCTGTGGGATTTGTGTCCTGACATGCTGTGTGTGGTTGATTCCTTCCAGGTGGCCATGGGTTTATTCCAAGTGGGCTTTGTCTCCGTGTACCTCTCGGATTCGCTGCTCAGTGGATTTGTCACAGGGGCCTCTTTCACTGTCCTGACCTCACAAGTCAAGTACCTGCTGGGCCTGGACATTCCTCGGAGCGGGGGCATCGGCTCCTTCATCACCACCTGGATAAACATCTTCAGAAACATCCACAGGACCAACATCTGTGACCTCATCACCAGCTCCTTGTGCTTCCTGGTGCTCATCCCAACCAAAGAGCTCAACGAGCGCTTCAAATCCAAGCTCAAGGCTCCAATTCCAGTGGAACTCTTCGTGGTTGTGGCAGCCACTCTGGCGTCTCACTTTGGGAAGCTGAGGGAGACTTACGGCTCCAGCGTTTCCGGGCACATCCCAACGGGGTTTCTGCCGCCGCGCCCTCCAGACTGGGCCCTGATTCCCAACGTGGCGTTGGATGCCATCCCCATTGCCATTATTGGCTTTGCCATCACCGTGTCCCTGTCGGAGATGTTTGCCAAGAAGCACGGATACTCCGTGAGGGCCAACCAGGAGATGTACGCCATTGGCTTCTGCAACATCATCCCCTCCTTCTTCCACTGCTTCACAACCAGCGCAGCTCTTGCCAAGACCCTGGTCAAGGAGTCCACAGGCTGTAGGACCCAAGTGTCCGGCATTGTGACCAGTTTGGTGATCCTCTTAGTCCTCCTTGTGATCGCACCTTTGTTCTACTCCCTGCAGAAATGCGTCCTCGCCGTCATAACCATCGTCAACCTCCGCGGAGCCCTGCGGAAGTTCAGGGACCTGCCCAAAATGTGGCACCTGAGCAGGGTGGACACGGTGATCTGGGGGGTCACCATGGCAGCCACGGCGCTCATCAGCACCGAGATCGGGCTCCTGGTGGGGGTTTGCTTCTCCATGCTCTGCGTGATCTTCCGCACCCAGCGGCCGGAGGCGCCGCTGCTGGGCTGGGTGGCTGAGTCAGAGACCTACGAGTCCCTCTCTGCCTACAAGAACCTGCAAACCAAGCCCGGGGTCGTGGTGTTTCGCTTTGAAGCCCCCCTCTACTACATCAACAAGGAGTGCTTCAAATCCACCCTCTACAAGCAAACCGGGGTCAACCCTGTGGGGGTGAAGGCAGCCGAGAAGAAAGCAGCGAAAAGAATGCTCAGGGAGAAGGAGGCGGGGTCTGGGGACAACCAGAGCAGCGTCCCCGTGGATTTTGGGTCGGGACCTGTGGGGTTTCACACCATAGTGATCGACTGCTGTGCAGTGCAGTTCCTGGACACGGCCGGGATCCGCACGCTCAAGGAGGTCTGCAAGGACTACGAGGACATCGGTGTCCACGTGCTGCTGGCCCAGTGCAACCCTTCCGTCAGGAGCTCCCTGCTCCGAGGGGAGTTCTTCAAGGAGGGGGAGGACCACCTGCTCTTCCACAGCGTGCACCAGGCCGTGGACTTTGCCCTGGGCACGCAGGGGCACGGTGCTTCTAAGAACTAACTTGGGAAGATAAGAGCTGGAAAAAATGCTGGGAAAATGTGTGTGTGTGTGTCTATGCAATCTGTGTGCTCAGTGATACCTGTGTGCTCAGATTGCAGGGCAGGCTGGTGTCAGCACACTGGTACTGGCCATTCTCTCTGGATTTTCCTGCCAGGTGTAGTGATTCCATAGGAGGTACTGAATGAAGGCAGTTCTCAATCTGATTGTGGCCAGTCTGTGGATCTGAGTTTTCACAGGGTCGTTCATCTCATGTCTCCTCTCTGGAACTTTCTGTGTCTCAGTTCTGCTCTTAAATTGTGATCAGGTCTTTTTTGCAACCCTGTCCTGGTGGATGGGGTGGGATTTTGGAGTATTCTGGACATCCTGTCTGGCTGAAGAATGAGGCAACTCATTTCTCACCCCTCATTCTGGTGTTGCCTTTCCATCACCACACCCTTGTGTTTGCCAAGGAATGGCTGCCAGGGACTGTTTGCTCTGGTCTTTACTGGGCAGTGTTTGGTTTTGCAACCTCCCTGAACCTGAGACAGGTAGAGAAATCAAATCTAAACATGCAGGAAGATACCTTAATGAGTATCTTCTAACCAAGCACCTCTCACCTCCAGAGGTTTTGGCACTGCCTCTTAATTCAGCCAGGCCACAAGGGCATGGTCATCTCATTTCTCCTCAGGCCTTTACCGCCCTGTGCCCATGGAAATGTTGCGTCTCCAGCTTGATTTTAATGATTTCTTTTTTTTCCAGAGATGACTCTCTAGAAGTCTGATTCATGCTTATGGGCAGTCAGTTGTTTTCCTAATATTTAGGAGCTCTTTAGAATTGTGAACATTAGATATGGAAAATATCTAGTTCTTTAATTTTAACCAAAAAAAGTCCCTTCTAGGCAGTTTCTTATGCCAGGCAGATGGAATCACAGGCACCAAAGTGAAAAGGGACAAACAGATTATTCAACATCTGCCCAGATGTGTCCATGTCACACAGACTTTGTGCATGAATGCAGGATTTATTGGCTATAAACCCTTTGCTCTGTCCTGGACTTTATACAATGGGAGTGCACAGACCAATTGGAAAAGGAGCCAGGAAAATTCCTTGCCGAACTTTATTTCACCAAGTCAGTGTAAATAGAACTTTTTACTTCGATTTTAAATTATGTGGAAGTGAAGAGTGCCTGTTCTTCATGCTGAAATAGAAGGGTAGGAAGAGGTTCTCTTTCCTCACAGCAGTAGAATACAATTGTGAAGGCAGAACTGAGATGAATAGGTTTTCCTGAGTACCGGCTATGCATAGCACCCATCCCTGGAAGAGCGTGCTTTCCTCCCAGAGGAGTTTACAGTCTGAATCTCGCAGGTGCTTCACAGCTTTTAAAAGGGAAAGGTGCTGTGTACAGACAATATTCTCATCCTTAATAATTGAAAAATAATGAGTCGGGAGTCAAAAAAGGCATACAATTCAATAGGAATCGTGACATGTTTACTAAATAGATATTTTGAGGTATCTCAAGATTTTCTAGCATATTTCTAAGATACGTTTTGTTTGGGTGTTTTTTCTGAGCAAGGCCCAGTAACTATTCTCTTCTTTCTGTGAAAGCTGAATGTCATGGATCACTTCATTCTGGGAACCTCAAAGAAGGATGAGGCAGCAGGAGGATGAGTCCTTTCTGTGCTGACTGAACTTTCGCTACATTTTTAGGACGCCAGAGCAGCATAGAAGTACTGGGGGAGGTGAGGAGTGGCTGTAGCACATCTTGGAAAGGAGAACCTCCCTGAAATCCGCCCATTCCGTGTCCTAGAACTGGCACTGGTGAGGAAAGGAGCCTCTGTGTGTCACAGAGAAAAGTCTGTCATACTCAAACCCCACAAATACTGTTCTGTCTCAGCCTTGAGGCTTGTTTATGCCAGGGGATGAATCCCAAATTCTGCTGAATTTCTCCTTTGCTGCCCTTACCTCCTGCAGGAACGTTTTTATTCTGGGCTGAGGATCCTCTGTGCAGTCCGGGGAGTTGAAAGCACTGAATTGGCATTGCCAGGGAGGACTGGGCTGAGCTGTATAAAAGCAGTGAGCGGGGGCAGTGCCCCTGTGGGGAGGGCAGGGTGGAAGTTCTGCTGTAATTTTTAACCAAACCTGTTTCGTGTGGAGTTCCCACTCGGAGCCCTTGGGTGGAAGGTTTGTCCCCACGGGGATGGCAGTGCCATGACCTGGGGGAGTCCCTGTGCAGCACACTTTGTTCACAGCATCAGAAAGAATCTCTGGAGCTTTGAACAGAAGCCTCGATGGAGTTTTTGTAACGCTGGTTTTTAACTCCTGTTTTGCCAGAGGGCAGAGCAGTGCGAGGAGCACTGAAAGTGCTGATGAAAAACGACAGCACGTGGTTGTTGCAGATGTTGTTTTTGTTATCGAAAATGTTCCTGCCTTCCTGCAGCGACTTGTTCTCACTCCTTCTCCCTGAGGCATGGGCAGAACACAGGGAGAGGAGGAAGGAGCAGCTGGCCAGGAGACTTCAGGGCAGGTCAGCCACCAGTGGGACCAAAGTCAAATAAAAACTGCTCCGGGTGATTCTTTCCTCTTTCCCTCTCTCCCATATTCTTTCCGTGCTGCCCAGGTGGAGATTTTTTTTTTCAGCTGTGACCATGCACAGGTTTGTGTAGCCAAATTCTAAACCTTTTTTTATTAAAAGATGGCTTTGCAGATCCATTCCTGCCTGTGCCAGGAATGAAGGGAGGAGTAGCAATGGTAACCACAAGGAGGATACTCTTCCCTCAGCTAGCGGGATGTTTATTTGTGGCTCCTGGGGGTTTAATTACATAAAAGCACAATAAAACAGCCATAAAATGATTTTTCAGGTAATTAAATTAGATTATAGCTAAAAGATGTAGTGCAGTGATTTATGTTTACCTGGAGCACGTTGCATTTGGCCTCAGCGCTGTTTGTGCAGCCTCCAAATTCCATTTCAGGCAAAACACAAGAAACTGTTAAAATGCAACAGCAAAAGCAGCCAGGCAACCAAAAGAAATACTTTCAATGTTCTTATTTAAAGTAACATCCAGGGGTCACAGCATTAATAAGTCTGTATTAATGCACTGCCCTGGTTAAAAGGGAACTGAAATAAATGCCATTTGCCAGAGTTCAGTGCAATAGGGAGTTCTTGGGAATTAACTGGAGATTAGAGCTTGTTATAGCTGGAATTTCTTAAAGCAGAGGGTTCCAGCCCTTTTCCTTCTAGGACTGGAACCATTTTTTAGCAGTGACATGAATCTGATTTGAGCCCACTGGCAAGAGGCACATTTTGCTTGAATTTCTTTATGTACCCCTTAAAGCACTCCAGTTTTATCTTTAGGGATTGGGGATCACTGCTTGGAAGCTTTTGCTCCAAAGGATTTGTTTTCTAAAGGCATTCCATATATTTATATACATTACATTGCTGTGTAATGGATGCAGCAGCTGAATAAATCCATTTATGCTTTTGTGATATTCTTGTACTGTCCTGCAAAGGGCTCTCCTGCCTTCTGCTGTTTTAAGTGAGCAGTGGAAAGCACGTGCCAGGTTTTTTAAGGGGAAGTCTGCCATACTCACTGCTTTCTGTGCCTTCCCTCATCCCCTGAATTTGTAAACTATGGGAAGAGGGGCCCTCAGAACAACTGGGTTTGGGTTATTCATCTGTCTTCCTTCAGCACCCCAGGCCAGACTGGAAGATGGTGTAAATCAGTTCATCTCTATTCCCAAACGTCCCAACCAGCAAATATCAGACTAAATGAAGAACTAAGAGATCATTAGCACATTCATTAATGACAGCAGCAGAGCGTTATGGAAATGAACACTCTCAGTCTCAGCTGGGATGAAAATCTTGAGCGCTCTCCTGCTGAATGCCAGGCTCTGGTTTTTTTCCTCGTGCGTTGCTGCTGTGGCTGAGCAGTGGCAGCTCCTCCTGACGTGGCAGCTGCCCTGATAAATGTTTCACTTGTCTGAGTGCTTTGACATGGAAACCACTTTCAGTCCACTTCCCAGAACAGGGACACGGGGCAGTGGGCACGGGGTGCTTATTTGGGGTTTGTACTGACATTGCCAACCTGTGATTTAGTGATGCTGATTTCCTTTAAGCCATTGCAGCTCCACCTGTTCCCAGTTCACTGCAGAGCCAACCTCTGCCTTCCTGATGCTTCTTTTTTGTGTTTTGCTGCAAGGCACGGAATAGGGACTGTAAACAGAAGGATTTGTGTGTGTTGGTGTTCCAGGTGACCTGCTGCTCCGTTTCCACCGTGCTTTGATAAGGCCAAAGCTCCTGGGCAGTAAAGTGAGTGTTAAACAACCCAAACTCCCCCCAGTCCTCTGGGAGAACAAGGGCTGCGGGCTCTGCTGGGTGAGGGGGCCCCCCAGGAGCCTCAGCCAGGTTTGGGGCTGGCAGAGGGTTCAGAGGGTTTGTGGAGGAGTTGGTGCTGCCCAGGAGCCGCAGATGAACCTGGAGGTGTTTTTGTTAAGGGGTTACTGTGACTTTAGGGTGTCGTGCCTTTGTCCACAGTGAGTGTGGCACAAGCCACTGTGCTGAGCTCTGTGTGCCGGGGATTTCTGGGGTTGTGGTTGTTTGTTTTTGTCTAATTTTAGTCTCAGTCCACACCTGGCTGTCCCAGCCAGGCCAGCAGAGCTGCAGCCATGGAGGGTGCTCCCTCCTGGGAGAAATCACAGCCACCCTTTAGTCTCTGCTCACTTCTGCTGCCTTTTGCCACGAGGTTAAAATCTGCTGCTGGTGGGGCTGAAGAGCAGAGGTGGGAATTGCAGGCAGGAAAACATCCTGGCTTTAAGCCAGTCCATGCCCAGAGCCTTCCTTGTGCTGAGGTTGGTGAACTCAGCCTGTGCTCAGTCCTAGGCCCAGCTGAGGGTGAAACTCTTCAGGCAAAAATCTGTTTCAGGGCATTATCTTCTGCTGGGGGTTGGGTTTTTTCCACCTGCTTTGGAAAAGTGATTCAATGCTTGAGGTAATTCACATTTTTTAAGTGGTTTTTTTTTTAAGTACCATGGCTAAGCTGCTGAAGCTGGGATGCAAATTCTCCTGTGCTGCTCTTGCCGTGCAGGGGCTGAGTTTGTCCTGCTGCGTGTAGGATGATGTTGTGGGACTCCAGTAGGGATGTAACTCCAGTATTGGTGTGTTTCTCCACACTAGAAGGGTTTGCACTTCCCTGCTGGCACAGACAAGAGGAGTCCTGTCTTCAGTGCAGGCTTTGCACTGGGAATGACCTCGTTAAGTCCCAAGAATTAATTACACTGGGTCATCATCTTCATAAGCCTTTGTAGGATCGACTGCTCGTGTGAAAATCAACCTGATCTTTACAATTTCAGACAAATTCTGTCTGAAGTGGAAATAATTCTGAGCCTTGCTTTTTCCTTTGTGATCATTGCAGTGCTAAAAGCAAGGCCTCTGGTTGGGTAAAATGGCAAATATTTAATATATATATATTTAGTTCATAGCGTAATTGCACCTGTCTATTTTATTTTCTAGAGGTTCTGTCAGCTAAGGCATAATGGTATTCTTTGATGTGCAAATTAATAAAATATTTCAGCATTGGACAGAGAATCAAATTTCCATTGAGGTAAAATCCCTGCTAAAATATTTGAATTCCAGCTCTGAAAGCACTTAGTCCAGATCCCAAAGGGTTTAAAGACTCCACACGGAGGTAGGAAGCATTTTGTTGAACTTGGGTCCAATTTTTTATGTCTGATTTTTTACTTAAAGAAGCCAGTTTTATGTATATTTGAAGTGCAGCTGAGACATGGTTAAGGAGAGGTGAAATCTTATTTTTTCTGACAAGCACATGATGCTTTGAGTCTTTAGTCTCGTGTTCCTGACTGTCTGTAGTGCCTTGGTACGTTGGGGGGATGATTTTTTGAATAATTTTAAATTCAGAATAATTATAGATGGTTGTGAATAATCCTCTGCAGAACAAACAAAATGGCAAACTGTGCCTGGAGTTTGTTGGAGAATCAGTTGAACCAAACAGGACCTCAAGACTGGAACAGGTCCCATCGATCAGCAGATCTGACCCGTTTACAAAATAATTTATGTGTTATTATTGGAGCACAGTGTGGGGGAATTGTGTAACGGGTAGAAAAAAAATCACTTGATTTTTTTTTCCTGTGACTTGTCTGTGCAGTAAAAATAAATAAAAATAAGGTGTAAACCCCTGCAGGTGGGTGGTGGAGCACAGGGTGCTGGGGGAGCTGTGTCACTCCGTGCTGGCAGGGACTGTCCCCGTGCCCAGCGTGGGGACAGAGGTGCTGCCACCACCCCTCCCTCTGTGCTGGGCTCACCCACCGAATGTTTGCAGGGAAAACTGGATTTTGTCACGAGTTGTCTCATGTCCTGCTGCCAGCCCTGTGTCCATCCTCTGCGTGGTGGTGGCTCTCCCTTGCCCTGTCCTGTCTGAGCTGGCTGCATTGTTATTTTTAACTGTTCCTGTGCCTTTTTGTCACGTTTTTAGCGTGGGAGCTTTCTGTCAAATCTGGTAAAATCATTGGGGTTTCTTCAGCACAATTAAAAGATGAGATTTATGGGGTTTTTTTGTTGTCGGACGAGTGCTTGATCATGAAATCCCAGGATGGGGGAGGTTGGGAGGGACCACAGTGAGTCACTGGTGCCACTCCCTACTCCAGCAGGGCCATCCCAGAGCACAGGGCACAGGATGTGTCCCGAGGGCTCTGGAATATCCCCAGGGAGGAGACTCCACCAGGACACTCTGCTGGCTCAGGGACAGCTCCTTGTCCCCCAGGATCCCCAGATCCTTCTCCACAGAGCTGCTCCAGCAGGTTCCCCCAGCCTGTGCTGGTACATGGGGTTGTTCCTCCGCAGGTGCAGGACCCTGCATCTGCCCTGGGTGAATTCCAGGCAGTTCTCTGCCCATCTCTCCACCCTGTCCAGGCCCTCTGGGAGGGCAGCACAGCCCTTTGGGGTGTGCCTGCTCCTGCCAGCTCTGTGTCAGCAGGGAACCCCTCATCCAGCCATTGATGGGTAAGTTAAACAACACTGGGCCCTGCACTGAACCCTGGGGACACCAGCAGTGACAGAACTCCAGGCTGACCCTGTGCCACCCATCAGGACCCTCTGGGATCAGCCAGCTCTCAATCCACCCCTCTGCCCACCCGTCCAGCCACACTGCCTGGGTTTGCTCAGGACGAGGATGCAAGAGACAAGGTAGACAGTGGCCACTGCTCTGCCTTGGAAGATGCTGCAGCTGTAAATTTTGGACAGAAAAGCCAGGTGTGTTTGAGTGGTGAGTGCCAGTCCCTGTTTGGCCTGGCAGTCCCTGCTGAGATGTGCAGTGTACACACAGCTCTGTGCCCTGCTCCCTCACACCCACACCTCTGTGCCCTGTTCTAACACACACACCTCTGTGCCCTGTTCTAACACACACAGCTCTGTGCCCTGTTCTAACACACACACAGCTCTGTGCCCTGTTCCTCACACCCACAGCTCTGTGCCCTGTTCTAACACACACAGCTCTGTGCCCTGTTCCCTCACACCCACACCTCTGTGCCCTGTTCCTCACACACAGCTCTGTGCCCTGTTCCTCACACACACAGCTCTGTGCCCTGTTCTAACACCCACAGCTCTGTGCCCTGCTCTCTTGCCCGCGTGGGCACTCAGAGCAGTTCCCAGCCCACATAAATCAGGGCATTGACTGATGGGACGTTCACCTTGCTCTGCCCCCGCTGCTCTGTGCAGCCAGAATTGGGTTTGGCGTGGCATTAATAACCATAATCAGTGATGTGCCGTGTGCCGGGGAGCAGCACCCTCCTGTGGGCCAGGTCTGAATTCCTGAAGTGCGGGAATGGCCGGGTGTGGTGCTACTTGTCCTTTACAATAGGTGTGGTTACAGCACCTGCTGTTACATACTCAGCCTTGCCAAACCGCTGCCATGCATTTCAGTGTTCCTTGAGATACATCAAGCTGTGCCAGGGAGGTTTAGGCTGGATATCAGGAAAGGTTCTTCCCCCAGAGGGTGCTGGGCACTGCCCAGGCTCCCCAGGGAATGGGCACGGCCCCGAGGCTGCCAGAGCTCCAGGAGCGTTTGGACAGCGCTGCCAGGGATGCCCAGGGTGGGGCTGTTGGGGGGTCTGGGCAGGGCCAGGGGCTGCCCTGGGTGATCCCTGTGGGTCCCTTCCCTTTGATTCTGTGATTCTATCCCGGGTTCTGTGGCTTGCTCAGGTCATGGCCAGTAAGAGCCAGAAAAACCTGCGGGCAGTTCTGGGCAGCTCCTGTGATTTTATGTCTGCAAATGTGTCCTTGAGTTATGGAAACGACTTTCCTGGCCCAGCATGGCTCAGCTGTTACCTGAGGATACCTTTCACCTTAGGGGACCTCGGTGCACAGGCTGCAATTTCTGTGTTGGTGCCAACAGGGTGGAAGGAGCCCTCGATTATGGGGAATGCCTGCAGGAGCTTCCTCCTGAAAAGCAGAGAGCAGCCACTGCCTCCAGCAAAATGAGTGTGGTTCACAGCTGAGATAGCCAGGCTCAGCCTTGACCTGTGCTGCTTTAGGCTCTGCCTTACCTGGGATTAGCTAACCCCTGCCATCCACGCTCCTGAACCTGCTGGGACCCCAGCCCCATTTCCTGGGTCACAGCCCCAGCTGTGGGGGCTGCTCGGGGAAGGTGTCCCAGGGCTCCAGCCCATTCAGAGCCCTCCCGTATGAACTCCTGGGACCTTTGTTACAGTTTTTGCAGCACTTCCTCATGAAGAACTTTCATCACCCCTTTTCCCAAAGCTGTTGGCTCCCACTACACCCTGTGACAGCGTCCCCATGTTTGAGTGGTGGGAAATACTTCTCCTTCTATTTAAAATCTGATGGAAGATCCAATCTTGCCACACGGCAGGAGATTAGATCAGGTATTAGGAGAAAATTCTTCACTGGGTTGGAAGCTCATCTCATTCCAAACACATTCCACTATCCCAGGCTGCTCCAAGCCCCTTTCAGCCTGGCTTTGGACACTTCCAGGGATGGGGCAGCTTCTCTGGGAAACCTGGTCCTCACCCCCTAATGATGCCAAATAGCCCGGGCTGGGTGCCAATTCAGTACGAAATAGAAATGTGTCTCCACGTTTCTACTCCACTGTACTCACCTGGAATCAATTTAATCTGTTTGCAGAGTCATTACAGCCTTTTCAGTGATTAGCTGGATCATTTGGAAAAGGGTCATAAGCACTGGGAATGTGTCGTGCAGGGAAAAACAGGGGGACAGCAGCAAAAGCTGGTAAGGAATTTTTTCATCCTTGTGTTATAAATACAGAGTGCTCCCCAAAACCTCTGCAGCTGATGTGCTTGGCTCTTTGTTCCCATCTTCCAGGAGTGAAAATGCTCTTCATTGTTGTTTATTTGTAGGTCCCTTGGTCCCTCTCAGCCCCCCACGGGCAGTCCCGGGGGCAGTGACACTTCTGGCCTCTCAGTATTTGTGTTTCCTTTGCCCTGCTGTGGCCCCTGCACGTTAAACAGCCCTGCCAGAGAACAGGGGGCTGCAAGAGCTGCTCTGTTCCCTGGGATGTGTTATCTCTTGCAGAAATGTAAATAATCCCTTTCCAAGAAGCCACTGGAGAGGTTCTGTTCAGCTTTTTTGTCCTCGGGTGCTTCTGTTGCATTTTGCCATCTCAGCCATGGCACCAGTTCTGAGCTTGTCTCCTTTTCCTTGTTTTTCCCTTAAAAAAGATGACCTTTTTTGCAGTAAATACATTTCAAGTGGAGCTGAACCAGCAGCCATCCAAAAATATTGTCAAATCCCCCATCTGAAGGTAAGGAAAAGCATCTCCCTTAACCTGGTACCTTTACCTTGCTCACTTCCTTTCTTTCTTTTTTAAATAAAACTGTGATCAAAGTGATGGGGAGCAGTGGGTGCAGCCATGTCCTAAGCCAGCCTGGCCCGTGACTTGAGAGGCTTCCAGAAGCCAAATAGACACAAGTGTATTTACAAATCTTGAAGCAATTCAAAACCCCTTGTGCAGTGGAAACCCCCAGAGCAGTTAAATCTGTTCTGAGGAAAACTGGAGGTGCCAACTTGTCCTGTAAAACAAAAGTGATGCATTGACACAGCAGCACAGGCTTCAGTTTGCTGCATTTACCTCTTGCAAAATGCCTGGATAACAATCCCAGCCCCAGAAAATCTCATTATTTTTGCTAGCTTCAAGCTGGAAAACTGCAAATGCCACTCCTGTGTTTCCTTGCACCTGGAGCTTGTTCTCACTGCTCTGTTCCCACCTGGCTGCAGTGGCTGGGGGGTAGGTGGATGTTAAACTGCTCCCACAGCGTGCCAGGAATAAGAACTTTGGATTTCATGCTCTGGAAAGCAGAGGGGGCCGTGCCAGTGCAGGCAGGAGCCTGTCTCCACCTGCACTGTCCAAGCTGGAACCACCCGTGCAGCCCAGCCTTGCCCAGGATGGAGCTGAACGTGGAGAGAGTTTATAGTGGCAATAACAAGCAAGCCTTGGAGATGCTTTTGGAAACAAACTGTTCCAGCTGTGCTGACCTTGCAGGGGGAAGGCAGCCCAGCCCTGGCTGGCTCAAGGGCGCCTGAAGTTCCCCGCTGGGTTTCTTTTCTTGTGCTGTTTGTGATGCATTTCCCACGGCAAACGTGAAACTTCTGTGTTTTCTGCCCTTGCCTCACCTCCTCCAGGAAAAGGAATTCCAGAGGTGTCCTCACTGTCACCAAGGGTGTTCTCACAGCCCCTCTGCTGGGATGGAGGATGTGAAGTGGCCTCCCCTCAGTGCCCACAGCCAGAATTTCCAGAACAGAGAACTAAACTCATGGGGAAGCCAGCGGGGACAAGGAGCTTGAGAACTGGAAAAAGTATGGAATATTTTAAAGTGTATAAAAAGTATTTTAAAGTGTATATATATATATATATATATTTAAATAGATATTTATTATTTGAGTATAGAAAAGGAACCAGGAATTTGCACACAAGAAAGGGGAGGAAAAAATTGTAGGGGAGGGTGGCAGGGAAGGCTTGGAGACAGAAGCCTCGGAGAGGGGGAAGAGCAGGGCTCTGTCAGGGCTTACCAAGCTCTGGCAGGGGGTAAAGGAAATCTTAACAAATCAAAGAGCTCCAGAATATACCAATGAAGATGGAGTTTGGAAGGAAAAGCAGCAGCAGCAGGCAGTGGCAGCAGGGTGGAGGCTGAAGGTAACCTAAGTCCTGCCACACATGGAAAAGGTGCTTTGCCCCATTTTTGTGGTGGACAGGGCAGAGATCCAGAGCTGGATCTTCCTAAATAAGATCAAACCCCAAAGATGGATTGTGCTCAGCTGTGTTTCATCCCAGGGAACAATCAGATTGAAAGGTCCAGCCCAGCCAGCTCTTCAATGGCTGACTCATCACTTCTTCAATGAATTTCAAGATGAAGAATTCATAGAGAAGATGGAAATTTGGGTCATTTGCTCAGGAAGAAGATGGAAAAAGAAAATGAGTGGGTAGAGACCACATCACCCAGGGCAAGGCACAAAATGAGCTGTAGCTAGGACCAAAGTGCCTGAAAGGATCACCTTTTCAGGACAGGAGCAATGGCAAGGCCAAGGAAAGAGAGAGTCTCTTCCTGGGAGCAGGGGAAGGAAAGCTCTCAACAATGCACCTGAAAATACATGAGCTGTGGAGGAATGGCAGAGAAAAAAGAATTGATATAAATAGATAAAAACATTGAGCAGCTGCCTCCCTACCATGTGCTCCCATTTTCTCCTGCTGCCAGAGAACACGGATGTTTCTTATTTATTTACTCCTAATTACTGAGCACCAGACTTCTCCTGATGAGATAAATGTAGCTCAGGATGCTGGTCTTCCTCTTCTCTTCCCCCAGGGTGTCTCCCCAGCACCTGCATCCAAACCTTGTGGAAATGCCAGCTCTCCATCCCCACTCCAGCTCTCCAAAAGCTGTGGGCTCTCAGCCCCCTCCCCAGGCAAAGGCCAAGGTGCCAGGCATTTATCCAGCTGCACAGGGCATGGCACACCCAGCAAAACCTGGGCAGGGTCAATGGAAAAGAGATGGAAAAGAAGGAGGGAGATCAAGGGGAGTGGGAGTGTGTGCTGAGAGGTCTGGTGCAGGTTCTTGGCACAGCTCACAAGGGCAGAGCAGTTCCAGCTGGTATTTATGAGGCTGCTGTTCCCACTCAGGGTGATGAACAGTCCTTTCTTCCTGGCTGCTGGTGCAGTTGCTCACCTTTACCTACCAAATAAAACAACCCTGCACTTTCCCCAGCTGTGTTTCTGCCCAGCAAAACCCCTTGTTATGTGTGCTGGTCCCTGAAAAGGCTCTGCAAAATGGGAATTGTGCAGATTTGACTCTTCCCAAGTTCTCCTGGCTCCCTGAAATAACCTGTGTCACCACAGATGTCAAAAAGGTGTCTCCACACCTTTGCTCTCTGCTTTACCGAGCCTCTGTGGAGGAAAAACCACCAGGAAAGGAAGGTCATTCTGGAATGAGCTTTGCTTCTTGGTTTTTGGCACAAAAGCTTGTCCAGAATAGATGAAAACCTGGGAGGAGAAGCCCAGCAGGACATGAGCTTGCTCAGTTCAGACAGGGGCAGAGAGCAGGGAGGTTTCTTTCCATTGTTGCCCTTGTTTAGCAAACACTTCTCCAGATCCCAGAAATCCTCTTATCTGGCAGGAGCAATTCTCTAAGCTCTTTCAATCATTCTTCATGTCCAGAACAAGTTGTCAGCCCAAATACTCTCTCAGAACGGTGTTTGTTTTCCAAACACAGCTCTGCTTGACAGCTGCACCGTCTGCAGCAGCTGGAGAGAGATAAAAGAGAGATGCCTTGGCTCAGGAGCTCAGATCCCAAGGGAAGGGCCACATGGGCCAGGTTTTCCTCTGCTCAGGGGGTGCTTCGAGGTGGAGACAGGTCTGTCCCCAGGGGAGAAGCTCCAGGTGGTGAGGAAACACCCAGTTTGCAGCCAGAGGTAAGATGTGGTGATGTGTGCAGGGCAGGGGAATGGGATTTCTCCTCATCCCAGTTCAGCTCCAAACCGCAGCCCCTCTGGGTCTCCCCTCAGGGGCGTTTCTCTCTGTGTCTCTTGTTCAGTTGTCACGAAAAGGTGTTTTGTTGCAGCTGCACTTTGACTGAAAAACTTGGGGTAGCTCTGGAAGGTGTCTCTGTCACCTAAGCAGCCTGAGAAAGCAGGATGGTTTCATTCTGCAGATGGGAGCCCCGTTTGATGCAAGCCACTAATGCAATTTAAAATCGTGTCGTTGAAGGAAAAATGAATTTGCAAATCATCTCCCTTACCCACATGTTGATTCCTAAAGTATCCCTTGGAATATCTCGACATTTCCGAAGAAAGTTTTTGCCTAAGTAGCAGTGTCTTGAAGGCAGTCAGAGTTCTTGAAGGAGTTTTAGTTTCAGTGAAAGTCAGTGAAATTTCACTGAAATTCAATGGAGTTCCTGTTTCAAAACAAGAAGGATGGGGAAGGAGGACGGGGGTCTCTGTAGCTCTGCCCCTGATAGGGGGCTGTGGTTAATCAGGTCCATAAGTGACAACAAATGAATCCACCTTGGGAAAATGCCTTTGTTTGATTTGTCTGAGGTTATTTCCCTTGACTGATTTATGAGCTAAGCAGAGCCCCTTGTGCTCAGCCTGCAGCCCTTCATGCCTGCCTGCCACAGCTGCCCTGGGGCCATGGAGGACGCGTCCAGCCAGGAGCCAGCACTGAGCAAAGACACCCCGGGCTCCTTCCAGCCGCAGGAGCCTCCTGCCACTTTTATCACCTTGGAGGAATACGAGCCCAGGGGCTTCAGCGCCAAAGAGTTCATCGTGGAGAAAGCCAGAGCGGCCTGCACGTGCAGCCCCCAAAGCCTCAGCACCGCCCTGCGCCAGCTCTTCCCGGTGCTGGACTGGCTGCCCCGCTACAACCTCAGGGCCCAGCTGCCCGGGGACATCATCTCGGGGCTCCTGGTGGGGATTGTGGCCATCCCTCAGTCCATCTCCTACTCCCTCCTGGCCAACCAGGACCCCATCTACGGCATCTACACCAACTTCTTCTGCAACATCATCTACGCGGCCACGGCCACGTCGCGCCACGCCTGCGTGGGCTCCTTCGGGGTGCTGTGCCTCATGGTGGGGCAGTCGGTGACGCGGCACCTGCAGCTGGCGGGGTACGGGGACAGCAGCGCTGCCCTGGCAGGCAACTCCAGCTCCCCCAGCAACGGGACAGAGGCCTGTGACAGGAGCTGCTACGCCATCACCGTGGCCCTTTCCTTGAGCTTTCTGGTCGGTCTTTACCAGGTACAGATGTTCACTCTTGGGCTGTTTCCTGCCGGGAATTTCTCTCAAGGACCCTGCCATCCTCCCTGGCAGCGTCCCCACTGCCTGGGCCGAGCTGTCGCTGAGCAGTTCCAGGCTTTTCCACTGGGACAGCTAAAATTCAGAGCATCACAATGGTTTTATGCCCAGGGCTGCTCTGATGGGGCTGCTTGTGAGGAGGCAGCAGCAGGGACCTCGTAGGCTTTTGTGTGGCATCCCCAGCCACAGACCAGTGTTAAAGGTAGGTGTCTCTAGTTTTCCACACCCCAGATTAACTCCTGAGGACAGCTTCCTCACATGAAATGTGCAGCACATTCACAGAGTAGCCAGAGCTGCTAAAGTGGCAGCAAAGCAACATAAATTGCCAGCCACCCCTTCCAGCCCTCCTCACCCATGCTAAAGCTGTGGCTGCTTTGCTTTTCAGATCCTGCTGGGGGTTTTACAGCTGGGCTTTGTGGCTGTCTACCTGTCAGAGCCTCTCCTGGGTGGCTTCGTGACCGGCTCCAGCCTCACCATCATCACCTCCCAGATGAAATATCTGCTGGGCCTGAAAATCCCTCGTCACGAGGGGGTGGGCTCCTTCATCCTCACCTGGGTGGACCTTTTCAGGTACATCCACAACACCAACATCTGCGACCTGCTCACCAGCCTGGTGGCTTTGGCCATCATTGTGCCCGTCAAGGAGCTCAACGAGCGCTACAAGGAGAGGATGAAGGCCCCATTCCCCATCGAGCTGCTGGTGGTCATTGTAGCCACACTCATCTCCCACTACTTTGACTTTGAGCAGCGCTACAAGGCCGCTGTGTGTGGGGACATCCCCACCGGCTTCAGGAAACCCACTGTCCCAGACATCAGCCTGTTTCCCAGCCTGGCAGTGGATGCTCTGCCCATTGCTGTCATTGGCTTTGCCATGACCGTGTCCCTGGCAGAAATCTTTGGCAAAAAGCACGGCTACGCCGTCAGTGCCAACCAGGAGATGATCGCCATTGGCATGTGCAACCTCATCCCTTCCTTCTTCTACTGCTTTGCCAGCTCTGCTGCCCTGACCAAGACGCTGCTGAAGGAGTCCACGGGGAGCCAGACGCAGGTCTCTGGGCTGGTCACCTCCCTGGTGCTGCTGCTGGTGCTGCTGTGGATCTCTCCGCTCTTCTACTCACTCCAGACCTCCATCCTGGGGGTGGTGACCATTGTCAACCTGCGGGGTGGCCTCAGGAAGTTCCGTGACACGCCCAGGATGTGGCAGCTCAGCAAGCTGGACACGGTGGTGTGGTGGACAACCATGCTGTGCTCCACGCTGGTCACCACGGAGATCGGGCTCCTCGTGGGCGTTTGCTTCGCCCTGCTCTGCATCATCTTCCGCACGCAGAGACCCCGGGCCACGCTCCTGGGCAAGGTCAGCAACAGGGAGATCTACGAGGACCAGGCCACCTACAAACAGCTCAGCAGCATCGCCAACATCAAAATCTTCCGCTTCGAGTCCTCCCTCTACTACGCCAACAAGGACTATTTCAAGGCTGTTCTGTACCAGAAAACCGGGGTCAATCCTGTCCTGCTGGGGGCCCAGGCACACACGGACACAGGCAGCAGCAAGGGCTTTTGGGGCACCAGGTTTGGCTGCCTGAAACAGGCCGGGAGAAGGGCAGAGCAGCCTCCAGCAGACTCCTGTCCCCCGTCCACAGACATGCACACCCTAATCCTGGACTGTGGGGCCATGCAGTTCATAGACACCGTGGGTCTCTCCGTGCTGAAGGAGACACACCACGACTATAAGCAGGTCGGTGTCCAGGTGCTCCTGGCCAACTGCAACCCCTCCATCCGCCAGCGGCTCCGGGAGGGAGGCTGGGCTGGCGAGGCAGGCAGCGCTGGGGGCCAGCTGCCCTTCCACAGCATCCACGATGCCGTGCAGTTTGCTGAGCGCTGGCACCAAGGGGAAAGCGAGGACAAACAGGATGGTCCCCCAGACCCTGCAGACCTGAACTTCCAGGTGTCTTTGTAGCCCTGTGTGCGAGGGAAGGATTCTAACGGGGCTGGGCTGGGGAGCAGGTTCGGTGTCTGGGCCGTCAGAGCGCGCAGGAGGGGCTGGGATGCTCTGCCGGCGGCTGGGATGGGGCAGGAGGGTGGGGAAGGGGTTTGAGGAGGGGCTGAGCACGGGAGGATGCTCGGGATGCGTCCCAAGGTGGGGAGCGGGGAGCGCTCTGCGCCTGCCCCGCGCGGGCGCTGGGGGGCGCGGGTGAGCCGGGAATTGCCGGGAATTCGGGACGGGACCCCAAAACTCATCCCAGTCCCACCCCCTGCCATGGCACTGTGAGCATCATCCCATTCCAACCCCCCTGCCACTGTCCCAGGCTGCTCCAAGCCCCAGTGTCCAACCTGGCCGTGGACACTGCCAGGGATCCAGGGGCAGCCACAGCTTCTCTGGGCACCCTGTGCCGGGGCCTGCCCACCCTCCCAGGGAAGAATTTCTTCCCAAAATCCCATCTAACCCTACTCCCTTTAATTCTGGAGCCGTTCCCCCTTGTCGTGTCACTACAGACTCGTGTGAATCGTCTCTCTCCATCTCTCCCGTGTCCCAGGTGCTCCCACCCTCCTGGCCTGTGGCCACAAAACAGCAACAACAGCAAAGCACTGCCCTAAGACCAAACAAGGGTCAGAAATCTGGGAGTTTGCTCAGCCCACGGCTCTTACTCAAGCCCGCTGCTGCTCAGCTGCAGGGCAGGAGAGGCACTTTCCCTGCTGTTATTTCCAGTCTGGGATTTGCATGACTTCCACAGTTGAAATGACACATTTCCTCTCAAAACAGGTACCTGAGCTCACAAATTCTTTATAAACTGGAAATCAGGACACCAGCACCACAGCCTGCGAGGGCCATGGTTCTCCCAGTGCTGGGAAGGGCCTGGGCTCCCTTCCAGGGCCAGGTCCCGGCTGCAGCTGGGGACACGGTGCTGTCACTTGGTGCTGTCACAGGGCTGCGCCACGCCTGCAGCACCTCCAGGTGTGCAGCCAGAGGAGCCCCAGCTCTGAATGGGACACAGGGATTGTTCTTTCTCCTAGGCTGGGACAGGCAGCATCCTGCTGGCTCCAATTCTGCATCCCATGGGGTGAGTCTGGGCTCTGAAGGCTCCACAGCACTGCCAGATCCCAGAATAGCTTTTCTTCCACTAATTCCATCTGTAAAAACACCTTCTGTGTTGCACATTTAATATGTGACCATCCCCTGGCCCTGTCCAAGCAATGCAGCACCAAACAAATCCTGCTGCAGGGAACTGTGGCTTGGGAGCCCAGGGATGGGAGACTGCTGTAAATAAAGCATGTGGGAAAGGAATCCTGTGGCTGTGCTCAGGAAAATGCCTTTTTGTGCTCAAAAGATGATTCCAAATGGTTTAAAGAGCTTGGTGTGCCCAGCTGCCTGCAGTCCTTGGGGCAGGGCTGTGCCAGGGGGGCTGAACTGCCCAAAGATCTCCTTGCAGGGAGGGATGGATATTTGTGCTCCAGGTGCTCCAGGTGGGATGCAGATCTTTCCAAGGATCCTTTCAGGCCATCCCAGCATGAGGGAACTCCCCAGGGAGGTTACATCAGCCACAGAGCAAAGGGGCACTTCAGGGGCTCGACAGTGAGGTAATAAAAAACTCTTGTTACCTGAGCATCCTCCCCCTTTTTTTGCACAGCACTGCCACCGCTTTCTTTACAAGACTGTTTATGGAGAAAGTTAAACTGGTTTAGTTAGGCTTCAGAGGTATTTATGGTCTCAGTGGGGTCATAAAGGCCCAGCAGGAAATAAACCCAGTGCTGATAATTCCTTGGCACGGGCTGGTGCAATCCAGAGCAGAGATCCTGCACTCCTACCATGGACATGGCTCTTCATGTGAGTAACCAGGAGAGCTGCAAAAACACCACAGCGATGCCCAGCAGCTGTTAGGGGTGATAACCTCCTTCCCTGTCCTCTCCAGCTCCTGGGATCTTGCTGGCAGCCCTTGCCCTGCCTGCTTGCCCAGCTCTCCCATCCCACCAGTTCCAGCATTCCCTTCCAGCCCCTCAGTCAAACAACCCCGGGCCCCAGCGTTCCTCCTGTCCCCACACACTGCCCAGGCGCTCAAGGACCATGGCTATTTTTATATCACTTTCTGTGAAGAGGCCCAGGGCAGTAAATGACACAGAGGAGGGACAAATGACCCAGCCCAAGGTCAGTTTAAAATCAGAGTTGTGGAAGGTTGCTCTGGCCTCCATCCCTTGGATCTCCTGGAGGAGGCAGCTGAGGGCAGGAAGGGCCAGTTCCTGCTGGTGGAAGGGCTCCTGGTGAGGACAGCAGCCCGAGTGGCCCTGTTTGCCAATGTCCCAGCTGGGGACTCACCAGGACCTGCTGCTGTATCCCAGAGCCAAAGGCTGCACCCCAGGATCCCTCCTGGAGCTTCCCCAGCGGCTGAGGAAAGGCCAGGCAGCTGAAAGCAAATGTTATTCCCCCCCCCCCCCCCGGTAAGCAGCTCACCTGTCCTCCTCCTCCTTCCCCTGCCCACTGCCCGGCCGTGGCTCTATAAATACTCCAGCAGGGTGATAAGGAGAGGATTTGCTGCTGAGGCTTTGTCAGCCGCAGCCGGAGCTGACTGTGCAACTGTTAATTATGGCTCAGCAGCAGCTGGACAGCTTTAAATCCTTTTGATGCTTTGAAATGTTCCCTCTGGGGAAGTTGAAGGAGTAAAGGTTGTGGCTGGTGCTGATTGCTTCCCCTCTGGAAAGCGTTGGAGACACTGATTGCTGCATGGAGGGTTGTTCTCCTCACTCCCAGCGCCTGCTCCTGGTAAAACACCCCCTGGAATGGCAAGGAGTTGCTTCTGCAGCTCTCTAATTGCTGTAAAGCAATTGATGTGCTGCCAGCGTGTGCTTATCTACCTGTGTGCACTTCCCCCAGCAGACAAAACTGAGCTGGAGAGAGAGAGCAGGGAGCTGCAGGTGATGGCACAGGAGTTTCTGGGGTAAAAGTCAAGGTTAGGGACAGTTAATGCATCACTGGAGGTGCCCTGGCGACAGATGAGCCAGCAGAAAGTGGCTTGGGAGAAGCTGTCAGCTCTTGCAGAGGGCCAGAAAAAGAGGAAGGACAGGATGAAACGAGCTGAGGAGGAAAATTGCTCTGGGGAAAATTCATGCAGTGCCCAGGCTCCTCACAGGCAGCAGCAGCCGCGGTCTCTGCGATCTCCTACGAAACAGAGGAGGCAGCCCAGGGACTGGGAAATCTTCTTGCAGTTGCTGCTTTGCCACTGAACTGCCTCTGCCCTTTTTTCATCCTGGATGGAGAGGAACTGGATGGAGCCAATTTGTGCCACTTTGTGTCTGATGCCTTTCTGCCTTTTAGTCGGGAAGTCCATCAGGGAGAGGAGGCCCATCAAGGCCCGCCTGCTCCCTGTGGGCCCCGTGCTGCCCAGCCCAGGCTCTTTAGTGACAAATCCTGCTGTCCCCTATCACTGCCCAGGGAATGACGCCACGTCCCTGCCTGCTGATGCTCCCTCCTCATTCCAAGCCTGAGCTCTGCTCCCTGATGTGCCTTTAGTCACTCTGACACTCATAACTGAGGCTGGAAAAGCCCTCCAGGATTGAGTCCAAGCTGTGCCCAGGGCACTGAGTGCCACCTCCAGCCCTTCCTTGGACACCTCCAGGGATGGGCACTCCAAACCTGCCTGGGCAGTTCCAGTGCCTGACCACCCTTTCCATGAGGGAATTCCTCCTGGCTGAGGAAAACAGGGAAAGGACCCGGGCGTGGCACAGCCCAGGGCTCTGCTCTGCCCCCGTGGCAGCCTCCGGGTTAATCAGTGCTCGCTGTGCTGTCCTGTGAGAGGCTGAAGCACTTGTTGGCAACAATAACAACAAATACAGTAATTGCCAAGATTAAAAATAATTAAGGAGGCAAAGCCTAGAGGAGACTGGATGCTCAGCTGCAGGGAGCTTCCCTGGAACAAGGCCAGAATTGCAAGGAGGTGGTCATGGTCCAGCTCGGGCAGAGGTGGCCCAGTGTCACCATGAGGGGCAAAAGAGGGGCAGAGAGAGATTTGTGCCCCCCCCTGTTTGGCAGCACAGAAAACCTCTGGCATTCTTGGCCTCCAGGAGAGTCAGAAAAGGCTCAAAGAAGGGCAGGAATGTGGTAGAGATAAATGGCAAGGCAGGAAAGGAACTAAAAAAACGCTGAATCAGGAGGAGGTGAGCTTAGAGCATGGACATTAAACTGGACTCCAGTTCCACCTGCACTGGAGCAGCTCTGGTCCTTTTATTTATAAAAAATACATAATTTTAGAATTATTATAATTATAAATATTTTATATTTATTTGTAAAAAAATCCTTCAGTTTGGTTTCATGTTTCACAGTTTTAGGGCCTTCTTGTAGGTACCTGAACTCTTGGGAACCACAACAGCTCATGGAGATGGCTGTTGCATCTTCAAAATAAAGAAGTGTATAACCCAGATAGTTATAGAGAAAAAGAGGTCCAGAAAATGAGCTTTTTTTAAAGTCTAAAGGCTGAAAAAGGAGCACAACAAGAAGAAAACGTCTCTTTTGTTTTCTTTCTTTAGTGCCTGGGGAGTGTTTCAGCAGGTACAATTGTGGTTTCTATATAAAGATTAAGTGTATTGTAAAACACCTGCCAAGCCAGGCAGCAGCTGAGGCTGAAACCACCCTGAAGTTCACCAAAGCAAAGCAGAAATAAAAGTGCTGAATGCTGACATCTCACACCTGTTTCTATTTCAGACCATCCTTACCACGGAACCTGTGTTCCCTCCGTTACATTAATTTATTCTTTTTAAAGAAAAGGGCATTAATTGGATCTTGGAGCTGCCAGCAGGTGCTGGCCCTCTCTTCCAAATATTTCCTGTGAATGTGGCAGCTGCCAGCGGGGTGTCCCCTGCCAGCCCTGCTCTGCTGTGAGGACAGCACAGCTCTGCTGTATCCCAAAAGGATGAAACCCCAAGGGCGGGGCAGGTGAGGCTGGTTGGGGACCCGGGATGGCCCCGTTGTGTCACACGGCCCCGCTGGCCCCGCCCCACCCTGGAGCTGCTGCCGGGAGCTGGCCATCAATTTTGGGAGACTCTTGCGGTCCGGGAGCATCTCTGGATGAGGGATTTGTTTAACCACAATCTCTGGAGGCTGGGAGGGTGTCCAGGGATGACCCCAAATGCCCAATTCCCTCTCAACGTTCCCTCAGGTATGCACCAGGAGCCATTACAGAGATAAGGGATGGGATCAGACCACTTTTATCCCCCAAGCACCACAACAGCTGGGCTGAGTCCTGCTGGAATGCCTTGGGCTCTGTGGCTGGACCATAAGCAACCAATTCTTTTTTTTTTTATTTTCATTTTTTTCCTCTTCTTTTTCACCCTAGAAGCTGCATTCGTGCAAATAATTGTGTGTGGCCTCAAGAGAGGAAACCCAGCAGCTGTTGCTGGTGGAAGGTGATTTCCTCTTGCTGAGCCCTCCCCGCCCTGTGCCCAGCCCATCCTTCTGTGCCCCTTATTCAGCCTAAAATATCTGCTGTGGCTGGGAAGCTGCAGAATGACTTTCCTTTCAAGGCTTTGTGAATGTTGCCATGAATTTTGCCCAAACCTGGGGGGAAACTGCAGAAAGGAGATGTGGAAATGGCTGAAGGCTGAACGTGGCACAAGAGGTGAGTTGAATTTGGGTGGGGAGCTCCTGGTGGTTGTTTCCCGGAAGGGAAAGCACTGAATTGTCTTCTGCCTTTATTGGGCCCAGGGCTGGCTGTGCAGATCCCAGCTGTGCCTTTGAATCCCAGCCAGGGAGGGGGATGAGCCCTGTGTCCATCTTATCAAAGCCCAGCCTAAACCCTTGAGTAGCACAGCTCTGAGATGGGCAGCTCTGGCTTAACCCCTGTGCTGCAGATCGCTGGATGGCATCCTGGAGACATGAAAGGAAAGGCAGGAAACACCATTCTGGGAAGTGGAGCCCTGGCAGGAGCTGAGCACAGGACTCAGCCCTTGGCACAGGTTGGTTTTACCTCTGGAGGTTGGCAGGAAGGGTTTGCAAACCACCTGCAGGCCCCAGTCTCTTCTCATCTCTTTGAACAGCTCCTAATAAAGAATCCTCCTTCTTTTCCCTTTTTGTATCTGCAGGTTTTTGATAAGGAATTAATAAGCAGAAATAATGTTGCTTCACCAACCAGGTAAAGGACTTGGGAAATCGGTTTTGCATCTCTAAGGAGCCCCAAACACCACAGCCACTGCTCCCACAGCTCCAGCAGCCCCAGGCGACTGAGAGGGAAAAGCCACAGCAGCAGCCTGAGGTTTCCAGCAGGGAGCAGAGGGTGAAGGGTCCCCGAAGGCCGAGGGGTGGGAAGGGAGAAGCCTCTCTGCAGCGTTAGAATGGTTTGTGTTGGAGCTTAGGGCTGCTCACGAGAGGAATCCGCTATGTGCTGCCATGGAAACAGCAGCCTCGGCCCCGGCGTGGTGTGCAGCCATCTCCAAGGGACAATCCTTGGCCTGTCTGGGTAAAATCATCCAAAATCATCCCAAACCTTGCGGGTGGTGCTGGGTGGCCCAGGGGAAGCCACGCTCAGACAGGACAGGGCTTTTGTCACACGTACGAATGCCAGCACACAGGGCTGGGGATGTCCTGTCTGGACAAGAGCTGGTGTGCAGAGCCAGTGTGAATCCAGGCGTGTGATGCCAGCAGAGAAGATGCTTCCAGGGAGAGTTTGCAAGGGTTAACCTGGCAGCAAACATCTCATTCAGCCCAGCAAAGAGCAGAAAAATTACTCGGCTTTAATCTACTTTGTTCCAGAAATATTCCATAGAAGAGGGGGAAAATAAATTCAGGGGGGCTTGTGGGCATGCTGAGAGCAGAAAAAGAGGTAAAATTAATCCTATCAATAATCCATGATGAATGATTCACTCAGCTCTCTTATTCACAGCCGCATCAGTTATCCACATGGAATTACACTCACATGGAATTACACACAGCCTCATCTGCATGGAAATGAGGCAGCCCAGGAGGGCTCCACATCCCGGGAATTCATTCCTGTGCCCTGCCAGGAGTAGGGAAGGGGCTTGTGTCACCTCCCTCCAGGCAGGGGACACTGAGGAGCCTGAGGAGAGGTGACACCGCTGTCCCCAGCTCCCCTGCTCCGAGGGTCCCCTCTCTTTTCCCAGTTTGTACTGGAGTCTTGTCTCTGGTGTCACCTGTGTGGTCCAGCAGTGTGTCCTGCAGGGCAGAAGGACAAACGCCCAACCACCCCCTCAGCACTGGGGGGATGGCAGGAGATGGATCTCTGCTTCCCAGACAGGTCTTTTTCTTCCAAAACTTCCTTGCTGGAGCAGAGAACCAAGAGGAAATTTTTCATTAGAAATAAGATTTTAGAAAAAAAAAAACCAACAGTTAAAAGGAAATGATGGAAAGTTCTATCACACTTCTGTGGCCTACAGAGAGAGATTGAGAGGGCCCAGGACTTGGAGAACCTCTCCCAGGAGGAGCCTCATCCTTGAATTTCTGATGGAGCATTTAGCAGTTTCCAGCTCACGGAATGTAAATGTGGAATTTGCCTCCAGCTGGTGCTGACATGGTTCCCCTTGCTTTGGTTCCACCTTTGGTCCTGCCATAAGAAATATCTCCAAGGGTCGCTCCGAGAGGGTCTTGCAACGCCTGTAAAATAATTCTGTGCCCCCCAAATGACAGCTGAGCTAACCATGAACAGAGATAGCTACCCTGGTAAAAATGAACACAAATGTCCTGCTTTAAAGCTAAAAGTCAGACCTGCCTTAAGCGGGGTTTTAGATTCGTGGCTGCAGGTAGTGCTATAAATAATGTGTGGGGAATAGATCAGAGTGCTCTGCAGACAGGGAGAGTTCCTACCACAGATGGCAGAGTTGGATTATTTAAAGGCCTGCCTGTGTAGGAATCACCAGTGTGACCCCCTTCTCCCTGATCATTCCAGTTTTGAACTATTCCCCACCTCGGCTTGGCTGAGCGCTTTTACCAGGAGTCTGGGAATGTGGATTCCTGGCAATCCAGAGTGCTCTGGGTGTGAATAATGTGATGAGAGGAGGTGGTGACAGCAGAGAGACACAATTTGTGTAAGGACAAGCATCAGATGCTGTAAATCAGCTGCAGACCAGAATTTTCCTCCTGCCTCTCCTCTGATTTCCCTCAGAAAATGGACTGGGATCCAACCTGGGGAATCCCAGGAGTTCAGCTGCTGCATCCTGACTTTCCAGCTTGGCTCTGGGTACCAACTGGTGCTGTATCCCAGCATTAGTGCCTGCTCCAGGGGGAATCTCTGAGAGAGAGGGGGAAAGCTTGCATTTAAAATGGAATAGAAGGAAAGTTCTGTCCCAGGGGAGTGGGAGGCTGCGTGAGCCAGCAGTGGCTACAACCCTCGGAAACTCAATGTATTCAAGCTCCCTTTTGGATAAAACCCCTCCCACGTGGGCTAAGGAGACCACGCCGTGCTCAGAGGGAACACACCCGAAGCTGCTCCCTGGGGCTGGGTTTTTCTCCCTCTCTGCTCCTGGAGGTGCAGCAGGGCTCCAGAGCAGCGATGGGCTTACACCTGCAGCAGCAGAGGCAGCGGATGCCTCTGCAGAGCGACTGTGATTCAGTCCCGATGAATCACTCAGCCTCTCTCTTCCTCAACCAGATCTTGGGATTCATCATTGTTAGAGCAGGAAGAAAAGGAGGAGCGGAGGGAAAAAAAAGAAGAGAAAAAAACCCAGTTCTTTATCTCCCTCTCTAAGCCTCTCCAAATTTCCTGTTCAAAATTTTAATTGCATTTTTGTAGGCATCCCTTTCAGGTGGAATAAGCCTTTGCTAATCCTGGAGAGGAATCTGCATTAGGAGGGGGTGGGATGGAACACGACCACAACTGGTGGCAGCACTGGGGTTCAGCATGGCTCGGGTTCAGGACAGCCAGAGATGGAAGGGGCTTGGGCTCTGCCTTCTCCAGGCACCAAATCCCTTCCCCTGAGCAGCTTTAACCCTGCCCCAGGCTGCTGCTGGCCCTCAGTCCACTCAAGCACTGAAATGAGAGCACAGAAACCCATTTTACCTCAGTTCTCCCCCTCCTGCAAACCTGGGCTTGGCTCAGGGCTCCACACTCTGATTTTTCCCTTTTGAGCCATTTTTTTCCCTTTAGGAGCTGCTGCTGGAGATCCTGGCTGGGAACACCTGGGAAGGCAGGTGAGGAGCTGCTCTGAGCACTCAGATCTTGCCAGGAAGAACTACAGTTGTTTGCTCCATGAAGAGGCACCAAGCCACATATATTTATATCTAAATTCAGCATTAAAGCTAGAGGTACACTAATGAGTAGCTACCACTAGTATCTACTATTAGTAAATACTAATAATGTCCACAAAACCACGTTAGTGCCATGGAGAGGAAAATGAAGACAAACCAAAATTGTTTCAGGAACTCTTTAACTGCTGGATTTAAACTGACCCATTTCAGCTCCACCCAGAGCAGCTTCACTCACTTTGGGTTTGCTCCTTCGAGTCTGAGAAAATCCAGGCTGTGGCAAGGTGTTTCTTCATGGATTGGATGTGTTTTACTTTTGTTAATGTTATTCTTCCTCTGTCTTTCAGTTTCTATAGTGATGGACAAACACATGCAGCACACACGAGGCCTGGCAGCCTGGGTGGTGTTTGCCTGCACCGCCTGAAAACACCACCGATCTTTGAGAAAGCCACTGAAAAATCTTTGCCAAAACCCTCCAGATTTTCGAAAAATGTGTCCTGTCAAACAAGTTGATAATGTGTTTAATATACATTCGGGTTTTTTGATGTATTTTGTCAGCAAGCAGCAGATACTGCAATTCTGTGGGTGCTCTGGCTTCTCCTGCATCCACACAGTTGGAGATGTCCCTTTTCCAGGGGCAAGGACCTCAGCTGTGATTAAAGGGCATGGAGTGGATGGCTCCAAAGCAAATCACTTCTCTGAACCTCTGTGTGCTCTGGATCTCCCTGTGAATCCAGTGATCCAGCACAGTTCTGCTCTGAGAAATGCCAGCCTGAAGATCTCGCAGTGACTGTGCAAAGGCACTGCAGCTTGAACCCCCAAACCCCGAAGCCCAGCTCCAGAGGTGAAAGGTGGGCACACCTGGAGATGGGGCTGCTCAGATCCTGTGTTTATGCTCAGTCTGATACTTCAACGGGTATTTTTAAAATGCAGCCGATGAGCTGGTTGTGGTGTCCTGCTCTGCCAGGACTGAGCTTTGTTAAGGGTGTCAGGGCCAGATTTCAGCTGCCAAAGCTCCAATAATGTCCGAGGAGCTGGGCTGATGCTGCAAGTGAAAAAGCCTTTGCTTGGAAATGCCGCCAATTTTTTTGTTTGTTTTGAGAAATCCATTGAAAGATCTTTGCCAAAACCCCTCAGATCTTTAAAAAACGGTTCCTATCAAGCAACTTATACTAAGATGGGCTCGCTCCACTTCCCTTCTGCACGCAAGCCAACAAACCAAACCACCGATCCCTGAAGTTGTTCCGAAAGCCAGGGAGAAGCACCAGCGAGAATTCACCGGGATGAAGGGAGAGGTGCCCACAGCGCCCACACGACTCCTGGGGCACACGGGGCGAGCACAGGGTTGGTGTCTCGGAGGGGACGGCCCCGGCTTTCCCCGGGCGGGGCGGGGACAGGGCCGGGCATCCCCCGCTCTCCGTGCGGGGCGGGCCGGGGGTGGGCGCTGCCCGCGGAGCCACGGGCGGGAGCGCAGCCCCTCATCCGCACCTGGGCGGGCAGGAGGCACCGCATCCCGCACCTGGGCGGGCAGGAGGCACCGCATCCCGCACCTGGGCGGGTGGCACCGCATCCCCGCGCCTGGGCAGCGCCGACACCGCTCCTGCCCCGCCAGGATGAGCGGCCGCGCCGGGGGAGCCGCGCCGGGCGCCGCGGGGCTCTGCCCCGGCCACGGTGAGCAGGAGGCGGCGGAGGGAGCGGGTGGAGAGGGGGTTCGGTGGGGACGGTGGCAAGCCCGCTGCGGGGGGAGCTGTTCGGGAGCGCCGGGAGCGCCCCTCGGCAGCGCCGGGGGTGATGCGGGTGCGGATGCGGGTGCGGTGCCCGATAGCCCCGGGTGCGGTGCCCGGCGTCCCCCCCGGTGCGTGGCGGAGCCCCGGAGCGCTCGGAGGGAGCGGAGGGAAGGCTGGTGCGTGCGTGGTTGCCCAGGTAAAGGTGGGAGCGAGCAGCATCCGCGACCGCCGGCCCCGCTGGGATGTGCGGCTCGTGTGCCCAGCGAAGTGCTGGAATGGGCGGCGGGAGGAGCGGGATTGAGGCTGGCAGAGGGCAGGAGCCCCTGGCACAGGGGAGGCTCGGCGGGCTCTGAACGAGTGGGAAACTTTGCTTAAGTGAGGATGAATGGCTGTCCCTGGAAGAGTTCAAAGGTTGTGGCACTCGGGGACACGGTTCGGTGGTGGCCTTGGCAGTGCTGCGGGAGCGGCTGGACCCGAGGATCTCAGAGGGGCTTTCCAGCTTTAACAATTCTGTGATTCTGCGAGGAAGGAAGGTGTTTTCCAGGACTGGAGCAGCTCTGTGCTGTGCCACTTGTGTCCCAGGGTCCAGAGTGCAAAGGCTCCGGTCACACTGGAGCTCTCCAGGCTCTGTATCCGTTCCAAGCTCGTGTCACCAGGGTTAAGCATTTTGTTACTGCTGAAGCTTGCTCAGAACTACTCCAAGAGTGAGGGAAGTTCACAGGAGTCCTGCTCAAGTGTGAGTGCTTTGATTCAGGGGCTGGGAGTGGAGCCAGTTTGTGGATCCGACTCGGGGAGAGACAGAGCTGTGCCCGGGAGTGAAAGAATAGTGTCACTTCCTCAGCCCCTGAGGCATCTTCCCTTGCTCCAAAACAAACCTCACCCTCGGAAACTTGATAGAAGGGTGAGTAACTAAAACATTACACAGCTGCAAGTTTGTGCTGCCTGAGGGAGGTGAGGAAGGAGCCAAGTCCTGGTTTGCCAGCTTCAAGCTCCCAGACAGCCTGGAGTGGTGTTTGAAATGTGTGATGTCATTATGACTTCACTTCTTCTTAAAACCAAAATACTTTCCTTTTAATGGGAACACTGCCCTGCGTTTCTTGAAGAAGGATGATTTTTCTCTGTCCCCTGTTGCTGCTGTTGGCTCTTCTCGCTTGGCACAGGCAGGGTGGAGTTTTTCAGGAGATCACTTGGATGTTGTCAGTGTAGCAGAGGGTGATGGACAGCCCAGCTGAGGTCATTCTCCAGGCAAGGTACCGGGGATGAGCAGCGGTCTGTGCAGTACCACTCCTTGGGGGAAGAGCCACAGGTGTGCCCGGGGACCCAGGGATGGGAGCATTCCCACCAGGAATGGGGACTGCTGTGACAGGCAAAGAGCAGCAGCACCTTCCTCTCCTCTGAGATCTTCCCTCTGCCTCTTTCCTCTGCCAGCCTGACCTTGGCACTGCCAGCACTGTCCAATAGCGCCGTTGGAAAACAAACATGAGTCAGGCTGTGAGTTTGCTTAAGTAACAACTCCTTCCACACCAAGGTGTGTTTGTCTTATTTCCTGAAGCAGGCTCTGACTGGGGACACACAGAAATAGTTGAGCTTGCCCAGGACTTTGTAAACGGTGATTTAAGAGTGCTCTGACTGAGCCTGTTGGCTCATTAAGGCCTTCTAGGAAGTCTCCCGATCGTACATTCAGCTCCTCTGCACCAACTGTGCTCCTGCAAGTGCCAGCAGTGCTTCTGCTTCTCCCCCTCCTCCTCCTCCCCATCCTCTGGAGCCAGCTGGCATGCCTCGAGTTTTCCACGTTTGCTCCCCTTTTCCAGGTATTCCAGGAAGTCTGAGGCAGGACAAAGAGCAAGGGACAGGTGCCTGCCAGAACGGGGCTGAGCCCTCTGGGTGAGAAATGTCGGGAACTCGTGGGTTTCCAGGTGAATGCGGGGGAGATGCAGCTGGACGTGGGACAGAGGATGCAGGAGCCTGTGTCGGGAGCTGGGCTGAAGAGCTGGGAGTTCCCCACCTCTCCTTTGAGGACAGCTCTGTCCTGCCTTCCACACTCCTCCGCTCCTGGAGACAGCAGGATGGGGTGGGGACAAGGAGGAGGACAAGGTGGGGACCCCAATGTCCTCTGTGCTTGCTGCTGTCTCCCGCACTGCAGGAGCAGCAAGAGGGGGATGGAATGAGTGCCAGGAAGGTGTGAGAGGCAGCACATTGCCCTGCACATCCAGCTGTCACCCTGCATGGTATGGAAATATTCCCTGTGGGTTTGTGTCTGAAACCACAGCTGCTGTTTGAGGGAGAAGCAGGAGAGCACCATCCTCCCAACACTGGTGCACAGGAGCAGAGAGGCAGGGCAGGATTGCCCCGTGTTTGGGTTGGTTCACAGAGGCACAAATGGAAATAATCTGAGTAATTTCACTGAGGAGCCACGCTGGCTTCAGCTGCCTGGGGATCCACAAGGACTCAGGCTGGGCATCAGCAGGAATTTCTCCATGGAAAGGGCGCTCAGGCCTTGGCAGGGGCTGCCCAGGGAGGTTTGGAGTGCCCATCCCTGGAGGTGTCCCAGGAAGGGCTGGAGGTGGCACTCAGAGCTCTGGGCTGGGGACAAGGTGGGCATCGGACACGGACTGGATGGGCTGGGAGGGCTTTTTCCACCCAAATGATTCTGGAATTCTGTGACTGCAGTGAATGTTGGCGTAAATCCTGAGAACTCTGGGGCTAAAATTTGGGGTGACAGTGCCAAGTCCTGGGGGTTAAAGAAAATCTCTCATGGGAACAGTACTAATTAATATCCACTTAGGGCTTCCCTGGCCCATTTGCAGAAAAAGACACTGATGGGTGTCGAGATAGAGACCGTCCCCTGTTCTGATGTTGTCATTCCTGTGCTTCATTCCTCAGGTAGTACCTCAAAAAAAATTTCCAAATCTCAAAAGACCAATACACCCAATTAAATGGTACCAGTGTTTCTCTGTAAACCTGGATGATTCCTGGAGGAAGCAGAGTGTGAAGAACCTCGTTGTGGTGCAGGTTACAGGAAAGGGATGAAAGAGCTTCATGGCTTTTGCATTTAACTCCTTGCACTTCTGTTTCCTGCCATTTCCTGCTCTCCCTGGTGCATTTTTTTGTGGGGCTACCTTTATTTTATTATTATTTGTCAAGGTGATGCAACCTTTGCCTCAGCTGGGGCAGAGGTGGGTTACCTCCCAGTGGATGTGTGGAGATGGGAGAGGGATGATCCATGTGCTTGTTCCCTCAGCTAACACCAATCCAAACCCAGGCTTTGCAAAGCAGCTGACTTCCATCTGTGGTGTAATTCCATCAGACTGATTTTTATTAGAACCCGTAACCTAATTGAGGGCCCCCTCAGCCCTGAGGAGTGGCTGCAGACATGGGGTTCCAGGGCATGGGGGAAAGCAAATTACTCTGTAGGAGCACAAATGGAACTTCAGCAACCTGATGTGATTAGGGAAACAATTAGAGAAAATCGCTGGATGTGCAGCGTGTGGTTCATGAGGAGATGGTGCTGGGGTGGGAGCTGCTCTGGAGAGTCACCCCTGGGCACAGGGTCCTGTCACCAGCCTGGGATGGGGAGATGAGAGTGAAAAGCCACTTTCTGCCCCTTTGTGGGTGGTGTTGGGTGTTTTTCCCATGTGCTGGTACAGCCAGGAGGGTTTGGTTATTCACAGATGGGTTTGGCAGAGCCGTGCCTGGGTCTGGCTGATGCAGCAAGCTGAGCAGGCAGATCGTTCTCTTGTGGGTTCTGGGTCTGTATTTCCCTGAGCTGAGACAGCAGTTCAGAGCCCTGCCTTCAGTGCATCTCCTCCCACCTCCTCCACCCTGCCCTCATCTCCTGCCTCGCTGAAGGTTCTCACCCCCACACTTCAGTTTGAAGTCAGTGAGCTTTGCAGACTCAACACCTCCAAAAATCAGGTCTCTGAGGGTTCCAGCTGTACCCAGGCTCCCTCCCTAACCCAGCACCTGCCTCCCCACCCCTGGCTGGGCGAGCACCGGGTGCCACCACACCCTGCACTGGTGGCACAGGCACAGGGCTGGTGACACAGAGCAGCAGGGCCAGGGCTCTGTCCCAGCTCAGGGCCAGCGTGGGCTGAGGGCAGGACCCCCCTGAGCCATCTGCTCAGGACTGCAAGGCTCCTTATTTGCTTGGACTTTTCCCCCCGTTGGGTTTGAGGTGGCACAGACAAGTTCTGCCCTTGCAGTTCCCATGGAGACAGGTTGGATGCTGAGCATTAACGGGGGTGAGGCACAGCCTCCAGCAGCTCCCCCGTCCACCTCACCCAGCAGGAACCCGGGCACTGCCCCTTGTCAGCTCTCTGTCCTCCCAAACCAACCCCAAACCACGTCCTCCTCCCTTGTTCTCTGTGCCTGCAGTGTCTGGCTCCTGCTGGGCTCTGTGCACACCCAAGCTGTGCCCAGCCCTGCCTGAGGCTTTCCACCTTTGTGCTTGAGAGTCCTTGAGATCAGTAAAATTCCACAGGGTCCCTTCCAGCAGCTGAGCAGCCGCTCTCAGAGCACCCACGGAAAGCTCCCAAGCCATCCCCAGATGCAGAAGGGTTAATTTGGCCTCATGAATCCACTTATTTTGTACCAGGGCTGCTTTAACATCAGGAAGGTCGCAATTAAACCTTTCTCAGAGGTCTTCCTGAGAGGGCTTGAAGGATGCAGCTGAACCTCTGGGTCCAGGAAATGAGCTCTTCCCAGCTCATCATCCCAGAAGTTGTTCTGAGGTGTCCTGGCTCTTTTAGGGCTCCTCAGCTGAACCACAGGGTGTTGGGCTGGGCCCTGGCAGTGAAATTATTGGCAAAGTGAGAGCCGGACTGGTTCCATGCAGACCAAAACAGCTTGAGGAGGATGTTTGTGGCGATCTGGCTCTTTATGGCCGCTTTAACATCACTGAAGTCAAAGCTGCCACCATTACAGCCCCTCTCAGAGCTCTGCCTGACAGAACTCCAGGCTGCAGCTGATTTTAGATGAGCCAGAGCAGTGGAACGTGTTTCTTCTTCATGGGCCCTCCATGGGATTGTTACAAAAACATGTTTTCCCTGACAGGAAAAACTGCCAAGCGAAATTTTTATCCTTCATCAGAGAAGGGAAAAAGGAAATAAAAAAAACCCAAACCCAGTCAACACTGTCCCCAGAAAAATAAGGGAAAGTTGCAGCAATGAATATAAATTAGGAATTAGAACATGTAGGTGTCTGATAAGGGCAGCTAAAGCAATCTGTGAAACAGTGATGAGCAGGGCGGTTCAGGATGAAGGGAAAGCATCTCCCAAGAACATTAAGAACGACCAGAATGTTGTGTTCAGTAACTGCTTTGCTGGGTTCAAATGGTAGAAGCAGAACAGGAGAAGACAGAATCAGATTGAACCCTCCAAGAAATTCCATCTGCTGAGCTATCACCAAACTTCCAGGTGGGAAAAACACTCGCCAGGCAGTCAGGGGGCATAAACTGAAATTTGAAAGTAAAACAGGTCCTGTGCAGAGACCCTGCAAGCACCTCAGAGGCCGTGCTGCTGTGGAAAATGAAGTTCCTTTCCCTCCTCCTCTTTGCCTTCATCCCCTCTCCACTCTCGGCACTGACTTCCAGGCTGTGCAGCACACAGACCCGCTCTCACAGACACAGGAAATTCAGCTCTGCAGCTCCCAAAGCCTTGTCAGTAGGAGCCAGCCTGAATAACCCAGCCTGTTCTGTACCACAGGGGCACCAGGCAAGCACAGAGCAAGCACCTCCTTGCTGGGCTGAGTTTAGGAGCCTCCTTGCTCAGCAGCAAATCATGGAGCTGATAAAAACTAATTGCAAAGATGCCTTTTATGAGTGCCTGGTTTTCCATGGGCTCTGCTTGGCTGCGCTGTTTTATTGATCAGAAACCTTCTATTATAGCTCGGGGAGGAAAACAAGCAGCCCGTCTGCGCTTGTGTTTGCTTTTAATAAAATACAGCAAGCGGAACTTGCTCGGGGATGATTAAAACAAACCCAGGGAATCGGGAATTGGAGGAAGAAGGGATATCCTTCTGCCCATGCAGCTCAGGATTTCCCTGCTCCATGGAATGCCCACTTACCATGTAAATGCTAGAAGGGAGGAGAAATCGGGGTTGTCCACCTGTGGGGGACCTGTGGGGGACAGTCTGGAGTGAGGGCAGGGCAACGTGAGCACAAATATCTGCAAGATGTAAGTGCCAGGGAAATGATAGCTGGGAGAAGAAAAGCTTGGAGCAGAGGAAGGGTTTCCAGCAGCCAGGAATTCCTGCTGCATGGAATTCTGGCAATGAGGAGGGCTGGGAGCACACCCCACTGTTTATTATTAGCAATAATGATGATGGTGGCAGCAGATTAATTCTGGTTTGGATTAATGCTTCTCTCCAGCTCATCCGTGTCTGTCTGCATCCCGAGAACTCCCTGCCCTCCCCCCCTGGCATCCCTCCCTGACACATGAGCTGAGAGGTGTTCTGGCTCTGCAGTGGTTCTCAGTCAGTTCCTTTCTTTTCCACGTCGCTCCTCTTTAGCAAACATCTGATCCCTCACTGCTCTCTGGGTGCCCAGACATTAATTGTTTCAGCTTTTGTTTATTTAGAAACAAACATACACTCACAAAAAAACAGCAACGAGAGCCCAGATCAAGGATCCAAAAATAGGCAGCCCGGGAGAGACTGAAAGCTCCAATCTTGGCACGTGGAAACGTTTTTAGGTGATGAAGGCTTAACAAAACCCAGCTAAAAGCAACACCAGCAGGAAAAGCACCCTGGAGAGCAATGGCTGTGGGACGGCCTCTGCAGAGGCATCCACTCCACTGGAATTCACTCCTCAACCATGGAAAACTCCAGGGGGTCACGGAGCTGTTGGTGACAAGCTGGCATCCCCCAGGGGCAGAGATGTCCATGAGTGCAAAGGATCTGCTTCTTCTCAGCCTTGGGTGGGGTCAGCCCTATCCCACCCGAGTGCCCGCATGTCCTGAGTACTCCAACCTCCCTCCTGAGGCTTTCTCTGGGAGTCTGTGTCCATCCCTGGGGAGCTGGAGGGGAAGGAAACTGATGGAGCTGATGAGGATGAGCTGTGCCGAGGCAGGAATCACTGACAGCACGAGGAGAGGACGGAGGAAAGGCCAAGAGGACTGGGGAAAGCTGAGAGAATTGGGATTGTTCAGCGTGGGGAAGAAATCCTTCCCTGTGAGGGTGGGCAGGCCCTGGCACAGGGTGCCCAGAGAAGCTGTGGCTGCCCCTGAATCCCTGGCAGTGCCCAAGGCCAGGCTGGACATTGGGGCTTGGAGCAGCCTGGGACAGTGGGAGGTGTCCCTGCCCGTGGCAGGGCTGGCACTGGATGGGCTTTAGGTCCCTTCCCACCCAATCCATTCTGTGATTCCATGAGCAGTTAGGAAGGTACTGCACAGGAAAGGACACGAAAGTCACACACAGAAAACAGGGAATCACCGAACCCCCCAGGTAATGCTGGAACAGAGCAAACCCAGGAACAGTGACAACCCAGAGGGGTGGGACGTGGAAAGCAGGGAAGGAGTCCTTCTTCCCAGTGCTCTTTTCAGGTTTGCACTTCAGGAAAGGCACAGGAGGGATCAGGAAGGAGGAATGAGCAGCAGGGAAGAGCAGAGCTGGGGCTGGGTGGGCTCTGTGTCGGGGACAGCACAGCCAGGGCTGCTCGTGGGGCTGCTCTGCAGATGCAGCAGTGTCTGCAGCAAGAGGAATAAACAAAGTCTGTCGAGGGCAGGAAAAGAAGTCACAGCAATAAAATGCAGCAAGGAAGATTTAGAATAGAGCCTAGAAAAATCCCTGCATGCGCTTCCCCTGGGAGGCTGCGTAACGAGAGTGAGGAATCTCCATCTCCAAATGTCATCCACAGCAGGTGAAAATATAGCTGGGGCTGCTTAAACAGCTCCTCGGGGTCTCTCCCAGCCCTTTTTCTCCATCTGATTCTTCTCTCCATGGCCTCAGAATCTGCTTTACAGCCTGAAAAGAAATACAGAGCTGAAACAGCTGCATGAGAGACCTTGCAGATTTTCTTGGTAGTGAGCTGGTTTTTTAAGTGACAAATGGAAACTTCCTGTGGGAAAAGTCTGATTTCGGTGTAATGTGATTTTCTGTGAAAAAGCCAAGATCACACAGAGAAGCTGCTTGCTGGATCTGCTGACTTGGTGTTGTTCAGAGGTGTTATTGGATCTGCAAAGTTGGTGCTGACAAAAGATTTTGGTGCTGTTTTCTCTTCGGATGTTGTTCCTTCAGATCAAAAGCCTGGTCAAATACAATAAACCAAAGGTGCAGATAACAGGGCAGGTGATTGTGTCAGCTCGGGGTTTCCTGCTTCCCTGTTCAGAGCCGCTTCTCGTTGGTTGCCCTGGCTGGGTTTGAAAGGTGTGACGTTAGCACAGGTTCTCCTTCCCTCTTCCTGAGTGCATCCAGGATGAATATCCAAATCTCTCCCGGTTTCCCAGCAGCTTGACCTCCCTGTAAACCCAGAACTGCCTGTGAGGTGCGGGAACAAGGCCAGGCTTGGCACGTGACAGGGTGGATCTGGAGGGAGCCAAGAAGGATGGGGAGAGGGACTTTTTACCAGAGCCTGGAGCACCAGGACAAGGGGGAATGGCTTCAGCTGACACAGAGTGGGTTTAGATTGGATACTGGGAGAAAACTCTTCCCTGGGAGGGTGGGCAGGCCCTGGCACAGGGTGCCCAGAGAAGCTGTGGGTGCCCCTGGATCCCTGGCAGTGTCCAAGGCCAGGCTGGACAGGGCTTGGAGCAGCCTGGGACAGTGGGAGGTGTCCCTGCCCATGGCAGGGGTGGCACTGGATGAGCTTTAAGGTCCTTCCAAACCAAACCACCCCATTATTCTGTGATTTGTGCTGCTCCTTTTCACAGTGGGCTTTGGCAAGGCCCTTCCTCACCCTGTGCTGAGCTGGTTCCGGTCCCAGGGCAGTGGGAGCCACTGGGGGAACTGGGGCTGCACCTCTCGTGGGACTGGTGCAGGGAAAACCTGGTGCCACTCCTTCCTCCAAAACAAATGCAGCAAAAAATTATTTTGCACTCTTTGTCTCCCTGAGAGATGGATTTATTTTTTATGTTCACCCTCTTTCAGTAAACAGGGGTTTTTATGAGAGCACATCTCTATTTCTGTCATGAGCAGCACATGTGCAGAGTAAGGCTTTGGGTACTCACCAGTCACTCACTGCTCATTGTGATGTCTCCATGCTTTTCCCTCCTCCCTCACTCCCAGAGCAATTAACAGGAAATTCAGCTGCTGCCTGAATGGACACATTTCCAGCAATCTCCCTTAATTCTTTATTTACCATAAAATGAGCAGGGCAAAAACTGCAACGTCAGTTCCTCTTCCGAGGCTGGATCCGCTCCCTCCTCGCAGCTCAGCCTCTCTCTGCCCTGCCCTTTCCCCAGCCCCATCCCAGTTTCTGATGAGCTGTGATGAAAAGCAGGGTGGGGGGAACATCTGATTGCTGCCCATGAATTCCTGGAGGGAACAGTTTCCAGGGAAGTGGTGTGACCAAAGCTGAGCTGTTCTCAGTCAGCACTTGGAGCTGAGTGTCCCTCGCTCCCCAGGACAGGGACTTGTGCTAAGTGAGCTCAAACATCTCTTCTGCATCACCCAGAGCAGGGCCTGAGGACATTTCCTGCCATGCAAAGAGAAAATTCAGTGTCTGCTGCTTTGAGTAAGGAAGGTTTTTAGCAGTGGGGATATGGTGAGGCAGCCAAGGGACTGCCTGAGCCAGGGGAACAGGAGATTGTGAGAGAAGGAGAAGGGAACTGGTGTCCAACCTGTGCCTCCCTCTTCAAACGGAGCCTGGAACAACTGCTCCAGGAATTAAACACTGCTGTGAGCACAGACATCAAACCTGCCCTGGCAGCGAGGGGATCTCGGAGATCCCTCTGACCTCTCCTCTGACCTCTCCTCTGACATCTCCTTTTGATGCTCTGCACAGTCCAACAAACCCTTCACAGGTCTGGGAACACCTGAAGGAGCACCTTGCCCTGCTCTCAGAAACAAAGGGGTGGGAAGGAAGATCTCTGCTGCTGGAAAGCTTTAAGGCAGCTCTGGACAAATGAAAGGCTCTCCCAGGCTTTCAGCCTCCCTCAACCAGAGCAGGAGGAGGAAGAGGAGGAGGAAAAGGAGCAGGAGGAGAAAGAGGAAAAGGAGGAAGAAAGGGAGAAGAAGGAGGAGGAGAATGAAAAAGAAGGAGGAGGAGGGAGGGGAGAAGAAGGAAGAGGAGGAGGAGGCAGAGAATGAAAAAGAAGGAGGAGCAGGAGGAGGAGAAGGGCTGCACCAGATAGTGCAGAAATGAGACTGGTTTGGGGAGGTCAGTTCAAATGACGCCACCACAGCTGGAATCTCCAAGGTCAAGGGTAGGATGGATGCAGGCCAAGGCCCAAAATCCCAGTGGGACCCCTGCACAGATCAAGAAATTTGTGAATTCTCCGTCCGTGTTCTCGATCCCAGTGAAGCCTTACCCACAACGGGCTGCTCTGCCTGATGCAGTGACCTTGAGGAGCCCTAAGCTGTAACAAATCCTCCAAAAATGCTTTTGTGCCTCAGCTGGGATATTAGGAAAGATCTCAGGGAGGTCAGGTGTGTGGGCAAGTTTATTACAGAGCATCCAATAATGCTAAATCCCCATTTCACTTTAACAGCCAGCTGCAGACTCTGTGACCTTGCCTGGCCCTTCCCAGACTCTGCAGTAAACCATGCGCTCAACAGCCGTTTTTTAATGATTATTTATCCTTTCTCACTGTTGTTTTAAATGCTGCTGTGTCTGGAGGAGCTTCCAGAAGCAGCTGAGGATGGTGGGGTCTGTTCAAGGCAGCACCTCCTCTTGTGGTAAAAATCAATAAATTGGTACCAGCACTCCAAAATCTGAGCCACCATTAATTCCTGAGGGATTTACAGGGCAGTCCGGCCACAGGGAGATGGATTTTTTGTGCTGGTAGGAATTATATTTAATTAGAGTGAAGGGAATAGAATTAATTAATAGAATTAATGCAGCAGGAGAATCAACTCTCTAGTTAAGGTGGGTGGTTTTTTTCCTCAAAGGAATAATTTATTTAAAGAGCAAGTTAGGACCCACTAAGAAGTGCAGCACTGCTGGAGTCAGGGGATTTCAGGGCAAAATAAACTCAAAGCAGAAAAGTAGGCGATGATAAATGTGTATGGAGGGATCTTAAAGGATTGGGGAGAGCAAGAATGAAAAATAGAAATGAAAAAAAGTCCAAAATGACAAATTATTCCTTTTGAGTGACTGTGAAGGCTCCCTTGGTTTGGGAGGCTGCCAGATCATTCTGGGGACTGAGAGCCCCCCCTGATTTCCCACCCAGCCCTGGGAAAAACATCCAGGTGAAAGAAATGTCTCTCAAGCAGCTTTTGCTTGAGAGCAAAATCTGTTTTTATTTCAAGAGCAGCAACATTCCTTTCCTCATGTCCAGGCTCTTTTGTTCCCTTAGAAGCTGCAGCTCTGGGTGGAAGGAGTCTGGCAGCCACACCTGGAACCTTTTTCCCAGCAGGAACATTTGCTTTTGGCTAATTTAGTGCTTTGCAGCTTCTCAGGACAAGTTTTTCATTTGCTTTCTGATGGGCTGTGTAAATATGAATAAAAGTCAGTTGTTTCACGAGCAGGGCAGAAAATAAAATATATGTATAAAAAAGCTCCTTTGGCAAACACCCACATGGAAGTTTTTAAAAGCAGCCTCAAACTGCATCTGCAGGCTGCAGCTACTCCTCCAGCCCTGTGTGTCCCTGTGCTCCAGAGAGGGAGTGCAAACAGGAAATCACCATTTTTAAAGCCACTTTTGGGGTTCTTATAAGCAGCTCCACAATCTGCAGTGGTGCTGTGTTGTCCCCACGCACCCCTGTGCTGCCAGGTGGGAGCCTGCAAACAAGGAGGGAACTCTACGGGTGTGCTGGGCAAGGCGTGAATTCCCATCTGCAACTCTGTAAATTGTGGGAAATTTGCCATCTTTTGCTTTCCTGTGGCACAGTTTGGAGTCTCTGCAGTTGTTTGGGGCTGGGCATATTCAGGGTTTGGCACAAGTACTGAGACCAGGACAGAAAGGAGCTTCAAGAGGTGAAAGTAAAGGAATTTTGGTGAAAAATGCCCCGAAGTACCTTGCATTAAGAGGATTCCCAACCCCCCTGGCCAGCAGAATCTCTTGCCCTGCCTCAGAGCTCTGCCCCAAATGAATCCACAAAGGGCCACAATTTGTATCATATTTTTCAGAGAAATGTCAGGTCTTTCTTAAGATGCTTTACCCACTTGTGACCAAACCTTTTTCTTGTTTAAAACCACAGAATTTCAAAATAAAGACCTTCATGGATGCTGCCTGTGCCCTTTCCAGTCTCACAGACCATCCCATCCATAAATCCCTGCAGTCTGAGCATGTTGCAGCCTCCAAACTAATTTAGCACAGGAGGAACACACCATGAGTCCAGGTGAGCTCAAGAACGAGGAATATCTCACTCCCGAGAACTCCGGACATGATTGAATTCTGAGCTTTATACTGGAGATTTCTAGATGTAGCTTAATTTTAGATTAAGAAATACGGATCATAAACTTTGCTGGCAACATTCAGATTATTCTCTGGGCTTGTTTGTGGGCCATTCATTGCAATTTTTAGGTTGCTGATGCTGCAGCTGTTTTTGTTCAGTTCCAGGGGATGCAAAAGTCACAGACTGTTGATTCCTTTGTCCTGTTGAATTATCTTGGGGGCTAAACCAGGTTTTCACTTCTACTCCTTTCCACTGTAAATTCAGAACCAATTATTAACTAATGCCCAATATTCAGTTAAAAATCTGCTGTTCCCATGGGATTTCTTACCAGTTTATTTGCTGGAATATTCATGGTGGCTGTAAGTGGCAGAAAATCAGAGATTCTTTGTGCACAGGGATAAAAAGTGGAAATTTTTTCTCACGAGCAACATGAGAAATGCAAATTGCTCTCAGGATGATTTTTAGAAGTTTCTCTTTGATCATTTCAGAAGGAAATGGGAGTGGGGCAGTCAGCCCTGCTGGGTAGGGAGGGTCTGGGAGGCTGAGCTTTGAGAAGTGCTGGCCAGGTAGAGGCAGGGTTTTAAGGTCTCCTGGCAGCAGGAGCTCCAGAGAGGCTGAGGATGAGCTGGACCTTCTGCAGGAGAGCCTGGGAAGGCTGTGCTCCTCCAGTCTGAGCAGGGAAAGAGGCTGGGAAGCACTCAGGGATGGACCTGCCAGAGAGATTCTTTTCCAAAATGGACGTGGTGGGATGAAACGCCTGGTGTTTGATGGTACTGGTTCACTGCCTCCAAAACATCACGGTCAGAGCTCCCCAGAGCCCCAGGGAGTGGGGAGTCCTTGGCACTTCCCCTGCAGCCACCTCAGTCCCTATTTCCACCTCCGAAGACCCAGCTGAGTTGGAGGTTTTTAGTGAAATTTTTGGTGAAGGCGGTGGCTGTTGTTTGCTCAGCAGCCCTCACTGTCAGAGAATCCCAAATCAGTGAGGTTGGAAAAGCCCTCCGAGTCCAAGCTGTGCCCCATCCCCACCTTGTCCCCAGCCCAGAGCACTGAGTGCCACCTCCAGCCCTTCCTTGGGCACCTCCAGGGATGGGCACTCCAAACCTCCCTGGGCAGCCCCTGCCAGTGTTCAGCCACCTTTTCCATGCAGGAATTCCTGCTGATGCCAGGCTGTGATGCTTTTACACCTGGTTAAGGTGCGAGGCAGGGCTGACACCGGGGACTGCTCTGAGCTCTGAATGGGAAATGAGCTCTGCAAACGGCGCCAGGGGAGAGTGGGTATTATTTATTTAGCGTGATAAAGCAGCAGCAGTGGGTTAATCAAACACTCATTAGCAACAGGTCAGGCTATAATTAGAGAGCCTGGTGCAGTTGGCCACTTCTCCCTGAATGCCACCAGTCAGACATCGAGTGTCTGGGATAAGTAGGGATTAGTTTGGGAAGCGAAGTGCCCTCAGGCACAGTCAGAGCTGCCCGGGGATCTTTGTTCCTCCCTTTATCCCAGCAATTAAGGGAACACAGGGCTCTGAAGTGGCACTCGCTGCCCTCTGAGTTGCGTGAAATCTTGAACAAAAGCTCCAAGCAGCTCTCCCGAGTAATTAAATCTCATCTGAAAGCGCTTGAAATCCCAGGGGGTACAGAGGATCTTTTCTCTCCTGTTACAGGAAGGGGAAAGGAAAGCTCTGCTCCTCAAGCGCAGGTTTCTATTTGACACGAGTGTTTCTTCCCTTCTTGGTGCTATTTTAAGAACCAAATCTCCACAATTCCATTGTCTGAACATCAGAAGTTTCTCCTCCTTGGAGAGGCAGTGAGATTCTGGCACCTCGATCAGTCCAAGCTGCATTGGCGGGGTTGTGCTGAATCCTCCAGCGAATGATTTGCTGTGTTGAAGGAATGCGGCAGGGCTGGAATCAGTGCCTGGGGGTGGCAGGAAACCGCTGGATAAATGCTCATCCCTCTGGATACAGCACTCCGTCCTCAATCCATCCAATTCATCTTCCCAGTCACAGCTTTCCCCTCCGTCAGCACAGAGAGACCCCAAATTCCGCTCTGTTCGTCGGATCATCAAACCATGGAACCACACATCACAGAACGGCTTCTCTCACCACACTGGGCTTAAGAGTCCTGTATGGAGTTGTTTTTATCCTGTATCAAACCCTCAGGTAATCCCAAATCAAATGCTTTTCTGAAATCAGAGAATACAGCAATTTATTATGTCAGTATTGTTGTTGATTAGCACTGAAAATATCAGGAAGGCAAATTTATTCTCCTCTAATTCCCACCGATTTGCCAAATTCTATTTCCCATCTTTAATTCCTGATGAACCGTATTCTTTAGGAGTTATTTTATTCTTGTGCTGGAGAGCAGCCTCAGATTGATAGGCTTATAATTACCTAGATTATCCCCTTTATTCTTTCAAAATATTGATACTTTTCTTTGTTAACTCTGATTGTCCAAGTTTACTGGAAATCAAAACCAACCGTGTGTGAATTTGTTTACCCAGCTCTTTAAAACTCTTTTTAAAGACCAAGATGACATCACCTGGATTTGCTAATCTTGAAGTGACCAGAAACTGTTTAATCTGTGGGGATGGAAAACTTCATCACCACATAACAGGGTCCCCAAAATAAAATCACAGAATCCTTCAGGTTGGAAAGGACCTTCAAGATCATTGAGTCCAACTTTTGAAGCATTTATTGGCAATGTGTCTTCTCTTAAATCGTGGTCAACAACTGAAATATTTTCCAGCTGATCAGCCTCACTTTAATTACTTTTTTTACCAATGTGCTCAAAATCAGCCTCTTCTGCAGCCTGCAGATCTGTCTGCAACTCTCACTGCTTTCTGACCATTCCTAAACTTTTGACATTAATCCACAGCTACCAGCTTCCCCTTTTTCTGTAATTTTGGACACATTTTTCTTCTATATTTTTGCACAGCTGTGACCTCTGCCCCGAGCCTGCCCATGGGGTTTGAGGTGCTGCAGGTTTGTGACCTGGCGCTTCTCCCTCTCTTCTCTTTCCATCCTTCCTGCTGTTTAGCTCCCTGTTTTCAGCTCTGTTAAAACCAGGAGATTTTGTCAACCCTCTGCAGAGCTGAAATCACAGATGGCGCAATTCAGCACAACCCAAGGGATTTCTTAGTCAGAGTTACACGGAATTAGAGCAAAGTAAGACACCCAGGCCAGGAGATCCTCCTGTTCCTGCTGAAGTCCAGTTGCAGAACCATAAACTGGCTCTTGGCACTGGGCTTCGAAGCAGGAGCTGATTTCCTGCTTGTGCTTCACAGCCTACAAACCCAGTTTATGGCAGCAATAAAAATAAACCAGAGGCGTTTCATTCCGACACAATAAAGCTGTAATCGTGCCTGGCCTCCAGATGGGGAGTGGAACGAGTCCACCACAACAACCTGTGCAGGAAACGGGGCAGGAGTTGAGGGTAGCAGGGAACACAAGCTGTGCTGGAGCCCTTCGTGTTGTGCTGAGGATAAATCCTCTCTGCAGCGAGGAATTGTCCTGCCTCACTCAGCCACTTCTCCCCTCCAGGGCCTGGCTGATGCTGTGCTGCCCAGGGGGGTCTGCAGGCAGGACAGGGACCCAAAGGAGGGACAGAAATGGGTGACAAAGGCTCGCCTGTGCAGCTGGGAAAGCGAGGAATTCATGTATTGAAATGCCATTTGGAGGCACTGCAGGCAATCCCCGGGATGTCCCAGCACTCCCAGGAGGGAGATGGCTCCTGTCACTGCTCCGTCCCTCATCTCTCCCAAGCTGGCAGAGCTCAGGGCAGCACAGCAGCGTGTCTGGGATGAGGTGAACGTCCACGGGAATGTGCCTCCTCCACGGATCAGCTCCTGCTTGCTTTGGAGCAGGGCAGCTTTTTAAACAATGGGGCATCAGGGACTCGGTGGAAGTGAGGATCCCGGGCAGCCCCAGGCACAGGGTGTGTGCAGCCATCCCAGGGGATGAGCTGGGATGGTGCTCAGCATCCCAAAGCTCCTCCAGCAGGCTGGGAGTGACCAGCAGCAGCGCCCATGGCAAAGCTGAGGGATTCCCATATTTACCAGCATTTCTAGTCCACATGGCTGTATAAACAATTTATCTGACACAAAGCACAGCTGGTGCCTTTCTGGGGCAGCGGTTTCCACACTCTGGTGCTGGTGTGAGGGGAAAAAAAAAAAAGCTGGAAAGTGTTTTTAGGAAGGAAAAAGTAAGTTCTGAGGAAATTTTCTGACGTGAGCAAAGCAGGAGCATGGCAGCCCCGCAGAGATCAAACACGGGTGGTGAGAAAGGACTCGCCCATCCCTCTTGCCCTCAGTTGTTAATTGACATCTCTTACTGTATTTTTGGTCTTCTAAGAGAGCCAGGATCTCCTGTGGGATGTTTCTCCTGCCTGAGGTTTGAGAGTGCAGCTGAAAGCTTGGTTTGGCTACAATAGCTGACAGTAATTGCTGGAGGTGAGAGCAGCGAGCTGTGAAAGCTCATAATGTCCCTGTCACAGCAAATAACCCCTCTGCTTTTACAGCTGCTCCTTCTCCCTCCCACAAACTGAGCCTGGGAGAGGCAAAGATCTGCTACAGATGCCTCTGCTTTGGAACAAAGTCACCCTTGAGCAACCCACGGGACTCCACTGCTGTAAATATTTGATCCAGGAGAATGGGCAGGCACAGCTCCCTCCCGTGCCCTTTCCTAGGGAACAGCCCTTGGATCGTGCTGTCTGTGGGGACTATTTTGGTACTCGAGGATGAAATTCAGACTTTAACATAGCCCGTGCAGAATGCCCTGGTGTGGGGCTGAGGAGGCACAGAGGGCACGGCTGGGAGCTGTGAAGGCCAGGCTGGCACCAAGAGAAGCCTGTTGGCACAGCAGCGTGGCTGCCACTGTCACCGTCCTGCCACCCGGGACTGTGGCATCCCTCAGCACACGAGCCCCTAAACTCAGTGCCTCTGGTTTGGGTGGTCAAGCCAGAGACCTTCCCTTCGGGTTGAAAGAGCTCTTTTGAAAAATAAAGACATTTCTTCTGTGTTTTCTATTTCAAGCTGGACTCCATTTTATTTTTCGGGTGACGTGTTGCGTCTGTCTATTAATTTTTCTCTGTTTAAGCAAACTGCTCCATTTTAACCTGCTGGAATGATGCTGGATTAAAATCAGCCCAGCAATCTGTCTCTGCTGACAACTGAGGGACTCCTTATCAGCTTTGTCCTTCATGAGGAGAAAAGAGAGAGCAGTGACAAGGGAAAGGAAGAGGTGCTGTGGGAGGGGGCAGTGCCTTTGGCAGAAATGGGTGGAAATAAAGCCATTTTCTCTGGGAATGAACAAAATGAATCACTTGATATTTCCTGTTCCTCAAGTGTTGTCATGGGCAGGATATTCTCTTACAACACTTGGAGGGTTTTGGACTGCTCTGCAGTGATGAGAAAGAAATTGTCTTTGGGATGAGGTGACTGTCACTTCAAAAATATCAGATTAATGTGGGCTGGGGAGATCTGGTCCAGTTAACCTCTGCTAACAACTTTTTTTTTGTCTGACAGTGATGGAGCTATGAGGAAAATCACCACCCCAAATGTGAAATGTGGTGGGAATCGAGCAACAGCTTTTTTTTTTATTCAATCCCAGCTTCAATTTGGCAGATGCTCACTACAGAAAGCGAGGAGCCTCTTGAAATCCTGGATTTAGATGGTAGTAGCAGTCTTTATTTATGTCAGAGTGATTCTGTTGGCCTCAATCAGGAATCACACTCTGGATGGGAGCTGAATGACTCCCTGCACTTCCAAGAACTCCTGTCTGAGGTGTGGAGGACAGCAGTTTCCAGGGGAAGGGTAAACAGGCATTCTAAACATCTGTGACATCTTTTGCTCTGTGTTACCCCATAAAAAACGTGTGTCTGCCAGAAAACTACACTGAAATCAGAGTCACCATCACTGCACACCACACAGCTCTGAAAGCTGGCAAAGGGCTGGTCTAAAGGGGATTTTTTACCTTACACTTATGAAGAGAAGATGGATCACTGCAGTGATCCAATTCTTCACCAAGAGAATGAGACAGTCAGAAACTGAATTTAGTTTATTTTCACATCCCCCTCCCTGCTTTGTGGAGCAGCAGAGCATGTCACAAATGGGTAATTGTGATCACTTAGGGTTGTCTCCAAAGGTATTGGCAGAAGGGGTTTTAATAGGATGTTGTAAAAGTGTGACCGAAGAAAGTTCAGTGCCAAGGTTCACTCTGTTCCTCACCCCAGGGAGGAAAAATACAAAGGAAAAGAGAGTTAAAACGGATCTAGAATGATTTACAAATGGCTTACACAGTGACCAGAGACCCAAAAGGGTAAGGGAGACCCTCCCATTGAGTTGTGAGGTTCAGAGTGAACCCCTTTGCTCTCTGAACTCCTGATGGAGTTCAGGTGCAGTTGGGTCCGATCTGAGTCTCACGTGGACAAGGTTTGTGTCTAATGGAATTAACTACACGGCTTTCATCAGCCCTGATGGAGCAGCTGAGGGCCCGCGATGAATAAAGGCTCTCAGCCTTGGCTAAGGAAGAATCTCTTAGTCTCAGGTAAAGAATCTTGCTTATTTAAGGAAAAAAGTGTTTGGCTGCAGTCAAATTGCACACAATGGGAAAGGTGTGTGTGAGATTCCTTGCTTTGTTCCTTGGTAAATGACTCTTGGAAAAGCTGCCACCTGCTATTCACGTGTTAATTGTGGGATCAGTGTTCCAGGCTCCTGCGCCTCCGTGCTCTGGCACATGCTCATAGGTCCCTATTCTCCTGTGAGGGTTTCCTGGAGGAATTCCTGCCTCTGGAACGTGTTCCATCCTGTTGCTGGTTTGGTTAAGGGCTCAAATCTGTCCCTCACAGAGTAGAAGGGACAGTGTGGGTCTGTCTGGAGGGGAAAAAGGGTTTTGCAGAATGCTCGGTCCACCTGAGGCGTGCTTCATGTCGGCTGCCACAAGTGGCGGAGCACTTTCGGAACCCAGCGCTGCAGGAAATGGGGGTGTGAGTTTTTCACAGTGACTCAACTCCTGTTGTCATCAGCTCAGCAGTGACAGAAAGTGGAACTTGATGGGGGCTGAGTGGGATGAAAAGAAATGGGATGGAGAATGTGTCAGTGTCTCAGTGAGTTGGTGCTTGCAGGGAAGATGCTGTGGCCATTGCTGGCATCTGGGGGGACATTTCCATCTCCACGGGGCAGAGCAAGGCCACCACTGAGAGCAGGCGAGTCTGTGGTGCCCTGAGACAGAGTCACCTGTTGGCCACCAGCCAACCCCTTATGGCTCTGACAGGTGAAATCTTTGTTAATGCCTTAAAGCCATGGCATAAATGCATCCATTTATCCATGTCCTCGTTGGGTTTTCCCATTTCCCTGTGGAGATGAGGAGGAGAAGGGGCAGAGGCAGGACAGTGTCTGCCAAGGAGGCTGCTGTGTGCCAGGTGAGGGAGTGAGCTGAGCTCAGCTGGATCACTCCTGAATTCCCCAGTGCCACCAGTGCAGCCTTTCCATGCTGGTTCCTGGATTGCCTTCATTGGCTGGGGGGTTTTGTCTGTTTGTGAAGGCTTTTTCCTGTTTTAGAAATCTCTGGTTCTTCAGGGTTGTTTTGCAGGTTTTTTTTTACTCTTACATAGAAAGTTTCAGTTATTGTAGGTCTCCATGATAGCAAGATGGTACAGATATTGTGCGACCTCGGTGTACAATAAAATTACATTTTTTCCCCAGAAAAATAAATCAAGAAAAATGCCCCCTAACTGGAATTTTGACATACAAAATCACTGAAAAGTTTTTCCTCCATTTTGCAAGAGAAATTAGAATTAATTTTATGCTGATATCTCAAAGACTGAAACCGTATCAGGTATTGTGTCCTATGGAAGAACTCCAGAGCAGGAGCACAGGAGAGTGGGGTTTGGGGTTTTTCCTTCCAATTCAAGTCGGAGGTCAGGTCTTAGGGACGCAGAGGTGAATCTCTAGACCTCTCACCCTTTTCTTTGCAAAATACAGCAGCAGTTTTTGAGTCACCAGGTTCCAGAGTGCCCAGAGAGTCACCAGCTGAAGGTTTAAGCTGCAAACAAGGGGCCAAACTCTGCCTGTTAGATAAAAACATCCTTTCGATTCCAGCAAATTCTGCTTGCAAAATTAAGTCTAATCCATACGTCCTGAATTACTCCTTGTGGCAAACACTGAGCCAGGTCTGGAGCTCGGGGGGCTCATTTGCATTGCAAACCTGGCATCAGTGTCTGGGAAGGCTGAGGCAGTTTTATTCCAATTTTCCTTTGAAGCCAAGTAACCACAATGGCATTATTTGCATCTGGGTTGGCATTAATGGTGCTGTGGTGGTGGCTTTATCCCCGGCTCCCTAGAGACAACACAAGGGGTAATCAACAGCCTCAAGTGCTCCGAAACTGAGCCTATTTTTTCCACTGGATTAGCAGCAGCAAATGCACAAGCACATTATTAAGATGGTGCATTCATTTCTATGGAGTCAGGATGGAATTTTGATAGAGTTAAAAACCCCATTAATATTTACATCACTTAGTGGTGCTGGAAGTAAGTACATTTATTTTAACTCAAGCTGCAAAGCGTTTAGTTCTTTGTAATTACAGCACTGCTATTAAGTATTCATAAGGCTGCACAATAGAGTGTCACAGGAAACCTGGTTTAATTTAGTGGTTAGTCAATGTTTTAGTTTTGTGTAAAAACAGAAACTAATTTACCGAGCCTTCTTGCTTGTGTTTTCCCACCTGGGCTTTGCAAACTTTCTTCAGCTTCACTCTATTTAAACCACTTTTTGTAGCTTTGAAAGTTGGGAAGTTGCTGGGGAAGTCTTGCAGGTGCGCAGGTAATTTGGAATGGGCACAACCAGGCTGGGGGAAGAGCTGGAAAGCTGCCTGACGGAAAAAGACCTGGAAGTGCTGGTCTAAAGCAGCTGAACATGAGCTGGTGGGTGCTCAGGTGGCCAAAAAACCGAGGGCACCTGGCCTGGATCAGCCCATGGGTGTCTTCAGTGGGGTAAATTTGCATTTATGGGAGATCCTGGAACTAATCCCTGTATTTCTGACTCTCTCCACTGCAGGATGAGGTCTCTTCTATGGACATTGAACTCCCAGCTACCTGTGCCTGTTGCCTGTGATGGAAGAACTTGATGTGAATGTGAGGTAAGAGGAAGGACTGAGCTCCTGCAGCCCCTGAGCTGCGGCGGGGCAGTGACCCTACAATGAGTCTGCAAAGCTGCACGGTGGCATTTTCTGTTTGCCTGCAAATAAAGGTCTCTGCTCGTGCAGCAGAGCCTGGTTTGGGGGTTCCTGGAGCTTCTCTGAGGATGTGGTATCACCCTGATATTTGCATAAGTGTCAGATGTGGCACAGACAAGCCAAGGATTTCTTTTCAGTAGAAAATGTTATGAATTTTGAGGAGGCTGCAGCGTGATGTTGGAGAGACATTCCTGGAAATTTTTGACAGTTCAGTTTGGAACTTGCATTCATCACGGCCCGAGGGAGGTGGCAGACCTCATTTTCTCTAATTCCAGAGTAGAAAAATAAATGACCTGCGAGTATTTCCTATTTATATTTTATTGGATTTTTTAATTTCATGTGACTTGGAGATTGTTATTGGGCACATTTATTATAGGCAGCAGGTTAATGAGATCCTGTCAAGTGGTTTGAAATGAAAACCTCAAATTCGTTACAGCAATCCAGAGAGGCCAAACTCTGCTTCTCTTGGGCTCTTACCCGTGTAGGTTGCAATTGTGCTGTGCACAGGGGTGAGCAATGGCATTTGGAAGACTATTAAAGCCTTCCTAGACCTTGGGTAAGGCTTCCATCATCTCCTTGCAGAGCATTCCCGGTTGGTCTGACACCTCCTCCTTATGTCATGGTAGCTAAATCTCACTCCTTTATATTTTTGGAGCACAGGTGACTCTTATCTACACCAGTTCTGCATGGCATTTTTGGCCATCCTTGTGCACTTTTCCTTTCTCTTCCTTCTTTTTTTTGCCATGCCTTTTTTTGCCCTGCCTTTTTCCCTCCACCCCTTACCCCCCCTTTTTTCCCGCCATTTTCCTGCCCTTTTTTTTCCCGCCTTTATTTCCCGCCTTTATTTCCCGCCTTTATTTCCCGCCTTTATTTCCCCGCCTTTATTTCCCGCCTTTTTTCCCGCCTTTTTTTCCTGCCTTCCCCCCTCCTTTTTTTCCCCCGCCTGGGTTTTTCCTGCCTTTCCCTCCCCCACCACCCTCTTCTCCCTCCTTTTTTCCCTCGCCCTTTTTTCCCCATCTTTTTTCCCATCTTTTTCCCCTGCCTTTTTTCCCCCACCGTTCCCTTGCTTTCCCTTGCTTTCCCTTGCTTTCCCTTGCTTTCCCTTGCTTTCCCTTGCTTTCCCTTGCTTTCCCTTGCTTTCCCTTGCTTTCCCTTGCTTTCCCTTGCTTTCCCTTGCTTTCCCGTTTATCCATTCCAGCAAACTGAGAAATTGCGCTTAACAGAGAGGCTGAGCCCTGCTCAAAGCCGGGATCTGATTTTCCTGGGCTGGCTGAGGTTTCCCTTGGAAAATCACCTTGATGCTCGATAGGAGGAGATGTGTGCTGATGTCTCTACACACAGCTCCATGGGTGAGGGGAGGGCTGTTAATGGCTGTGGAATGGCCTTTAATGTCCCCACCAGCCTCAAGGGCGAGGTCGTTCCAGAAGCCGGACAAGTTTGACTCTCGAGCTTTAGGGTAATAGATAAAAGGGTCAGCACAAAGTCTGTCGCAGAAGCAACAGCCTTTGGGAAGAGGGCTGCCTGCAGCCGGGAGTTCAGGATAAAAGGAGGCTGCGTCCTTTGAAAGCCCGAGACAGAACCTCCTCAGGGTATTCCCCAGTGGGCTCTCACTCTTTATTCCCTGCAGGACTCCTCTGTCTCCTTTATGGGCACTGGCTTTTCATAGTGTGGTTTCCCGCACGTGCTAAATATTGATCCCACAGTTGTGTTCCAGGCAGATTTTGGGATATTGTCCTGAGTACTTCACACTCGATAAAGGGTTCTTGCTTCCTCAGGTGTGGGGGAGAGGTTGTTACAGTCTGGAGAAACAGCTGAAAAAAAAAATCACCAGCACCCTGAGTGCAGGTAAACAGCTTTTACAAAACCTCTTCAATCGTAGCTGCTGGTGAAGGCAGACTCCCTTTGCTAAACCAACTATGGAAAAACAATGTATTCTTTCAGTTTGTCACAGCAGTAATTGCTTTTTATTTTTAAGCCGAGCCCCTAAACCAGCTGATTTTTAGATTGATGTTAATTGCTTCCAAACTTGTCGTTATCAGCTTTCGCTTTCTCAGTTTGTTGCTGAAGGTATTTTTGTGGCTTGAAAAGTGCAGAGCCCTCCAGCAGTTCTGTGTGAGGCTCATTAATCTTATCCTGACTTTGAGGAATGAGCAGCAAGGTGAGGGAACAAGGAATCAAATCGGTTGGATTGGTTGTGTTTGTTTTGAAGCCAAAGAAAAGATCCCATTTTTCAACCCAAAGCCCTGGTACAGAGGCATGGGGAACACTGTTCCTCACAACAGGCCTCCACCTGTGCCCCTGGGAGAGAATTGTGTGTTTGACACACACTCCCAAATCCTGGAGTTTGCTGTGCTGGCTCAGGAGGCTCCTTTTCCCTGTGGATCATGAGAAGTGGAGCTGTTGGTGGCTGGCTCTGGGATGGATTTGGCACCTGGTGCTATGCACGGGCACGAAGAGGCAGGGGAGGTCCTTGATCTCCTCTCCCCATCCAAACCTGGGAGAAACAGGAGAAAGAGTCCTAGAGGGGGAGAGAGGGACTCAAAGATCCATCCCTGGAGCCCCAGGGATGTCCTAGGAGAGGAGCTGGACTGTGCCCTCAGCCCCGCTTGCTCAGGACACTGCCAGCCATCCGTGAGGACTGAGGGGGACAAGAGCTGGGCTGAGTGGTTGCAACCAAATAGGCACCAAAATGAGCCAAAGCGTAGGAAATGGAAGGGACGTAGGGAAGAGTTTGTGTGCTCCGAGTGCCCTGGCAGTGGGGATTCATGGGAAGCAAACAGCTTCGGGTGCCTCCAGCAGGTTGCAATAGGAGGGTTTATTCTGGTGTGTACACAAGCTCTTTTCAAAACCTCTCCGGCTTCTACACTTGGAGTCATTAAATCATTGTTTATCTCAAGCTCTTTGATCATTCTTCTGTTTAGGTGAGAAATAACAGGCTATGAAATGTCATTTACCAGGCCACAATCAGCCCAGAGCTCTCTTCCTTCTTCCCTTTCCAAGGAAAGATCAACTCTAATCCTCCTGTAATATTGGCAGCATAGATCCAGAAAGGGATTTGCTCTTGCATTTCTGCAGAGATAAACGAACTGATAGAGAAGATTTTCTGCCAAACTCTCTTCTCCACCTGGTCGCCCAGGCTGGGAAAGGTCTGAAGCCCCAGGAGTGGCTGAGGGAGCTGGAAAGGGGCTCAGCCTGGAGCAAAGGAGGCTCAGGGGGGACCTTGTGGCTCTGCACAAGTCCCTGACAGGAGGGGGCAGCCGGGGGGGTCGGGCTCTGCTCGCAGGGAACAGGGACAGGAGGAGAGGGAATGGCCTCAGGCTGGGCCAGGGCAGGCTCAGGGTGGGCAGCAGCAGGAATTTCCCCATGGAAAGGGTGCTCAGGCCTTGGCAGGGGCTGCCCAGGGAGGTTTGGAGTGCCCATCCCTGGAGGTGCCCAAGGAAGGGCTGGAGGTGGCACTCAGGGCTCTGGGCTGGGGACAGGGTGGGGATGGGGCACAGCTTGGACTCGATGGGCTGGGGGAGCTTTTCCAACCTCAGTGATTCATTAAATGTTACAAGGAGCCAGCTGAAAGAGGCTGTGGGGTTTGCCAGGTTTATCCTCTCTTAGGGAGGAATCCACAACTGGGAGCACTCAAACACCTGGGGCATTTCTGAACCTGCAGCCACAGAGTTCACAGAGCATTCCCCACCTGCCAACACCTGGGCAAAGCAGGAGGGCACAGGGAAGCAAGGAATGATAAAGAGGCTCAATTTCACATTTCTCTGCTGCTAGCCAAAAATTTCCAGTAGCCAAAAAAACCTTGGAAAAAGAAATTCTCTTTCCTAAATGCTCCCTCCAGCCCAGGCACTGCTCCGTGGGGGAGTCATCAGCCTGGATATTTTTCATATTGTTCAACTCTTTTCTCAGTTTCTAGGGAAACACTTTAAAGCACTATATTTATGGGAACATCTTTCCAAACACCTCCGCCAACACTTAATTAATGGAGATTTTAAGCCGGGCTCCAGCTTCTGCGAATTAATAGTGTGCTCCCTGATGGCAGCTGTGGAGCAAGGGTGACACACAGGCTCTGTAAATAAAGTTGGAGGGTGCAGGGGGGCAGCTCCTGTTTGTGCTGGTGCACAGCCCCATGGGGAGGTCAGGCCATCACACACCTCTGTGAGGTTTCACCTGTTTTTATTAGAGCAATCTGTGCACATGAAAATTCCCCGGACTAAAAGCTGGGCCGTAAAAATGAACTTTTTCATGGCTTGCATCACATCTTTAGCATCAGTGTCTCTGCACAGAGGGGCAGAGATCTGGAAAAGGGTGTGAAAACCACCCTAAAGACTGGGATATCCTGGGGCAGGCCTGGCTCTAGGGCTTGGCAAAAATGGGCTGGACCTTATTGCCAGCTTTTGCCCAGGGCTTCCCAGGACACCTTCCTTGACTTCCCAGGGCTGACCCTCAGCATCAGGCTGGCAAAATTCAGTTTTGGGAATTCTTGAACAGCCGTGCTCAGGGGTGGGGAGTAAGGAAGCTGGGAGGGGGTCCTGAGAGACAGGACTGGAGCTGTGGGGCCAGAGGAGCTGTGGGGTTCATGGGGCACCGAAAGTCGCATCAGCAGAGCTGGGGGTCCTTCTAGGACAGATGCGACGTCATGTCAGAACCAGGGGCTGGGCTGTACGTGGAAATCTCATGGCGCTGCTCTCAGGGAGTTAAAATTCCTTGAGTTGCTTTTGGAGAAGTGGAGAAAGACACTCCTGAGGTCCTGGTGGGAGATCTTTCCTGGGAATGCAGCCTGGGGGACAGGTAACCTGCCCCGGATGGAATGGGAGTGCAGCTGCAGAACGAGCCCTTCAGGCAGGGGCAGGGAAAGGCACAGACCTGAGGCACCCAGCAGAGCTGGGGGTGATTTAGTGGCAAGGGGTCAGTTCTCAAACCAAAACAGATTTTTAGGATCAGGCTGTGCTGCTGCGGGAGAGGCAGTCCCAGATCCCAGGTTCCCAGCTGCGGATCAGACTTGGAGCTCACAGAACCTGTGAGTGCAGAGCCCATCCCTGGTGCCGCTAAGATGCCTCCAGGTCATTTCAAGAGCACCTCTGCCTTTGCACTGCCTCTTCCCCAGGGGTGGCTGTTTCCAGGAGTCAGGGACTGCTGCAAGCTCCTGCCCCGCTTAGCTGCAATTAAACACAATTAACAAACACTCCCAGAGCTCCCCAGGCTGGAGAAATGTGCTGGTCCTGACTCCTGGGTGGGATCTGGGTTCCATCTGAGCTGAGAGCCTGCACTTCCCATCCTCAAAGCACCTTGACCTCCTCTCTTGTTTATTTGAAGTGAGAAATGCGATGAGGCTTTTGTGGAGAGTATTCAGAACATGCACTTAGCTGGGGAGGTAGAAGGAGGTTTAAATAAAACCAGGAATTTAAGTGCTCTGCTCTTGAATCAAGGACATTCCATGCCCCTGCTTAGAGAGGACACCTGTCTGGAGCCTCCACACATGGGTGAGGGCCATAAAAAACGAGCTGGTGAACATCAGGGGCTGGAAGGTTTCTGGCTGCCTCCACTGGAACTATCTTTACCAAACGTTGGTTTTTATGGTAATGCTCAAAATGAGCTGGGAACTGGTTTTGTGTGGCTTGGATTCACGTGGGGGGTCTGGGGGGGGGGGGGTCTCAAATAAAATTTATTCTAGAAATCAACGTTTCATCCTGTCTGTGCCAAGTCTTCCATTAGCTGGGGTAACTGCAAGGAGATTTTTCATTCTTCTGGAGGCTTGAAACTGGGAAACTCTCCAGGAACTATTAGAAGTTAGACAGCCAATAGCTGTATTTGTCTTTTGCTGTCCAAGGCATAAACAAGCAGCGGGAAAAGGGCACAGGCTGGATATTTTAATACCCAGCCTCATGCCAGGACCCTTCCAAGGGTCTTGACTAAATGCCTCTCATTTAACAATACCGTCCTAACTGCAAATATTGTTTGAAAAAGCAGAGCAGGACCTTCATGGTTTCTGAGTTGAACATCTTCCAGGTGCCAGGCTTTGGGCAAAGATGGGAACAAAGGTTTGAAAAAGAGAAGTCAGCGTGAGAATGCTGAGGATGACTGAGAACTGCCTTAGGGTGTTTTGATAGAGTTAACTTTGGGGTAACGAATCTCTGGGCATAGGGCAGGGCTTATTTGGGGTTAGTTTTTTTAGGAAAAGGTTTAAGACAGGGCAATAAATCCTTTTAGGCCAGGAGCAGCAGCTCGTCTGAAGAGCTGTGGGCTCTGTGCACCCCAGTTCTGCACCTGATAATTGCAGGAGGCATCACACAGATTTCTGTGAGCAATCTGGGCCCTCAGAGCATGTTTAGCATGAGCCTAAACTTTTATTTTCTCACGCTGTGCCAGAGGGGGTCATGTCATGGATGTGCATCCACTCACTGCCCGTTTCTAAACTCCTGAGATAAAGTTTGAGCCGTACATGTGTGTAATGGTGATGCCTCTGTGAGGTAAAATTGTTCTGTACCATAACCAAATTACAAACATCCTTGTGCAGAAGTACAGCCTGGACTCTGCCTTCAACCCCTGGAGAACATGGAGGGGAAATGAATGACGGTTAATGAGAATATTGGCAATGAGGTGCTTCACTCCATCAGCTCTCCCGAGCGCAGCTCGGTGGCGTTTGTTGTTGAGCATCGAGCCCTGTGTGCGACAGGAGATAGGCAAGAGGCACTTAGACAACAGGGGATAATCACATTCTGATTATGGAACATACACCAAAAGTCAGGATTACTTTTCTGCTTCTTTCATCACCCTCTGTTCATCACTGAACTGCTGTGGGGTTTGGTAGAGGCCATGCACTCGATTCGGAGGAGCAATTCTAATTAGGAACTGATCAAGACGTTTCTGAGTAAAGGCATGTTTGATCTCTGGTTTTATTCAGCGTTTACAAAGGAGAAATGATTGTTACAACATCTCTGCTGCGCTGTGTAGTGTGTCTAAATCCCTGCCTAAATCAGAGATTTGGGTTTTTTCATTGTCAGGAGTATTTGATAACCCCATTAAAATACTCTGCACAGAATCAGAGAAAAATAGAATGGTTTGAGGTGGAAGGGACCTTAAAGCCCATCCAGTGCCAGCCCTGCCATGGGCTGGGACACCTTCCACTGTCCCAGGCTGCTCCAAGCCCCAATGCCCAGCCTGGCCTTGGGCACTGCCAGGGATCCAGGGGCAGCCCCAGCTGCTCTGGGCACCTTGTGCCAGGGCCTGCCCACCCTCCCAGCCAGGAATTCCTTCCCAATATCCAATTTAAACCTACTCAGTCAGTTTGAAGCCATTCCTCCTTGTCCTGACCCTCCATCCCTTGTCTCTCTCCATCTTTCCTGCAGCTCCTTCAGGCACTATAAGGCCGCAATCAGGTCCCCCAAAACTTCTCCTCTCCAGGCTGAACAATCCCAGCTCTCGCAGCCTTTCCTCCCAGCAGAGCTGCTCCATCCCTCTGCTCATCCTGGAGCCTCCTCTGGCCTGGCTGCAGCAGCTCCAGGCCCTCCCTGTGCTGCACATCCCAAAGTGGTGTTGTGTTGGGGTGAAAACAAAAGGGGAATGTTCAGCACGTGAAGGGCACAGTTGGATTAAAACTCGAAGACTTGAAAATATATTATAAGGAATAAAGAATAGTCCAAGGTGCTGCAGAGTCTGGGTGGAGGTGTCAGGGTGGGATTTGGGTGGCGCAAGGGCTCTCCTGTGGAAGTTGTTAGAGGATGCAAAACGAAGCAGTTGCAGCAGCTGCCTTTGCTCCATGTAAATACTGTGATCCTAATCTCATGCTGATTTCGTAAGTTAATTTTAGCTTATATTTTAGGTGACAGTCTAATGGCTTTTGAGGATTGTACTCACATACATCAGCCCTGCAGCGATACCTGCTCGTATGTGGGTGTAAATTATGTAACTCTGGGTCTGCTGCCTGGGAAGGGGCAGAGCCAGGGCTCTGTCCTGTCCTGCAGCAGATGCAGACAGATGTGGCTGCTGGGCCAGCTCATTCCCCTGCACAGAGTGAGTCCCCAGGGCTCAGGCAGAGCCCAGAGCTCCCCAGGGCTGCGTTGATTTCCTCCCTCATTCCCCAAGTGCAAACTCCTGCCTCGCTCTCTGTCTCAGACCGTAATCAAGCCTCTCATTGCCCAGGATGAGTTTTCAGCTCCAGATGAAATTTCCACTGAGCAAAGGCCAGAACTTGTGCTGCTGCCAGCTGAGGATGCACGGAGCAGCAGAGAGCTCGAGGATTCCTGGGTTTGGCACTTGGAGCCCCTCGTGCCCTGGGTGTGAGCCTGGCTCTGCACCTCACCGCCAGTCCTGGGGGCAGTTTGGGCACCACAGTGGAAAAAATCTCTCAAAAGCTTGGGAGAGCCTCCCAAGGCTCTCTTGGAGGAGAGGAGACCGAGGGGAGACTTCAGGTGCTGCAGCTCCGATCTCCGCTCTCTGGGACAGGGACAGCGCCCAGGGAATGGCTGGAGCTGGGTCAGGGAGGATCAGGCTGGAGATCAGGAAAGGTTCTTCCCCCAGAGGGTGCTGGGCACTGCCCAGGCTCCCCAGGGAATGGGCACGGCCCCGAGGCTGCCAGAGCTCCAGGAGCGTTTGGACAGCGCTGCCAGGGATGCCCAGGGTGGGGCTGTTGGGGGGTCTGGGCAGGGCCAGGGGCTGCACTGGGTGATCCCTGTGGAACTCAGGATATTCCACGATTCAGTCCCAGAGCATGAGGTGGGAGCAGGGCTGGAGCCGCCTCTCCGGTGCCGGTGTCCCCCGAGGTCCCCCCGTGTCTGGCAGCTCCAGCAGGTCCCTGTTCCCAAACGGGAGAGCGCTCCCAGCACGCACTGATTGACTGTGCCAGCCCCCACACGGCAATTTTTAAAACGTTTAAATAGCCTGTCTTCTCTGCTTCATCTTGACAATTGGTTTTAATCAGTGTTATCAGCTGCTTAAAACACTTCATTCTCTGAAGCGCCGCAGCTTTCAGCCTGCGGGAGATTCATGGAGCGGAGGTGCAGGACTGGGGATGTTAGCAGGAGTTTTGTTTCAAACCAGCACAAAAGGAGAAAACCTCATCCCTTCCCTCCCATCCCACCGCCACGATTTATTTGGTGGTTTGTTGTTTTGGTTTGGTTTGGTTTTTTTTTCAAAAAACCGCTCAAATAAACGACTCATATGACCGAGTTATTTTGATACGTGGAATGCTGTCAATACTTTAATTAATTTCCGTCTGTTCCTAAAACAGAAGTGAAGGACATATTCATTGACTGGAATCCGTTAGGAGCTGTCCTGCCATCTGCACCGGCTGAAGTGAAGCAGCACAGGCAGTGCAGCATTTAAAGGCATTAAAGGAAATTAAATGCTTCTGGATTAATGCTGACTTCTGATTAATAGTTTAGAAAAGGACGTGGTAACAGCTGGAAAAGCAGAGATCGAATAATCTCTTCCCTATTGTCGTGTTTCTGTACTGAGATGCATCAACAGGTTTACCCACAAAAATAGCTTATCTTGATTTTTAGGCGCTTAAGACCTAATGATTTTTTTGTACCTAGGAATAATCAGGGAAGTGGGAAAGAGGAGAGGCAAATGTCATCTTATTTGTGGTTATGAAACACGGAGTTAGGGAGGGAAAAGCCGTGGCTGGAAACAAAGCAATCCAACCCTTCCCTGTGTTCCCCCTGTTAAACCAAGAAGAAAACTCTTCCCGAGGTTCCCAGTACTCCGAGCTTTTTAATCTCCTTCCGTGAGGCTTGTGCACATCCCTTGTCGGGGAGTGTTCCCTGCGATCCCGGGGTGATCCCGGGGCGATCCCGGGGTGCTCATGGGGTGATCCCGGGGCGATCCCGGGGTGATCCCGCGGTGCTCCCGGGGCGATCCCGCGGTGCTCCCGGGTGATCCCGGGGCGATCCCGGGGTGCTCCCGGGGCGATCCCGGGGTGCTCATGGGGTGATCCCGGGGCGATCCCGGGGTGCTCATGGGGTGATCCCGGGGCGATCCCGGGGTGCTCCCGGGGTGATCCCGGGGCGATCCCGGGGCGATCCCGGGGTGCTCCCGGGGTGATCCCGCGGCGATCCCGGGGTGCTCCCGCGGTGCTCCCGGGGTGTTCCCTGCGTGATCCCGGGGTGCTCCCGCGGTGCTCCCGGGGCGATCCCGGGGTGCTCCCGGGGCGATCCCGGGGCGATCCCGCGGTGCTCCCAGGGTGATCCCGGGGTGCTCCCGGGGCGATCCCGGGGCGATCCCGCGGTGCTCTCGGGGTGCTCCCGGGGCGATCCCGGGGCGATCCCGCGGTGCTCCCGGGGTGATCCCGGGGCGATCCCGCGGTGATCCCGCGTCCCTGTCAGGCAGAGCTGGCCCCTCCCGTCCTGAAACGGGCCATCCTTTTTGTCAGCCGCGCTCCTCTGCCCCCAAAGCACGACGTTTTTCTGCAGCCCTGACTCTCTGCCTCCTGCGGGAGTTCTGTGCTCCCAGCACGGAGCTGTTGACAGGGATTTTCCCCTCCGTGCCCCCGGGGAGCTCGGGCTGTGATGAGTAACGAGAGCCAGAGCGATGTGCGTGCTCTGACCCCCAGGCCTGGTCTGTGCTCTTTAATTGCCGCATAAAATACGCAGAAGCACCTGGGTTCATTTGGAAAAGTTGGGGTGTTTACAGGAAAGTGAAAACTGGGCTTGGAAAAGTAATTACCTTTTTTTTTTACTTTCACATTAATGACGGTGCAGAAGAGCTTTTTAAATATGTCCACATGTGAGTTTCAAGCATTCATTCCCCATCAGTATTTCACCTTTTTCCTTAAGTGATTTCTATATTCCTACTAACCAGCAATCATTTCGCCTGAATCTCATTTCCTCACAATAGCAAACCCATCAATCTCTGCTTTATTAAACAGGGAAGCAAAGCTCGGAAGCCAGAGCACTCCGCTTTGATAAAAGATGTTATGCAAACCATTGATTTTAATTTACAGCAATATCCACTTCTTCCATTATTAACAACTCGGAATTACTAAGACTGAATAATTAACATGTATTCCTGCTTGATGATGGATTATTCTGAAGGCAGAAACAGCCCAGCTGAAATCCCTCCTGCACCGGCAGTGAGGCATCCGCCTGTGTAATGTTCCCCAGGGGTGCAGTGCAACACGGCACGGCAGAAATCCTTCCAAAAGTGCTACCAGAGCAAATGTTTCTCTCACAAATGTGCCAGGGTGAGTTCCTGCCCTGCTGGGCTCTGCTCAGAGCCTGGGTGGTGACCGGTTCTGCCCAGGGATACCACCAGGATGCCACCGCTCTCAGGGCAGGGTTGTCTGTGGTGCACGGGGTGGGAAATGTGGGTTTAGAACTCCCGGAGGTGAAAAACCCCTCAGGCAGTGTCTGGTGAGATGTTGCTCAGGGTTGGGCTCCTTTGGCATTTCCAGAGCTTGTTTGGATGAGTAAAACTCAACATTTCTGTGTGCCAGAAGTCCCTGATCTTTTTCAGCTTTTCTCCAAATCAGGAGACCTCAGTGAAATGAAGTGTAAAAAGCCCGGGATGTTGTTCAGTAAATAAAAAGTGACCCCAGAGTCAGTCAAGGTAAAACAGAGTAACAGTTCCATTTTTCAATTACCTGAACAATCTCACATCATCAGTCCTGGGTGTCCAACACCAGCTCTGCAGGCTGAGAAGAAATTTCCCTGCTGAATTAGTGTCAAGTGTTGCTTTTAATGCAGTTTATCTCCAGGCACACTTGATAACAGGAAAAGTCCCTGTTCCCACGGGCACAAGCAGGTGAAGGTTTAGGATGCATTTTATTCAGGATATATCATTAGCAATAGCTTTAGAGGAGAAGTGGCTCAAAATTTTGTGATAAAACCAGGTTTATGAGGAATTTTTTGCATGCTGGGTGTTACCTTCCTGCTTTGCAAGCGCTGAAAAAAGAAAAAGCAAAAACTTTCTTTGAAACAGCAAATTACTTGTAGAAATGGAGACTTAAAATATGGCTGACATTGGGGGGGGGTGGGTTTGTGTTATTCTTCCTTTTTCTTTTCTTCCTCTTCATTAACTGAAAGAAATTATTGATCTCTGGGTAGGGGGAAATTGGGCACTTGGAAAAGAATTTATTTCCTCTCCCTAACTCTGGAAAAGTTACTAAGTGAAAAAAGGGGAAAAAAGAGAAAAAAAAAATAGAAAAGCCAGACTGTTTTGTGTTTTGTGGCACAGAGTGAAGGGAAGAGAGAAAAAGGCAAAACATTATGTAGATTTCAAAATTCAAGATGTAAAATGCTCGTCTTGAGGAAAGTTTGAACCCATTAGTCCTTGTCACAGCACATCAGGAGCTGACAGACAAAGAGTGATGGGTTCAAACTGAAAGAGGGGAAATTTAGGTTACAGGTACGGAAAAAATCCTTCCCTGTGAGGGTGGGGAGGGGCTGGGATGGAATTCCCAGAGAAGCTGTGGCTGCCCCGTCCCTGGGAGTGTCCCAGGCCAGGTTGGACACTGGGGCTTGGAGCACCCTGGGACAGTGGAAGGTGTGGGATGAGATGAGTTTTAATGTCCTTTCCAACCCAAACCATTTTGTGATTTTATGATACTAAAACCGTGGGGAAAAAATGGAAAAATTACCGGAAAAAAAAACCCCAGAATGCTTCTGCATGAAAATAACATTATTTATTGGGGTGAAAAGAGGATGGAAACGTTTTTGTGCAGAGGCTCTGAGCTGGGCTGTCAGGAATCAGGCCCAGCTCATTCCAGCTCTCCTAAATGGGCTCCTCCAGGGTGTGTGGAGGCTCATCCTGCCCTGGGCAGCCGTGGGTGCTGGGGGGGTGCTCTGGTGCTGCTGGATGGGATGGGTGGGAATGGCCATGGATGGAAAGGGTTGTTGGGAGTGGCCCACAGGGACAGCACAGGCAGCTGCTGTCACCACCAGCAGTGCCTGGGCCACCCCTCCCCGTGCCACTGCAGCTTCTTTTCCTCTCTCCCTCGTCTTCCTGTGTGCTCCCAGTTCGAGTGAGGGCTTCGGCATCGCGGAGAAGATCGTGCTGCTCTCCTTCATCTCCGCCGTCATCCTGATGGCCATCCTGGGCAACCTGCTGGTCATGGTGGCCGTGTGCCGGGACAGGCAGCTCAGGTGAGCCCGCCCAGGTGGCCACCACCGGGACAAACCCCTCCTGACGAGCTGAGGGCAGGAGATGCCACCAGGGAGGTGCCCCTGCCTTGCACACCCGCACTGCCCTCAGCTCGTCCCGCGGCGCTGGCACCGTTTTAATTCCCATCCTCATCCTTTTTAGCATTCTCAGTGTAGAAAACCAGGCAAATCAGTGAAAAACACTGCTAAGCAGCAATTCCTGGGGGAAGCAGGTTGGCCTCTGCCCCTTTTCCATCTCAGATTGCCCAACGAGCTCATCAGAAATCCACACAGACCAAGGGCCAGGTGTGCAGCACCACCATGACAGTGTTGCCCACAGTCTGAGGGGGTCACAGGCACAATTCCTGTCTTGAGGCTGCTGCTAACCATGGGAATTGTCAGCCCAGCCTTAGGAGCAGAAAAAGATATTTAACAGCCTCTATTTGTGTGCTGCGTGGGATTTTTAATGGATTTAATTCTATTTTATTGTTGTGATTTTAAAAGTACTCTTCAAGTTAAAATTACAGCTTCAGTCTAGATTATTCTCTGTGCTTTCTGGAAGGATTTTCTCCATTTACAAGTTAAAATAAAATCCCCCTCCTCCACCCCAGAGTCTCCAGTGCAAGCTGTGAGGCTGAGCCACATGCAGAGGCCTGTGAGCATCCATTTGCCTGCTCTGGGTGAGCAGAAAGATGTGTTTATGCCAAGAAAATGGTGGACATTTGGCTTTAAAAGCCAGGAGCAAGCCAGGGGTGACCATATAAAGTGAGGAGTGTGTTAGGGAGGGGTTTTTAGTGTGATGGAGCAGATTAAACCCAAAATCAGGCTGGAATCTCTCTCCATGTGTGGAGGCTGCTGCACTGAACCCACCCTAATTTTGTGTTGTGCCTTGCAGGAAAATCAAGACCAACTATTTCATTGTTTCCCTGGCCTTTGCTGACCTGCTGGTGTCGGTGCTGGTGATGCCCTTTGGAGCCATTGAGCTGGTTCAGGACAACTGGATCTATGGAGAGATGTTCTGCCTGGTGCGGACATCCCTGGATGTGCTGCTCACCACAGCATCCATCCTGCACCTCTGCTGCATCTCCCTGGACAGGTACGAGCTGGAGAGTGGCACTGCTTGAAGTCTCTGCTGTGTTCTTGGTTATCCTGAGCTGCCAGAGGGCAAAGATGGACCTGTTGGGAATGGCAGAGCAATGAATCTCTCCCAGTGGTGATTTTGGAGAGAATTCTGATGAGGGCAGAGCAACTTGGAATGGGGTGAGATTTATGGTGAGGGCCTGGGTTGTTCTGTGCACAGCTCTGCTGGCAGCACTGAGCAGGGGTGGCTCTGCTCCTTCTTGGAAGCAGAAAAAGACACCTGGGCTGTGTCCAAAGGAGGGAGCTGAGCTGTGGCAGAGGAGGGGCATCGTGCACAGGGTGTTGTTCCAGCAGGGATGTTCCTCTGCTGCCAGGGAACAGGGACAGGAGGAGAGGGAACGGCCTCAGGCTGGGCCAGGGCAGGCTCAGGGTGGGCAGCAGCAGGAATTTCCCCATGGAAAGGGTGCTCAGGCCTTGGCAGGGGCTGCCCAGGGAGGTTTGGAGTGCCCATCCCTGGAGGTGAAGGATGGATATGACACTCAGTGCTCTGGGCTGGGGACACAGGTGGGGATGGGGCACAGGATCATCTTGAAGGTCTTTTCCAGCCTAAATCTCCTGGGAGGTCCTAAAAACTTTCCTTTCTTTCAAACTTTTCTTGTCACCTAAAAATAAAGCCCAAAGCCTCAATAATTTATGGCGAGCAATTCTGTTTGACTGCTGTCTGCAGTTTTTCAGGGTAAATGGCAGAACTTCCATAAGAACTTTTCACAAGATAAACACTCAGTAGAAAACATTCTGGCTATTCTGATAATATTCAGAGCTTTTTTTTTCCCCTTTGAGTTCTGTGTGGAGATTTCAATACCTTTAAAAACACTGTTACTTAGTATTGCTAACAGGGCCAGAATAACCATAATTATTCTCATCACTGTGACAGCTGATATTTGAATATGTTCTATTTCAGTATCTTGAGAGTCTGAGTGCAGCCAGACTTTAAAAAAAAATTTGCTTAACCTCTGTATTGATGGGCAGCAGTGCTTTGGGGTGGGAGACAGGGCACCAGCACAGGCAGTTTTGTATCCAGAGAGAAGCTGGTGTCCAACAAGCACAGCTCCTATCCTTATCTGCGAGTTTTGATAGCTGGGACACAAATGAGAAGCTCGATATCTTCAAAACATTGACAAATTGCCACTCTGAGCCAATTACCAGGAAAGCAGATGTTGGGCACCACGCTCTGGACGTGACCTCGCTCTCTGAAATGTTGCAGTTTGATTCTCCAGGCTCTTCATTAAATAGAGAGGGTTGTGGAGAGAAGGGAAAGTGGGATTTCACCTCTGGATTTGCAGCAGGGGATGAGGATCTTCCTGGGTGGGGGGCACAGAAAGGAGGTTCCCCCTTTCCCTGCCCTCCTGGAGATGCCCCACATGCAGAGCCTGCTGCCTGTCCCCATCTGTCCCCCAGATCCTGGGACAGCCGTGGCTCAGAGCTGATGCTTTAGGGATACCCCTCCCCCTGGGCTTTAAAGCTCACTGGCAGAAACTTGGATTTCTCTGGCAGTTTTTAGCTGGTTTTTTCCACAGTGAGAACTGATTGAGAACAGTGTGAAGGGGCCAGAATAGATGAGGAGAAGGCAGTGGATGGCCCCAAAAGGGCAGAGCAGGTGGATGAATGAGAGGTTTTTGTGGAGGGAAGGATGACTCAGCCCAGCTTCGATCTGTTCTCCATCCCCAGTGCCTCCCTGGGCTGCAGGGGCAGCGCTGCTTCCTTCCCAGGGCTTAATTCAATTCTTTTTAGCTGTTTGCTCTTGTGTTCATTCAGAATTTATGGGAGTCTGCTGCTGCTAGTGGGTACTTTTTCTGTGATCTATTTCCTGCCTTCTGTTTTATTTCAGGACATGCAAGTGTGAGTTTTAAGGGATTTTTAAAGAAAACTGGGTGGTTAATCTAATCCTAAAGGCTCTGTTTGGAAAATCATTCCCTTCATTCACAAAGTGTTGCTTGAAAAGACTTTTATCTGATAATATTTTGTATCTGTCTCCACTGCTGCCTCTGGAAAAGAAGGAAACAAGCACTGAGGCTTGAATTCTCCAAGGCGCTGGGGAAAATCTGGAGGAACCACCACATAATAAGCTGATTTTACTGCTCAGACACAGGGAGAAAAGTACTGCAGAGAGCCACTGTCAGTGTCAGCTGGAAAAGGGATTTTCCAAGGTAGCAAAGGTGTCTCAGGGCTCACTGAATCCAAAGTTTGCTGCCACTGCCTTATGGTTTTTCATCCCCTCTTTGAAATTCTAATATAATAGAGCGGTTTACCCTTGAAATATTTATTTATTGCATGTTTTAGGCACATATGTCCATTCTTTGTGCCAGTGCAATAAAAAATAATTGCACTGCAGATAAACAGACCCAGGAGCTCTGAGGGAGTCTCCAAATACAGAAAACCTGTCAGGAAAGGGAATTTTCTCCTCCAGTATTTGCAGTCCAATTTGCACTGCAATTATTTCTCAAAGTTTTGTGAGGGGGACAAACAACAGAGAAACCAAAACATCTGTGGTTTTGGGTTTGGATGCACATCTGGCACCTCTGGGTGCAGCTGGAGCATCCTCACCCTGCTCCCTGCACCCTCCCGGCTGTCCCAGCATGGGAAGTTCTCCCCAAGGCTGTGTCTCTGCTGGATGCTGTTTGCTGGAGTATTCCAAACATTTGCACACCACAAACCAGCCCTGGGTGTGTCTGTCCATCCCAAGCCGACCCTACATTCAGGCACAGCCCAAAATCCCTGCTAAAGCAGGGCTAAAGCACGGCAGATGCATCCAGAGAGCGGCGGAGCAGAGTGACAGATGCTCCTTGTGCCGTTTGCAAACATTAATTACCATTAATGGACTGCTCAGGCAGCTAATTAGCCCAATCCTGTGGGAGAGGTGATGTTGTAAAGCCTCCCAAGCCCTGTGCTCTGTGGTGACATCCTGTGACAGCAGCCCTGTCCCTGTGCCGGGGCACGGAGGGCACCCCTGAGGGACACGGCGTGGGCACTGCCCTCCCAGCGCTCCGGCACAGCAGTCCATGCTCATCCCCTCGCCGTGGCATCACGGACGAGGCACCAGGGATGGACTGGTGCCCGAAGGATGCCCAGGCCGTGGTTGGGAGCACAGGGTGTTTTCCCAGACTGGGAGGAAGCCGCCGTGCCCAGCAGTGCCCCGTGGAACACCCCCGGCTGCCCAGGGGCACGGGGAGGTTGTTGGTGGGGAGAGTTCCTAAACTTGGAACAGCTGTCAGTAATTAATGGTTACAGTCTGATTAAATGCCCCAAATTCCAGCTGGAGTCCTGGCCAGGCTGTAAATCCCCTGTGCCCGTCTCACCTGGATCTGGGCAGCTCCCAGTGCTCAGGTGGAGGGACCCAGAGGCAGCGCAGGAAGGGGCTGAGCAAAGCCAGCTGGAGCCTGTCCCCGCGGCTGAGAGAGGTGACAGAGCTCTGGAGTTGTCCCTGCCAGCCCAAAAACCACCCCAGGGTTTGCAGGATTGCAGCCTGAGAGTGTTAAGGAAAATCCCAGAGCAAATGGTCACGGCACAAGCTGAGGGATGCTCTGTCCTTTGTTAATCGTTGCAAACCCTCTAGAAATGTTTCATTTGTTTTGCCACTCTTGCTGCCAATAACCCTCCACACACCTCAGCCCCACGGGGGCCATGGAGGAGCCCTCTCTCTCCATTTGGCAGCACACATTTGTTTGTATTCCCTGCTAAATTTATCCAGCTCCAATTAACTGTTCTCTTTAGCATTTTCCTCAGTGTAATTATTTCAACACCAGCAGGACGTTGTTTTTCTAATATGAATTTAATTTTGTTAGATATAATCATTTCAGGACATTTTCAGGACCAATGATGCAGAACTTTGTTTGCTTTGGCACAATGAGAGCCCAAAGCTTATTTGCTCAGTGGGAAAAAGGAAAATAGAAAGAGCTGTTCTTTCCAAAAAAATGTTAAAATCTGGTAATAGGGAGGCCAGAACCTGTTTTCACTGAAACATCAGCAACAGCAGTGCTGGATTAATTTCCCACAGGCACAAATAAATTGAAATCATGGCTCCTTAGGTTCATCACTTGGTCAGGGCTCAGCTGGAGGCTCTGTCCCAGTCTGGATTCCCTGAGGGACAAGGACAGTGACTTCCCACGGACAGAGGGCTTGGCTTTGCACCCTAACTTTGGGAGACACTCAGTAGTACCCACAGTTTTCCCATCCTTTTGTCTTCTTTTTTCAAGTTTTCCTATCCTTTTATCTTCCTTTTTCCAGTTTTCCATCTTTTGTCTTCTTTTTTCCAGTTTTCCCATCCTTTTGTCTTCTTTTCTCCTCGATTATTGAAGAGGGGGTGAACTATTACTCAGTGTGAGTGCTCGGTGACTGTTCTGTGTCTCATCCTGGCCCCGCTGATGATCAGGCAGATGCTGTGTACATCATTTTCCATATGCACATGACACCAAGCCGTTTGAAGTGTGGGCCACCCCCAGAGCCAGGCTGTGGATAAGGGTGGGGGTGGATTTGTCTGCCTGAGGTAGCTCAAGAGCTCCTTGCAGGGTAGTGCCTACAGGCTCCCAGCTCCAAATTGCACTGCAAACCAGGGAGATCCTTGCATTTCTCCCCAAGGGCAAGGAATTCTCTCCTGCAGCTCAGTAATTCTGTTCCCGTAGTGCCCAGGAGGCGAGGAGGGAGCAGTGGTGTGGTCAGAGCATCACCGGGCCTGAGGCAGGAGCTGAGCACTTCAGGGCAGCTCTTCCACAGCCGTGGGATTGAGGAGGTGTTTGGATAAATAAATAATTCCTTGCCAGGGCCAAGAGCTGGGTTGGGCTGCTGGCAGTCAGATCCAGGGTGTGGAACTGCAGTGGTTCCTAACTGGGACCTTGCAGTGCCTGAGGGAAGATGGAAAGAGAGTGCCAGGACACAGGGAATGGCTTCCCACAGCCAGAGGGCAGGGATAGATGGGATTTGGGAAGGAATTGCTCCCTGGGAGGGTGGGCAGGCACTGGCACAGGGTGCCCAGAGCAGCTGTGGCTGCCCCTGGATCCCTGGCAGTGCCCAAGGCCAGGCTGGACATTGGGGCTTGGAGCAGCCTGGGACAGTGGGAGGTGTCCCTGCCATGGCAGGGATGGAATGAAATGATCTTTAAGGTCCCTTCCAAAGTCCCTTCCCTGTGATTCTGTGATTCCTGCAGAGGCCAGAAGAGCCATAAGGCCAGAGAAATAATGGATTTCTTCTTTTCTGCCGCCTGTAAAATGTTAGCACTTGATTCATTCCTGTGGCAAATGTCTGACAGGGAAAAGGAAAAGCATTATAATAACATCTGCTTTATTGGAAGAGCTGCAGCTCCAGGAAGGGATTCCTGTGTTTCCCCTTCAGTGGAGAATGTCATTGCAGAGGAGAGGATGTTCCACATCAGCTGCTCTGCCATAGGTAACAGGGAAGTGAACATTTGCAAGGAACTCGACTGATAATAGAGAGAATTAATATTTAATTGGGCCTGGACATGGCATTAATCATGTGTATGCATTGCATTTGATGTTCATCCATCACACTGTCACAGCAGCAATAACAGATACTCCTTAGGAGCCCAGCAAAACAGCTCTGCCTTGAAATGAAGCAGAAACACAGAGCATGTCTTTATTCCAGCCTCTGACTGCAACTATTGATAATCTCACAGATATAATTACTTTTCTCCCAGTGAACAAATAGCTGCTTAAATGCTCAGGCCACCACATACATCAAATCAGGAACAGGTGTGACTTCCGAGCCTTCTGTTGGCACTCCCAGCTCGCTGTTACCTGGCTCCTTGGATGGAAATCCTGCTGGGCTCTGGAGAAGTGGGTGCTTGCTCCTCTGCCTCCCTCCCTGTCACACAGTTGTCACCCACACCCTGCTCAGGGCACTCTGTCACCCCAAGCAGTGACAGGAGGAGCCCAGCTCGACTTGCTGAGCGCACCAGCGAAAATGAAATAAAATAAAATCTTTTGACGTGAAAGTGGAGGAAAATTGCTGCTGAATCACTGGGAGGGAAGAAATATGAGAGCTTAAGGTGTCATTTTTACAGGCATAATTTTTACTCTAATGGCCTTTAATAGCAGGAACAATTCAGTGCAATTCTTTCAGCTGCAGCGGGGAGAGGAGCAGAGAAATGTGATCGCTCCAACTGCTGTCAAGAATTGTTTTCCTGCTGCACTTAATTAGCAGGGTACAGTGGTTTTCCTTTCCTGTTTGCTTATCCAACTTGTCAAAGGGCAGCTGCTGTCTTGGCTGGGTTTATCCTTTTATTTATTGCATTTCTTCTGCCCTTTCTGCAAATGAATGGAGTCTCTCTGACTTGGCTCCATGCCTTTGATGTCCAGCACTTTGCAGTGGGTGACTCTGAGATAAGAAACAATTAAATAGTGCAGGTATGAATCCTTTGTCTTGAGAGTCAGAGGAGCAGCTCTGATACCGAGGGAAGCTCCCTCTGTCCCAATAAACATCCCAAAAAATCCTGTTGGGATTCAGCATCACTTCATTTCCTGGGACAGGGATCAGCCCCAGGGGAGCTGGAGCTCCATGAGAGGAACATTTCACCCACAGGTTTGCTCCTGGCAAATCCCATTTCTTTGGAAGGGCAGCTTTCCAGAGGAACAGGCTGATTTCTCATCAGGAAACCAGAGGAGAACAGAGGAATTATCAAATTGCAGGAGCTGAATGCCTGTTTCAGCGTTTTTCCCCTGTGACATTTTGAATCTTGTTTCTAAGAGACTTTTAAGGAATGTTTTCTTTTGACACTTTGATATTATTTCAAGCCTCTGTGTGGAATATATCATCTGATTTTATCAAAATAAAGCAATTCAGTTGACTCCACATGACTTTAAAAAAAAAAAAAGGCCTTAGGAAAAAATGGAAATTCTTGTATTTTTGTGCCTGGTTAGGACAAAGCTCCTGGTTCCCACTCAAATCTTGATGAAATAAATGCACATCTTGAAGAGCAGCTCCTGAATACACACATGTGTGCTTGCTGATTTAATTTCTCTAATTCATGGTTCTGCTGACCTCACAATTTTTTTTACAGAGCGTGATGGAATCCAAAAAAATAAAGAGCAAAAAAAATTTTATTGGGAACCTAAGACTGATTGTCAGGTCAGGACCACTGAAAGTCTGCAATTAGATATTTGCTGATCTGGTCTTCCTAGGAATAAATAATAATTTCAGAGCCTGAGATTCCCAGTTTTAGGTTTGCTACCCCTTCCTGATGCAGAGATCCACAGGCAGGGGGTGGCACAGGGATCAAACAAACAGAAAATTTGATTTCTTATCTCTTTGAGAAGATGTTTTTAGGCCATAACTATTTTAGTAGCCAGGGACCTGTTGTACTTGGGATATTTGGAATGAATCAGGAGGAGGAAGGAGAGTTCAGGGCACATCCCCCTGATGGTGCAAAGACACCTTTGCCCTGTCCTTGGGAAGGTTAAAGCCCAGCTGGAAAAGAGGTGGATTCCTGGGAAATAGAAAGGGAGCTTGGTTATGGAAAAGCACCCTTCATTTCCCGGGCATTTTCACAGCTTTGGGAGGCTTTGTTAATTTGTGGTTACAGCTTCTGCAGCCTTGTCACAATAAATGTCCAGGGCAGGTCGGAAATTTGGTTAAGCTGACAGGAAGGAAGGGACAGGGATGTCCTTGGAGGGTGGGGACACCCTTGGTGCAGAGGGAGAGGAGGGCTGGATATGGAATCTCTCCCTTGCCCTGCAACCTCAGACAACCCACAGACTGATCTGTGCCTCATTCTCCCTGGCTGGAAAGCACAAAACTCCGGCTTTTCCTTGGGAGCCACCATGAAGCTGTGGAAATATCCCGAGCTCCTGCGTGAGAGGCCCAAGGCAAGCAGGCTACAGACTTTTTTTATCCCTATATCTTGAAAGGGGTGAAACAAGCTGGAGAAAAAGCTTTACAATTTAATTTTTAGAAGGCTTGGAAGTGTCCCCTGACAGTTTCTCCCCCGCTTTTGCCCTGCAGGTACTATGCCATCTGCTGCCAGCCCTTGGTGTACAGGAACAAGATGACCCCGCTGCGCATCGCGGTGATGCTGGGAGGGTGCTGGGTAATCCCAACCTTCATTTCTTTCCTCCCTATCATGCAAGGCTGGAATAGCATTGGCATCATTGATCTGGTGAGTAGCCAGGGAGCGACACCAATCCAATCTATTGGGTGCTGGATGTTCTTTAAAAAGCGATTTTCAGGGAAAGGGAAAAAGAAGGAGAAACTTTCTGTTCCCAGTGCAGAGGGGCTGCTGAATTTCTGGAGGGGATTTTTAAGGGGGGTTGAAGTGACTCTGTCCTGGAAGGACTGACACTGGGACAGTGGTGGCCCTGGGAGAGGATTTTCCCCACATTCACTCTCAGTTCAGTGAGGAGTCCTTGGAAAAAAGGCCAAGCCCCAGCTGGCCTCCGACAAACACCTCAGGAGTCCTTGGTCCCCTTGACCTTTGCAGCTCTCACTTAAATAAGAGACAGGATTGTTCCTGTTAGAATAAACAAGAGCTTGTAGTGCTGGGACAAGGGGGATGGCTGCACACTGCCAGCGGGCAGCGTTCGATGGGATATTGGGAAAAAATCCTTCCCTGTGAGGTGGGGAGGCCCTGGCATAGCGTGCCCAGGGAGGTTGTGGATGTGTCCAAGCATCCAAGGATGGTTGGATGGGGCTTTGAGCAGCCTGGTCTAGTGGAAAGTGTCCCTGCCCACGACAGGCGGTGACACAAGATGATCTTTAAGGTCCCTCCCAACCCAACCCATGCTCTGATTCCCACGTCTCCCCTCCTTCCTTGCCTCATCCTCCTCTCCGCACCCCAGATCCAGCAAAGGCAGTTCAACAAGGCCTCCAACTCCACCTACTGCATCTTCATGGTGAACAAGCCCTACGCCATCACCTGCTCCGTGGTGGCCTTCTACATCCCCTTCCTGCTGATGGTGCTGGCCTACCACCGCATCTACGTGACGGCGCGGGCGCACGCGCGGCAGATCCGGCTGCTGCAGCGCGCGGGGAACCCGGCCGAGCCCCGGCAGCAGCTCCAGGAGCCCCGGCAGCAGCTCCAGGAGCCCCGGCAGCAGCCCCAGGAGCCACGGCAGCACCCCCCTGACCAGCACAGCACCCACCGCATGAAAACCGAGACCAAAGCTGCCAAGACCCTGTGCATCATCATGGGCTGCTTCTGCCTCTGCTGGGCCCCGTTCTTCGTCACCAACATCGTGGATCCCTTCATAAACTACACGGTGCCCGGCAAGCTGTGGACGGCCTTCCTGTGGCTGGGCTACATCAACTCGGGCTTGAACCCTTTCCTCTATGCCTTCCTCAACAAGGCCTTCAGACGTGCCTTCCTCATCATCCTGTGCTGCGGTGATGAGCGCTACCGAAGGCCTTCCATCCTGGGCCAGACCGTGCCCTGCTCCACCACCACCATCAACGGCTCCACGCACGTGCTGAGGTGAGTGCTGCCCACAGCCAGCAGCAGGAGGAATTTGTGCGGGATTGAGTTGGTTTTGCGACATCTCCGTGGGTTAAATGCATAGGAAGTGATGGGGCGAAATAAATCCTGAGGGTGCTCGGACAGCCTGGGTTTGTAGGGAGCAGGAACGTGCTGGAATGTGCAGTTTCTCCAGAGGTGTGCTCAGCAAAAGCTGGGAGAATGCAGGAATTGTGCGTGAATTTTGGTGTTGTTTGGTCTGAGGGGAACAACAGAGGGATTTGGGGGACTCAGGGGGATGGGACACTGAGCCAGGGGTGGGAGGCACAGCAGGAGGAAGGAAGGGAAGTACAGGTAATTCCCAAAAAACAAGCTGCAGGCTCTGGACAGAACCAGAGGTGTTTCTGTGCAGCTGTCCAGAGATTTTGTCTAGATCTGGTGGTTTTGGTAGGTGTGTGCCTGAGTCTCCACACACAGACAAGGACTTGGTGGCTGTGTCAGTGTTCAGAGCTGGATCCACCCAGACACTAAACCAGACCCAAAGCACTTCCCAGCTAGCTCTGATCTTGCCCCAGTCTCCCTTCTGCAGTGATCTCTGAAGCTTTGGAAAGAGTCCTGAGCCATGCAATGAATGGGAGGTGAGGCACGGCTTGAGTCAGACCCCTCAGGCTTTCTAAGCCATGAAGGACATCACACCATATTTATTTTCTGCTGATTAAAATCTGTTTGGTGGTCATGTTGCCCCGTCCCAGAGCCCTGGGCATGTGATGGATGTGTGGCGTCATGCCAGGCTCAGCCTGTTTCTCTCAGGGACATCCAGATGCTCCTGTGCTGAGGTGGGAGGAGGGACAGAGCAGCCCTTGTCCGCTTCTGTTTGTTATAAATCCTGTTTTGCTTTGTTCAGATTATCTCCTGCCTTTCCAATCTCTCCAGTTCCCACTTCCCACTGCTGCATCCCCTCCTCTCTCCAGGTGCTGGGGGGATGCAGCTCTGCACACCAGCCCTTCACAGAGCAATTACTGTGTGTTTTCCTCAGCTTTGGGACTGATAAGAAGTGTGACTTCTGTCCCTGGTGCAGAATATGCCCTGATGGTGGTGACAGAGGGGTTGGCATTAAAGCAAACCCAACCAATTTTAGTTTGTGGAGAGTTAATCTCAGGTGAGGAATTTTTATTTCTTCAGTGCTTTGCTCTTTAATGCCAAAAAGGTTGGATCCAGCCTGGATGGAAGAGAAAGTTAGTTAGGCAGGTTCTCCCAAGGCATAGACAGAGTTTTTTCTGCCTTTGACATACAAGGGGCTGTGTCCAGCAGTGAAATACTGAAACCTTCCTGTCAGGCTGGCTGCTCCCGACCCCACTGAGGAGCTCCACAGGGGCTGCACCTGGATCAGACCCTCCTTTTCCAACCTCAAAGTTGCTTCTTCCTGACCAAGAGCTTCTGCAAACAGGGACGTTGTGCCTGTGGGATTTTACAGCTGCTCCCTGGCAGGGACAGCAGTGGCAGGAGGGACAGACCTTGTGCCGAATGTGACAAAAATTAGCACAATAATGAACTGTAAATAGATGGAGATTTCTGGGTGTTCAGGGTTCTGTGCAACACCAGAAAAAAGAGCCAAAATCATCTGAAAAATTCCATGTTCCCCTTGAAACAGATTGTTTGCATTTCTTCTGCCATGAGCAGATATTTATTCAACACAAACCAACAAACTCCTGCCTCCATGAATCACTGAACTCCTGTACAGCACAAGTGGATGGGGAGCCAGGTCAGCATTGCTGGAATTCCTGGATAAAACAAGTTGTGAAATTTTGCCACAGCAAAGGAGACGACTTTGGGTGAAATATATTTGAGCAATGATTAGAGCAGACAAACCCTGGAGCATTTGGGTCAGGGAGGTCACTCTGATGTGTTCCCATTTCCTCTCAGAAGTGCTCAGAGCACTGCTTTGGTCCCTTCAGGGAAAGCTCTAGTGAGAGGTTTATTTACCACTCATTTTCCAGCACAGAGAGGTCTCCTCCAAATGTCAATTGGATTTCTCCAGAGGAAAACACATCCTGATTTTTCTCTTGAAAGAGCCAAGAGAAACAAAGTGGGAAAAACCAGAAACAAGCACCTTGGGGGCTGGCACTGCAGCGAGCCCCAGTGTCCCCTGCTGCCACTGGAACTGGAGTGCAGTTCTAGGGCTCCAGTTTGCAGAGGTTTAACAACTCCTGGATCTGTTGGGATAAAAATAAATCCCTGCTGATTGTAGGGAAGAGGTCAGAGCTGTGGAGCAAAAGGATGAGTGATCACAGAATCATGGAACCACAGAATGGTTTGTGATGGCTTTTTTGGAATGGTTTGTGGTGGGTGGCTCTCAGCCAGGGTGGTCCTGGGGGTGGAGCAGTGATCCCATCCCACCTGTGGGATTTCATGGGCTGCAGCTGTGCCTTAGCTCAGGAAACACAGAGGTTGTTCCTCAGAGCTGCTCCTGGTGGATCTGGCAGGTTTCTCTCACAGATCTGGGCTTAAAGGTAAAGCATCTCCTCCTGTTCCTCTTGTCCCTTATCCTTCCCTGGGCACTGGGACAGATGCAGAGACCACAGAGCTTCCCGTGGCAGAGCAACACCCTCAGTGCTGGGGGTTGGGAAAGGTTAAAATTTGTGAGTGCCTGGGAATTTCAATGATCCTGCAAGATGAATCAGAGCTCTGTCAGGTTCTGTCTTCTCCACTACAAGTTCCTTAACCCCAGGTGGATCGTCTTGCTCTGCCCTTCCCTTCATTCCCCAGCACTCCCTGCTTCTGCATTTTTCACAGGGCATTTTTGGAGGCATTTTGGAGGCAACTGTGGAGTTTCTGTGCTGGTGGCACCTGCAGAGCTTTGGGGTCTGTGTTGTCCCTTCTCCAGCAGTTCCTTTATTCATGGCACTCTCAGGGAAGAACTTTCCCCCTTGCCAAGGCGCTGATAAAGCACATTCCCACTAAATTTTTTTTCTTTTTTTTTTTTAAATTCCTGAGCAAAAGCTTGAGAAACACAGCAAATGATGAGCATTTAAAAATGGTGATTTCAGTGATAATTCACTCGTTTTGCCCCAGCCCCAGAGCAGGGCAGCCAGAGGTTGCTCAAGATGTGTTTTCCACTCCAGAGGTTTCAGTTCAGGGATCAGCTCCCTGTGCCAGCAGAAGTGGCTCCAGACCACAGCCTGAGCTCGGGGATCTGATTGCTCCCTGTAAATGCTAATGTTGTTAAATAGTCAAGAGGTAATTTGGTTTTCACCTAAATTTCATTAGCTGCCAACCTGGGAAGGGATTCTCTAAAAATACAGGAGATGATTAGACTCAGTAATAACTAAAAAAAAGAGTTCTGTCATTTCTCGAAGGAGCTTTCTTAATTTTTTCATGCAGCTTTGCCAATATTTACAACCAAACTTATGTTCCAACTTCCCTGGCGTGGTTTCACAGTTTGGCAGCAGTGCCAGCCTGCACAGTGCCAGCCTTTGGTGGGACTCCCCCTGTGACTGGGGGCTGTGAGGGGTCCTGAGCAGGGCACAGGGAGCTGAGACCATCAGAGTCCCTCCAACAGCAGCTTTGGGCTGAGTCAGGGAGCGTGGGGGAGATTTGGGGATCTGCTGCGGGATCCAGGAGCAGAGAACCCCTCGGGTCCAGGAATGTGGATGTTCCACAAAGCCCAAATTGTCCCCCCCGTGCCAGAGGAACCCTCCTTCCCCAAAACCCTGCTCCCCAAAGAGCAGGACACTGCTGAAGCCTTGTCCCAGCTCCAAAAACACCTCACCCGAGGGAACCGAGAGCTTCTGACAAGAGAAAAGCTTCCTGTAACTGTGCTGAGTGAAATCAAGATATTTATCTTATTTCTTACAAAGGGGAGAGGGGATTAGAGTTTTAAAATAGCACCGTTTCCTTCAATTTTCAAAAGATCATCTCTTGCAATATGCCTGGATGTTGGAAAAAGAGATTAGAGTGAAGCTAAACCTCGTTTTGTTATTTGGCCTAATACAAGATTCAAGATCAGAAGTCCTGCCTCAGTTTGTGTCTGGTGGGGGAGCTGAGGCTCTGAAGGGCACCTTGAGCTTTGAAATGACTGAAGTGTAATTGATCTTTGCTTTTAATTGTGCTTTGGGTAATGATGGCCATTGTGTTGTGGTGGGGCAGGATCTTCCTGATTCCAGCTGGAATTAGGGATCCTTGGCCCAGAGCAGAGCCCTGCTGGCCACAGCACTGCATTCCCTGCAGCTGGAACGCCTGGCAGCTCCTCCTGGCACATGGCAAAGCCCAGACCTGGTGGAAACTTCCCACTTAAATAACAGAGTGTGACCTAAACAACTGCATTTAGAGAAAACAGAGACATCCCTCACAATGCATCACACCTTGGATCCAATTCCCAGTCCTTTGCCGGTCTCTCCCCTCATTCCAGAGGTCCAAAACAAGATTTAAAACTAATTTTGGTACCTGAATAAACTCTGTTATGGATAGAAATTTGCTCTCCACCTACTCGCCTTCTGTTTCAACTGACCTTTGAATGTGTTGGGCTGGTTCTCTCCCCTCCAGAGATTAATTTGGTTTATCAGCAAAGTGTTTCCAGGCAATGCAAATCAGCATTTGCAAAGAGCTCCTCGTGCCTTAGGGTTAGAAATTCTATAGAAACCTCAGCAGTTATTGTCATGTTCTGTTCTTCCTCAGGGCAGCAGAATCTCCAACTCGGAGCTAGTTGTGGAAGGGCATTTTCAATTTAGGTTTGCTTCTTTGTTCCTCTTCTTTTCAATAATTCTCTTCCTTTCTGATTGCTGGAGGAGAATTTATTCCTGCACTGTGTGCACTGCCCCACTGTAAACTCATAATGTGGAAAAGCTTCCCTCTTGCTGTGTTAAAATTGCTTTTTGAGGCTTTTGGAGTGTCTGTGGGAGAGAAAGCCTTTTTATTCCCAAGATATTTTGGCCAGAAATTCGGAATTTCCTGGAAGGTGTTGAGGACTTTCAGCACACCTGCTGTGATTTGATTGTTTTTTACCAATTTGCCACTTTTGGGATCTTTCCTGTTGCCTGCAGTGCTCACCCACCTGTGATCCCAGCCCTTGGGCAGCTCTGAGCATCTTTCCACCTTCAACTTTCCATTTCAAAGCAGAAAAAACGGCCACTTTGAGGGTTTGGCTTGATTTATTTGGCATAGCAAAGGTGATCCTTGCCACCATCTGCTGCTCAGTGACCTGGCCTGGGAATTGATCCAGAGCCAGGCTTGGTTTGGGTTTACCACCAGTAAAGCTGCACTGCTGCTTTGGAAATGTGGGAATGACATCCTGCCCTGCAAATACTCCATCCCCATTAAATCCAGCTGATTAGGGCTGTTCCTGCATGAGCTGATGGTTTCCAGTCCTCACTTCTGCACTCATCTTTCTGCTCTGTGCCCATGCCAGACCGTTGCAGCCATCACAGGAAGCAGCATTTGAAAAGCCCGGTAACCAGATTTAGGAGGCAGTTTGGGAACTCCCCAGGGACTCCTGCCATGGGCCTTCTGCTGGGCTGCCTTCAAACTGGATTCCAGAAGGCACAGACACATTCCAGGCACAGGTCTGAAATGAGTTTTGCACAGCAGCCCTTGGGATAGGCTTGGCTGTACAACTGCTCCTTGCTCCAGCAGTACTGGGCTGGGACTGGGAGCATTGCTGAGGTTCATCCTGGCTTCCTCCCTCTCTCTGGTGCTGTTTCCCCTCGCAGAAGCCAGAATTCCCATCTTGTTTCATTCAGCCTTCCTTGGCAGTGGTTTCAAAGTCAGTCATGTCCCTGGAGTGCAGATTGTGTCTGCCACTGCCAGGCTTTCAGAGATGCTCCTGAAGGTTTAGCAGAAGGGTTGGTAATGAGGCTGTTAATTTGTGTCACTCCACTGATCCATCAAAACACTTCAGGAACTGCAGAGCACGTGGCACTAAAGAGCTTTTTGCTTTATCTGTGAAGTGTTTGTGTTATCATGGAATCGCTGAGGCTGGAAAAGCCCTCCAGGATTGAGTCCAAGCTGTGCCAAATCCCCACCTTGTCCCCAGCCCAGAGCACTGAGTGCCACATCCAGGAATTCCTTGGGGACCCTAAACCTTCCTGGGCAGCTCCTTCCCATTTTTTTTTGTACTTTGCCTTGCTATTAAGCCCAAACGATGTGACATCCACACAGGAGCATTTTCCTGCTCTGAAGTCCTTTTCTCCCTCAAAACAAAGTCTCACAATTCCTTTAACCTCCAAGTCTTCCAGGCTCTGAGTCCTGGCAGTGCTTTTGGTGCCACTGAAGTGAAGCCAGCTCTGGAAAGACACATAAACAACAGTGTAAGTGCAACGTATTTTGAGATTTATTTAAGAATTGAAGGGAACAACATGAATTTGTCACTTTGCAAAGCCACACGAAACAGAGCAGAGCCAAACAGGCAAACTCGAGCACAAAAGAAAAGAAGAATCAAGAAACTGCTCATGTCTCATATGAATGTTACAAATGAGTGACTTTCTCCCTGATGGATCTGTCAGTGCACAGGAGCAGTCCCAGCTTCCCCTGATGTATTAAAGGCACATGAATGCACTCAGGGAGATTCATGCCCTGTGCTGCTTTTGTGACAGGCTTTTACAGCACCATGGTTGGTATTTATTAGCACTGAAAGCACTTCATAACACTTGGATCCAATGCCTGAGACAAGAACTGCACAAAGCAACTGCTCCACAGGCAGGAAAGCAATTAGGAGTGACACTTCCACAAGTGCTGCCAAGGGATCTTCAAAGAGCTGCGTTCCACGGAGCCAGCACAGCTCTGGAGTTGGCAGTGGGGAAGGTGGGAATGCTTTATCCAGCAGGAGTGTCCCAGGAGCACCTCCTGCAGCCCCTGAGCATCCCTGGAGCTCCATCCTTGGGCACAGCCCCCTTCAGCCTCAGTGGGAGTGAGGAAAACCAAGCAGTGACTGCTCTTCTGAGCCAGGGACAGGACCCAGGGAATGGCTGGAGCTGAGTCAGGGGAATTTGGGATTGATCTCAGGGAAAGGTTCTTCCCCCAGAGCACTGCCCAGGCTCCCCAGGGAATGGGCACGGCTCCAGGAGCGTTTGGACAGCGCTGCCACGGATGCCCAGGGTGGGGTTGTTGGGTCTGGATGATCCCTTCCAGCTCAGGATATTCCGTGGTTCAGTTCTGTGAGAGAACTCCGTAAAACACCAGCTCCCGGAACTCAGGGGAAGGAATGATGCCCCTCAGTGACAAACCATTCCTTCTTCTGTCCTTGAAAGGATCTTTGTCCTTGATACATTTTAAAACAAGCCCATAAAATCCTTTCAAATAAGCTGCAAGCTAAATTAATTCCCTTAAAACCCTCTTTCCCCTCTGCTTGGCTTCACGTGTGTTTGCCTGGGCAGATTTGGCTTTAAAATTGTGTCTGCTCACCTTGGGGTTCTTCTTGTCCCACAGTGAACAGTTGGGCAGCTCAGGCTGCTGGGCTCTCCTGGAGTTCCCTGCCCCTCTCCTCCCTCGTGGGCACTGCTGTTGGCAGCACAGGGCACACACGGGTGTTCCGAGCTCCTATTTCAGGCTCAGCTACCTTCAGGGACAGTTGTGCATTATCCTCTCCTCACATAAGCAAAGCTGTTTAACTCTGAGGGATTGGAGACACCTGAATTTTGATTTATTCCAGCCCGGGATTGCTGCTACGCAGGGAAATTTTCATTTCCACGTGCACTGTGCCAGGCTCTTGTTGGCTCAGGAGAAAAGTGCAGGATGAGGGAGGGGTTCCAGCTGGTCAGTGCTTTAGGAACCCCTGGCAATTCCCTGTTGCACTTCAGGGGGTTGGTGAGAGACCAGCAGCACCTCATTCCCAGCCCACAGAGGGGGATTTTAAAGCTCATCCTTGCAGCCAGGCATAGTTCCAGCTTTAGTAAAGATTAAGTGGTAACTGCTGTCCTCCTGCACCGCAGACGAAGTCAGAGAGCTCAGCTATTGCTCTCCCATCTGTACTTAAAAACCCAACCCAACACTTCCAGCACATGGGAGCTGTCAAGAGACTCCAGGATCACCAGCCAGGGAACTCCAGCAGCTCTGCTTTGCCTCCAGAAATCAGATTTTTTAGCAGTGAGCATGGCAGTTACCATGGGGACATATTAAGTGGCCAAGTTACAGCTCCCTGGACTTTGGTTTAGGAGCCAGACGTGGCTTCCTCCAAAGAGAATCCTCAGTCAGACCAAAGGGATGGTTGGAACTCATGGAATGAGCAGGAGGAAGGCAATACCCAGCTCCCAAATCCCTTCCTAGAGCAATACTGCAGAGGTTTTGGAAAACAGGCTCAGCAGAGAATTCCTGCCTAAAACCCTATGGGTGAGACAGGAAAAGGGTTTTCTTGGAAAGCAGAATGGTTCCCAAAATGGTTTATGGAAAGGAGGACTCCACCTGATGGCTCATGTGGTTCCAACTCTAAAACCAGGCTCTTTTTAGTGGGAGGTTTGGAGCTGTAGCTCTGACTGATGCCACTGACTGCTCAGTGTTTGCCGTGGGGCTGTTTCCCGATTAACCATCGCTGTGTTTTCTCCTTTTTCCCCCTTAACTCCCTCACTGTGTCTGTCTTTGCTCCTTCCTGCACTAAAAGTGGCTGTTCCTCTGTCTCCAAGCTCCTCCTGCTCCTCTGCAGCAGACCAGCTCCTGTCTAGCCATGACCATGCTCTGTAAGTCCCTTCTTTTATTACTGCAGCTCGGTCTGGTCACTGTTCATTGCCACAGAATTGAAACCCTCCTTTATTTATGGCTTAACACTTGTGGGGTGGAGGCAGCAGCCCCAGGGGATTGGGGATGTCTCACAGGATGTTGGGAGTGGGCTCCTGGCTGCAGGATGATGTGGATAACAGGGATTTTCCCCTTTGGGATGGTTGTTCTCACTCCAGGGACCAGGGTGCAGCACTGCAGGGTCTCCTCAGTGGGCACCACACATAGAAAAGCAGGATACAGAGAGGGGGTTTGGATACCAGGGAAAATTCCTCCCTGTGAGGGTGGGCAGGCCCTGGCACAGGGTGCCCAGAGAAGCTGGGGCTGCCCCTGGATCCCTGGAAGTGTCCAAGGCCAGGCTGAACCTGTCTTAAGTCCATTAAACCTGACAGCTCTGAGGCTTCCCCTTCCCTCAGAGGTTCCAGCGGGGTTCCTGCCACCATGGGAATGCCCCAGGGCCAGGCACTTCCAGACGTGCAGCACCAGAAAAATGGAATTAGTGTGGAATTGCCTTCCTGCTCAAGATGTTTCAGGAAAGATGGCAGGAAAAAAGGGGCAGGGCTCATCCCAGGGCTGAGAAAATCCTGGTGGTCCCAGCCTCCCCGTCTGGGAAGTGGGATGACACAAGGACTGATAGGACACAGGGAGCGCATCTCTGCCTTCAGTGCCACACTCCCAGAACAGCTCCAGCATCCCACTGTACCCATCCCTTCTCCTGCAGCCCCAAATCCTGGCCAGCCTGCCCAGCTCCCACAAAAGCTGCAATTATCCCGACAGATTAGTGGCAGGTAGGGGGTTCCCTCTCCTTTTTCCCTTCAGTGCTTTTGTTTATTCCTCATTAGGACACCGATTTCAGGGAGGCAGCAGATTGCAGCAGTTGCTTTACCCAGCAGAGTTCAAGGCAGTTTCTGTTCCCTCCATCTGGAAGCTTCCACAGCCGGCTTCCCCGGGTGTGCTGGGCACACGGGGAGGCAGAGCTGTGCTCAGGCTGCAGCCTGCTCCCTGGAGCTGCCCTGCAGAACACCCAGCCTCTGAGGGAGAGCTGGCACCATCCCTCCCAGGAAACAGAGGAAATAGAGACTCATGGAATGGGTTGGGCTGGAAGGGACCTTAAAGCCCATCTATTGCACCCCTTGCCAGGGGCACCTTCCACTATCCCAGGCTGTTCCAAGCCCTGTCCAACCTGGAACGCTTCAGGATTCTTCACATTTAGGGATCTAAGGCTTCACTGAGCACTCAAAGGTCTAAATTTCAGCTGTACCTGGCTGTTGTTCCCTCAGTCCTTTGGGTCAGGTGTCTGTGAAATGTCCTCATGTGAGTGTGTTTGTCTGCTCTCATCCCTGTGGAAGCATCCCTGTGTCCATCCCTTTGTTGTGATCCATCCTGGCCACAATTGTCCCAAAAAGCTCCACTGGAGAGAGGCTGCCACTGTGATCTGCTGGGCGTGCTGCTCTCTCTGCTCTCCAGTGAAGGTGTTGCCTCTGCTTGGAACAACCCAAGCTGAGCTGCTGCCAAACTCCACAGGGTTTATGACCCTTGGACATGACACCTCTCCCCTCATCCTGCTGGATGCACAGAGAGGAAAAATGGGCACAGAGAGGAAAATCTTGATTTTCCATCATATCTGTGCAAAAGAGTCACAAAACCTTACCCAGCTGGTCTGGTAGGATTTTACACCTCCCTGGTCAAAGGGACAAATACCTCCCTCTAGGTCAGGGCAGCAGCAAAAGTTGCTCAGATTCAAAAAGCAACAAGGAGCAAGAACAAAAAAAAAAGCAAAATGCACTGGAAAAAACCTGCCCTGGGCACTCCTTCCATGCTCTGGGCCAATTTTCCCTGGTCTAGAGACAGAAGTGGGGTGATAAAACTGCTTCTTGTTCTTCTGCTTCTCTCTTTGTCCTTGATTATGTCCCCCAGCTGATTTTGTAACAGTTGTTATTGATGAGATCCTCGGCGAGGCTGCAGAAAAGTTATTGGAGATGGTGCTGGGGTTTTTTTGAGGCTTAGAAGCACTGAGAGAGAAGTTGTCAGTGCCTGTTGTGGGAGCATAGCTGATTGAAACACCTCAGGCATCAGAAAAAGTGATTTCAGCTTGTAACTCAAACCCTTCCCCACAATCGTCCTTGGAGGCTGCAGGATGTCCCTGGAAGGAGACGGAAAAGCTCCTTTTTGTCTTTTTTCCTCCACTAACAACTCGTTGGTGTGATAAGGATGATCCCTGGTGGGAGTTATGGCTGTAGTGGTACAACAGATGTCCTGGAAAGAGGTTTCAGCAGCAGAAACCAGAGGCTGCCCAATTTTCCAAAGCATAAATCCTTCAGGTTTGAGGAATGCTGTCAAAGAACCAATGGAAATACCCAGGCTGGAACAGGCTTCCAGCTGGAAAGGGCAGTAAGGATGACCAGGGCTTCATTGCCAGCGTGACTCCAGGATTCACTGGGAAGTGGATTTGGGGCAGTTTGCTCAGCTGGTGCGTGCCCTGTGAATTCCACGTGCTTTTCTCCAGGAGAAATGAACCCCAGGGCTGTGCAGCATTTCTGGCTTGAATCCAAAGGGAAGGAGAGAGAACCTGCTGTGGGAGCAATCAGGAGAGGGAGGCTTTCCCTTTTTTCCCAGCTAAACCCCAGGGTCAAAGAGGAAACAGAGAGCGCAGTGTGTGTGCTCTGCATTCCAAGGGCACATTCCAGCTGCAGGAGACTGGAGCCAGCACCTCTGAAGGCTTCTCCAGACACCCTCACTGGGACCTTTTCCTTAAGATTTCAGGGCTTTCTGAGCCGAAGCTGCTCCTCCATCCTCATTCCTTCCACCCGAGGCCGCTGGAGCACCAGGAGGAGCAGGGAGGGGACAGAGCCGCCGCCGTGGTGCCGATGGCAGCGCCATTTCCAGAGCTATAAACAGTGTCATTGTCATAGCTCTTGGAATGGTACTGCCATAAGCACTGGACTGCCAGCAGCTGGGCTTGGGAGGGCCCTGACCCACCTGGAACTTCCCTCCGTTGGGATGAAGCTGATTCCTGAAGGATGGATCGAAGTTGGCCCTCAGCACTTGAGTCTCCAACAACCACCACGCTCTCCTAGCCCACAGATCCCTGCAGAGATTGCTGATGCATCCAGACCTCCCTGCTTGGGCCAAGAAGAAGCAGAAAGTTCATGGAGATGTTGGGAGCAAACCAGTCAGGCTCTGCTTGTGTGTCTGTGGGAAGAATTGTGCTTTTACAGTGACTTTGACTGGTTGTGTTTGGGTGGGGAGAATGTGCTCCCCTTAAACAGCCCATCTTCGGGGTGGTGGAGTTCCCTGTGCTGCCCTGCAGGTGTGTTCCTGAAGGAATCACAGCTAGAGGGAACATCCTGGTGACAAAATCATCACAAGCCGAGCTGTCAAGCAGAGCAGGAGCATCAGGAGCTCTGGGAGCTCCAGGGTCACAGGACAGTCCCCGCCTTTGCTCCCCTTTGTCCTTGCTCCAAGAGTTTTCCTGCAATGTCCCATATTTTGCCATCCCAGCTTGTTTCTGGCAGAGGAGAAGAGGAGGCCCAGCAGCTCCAGGCTTTGCTGGGCAATGAAATCAGTGTGGATGTGCTGAGGTACCAGGCAGGTGTTGGGGAAGGAAATGCCCTGTTCCCATGAAGCCCTGGCAAACAGGGAGATGCTTTTCCTGCTGGAATTCCTATTCCAGGGGCAGCTGATCCCTTTTGGGGGCTGGCTCAGGCCATGGGGATGCAGAGAGGGGCCAGGGCATAGGGGATGAAGCTTTTGGAACAAGAACAAGATGTAAACTCTTGACAAACCCCAGAGCTCTGTCTCCCATGGGTCTGATTCCTGCTCCAGGAGATCCCTCAGGGATGTGAGAGCCCCGGCAAAAGGAAATGTGTTTGTGGCTCAAGGCGTGCAATGTCAGGGATGGATTCTGGTCACTGAAGAGTCCAGGCATTTGTGACAAACCCAGTTTGCTTGGCCACCCCTCTGGAGATGTTCTAAGAACTAATTAATTCTTTCAGCTTCTGGATTAAACTCTGGTGCAAAACATCCCATTGAACAGAGAGCATTACATGGTGTGTTAGTGTAATTAAATAAAGAGAGAACTGAGCTCCAGAGATGCCCACAGCAGTTAATTAAGATTAATTAAGCAACATGATTTACAGCTGGAGAGGATGAAAGGGAGCAATTCACAACTGGCTCAGCAAAGGGGTGTGAGATGCTGGGTTCATGAAGGAACATAAATTGTTTTTCTGAAGCAGCTTCCCCAGCCAGGTTTATTTAAAGGGGTTGGGGTTAGCCCCTGGAACAGCCCCATTCTCCTGGCCAAACACAGGGATCCCTGTGGAACTGGGAGGAGTGAAGGCCTGGATTTCTGCAGGCTCGGTAGGTCAGGGTTAGAGCTCTGCCAAAATAAACCCAAGAGTTCCTTCACTTCCTCTCTGAGGCAGCAGCCAGAGCAGGGTGATCTTCATTCCTTAGAGTTATGGAATTAGAGAATGGCCTGGGTTGAAGGGACCTTAAACCTCATCCAGTTTCAATCCTAAACCACCTTCCACTATCCCAGCATACTCCAAACCCCGGCCAGCCTGGCCTTGGACACTTCCAGGGATCCAGGGGCAGCCACAGCTTCTCTGGGAATTCCATTCCAGGGCCTCCCCACCCTCACAGCCAGGAATTCCTTCCCAATATCCAGTCTAAACCCACTCTCAGTTTGAAGCCATTTGAGGACATCATTGGTTGCCTCAACGTAACACAAGGAAGTGTGGTGGGAAATTGGGTTTATTTTGTGACACCGGTGGCTGTTGTAGGAGAGCCCAAACTGAACTCAGCTACAGTGGAAACCTGATGGCTGAAAAGCAATTTTCTGTTCTGTTTGCCACCTGTAGCACTGCTGTGCTTTTCCTCCAGGAGGAACAAACATAAATCTGAGCAGCTTTTATTTACCAAAGCAGGGACTGGGGCAGAGATTTACGGGCTGTGGCATCTCCTCTGCAGCAGCAAATGGACAGGCCCTGGGGCAGCCAAGGGAGGGCACAACCTTCAGAAGTTTGAGCTTATTTGTTTGCTCTGCACTTCAAATTTGATAACAATATATAAAGAAATGGACAGGTAGGGCCTCAGAGGTGGCCCTGAAAGACACTCAGATCTGCAGAAGGACCAGAAGAAAGCACAAAATAACAGAAATAACCTGTGTTAACAGCAGGCATGTGGAAATAAAGGGTTTACACACACAGGGGTTTTGATGGCCTTGGTTACCTCCTCCTGTGATCAAAATCAATTCATTGATCAGTGGAACTCTTCACATCATGTCCCAATCCACAGGGAATTTCTCTAAGGAATGAGCTCGAAGGGAGTTGCTGAGAGCTGGTTTTACTGTGAGTAAAAATACCCCAAATCCATCAGAGAATAAATAAATACCTTCTTGATTATGATCCCTTGGTTTTGGGTTCCCCTCCTCCTCCCCACAAATAGGAGCTGTGCAAATATTCAGATTTCTGCCTCTCCTGACCCTTGGACATGATTTATTCAAATGTTGAGCTTGACATTTTTTTTTTTGGGCGCCTTCAGGATATTTGAGGCTCTGCTCGTTAGGATGCTCAGAGAAAAAAGGGTTTCCTTCAGGTCTTTGTTCACAGAGAAGTTCAGAGGATCCCTGAAATCCCAGAGGGAGCAGCACGTGGCATCCCTGGACAGATCCTCAGATCCTGGAGAGGCTGAGGTGGGATAACAGCACCAGCACAGGATGTCTGGGGACACAGTGACACAAAGTGGGGACTGAGCAGCCTCTGAATCACAGCAAAATGAAGCAGCAGCTCCTGTCCCCCCCTCCTGAAGAGGATCTGACCCTGCTGGGAGAGAGCTCTTGGCAGGGAAGGGGATGAGCAAGGGGAGCATCATCCTTCCTGAGGAACAGGGGAAGGAACACCGCCACAGGCAATATGTGCTCCTTGGCTTGGCATCTTTGAACAGCTAAAAATGAGGAGAAAGTCCAGGAAAGTGAGGCAGGGAATTAATTTTGCTGGTGGGTGAATAGAGGGAGCACAGGGGGTCTGAAATCCCAGCCTGCACTGATCAAACCAAGGCTTTTGAGGGAGAATCTGGAGATTTTGTTCAAATTGAGCACCCACTGCCAATGTCCCCATCTGTGGTGTGACATTTAATCCTGATAAAAGGCTCACAGAAGATGAGGAGTGGGGAGCACAGCTCACAATTAATTAATATTGTTCACAATAGCACGGATGGAGCTTTACAAATTCACACCCAGTGGGTTGGAGGAGAGAAAGCCCAGAGCCAGGAATGTGCTACTTCAATCACATCATAGAAATATTAATTGGAAAATCTGGATAAAGAAGGAAAAGGGAGAAGAAACTCACACTGAACACAACGTGGTGGAACCTGGTGTTTGCTCTCTGAGCTTTCCTTCCCACGATGGAGAGCTGAGGAAAGGCACCAGATAAAGTTTAAGTTAGTAAGACTTACTACAACTTAACTACAACAGGTCCTAGTTGAGATGTTAAAGGTACCACAGGGATATTTATCATTAATTTAAATTTTTTTTTTGTTATTAAATGTAAGTTTTTAAAGTAACTGTTATTTAACTGCTATTTCGTTATTTGATTTTTATGTCCTTACTCCATTACAAGAAAATACAATTCCCAGCCCTTAAATTAGGTACCTCAAGGTAAGCACAGCTTCCACACCACCTTGGGGCTGTAGAGAAATTCCCAGGACACAAACCCGCAGGTTTTGCACGGACGGGAGGCAGGAAAGGCTGGATGAGCCATTCCCTGGGGAGCAGAACTCTTCCCTCAGCCGGGAGGGTGGGAAGGGACACATGGGAGCCGCAGCTGCTGTGAGGGGGTTGGTGGCATTTGCTCCTCAGAAAGAACCCAAAGGAGGGACACGAGCAGCGAGCACGTGCCAGACTTTTGTTCTCTACACGCGGTGCTTGGGAGGAAATCTGGTTTTGACACCAAAACAAAAAGCTCTGCTGCTCACACACAAAGCAGGGAAGGATGGGGAGGTTTTTGCCCGGTTTCCACGAGCTGTAATTCCATTTTCCACGGGATATTTCAGTGCAGAAAAGCCACCCGTTCCTGGATTGAGAGGGTTATTCGGTATTGGAAGGGAGGTTTGGATCCCCATCCCTGGAGGTGTCCAAGAGGTGGAGGTGGCACTCTGGGCTGGGGACAAGGTGGGCATCGGGCACAGGCTGGACTCGATGGGCTGGGAGGGATTTTGCAACCTGGAATTCTGGGATTCTCCCACTGTGGCACGTGTTTGAAACCTGACAAACTCCACTGAACAAAGCTCTGAGCTTTGCCACTGTTTCACCTCACAGCTTTAACAAATGTGGGTTTATCCCCCAGCAGATGAAAGATTTAATTATGCCAGTGGTGAGACCTCCATTAAAAAAAAAAATTTAAATCATCGTTATCTTCCATTTGAATATTATTAATTGATCCTGCTTGTGTTTCATTAATTGAGACACTTAAACCCAGCAGCCCGTTCTGAGCCATCCCATCTGGGGGTGGCTGTGAGCTGCTCTTAATGGGCTGCTCTGTGGTTCTGACGTGTCTGAGCGCTTCCAAGTGCTCTCCTCATTATCAGATTTGGGCCTCTCATGACTGTTGCATTAATTACAGTGCAAAAACGAACTGGAGGCCAAAATCTGGAGCTAATTAGAGCCTCTAATGGAGTGCCAAGCTGAACATTAACGGGAGAGAAATGGAAAGAGGGAGTTAATGGGAGGAAAAGGGGAAAGGGCTCCCCTTCCCCACATCCCCCTGAGTGGCTGCTCTCCTTTGCTTACTTGTTTACCCTGGTTTATAATTAGCAAATGGGTTTCACTCACTGCAAACAAGGAGCTCCTCGTTGATTTTAAAATCTGCTTCATTTCTGTCCTTTTGGTGCCCAAATTGCGGCTTCTGTTGTGGAAACATCAATTTCTACAACATTAAAATGTCACAGATGTGTAGTGGAAGAATTCAGCAGCTCTGTACCATCCCCATCCTCTTGGTTGCTGTGTGGATCTGTTGTCTTCCCTCACCAACTCGTGCTCATAATACCCAAATTCCAAGGTTTTTAGCTAAAGTTGAGCAGGACATCCTGCAGTGGAAAATAGGGAAAATGATAAACATTATCCAGGTGGAGCAGCTGAAGGCAGGAGAGTGGGAAAAGGGGAAAATGGTCCAATTCAGCAATGGAGGTGAGGGGGATTGGGAAGAGAAATTCATTAATAGAGCCTGGCAATAAAAAAGGTTTAAAAGGAGGATGGAAATGAGCACCTGCAGTCCCAGGGAAACAACATCTGGGTCCAATCCAGCAGGAGAAAACCAAAAGGAAATGAGATGCTGAAGGGTTTGGACATCTCACCTCAAGATCCTATTTCAGGTTGTTATTTGGCTGCACTTCTAAACATCCTCCCTGAAAAAGATCCACAGCTCCTGCAAACACAAAAATAAAGGGACTGGAGGGGGTTTAGTCCTGGTTTGCCAGAAAAAAGGAGGGATGATGGAACAATGGGAAAAAAAAGGAGAGACACAAACATAGTAGGAGATGCTTTCTTTGTTTCCTGTGACTTGTCAGAGACAAACAAAAAAAAAAATCTCTTTTTTCTCTCTTTTTTTTTAATGTTTCTCTCATTCAAGGGCTTTGCTTACTCAAGAAGTGCTAATTTTAAATCTGTATTTCTGCAGAAATCCTACAAAATGCACTGGGGGCTGGGAGAAGTGGGCTGGAGACAGATGTTTTATAAAACCTCTGCTTGAAATTTAGTAAAGAATGATGAGGGTTTAGTTCAGCTCCCAGGGCCGGACCAGCATTATTTGATTTAAAGATAATGAAGAGAATCAGCTTAACTGCTCAGGAGTGGGAAAATAAACACTTGTCATGAGACAGAGCGAGATTTGTGCTTAGATTTGACTACAAAGGACTTTAAAATCAACATTGCTGTCAGAGCCATGTAAATAATTCAGCAATCCAAACGTTTTCCCAAGATCTGGGTTTCCACTACTGGGCTGTAATGGGATAATTCAATTTATTCTCACCCTGCCCTAAGGGTTTTCTGCTGATGGCCGAGTGCAGAACTTCACTGCAGTGGTGGGAACAGGACAAATTCAGCCCAGAGCTTACAGAGTCACTGGGAAGCTTCTAATTTTGTGGAGTCTGTGAATCTGGGAATGCTGACAGAGGGACAACCCCTCTCTCATTTGTGGAAGTTTCCTATGCAGCTGCATTAAAAGCAAATGTTTTGTGAAATTCCATTTAATTTGGCCTCTGTGCATTCATGTTTTGTTCAGCAGAAGATGGAAATGGAACAATGCATTTTGCTCCCAGTTCATTCTGACATTTGGTGTGGTTCAGAATGAAGGATTTTGCTCTTTCAAAGCCTTCCCACTCTTCCAAAGAGGAAAAACGTCACAGATTAAAATAGGGAATTCCATGGATTCTCGGATTTTATGTCACACTCTTCTCAATTCTCTGTTTCCCAGCATCCCCCAGTTTTCCAAAAATGTCAAAAGTACCTTTCCAGGGAGACAACACGAGGGCACCTTCCTCAGATTGTATTCCTGGCCCACTGGAATTTCATCTGTGGGGATCTTTCCTGGTGCTTCCAACCTGGGGAATTGCTGGTGCCACCCAGACCCATCCTGCACTTCCAGGGATTGGTTTCTGGGGGGTTGTGGCTGCCATAAACCATAGAATTAAAAAAGAGACTCTTTTCCACCTGTTCCTGACACAAGGATGGAGCAGAGCAGATCCATCTCGGGCTGGGATAAGTCACAAAAATCATCTTAAGCTGCTCTCTCTTCCCCTCACTTTCAGAGTGGTTTGTGAATTCTGTTGTTTTCTAACTCAGAATTTGTAATTCCGGAACCGAGCAGATGGTGCAAGGCTGATTTCAGTGAAGTGTTCATTAAAATCACCTCTGCCAAGTGATTGTTCACCACCATCCCCCTCGGAGATCAGAGGGATTTGTTCTTGCTCTTGGAAGTCCATCTGAAAGCAGCAGAGCCTTGAGGAATGGACACAACACCGAGGGTGAAGTTCCAGCTGGGGTGCTGCAAATATTCCAGAGGGAAATGGCTTTGGGAGAGAAAGGAAAACACAGGGAAAGATGAACAGGGGAGCAGCACCACTGTCAAACCTTAGAGAAGGTGAAATCCTTCATTCAATTTGGGGGCTCAGTTCCATTTCAAATGTGTCTCCAGCCAACTTTTACCTCAAAACCTCTTCTACATTCCCGTTTTAGCTGGTTGAGGATAAAAATGGTATAAAAAGTCACTATGGAAAATGGGATTCTGCTCAAACCAAGCACAAATCTTCCCAGTTCATCCCATTTTACATAATTCCGTCTTGTTTTCCTCTGGTCCCAGCAAATCTGTCCTGGGTGCTCCTGCAAAGAACAAAAGATTTCTGATGCAATGGGAGCCGTCATCACCTACTTGCCTTTTCCCTGGAAATCTCTTCCAGGTGGGATGGTGGCCGGTTCCTGGGGGGAGTTTCTGGCTGCACATGAAGGAAGAAATGTGTTTTGAAGTGTTTCATTTCGAGCTGGGCTGCAGCAACTGGAACAGGAGCAAAAGAAGACCCAGGCAGTGAGTGTTCACTGCCCCAATTGCCAATACTGCAGTGGGGAGATCAGGCCCCTGATAAAAGCAGCAAAAGGCTTGGAACACCCCTTGGAGCCTGCTCTTCCCTGCTTTTCTCTTCTTTTTTATCTCACGAGGAGTTGCAGGCTTGCTCCAGATCAGAAATGGGGAAAATATCCGAAGCTGAAAAAGTTTGGAGAATGAGAGAAGCAAACAAAGTGAACAGCTCAGAGCAGCAGCATCTCAGTGAACCCAGTACCTGCATTTGCTCTTCTGTTCCTGCATTCTCAGGGGGGCCTTTAGAAACTCTGTCAGTGACAATTTTGCATTTATAGTACAAAAATTACAAAGAGATTTGTAAATACGACGGAAGGCGGTGCTTAGCAGCTTTTTGTGCAGCTCATGTCTCAGCTTCCTGAGCCATTTGTGCACCCAGCGAGACCTGAGGTACCCTGGCAGTGCCAGATACACCAAAAATACCCCCACCCCTCCCTATTTCTGCAGAAAAACCTCTTCTCTGCCTATTGTCTTTCCTTTTTCGAGCAGAAGGGGATGGATTTCGTGGCAAAAGTGCTGGGGAGCCCAGAGTAGCAGCTCTCATCCCTCCCTGCACAAAGCCCAGCTGCAGAAGCTCCCCTGAGTGTCCAGGGAATGTCAGGACAGCAGGAACCAGCTCCTGCCGGTCCCAAAATGGAAGCAATAATTAATGAAACCAGCTGTAAACTGGGAAAGGATTATGGAACAGAGAGCAACAGCAGCTGCACACCTCGGGTGGGTTTGGGAAGGTGGAAAATGCAGGAGGTGCAGCCACACAAATCCTCCACCCAGCAGGATTCAGCTGTGGCTGGGCCAGGCTGGCTTTGCTTTCCCTTCATTGCTTTGTTATTTATGATCAACATGATCCAAACCCTCACAATTCCTGTCCCTGAGAGGTCAGGGCTGATCCCAAGGTTTGCTCTTCAGGAGAGGACTGAGCAGGACCTCGGGCTCTGGGAATTGGTGGCTGGTTTTCATTCCAGGTGGGGAAACCAAAGCCCAGCCATTTGTGGGCTTTGCTCTCCTCATGCATTGCCCAGGTTGGTGTTGGGGACGGCTCTGCAGGGAGTGGAAGTGGGAGCATTGCAGCCACTGCGTCCCCTTGGAGTCTTCTCCCTGGGATTTGCCAAATTCCCAAATAATCTGGAGCTCCTTGTTCTGCTCGTGAGCCTGTGGAGGGCAAACCCCCAGAGCTCCCCTCCTGTGCTGAGAGCTGGTCCAAGCTGTAGTTACAGAGCCCCTTGGGTTGCCAGGAACAGCGGGACGTGCCCAGCAGTCGGCCCCAAATTGGCCATCCCACAACTAAAAGGCCACGGGGAGGGTTTGCAGCAGGTGCCAGGGGGGCAGCGCCTTCCCATTATTGGGGTTTATTGTGGGGAGTGGTTGGGATCTGGGAGGCTCCAGGGGAAGTGACAGCAACGCTGTGCCCACTGCGGGAGGATGCAGAGGGCAGGGCCAGCCCGGGACTCTCTGTGAGCACAAATCCCATGGGAGGAGCTCATCAGAGGCAGGGAAACGGAGCAATTAATTTGCTCTAGATAATTTCCTTAATGCATTTAACCCTTTCCGTGTTTTATTTTCCTGCACACATAGCCCGGCTCCCTCAGATGTGTTCATTTCTCAGACCTACCTGGCTCCTTTCTCTTGAAGCCTTCAGCCCACACAGGGAGGGTTCCAGGGCCGTTTCCTCCTTGCTTTGTAGGATAAATCCTTGGCAAGTGCCCGGGGTGGGAGCTGAGGCACACCAGGTGTGATCCTGCAGGGGAAGCAGCTGAATTCCGGGTGCAGCTGAGCCTTTGCCCTGACGCTTGCTCCCCACAGGTGCCCACACCTGGAAAATGAAGTGCATTTTCAGACAGAGATCCGTGAAGGCACCAAGGGGTGAGAACAAAAGCAGGGCTGTAAAATCCCAGCTTTTCTCCAGCACTAAATCGGTCCCCTGCAGCCGGCAGGCGGCTCTGAACTTACATCTGTGAAGGGAGAAGCTGCAGGGTATGGAAAAACCCCATGGAACACAAAAGCCTGGGAGCAGAGGACTCCCTTAACAGATTCCTGGAGGTGTTGGGAATATTTTTAGGAATGATGTGCCGGTCCCTGAGCGAGCCAGGAGCTGTCACTCCCTGTGCCAGGAATGCTCTTTCCTCCTGTCCTACCAGTCCTCTTTCCCCACAGGGTAAACAGCTGGAAGTGTTGAGCTCACTGCCAGAGGCTTCAGACAGACACTTTGTGCCACAGACATCCCGGGACACCTTAATGACTCCTCTTTAGCTTAATGAACCTCTCACAGTCGGCACCGCCTGCTCTTGCTGCTCTTGCTCCGCTCCGGGACGGCTGCAGAACACGGAGGAAGGTTTGGATCCTTGGATATTCCAGTCCCTGTCCATCGTCCTGAGCTGCTCCGGAGCTGCTCCAAGTGTCTGCCCCGGGATGGAGCAGGGGTTTTCCTCTCTGTGTCCCATCCGTGGCAGAGCCTTTGGCATTCCCGAGGTCTCCCGGGTGGATTGTGTCCCACAGTGTCCCTGTCTGACTTGGTCCATCGAATTCCAGCTCTGTTTTCACTTCGTGGCCGTCTCGTTGGAGTCTGTTCAGTGTGAGGTGCAAAATGTCTTTCCTTGTTTTCTGACATCCAGTCTGTAACTCATGGGGAGCACATGGTTAAAATTCCTGGTCCTTGTTTAAAGTGCTGGAGTTCCGAGGGATGTTTGAGGGAAATATCTGCACATTCAGGGACCTGGCCCTGCTGGGACCAGCATCCAGCCTGGGAAATTCCTGCAGGAGCATCCGCCAGGCCAAGCACACTCAGGCAGTGCAGTTCACCTCAGGCACCTGAAACCCAGCCGGTTCTTGGTTTTCAGGGATTTCATTCCCTGTCACAGAGCAAAGCAGGGATTCACACTTCTTAATGTGGGATCTGGATATCTGGAAGAATCACTCTCTTAAATGTACTTTGGGGTTTGCAAGATGCTGTTTTCCCTACGTTTGGCGTTTGACCTGGCACTGACAGACCTTTGTGTTCCCCCTCCCAGGTACACGGTTTTACACAATGGGCACCACCAGGAGCAAGAGAAGCTTCCCATCCACACCGACCCTGAATCCCAAGAGTCCTGTTTCTAGTCCTGGGCCCAGAAGAGGAACAGTCCAGCTGGAAGAACAAAGGTCTTGTAGGATATCCCAAGGATTCTCGGGCAGCAGGACTGGAAAAATCCTCCATCTGCGTTGTCATGGTGCCTCCTGCAGTGAATTCCCAGGAATGTCCAGCCATGGAGCTGGGTGGGAGCGTGGGCAGGGTCAGGACTGCTGTCCCTGTCCCTGCAGGAGCAGCTGGAGCTCAGCCGTACCAGAGCCCTGCTCCAGGAATGGGGAATTCCTGGCAAAGTCAGGACACAGAACAGCTCCAAACCACCCCGTGCCGGGACTCCTGCTGCTCCTTTCCAGCTGCTCCTTCCCAGCTGCCCTCTGCTCAGCTCATCCCCCTGTCCTGGAGGTCACCAGGTGTGGCTGAAGCCCAGCAGGATGGGACTGAGCTGCTCCATCCCTGCCAGGTCCTGCCCAGAGACCGGACACTGTCAGGGGAGGAGCAGCTCCAGGTTTTCTCCAGGAAAACGAGAGGAAATGTTTGCTGCCCTTTGGTTCCACCCCTGGGGGGAGGCCAGCACCAGTTACTGCTTCCCCCAGCCCTGCAGAGCTCTGGGGATGCTTTGGTTGTGTTTCCTGGCCAAGGAGGATTCCAGGGCTGTGGAGTGGGACCTGCAGGGACATCCCAGCTCGGAGCCACGGCTGTGCTCTGCCCTTCCCAATGGATGGCATGTGGCCCTGGAGCCCAGGGCTGTCCCCATCCCTCCCCTGAGCAAACTTTGGGCATTCTGAGCCAGCAGGAAGCTTGCCCAGAGGCAGAGCCAGTCTGCAATGGATCACTAAGTGCCATGTTGGAAAACAAACCATCTAAACCCTTTTCTAGCTCTGCTTGGAAGGGAGACTTCTACTTACCTTCGCCACCTTTATTTTTCTATTTGTTGCTGGTCTCTTCCAGTTGAGGCAGGAAGTTCTCCAGACTTCCCAGTGTCACCCTTTGCAAAGATCTCTGTCCTCAGCTGCTCCCTGCATGTCGATGTTGCCACGTTCCTCGTGAGCTGCTTCCCCCTTTGCATGGGAAGGGTGGGCAAGGCTCTCAACTCCACGAATTTGGGAAAAGGATTTTCATGCAGGATCAAGACCACGAGCCTCGACCCTTCTTAGGTGAAGATCTACCCCAGCAATGCCACCCTGAGCCTAGAAAATAAAACTGTGCTTTGGTACAGCGTGTAACCATGTACAGATATTTTTAATGTACAAAGAAAAGCTGACATTATTTATTATTTTTTATCAGGAACACGTGGTTTTTTCATTAAAAGCTTCTAGATCAAGGAGCTTAACATCCTGTGTATTATTATTTAGTAATATTTCTGTTGCTATGTGACAGGTATTTACTGTAAACAGACAAATCCTGCTTGGAACTAACAAAAATGTTGCTCAGTAGGAGAAATGTTGTGCATGAGAAGAAGAAGTGGCTTCCTGGCCATGGTGTCTAACTTCTTTAAATCCTTCTTCCACAGCAAAGTCACTGATAGAGCTTCACATCCTTCTCCTTTACGATTCCAAAGGGCACTGGGCAGAAACAGCCCCCATTGGAAGACCAAGGCAGAAAATTGCTGGCAGTTGGAAAGACACAAATTATTGGTGTTGGTGGTGGAAGGTGCTCCTGGTTCATCATCGGGACCTGTTTGGCAATGACCTGTTTTTACAGGGCTTTGTTTCCTAAAAATATTCATTTAACTTCACTCTTTTACTCACCAGAACAATGAGTAAAAAAAAGCCATTATTGAAAGTTTGGAAAAAAATCCATCCAGGGCTGCTTCAGTCCTGTGATCCTCCCCCTGTGTGGAAGTGCCCACTGGGGTTTTGTTGGGATTTGAGCACACGAGGCTGCAGAACAGCTTGGCTCGGTTTCACCTCAAGTGCCAAATTTCGTAAAGAAATCCTAAAAAAAAAGCTTTTCTCTGTCCCCATTAAACGGCACTGAAATCTTGGTGTGACATTTCCCGGCGTGAGGTGGAACCAGCAGCACGGGGAAGCCACAGGAAGGGGCTCTTTGGTTCTGCCGTTGTCCTTCAGGCGTTGTTTTCTCCTTTATTCTTATGTGCATTAGGAAAAGATCTCTTCTGAATTTAAAAGGAACTCCCGACTTCCCCAGGGGCAGCGTTCCCAAGGCTCTGTCAGTGGGAGCAGTGGCTCACCAGCCAAAATGGTCAACAGCTCTCGCTGGGAAAGGGCTCCCCTTCCAACTGGATGGAATTCCAAACACGACATGTCCATGTTTTGTGTCCCCTCTAACTCCTCCTTGGGCTCAGCAAACCTGTCAGGAACCACCTGGCAGCTCCTGCTGGCTAAACCAAGAATCCAGCAAAGCTGCTGTGAGCCCAGCAATGCCACCGTGCCATCGACAGTGGCAGGATTGCCCTGGAAAAGAAGAAGGTGTCTCATGGAAAGGCCCCACTCTGGATTTCCTTGGCTGCTCCTGTGGCCTCCCAGTTCAGCTTCCCCATTGCCCATCTTGGCTGGTGGTGCCAGTCCTTGCCTGTGCTCAGTGATGTGTGGTGCAGTGGCTGTTCCTAAAATAAAAGCTCCTCTCTGGACATGGCACTGAACTCAGCTCGGGCTCATTTCTGGCACTGTTTGCTCTCAAATCCCAGGGTGGCACCAGGTTCCACTTCTCAGCTGCCCCACAGGATGCTCCAGGAGCTGTAACAGGGAGGGGGAAGCTGCCCCTCTTTGCTTTTCCTACAACTCCCTGACAGGAGGGGGCAGCCGGGGGGGTCGGGCTCTGCTCCCAGGGAACAGGGACAGGAGGAGAGGGAACGGCCTCAGGCTGGGCCTGGGCAGGCTCAGGGTGGGCAGCAGCAGGAATTTCCCCACGGAAAGGGTGCTCAGGCCTTGGCAGGGGCTGCCTGGGGAGTTGTGCAGAGCCACAAGGTCCCCCCTGAGCCTCCTTTGCTCCAGGCTGAGCCCCTTTCCAGCTCCCTCAGGAATTCTCCAGGCCCTTTCCCAGCCCCATTCCCAGCCCTGGACACGCTCCAGCCCCTCCAGGTCCCTCCCACACTGAGTACCCAGAACTGGACACAGCCCTCGAGGTCCCTCAGCAGTGCCAGCACAGGGGACAGTCCCTGCCCTGGTCCTGACTGTCCCCCTGCTCGTGCTCACAGAAATTCTGCCCTGTTCAGCTTCATTCGTGATTGATTTGCAGTCCAGGAGCCCCCACCTTGTCCTGGCCCCTTACCTGGAGGATTCCCAGGCTGGAGGATCCCTGTGGAGCTGCTCATGGGATCAGAGCCATCCAGATTCATGTGAGAAATGAGAACCAAGGCTCCCCTTGGTGTTGAGCAATGCTCCTCTTGGGGTGTCTGTTCTACCAAAGGACACTTCAGGGAGGACGGACACCGGGAATGTGTCACTGAAAACCTGCACATGAGCCAGAGCTGAGAGGTAAATGATGCTCACCTTGCCTCTGATTCAGCACACCTCAACATGGCTTTGATTTTACCTCATCTGCTCCTTCTGTCCCCTACTGGAATCAGAGCTCTGTGAATAATCAGCAATAGTCTGTTAGCTGCTTTTGCATCTCTAAATACCTCTCAGTTCAGGGATTACTAACAGATATCTTTGGCCTGGAGCTGATCTCAGCCCAGGATTGTGGTTTTCAAGATGGAATTCACTCCCAGCTGGCTCTGCTCAGCAAGAGGAGGCATTTATTTGTGTCAGCCTGACTTAACAACGTACACAGAACCAGCTAATGGGGTCCAGATCGTGTCCACCTCATTCCCAGCACGGATGAAAAGCAGGGAGCAGCTCCAGCCACGCGCTGCTTTGGGAGCAGGCAGCCCACACACGGCAGACTCTGACTCATTCCCACCCAACTTCGGGAGTGCTGAAGCCAAGGAGAGCATTTTCATTCTGGACCTGGCACCTGGAAACCCTTCCCCAGTTTAGGATCCCATTTTTCCCCACACTGGAGTTCCTGAGCCATCTCTGAGCACTCCCAGGCCAAAAGGCTGGAAAGGTGCTGCTTTCTTCTGCTATGAACTCAATAAAAAGATGCAAAAGCTTTTAGTTCTTTCAGGTTTTGTAGAACTCTTCCTGAATAAAGGCCCAGTTTATCTCCTGTCAGCACCCAGTGGCTGTTGAGGGGCTGAAGGGAGCTCTCCAGTTGATGGGTCCTGGTTTTGGCTGTCCTGTTGTCACATGCAGTGCACACAGGGCCAGGGGTTGAGTTGGAATTGCTGAACTGGGAACTAAAAGTGGAAATCCTGGGCAAGGGAGAGGCTGCAGCTGCTCCTCACACCCTGAACAGCTCAGAGAGAGAGCAGGGGCAACATTCCTACCTCCATCAACTCCTCACAGCTTTTCCTCAAATAAAAACACTTCCAAAATCCTCTTCTCTTTGAAACCCCAGCACTGATTTTGCCTTCCTCCTGAATCAGAGGGAAAAGCAACCCCCAGCACGGTGAACACGAGGCTTTGTGCCCCCTCTGCTGTGCCCACACACGCTCTGGCCTTTCTCTGTTTACCATCTGTACTATTTAGATGACATTTCCCAGGCACCTGAGCATCTCCCAGCTGGGAGCTCTGCATCCTCTTCCAGGAGGAGCTGGGGGAAAAGCACTGCCAAAGGCAGCTCAGACTCACTTCCCAATCCCCACCTGCCTTTCCCAGTTGAAGGGACCTGGAAGTGCTCATTTTTCCTCAGAGGCTGTGAGAGGAAACCCCTCTGACTGTGCACCTGCACTGGAGCGACAGAACCCAACCGAGGTTTAACTCACCCCGTGTTGCTGAGTCAGGGCTGACCCAGGGAAGAAATTCCTGTTGGATGTTTCCCCAAAGCCACAGCCAGGAGGCGAGCAGGGCACAGAGGTGATGCAGGCACAGAGTTGCCTTTATCATTTCCTTACCTTGTAGGTTAAATGCTCACCAGGCTGCCTTGGAGCTCCAGCAAAGCTTCCTTTGCTAGCCAGATGCAAACATCCCTGGTTTTGGGGGCTGGGAATGGATCCCAGTTTGTACCCAGAGCAGCAGAGCAGAGCTGAAAGGCCCAGCTGGAATTCCTGTGTTGCAGGAAGGTGGGAAGAGCAGGATCACTGTCCTCTCACCTGCAGGGACAGCAGCTGCTCCTCCTGCTGCACACAGGGGGGAGGAGAAGCCTGGCACAGAAACATCTGGGATGCTCCAAGGAAAGTTCAACAGGGCAGAGCCAGGGAAGCCCTTCCTTGGCATGGAGATTGAATAGAAGTGCCCAGAACAGCCACAAAATGGAGAGAGGGGGAAGTTCAGAGGCAAAAGATCAAATCCCTGGCAGATCCCAGCTCCTCCCTCCCCCAGAGCCCTCAGGGATGGACACAGCGGACTCAGGCACTGGAGTAAAACGGGTGTCACATTTCAGAGGTCAAAACTACTGCAAGGTTCAACTGCTTCCAGAAATATTGAATATAAACAAACACTTTATTTGTGTAAATACTTCTGCAAAGGCTGGAGTTAGGAGATACCAGCCAGAGATCTGGCACAGTACTCCAGAAACTCAGGAACATTTTCTGGACTAAAATGGTAAATCTGACAGAATCAATGACTCAGAGGACTTGAAACACTTCTAGGAAGGGTCACAATTGTTTTGGCTGAATATCGCTGAATACATTATCTATTGTTAATTAAATATAAGGGTTATAATAAACCATTGACTGTGATCCTGCATTAAAGCAAATTTAAAAACATTCACATTCTCTGGTGTTCTGTGCTGCGCCTCCAGTCAGCACAGAGCAGGTGAAGAAATGCTGCTACCCCAAATCTCTTGCTGCTCCCATGAGGCACCATTCTCCTCCTCTTACCCCATGTATTTCTAGTTCCACATTATCCCAAGAATTCCCACAGAGAGGCAGAGAAAACCAACCCTGGCTTTGCTGTTTGAGCAGTTTGACCTCAATTTTACAGAGCTAAACGTCACAGAAATCCCCAATAGCCACATTTACCCCAGATTCAGAGAAACACCAGCAGGATGATGAGCAAAACTGGATAAAATGCTCTAAACTGCACAGATTTTACCTCAGGAAGTGTCATTTTTTTTAGGCTGGGAACACCAATTTTAAACAAGCATGGGTGAGAGACCAGGCCAGAGCTGGGAATTCAAGCAGCCACTTCCAGAGCTGGGAATTGGTCTCTCCAAGCCCTGGGCACCCTGTGAGTGCATTTTTACACCTGCACTGACAGCAAATCCCCCCCAAACCCCTGTGGGCACCGTGAGCACCTTTCAATACACAACACACACACATTTTGGGGCAAATAGCAGCAGTTTTTACTGACCACATGGCAAATGTGCATTCAGGAGTGAGCACAACCCAGCCCCAAAGCTCCCTGGCTGTGTCACATGGACCCTGTGCAGCTCCACATCCCCTTTTCTACCTGCCTGAAGGGAAAGCTCAGCTTCCAGCCAGCCAGAATGGGCAGATTTATGTTCAACAGGGTGGAACCAACAATCAGCAACTTGATTTCCATAGTACAGAGTTAAATACACCACAAAAATGAAATCTAACAGTACAAAATGCTTGAGAACATTCTGTTTCCAAGGTGCTAAACATGGGGGGGTTCCTTCCCCCCAAAAAATGGGTTGGATACCTCTAGAAACTACCACAGATCACCAAATTCTCTACTTTTTTTTTTTCCCTGCTTCTGGCCTTCTTTGCAACAGCTGGAGAATATTCTGACCCTTCCAAAAATGCACACAAGACACCAAGATTGTGCTCAACAGGTTTACTCAGACTGGACTCTTAAATGCTCAAGAAAAAGGCACAGATTAAAAGAGACTCTGATGACTCTTTTGAACACAGCAAATGGAATTGTTGTTTGTGAGGAAAAAAAAATACTGCTATGAATTGCATGGGCTGAAAAGTTCAAATCTTCTTCCCCGTTCCTAATTATTGGCCTTCATTAAAATGGAACTTAAATTAAATTGTATAAACATATGAAATAAAGTCTCAGTATTAGGAAGGTGTTTTTTGTTTGTTTTTTTCCTCTATGTACAACTCTTAGTATACAATTTGTACTTTCCACTTTACATTTAACTACATCCTCCTGGCCAGAGGGAGAGCCGAGGGCGCCTTGGTGGGAAATGCTTTGCATTTGGAAAAAATCCTGCTTTTTCTTGGCCAGCAGTGCCAGGGGGAGGGAGGGCAGGCTGGGGGCACCCCTCAGATGTAATCATCCTCCACGGGCTCCCCATTGACATCACAGTAGTGGATGAAGATGGCCACGACCCTCTGGAACACCCCCTTCCTGACCTGGCGCAGCTCCGAGATCTCCTCGCCGATGGTCTCCATGCAGATGTCAGCTGAGAGCTGCCCCTTCCTCCTCGGGGCGTAGATGGTGGCTGGGGAAAGACAGCAAGGAAAAGGGGATGTTTCTCCCAAAAATATTCACCAGCCAGGTTGGTTTTGCATTCAGGCTTGGCAAAAGAGGCAAAGGGAAGAGTCTTCCCCTGACCGGGAACGTTCTCTCCTGCATTCCATGTATTTGAAAGTTTTCCATGGCTCCAATCCTCATGTCCAAATGTCTGGGAGTGAAATGAATCCCAGGGCATCACAAACCCTCTGCCTGAGGCCTCTCTGACTTAATTCCAAGTCATCCATTACTTCAATGTTCTATAAACAACAGCAATTAGGGATAAAGCAGCTGCACTCCCCTTATTTTTCACGGCTTTAACACCAGGACTCTTTTAACATCCTGACTCTTTAATCAAACACTTATCAATTTTTGGTAATTCAGGCCTCATATTGAACTACAAGCATTAAGTCAGGCTAAAATAAAATTAAATTACATCAGTCTAAAATAAAGTTTTAAAAAGAAATTAAAAAATAAAACCAGAGAAAGGTATAGCAAAAAAAAAAAAAAAATCTCTTCCTCATCCTCTTGATATTCCTGAACTGGAGCTGGATTAGAATATCCAAACCAGGATCAACTAAAAATACCTCTAACGAAGATTGCAGGATGTTCCTAATTAAGTAATGGAAGAACATATTTTTCTCTGCTACCCAGCAAAGTTTTTAATTGAGCCCCAGGCACTGCCTACCCTCATATTTTAGCAGACAAGCTCCTAAATAGAAAGAGCCACATCTACAATGAATTCTAACCCACATAATCTCCATTCCAGAGTTTTCAAGTAGTTTTTAACTCTTTTATGTCAAATTTCTGTGAGTTTTCTCACTTCCCTCCAGCTTACCTTAACAACAGATCTACCAAAACCAGCCTAAGGACCAGAAAACTGAGAAAGAAAGGGATGCACTGCCAAATAACCAAGTGGTGTGAGGAATCCAAGCAGGTTACTCACTCCTCTCATCATCCTCAAAGTCGTATCTGGCGTAGCTGTTGGGCTCTGCTGTCCTCAGGGACCTCAGCCAGGGGAAGTCAGTGATCATGGAGTAAGGAGCACCATCCACAATACCTGGGAGAGGGACAGGATGAGGATCCAGAGAGGAAAACATCACCCCTGCAGCACCAGCACTCTTAAATCCACAAAGCATCTCCTCACTTTATTCCCCCACTGAGCTGAGTTGCCCCTCTTTCCTCACAAGGAATATTCTCCACATCTCTGGTGACGAGGTAAAGCAAGAGGTTGAGCAGGAGCCCTCAGCTCTCCAGCAACTCTCACCTTCCAGGGTGTAAATGTCTCTGCCCCAGGGGTACTTGGGGTATTTCTTCAGGTCCTCTTCAGTCCTGGTGGCCTCAGGGAAGAACTCGTATTTAATCAGCTCTCTGGAGAGAAGGAGGAAGAGGTTACAGCCAGGAAATGGGAGATGGGAGGGAGGAAAAACCAAATGGGAAATCCTAACACACAACGTTTCCTTTAACGAGCCTGAATCCGTGGAAAAACTCCCCCAGGACCCTCACACCAAGTCAGCATCCATCCCTTCACTTGGGAGAGCAACCAGAGCCAACAGGGACAGGTTTAGAGCAGCTGGATGAGAGCCACTGGCTACAATTCCCTGCTGCTGGGAATTTTCAGGAGCTGACACTGACTGAACATCACCTACCACAGAAACCAACGCTATTTCCTGGAGCAAATTCCTTTTTAAAAATAACTTGTTTTCAGCTTTGAAGATTTTTCTCAGCCATCCCAATGACTTCAATGTACGACTGCATTATTGCCGGATGAATGTGATGAATTATGTGGTTATTGCTGGAGAATTTATAGGATTTCCCATATGGGTTTACAGTCTGTTTTATATTACATGCATCTTGACACTGGAATTTTACACTGCACCACCCAGAATTCAACCTTCAGTAGATTGGATTTTTTTTTTTTAAATTTGGGTGACAGAATAGAGCAAGGCTGGAGCTGCAGCTGCTCCAGGACACCTTGGCAGAGTCCCTGGATGGCAAATACTCCCTGGTCATGGTCAGCACTCCTTGGCTGTGGTCAGTACTCACTGGTTATGGTCAGCACTCCTCGGCTGTGGTCAGTACTCACTGGTTATGGTCAGCACTCCCTGGCCATGGTCAGCACTCCCCAGCTGTGGTCAGCACTCCCCAGCTGTGGTCAGCACTCCCCAGCTGTGGTCAGCACTCCCTGGTCATGGCCAACACTCCCCAGCTGTGGTCAGTACTCACTGGTCATGGTCAGCACTCACTGGTTATGGCCAGCACTCCCTGGTCATGGCCAACACTCCCTGGTCATGGCCAGCACTCCCTGGTCATGGCCAGCACTCCCTGGCCATGGCCAGCACTCCCCAGCTGTGGTCAGTACTCACTGGTTGATGTTGGCTATGGTGTCCATCCAGCTCCGCACCCGCACCTTGTTGCGGACGTTGGGGGGGTTGCTGAACTCGTGGATGATGCAGATGTGGTAGGGGTAGGGTCCACTGAAGATCTTCTGCTCCAGAGTCAGCGTGTCCACCTGGGGACAAAGACTTGTGAGCACCAGAAACACAGGGATGGGGCTGCAGAATCAACAGCAACCAGACATCGACCAAATCCCCAGAAAATGCAGCAATGAGAGGGAATTTTAACAACACAAATAAACACAGGATTGAGGGGAGCCAAACTTCCCCAGTGCAGCTTTGCCAAGTCAGCTTCTTGAGTACTGGAATTGGATGGGAAATGTCTCATTTCTGATGTGTTTCCCAACTCCAATGTGGAAATGAACTCCATACAGTTAAAGGATGCTCTAAAACTACATTCACTCCTCAGAATTTGGCTTAGGGGAAGGGGATCAGTGATTTGGATTTTTTTTTCACCTAATATTTTTACCATTGTCCTCTAACACCTAAAGCAAGAGGTGTAGCTTCAAAGCAAAGCTGATTTCATGGATTTTATGTCCAGTCAATTTTCCCTCCTTGGCAAACCAAGCCAGGAAAAGCAGAAGAGGAGCAGCACCACAGAGGGATAAAGTTAAACATTCCCAGACTTCCAGGTCTTAAATTAAGCCCTCATAAGTCCTCATCAGATGATTTAAACAACTCTCTAAATGTCCCTGCTTTCAGCTCTTGCACAACCTGGGAGAGGAGAAGGTGGCTCCCAGTCCCACCAGTGTCCTGCAACACTTCAGCATCAGGAGGGGATGATGCCTTCAGTATCCCAAACTCTGGTGCTCCTAAATCTAACAGGACATGGGTTAAGGATGTCAGATCCCTGTGCCTGATGCTCTGCTCACACACAGCTCCAAGGAACACCCAGGTTCTTACAGCTGGAGTGATTCAGTTGGAAATTAATTCAATGCATCCTATTTTACACTATTCTCTAATGCAATGAATACTGGAGAGAGTGAATTTCAATATTTAATCTATCAGAGTATCTTAAAATCCAAGTAGCAGATTCTGCAATAAAAGCCTTGCTGGGCTTTCAACAACCCAATTTCGGAGTTGTGTTGTTGTAACATTTCCTGCCTCAACTGCAAACCCCCCCCAGGCAGAGCTCCAGGGGTGCTCCCAGAGAATCCAGGCTGGCTCTGTACCTGCTGCATGGGACGAAGGTAAATGATCCTGTTCCTCTCTGGGGGCATCCTGAGGATCTGATCCAGGACCTGATCCATGTTGAGCTTCTTGCACTGGGCGTAGTCAAAGCGATTCACAACGGGGGCGTTTTCTACCTTCAAGTGTTTCAACACACGGCACCTTGTAGCTAGAAAAGAGCAAATAAAGGTATTAAAAGGAAATGAAAAACCTCAGGAGCCTCCTGTCAGAGAATTTCAAGGCTGGCAGGTTCAAAAGAAGGCAAACAAGCGATATAAGTACCAAAAAATTACGTAAGTATAGCAGATATAGCCCAGCTCTTCATTTTTTCCATATTATCATCAAACTTTTCAGCTGTGAACTTGCCAGAAGTGGCCTTTTAAAAGGCCATGTCAAATATAATCTAATAACCTTTTTCTCCCTTTGTTTCCTTTCACTGAAATGGTCTGTGGGCTGCCACAACTTCCAAAATCAGCTCAACCATGGAGGATAGTGAAGCCACACAGTGGAAAACAAAACTGTTTCCCTTCTAGCAACACTGCTCATATAATCAAAATTTCCTTCCAAATCAATGTGTGTTCTACATACTCTGGAATAAAGAAGTAATTCCTTTATTTCTGCTAAGTAGCCAGATCTCAAGTCAGAAGAAAAGGCCTTCATTTAGATGTTGCAGAAAACAATAAATGACCCAATCCAGGAGCAGTCACAGCCCGGCACGTGAAACTAATGTAACCTAAGTGCCAGCACTGAAAACAGATTTTTATCATGTCAAGGAGCAAAAGTACCATCCTGTCAGCTAAAAAATCTACGGGAGCATGAAGAAATGAGAGAAAAAACAAGGTACTCAAACTCATTTCATCAACTCCTAATTATTGTATTGGCACTCTTCAATAAACATCTCATCTCCCTAATTGTCAGATCATTTCAGCTGTTGATTTTCAGATATTAATCTTTATTAAAGCTGTTATAGGAGACATGCAAAGTGGGAAGCAGCAATATTTGGAGTTCTAATTCATCAGCAATGCAGCTGATGAATACAAAATGAGCAGTGGCCTGACTTGAATTCTTTCAGGAGTTTCCAATAATGCCACAGGGAGGAGGCAGCCCTGACATGAAGCACATACCATGGATGAACATCATTTTGGGGCAGTCTTTCAGCACCAAATCTGTTATTCCACAGTTGGTTAGTGTGATTCCTACGAGGTTTTTGGATTTCAAAGTCAGTACCTGGGGAAAATGGAAAAAAAAAAAAAAAAGAAGAAAAAAATGTATGACAGGGTAAAAATGAAGGAAAAATAAACTGAATTTTACAAGATACAGGAGGATATTAATTAATGTAATACAGCTTCAGTTCCCAACAGGTGCTCATGGTGATAAAGCTGCAGGGAGTGAAGGAAAAGCCCTTACCTGAACATGATCATCCTCAATCACGGGGTCACTGGTACTGGTGGATTTGTCAGCTGTCCTTTTCCTCTTGGTGGTTTGCCTTGGCTTTGGCTTTGCTACTTCTGGAAACAAAAACATGGAAAAATCTCTCCTCTGCTCCATTTCAGGACAGCTGAGAACAGCCCACGAGAACTTTTCCCACACAGGTAAATCCAAACACCTGCCTGCCTTCAAAACAAATCTCTCCTTGCTCAAACCCCACTGTCAGGTTTGTTCTCAGAATTATTCCCATTAAATAACTTCATAGGGGACAACCCAGGAATGCTGAACCTACAGTCCAACACCACAGAAAGATGTGGAGCCAGGAAAAGGAAAGAAGATTCATGGTTAGGTTACACTTGGTTCTCTGCAGGAAACAGAACATCCTTGACAAATACAAGACCCAAAATAGCTTTAATGTTTAAATACTAGAAATTACCTCAAACTACTGGAAAATCTGTTCTTTGTAACTGTCACTAAGTTTTTCCTAATATTGCAAAGGATGCCCAGGTATAAAATCCTTTAATGTTCCCAAGCTGCACCAGGGACCTCAAATTCCTGCTTGATTTAACAGAAGAGTATTTGAAAAGAAATCACCACCAGCATTATTTCCAACAGGAGGAGAAAAAAAATTCCCTAGAATTAATTCTCTGTCATTAACAGATCAAAATGAGAATTTATTTTACTAAAACTAAGCTTTATTTGACTTAATGAAAACATGCCATGTGCACAAAGATCCCCAATTAATTACTAGTCATAAGGTAGAAAACAAGACATTTTAAATTTAATAGCAAGGTCTCTTCTTCAAATCTGAGCTGCATCTACCTGCAGAACCTCTGAGGTGATTTAGGTTTTGTTAACACTTGGGAGCATTAAATAAACTGGAAAAACACCAGGATATAAAGTGTTTGAATCATTCCATGTTAACAGAGGCAGGAATTTGCTCTCAATCTTCCCTTGCCTCCAACACTCACTGTTCTGTAAGCAGCACATTTCATCTCTCAGTTTCATTTCACCTGCCAGATATTCCCAGCAAAGAATCCCGGATATATGAGCTTGTGCCAGACTAAGGTGATTATTTTGGAAACGAAGCATATTTGAAAGAAACAGCAAGTTCCCCTCTCACATCTGTTGTTTTCTCCCTTCATTCCAACCCTTCAGGGGTTTTATTTTATGTCAGATGAGCAAAACGATAATGTGAAGGATGAAGGTGTTTAAAAAAAGGACAATTTTCAGTAAGTTTGACCACCTTGCCTTAAACACCTGGAAGCAGCACCCAGTGCAGGTCCAAAAGCCTGGCTCAATTATAATTATGACTTTCTTTATTGGTTGATAAAGCACCAGCTATAACCTTTGCCTTCTTGTTCATATCTAAGTGTAGCTGCTGCCTTTCCAGGGAGGATTTTAATGGGGAAACATTCATCATGTTTTAATGAATCACAGCCTTCACAGGCAGACAGAGCTACCAAAAAACTGCATTTGCTTTCCAAAGGAGTAAAGCAAATACTGGTTAGAATGTATGGAGAACATCAACAGAAAGAGCTGCATGGAGGAAAAAGTCAGTGGCACTTTCAGAGAAATCTGATTTCACCTGGTGATGGCACCTCTGTTCCATCAAGCTCTGACCCTTTCAAACCACTCAGGTTTAAATCCCTGACTAACAAGCTCCACATCAGAGCTCCCTGGGGAGCCCAGAGCTGTCTCACGGCAGCACTGCAGTTACTCAGCCGTTACTCTGTGTGTAAGTCCTACCTGGCTCTGACACCAGAGGCACATGGGACAGCCTGCTCCTGGCCCTGGTCAGGGGTCTCCGAGGATACTCCTCCTTGCAGTCCAGCTCCCAGCTCGGGGGCTGCGTGCTCTGCTCCTGGCTGCCAGCCCCACAGGCACTCCCACTAGTCCTGTCATCCCCGGGCTCTCCTGCAGCCCCACAGTCTGGCAGTGTCCTAAGTGCAAAGTCTGGCCCGTCCCTGCAGGCTCCACTCGTGGAGGGGCACTCCCCATCACACCCCCCGCTCGTCCTGTGCTGCGCGGCCCTGGAGGAACACCGGGAGCAAACGGAGCTCTCCTCAGGCTCCCTCTCACTGGAGCCTTCCCTTTTGCAAGGAGAGCAGCCACAGTGCCTGGACTCCTCTCCAGCTGCTGGGCTGCTGCCAGCAGAGTGGCTCTGGGCTGGCTGGGCACAGTCAGGACTGGGAGAAGCAGCGCTGCAGGAGCTGGGTGTTGCCGTGGATCCCGGAGCGCTGCTGCAGCTGCCGTAGGAATCCTTGCTCTTGCTCCTCTCGGGCATGTCACTGGCTGCTTTCATGTCAGCTTTGATCTGCTCGCTGGTCACCTGGCAGCCCTTCTCACAGCTGCTCTCCTCACTGGGGAACTGCTTGGCCTGGCCCCCGTGGCTGCTGCTGCATCTCTTCCGCAGGGGAGTCTTGCCTTTGCCGCTCACTGCAGGAGCCAAGGGAGGGACAACAGTGAGAAAACCTCAAATCAATGTCAGTGTTACTCTGCTGAAGGCTACTGAAAACACATGAATGCCCAGAGGCCAACGACAATCTTCCCAGGAATGGGAATTATTAGTATTTGTAGCTGTTGCTGCATCTTTGTAATGTCCTGCAGCTATTTTTGGAGACATGTGCTGGAGGGTTTGTCACATAAATCTGTCAAATTGTCCCAGAGCAGCTCACCGTCACACAGGCACAACAATATGAAAGGCACACTGACATCAGAATCAAAGAATATGCAATGGTTTGGGTTGGAAGAGACCTTAAAGCTCATCCAGTGCCAGCCCTGCCATGGCAGGGACACCTTCCACTGTCCCAGGCTGCTCCCAGCCCCAATGTCCAGCCTGGCCTTGGGCATTGCCAGGGATCCAGGGGCAGCCACAGCTGCTCTGGGCACCCTGTGCCAGGGCCTCACCACCCTCATAGGGAGGGATTTTTTCCTAATATTTAATATAAAGAGGCTTCTATTTTCTTAAAGGTGAGGAATCAAACAGGAATGGAGACAGGACTGAAGTTCACATTTCAGCAGCAACCCTCAGCTCCCCCTCCTGGGTCTGGGCAGTGCTTCCAGCAGTAACAGCAGCCTCAGCTCACAGGTGAATAAAAGCCCCCACTGAGCAGTGTACAAATCATAACAGAACTTAATCCCAGGATCACTGAGGTTGGAAAAGCCCTCCCAGCCCATCAAGTCCCAGCTGTGCCCCATGCCCACCTTGTCCCCAGCCCAGAGCTCTGAGTGCCACCTCCAGCCCTTCCTGGGACACCTCCAGGGATGGGCACTCCAAACCTCCCTGGGCAGCCCCTGCCAAGGCCTGAGCACCCCTTCCATGCAGAAATTCCTCCTTAACACCTACTGTCTTAATCCTCTTAGCTCATTACATACCTCAAACCCCAAATCCCCAATATTGGCAGTACAAATACTGATAAAAATTCTGTCCAAACACAGATTATTTCCCCTCTCAAACCAGAACTGACATCCACACTGGGGGCTCACAAGCATAATAAATTCTGTCCACTTGGGAATCCCAAAGAGGAGCTGCAGGTTTCTGATCAGTGCAGCACCACTATTTCTGTTTCTGTACAACATCTGTGATTTGAGCTCAAAATATGTCCTTACACCTTCACTCTACATTCCAAACTGAGCTAGAAATGAACCTGAACCAGATGGAAAGACTGAAGCTTACAAATAAATGTTGCACACCTGAAGGTTCTCTGGTTTCCACTGGATCCCTGCTCTTCTCCTCCCCATCTGAGTAATTCTGTGCAATGCTGTTGGAGATACAGGCTCTGGAAGTGCCCATGTTTTCCTCTTCATCCTCACTGTCTGAATCATGGATGGTAATTGGAGCTGCTTTTACAACAGGTTGAATTCCACTTGGTCCTGAGAAGGAGAGTATCAACAGTTCATGTACAAATTAACCAAGCATAGATTAAAGGGTTGAAGAACTTTCTGCACTGCTGGAAAAAATGGTAAGAAATTAATTTGAGCCAGTTTAACTACCCATTCTGTGGCTCCCTCATTAAAATCTAAATGGGAGAAGAGCAAAATAACTGCATTTCAGCATTAAAGCATTCTGGTTTGGAAGAGAAGAGTGGCACAATGGAATGCTACTTCAGGTTGTTAGGATATTCAGTAGAAAATGTTATTGTCCAACAAAAAGTGGCAATAAAAGAAATCAAGACTGCCTTGTGCCAGTAATACAGATTCAATTAACATTGGAACCAGTTGTGCTGGCTTGAGAAAAAGCAAAAAAGAACCCAAGTGCTGCAGTGAAAGAAGTAAGGCCACGAACACCAACAGAGCAACAGGACAAGCTCATTCAGGCCTTGACTTTCATTATACTGAGCACAAAAATCAGGATTTAAGGTCAAGGTATTTGCCTGCATATGTGAGGAAAACTCTGGGCTGTAACACAGAATAAATTAAGATATGCTAACATCATCATTCCAAACCAGACAACCCAGCTGAAGCAAAACCAGACTTACAATGGAAAATGAATCCCTCAGGGAGATACCAAGAGGTGATTTCTTCCCAAAGCCAGAGTTACCTGCTTGCTCTTCATCCACCTCCATGGGAACAACAGCCTGGCTGGGAGCTGGCAGCTCGTTCTGGGCCTGCCCAGCAGCCTCCCCTTCTTCCTGTGCCACCTCCTCCATCTCATTCAGGGCTGGAAAGGGCAAGAGGAGGTCAGGGATAGGAAACAGAATGAAGAGAGCCCTCAAGCACCCACAAGAAATAAATAATAGCTGCCTTGATTCCCTTGATGAGTCTCTGGGTTGCACAAAGTCTCTCACAGATTTGTTCTACATCTCTGTAGCTAAAGCCCAGCCTAACTTTTGGGGTTTAGTTCACTCAGATTTTCCCCTCCTCCTCAAAAGTTTTGTTCTATGCAGAGAGCAGCATAACCAGGATTTACATTTTCATTCCCTCCCAACGACTTCAGTCTTTGCTGGGAAATATTAAAAATACACCAGCAGCACTGGGACGTTCTCCCAGCTGTGCCCTGAGGAGTCCTGGCACTTCCCCAGAGGATGTCACACAGAGCCTACAGCTGCAGTGACAGCCAGCTCTGCACTGTGGCAGCTTTTATCACCCAGATGTGGCACAGGAAAGACTCAAACTGCACACCAGGAGCTGAAAGAGCAACGAGCTTTCAATGCATATTCCTATCTTCACCAGGAGCCTATGTGAGGGGGAATGCAGATAAAATCACCCCTCAAAGTACCCCAAGGATTACCCTCAGCTGCAAATCTCCCCCAAAAGGTGCCCTGGGATTACCCTCAGCCCCAATCTGCTGCTCCTCAGCGGGGCCCTCCTGGCGCAGCTCGTTCTCCTCGTTCTGCTCGTTGGGGTGCTGGTGGTTGTTGTGGTGGATGTTGGGGTTGTTGTTGTTGTTCTGGTGGTTGTTGTTGTTGTCATTGTCATTGTTGGAGTTCTGATTGCTCACCAGGGCAGAGGAGACCCCAATTCCCGTGCCTGCACTCAGGCCCACACGAGCACAACCCTGGAAACAAAGAGCAGGAATTCAGATTTGAAAACATGGATTTGTTATGTCAACATTCCCTGATGGCAACAGGAAAACCACTCTGCTGGAATTGTCTGTGAAACTGTCTCTCAGATTTCCTGACTGCACATGTCCATCTTCAGGTTGGCAACTCAGAAAATTGACAGTTAAACTCCCAATGAAAGGGAACTCCTCAAAGCACTTAATTTTAATCTATTAATTGTGTTAATCTGTTAATTTGCTGTGGGATCATTACATCAACACGAACAGCAGATCAGAGTCTCCCCAGCACACAGCAGCCTCAAGGCACCATTAATGACCACAGGAAGCAGGTTTTACACGGGCCCTTTCCATTCCATTCCATGCCAGCAGCTTACCAAGGATTTGTGTTACAGTGTGGGAGGGGACAACGTGAATAAATAAATTCCTAAGCTTTGAAAACACTTCAAAAGGGAAACTACCCCCATTTCACCCAGTAAAAAAAATCGTAAAAACCTCTTAGTGTTGTAAAGAAAGGCCTAAGAAGAAAAAATAATATCCAAAGCAGCAGCACAGTGAACTATCAGCAGAGACCTTAACAGAATGAGTGAGTTTTATTTTCACACGTTCACTCCTTGCCACTGCTCCCATCTGCAGAAGCAGCACCACTCTCCTCAGCAGACCACGCTAAAAGCAACTGCAAACCAAAGTAATTTCTTACCAATCTCCTTAAATAATGACAACTTTGAAAAGACTGCACAGCAGCAGGAGCACACCGGATTGCCAATGAAACGGAAACAAGTACAAATCCTGGCAACAAGAAAAAGCCAAAGCATCCTGTGGAATTTACCTTTGGAGGCTCCCTAAACATCTGGTCCAGAGAAATAAACTCCAAGCTTGGCAGTAACTCGATGAACTGACTGAAAGAGTCCAGCTTGATGGCGTGGCACCTCACCAGGGTCAGGTCAACCAGGCGTGTCCACCTCGAGTGATCTGGGAACACAAGAGAGGCCGTTCCTGAGGGATTCCCACCTCACTCCTTGCTCATTACTCCCTTTCCAGATCTGAGAGCAGCATCCTCTGTATCTCCATCCTGTTCCCAGCATCACCATGGCCCCAAAGCAAGCATCATCTACTGTACTTACTAACAACAGAACAAGCAGTACTAGAGCAGAGAAATTCTGGTTTAGCACAGAAATTCATAGAATAGCTCTGAAATTTCAAAGGTGTGCAATACCTGTGATCCAATTATTTGGGTTATGTAGATGTGGGCAGTTGTAAATGACCAGATACTTGATGAAAGAAAAAACTTCATTTACAGCTTTCATACCAATATCTGTAATAATTCCTGGGTTTTCAACCACATCAGCCAAGCCGTACCTCACCAAGTCCGTACTCGTCATTTTACCTATAAAAGAGAGAGGAGCAGACACAGCAGTAAATTTGCCTTTTATAGCAGGATTTTCTAACACCTTATTGATCAGATCATTCCTTTAATAAAGCTGAGCTTTGCCAGTTTCAGGAAGTGAGGAAAACCAGATTTGGCTGTATGAGATCAGCAGCCTCAATACGTGCAACATTAATATTCTTATTAATCACTGAGAACGCGACTGAGAACAGAGCAATTTATGTAATCCTTATGGGTTTTATGTACATAGAAAGTGTCATACACTGTAGTAAAAACTCATCAACGTAGCCTAGGTGAAGAGTTTCAAACTGTGGGAATTCCAGTTCAGCCATCTTCAAAGCAGAAAAAACACCATCTTTGGTCAAGGAAGGCTGGATCCGCACTTCGTGCAACCTGCAGGGAATTCAAAATTGCTCCTATCAAAATTCAGGCCACAACACAGAAAACACTCCAGAAGGTGCCCTGTCCTAAAAAAATCAGAGAATTCTTCCAGCAATGGCTGGATTCAGAGGGTATTTGCAGTTATTTTAATCACAGAACACTCCTGTTATGCAAAGTTTAAACGTGTATTCCTTAGACTTTGACAGCTGTTGTCTCTTGGACATCATTCCTAAGACATTTATTTTGAAAAAGCAGAAGCAAAGAGACATCTGAAGGGAGGTACCTTCGTGCAGCAGTTATGATGAGGTAGCCAAGATCCACTTCAAGTGCATTCTTGCAAGCTCCCAGTACTATAGTGTGCAAATTCCTGAAACCACCTGGCAAATAAAGAACACCCTTCTTACTCTTCAGTCTCACACCACAGCCTTCAGCCCGACCCATTTGCACCAGTGTTGTCTTGACCTTTTTTAGCAAAGCAAGAAAACAAATATTTGCACCCAACTCCTCCAATCCTGGTTCTGCTCACCAATAAGTGCAGCTCATTAAGTGTTAATTGCAGTTAGAATATCAAAATTATACCCAGTACAGAACATATTTAGCCCCCTGATGATAGTTCCAAACTTGGAAATAACAGTCAGGAAAGGATATGCTACAGACAAAAAAACCTCCAGAATTTGCTAAAGCTTTAATTTATTTATTTATTTTTGGTGAAGTGTGAGGGATTAGGAGTTTCCCACCTGATCTCCAGCTGTCTTCTACCACGTGCTGGATAAGTCCTCCAAGAAATGGAACACGGACCAGTTCCAAGTGCTCCAGATTCCTGGCAGAAGCCAGGCCTGTCACCAGGGGAACGTACTTCAGAGAGTTTGTGGGTCCTGCACACAACAAGGCCAGAAAGACAAAGCAGATTTTTCACTTCTCCCTGAATTATGCCATGGAAGAATCAAAACACATCCACACACGTCCCTCCAGAGCAGGAAGTCAACAGAAGCACACAGCACCAAGCAAGGGATAGGACAGGGAGAGATTTCTGTCCAACACCACAAATCAAGCAAGGGCTGATCTCAGAATGTGGAATTCCAAGACTTTAACAGAACCAGATTTCCTACATGCTCTACCATCCCCTTCAGACAGGAAGAATCCCTCTTACCAGCACAGTTCCTCATGACAAAAGCACGTAAGCTGATACAAAGGAAATCTTTAAAAGGCTGTGGTTTGGTGAGTCTCACCCACTTCAAATAAAGGTGCCTCAGCATTGGGATACAAGGAATCTCAGGGACATTCACCCCTAATAATACATAAACAAAACAAACAAACATTTTAAACAAGCTTTAAACCATTCAGCTGCATGACAAATTGCTGGCTTTCAAAAGGAAGCTTTTCTGTGCTTTGTGGCAAGTGAGAAAAGCTGTGAACACTTGAAACACAAGTTCTTCACCTTGGTTTGGCAATAATTCTTTAGAACTTGCCCTCTGCACCTGCTATCAGATATCCAACTAAGAGCTCCAAGATGCCACAGCCCAAACTCCCTCTCCTCAAAAGAATTACAAATTTGCAGAGTTTCAATGCCTTTAAATCCACCTGTGTTGAAGCCAACTACTTCACCACGACCACACTCACCTACTAAGTGCAAAGTCTGAATTTTAGCTCCTATAGGAATTTTCAGCTTGTTCTCAGGAGGAATTGGAAAAGCACCATTACGATTACGAAACTTCCCTAAAATGTGGACTTGGGGCATGTATGTCCAAATAGCTTCCACCAGCTCTAAATGAGAGGTCTCAACACCCTGGATAAAAGGAAGCAAAGCAAATGCTCTAACACCAGTTCAACAACAACATCCTCTTTACCATGTAAACTACAGAATGCAAGCTTAAATCACTTAATTTCTAGCAAGACTTGTCTTTTTAAAAGCAGAGGGATCAGAGCTTTAATTCACTGCTGGGCTTAAGAGCACCTGGGATTGCCAGTGATGCAACTGAAAACAGCTGTCGTTGGCAAATAGGGTCACAATTAACTGCTCCCTGTGCAGCCAGGTCTAACCCAAAGCCCTGGAAGCACCAAGTCCTTGTCACAACTTTTAACAATGCTGAAGGAGGTTCTCTCCCCAGCCAGCCACTCACCAGCAAATTTGGACAGGCCTGCAAAGCCTCTAAAACTCCAGGAATGCTGAAAGCTTCGTGGCCACGGACTCGGCGCCTTTCCAGATACCTGGGATGAAGACCATAAAGTTGTTCAATGTCTGGCATCTTCCTCAGCAGCGTTAGGAAGCTGGAATCAGTGAAACCTAAGACAACAACAACACATTTGGTATTGGTGTGGCAGCAGACACTCAGCTGCGAAGGGAAAGCCAAACACACTTCTCTCTGTATGTGGCAGTACAAGTTCTGTGATGTTGAAAGATGCACTTGGTGAAGCAACAGCTTTTCTTTTACTTCCACATTCTAGAAATCATGACCTAAATACTCTTCTGCCTTGAATTTTGCAGGTTTGCTACAGGTTTCCTACAGTTGCTACAGTGGAGCAGCATGGCTGCAGGGTTAACTGTGCTCTCTCCCTCCTCACATGAAGGCTTGTGTGCCTATTTTTCCTGGAATTCCATTTATTAACTCCATGGCTAAAAAAAATCCCAGCTGGGTCCCTTATTTCAGTTCATTATTCACCACAGCTCACATTTCTCACAGAAACAGGATGGTGTCTTAAAGCAAGGATTTATTTTATTCTAGTGTAGTTCAGCACATAAAAAGGATTTTAACTGGGTAAGTTGCCTGTATTTACACCAATTTTAGGTTAAGTCTAAACACTTGCCTAATACCAGCCCTAATCAATATCAGTTTGTAAGTTCTCTAATTTTTTTAGTTCTGTCCCCCACCAAATCCCAGCAGTGCAATTTAAACCCAACAGAAATCCTGGTACTCACAGGGTTCACCTAGATTGACACATTTATCTATTGATCTGCAGGTGACTTGAGGTGTGACATCAAAACTTATCCTCACATTGTTAAGTGCTGGCAGATGAGTTGCTCTCTCATTCCACTGCATTTTTTGCTGCCTGCATGCAAACAGCCTCTTCATGGCATAACCCTTGGATAAACTCCCTTCCAACAATCAGACAAACACAGATTGTATTGACAGGTGGCTACAGAGCACCCCCAGTCACAGAATCACAGAATGAACTGGGCTGGAAAAGACCTTTGAGATCATCAAGTCCAACCTATGACCTAACGCAGCAACACCCAAAATTTCTATTTACACACAGACAGAAACTTGGCAAACCATTCCTCAAGGCAGCCACCCAAAGGAACAGAACATCCAAGCAATCTGAGGTTTCTTTGGTACAGGTAAGTGGCAGGGAGCAGCAGGGGGCTCACCTGTGGGCATGTACTCCCACCAACGCCCCGCACACAGATCCACCACCTTCACCACGCGCAGGTACAGCGTCACCGCCTCCTTCAGCTTCCGGGACAGGCATTCCATGCACATGATATCCTGCAAGGGAAGGTACCTTGGGAGAGCAAAAACAGCCCTGCTTTAGCACAGCTGCAGCCCTCAGCACCTGTCACAAGCCAAAGCCTGGCTGCAGCCATGTTGGGGTTTCTAACACTGCATGGTGGCTGCTCAAGCAGAATTTTCGGGCTGCGCTCTCACGAAATGTGGAGTTCTGCTAAGCAGAGTGACTCAGCAGTTTCTGACACTGAATGCAGAACATTCATACAAATACAATATTAAACACACAGATGAGTTAGTTCTCTAATAAATCATAGAATCACAGAATGTTTGGGTTGGAGGGACCTTAAAGCCCATCCAGTGCCAGCCCTGCCATGGGCAGGGACACCTCCCACTGTCCCAGGCTGCTCCAGCCCCAATGTCCAGCCTGGCCTTGGGCACTGCCAGGGATCCAGGGGCAGCCCCAGCTGCTCTGGGCACCCTGTGCCAGGGCCTGCCCACCCTCACAAGGAAGGATTTCGTCCTTAACTTTAATTTAAACCAACCCAAACCCTGCTGACCAAGCCACTTGCCTCAACAGGTTTAATTAAGTTACTTCTATTTTCTAGCACATACTGCAAGCTCAATTTCAACTATCGTGGAGCGTTTCTGTTTCCAAAGAACTTGTTGGTGAGGTGCTACTTTTGGATAATAGGGCTGAGTGAGCATCTGGGAGAACAACTTTGCTGCAGGGGAGGTCACATCCTCATCCCAGATCCCTCCTGCAGCTGCAACAATTCCCAGTCATCTCAACTGTGCCCTACCCAAGGTGTATTTCTGCTCTAAAATCAATATTTATAACAGAATTTGATCATTTATTTCTTATTCATTCTAACATTCATAAATTAATTTTCAGTTTCCAAATGAATTTTGGGGACTGAAAAAAACATTTGCCATCCTTTTTTATCCACCAATTCACTCGTGGCACATCCACAGTTTCCTGTGTGTCACATCCAGAGTTTCCTGCGTGTCACAAAAGTTTCCTGCGTGTGCAGCTAAAGTTGGAAAAAAGATAGAGAACTGTAAAATAATAAGCACTAAATTATTTCTGCCAGGCTGCTCACCTAAAGATGTGGCAAAGCACCTCATGAGAGAGTTGGTTCATGTAATCTTTTGGCTCCTCAGCTTTGGTAGAGCCTGCCCCTTCCCTGCTCACTGCGCTCGCTTTCGCAGTTTTCCGCCGGGGCCCCATCTCTGCACCGAGTTCTGCTGGGAGGAAATGGGCACAGAGTTAGGAAATTCAGGGCAACTGAAAAACAACAGGGAAGAGAAGAGGAGGAAGCAGCAGATAAGCTTCAAAAAACAAGTTGTGGTTTGATTAGACAGAAGGGCTCAGACATAACCTGCGGATGGTCAGACAAACCGGACAGACCCTCTCAGCTGAGGGAGTCACAAAGAGGGAAATCTCCACAGGTTGGACCAGAGATCAGTTCTTCTGCTGAAGAAAAAGTCTTCAGACTTCAGAGATTCCACCCTGGAATCAGTCACAGGAAAGTTGTGCAGAGATCACCAACTCAGCACCAACGACAACATTCCAGTGAAAAATAAAAGCCCAAAGTCTCTGTCCAGCAGAAAAATGATTTCTTTTTCCTTGTTGAAAAAATGGGCTCCTGCTGATCATTCTCCAAAAATGCCCTACTAAAACCCCTCAAACCAGCTCCTCTTCGAGGTGAGGACACCAAGGAAAATATTCAGGTTGCTGAGTTAAAGATCGAAGCCATAGAAAAACTGAGAGTCATTGTGTGAAAGCAAGGTGCAGGATCCTCTGCTCCTTCCTGAACTGTGTCCATCCACACTGCAGCACACACAGGCACAGCAGTCACAACAGCTCCTTTAAAAACACCCACAATTATAATGAGAAGCAACAAATAGGCAACTAAAATAAATATGAACTTAGTGCTAACAGAAAATCACCTTCTGCAGATGCTGAGAGATCCTTTCACAACTGTATCTGGCAAGGATTTATTTTATTCTAACATAAGGACAAGAACGAGGGGGGCAAACCATCACCAGCTCAGTGAACCTGAGTTTAACAGGTTGGATGCCAAAATTCAGTGGATTGAGGAAAAACAACTGGTCAAAAAAGACAGATTTTGGAAAAGGCCTCTGTTGCAGCCTCCCTGTGATGGCAAAATTTGAAATATTGACAGCCTCCCTGTGGTCTAACTACTGCAAAACACGTGGTTTCACACATTTTGGGTGCACTCTAAGTTAATAACTGCATGTTGCCATGATGTGATTTTAAAGGGGGATATTCAAATAACTAAATCCCCACCTTGTGCCTGTGATCTCTGCTCCTCTGGACTGGGGGAATTCTCCAGCCAGGAGTGAAGACTCTGGGTTTTTCTTTTTGGGGCAGGCTGGAAGGGCTCAGTTTGGGGTAATCAACCTCATAAAGCCCCAGACTAATTATTTATAAACTGAATTCCAAGGAAAGCAAGCATTACATGGATTCCCAGGCACCTGGGATAACTCAATTTGAACAGAGGGCAGGACATAACCTAAAAAATTCCAGACTGACACAGCCACGAGCTGGGTACAATCCAGCAGGAAAGAGAACAGCAGAAGGACTGGGACAAAAGGCAAGAGAAATAAAAATATTAACGACCAAAGCAGGAAAAATCCTGCTAGACACAACTGCAACAGCACAACCCGCCCCTGCCATGGAGGGGAAAAAGAAGGATTTGTCTCTATGAGTCTGCAGTTTCTGCACTATAAAAGCTCCTCCTGGGGCTATTCTGAGAGAACGAGCACAGCTTTAACACCTCATTCTATATTAGCCAGCTGACCTCATTTAAAAATAAAAAACAAATCTCCATAGCAAAGAGCTTTATATATTCAATAAACCAAACGGGATTTTGCGGCCCCCGCCTCAATTAATTCCCGACAATGAAGGTCGGATGAAACAACAGCTCGACGTGCTCCATTCTTGATGAGCAAACACCCCACGGACCTTAAAAACCTTAAAGAACCACGGGGAGACTCCGCAGAAACGAAAAATGAGGAAAAACGCGGCGAGAGCAGCCAGGGCCGGCCTGGCAAGCGCCGGGTACAGAGGGGCGCTCCCTAAGGAAAGGGGAAAACGCGAGGACGCGGCGATCTGTGCCCAGATAAGCGAGAGAAAGACAGGTTTCCCCCCAGCCCCACCGCCGCCGTTCCCTCACGGGGAGGCCCCCAGGGCCTGTGACAGCGGGGCCGGCCCGACGCCGCGGGGCCGGCAGGGGGCGGCAGCCTCCGTGTCCCCGCCCCGCCGCCGCCAGGGGCCGGGCCCGGCGCGTCCCCCTCCCCTGCCCCTCGCTGCCCTCACCTGCCCTCGCTCCCCTCGCCGCCCTCGCCCCGGTTGTGGCCGCGGGGGAGCCCCGGCCCCGCTTCCTGCGCGGCCCCTTCCGCCAGCGCCGCCGCGCTTCCGCTTCCGCCCCGCGCTTCCGCTTCCGCCCGCGCTTCCGGCCCCGCCCCGCCGCCATCTTGAGCGTGGCACCGCCCGGCCCCGGCGGGGCGAGCGCTGAGGGCTGCGGGGGCTCCGGTTCGCAGGCTGCGCTCGGTCAGCACAGAGCGAGAGGGATGTGATTCAATAAAAGTGTTCCGGCAGCGCGCAGTTACAGTCACAGCTGTGCTGAGCTGGAGGGACACACAGGAGTCACCGTGGATGGAGCTCGGAGCACCCTCGGCTGTGGGAGGGGTCCCTGCCCTGGCAGGGCTGGGATGAGATGGACTTTAAGGTCCTTCCAACCCGAACTATTCCGTGATCACCCAGTGCAGCTCCTGGCCCTGCCCAGACCCCCCAACCACCCCACCCTGGGCATCCCTGGCAGCGCTGTCCAAACGCTCCTGGAGCTCTGGCAGCCTCGGGGCCGTGCCCATTCCCTGGGGAGCCTGGGCAGTGCCCAGCACCCTCTGGGGGAAGAACCTTTCCTGATCTCCAACCTAAACCTCCCTGACCCAGCTCCAGCCATTCCCTGGGCGCTGTCCCTGTCCCAGAGAGCGGAGATCGGAGCTGCCCTCGGGAGGAGCTGCAGACCCCGAGGAGTCTCCCCTCAGTCTCCTCCAGCGGAACATTCCAAGTGCCCTCAGCAGCTCCTCCATGGCCCCTCCAGACCCTTCCCATCCCCGTGTTCCTCCTTCAGATGCTCTCTGGGAGCTTTGTAAGTGATTTTTCGTGGAGAGTCTTTACCCTATGCCCAAAACTCCTGCCAGTTGCCTTTCCACGTGTATTTGCAGTATTATAAAGGTCTATACTTAAGCCATGTTTTAATCAATGTGTTTGGGTGGATCTCAGCAGAAATCACAATCTCCTCAACATTTTAAAGTGATGTTTCATGCAAACCCCAAGGGATTGGGTAACAAGGCTCATTCGTCACCCAGCAGACTGTTTGTGAGTTATTTTTTGTGAATGACAGCATGCAAAGACTCAGCTGCTGGTTTAGTGATAATCCCAGAGGAATCCACAGCGCTCTGTGGCAGAGTAAGAAAAACAAAATAAATTCTTGGCAATCCCTGTGGGTTTTGGATGTGTCAACAGCATCACTGAGGTTGGAAAAGCCTTCATAGAGCACTGAGTCCAACCTGTGACAGCAACACAGCATCAAAAACAACAGCAGCACCCAAATGTTAGACCTAAAAATGTGGAAGAAGTAGGCACGTGAGGCTTCCTGGGGGAAGAGCAGATTCAGGTCCAGCAGAGCTTGTCCTGCCCTCCCTCACCCCAAGGCAGGGGACACAGGGGGTGGCAGTAAGAGCAGGTTGCCAAAAGGACACAAGAGACACGAAATGGAATTAAGGAATTTGGGCAGGGCCTTGGGGTTGAACTGTCATTGAAGCAGTCAGAGTATGGGAATGGTGAAGTGGTTACGAGACACACAACAGAAACCAAAACCACCCCATTTTTTCTTAGCAGAAACCCACTGATTTATCCCATAGCCCAGGTGTAGTGAATCTTTGAAGGTTTTTGGATTGCTCCATTTCTTTCTCCCTCCACTGCCAGATGTGGGAAAATTTAGAATTTGAGGCACTCGAGGAGATCTGAACTAAAACGCAAAGGAAAACAATTAGAAATCAAAGATGCTGAACAGCCAACAATAAAAACTCTGTTCTGGTCTTGATCAGCTGCAAAATTAAAGAGCCCATTGCATTTCTCATTGCTCCATCCCCCAAACTCGACTGTCCAGCTTGTCCAGCCACTTCAGCATTTTCTTCAGGTGTCATCTGCAGCAATTTGCAAATGATGTTCTCTGCTCTGGTATGTGGCAGGAGCTGCTGTGCATCTCTCATGCTCTGCCAAGTTTGAGCCAGCAGGAGCTGAGAAAAAGCACCCATGTGGGAAGGTGCTGCTCTCCAGCTGCTCCTGGCTCAGTAATTCCATGTCAGAAATTATCAGGGACAAACTGGAGCCCCCGGGGGAAACGCAGGGGTGGAGTTTAGACCTCGGACTCGAAGGTTCTTGAATCACTCCTGGGACTGCAGGAGGAATTTGGTGTCTTCGGTCTGGCCCACAAGCACAGCCCATTAAATATCCCAACCCACCAAAGCAGAGGGTGGGAATATCCGCTGAGGCTGGGAGGCAGAAAATATCCATAAATCTGGGGTTTCTGACATCATAATGAAACCTCAGAGTTTGCCTTTGTTTTCTCAACTTGATCTTTGTTTTCTCGTTTTTTTCAGTCAAGGTGAGCTGTTCCAGGAACCTTTTTAGGTTGAAGCCTCTGAGCTATGAGAAACTTGTATGATATTACCTGGCTGATTTGCATTTTCCTGCTGTCTAATTGCTGGGACCTGGTTTCCAGATAAACAGAATTCAGAATGGGGCTGGATTTATTGTGTGCAGCTGTCCCAAAATTTTCCTCCTGTAAGCCCACTAAGGTCAGTCATTCACAATTTTAATTCTGGGAAAATACATTCCCATGACCAATTATTAAGTAAAAGACACAAATTATAGTGAAGATAATAAGGATGTAAGAGCAGAACAGAAATTTCTTTAGGTCTGAAAGCCTGAAATTTCTTAGAAGAGACTGATTAATGATCACATTTAAATGGCAGGATTTAACAGACTTCTACAGTCTTACATTTTACCAAATTTGTTTCATTTAGAGGAAAAAAAGAGACAGATTTGGGGGTCAATTCCAGAATATGATGCCATATAGTGGGATACAATTTTGTATTCCAGGCTTTGGATTTTTACCTCTAGACTCAGCCCCTGCTCCACCACAGTTTTCTGTAACTTGGGAAATACTTGTTAGTAATGGATGCAATAAATTCTCTAGGAAGTTCACCATGAACAAAAAAAAAAAGAGTCAAGATTTATTTTAATAAACAAGGACACTGAGTGGCTGAACAACATACAGGAACCAGAGTTGTACAAAGAGGCAAGAAAAACAAGCATTTAAAAATCAGCTACAAAACTGGGAGAGTCGAAGCACTGCCTGGGAAAGCTGAACCCTTTGGGGAAAATGCTAAAAGCTTCTGGGTAAAGGAAAGGAAACATCTGAACATGGGGGAGAGACTTGGGGCATTGCCAGAGGATTTGAACTTTAGCCATGGAGACAAACAGCTGCTGAAGGGCTCGTGTAAAGCAACAGGAACAGTTCTGCTGCAGGGACAGAAGTGCCAGTCCCAGCCCTGAAGCAGCAATGAGGGACCAGAGCTGGCAATTCTCCTTGGGGCTGGGCTTGGCACAGGCAGGATGGATGAAATCCAGGGCACGGGGCAGTGTGGAGCTGTTCTCAGCACTCTCAGCAGAGCTCCCTCAGCAGGCCCCTGCCTGCTTCATGTGCAGGGCTCCTCCGCTCCTCCTGCAGGGAAAGGAATGCACATTGCACACAGAAGGCTTCACCAAAATCCCTCCGAAACCCTCTGCCTACAGAGGAGACAATAAACATTCCTAGCAGGCATGAGGGCACCAATCTGTAAACGGCTTTCCTTTCAAAAATCACATCTTTTATCCCCAAAACCAAGATATTGCCAGTAGCACTTCGGGACTTCTGTGTGGCCGGAGTTGGGTGCGGGTGCTTTGTCAGGCCTGTGCTGCTCGTTTGGACTCCTTACTGCCCAACTTCACAATTCCTGCTGCAATGGGAAGCTCTCACCCAAATCCCACTGTCATTTGTTTTCTAATCGATTGGACATTATTGGTGGGAGGCACAATTCTTGTGTAAAGGTAAAGCAAAGGAGCAGAGAAGTAACAAGCCTAAAAAGAAGCAGCACTTTTGTGGAGTGGAAATCCCTGGTAGCTCGGGCAGTGCCAGCTTTTGGCTGGCAGCTCTGTACTCACAGGACGGCCTTGCAGAAGGAGCATTTGTTGTTGTAGGTTTTGCCATCGGAGCCACAGAAGGGTTGGTAGAGCCTCTCGCAGTAAATGGGCCTCCCTCTCTCCAGCCTCCTGTACTCACTGCAGTCCACCTGCAACGAGGGCAGCTTTGAGTCCCTCGCGTGCTCCACTCACCACAGAAATCAGGAACGTGCCACATTTTGGGGCATGCTTTGGAGCAGCGCAGCCAGGGAGGCGGCACCACCTCTATTAGCAGCGGCTAAGCCCCAAAAATGAAAGGTTTCTCATCAGAGGTGTGAGTGCTGCTGCCTGTGACAGGGCCTGGGCAGGAATGGAGCCCCTGGAAGAACACAGCCCCTCCCCAGCTCCAGAGGAGCGGAGTGTTGGGATTCCTTATGACCTGATCACAATCAGTAAATTCAGGGGGGATTAATTCACATCCGGGCCTTCCTTGGACACTTCAGGGGTGGAATCCACCACCTCCCTGGGCAGCCTGACTGCCTCTTTCCATGGAGAAATTCCTCCTGATTTGTACCAATATGGGCCCAGCTCTGTGTGTAGGTGAATTTTCTCTCCCCACCACTGTCCTGCCAGGGCTTTCCTGCTCACCCCAGGAAGGATTTTTATTGCTTGGTTCCTCATTTCTTCCAAACATTGACCCCAGACTACTGAGAGAGAATTAAAATCTCCAGGTACCCGATTAAGGACCTAAAAGTCATCAAAAAAGCCATATGGAGTCATCATCAAATAAATACTTTTTAAAATCTAGATTTCTCTGATTTAAAATTTGTCTTTGCCCCGAATGCTGAACAGGTGAAAACATCTGGAAGTTGTCAGGGCAACTCTATGGAAACCCCATATCCCAAACTCAGGGATTGTTCACTGAAATCTCAATAAGCTGGCAGCATTTAATTAAAGTTTAACACACTTTGTCCTGACCTCATGTTATTATATTCTAATTTCTGATCTCATATTATCGATTTTTATCCAGAAAAAAGGAAATCACTCACCTCATTCTGTTCGGCAGCATCTGCGATGAAACAGAATCATAAAAGAGAAAATAAAACCACAGTTAATGAACACTCAGGTGCAAACCAGGACCATTTCACTCAGCAACACTGAATATTTTACCTCCTTAAATGTCAATACTGACAGAGCTTTCCAGTGTTTAATAAGGCCCAGGTGTCCGAACCTATTAAACAAATGGATTTTGGTGCATTATTTACCTTAGAAACTTCTGTCACCTGTTGGAGCAGCCTTTGCTGGAGGAGGGAGTGGAGCCATTGTTCCATTTTTCACCACAAAACCATCGACAACCCAGGAGTCAATATTGAATGTAATGTTCAGGATTAACTGGTGGCTGAGCATGACTGGGTTTGATTCCTGAGTTTGTCAAAAGCTGCACGGGGCTCCGAGCAAATCCCATGTCCCTTTTATATTGGGGTTTGCTGTCAGCAATGAGGTTTAAAACACACTGTTAGCTCTATATAACCATGATAACGCAATTTGGCTCATAATCCCACTTTAGGAAGTGTTTCCCTTGCTTCAGGAGGGATTTTAAGCCGATTGGCTCCTATTTTTACCACATTCCTGTAGGACAGAGCCCTGTTCTCAGGTGGGGCTTCGGGGAGCTCCTTCCAAACAATGCTAATTACACCTCCCACAAAGTAATCAGCTCCTTGGCGTGGCTCCGTGCTGCTGACACATTTGGTACTTTCTTTAGGAATGTATTTGTCCTTCTGCTGTCCCATCATCATCATCCTGGGGCTTCCAGGGGGTCAGAGTTACCAGGGAGGGATTTCTGTGCAGAAGGAGCAGGGATGTGTTCTGGAGCAGAGCTCTAGCACTTGTTTTTTGGATTAAATACGGATTTTTTTTTGATCTTTAAAGGTTAAACTTTCCAAAGGTGTTCTGGAGCAGAGCTCTAGCACTTGTCTTTCGGAATAAATTTGGCTTTTTTCTGATCTTCAGAGGTTAAAGTTTCCACACAAACTTCCTTTTATAAACCTGTTTACATCTTCACATCGAATACAGCTGTTCAGTATAAAGAAAATGAGCAGAAATAAAGCTCCAGGTCAAGTTCCAGCTCTGTCACCAGAGGTTTGACTGAGTTTTCATTATTCTGGAATTGGATTTGATTTAATCCACTCCCCCCAAACATTCAGATGTTATTTTTTCCTCTCACAACCTTTCAGGAGCCACTCTGCACATGGGAGTGAATGCAGAAAAGGTGTGGCTCGGAAAGTGTTGATTCATGAAGTTTTCAAGCAGACAAGATAAACCAGAATGTTCAAGGAAGAGATTTCCTGGAATTCCAATGGAAGGAATATTTATTATTTTCCTGCAGTTAATGAAACACCGAAAGAATGAATTATTTCCATCACATTTCATTTAAACTGCTGTTTTTCATAAGAATTTTGGGGGTTTTGACGAATTTCAAAGCAACCTTTTCGGAGCTACTCAACAGATTACTTTGTTCCATAATTTTAGGTTCAACATTTTCATTATTTTGCTGCTTTAGCGTTCATAATGCTTTTGAACTTCTATACTACCTACAGAGGTGTGGAGTCTTTCAGTTATTTTAAATGCACTTATTTTTCTCTAAAAATATGTTTTTACTGCAAGTTTTTAATACAAATAAAATAAGCAGGTTAAGGCTGAAAAAATTCCTCCTAGATCCCTATTTTTTAGAGCAACCTGTTCCTCAAATCTCTCTGCAGCCTGGTAAAATAAAATTAAAAAGAGGTGATTCCCAGCTGTTTTCTGTGGCCTGAGCAGCATCAGCTGTCCCCTGCTTGGTCAGTTGGGCAGGGAAAGGACCTCACCAGCTCCCATCTCCCTTCTCAGATAGAAATTTAAAAATAAATAGATAAAATGAGGTGGTTTCTGAGGCTTCCCAGGTGTTTTCAGTCACAGAACATAGCTCTGAGTTACCCCCAGCAAGGAGCAGATTCCCTCCACTCCAGCCCCAGCTGGATATCAGTAATAAATTATGATGGTGATAAATAATAACATTTTAAACAGAAAAATCCATTTTCTCCCTCCCACCCAGAGCAGTAGGAACCACCTGAGAACCTTCCAGTGTTTGGGAGAAAAATCCCTGAGGAGCCAAAGGGAGTTACTCACGTGCCAAGCACAGAGCTGCCAGCGCCAGGAGCACGAAGGTGCCTGTGACCTTCATGGCAAACACCAACCCTTGGCTGTCCCAGAGCCTCTCTCGGGTCCCTGCAGTGTCCCCAGTGTGGCCATGGGAGTGTGGGAGCAATTTATAGCCAGGAGCTGGTGATGAAATGCCTGTGCAGGTAATTAGGGAAGGTGTTGCCGTGAGCAGAGTCAGTGGGATGTGTCCTGTGCAGGGAGCGGGGTATGGGCACGGGGCAGGGCTGGGTGTCCCGTGTTGATGGAGCAGGGATTGTTCCTGGCTGAACCCAGCCTAATTAACTGTTCCAGCTCCAGCGGCAGGGCTCTGACTCAGGGGTGGGTGCTCTGGTATTGCCATGGGAACTCAAAGCTGAACGTAGTTCCCAGGGAGAGATAATCCTGCCTGGATGTTTGCCTAAAGATTCATCCCATGAGTGCTTCGTTCTTATTCTCTGGGCACTTTGGAGCTGTTTTTGAGCTGAGCTGGTCGTGGCCGTGCACTGAGCCCTTAAGGCTGCTCTGGGAAATTTGTTCTGCTTGAAGCCCTTCACACCCAACCCAGAGCATCCCCCAGTGCTCCTTTTCCTTTCAAACGTCCCCAGTTTGGGATCAGGACCAATGTTTGGGGGGAGAAGATGCCCCATGGCACTGCCTGGCCAGGGGAAGAGAGGAGTTCACAGCCCCCCGAGCATCCCCTGAGCACCAGCCCAGCCATGGACACATGGAGGAGATTGCTCTGCCTGCCCCTCTGCTCCCATTTCCCAGAACAACGGGAGGGATTCCTTAAACAAATCCAGCATTTGTTGGTGACTTAACCAAAAGGCAGCAATTTCTGTCTCTTATGACAGAGCTGCGAGGGAGCCCCAATGGGACACTCAGATCTGAGGCTTGATTTTCATAAATCCAAAGTAATGTGGAGTTTGGAGGTGAGAGTTTGGTTTCAACCCATCCTTCCAGAATTGCCTTCTCTTAGTGATTTACCATCTAAATGTGCAAAAATCTCCACAGGAGAAGTCCCTGCTCACTACCACAATTCCCAGTTTTTCAGTGCTTACCTTCCCTCACTGCAAGGTAGCCCAGGGCTTTCTCCCTGTGCAGGATTGGGGTCAGAGGTTCTCATTCCAGTAAAACAAGGGCCTGGAAACTCCTACAGGAAAGATTCCAATAGGTCAGGTAAGCCTTGGGCCTCACTAACTCATCCCAGAAGGGATATGAATAATTTTGTCTTTAAAGAATATAGGTAATTAATAAATGTTTAATTTCTCATCACTTAACAGGATGAAAAACATAAATGCCATCAAATCTGAATTCCAGGATGGGCAAAGATCTGGTTGGAGCTGGAGGCCTGGAATTTTATTTCTTCAATGCCCTTCAGTGGTTTTTGTTCTAAATTTTTCTTTTTTCTTAATTTGGAGGTCACTAAAGGCAGGTTGGGGTTCACATTGGGGTTGTCTGGATGCTTCTGCTTGGGGCTGTCGGTGACTTTGCGTTCTGGGGAGCTTTTCTGGAGGAAAGCCTGGCAAGGAACATGCAGGAACTTGTGGGGAGTATTCAGGACATGTCCCTGGTTGATGGACAATTATGAGCAATTGGGCAACAGGAGCAAAACCCAAAACATCCCAGAAGCACCTCCTAATCTGAAGAGTTTTGAACACACACAGCTCTGGGGGATGTCCTGGCACTGTAAAACTGCAGCCTGACAGATCCCGCTGGTTCCTGACCTCGGAACGGGGAAGGGGCCCCACTCCAGTGCTCCCAGTGTCCCGTGGGATGCAGCCCCAGCATCCATCCCATCCCATCCCTCCCAGGAAATACGAACCTCTCTCTGCACCCTGCTGAGTTGGTGTAGGAAGATTTTCCAGCTCTGCACTTGAATTTCAGTCAGTTATTCCCAAAGTCTCACTGGCGAGGCTGGAGCTGCTGTTCTGGGACAATTCTAGGCTCCCTGGCAGGGAGAGGCACTGAAATGCTGGATCAGAGCCAGTGAGGGACCACCAAGCTGCTGAGGGGGGTGAAACACGGAGGAAAACTGGGGAGAAGTGGTTGGCTCCGTGTGGAGGAGGAGGCAAAGCCTCGCTGTCAGAGGAGACGGGAGCTGGAGCCCTCCGGGAGCTGCAGAGTGAAAGGAAGAGGGAACAGAGCGAATTGCAGGGAGAGAAATCCCAATTAGATGGGAGCAAAACAAATTTCACAATGAGAGGAGTCAACCACAGGGAGACATTATCCACAGAGATCGTCAGAGATACCAAAAAATGGGTCTGTTCTGAAGTGGCCACGGAGGGCGTGGGCATCCAGGTGACCTCCATGGGCCATTCCAATGGAACTGGTTCTGGCATTCCCACAGGAGAATGTCAACTGTTGCTGGCACTTTCAGGGACCTTGTGGTGTCTTTGTCCTCATCAATTAACGTTTGACAAAGCAAACACGGGCAATGAAGTGCTACAGCAGACTGATTTGAGCTCCTGGGAGAAAATGAAGCTCCTTGGCAAACAAATGTTGGGATCTGTGTAGGAATAGCTGCTTCCCAGAGCTGGGTCAGTAAGGCCTAACTGCTGAACTCATTCTGAAATTTAGGGTAAACGTGGTAAATCAATGGTTTATATTGAAGAATTGTGAGTGAAATTTTGACCTCATCAGCAAACCTATGAATACCTGGAGGTTAATTGTGGAACTCTCATAATTTTCTACCTTTGCCATTATATCTTGGTTTTTTCCCAAATTCTTACCCCTCCAAGTTGATCTTTTGGAGAAGAAAAAGCAATTCCATGGTGTTCCATGCGGTAAAATACCAGTGTGCATTTTTCTGAGGGTAAGAAATTTTTTCCCAATTATTATTTATTCCCAATTATAGATTGCTTTTCGTTTTGGAGCCCCAGTTGGAGCACCACTGGGATGCCAAAAATGCTGCAGCAGCAGGTCAGCAGTTAAGTGCGTGGGAGGATGTTCCCTGGCTGCATTCCAGAGAGGAACCCACTCCCACTCATCCATGGAGAGCCTCCCATGCAGGGCATCCACAGAGCTGACAAATAGCACGTGGAAAAGGTGAGAAAACCACTTTGTCCCTCAGCACCTCGGAGGGAGGGACCAGCCCAGGCTGCTGTGGCCATGGTGGGACCTCTCTCCTCTCTCCTCTCTCCTCTCTCCTCTCTCCTCTCTCCTCTCTCCTCTCTCCTCTCTCCTCTCTCCTCTCTCCTCTCTCCTCTCTCCTCTCTCCTCTCTCCTCTCTCCTCTCTCCTCTCTCCTCTCTCCTCTCTCCTCTCTCCTCTCCGTGATCCCGGGGCGTTTATCCTGAGCTCCCCAAGCCTAGGGAGGGTGGCTGGCTCAGGGTTGTCCGCCCAGGTGCAATTAAAGCGTCAGATTTTGAAGTCTTGCTCAATGCAGGGTTTGAGAAGCAAGGGCTGTCCTTGTTGGGGCTGTGCCAGAGTATTTGGGTGTTTGCCTGGGGAAAGGTGAGTTCCCGTTTTCCGCCCCTGTGGGAGATCAAAGGAGCCTTTCTTCAGCACTGCGGGTGTCGGGCCAGGCCAGAGCCCTGCTGAAGGCCTCGTGTTGGCTCAGAAATTAAAAATAAACCCAACACTGCTGTGCAAAGGCTGGAGCTGATCTTTGTTTTGCTTTGTGTCTCCTGGTCTCTTTGGGGGACAGAGCCAGGAGCGGTTCCTGGTATCCTGCAGGCAACTCAGGATCCTTTGATTCCTCAGTGTCAGACCATTGATGGTTCTGAGCTGATTCTTCCCAAAAACAAAGCATTAACAGCTCAACACTTCCACTGAATGACCTTTGAGTAGGACTGACTTGAAATTGCCTCAAGATGCCATTTCCAGGTATTTGGACTCTGCAGTTCTGGCACACCAAAGTCAATCAAACTGACATTTGAAGAAAGGCCTCTTAAGGTTTTTTCATGTTTCACAACAAGGTTGGACAACTTGCATTGATTTTCCCTCTATTCAAAATAAAGCATTTATAAAAGAGAAGTTGCAACTTGTGAAGAAGAGGGGTGGGAGGAAGATCAGCATGGAGAAGGGGTGGATATGAAGCATTTGGGCCTGAAATCTGTGGTCTCCCCCAGAACCCCCAATTAGACACCAGCAAGTGCCTGCTTGCCCAGCTCCAGGGGCCGAAGCTCTTGGAGAACAGCAAATTCCTACAGCGACTTCTTAGTGCCTCATTAAGGACAGCGACATTTATTTGTCAGGCATTCCTTGAGCTGAGGAGCACCCACAGAAAGCCCTGCGGGGAATTAGTCAGGCTCTTTTCAGAGCAGATTTAGGGAGGTGTGGTAGCAGAACCCAAAGCCAGCGGTTGAGTGATGGGTGTGAATAGAAAGCTGGAGGAGCTGCCCCTTCCCAGGAAACGGTGGGGCATGGAAAAAGGAGCAGCTCCAGCAGAAAACTCTTATTTTTATACAGTCAACGACTGTCCTGCCCCAGGGGCCTCAGGAATAAATTGTATCTAGAATTTTGTGTCAGAAGCTTGGATTTTGCAGTCCAAAGGGGTTTTTTGGGGGAGAGTTTTGTACAGTGCAGCCTGAGCCTGTGCATGTGACATTTATCCAGAGGTTTCCAGATTATTTGCAGTGCAGCAAGGAGAGGAATGAAGGAAGAGAAGCCCAAGGACTGACTGACACATCAATTATTATGTTCTTGGATGGATGGAGCATGTTAGAAAATGATCTCCAGTGCGTGGAGCCACCACAGTGAATATTTTTTGCTTTTTATCCAATCTAGACAGAGGTGGGAGGCTGATAATTCCCAGAAGAGACATTCACAGGCACTGGGATCCATGGAAGGCCCAGGAAATGGATAATCAGGGATCAAACCCAACTTAATGCCTTAGAGAGCGACCTGATCCCTGCAGAGAAAGGGACAGTTCCAGGCTGAGCTTTGTTATTTTCCTGAAAAATCTGAGCTAATGACTTCCCTTGCTGGATCCTCAGAATCCATGCCAGGAATCCTATGGGGAGGTTTCTCTCATTTTATGGCCGTCATGAAAGGCACATTCTGAAGGCAAAGATCAATTTAGGGTTTGTCAGGATCCAAAATTGAGCTGAATATTCCAAGAATGGAGACTGGGCTGGGCCCAAACTCAGGAGAGGTTTCAGGGATTGGTTCAAGGGTGCCAAGGTTTAAACCCTGAGGAGCAGGAAGGTCCTGTGACCTCTGAGCACTGAAACCAGGCAGGAACCTCAGAGTCCTCAAGGTCTGGGTCAGGTGGGTTCAGTTCAAAGCTGGAGACCACAAAGAAGCCCAGAGTTCTCCTCTCCTGCAGGACAGGGCTCAGCAGATCCTTCTGTCACACCCTGGTCCCTTGGCTGGGTCATCCTGAACAGTTTTACAGGCTGGGGATTTGGTATTATTAATAAGTAATAATTAATTTGCCCTGCAGACATTAAGACAGAAATAGTGTCTGATCCTCTGGTAGGAAAGCAAAGAGTGACATGAACCATCCTTAAAAGATCACAAATGAACCAAATTTTCTTGTTTTCAGGTGTATTTATTATGAGCTCCTTTGTAAACAAGCACATAAGTTGCCTTTATAGCCAAAATAAGACATGTCAACATCATATTAATAAATGCTAACAGGACTTGGAGATAAATTGTCAGCAGTTTTCTGATATGTCAGATACTTCACACATTTCAATGTTTAAATATCTTAAATTACCACCCATTGCTAAGACTGGACAAAGGAAGCGTGGTTGCAGTGAAAAACTTTCATTTCAGTGATTCTGTATCAGATGTAAAGGCCTGAATCCTCAAAGATGTTTCAGAGTATTTTGCCCTCCTGGAAGTCAGGGCTCAAGGCTGGGTGGGATGGAGCTCTGAGCACCCTGGGACAGTGGGAAGTGTCCCTGCCCATGGCAGGGGTGGAACAGATGAGCTTTAAGGTCCTTCCAACCCAAACCATTCCAGGAGTCCATGAAAAATACAAAGGTTTCAACTCATGCTTCTGCTTCCTTCCAGAGCTGGGCACTCGCTCTGCCAGCAGCTCAGAACAGGAGGAGTTTTCCCTGAGGTTCTCTGGACACCCCAACACATGGTGGGGAACACTTGCGAAGTGGGCTATAAAAATCTCTATTCTAAAATCTGATTTAATTACAAAAACCAGTTCCCAGCTGGGGTCTGGGGGATCTGATGCACTGGGGGTGCAGTTCCAGCTGCCCTGGGGCCCTTGGGGGTTCCTGACTCCTGTGCCCTGTGCCATTCCTGTGGAATTCATTTCACTGCCACGAAATTCCACTGCAGGAGATGCCCTGGGCACCCCTGGACCATGGGAAAAGGGCCTCAGGAGTGGAAGGAGGGGAGGTTGTTCAGGAGGTGATAAATGCAGCTCCTGGCTCCCAGCTCCCTTCATGTTCCTGAGGGATGAGAGGAGGCTCAGAGCTGCCTTCACACCAGTGCTCCCAGTGCTCCCAGTTGGCTCCAGCTCCATGGATCTCTCAAGGAGTGTTTTCCAGCTGGGCATCAGCAGCTGTGGGCACAGAGAGCTGACACAGGGCAGCAGAAATCATCCCCAGGGCTCTGCACCTGCAATTCTTCCTTTCTCCAATATCCTGGAGGACGGGGATGGCCTGGATACCCCACACACAGCTGCTCAGGCAGCCGAGGCTTTCTGTGCTTGCACAGTCCCACAGAAATTAATACAAATGAATATCGACTAGACAAATAATTAAACCATTAAATACTGGAATTGCTAAACAGTTCTTTCAGGAAGTGACTTTCCGAATAAGTTATCACATGAAATGGTTTGAACAGCAACTGCCATCCACTGGCCTTGCAAGCCAACAAATAAATAAATAAATAAATAAATAAATAAAATACTGAATAGATCGATAAATAAATAAATAAACATCAGACTAATAAATATCAAACAAATAAATATGAAATAAATATGAAATAAATAAAGGCACAATAATAATACGCAGGACATACAATAATAGCTGCCAGCAACCTGTCAAGATCATGTTAATGTAACATGATGGATGCTAAAGGTGTGACTCGAGTCTGGGGAATTTAAGAGCTGCCAAAATCAGGACCACATTCAACTATTACGAAACAAGATAAGTTATGGCTTCTTAAGAGTCTCAAACGCAAACTTTTCTTCTAACTGTGCTTCTGTTCTTGTGCCAATTCGTTCTTTGCTGTCTCTAGGAGCGCTGTGCCACCCTCCCGGGATCTCCTACCGGTTATCTGTAAAATAATCCCATTTCCATCAGAGCTCTCCCAGGTCTCTCAGAGCAGGACTCCCCGCCCCGCCTCGGTGCATCCTTACCTGCACAGCGAGGACCACTCGCTCCAGGAGGAGAGGTAGCAGCGGTCCCTGGCCTGCACCGACACCTCTGCTGGCCCGGGGGCTGGCAGCTGCACGGACTGCTCGTCGGTGTCATACACCTGGGGACAGCGACAGCGCTGGCAGGGGGCACGGAACACACAGCAAAGCACCGGCAGGGCTCACCGAGCCCCCGCCGGGCTCTGGTGCCCCAGAGGCTCCAACCAACAGGTCCCAAAGCCCTGCGGCTTGGGAGAACCTGAGCTCAGCAGAAACAGCTGAAAAGTTCCTGCGCCGCTGAGGGTGGTGCTCTGAATGACCCAAACCCACTGAGGGTGTAAATGACCCAACCCCACTGAGCTGGGTGCTCTAAATGACCCAACCCCCAAATCGAAACACTCATTAAACAAAGCGGCAGTTTATTTATCTGGGTTTTTCTCTTTTTCCTTCTCCTCCCAGAGCAGGAACCCTAAAAACCAGAAGTTGCTCCCCCTCAGTATCGCTGAAATTCCCACTGAGGGCTGAGGTGGCACAAGGAGCATCCCCAGACGCAGCAGCTTCCCTCCCGAAGGGATCGGAGGAGCCAGTGCTGCTGAAATCAGGGAACGAGCACCGGGGGAACGGCCCCATCTGCTGGTCCGGGCTGGATCCCGTCCCCTGAGGAAAACATTCCCTGGTGCCTTTGGTTTAATCCCCCGGAAAACTGGGATAACCATTCCATGTCTGCTTTCCTGAGTGCTGGACCTCGGAAAGGCAGCACTGGGCGTCAGTGGTCAACTGCCCTGTGGTCAAGTGGTTTTCCCAGTTCTTTCCCAAGCCAGGCCATCGTGTGTCCGAGAGCAATCTGGACACACACTGGAGATTTAACACTGACGCAGTTAATTAACTCCATGAATTAACTGGAAATCGAGGGCAAAAGACCAGACTCTCCACAGAAATGCTTCCAGATGAGTCACTGATCCCTTATTTCCAATTCACCCATGAAGTCTGAGCTACCCAGGTACGAACAACACACGAGAACATACGGATCCTGGGGTTCTGAGTTTGGAAATGAGGAATTTTCCCACATGAGGCCCCACACAGCCTCCTAATGAATTAGTAAACACAGCTCTGCAATGCTGGGCAAGATTTTCTGTCCTCAGTTACCTCAGGGATCTTCCTGCTCATGGACCTGGGAAGGGCTTTTCCTGTCAGGACAGAATTTGCCACATTTGGGCCTCAGCACCAATATTTTTTTTTTTTTTTAACTTTAATTGATTATTCTTGCATACAAAACTTAAATTATGTATACTGTTCAAGCAAGAAAATTGTGTCCCAAATGTTGTGTTTCTACCTGGTATTTGTGTCTCTTTGTGCTTTTAACTTTGACCTTGAAGGTCAAAGGGAAGTAGGAGTTTGGGGTGCTCCAGGTTCTGGGGTACGTCCAGGTCACTGTTCCATTGGTGGCCACGTACTGACACTGGGGGGGATCAGGCTTTACTGCAAGAGAAAACACAGAGGGATTAATTCACATTAACAACTTCCTATCACATACTGGTGTGTTACTGGTGGTGGTTTTATGGGAACAAGCTTCAGGAGCCTCCAGGTTAAGAGAGGAGTAGATTTCATTGGCAAGAACTGCCTTGGGTGCTTTTTATGGGAAATTAAGCACATTCCTAGACTCACTCTGGGTAAGATCCTTCTTTTTTTGGCCTAGAGGGTTGCAGAGGGCTCTGCTGGACACACAGGAATATCTTTAGCCCCTGCTGACCATTAATGCATTTAGGAAAACCTCTGTTTCTTTGGGATGCTGCCTCATTTTCCTGTGCCCTGTGGCATCATGGCCACAACTCAGAGCTGTCTTAGTCCTGTCCCTTTCTATGAACCTGCCCTGGATGCCCAAATGTAGGAATGGGTCAGGAGCCTGAACCAGTTCTCAGAGCCTGCTGGGTCACTGGTGATTCTCTGGCTTGTCCAGAGCCCTTTCCAACCATGTCCATCCCTTGGACACATGCAGGGAGCTGGGAGTGTCGGGGTGCTGGAGGTCACATGCCAGGAGATGCTGCTGCTTCACTTCCTCATCCTCCTCCAGCCTGGCATCCCCTGTTCCTGTAACTGGGGCTTGGTGGACGTTTAGGGTAGGGCAGGGATTCCCAGGGCTGGGCTGAACCCTGAGTTCCACTGGCAGCAGCAAAATAAAGCTCAGAATTAACCCCCACTCCTGGGCTACTCACTGATGTCCCTGATGAAGAAGCTGGCGGTGTAGTTCTCATATTCCACCTCGTCGATGACCTCCAGGAAGATGTCGATGGGCTGGTGCTCCTCAGCAAAGGCACAGAAGTTCTCCTTGTGGCACTGGGCCGTGTACGTGGTCAGGGCCCCCTCGGTGTGAGGCACGGGGCTGCTGCAGGACACGTCTCCCTGGGGGCTGGCACAGAGCAGGGAGAAGCACTGGGAATGCTGCTTTGTCCTGGGAATGTGCTGCCACCACAACAATGTGTGCTTGGGATGGGAATGTTTTGGTTTGCCTGGACTTTGCTGCAGAAAAGGCTCAGTGGGAGCTGTCCCGTTCCCAGTGCTGTGGGATGTATTAATGTCAGACCACAGCCTCACCTCAGCCCTGCCTCAGCAGAAGGAGTTAATATTGTAACCTAAACCTCATTTCTCATCGCCACCATCCTGTGGCAAGCTCCACTATCCTCCTTCGTCCCTTGGCCCTCTCCCCAGCCTTGCTGAAGAAATGAGGGTTAAGAAGTGTCCACACCAAAAGCTACCAAAGTCCTACCTGAGTCTGATTCTACTTTTGCTCCCAGCAAACTGAACCCCTTGGCAGCTGTTTCTCCTTTAGCAGACTGGAGTGACCTTTGCTGAAGCACTCCATGTTTTGGAGAACCCCCCGAGCAGTGGGAGGCAGGAAATCCCCCCAGGGTTCCCGGCACACATTTCCCTGCAGGTTTCTGCAGGGTTCCTCAGCACAGCCTTGCCTGGAGCCATGTGCCTCTGCCGTGGGGGCAGCCTCCCACTCCACTCTGCACCCGAGCTCTCGTTCTTTCTGGGTTGGCTCCACTTCCTCTCTGCCCTGCACCGACGGTTCTGCTATTGCTTAAGTTACTCAGTGGCTACTCCAGCCCACTTGGACTCATTCTGTTTTCAAGGCTTTATTCATTTCTGAGTGACTCCCATGCCCTTAGGAAGTTAACTTTATCCCAGTAATGACTCAAAACATTTTGGGGATGTTCAGACTTGGAAAAAAGATCTCCCCTTCTGCATGTCCCTAACAGCCTAAAATCCTGCCCAGACTAACACCAAGGGCTGCTCTGTGAGGGTGTGGAGGAAAGTACAAGCTCTTACCCTTTCAAGCTTCTGATGGTGAACTTCACATTTGGACTGTTATTTTCTGTCATCCAGGAACATGTGAAAATTCCAGAGTAGTTCTTTGCCTCACACTTTAGAAATGTCCACTTGGGCTCTAGACAGAGAAAGAAACCAGGAGTTATTTACTCTTCTTTGCCAAAACGGCCAAGGCAGAGAGAAAACAGCAATTCCTAAATTCACCGATTCCCTGGCAGTACCATGAGAGACTCAAATATCAGACACAGATGAGTGAGGTTCATGCAGAAAATGCAAAACTTCCCAGGCTTGTCCCAGGGTTAGCCCTGAATGGAGCGACCCAAATGACAGCGCTTCAAACCTGGGTCAGGGCCTGCTTCTGTCAAATCTCTGAATCATGGAATCTCCTGAGCTGGAAGGGACCCACAGGGATCATCCAGTCCAACCCCTTCCCTGCCCAGACCCCCCAACACTCCCACCCTGGGCATCCCTGGCAGCGCTGTCCAAACGCTCCTGGAGCTCTGGCAGCCTCGGGGCCGTGCCCATTCCCTGGGGAGCCTGGGCAGTGCCCAGCACCCTCTGGGGGAAGAGCCTTTCCCTGATACCCAACCTAAACCTCCCTGGAGCAGCTGCAGATGTTCCTTTGGGTCCTGTCACCTAGCCCTGGTTTTCCAAACCAATTCCTCCCACCCTTCCACCCTATCAGCCTAGAGAACCCCAGATGAATCCCATGGCACCCAATTCCTGTGCTGCTCATCAGCTGCCCAGAGCCACAGCAGTGATGATTTGCCTGCCACTGTCAGGAAAGCCTTTGAAGAGAACCCTTTTCCAAGGACATTTCCCAGGTGTTCCCAGAGCCTGCACAAAGCTGAGCAGGAACCATCCCAGCATTTTAGGGCCGCACCTTGAAAGCTTTTCAGAATCCACCTCATCATCTGCCCCTTGGAGTCGATTTTAGCGATGAGGAGGAGGTTGGAGTCGAGGACTTCATGGCTCTCCTGGCTCAGACAGGTGTAGTTGCCGGCATCTGGGAACTCCTTCACTGCAGCAGTCAGAGTCTTCCCTTCTTGTTTCCATTCCGAGTCCTTTTTCCAGTAAACTGCCTCCTCAGAGGTGTTACAGGTGAGCTCCACTGTGGTGGCTGGGGCCTCAGCATTCCACTGGGATTCTATGACAAACACTGGCCATGGCCAAGGAAAAATCAGGAGCTGCTCACACGGACCAGGGGGAAGCTTGGGCTGAGCCCTTCCCTTCAGCTCTGTCTCCAGTGAGCTCCGGGTGAATCCCAGTGAGCTCTGGGACCTTCTCAGCACCAGAAAAGGAGCTTTAAGGCTTTACCACAAAGGAGAAACGCTAAGAAAGCTGTCAAATGTGGAACCTAAACTGGCAGAGGATACTCAGCTCTAGGAAGTTTGGAAGTCTCCCAAGCTCCCTATGGACACAGGCAAAGTGAATCTTCAAACTCAAAGGTTACTCTCAATGTTGACAAACAGATTTGCTGTTTTCAGCATTAAATCCCTCCTGGGGAACCGCCAGGATGAATATTCTTTTCAATGTAAAAATACGGGGAAAAGTCATTGAAAGAGCAGACAATCTGAATTTAGCAATTTCTGGTAAATCATTCAAAAGAATTGTTTATTTTTGTTGAGCCTTCATTTTCATTTAAGTTCTTTACCAGAGAAGTTGATAAACTACTTCTGGGTTTAGGTGTTACTTTCACAATTAATTCTTCCCTTGTTTGTTTTAGGGCTGTTCCCTAAGGCACAGGAGGCTGGTTTTGCATCCAGGCTGTGTGACTAAGACTTCGGAACACAAGGAGAGGAATGGGAAATAAAACAGTTGCTAATGCAAATATTGCAAATATGCTGTTGGAGGACATTTAAAGACATTTAAATTTCTTTTCCATTAACTCCAATTAATTATTGTCAAACAAATAAACATATAGCCCTGGCCTAAGAAACTGGAGTTAACAAATACTGTGCTCGTGGCCACAATTATAATTCCAGAGTTTTAGGTCTGACTAAGTAGAGACTTCCTTACCATTTTCCTGCAGTTTCCACTGGGCACTTTCCAGTAGGGCAGCAAAGGACAACAAGGACAGTAAGGCACGGAGGAGGTGAGACATCTGTGGGGAAAAAATGTTATTAAACTTCACTGAGGTTGGCTGAGTGTGCTCCAAAATCGGGCTGCGGCTGGGCAGGGTGACAAGGACACAAATTCAGTCCCAGTGGGCTGAGAAACATCCTCCCATTCTGAGAACTCTGGGACTGCATTAAAGTGTTCATCTCAGGTTTGTGCTGGAGCTGGAGCCAAGATTTTGATCCACTTGGGATTCTCATCCCAAGCCAGTTTAGAGAAGGAATCACTCAGAGGGAATTGTGTGAGTGGGTCTGGGCTGGTCCCTCGTTAAATACTCCTCGTGCAGGAAAAGCCCTGCTGCTCCAGTGAGGCCAATTCCATGCACAAGGCACTGGAAGAAAGCATCAATGGGCTGCCCAGGGAGGTCTGGAGTGCCCATCCCTGGAGGTGCCCGAGGAAGGTCAGGACGTGGCACTCGGGGCTCTGGGCCAGGGACAAGGTGGGCATCGGGCACAGCTGGGACTCGGTGATCCCAAAGCTCTTTCCCAACCTCCATGATTCCATTATTCCCCACGACCAAGGCACTGCACTAAAGGATCAATGGACATCAGGTTTCACCCATCCAAAGCCTGAGTTTGGTTCAGCTCATCAGCAGTTCTATTAAAACAATGGATTGTGGATAAACCCAAAGAGCTGCTCAAGGGTTTTGCTGGATTTTGTCTCCGTCATCTCTGAGCAAGTGACAGCAGGACAATAATCAGTGCAGAGCTGATGCCAGCACTTGCCTGACTGCTCTAGTTCTAGTTCTAATATCCACCTGATCTCACACAATCTAATTTTATGAATAATTTCAGACAGAAGTCCTCCTGGATTCAGTGGCACAGCCCTGTCTGCAGGAAGGGCTGGTATGGAGATCACTGCTGCTGTATGCCCAACATATAAATGTGTATTTATCCTGAATCTGTTCCAAATACCACCAGAGCTCTCCACGAAACACCAAACACCTCTGCCAAATATTGTCATGACTACTGGGTACATAAAACCTTTAATGACAGGTATTCAGTTGCACTTCCAGACCTTGTTAACTGGAGATTAAATCAAATTAAGGGAAATAGAATCTCTTAGAGATGGTGAATATAATCTCAAAGCCTATTCTGACTACAGTTGGAGGTTGAATGCAACTGAAAAGCACAAAATTAAGTGGTTTGAGTTGGTTTTGCCTCCCAAACCACTCATTTTGTAATGAAAGGGGAGTAGCCCTCCTGATTCCTTGAGAGCAGAGTGGGTTCCTGTGGGCAAATCTGTTCCCAACAGCTCCTGCTTTTCTGAGAATCCTAAATCCTGGTCACAAATCATCCAGTGCCCCTTGGATTTGTACCCAGCTCTTAATGGAGGAGCTACAATAAAGTGTCTGGAGAGTGTCCAGGAGAGGCAGCAGCTCCTGTTGAGCTCAGGGAGGAGCATGAGGGGCAGGGAAAAGCCAGTTATCATTGGACAGAAATGACAGAATAATTGAGGTTGGAAAAGAGCTCTAAAATATATCATATTGTATTAGCAGTGCACTGCTTCATTGCACTCTTAGATTTCAGGCAGGATTAGCTGGAATTTCCAACAGAAAGATTCATTTGGCAACTTTCTGAAAGTTGCTGGTTTCTGTCACAGGAACATGAAAATCATCACCACACTTCATAAACCTGAAACTGAACATCAAAACACAGCTCAGACTGGGGGAGAGGAATGGGACTTGTGCCTTCTCTTCCATTCATCACAATTAAAACCTCCAGGACAGAAAAGTTTCTCTTGGTTTGAGAGAGAAGCTTCATGACTCAGGCTTTCAATGAAAACACTTTAAGTTTGTATGGAAATGATTCACGTTTTAGATGTGGCAGAGCACCCCCTCCCCCATCTCAACATTGTATTGAAAAATTTATCAGAAACAAGCTCAGTTTCTCAACACCACCAGTGAATTCCTGAGCACTTCAGAGATGAGAATGTTCCAGTTCCATATGTTCAGGGAATCACAGAATCCCAGGATGGTTTGGGTTGGAAGGACCTTAAAGCCCACCCAGTGCCAGCCCTGCCATGGGCAGGGACACCTTCCACTGTCCCAGGCTGCTCCCAGCCCCAATGTCCAGCCTGGCCTTGGGCACTGCCAGGGATCCAGGGGCAGCCACAGCTGCTCTGGGCACCCTGTGCCAGGGCCTGCCCACCCTCACAGGGAGCAATTCCTTCCCAATCTCCCATCCAGCCCTGCCCTCTGTGGCAGAGTGAAGCCATTCCCTGTGTCCTGTCCCTCTATCCCTCATCCTAAGTCCCTCTCCAGCTCTCCTGGAGCCCCTTTAGGCCCTGGAAGGTGCTCTGAGCTCTCCCTGGAGCCTTCCCTTCTCCAGATGAACACCCCCAGGTCTCCCAACCTGGCTCCAGAGCAGCTCCAGTCCTGGGAGCAGCTCCGTGGATTCCTCTGGACTCTCTCCAGCAGCTCCAGGTCCTGCTGATGTTGGAGACCCCAGGGCAGGAGGCTCTGCAGGTGGGGTCTCACCTGAGCACAGGGGCACAGGGACAGAGTGTCCCTTGGTGTCCCCTCCGTGTCCCCGTTGCTCTGGAGCTTGAGAGCTGGGACTGAGCCCGGATTCCTTCACTGGGAATCTCCAAATGATTCCTGTCAGGAAGGACCTCTGGACCTCTGGACCTCATCTGGGCCAGTCCCAGCCCCAGGCAGGGCCAGGCCAAGGGAACAGAATGGCCATAAAAAGAGTTTGGCAACGCTGCCAGCCCAGAGACACCAATATTGGCCCAATAAAAGGGTTGTCACTGCCTGGTGACACAAGCGACAGCTCCAGGAGCATGGACATGGGTACATCATGTGCTAAACTTTATGAGTACATAAATACTGCCCTGAGGACAATGTCCCAAAACCTATTTAAATCCACGCTCACATAAATAATTCTAAGCTGTCATTCATTTTATCTGACAGCTGAGTAGAGAAGAAAGGAGCACTCACCGTTTCCTGGGAAGCCTCGGGCTGGAGCTGCAGCTGAAGGTTGGCTCTGTGGTGTGGAGGAAACAAAGTCCTGAGTCCCAAAGTCTGCAGAGGAAAGGGGTGCCTTATAAATGCTCCCAACGTGAGGGGAGGTGCTCCTCGCTGCTGAATAGCCACAGGATTGCAACACACGGCCCCAGTTCCTATTTTACATTGGGCCACAGCTACAGCCAAAAAAAAATATTTGGGAGTCCCAGGTAAACTTCAAGGAGGAAATGAAATTATGAGATTGTTTAACGACCTTTAATGGTTTGCCAGTCATTTCCTTTTCTCGCTGGTTTTCTCTCTCTCATTCTGTCTCTTCATCACAGAGGAAGAGTGAAAAGACACCAAATCAACTTCCAAAAGTGCCTTATGGGAAATACAGAATGAAGCCTGAAAGAGAAAGTTCAATAAACTAAAACTCTTTCTACCTGATAAGCATGAGAGAGATAATTACGTGACCTCTAATCCCGGCTCCCACATCAATCAGAAGGAAAGGGAATATTAATTTTTAATTGCTGGTTTCGAGCTGTGTTTGTTCTCTTAATTGAGGCTTAAGTCAACCAAAAAATTAACAATTAGTTCTATCTTAGAGATAAACCCTGATGTTTGCACATTACTATGCTGCAGTTTTTAAATATAATCTGAACCTGATGTTCCTTTTAGACCTCAGGCATAAGAAGAGCCCCATGCCCCACATGGGCTTTGAAAATGAGGAAAGACTTTGTGTGGATTTTTTTATTATTTGTGAAATAATTGAATTCAATTCTCATTATTTGCCAGGCAAACCAAAACACATTGCTTATGAAAGCAAAAAAAAAAAAAAAGGTTTGAAACTCAACCTGACAGACTTTAGGAATTAACGGGGAGACACAGCTCAATTCCAGCTGCTTTCCAGGGACAGGATTCCCACAGTGCAGGAACTGCAGTGCCAGAACCCCGCAACAGAATGATGGAGCCTGTTCCTGCTGCTGTAGAATCCCAGAATGGTTCGGGTTGGAAGGGACATTAAGGATCATCTCATTCCACCACCTGGGACACCTCCCACTGTCCCAGGCTGCTCCAAGCCCCATCCAGCCTGGCCTTGGGCACTGCCAGGGATCCAGGGGCATCCCCACCCTCCCAGGGAACAATTCCTTCCCAATATCCCACCCAGCCCTGCCCTCTGGCAGTGGGAAGCCATTCCGTGTGTCCTGGCACTCCAGGCTGAGGGCAGGCAAGAAATGTGTCTTGAACAGGGTCACACTCACCTTTGGCAGCTGAGCTGTAACTCCTTCCCATGCCACAGGACACAACCCCAGGCCCTGCATTCCCAGGTGGCCCTGGTGACTCCCTGCCGATCCCAGAGTGCCCAACCTGCTTCCCAAACACGGGAATTCCCTGTGCCAGAGCTGCCGGCAGAGCTGGGTGCGGGCGGGGCTCCAGGGAGGGCAGCTCGGGGAGCAGCTCTGAACGGTGCCTGTGGCAGGGAAAAGCTGTTCCCTTCATATCCCAAATGCTCAATCTGGCTCCGAGGGGCACATGGATCCATTCCTGAGACAGAACTGACCGGCAGCCACTGAACTGCTCACCTGAGATCTGTGTCAGGGATAGGATGGAGAAACTGGAGCTCCAGGCACTTCCAAAGGATCCAAACCATTCCAGGTGACAAAATTGTCCCCTCCTGATCCCGGTCCCTGATTGCCTTTGAAGGCAACTCAAAGGAGGCTGTGCTGGGCACCATTTTTCCATTCTGCTGCTTGTCCTTCCAGGGACTCCTTGGAATGAGGAGCAGGAGGAAGCTCAGGGAGCAGTGACCCCCTCCCCTCCTGCTGTAAGTGCAGCCCTGGGCACGAGGGAGAAAGAGCCCAGGCTGAGCCGAGGTTGGGCACAAATTTGTTCCCATTTAAGAGAATTTGCAGTATCCAGAATCCCTTTTGGGATAACACACTGCAAGCCAGCAGTGACAGGAAAAACTCCTTTTTGGCAGAAAGGGCCCGTTTCAAAACAGGTTTCCTTTCTTAGGGTTTTTGCTTTGTGGAATGACAAAGAAATCACTCCCATCCAGGAAAAACCCCTGTGTAACTTAAGGAAAAGGAATAATTATAAGAAGTGTATAATCTGTCTGATTCCTTTTTGAGGAATTCCCTTCAGCCCCTGGCTGGTTTTCCATGGATGTCCATTGGCAGATTCATGCCAAAGATCAAGTTTTGTTCCCATTGTTTTTACTGCAGTGGCACTGAGAAGGGAACACTGTTCTTTGTCTGTAATTCTATATATGATCCTATAATTGTTAATCTATAATTCAGTCACTTATGTGAATTCATCAGGAAATACTGTGTCATATTAGTGCAGCAAGGGATTTTCCTAAAGAATTCCCATTAAGCCTCTCCATGGAATCACCAAACCAAGATCCAGCCTTGAGAGAAAACAAGGCCGGGGATATATATCCAGCTCCTGGCAAAAAGCAAAAAGCTTTATAGACCAGTGGTTAATTTGATTTTTGGTACCACTGGAGCAGCTGGCCAGGATGGGGGTGTTGGGATAACACTCAACAGCAGCCACAGGAAATGTGGGAGCTGGGTTCAGGCACTGAGGTACAAATAAGGGCAGCAGTGACTTTATGTGCACAACTTCCTCGGAGGCTGAGCTCCCTCTTGTCGCCCCTTCCCTGCTTCCATGGATGCCCTTCTCCTTTGTTCACCGAGACTAATGCAGAGATTAACAGAGGTCTTCAAGTGCCTGCTCACTTGAAGCATAATTAGTAACACCAATAATGACTAATTACTACAAATAAACACCTAAGAATTAATTCAAATAAACGCCCATTTTCAGAGTGTGTTTGCTTCAAGCCTTCCTAATTCCCTTAGCTCGGCTCTTGTCCCAGGACACATGGAGTGACTTGGTGCCCAGGCTTTATGCCGAGAATCCCAAAAGGCAGTCCTGGAGCACAGATGCCTCTGGGTGGAACTTCCGTGACGGGATGGTTTGCTGTGATCCATCAGAGGAATTTTTAAATATTAAAACATAGAGATTGTGAAAAACTCTTTCGATGACAGCCTGGTTTTCCACTATGAGCTCATTGATTCTGAAGGGGAAATTTGGAGGGGAGCAGCTTCTCCCCACCTTCTTATTCTGCTTCCCCTATGACACTGACAGAGAATGTGCAAACCATGTCCATGGTTTACTCTAATGCCAAGGAAAAACTCCTTTTTGGCAGAAAGGGCCCGTTTCAAAACAGGTTTCCTTTCTTAGGGTTTTTGCATTTTGGAGTGACAAAGAAATCACTCCCATCCAGGAAAAACCCCTGTGTAACTTAAGGAAAAGGAATAATTATAAGAAGTGTATAATCTGTCTGATTCCTTTTTGAGGAATTCCCTTCAGCCCCTGGCTGGTTTTCCATGGATGTCCATTGGCAGATTCATGCCAAAGATCAAGTTTTGTTCCCATTGTTTTTACTGCAGTGGCACTGAGAAGGGAACACTGTTCTTTGTCTGTAATTCTATATATGATCCTATAATTGTTAATCTATAATTCAGTCACTTATGTGAATTCATCAGGAAATACTGTGTCATATTAGTGCAGCAAGGGATTTTCCTAAAGAATTCCCATTAAGCCTCTCCATGGAATCACCAAACCAAGATCCAGCCTTGAGAGAAAACAAGGCGGGGGAAATATATCCAACTCCTGGCAAAAAGCAAAAAGCTTTATAGACCAGTGGTTAATTTGATTCTGGTACCACTGGAGCAGCTGGCCAGGATGGGGGTGTTGGGAATCTCCCCCTCCTTGGGTGGAGAGGACAGGAGGATGGGCAGGAGATCACTGAAGCCTGACCTAATCAAGATGAGGCTGTTGTAGTTCCTCAACATTCAGATTAGAGCTGCTGTTCAGTGCAGGATGGGCAACTGGAGTCCGTGCAGGCACAGAGCAGCAGCTGGTGCCCCCTGAGAAGAGGAAAAGGAGATTTCATCTCTTGGTCCTGCTCCCTTCTCCCCCAGGACATCCCTCAAGGCTTTGGGTGTCTCTCCACAAACTCCTGGGCCTGGAGACAACACCAGAGGGATAAAAAGAATGGGAGGAAGGAGCCAGAAGTGTCTTGCACAAGGATTTTTAAAGAAAGGCAAAGCGAGGTGTGACATTTCCAAAGGGGGTTAAGAACCAAATCTCATTTTCTGCAGTAAATGACTCTGTAGAGTCAATGGGATTTGGGCATTTAAGTCCATGAGATGCTTTTGCAAATCCTTATAGGTGCTCAGAGAATGTGGGGCAGGGATCCCAAAGGAATTGGTATTTCTGATAGATTCATTGCAGAATTCGAGTTTTCGATCCTCTCTGACACAGGAGCACAGGAGGTGCTTCCCAGGGAGTGCAGAGGGAGATGGTTCAGTGCTCTCCAAAGCATCACTGCTCCCTCTGAAACCAGCCTGGTCCCGTCATAAACCTGACACCGAGACCAGTCTGACACTGAGATAAACCTGAAATTGAGATAAACCTGACACTGAGACCGCTCCGACAGCACCCAGCTGGGGGAGCCAGCTGCAAGCCGGGCTCCTCACTTGCGCTCCACTCACTTCTCGTGGGCTGTTGTAACTCTGAATTCCACCATCCGCGGAGCTTGGCCTTGTTACAGTGCTGGGGGTGGGGAAATAACACTGCAAACTGAAAGTCAAGGGAAAAGCCCAGTAAATTCATTTCATTGACTGAAATTCAAGCAGCATTTCTTTGTCTGACAGCTCCTATAAAAGGAGTGTTCAGACAAAGCCAAGCCGGGCCATTCCAAGTGCAAGGAGAGTTTGGACAACGCTCTCAGGGACAGGGAGGGGTTGTTGGGGTGTCCAGGAGTTGGACTGATGATCCTTGAGGGTCCCTTCCAACTCAGGATATTCCACGATTCTGTAGTTAGAGCTCTCAGGGATATACCTGGAAGAAAAGGGAAGTTGTGACAACTTCCTATTTTGCTATTAATTATTAATGTATGAATATTTATTTAATGCTAAAGCCTGGAGAGCCAAACTGAGAATGGGGATACCAGCATAAGGGATTCCAGGAGTTCACAGGAAGATTCAATGCCCAGGCAGGATCGAGGCATCTTGTTTTCATCTGTCAGAAAATTCCAAGTTCCTCAAGGTGGTGAAAAGAAACTTTAAATTATGTAATAAGAACTCTGACACCTCCCATGACTGTGAGGGAATGAGGTCATACAAGACCTATTTGGAAAGCAAAAACATTTCACCAGTGAACCACTGAAGCATCCCTGAACTTCTGAAAGCCAAAGGAAATTTTGGAATTACTGCAGGAGTTGCTCTGTGGCATCACATTCATTCCTGTAACTCCTTTGCTGGAGTCACGTTGTAACAAATGGGACAATGCTGTTACCACCCCTTAAAATGAGAATTCAGGAGCTCTGACATGGGAGGGTTTCCACAGCAGAGGGAGGGGTTATAGAATGGCAAATCCTCCTCCAGCTCAGTTTCTGGCTACCACTCATTTCTGACTGGGATGGGGCAGATTTTGGTGCCGAAACCTCAGGAACTGTGACAATCTCCATGGTCCCTGTCCTGGGCTGTCCCAGGGCTGCTCCAGGAGCACATCCCAGTTCCTGCAGCTCACTGGCACCAGGCTAAAGAACTGCAAATAATTCAGGGTGAGGAGAAAGATTTGCATGAGGGAACTTCCAGCAAGGACTTTACCAAGAGAATGATGAAACCTACCTGGACTGAGCACATCTGTTCCTGCTCAGGCCAGGGAGGATGAGGATGTGCCTGGAGTTGCTCATTTTGGGAATTGTGCTCCCTTGCTCCTCCCTGTGCTCTGACACCACCCTGGTTAAACACCTCAACAGCCCCAGAGAACAGGCACCCATCACCCAGGTGGAATAATTGACCCATGCCAGTAAATTCCTGGAGCTGAGCAGGAATTTGGTGATTTGCCTGAGGAAGTATGGAAAAAAACCAAACCAACAAGTAAAGGATGTGTTTCACATTTAAAATACTCGTGAATTTGTACTTTGGGTTGTTTTTTGCCAAAAAAGGGAACATGATGCATTTTTTGGGGCATTATCCTGTACACAGGGCTGTGGAAACACAACTCAGGTAAAAACCACTGCTTTTTGCACATCTGGGAGCTCATCTGACCCTGTGCCAGGAGAGGAGATCTCTGCTGGGTTCTGCTCTCTTTATGGGCAGGATATGAAGGGATGAAACCAGGAACTTCCAGATTTCAGGGAGAAGAGGATGTTTTCCTGGTCAGTAAGTAAATCAGCCCTGCAGCTCTCACACAGCGAGTGGGGACTCTGCTCTGTCACTTCCTCACTCTGCCCTGAAGTTAACTGGCATTTATGGGGGCAATCCTCGCTCTTCCTAGCTGGAGAATTAAACTCAGTCTCCAACCCCACAAGGCAGAGCATAAAAATTCATTGGCCCCAAATCCATTTGTTTATAAGCTATTACAGCCAAAAATTCATCACTCCACTTTTCTCTTTCTATTTTAATTGGCTTCCCCTGCTTATTCCTACAGGTGAAACCCCCAGGACGCTCCTGGGAGTGCTGGAACAAACCCCAGTCCCCGTGTGGAGAGCTCAGTGAGTGACACAGGAGGCCCTGACGTAACCCAGGAACTGGGGACTTCCTTTGGTCTCCACCAAAGCTTCCCCCAGCACCAGGGAGTCAATCAAGAGCGGCTTCCACCACAAGGACACAACTTCCTTCCCGTGGTGGCAGCGACTGCAGGCGCTCCTCTGGAAATCCAACACCTGGCTCTGCTCCTCATGGGCAGAGGCTTTGCTTGGACCTGGGACTGCCACCCTGTGAATTCCTCTGATACTCTGAGGGAAAGCTGGGCTAGCTCCCAATCAGTCCTGGAATTTGTAAGGGAGGGAGAAGCAGCGGGAAAAGCCCTGCATTGCAGAATCTCTCTGTAAACACACCCGTGACAAGCTCGGCAGTTAAACATTGACATTCTTAGGCAACACTTGTTTGTACCTGTAATAATATCAGCTTTAAACTTCCTGTTTCCATTTCCTGCACCTCTAATTAATGTCTGAGATTAAGAATCTCTTGAGAGAGTTTCAGTCTGGCACTTGCAACAATAAATCCCTTTGTCAAAGGAATTGTTTGCCCTGAGCAAATTAGCTTCAATCCTGATTGATGTCAGTTCTGGGATCATGTTTGGAGAGTTCAGCAGAAAATCACTTTCACTAGAGTGCAGCCCAGTATAAACCAGTTTCTGGTGCTCAGAGAGGGGATGGAACACAGTGCGGAGGAGAATTTTTCCCTCAAGCAGCTGAATTTAGTGAGCACTCTGCTCAAGTGTTCCAAGCATCCTCATGGAAGGGCACTTCCACCTGGATCTGAAGGGAATTCCCTGCTGCCTGAAAGGGCAGGCAGTGGTCAGCATGGTGAGCCTGGCACTGCTCCATGGGACCTGGAAATGCTCCTTGGATCCAGCACTGCTCCGGGGACCTGGAACTGCTCCATGGACCTGGAACTGCTCCATGGACCTGGAACTGCTCCAGGCATCCAGCAAAGGGCAAAGTTTGTTCCCAGCTGGGAGGTGGCTCCACACCTTTGTTCACAAAGGCACAGGCAGGGTTTGGGAAGAGCCAAATCCCGAGCAGCCCTGGCTTCCCACTGGGACAATTCTGTAATTACCATTTCCTTACAGGGGCTGCATCTGCACTGCCCTTACAGGTAATTGCTCAGGGAGGAGAAATGAGCAGAAAGGAACCTCACAAACATTGCAATTAATATCTGATGCACAAGTGTCTCCTCAGAACAGCTGTGGCTGAGCAGGGGAGAGAGAACTTTGCTCGCTTGCACTGCAGGTTTATTTATATGTAATAAACCAAAAGAAAGGGAAAGATGGGGATGAAGAAACCCACAAATTCTACTAAATAACCTTGGTTTTTGTCAAAGGAATGAAGGTCCCATTACCTCACTGCTGCTCACCTCAGAGCTGAGCCAGAGGCACCTGGGTTGGGAAATCAGAATCAGAATTCCTGGCAAGGCAGAAATGTGGTGGGAAGAACAGAACTACAATTCCATGGCATGAAACCAGTGCAGAAAACACTGTGTGAGTCCTGTGCATCCTCTGTCGTCACTACAAACACAAACCATGAGACTCCTCACCTCCACTTCTCATTTTATATAAAACCCCCAACATCCCTCGTGTTGAAGTCCAGCAGAATGCAAAGCAGCTTCGCTAACATTCCTCACCAACCACTGCAGCATGTCTGCATTTGGGAAGGAAAATTTCGAGCCACTTCTCTTAAAAGAACTGAGATTTTCAGTTGGAAGGGGAATCCTGGTCAAAATTAAAGCCGAGAAAAAAAATCCCCTTTGTTTAACCTTGGGGAGGTGGTGGAGTCCCCATCCCTGGAGGTGTCCAGGGAACAGCTGATGTGGCCCTGAGTGCTCTTTATCCTGATCCCAATCCCAACAAAAGTCATTCCAGGTGGTGCCACTGCTGCCCTTGGCTGAGAAGCTGAGCTGGAATCTCCTTAGGATCCCACTGGAGCACATGGGGAATAAAACAGGCACTATCCCCTTAATTAATTGAAAATTCCAGGTGATGCTCAGGCTCTTTGCAAATTTCCAGTAATTATCAATAAATGCCAGCAGTGTGGATGCATAAATAGCCAGGAGAACACTGCCCTTCAGAAAGGTTTGGGCTGGGCTGAAAGGGGAAAGTGCTGAAATAATTTGTTCAAATCAGTTCAGGTTTGGGCAGCCAAAATGGCCATACAGGGACAGGGAGGATTTCAGATTTCTTTGGAAACAGTTTAAAGTCTCACCATAATTATTGGGAGAACAACAGGCACTCAAAGTTGTCTTGACAGATTTGGGGAGGGAGGCAGAGAGAAGAAATAAAGAAAATCAGAAAAACAAAGAAGAAAACTGAAGGAAACAGAAGGAAAGAAAAGTGGAAACATTTCAAGTAAAATTTCAAAATCTACTTTAGGGGAATCTTATTTTTAGGGACTTAAAATTACTAACAAAACCCAGTCCAGGTCCACATTGCCTGATTCTTCCCAGATGTCTGGATCTCCTTCCTGAGGACTTTCTGAGGTAATGAAGCATTCGGTAAAAAAGAAAATTCCACCTTCACTCACAATTTCACTGAAAAGAAACTCCCTCGCTCTGAGTTTCGGCAGCGTTTTTTTTGTTGTTTTACAAACCTGGTGTAGATGTAAAAACTGTGGTGAAACCGCAGAGGGAAAGAGGAAGCAGAGCCCAGTATTTCCCAGGTAACTCCAGGATGTTCTCAGAGAGAAACAGCCCAAGGATGTGGTGGCTTGGTAGTGAAACAGAAGTCAGCAATCCCAGGAATTCCTGGAGGCTGGGAGAGCCCTCCCAGCCCACCGCGTCCAGCCTTGTCCCCAGCCCAGAGCTCTGAGTGCCACATCCAGGAATTCCTTGGGCACCTCCAGGGATGGGCACTCCAAACCTCTCTGGGCAGCCCCTCCAGTGCCTGAGCACCCTTTCCAGGAAGGAATTCCTCCTGGATAATCCATGAGTTGCTGCCCGGAGGGAGGTGATGCTGCAATCCCAGCGAGGATCTGTTTGCCTGGGATCCCCCCTCAGCCTGGCATTGCCCCAACAGGACTCAGCCCCCCCCATTCCCAAAGTTTCAGTTTGGAAATCCCGGCACAGTTTGGTTCTGTCCAAGCTTTGCTGTTTCCTTCTGAGAACTCCCTGGCTGCCCCCTCCTTGTCAGAGCTTCTGAGAGGTTCTCGAGGGATGTAGGAACAGCTCCAGTCAAAACAACTCTGTGGTTTCAGTGACGTGCTGGGAATGGCACCAGAGGGGTGCAGAAGTGCAGCCTCTGTTATGTAATAAATGAGGAGCCTTTTGGGGCAGACGTCAGCGAGCAGTGGCTGCAGAACTTCCCCCACAAAGGGCTGGGAGACCTGGCCTGACCTCAAACCCACAAGCCTGAAACTGGCTCCTGTCACAGCAGAGTGAGCCCTTGTCACTGTGCTGGAGTGTCAGGAGTGTCTGAGGATGGGGCATCTCTGCTGCCTCAGGATTCCAGAATCACTGAGCTGGAAAAGCCCTCCAGGACCACTGAGTCCCATCTGTGCCCCGTCCCCACCTTGTCCCCAGCCCAGAGCACTGAGTGCCACCTCCAGGTGACACCTCCAGGGATGGGCACTCCAAACCTCCCTGGGCAGCCTCACCCAAAGCCTGAGCACCCTTTCCATGGAGAAATTCCTGCTGATGTCCAACCTGAGCCACAGTCTACATAGATTGCACTGGATTTTCTATTATAGACCACGATAAAGAAACTGATTTTCTTCATTTGCTAAGGAAACCTTTTCAAATATAAATGTCCAATGCTTTTATTGACAAAAAACCCCACCACTCTACAATGGACATAAACCAAGCAATTCTTGTCATGTATTTTCCATGTCAACACAGTCCTGTACCTGGGGATGGTGATTTGACCCGGTTTTGGAGTCAGGATTTGGTTTCCAGGTGCTGAAGAATTGCAGTTCTCTCTCTGCTCATTTAAATAACAGAATATTTAACTCAGAATGAACAAACCCCTTGTGTTCAACTCCCCAGGTCAGGATTCACTCCTGGTATTTATTCCCGAGACTTGGGGAATGGCAGCAGGACTTAAAGTGGAGATTAAATACAAACAAGGAGGATTTTCGTTTCATAAGAAGCAAAGCTAAATGGACACAACTCAAAAATTCTCATCAGTGCTTAGCTGGTGGCAAAGTAAAACATCAGAATGAAGTCTGAAGATGATTTTTTCCAATAGAATTTTCAATTCGACAGAAAGGCACCAATTCTCTGATACACATTCCTGATGCAGCTGGAGCTGTGGGACTTTGATCCCCCATATCCACAGCACCCCCTTGCAAAGGCAGTTATTCCTTCGGGCTTTTACACACATGTAGTAATTAACTTATGATTTCAGTCAGCTTTTGTGGCTGTTCTGTCAGAACCTCGCAGCACTTTCAAAAAGCAAACCCAAACTGAAAGCACGGAAGTCCCACCGTGTCACGTTGTCACTGTGTCACCAGGAGCCTCTGGGCACCCCCGGAGGAGGCAGAGCCAGACACGGGGACAGGAAGGAGGGCAAGGAGGAGTCATGGCCACGATTTGAATAAAAGCTTTTGTTCCTGTGTGGTCACCAGCAGCAGCCCCAAGTTCTCCCTGCCAAGAAGCTGCTCCAAGCTGGCCCAGGGTTGGCCCCGCTCCCTCTGCCCACAGTCCCCACCCCGTGCCCATCCTGTCCTCCCCAGCGCCCAGCCTGCCAGTCCCTGCCCCCTTGTCCTCCTCACCCCTCTGGTCACAAGCTGGGTTTCACTCCCATGGGGAATGTCTGGAATTCCCAGCCCCACTGAGTCTCTCACTCCTTTTCATTCCCTCCACGCTCCCTTCCCTCACGTGCATTCAGCAAAACCTCCTCTGCTTTAAGGTGATAAAAATAAAGCTGCGTGAAGCACTTGGCTTGAAGCATGTGCATTGCCTGAAATTTACACATTTTACACCCATTTTTAACTTCTTGTATTTAATTGCAGGCCTTGGTTTGCCCTTTGTTTTATGTGCCGTGTTCAACCAGACCCTGAACTCCTAAAGCTCGGTGATTCCCAAAAAAGCCCAAGAGAAGTTGCAGTTTATCTGAACTTTGTGAGCATTTTCTCCAAACTCAGGCCTCATTAACACTTTTGAGATCGCTGCTGGCATCAGAAACTTCAGCTGTGTTGCTGACATTCAACTTGGGCAATGAATGTATTTTCCACCGTGACTCCCAGTCTCACTTCTGGTGCCAACAACATTCACATGACCCAGCGCGAGTCTGCAAGGCCATGAGGTGACATCGAAACAAAATCCTGCCCATGGCTTTCTTTAGGAAATGAAAAATTGTTCAAGCCCAAAGCTTGGCCAACTTCAGACCAAAAGAACTGAACTGGGGGAATAAAACCCAGGAACCTGCTCTGGACATGGGGATTGGCTTTGGGCACCCCTGCAAAGGGCACACAATTTCTGTTATGGGTTAAACTGGTCTTTTTATCCCACTGGTCTTTGTCCTGCTACTCCAAGACAGCTCAGCCATGGTGGAGGCACCACTGGGATAACAGAGTTGGGAAGAAGGAAAAATCCTGCACTCCATGGTAAAAACAGAGTGAGATTTTATCTCACTGTGGCACATTTGTTGTTTTGGAAGAAAAGGCAAAAATGGTGAGAGGAATGGGGGGTGCAGGAGAAGGGAAAGGACACCTTCCACTGTCCCAGGCTGCTCCCAGCCCCAATGTCCAGCCTGGCCTTGGGCACTGCCAGGGATCCAGGGGCAGCCCCAGCTGCTCTGGGCACCCTGTGCCAGGGCCTGCCCACCCTCACAGGGAGCAATTCCTTCCCAATATCCCATCCAGCCCTGCCTTCTGTGGCAGAGTGAAGCCATTCCCAGTGTCCTGGCACTCCAGGCTCTTCTAGTGGGGCCTGGCATTCAGAGACACCCAAAGCATCAGTGCTGTCACAGCTCAGTGCCCCAAGAACTGATTCACAACAGAAAATGGTGCCTGGTGCCACTTCCCCCTTCCACTTTTGCAACTCCCTTCATTATTTTAATAGTCTCATCCAATCATTTTTGCCTTCCCTCCAAGAATTTCACGTTGGCAGTCTCAGTACTCTCAGTCTCAGGGGGGATTCACCAGGGTATTTGATATTGCAAAATTAAAATACTGACAGATTCAGTTACCTGACTAAAGGCACACAACCACACCATTTGTTTCTGTCATGTGCTCCAGCTACACTCTCAGTCCTCTTCTTTTAGGCAAATAACTTTCAAAAGGGGAAAGAAATCGTATAAAGAATTTCCATCTTCGAGGATGACATTGTGTCTTTTACCTCTGAGTCAGAAATTCACTCCCAGCTTTAATCTGCAGTGACTGAGCTGCCAGGGGGAGCTTCATAGAAAGCAGAGCAGTTTCAGGGCACTTTCTGATGGATAAATCCCCATTAGAGACTCAGACCAAGGGTGAGTTCACTTGCAAGGCTGAAGCTCACAATTCTTCTCAGAATGAACAAGCTGCAGAGCAATTCCTTAAAAAATCTACAATCACTCATTTTCTTCACTCTACTTCCTTTTTGTTATTTTCCCTGTATTCAGTTCAAGTTTTTGGCTGATTCAGAAGCCTCTGGGCAGTTGTGCCCATTCCCAAGGCTCTGCTGAGCATCCACCCTGCAGCTCCTCCGTGCCCAAAGGGCTTCCAGAGCCAAAATAGAGACTTGGCTTCTCTCCCTCTTAGGGAAGGGCCAGGTTGGACTCAGCAGGAATTTCTCCATGGAAAGGGTGCTCAGGCCTTGGCAGGGGCTGCCCAGGGAGGTTTGGAGTGCCCATCCCTGGAGGTGTCCAAGGAAGGGCTGGAGGTGGCACTCAGGGCTCTGGGCTGGGGACAAGGTGGGGATGGGGCACAGCTTGGACCCGATGGGCTGAGAGAGCTTTTCTCAGCTCAGGGATTCTGTGAATTGGTTCAACACCAAACATGTGAGCAAAATGTGGCCTCAACTCCATTTCTCTAACAGAAACCAAGGGCACAACCCAAAAGGTCGAGCAAAACCAGCATCTCCTCATTCTTGCAGAGATTTTCCTCATTACCTGGGGTGGCACAAGGGCAGAACCAGCCCTGCAATCTCCCTTCAGAGCAGAGGCCCTGGGGGCTGTTGAAAGCAGACCAAGCATTCTGAGGTTGGGGCTCACTGGTTCCTGGGTTGGCTCTGGGTTGCTGAAGGCTCCTCCTGCAGCAGCTCAGGCTCACCCCAGGCAGGTCCAGGATAAAACCTGCAGGCTCAGCCCTCTGAGTCCCATCCCCTGCTGCTACTCCTGACCCCAAACTGTGTCCAGGGACACAAAGAGAGTTCTCCCTTCATCTCTGCCTCCTGTTCACAGCTCATTTATCACTTTGCTTAAAAAAATAACCCAAAAAAAAATCTGGCCCTTATTTTCCAAGCCCCGTGTAAGTTGGTTGATTTTCTCATCACCAGCAGCAGATCCCAAACAGACACATCCCCAGCTCCCCTCTCCTCTCACCCTGAACCTCACCCTCTCCCTCTCCTCCTGGCAAACCCCAGTTTCCCTGGAGGTTTCCCTGCTCTGGAGAAGAGCTGCTTTGTGCATCCCCTTGCTCAGGCCCTGTCAGAACTCCTCTCCCCAGCATTCCCAGGGCACAGTCTCAGTTCTGCAATGTTTGCTCGGGAGCCTTTCAGACTCAGACAGTTTGAACAAAATCAGTGTGGTTTGAGGAAAAAAAAACCCACACACATGATCACAAAGCCGAGTCAGGGCTGAGGAATGGCATCATCTTCTTGAGGTGAACAAAAATTCCATGTTTGCTTTGAAGTGTTTATGAGAAAGAAACCTTTTTCATTGAAAAAGCTTCCTGTGGACACTCATTGCAAAGAGAGAGAGTGAAATAAACTCTCGGCTTCTGAACTCTCAGAACTCAGGTTTTATGCCATAAAATTTTCCAGCTTGGAGGTGACTCTCCAAGGCACAGCATGTCCTGAACCACAGCCTGCAGTCTCAGAGGTGCATTTTTGGTGCATCCCACAGGGTTCAGACATCGACATTTTACATCCTCTCTGCCCCTAACAACCTTTGATATAATAACCAAAAATGGCTTTAAAATATCAAAACCATTTATTTAACAGGGTAATTTTTTTAAAGCCTCATTTTCTTCATGTTATGGGCACGACCATCTTGCCATGAAGTGGAGGAGTGAGGCAGGGGAGCATTGATGGGGGAACATTTTCCCTAAAAGCTTTGTTTGCTTTTTACTGTGTTTAAATCCAACCAGACTTACCCAGTTTGGAATTACAGCCTAAAAAATCCCCATCACATCCCCATGTCTGGGATGGTCAGAATTGTCCCTTTCACAAGTGAAGCCCTCAAACTTATCAAGAAAAACATTGAAACATTGCTTTTGTTAATCTGCAGGACAGGCCATTAAGGCAGAAACCTGATTTCATTTTAAGAGCTTTGATTAAAGATATCTGGGAGACAGCATGAGATGGAGCAAAGCAAGGTGGTCAAAAGGCCAAAGGTCCACAAAGCACCACTGAAATGTTCTGAAATCTCCTCTGAAAGACTCTTGGCAGCCCTAAATTGAGTGGGGAGACTCTGAAGTGTGAATTTGGGTCTTAGTGATGCCTCAAAACCCAGCCCAGAACATGCACATGGCTCTCCTGAGGCTCCCCAAGGGTCCCTCCCCCTCCTTATCCCTGACTCAGTTCTGCACTTTCTAATTAATGAAATTCTGCTTTTGGAACCCAGTTTGTCATTAAAGACTGTAGAATTCAGAGCCTTGTAGGAGCATTTCCAAGGAAAAAGAAGCTGTTTGCTCAGAAATTTCCTGACTCTGTTTCTAGGCTCAAGTTTTACCTAAAAACTTTTAATTTGGTAGTGACAAACTTTGTTCTATATGAATATCCACAGGACACAAGCATCTGTTTCCTTAACCAACTTTAAAAAACTCAAGAGAAATGTAATAACTCCACACTATAAAATGTGGTGTGCTGAGGAAAAATATTCTGAAAAGAAGGAAATTGTCTAATGGAGATGTAGGAACTGCCAGAGCCAGAAACAAATCCAGGTGGATTTGTACAATTTCTGTTAAATTCTCTTTAAATAATTACCCCTCACTTCCCTCATCTCCTAATCCATGAGCTGCTTGCAAAAGAAATGGAATTCTCTCTGCAGGTGAAATGTAACTTTAGCTCCAGAGTGAAAAGAGCTGGGAGTAAACAGCTCCTCCGAGGATTTCTGGGCCAAGTAACGACAGATTTATAGGGCAGTAAAGGGGACAGCAAAGCAGAGTTTTCACACAAGGCAAAGCAAGACAAGCAGGTGCGATAATATTCAATATTTATTTTTAAAAAGGGCAAAGCAGAAAAACCTTGAAGTTCCTCCCTTTGGGTGCTGATGCTCGAGGGCTCAGCCACTAGAGGGAAATGTAAGATAAGGAAAAAGGAAACTTAACCCCCTCAGCTCGAGCTGTGCCTTCTTTCCAAAACTTCAGAGATCAGATTTGAGTGACAAAATGTTTTTAGTTATTTTGAAAACTGAGAATGGGGAAGAAAGGAAAAGCTAGAGGGGAAGAGCAATAGTCAGGGCAATTTATCTTTAAATTCTCCTTTTTAAAGTGGAGAAAGAGAAAGGATTTTATTTCATTAACCCTGCTAAGATTGAAAATAGTTGCAGAGATGTTCCTACAAAAGCAAAGCCCTGTGGGTGATAAGATAATTTAATTTTCTTGGCAGAATTAGGAAATAATCAACTGAAGAGAATCAGTGGAGACAGACATTCCCTACAGACGAGAGGGAAGAGCTCTGTTTTAGTGACAGGCCTTGCTCACAAGTAGGAATTTAGCAAAAGGGACGGGGAGTGGAGTTAGCTGGCTCTGCTTGAAGGAGCCCCTGAGGGTGGCAGTGCAGTGTGACACCTGCTCTGGCTGGCTTTGGAATAAAAATGCCACATGGGGTAGGAAAGGGATGGCCTTTTCCTATTCACAGGGGAGGGACAGCAGCAAATCCCACTCCAAGGGACCTTTCCCCTCACAATATGCAGCTTTTCATAACTTCTTAACGTCACCAGTGGCACCAGTCTGGGAGCTTCACGTCACTGCTGTTTCTTTGCCTTCCTGGATTTGGCACCGTTGCTCAGACTGAACCCCCGATCAGTGTGTGCTGACAAGGAGCACGTTTTTGGGATGCCTTCAGCAGTTTTCTGCCCCGCTCCCCGCTGCATCGATGGCACTGATTTGTTCCTGCACTTCCAGCAGCCCTGGAGCTGCCCCTGGGAGGGTCGGACACCACAGGCTGGGGCACAGAGAGCACCCAGCGCAGGGAGGTGGATTCCAGGGATTTGCCCAGCAGCTCCTGCCCCTCAGGGCACATCTGAGTGGCTCAGTCCAGCCTTTCCCTGCCTCCAGCACCAGGAAGAGTCCTGCCCACGAGTATTGCCTTGCTGGGCACTGGATTTATCCCACAGAGTTCCCCCTGGCCAGTGCTGGAGACAGATCCTCCATCAACATGGGATGCAATTGAGTAATTAAGGATTGCGCTGTAATGCATAAAGATTTCATGCTCACCAGACAAGAGCAGCTGGAGGGGTTTGCTTTGACACCTTTATGGATGATCCCATGGCTTCATTTCACAGAAAATGCACTCACCCAGCACAGATTCTGTGGCCCAGGGGTCCTGCAGAGCCTCTCCAGGAGCTGTGTTCCATCCCAGTTCTCATTCCAGCCCTGAGGAGGTTCCTGGGGGATCACTGGTGGCTGCTCCTCCATCTGGTGCCCTTCCACAAGTGACAGCATGGCCCGATGATTCACCAAGCCTGGGTGAGGAGATGGTGAAATTTGTGTTTTAAAAGCCACAAAAACGTTGGTTTTACATTAATTCAGGTTATCTCCTGTACATAACACCTGCCATAGGGAGATGTTAAATGCTCTCCCAGCTCCCCTTACGGAGAGCTGGTTGGGTGTAATTTGGATTCTGCTCCATCTCAGTCACAGGGGAACATCAGATTTATGCTGGTCCTGTAGCCCTGAACGTCGGCAGGCCAGGACCTTGCAGGTTTTTGTGTTCTCTGTGCTCCTGCCACGCTCCCCTGCTGGAGCTGATGGCATCGAGGGACGTGTGGGGAGCGGCTCCTCCGGTGCCACAGCAGCTGCTGCTCTGGGAGCAAATTCACTTTAGGGTTCTCTCATCCCGTGGGGAGAAGGGAAGTTTTCCTGCCTGATTCTGCCCATAAAGTCACATTTTCCTCAAAGCAGGTCTCCTCCAGAGCTCCGTCAGGAGTGTGTGGGGCCAGATAAGAACTCATTTCCATTTGTGTGCAATCCAGCCTCACAGTGCTGCCGGCAGAAAATCCAGCTTAATAAGCCCAAAAATATCATTTCTTTCCTCAAACAAGTTCAATTGGGAGATGAAATTGGGGCCTGGAACTGAGGGGTGTTTATTTTAAAAGGGCAGTTTGGAGCTTGTGGCATCTCCACAAGCCCAGGCCTCAAAGCACTGCCAGGAGTGACATCCCAGAACTTCTGCCCCAAAGCCTCTCTGCCAGCACAGAGCTGGGAGCACTGTTTGATGTATAATCCTGAAGTTAATTAGGAATTTCTTGACCTCTGGGACAAGCTTCGTTACAAGAATTAAAAATCTAAATCTTCAGCAAGACATTGAAGCTCTGGGAAAAAGATATATTGGTAAAAATGGCTCTGTTGGTAAAAAGGGAGCAGGGAATAAATCCTGAGCACATTCCCTGCCTGAGGGCAGAAGAAAGGAACAGATTTGGTGCCAAGCCCAAGGCCCCCAAGCCCCCACCCAGCACTTTCTCTCCCAGGGCTGCAGCTCCTCTCCTTTGAAGGAAACCTCTAACACCACTTGCTCCAGGAGAGTTTCCCCTGTGAAGGAAACGTCTCTCTGGTCAAACTGGCAGTGATCCTTGACCAAGGAGAGTGGAATGAATTCCTGGTTCCCTCCTGCTCCCCAGGGAGCCTGGGAGCAAGGCAGCTTCTGCCAAAACGTCCCAGCCATCTGTTCTGTGTGTGTCTGCTGAGCTCCCAGGAGGAGGGTGGGGTGGGACCCTTTGAGATGTCCTCAGTGCTGCCCCTGGGAACGCTGAGGAATCCTCTGGTGCTCCACCTGCGTGAATTTTGGAGGGAATAAATGCAGCATTCCCATGGATACCATTAAAACCTCGGGCTTCAGAACTGCATTTAATGACAGTTCACGGCTTGGCATTGCCCCACCAAGCTTTTCAGGAGTAGTTTGTTTCATTTTCCATTCTCTCCAAATATTTAGAAATAAAATATGAAAGTGTTTTCTGCTGCTCTGCTTCTCCCAAGAAAGAGATGGGAACAAGGATGCTCCTTCACGTGGCTCCCTGGGTAAGACAAGGAGCATTAAAGCTGTTCCAGTGAGAAAAAAGCTGGCCAAGAACGGGAGGAACACAGCCCCAAGCCCTGCACAGGAACTCCCTGGGGAGTGAAAACACCACAGAGAAGCTTTTCCAGCATTGCTGTGATGAGCAGAAAATTCTCTTGTGCTGGGGCATCCCTGGGAGGAATTCCCAGCGGGTCAGGTGCCTGACAGAGGGAGTGGAACACGGGAATCCGAGGTCCAGAGTGTTTCCTCATTAGATGAACACTCAAAGCCAGGCAGGTGACACGTGAAGGCACTTTTTGTCCCTTGCTCTGTGCTCGGTGATGGATGAATTTTTGTGTTTTCTCCCTTGTTCTCAGTGCTCAGGGATGAATTCCTGTGTTTTCTCCCTCGCTCACAGAAAGCAGCAACACTCCCTTTCCCTGCAAGCACTAAAGCCCTGGATAAGCAGCTGCCACGATCCAGGTACTCTCTTCTCCTCTCTGCAAAGAGAACAAGCTCAGAACTGGCAGGAAAGGAGGGACGTGCAGCAGAAAAGGAGCCGTTTGCATGATGTGAACTCGAGAGATATTCCCAGATGGATCAGTCAGATCCAGCAGTTCTATCCCCACAGGGCAGAGCTGCTGAAATGTCTCTCTCCTGCTGGTCCCCTGCCAAACATCAAAAGCACTTTTCATGCAGAGCAGTTCAACAAAACTGACAGTGTGAAGTGAGGGGAGGCCAAAGATGAATGAGAATGGCACAAGATCTAAAACCCACTTGGAGCTGCTGAATTCCCCCCCAAAGAAGCAGGGAAAAGCTGCTTCTGCTTGTTCTGGTTCATTTGGTTCTGTTCTTCAGCTTTTTCCCCTCAAAATCTGCATTTTGCTTTAAGGCAGAGCTGCAGAAATTGGAGGTGGCGACAAGGAATTCCTCTGCTCCCCTTCTCCCTGGGCTCATTTCACTTATTTATCATTATTTCCTGAGCTCCTGTCAGCTCAAAGGGACCAAAGGCATTGGCAGGTTTAATTTCCTCACACGGACACTCCCCTTCCAAAACTACAAGAAGCAGCTTGGATTTTAGGGACAGAAATGGCAGAGGGGGGTTCCTGCCTGGATTTAGGGTGAGCAGAGCCCAAACATGTCCTGGGGTTCTGTACCTAGTTCTGATTAGGGCTGTAACATTCTCCCTCGTAATCCCCTCATTCCTCGCCAGCCCCTGCAGACTATTTGTCTTCGTGCTATTTGATTGGGAAAAAAAACCTCTAAACTATTCCTAGTCACTTGAGAAAATAGCTGTCTGTGTATTTTGGGCATTGATGTAAAAGTGATGTGCATTTTCCATCTCTCGTTAACCCGTACCCTCATCTCAGAGTCACCCGAGGGTTGCTGGCTCTGTCCTTTCTTGCTCTGCTCTTTATGGCACAGCCTGAAATGTGTATTTCTGTCAGGGCTGCTGGTACCCCTTGGAAAGCTCAATTAACACAGGAATTTTTTTCCTTGGAATCTCTGTCCCCTTCAAGCCCTTGTAGTCGTGGTTTGGTGAGTGCAGCCTCTGCATGCAGAAGGTTTTACACGCTTTTGTAGAAGGATCATGAAACTGAAACCTAGTGGGCTTTGGTGCCTCAGGGAGGAGCAGAGCACCGAGAAATGGCCCAGATAGAGGCTGGGGGGATAAGTGAGTGGGGTCTTATCTCTCTCTTTGTGATTTGAACCTAGAAAGATTCCTTCCCCATCAGAGGGAGAGAACATTTGAGGATTACTAATGGAAAGCTGTGGGAAGTGCAGGAAGATCTCTGGAGTCAGGAGGAGATCGTGTTAATACTGAACTTCGAATTCTTCATTAATACAGCATGAGGTGCTGAAAAATCTGAGCATCTCAGTCCGAAAAGAACGTGAGCAATCTGCACCTTTCTGTCCCTTTAGACACTGCAGATCACACTCGGAACTCGGAGCGGGGAGTTTGGGGGTGCTCAGGGGCTCCTCTTGCCCTCCCTGTCTGCGTTTGCACTGCGCTGGCCCCGTTTGAAGGTCACTTCCCGCTCCCTGCTGGGAGGGACCGACCGGGGCTATTAGCAATGTGTCTGAATATGCTCAGACATTCCCAGTACGCCTGAAATATCATTTCAAAGCGTCCTGACTCTTTCCTCCTGCTGTTTTCTCCTGGAATAAAGCTGTAGTTAGTCAGTGCTTTCCTCCAGGGACACGACTCAGGGAAGGTGATTTACAGAAGACAGATGAGAAAGGTTGAATAAATGTCTCATTTAGGGCCTGATTGCGCTATTGTTATTCATGAAGAGTCATTGCTTATTCCCACCAGGACCTACTCTTGGATTGGCCTCGGCCTTAGCAGAAAAGGCCTTAAAAAGCCTTTTTTGGCACAAGAGCTCCCCAGCAGCAGGGCCCCTCTGCAGTGCGGCAGGGCCAGGACGAGCCTGAGCTGTCACAGTTCACTGAGAGCCCCTGCACGGGCTGGCACCTCCACAGGCAATAGAACCACTCCAAAAGTCCAGAGGGAAATGAGAGGAGTTGGTGAAGCTGAGGGTGCCCCAGAGCCATGGCTGCAGCTGTGAAGCCGTACCTGACTGCTCCAGTCAATGATTGCTCCCCACATCTCTCACCCGAAAATCCATCACTGTGGGGATGGATGCTGGGAATTCAGCTCCTCATTATCCTCATATGGCTCTGCATTAAGGCAAAGGGGAAATATTTCTTCTTTTTTTCCTCTCTGAGCACGAAACTGGGGAAGTTTCTGAAGCAGCAAAGGTTGTGGCAGCAGCTCTCACAGAGCCCAGCCAGGCACACATTCCGTGGTTTTCCTGGAAGCAAGGATCCTGGGAAATCTCAGGGAAATGCAAAGCTCACTTTGCAAGTTCATCAAGCCCAGCGCTAAGGGCAGGCTCAGGGTGGGCAGCAGCAGGAATTTCCCCATGGAAAGGGTGCTCAGGCCTTGGCAGGGGCTGCCCAGGGAGGTTTGGAGTGCCCATCCCTGGAGGTGCCCCAGGAAGGGCTGGAGGTGGCACTCAGAGCTCTGGGCTGGGGACAAGGTGGGGATGGGGCACAGCTTGGACTCGATGTCTGAGAGGGCTTTTCCAACCTCAGTAATTCTGAGATTCTGTGTGATTCAGCAAAAACAAAGAGGAGCCTTAAACTAGCAAAAATCCCTGGGCAAGTGGCCAGGAAAATGAGTGTGTGTGATCCCTGTGCCATCCCTGCTCCAGGCACTTTGCAGTGGTTTGGTGCTTTAAACAACCTTCCTGATAACAGGAGACGCATCGAGTCCATCAGCCTTGTGGTCCAAACCCCGTGGTGCTGCTGAAATCTTCCTTTCCTTGGCCTCTTCTGGTGCCCTGCGGTTTCCTGGAGATCCCCATGACTTTGGGAAGAAATGCAAACGCATCTGGAACAATCCCTTTTCCTGCAGACTCACAGGAATTCCTTGCAGTCTGTAATAATGAGATTTTAGGTCCCTTCTAACCCAAACCATTCCCTGATTCTGTGATATGGAACAACCAATCAGGTACAAAAATGTCTTTTTGAAGCCCACTTTGGCCACGATGGAAAATTCCCGCTCTCCTTTCTATTTTAAAATGTTCTTAAAATATACTTCTTTCTGTAGTTTTAACTCTGTAAAAATGCCTCAAGAGATGAAAATTAGACCCAGGTTAATGAGACGAGCCAGAACCAAGGAATTCTAAAGACAATATAGACATAAGTGTCTGCTCATTCCAGCCAGGAGTCATTTTCTTGTTTCACTTTGATGGATTGAGGGTTTTTCCCCTGATCACAGTTGAGTATAGAATATGTTAGATTGAAATTAGAATATATTAGCTTGCAGCACCCATCAGTTTATTGTCAGGATGAGATTGTTAAGCAGCAATTCAGATTGATGGGTTTGCAGCAGAACCTGCTGCACAAAGGAGAGGCAAAGGGAAAACAAGAAACAATTTTAGAGGGAAATCATTCCTCCTCAGCAGCACAGCAGACAACAGAGAAATAATTTAAATTGTTCCCTAATTTGGAATTTATATTCCCTCATAGGGCTATTAAGAAAAAACGTCAAGAAGGGCCAAATTGATTTTAATTCCTGAAGTTTCCCTTTAGGATGTGCCCTTCCCAAAGCACACTCTCAGTATTCAGACAGACAGACGCTGCCCCGAGCCTCCTGTGACTGACAATCCTGAGACAAACATTTCTGAAAGTGGATTTTCTTCAGCCAAGTTTTCTTCCAGTGTCCCTCAGCTTTGTGTGTTTCTGTTTCTTCTCCCAGTGATAAAAAAGAGCAATAAATCAAAACTAAAATTCACCTCCCTCGACCTCTGTCCTGATGTCCTACAAACACTTCCCAGGGTTCTTTCCAGCATTCCTTCACGCCAGTGCTGTGGATGCAGCTCCACTTTATTTCACTTCCTGAGTGACAGAAATTCCTTGGTTTTCCTTTGCTCTTCCCTCCATGTGGTGCCAGCTGGGCCCACACAAGTTCATCACTCAGTGAGCCCAGCAGAGCCCAAACCCCGCTGGCACTACAGAACAAAGTGAGAAATCCCATTTCTTGCACTGCCAAATCCAGGGAAAACCACCCTGGAGCTTGTGGTGCTGCACGGGGGAAAATAAATCAGCTGAACAGCACGAGCTTTGCCACAGCTTCAAAGTTCAGGATTTGACCAAGAAAAAGGCTCCTGGAAGTGAACCTGGAGCAGCATTTACTGAGATTTAACAGCACCCACGGGTCAGGCTGCCTTGGGAAGGCAGAGCTGCCTTGGAATTGGGGACTGGGAAAAGCAGCCTTGCTCCAAGGAGAGAAAGAGAAGAAAACCCCCAAAGCTCCCAGTACTGGCTCACTCAGACACTGTCCTGCTCCACCATTCCCAGTTTGTGCATCAGCAGTCAGACAAACTCCAGTCTTTTAGGAAAACTGAGATCCCAACATGTATTTTTTTTATCTTTACCAAGAGTACAGCCAAAAAAAACCCCAGACAAACCCTGAGCAGTTCCCACCCAAATCTGCACGTTGTCATCATTGCCAAGTGTTGATGAGTGAGCAGTTGTTCTCACACACCTTGGCAGCGTTTTCCTCACGCTGACGCTCCCTGGGTGTGGAATTCCAGTGTGAGAGCAGCAGCAGGATCCACACAGGCACCAGAACTGGGAAAATGTGTTCATCCAGATCCCACTGAGTGAGCCCATTACTCCAACATTTAAGGGCAAATATTCTTTCCCATGCACAGTCTTGTGAAAGTTAAATGGTATTTACATTATAATTACAGCCTCACCTTTCCTTTCCTTTCCTTTCCTTTCCTTTCCTTTCCTTTCCTTTCCTTTCCTTTCCTTTCCTTTCCTTTCCTTTCCTTTCCTTTCCTTTCCTTTCCTTTCCTTTCCTTTCCTTTCCTTTCCTTTCCTTTCCTTTCCTTTCCTTTCCTTTCCTTTCCTTTCCTTTCCTTTCCTTTCCTTTCCTTTCCTTTCCTTTCCTTTCCTTTCCTTTCCTTTCCTTTCCTTTCCTTTCCTTTCTTCCCCTTCCCCTTCCCCTTCCCTCTCCCCTCTCCCCTCTCCCCTCTCCCCTCTCCCCTCTCCCCTCTCCCCTCTCCTTTTCCCCTTTTCTTTCCTTTTCCTTTTCCTTTTCCAGCTTTAGTGCCTGGGAAGCAGCAGAGTGACGCCAAAATAAGGCAAAGGGTCACCTATAAAGACAATGAGGATTTCTGGGAAGATTTCATGAAGATTTCATGAAGATTTTGCCCACCAGGAACTTCTCTGATATCAAATTTTACAGGATTCCTTCCACTCATGGTAAGGAAAGGCCTGAGCCTTTCAGCTTCAAGAGAACAAATGATTTTAAAATCAGCACTTGGCTTTCCACAGCATCCTCACAAGCAGAGTCTCACCCCTGAGGAGGCACCACTTCCACTCCTCCTCAAGCTGTTGATTCAAGATATTTGCATTAAAAATAAACCTTGTGGGGCCTCCAGCAAAGAACAGCAAGTTTTTGTCAGCTTTTCGTGCTGAAAGATCTGCAGATGAGCGGTGGCTTGAGGTGAGAGACCTGAGCCTTCACATCTCTTCCCAGCCTTTTCCAGAGGGTTTTCCAGCCCTCTGAGTGCCATTTCGTGTTCTCCTTTGTCAAAGGCCTCACACACAGAGCTCTCACTGCTTCCAAAATGCCACAAAAACCTCCAGCTGGAGGAGCAAAGGCTTGGGTTTGTACAGTCGGGTCACTCAGGTCACCAGAGCCTGCCCTGCTTTGAAAGTCAAATCTCCAATTCATCTCCAGGAAATGTTAAAAGTTGAAAATTTCACGCTCTGACTCAGGGTTTCACACAGAGCATTCGCTCTCCTGCTGTGAATGGTACAGTTTTTGTTATATAGGGAATCTTTCTCTTATTAATGCAATATGGGTTTTCTATTTATAGAACTGTACAAAGTGCTCCAATAAATATTTGTGGCAGTGAGCTCTCAGAGTTAATCACGTTGTGCAACAGCATTTTTTGTTTCCCTTTTAAATTCCATAAATTCTTTCATTCCACTGGCTGTGCTGTGGCTGTCCTGTCACCCTGGTGCTGCTGCTGCCTGTGAGAATTTACAGTTCTGTCATTTTTAAATCCTTCTAAAGGACTTTGCTCTGCTCCCTCCTTCCAGCTGCTGTGAAAATGGGAAAAGGGACATTTTTGGTGTTTAATGTGTTCTGTGCTCTTCTTTGCCAGAACTTGGAATATTTTTCTCAGAGTGATTGGGAACTGCAATGGAAACAGAGCTGGAACCTTCTTTTTGCAAGAAGGAAGTGAAAGGAAGCCAGTGCATTATCACAAATATCACCATTCTCATCCCTGTTGTCCCACCCCATCCCAGGCCCTGTTATCACTCCAAAATGTCACAAATTAGCACATCCAAACCTCGTTTTCCAGGTTCTTAAGCACCTTTGGCACGGTGCTGCTGATGTTTTCACAAATGACAGATGTTTTGCCTTAGATTTTGGTAGTGGGAGGGGTAATTCCAAAACCAGCTGGTTGAATCTGGCAAAATCTTTGGAAAACACTGATCTGGCTAAAAGCCAGAATATTTGGCTCCATCTATTGGACCAAAGAATGAATCTGAGTTGATTTTAACAATTTATATGTGGTTCTGACCATTGAAAATGCTGATTTATGTACTTCTTAAGTAAAACCTAAAAACTTCTGTGAAGTTAAGAAATCTATCCTTGCACGTCTCAGCGTGGGTTTAAAAGCCATTTTCAGATGATTTGGGGTTTTACAGCCAGTTTAAATCTGTTTCAGTGGAAAAGCAGGCAGATCCTCTAGAACAGAAGCAGCAGCTTTGCTTACAGGCAGACACCACATCAGAGGCTTGTCCATCCAGTTGTTCCCTCTCATCCCACCTCCCTAATCCCAGGAATTTGCTCACTCCTTGTTAATGAACTGCAGGAAGAAGGGAAAATCAGCCTTAGCCAAATAGTAACCATCTGGATTGCTCATTGCCTCAGCAATCCTCACTAGAATTAACTAACAGTTCACAGAAGAATAAGATTTACAATGTTTTTCTTCCTTATGTTTTTTCCTTTTCCATCTAAAGCTTGTGTTAATGCATTAAAGCCTAATAAATAATTCCTCCTGGAGGTGATGATTAATCAGTTATGAGCTACTCAGACCTCCTGCTTGAGCAACGTTTGCTGAAGGGAAAGGTCCTCAAAATCCTGTGTTTGTGCTGAGCTCTGCTGCTGCAGGACCTGGCACCAGAGGTTCCTTTGGCAGAACCTCTGTGCAGGTTAAAATTCCAGCTGCTGGAAAGCTGCAGAGTTCAGGGAACCACAGAATCATGGAATTATCCTGGTTGGAAAAGCCCTCCCAGCCCATGGAGTCCCTCCCAGCCCGATGCCCACCTTGTCCCCAGCCCAGAGCACTGAGTGCCACCTCCAGGAATTCCTTGGGCACCTCCAGGGATGGGTACTCCAAACCTGCCTGGGCAGCCCCTGCCAAGGCCTGAGCACCCTTTCCATGGGGAAACTCTCCCTAGAAAACTCCAGTACTTTTTTTATTCCTTCTCTGCTGTTCAGCCTCAGCCTGGCTGAGCTGAGTTTATCATTTCCATCCAAATGGGATCACTCAGCAATAATTTTCCTGATCCCTACCACACCTGGGACATGGGCATGGACAAGAAAGACACCTCCCAATGTTTTCACAATGGTGCTGTCAGTATTTTGGGCTCACAGAATCATAGGAGCACAGGCAGAATGTCCCGAAATGCATCAGAAAGCAACCTGTGAAAGTTTATTTTCAGAGGCATAAACTCTGAAGATGAGCAGCACAACCTGGCAGAGGTGTGAGGAGCACACAGTACTCAGGGTCCTCTCAAGAAAAGCCACTGGTGAAGCACAAGACTTAGTCAAGCCTAAATATCGCATGTGTGCCCATCTATCAGTGCTGATATATCCTAAATATTAGGTGAAATCCACGATCATGTGTCAAAAAAAAAGCCCACAAAGGCACAAAGTTGACTTCCTAAATGATTGCGTTTCTCGGTGAGAGGCACTGACTGAAGTTACTGAACAGAGCACACCTGATAAATGCACTAAATTCTACAAAAACCAGATCAATTCCTGTATTCCACACGCTGGCTCATCCTCCTGATTTGCTTTACAAGACAAACTCTCAGAATTCCCCCTCTGTTTTCCATTCAGGAGTCAGAGCAGTTCCCTATTTTCTGCTTTGAGATGTTTTGCTGTTATAGATCTAAATGTGTCCCCTGAACACAGGGATTACTTTGAACAACAGAAACATTTAGTCACTAAAGATGATAAAAAAGCAGTTTTCATCAAGTGCTTTCTGTCACTCTCATCATTGCACAGAAATTCGAGTTGGAAAGGACTTTAAAGCTGAGGAGTTTCTCTCCTTTACAAATGAAGACTCTTGGCCTGAGAAGACTTTTCCCTGCATCGTATTCACGGCTGTTTTACCCAAAAGGAGATAAAGGTGTCATAAATTACAGAGTCCCAGCACTTAGTCTGGAGATAATTGCTGAAATCTCTTGTTGTCAGGAAGCTTTTCACCAAAATGTCTGGGGAATTATCATTAATCATTAACCATTAATCATTATTCATTAATCAGCACAGCAAATACCAGAAATAGAAACACACCAAGCTTTGCTCCTTTTCTTTACTTTCTCTTGATAATGCAAATTAATTGACATCAAACTGCTTGACAGACCCTGATTATCCCTTGGGGGTGTTATGGATCAGTGTTCCCAGTGTTCTCAGTGTTCCCAGCTCTGAGATAAATCCTGGCTCTCTCAGGAAAGACTTCCAGAGTCCAGAGTCCCCACCCCGGTGCTTCTTCAGGTTGCCAGAACCTTTTATGGTTTGTTGAATACCCTGGGACGCCTTCCACTATCCCAGATTGCTCCAAACCTGGCCTTGGACACTTCCAGGGATGGGGCAGCCCCAGCTTCTCTGGGAAATCTTTACCAGATCAGATCAATTCTGTTTTAGAAACCCAAAAAAGACCAAAAAGTGCCTTTAACCCTCTCATGCCCCTCCCCTGTACCCACAGCAGGAGTTCAAACCAAAACCCTTCTTTAGGAGCTGAGAAAGAACATCCAGCAAGTTACTGGAGTTAGGAATTCCCATATGGAAGCTCTTCCAAAGGTAGAACAGCCCTTGACACTCGTTAGTAAATCGTTTTAGCTCTTTCTGAACATCCCTGGCTTCCAGTGCTTGGGTTTAGCCTTTTTTTGTTGATGAATTCTCAACCTGAGAATATCCTTCTCCCTCGTTGCTGGCTCCTCCCTCCCCACCAGCAGTGAATGGATGAGATTTCCTCCGTGCACACTGAAACCCAACAATCCTGGGATTTTAAAAGCCCATTTGATTCCTGTTTATGAGCCAAACATCCAAACCCTCAGAAAAACTCAGTGTACATCAGCTCCTTACTGATCCGACCTAAGACAGAGGGCAAAAAACCTTAAGGGCATTTTTGAAATTCCCATTTTCTATTTTGTATAGATTGATTCCTGTAGAGCTCCAGGCATAAAAACAGCCCGATATTTAACTTTTATATCCTTCCTGGGTTTTTTAATCTTTACATTTTTATCCTATTACACAAAATAAAAATTGTGATAAATTTAGCACAGTCTATAGCTTAAAATTAGTTCAGGTTCTGATGATTTTGGAGGTTTTTCCAACCTCAATGTGAACGATATGGCAGGAATTCCTGCCTGGATGGTGTGCAGGGAGCCCACCCCGCTGAGGAAGCAGATCCCCACCAGAACATTCCCACTGAAACCTTTGTATCCAAGGAATACCATAAAAAGGTGCCTGGAAAATGCCCTTATTTAAATAAATGCAAAGCAGTCCTCATTTAGTTTGCAAACCTCAGTCAGGAACACGCACTCCCCACAGCTCCTCAATTTTTATGGATTTGACCTTGAACTCACCCATTCCACAAGAGTTCATCCATCTTTTTCATGGAGCTGTGCAGGAGCAATCTGTTCCCTGGAATTCTCCAGGAGAAATCCTGCTCTGACTCCAGACCGTCAGTCTGGGGCCATTCCCAGCTCAGTCCCCGACACTCCCAGTGCTCCCAGTCTGTGCCTCACGTTTGGGAATGGGACAATTTTTGACTTTCCAGGTGAATTTTATACATAAATTAAAAAAAAAAAAAAAAAAATCCCTGTGGGGGGCTGTGCTCTCCACCAGCATCACAGGAATTCCATCAGTGCCAGCTCTGAGCACTCCCAGGTCAAAGCAGCGACAGGGAGAGACCAGAACTCCCAGTAAAAGGAGCTGACTGGTTCCATTCATGGTGCTGAGCTGGGCGTGGAGGGTGTGGCTGAGCCCCTGGTGCCCACCAGCACTTCCCCAGCTCCACAGGGAGTTATCCCAGCCTGCTCCAGCCCAGGATCAGGCGGAGCTGGGATGCTTGGAAGCTTTCCATCGTCAGTGCTGTGTGAGGTGTGCTCCCCAGCCTGCAGGGCACAGGTAATGCCACCCTCACCAAAGCAGTGAGAGCCCTGGAGCTGGCTGAGCCCTCCCCTGACTCCCAGTAAAACGCCAGCAGAACATCCCAGCTCCAGGCTGGAACAACAGTCTAATGCATCCCGAGAAATGATCTCCCCCAAGGGTGCGAATTCCCCCTGTTAATTGAAGAGCAGGCTCTGGGAATAAACAGGTGATTGGTTTGGCTGTGAGGGATTTTTTGGGCACTGGGATAAACAGCGCAGCTCTTTCTGCTCTCAGCCCACGGCTTCGCCCACCCAGCTGCTCCTGCCAGCATAATTGGCCTCGCTTGCAAATCTGTTTGGATTGTAGGAGATTTTCTGTTAATGCTGGGAGATGAAATGTCATCAAATGAGAGGTGTTTTTCAGGAGCACTCCGGAGCGTAGCAGCTGAAGTGCTGCAGTGCTGCCGCTGTAAACACGAGACGCTGCCCTGAAGGGAGAGTCTGGAGTGTTTTTATTGATCCTAAAAGCTTCCCCGTGGTTCCAAGTGAAGTGTTATGACTCAGCAAAGGATTTCACCCCAAATCACTTCAGCATCTCCAGCCTGTGCCAGAAAATGACCACAGGACCTGTGGGTGCCTGGATCAAGGTGAGCCACAGTGCTCATAAAAACATCCAGAAATAGGAATGCTCCCTCAGAACAGCTCCCCATTTTTAAGTTGCTGGGTTTCAGCTGCACCACTTTGTGCTCTCTTTAGAAAACAGACAGGAGAGACGAAAATGTATCCTGGCTCCAGAACGCTCGGAGGAAATGTCTTTGCAGCTGAAGAACTGCAGCATTATCTGCTGCATTCAGGGGGGCTCTTCCAAAGAGACGCTCGACTTCAGCTCTGGAGAAAGGCACATTGATTTAGGAGAGGAAAGAAAGGGGGGAAATATGTTCAGTGGGTTATTCGGGGCCCTTTTCACTCATCTGCCTGTGTGTTCTCATGAGATCGCAGAAAAGGACTGGGAACCAGGGCACGGGGTGACAGGAGGGGCCCACCCAGCCCCGAGGGAAACATCCAGGAGGAGACTGAGAGTCTGCACTGGCCAATATTCCATAAATACCCTCTGCCGCAGAAATCCCAGTGCCCACCCCGACCTGAGGGACCCCAAACCCTCCGAGGGAGTCAGAGGATGTCTGAACTTGTTCTCCCATGTGCTGCCTGCCCACGACTCTCCAGAGCAGTTTCCCAGCTGTCCCGACCCTTTCCTGTTGTGTAACTCCAGCTAAAAGATTGGGAATTATGGTTAGGAAGGATCAGAAATCACAGACGCTGTTAGGAATCAGGAATTCTGTGCAGAGGACCCACAAGTCCCAACTCTGGTGGAACATTCCTGGCTTCTCAGCCCAATAAAGAATATTTTCCGCTGAATTATTTCATGGGAAACATGAATGCAAATGTGCCACCAGCCAGGGAGGCAGATGTGTTTGGTGGCACTCTTACAGCTGCAGAGCCCTGTAAAGGACAGTCCTTTTTCAGTTTAAATTATTGCTCCCAGATATTGAAAACTGCAGGTTTGCACCTGGAAAATCACCAAAGCTGAAAGACAACTTTATCACCAAAGTACCTTTTTTTTTTTCCTTTCTCGTTTCTAGAATATATTTAAGGATTTAGATCAATCCCAGGAAACCAAATCCCAAAAGATGGAACAACAGCACTCAAAGGACATCTTCACCCTGAGGGAATAAAATGCTTTATCCTGGGAGCTCATGCCCGTGGAGCCTCCTTCCTGCCCTGCTGAGGTTCCCAAAAGAGGCACTAACTGTGGTTATCTTTCAGGGGCTCCATCACACAACTCAAATCATCTTTCTCTGCCAGCTTGAGAAAAAACCTTGAGGCCATCTATCCCTAACCACTGAGATTACGATGCAGTTCCAAATTAGTGAATCAAAAGCCAGTAAAAGGACGTGAACAGGACAGAAGGCCAGCCCAGAAAAGCATAAATCCATGAAAAATAGCACTGCTCAACAGCTGTCCAGGTTTCATTTCAGAATAAACAGGAGAACACGTCACCTCTTGTTCTGCTTAGCATAGATTTAGTGCTTGAAGTATTCATTTAAATCATTTCATTTCCAGACCTTTTAGGTCCATCAGCTGTTCCCAGAGCTCAGGCAATCCTGGGGCTCAGCTCAGCCGGGGATCGATCTGGGGCCACTCCACAGAACAGATTAATTGGGGACGATTGATTGATTGGGCCCTGCCTGCTGCACACACTCACTCTGGACCATTTAAAGCTCCTGAGGCTTTCTAGTGAGATTCATTGGTTTCAGAGAGTGACAAAATGTTCACTGGGTGTCCAGCCGGGAGCAGAGAGCTGACGGAAAGGAGGGGAGACCGAAATAATGTCATCGACAGAGTGGGAAGTGCAATGCCCCTGCTCCTGCTCCGACTGTCCCCAGGTGCCCCTTCCCTTCCAGTGGTAAAATGTGGGAATTGTCTTTAGCTTGTGGCTTGGCAGCATTCGTGTCTTACAAACTGAACATGAAAGAACCACCGTGAAAGAACCACCACTCTCTCCTCAGTGTTCCACAGGGTGTGCGGAATCTGGATGCACCGAGAATAGGCACCATCACAATTCCACAACAAACTGGGGAATCTGGAGTGCCCAGCAGCCCCTGGACAGGGGAAGTTTGGGAAAGCATCCAGCTCTCTCTCTCTCTGTTGGAATCTAGGGAATTATTTTGTCTCAGGGACCCTGAACCAAAGCCTCCCTCATGCTCAGGTTGGAGGGTCAGGGTTGATTTCAGAGCTTGTTTAGCCCCTGTTCTGCTCCTCAGAGGCCTCCTTGGAGGGTGATTTCTCTCTCCACAACAGGTCCATGCAGCTCTCCACAACTTCCTGCCCCAATTCCAGCTTCCCATCCCGTATATTTTTGGAACAACCGTTCCAAATTCCACCAAATGGCTTTGAAGGAGCTGATAAATGGCCAGGGAGAAAAGCACTTCTTCTCTGAGCTCCAGCCTGGAAACTCCTCTGCTTCCCTTGCCGTGACTCTGATTTCTACCCCAGCACCAGCACCTGGCTCCTCATTTTCCTCTCCCATCAGAGTCAAATAAACATTTCCTATTTAGAGACTGGGCCATGCTGAAAAGAGTCTCTCCCACAACACTCCCTGCTGCTTGGAGTTCATTGGAAATGGAGCTTATTACCTGGCCCACCATTGCCTTCCCAATTAGACAGTCTCTGCACCTCCAATTAAACTGTTAATTGATGTCACTGCCCTCAAATTTACCAGCTGTGTGTAGCTACAAATAAAAAGGGAAAATACAGGAGACTCGAAATTAATACAAAATAGCATCAGGTTTTTGTTTTCAGCCTGGTGTTTGTATCCTTTCAGGACAACTTTACTACCCTGGCTCAGTGCCCCAAGAATAGATGCTCTGATTTATTTTATTGATGGTCCCATTGTCTTTGTGTGCTCTGAAATTGGGATACTTTCTCAAGCCAAGGCTGAACAACCAAGTATTAACAGGACTCCTGAGTCTGCCTCAGAAGCTGGAGCTGGAATTCCTTAAAGCCTGACAAAAGGAATGTTTCTCAACCCCTTCCTATAAAAAACCTTCTTTGAAGGGGGAAAAAAAAAATCTCTCACTTGTCTTTTGCAAGTAAAATTAATTTTCTTTTCTGTTTTATCGGGTTTATTTTTGCCCATCCTGTGTCTCTGTGGCTGCCTACTCAGAAGTGGAGGGAAAACCAAGAATGGGGTGGATAACGGATATGGATCATGAAGGAAGGTCCAAGGTGGGGAAGAGCCTTTAATTACATAAATGTGCTTTTAAATTAAGTTTTTAGAAAACATTTAAATTAATTTAGCATCAGGATTTTAGCTGGGCCTCGGGGTGTGCACAAAGAGCTTGGGATCCTGCTGGGAATGTGGCTGGAGAGACTGGAGCAAAGGCAGTGCTGAGGTTCCCACCACGGGGCTGGAGCAAAGCTCTGCACTCCCACCCTGGCTCTGCCTCTTGGCCTCTCCAGTCCTGTGAGTGCAGTTCCCTCCCTGAAGAAGAGGATATTTAATTATAGCTGGGTATTTTGAGTTCAGGAGAGAGGAAGGAGGGGAGAAGCAAAGAGCTCTAAAGATAAAACAATGCCCCTTTGTTTACGTTTCTAATATGGGAATTCTCCTGCCCTGCTCTTGGTTGTTCTAATTTCAAGGGACATCTGGGTTTAAGAGAAACAAGGAAAAAGGATCTGTGAACCAAACAGTGGGAAAATGGAGAGATGCTGACTAATGAGACCTTCTCGAAGTCCTGTCACAGGCAGGGAGGTTTTCCCAGCGGGGCTCACGGGAGCGGAGGGGGCATTGCTGATTAATTTAGTGAATTATTTGGAGAGCAGTGCCTGAAAAGCAGGAATTGAATTAAACAAGTGCTGGGGGGGAGGTGCTGCTGGCCACAAGCACAGGAGGGATGGTCTGGGAAGGACAAAACAAAGGTTTTCCATGGAAATGTGCCCTGTTCCAGGTGCTCCACTCCACAACATCCACCCTGCACACTGGGAGGGCACAAACCCTGCACCGGGTCTGGGATTCCTTTTGGAAGGGACTGGAGTTCAGACTGAACATTTGAACTTCAAAATCTGTAAGTTGCTATTAATGGAAATTATGGATCACAGTATTAGAGTGGAAATTGCACAAAGTCCATGTTGCCTTTCTCTTTTCTAATGAAATTACTGGGAGTAATTGGCTGCACAAGAGCTCCCTCAATCATCTCAGCCACCCACAACAGAGGTAACTCTGCTAGAATCCACAGAACTGTCCCTGCCTTTGGATCCTGCTTAAGCAGTTGCAGGACCTGACAATAAATAACTTTCAAAGTAGTAAAAATGGGCACAAACCTGCAGCACTGGGGAGCTGCAGGCTGGGAGCACGACAGAGACTATTTCACAATAGAGTTGCTGTTGCAGAATCATAAAATTATTATTAAAATTTTATCTGGGTGGCTTTCTTCTCCTTTCCTGTCACCTCTGCTACAAAAGCATCAAAAGGAGATGCAATAAACAGGATGAATATTTATCCCCTTCATTCCTTTATCAAGGCCTGGACATCAGCCTTTTCTAACAAAATTACAACATAAATGAGATGAAGTCCCAAGATAGGAAACGAAGGAGACAGGGACTGTTGTGTGCACAATGCTGGGCCAGATAAGAACTAAAGGTCTCAGAACTTCCACCTGCATTTCATCCAGAATTAATTTCCTTTAATCACATACCCAGCAACTCCAGTTGGGTTTCTCTATGGTTGGGAGGCTCTGATAATCAGTTTATAAATGTCTATTGTACTGAAAGGGTGGACATGGGCAGCTTCCCATCCTAAAGCAGCACGGACCTAAAGTTGTCCATCGGGTTTTTTATAATCAGGAGCTGCTGAATTCCTTTCAAGGGGAGAGTTCAGCTCACAAATTCAGCTCCTGCTCAGGAGAGGTGTGCAGACACTGCTCCACAGGGAGAAGAGAGCAGAGCTCAGCTCAGTGCATTCCACACTTCCCTGGGCTGTTCCCGTCTAACATTCCACAGAATTTCCTCCAAGGCCTGGCATCACAGTCCTCATTTGGGGCTGAAATAGTTCAGTCCAGGGAGCAGAATCTGTGATCTGAGCAGAACCAGGCTTTGGCTGGGAGGCACCAGAGCCCTGGGGTGCTGAGCAGCAGCTCATCCCTGCCTTTGGAATCTGCAGGAGTCAGGAAGGAAACGAAGGAATGCCCAGACCCTGCCGGCTTTGCCAGGGCTCCCCACGTTCAGCCTCCTGGGCTCGGCTCGGAGGAGGAGACAGGCAGGGAAGTGCAGCCTGAGAAGAGCAAACTCTCCCTTGGAAAAGCCTCCTGAGAAAGCTCCACCAACCCCGAGCCTGGCTCTTCCGTGCTCCAGCCCCACTGCTCATTATTCCATGGAATTTTGTTGCCAAAAATAGCCATAAAAGGGTCGGAAGCCAAGCCAGGGCCCCTCTGAGCACGGCTGACATTTCCTTGTTCACAAAGCTTTCACAAACATGCACATCACCCACCAGGCTCTGCCTGCACAATTCACCATATGGAAAAGAAAATCCACTTTTCTGACCTCAAAACAAACACGAGATGTTTTGCTGCTTAATTTAACTGCTGCCTCTTCTCTTTTGCCTCCTGTAAACACAGATTTAAATTTAGAACAAGGGTGACAGACCAGGCTGGAGGAGAGGGAGGTTCCACGTCTCGTCCTCAACTTTGCCTCACATAGTTCTGGAATGAGCCAGCTGTTCCTGCGTGTAAATTTGGGATGCAGGGAGCACGAATGCAGTGGAAAGTGTCGCTGCAGACACGTGGCCACCTCCCTGCACTGAGGAGAGAGCTTGAACTGCTCCACAAAGTGCTCATGAAGTATTGGATTTCCCTGAGGAGACCTGGGAAAGCTCAGCTGCAGTCTCAGGGCTGAGTGTGGCACAAGTCCCTCTGTCACAGCCTTTGTGTTTGCAACACTCTCTTGGAAAAAAGTAATAAAGGAGGCACAGGAAATACTAAAATCATGGATTTTGAAACCACCTGGATGGAAAAGGAGCCTTTTCTCAGGCTGTCTCTCCCAGAAAGGTCATTTTACACCTGCTCAGTGTGGTTGGGCTTGATGCTCTTGGATTTCTTTTCCAGCCTCAAGGATTCTGTGACTGTGACCAAGAAGCTGCACATTCCACATTGTCCTGCAGCCAAGGACATGCTCTGGTCACTTTGTATTTCCTCTCACTGCTGGGAAGAGGAAAGGAAGTTTTCTGGAAGGGAATCTTGGAGTGGTGACATTTGTTACCTGATCAGGTCTGGAGCAGCAGCACCAAAATGAGAGAATATCGAAGTTCTGAGGTGTAAAATTCAGTTCAGGATTTTAGACAGATTTGAACAGCAAAAGCAGAATGGAAAAAAAGTTTTACTTTCTGAAACATTGCTGATATTTATAACACTCATGCCATTGGATGGGACTGTGACCAAAGCATTTTCCTGTTGCCCCAGAGACAGAAACATCAGAAAAGTGAAGTTAAATCCCTGTAATACGCACAGAATTATTTTATTTCTTCATCATTTAAAACAACCTTGAATTACTTTACCCTGAAACGTCTCTGAAAACAGCTGGGAAATATGTTTGCATACTTCGACAACATAATTTGTTTCTATTTAAAAGATGTCATTAATAATGCTCCTAATTGATTAACTATTAGGTCAAATGAAGGAACTAAATTATTGTTGAGTATCTCAGTTTTGACACCATCAATTAAGAAAAAATGCAGTATTTCTAAGAAGCAGTTCTAAAAATAATTTTGACAACAATTAATTAATTAGCACAGATTGCCTTCCTCCAATGAAAGCAGGGGGTGGCTCTGTCCCAGGGGTTATTTTAAGTTAAATGCCCATCATGCACAAAATTCCAACATAAAAGTTATTTCCAGCCTTTCCCAGTATCCAGATTAATACTGAATTTTCCCAGAAATATTTGAAGCAGGTGAAGATTAGCAGGACATATTTTGCCTTTATCCCAAACCTTTTAGAGCCGTCAGTGCAAACACTCAAAGCCACTCAGAGTGGGAGGGGGGAATTCTTTCCCTGCTGTAACCGAGGGTGAAAAATGTTCCTGCTCCAGGGCGAAGGAAATCATTCCCAAATGAAGGAAGGGCAGAGGGCTTTGGGGCTGAGCATTTCCTAGGGAAGTGTCCAGAAACAACCTGAATCCAAAGGCACCACACGGAGTTGGGAGAGCAGGAAAACCCTGGGGGTTCACACACAGAGCTCAGCTGAGATTCTGCAAACACAACCAAGCGGGAATTTGGTGCCAGGGATGTTTTCCTAAAACGTGGCACTGCTGGCAGTGAATCCAGGACCCTCAAAAGTTTAAGGTTTATCAAAACCTTTTTGGTACAAGGCCTTTCTATCAACCACAAACCAGATTATTTCAGAGAGATGAGACTGGAGGACAGGAGGCCAGGAGGAATTACATTGTTTAAAGCAACAATTGAAGTCATACCAGTGCCATCCCTGTGTCCAGACACATGTGGAGGTGCCTCTCCTGGAGAATCCAGCCCATTTGGGGTTGGGAAGAAGCTCGGGATGTCCCTGACCCAGCCCATCCCTCAGAGCAGGACCAGCCTTGGATTCATGGTCAGAACAACTCCCAGGGCTGTGCCTGTTCCAGGGGGATTCTCCTTCCTCTCTGGGCAAACAGTTCTGATTTACAGGTCAGGTTTGTGAAGTTTTTCCATCTGCACATCCCAGGAAAAGGGAGAACACAGTCCTGGAAGAGCAGAGCAGCCCCACGTCTGAAGCCATGGACAGGAAGAGCTCAGGAGCTGGAATTGTGGCTTACCTGGAACAGAAAGCTCTGCTTTATCCATTCCTTGGGCGATCCAGATTTATCCATGTCAGGAGACATGGAAAAACAGACATCTGTCAGCTGGGCAGCCTCAGCAATTAATGGGCAAGCAGCACCTCTTAATGAATGTAATATAAATTCTCTTACTAGTCTTTAATTAACGTAATATTAATAGGGAAAACAGCAACCTGCTTAGCAGAAGGAAATCCAAATGAAGCCCAATGGGCTTGTGCATATAAATAATGTCATTTTAATGTCGTATTTTACAGTCTATGCAGTCCTTGAAGGGTGAGATTAGAAAAGGGGAGAGCTCTGTGTTCCCAAACCGAGGGGGTTCCAGCCCCAGCTGGAACAGACCCACTGTTATCTTGGGCTCCCCCTGTGCTGAAAACCACCAGGTTAACCCAGAGATCCATGGAGACAAACCCAGTAACAAACTCTTATCAGAAGAGTAGGTCAGGAAACAGCTCCAATGTCTGGCAAGCTCATTTCAACCCCAGTTATTTTCTTTACTTCGTTAGACAATAGGGAAGCAGAGTAAATGGTGTGTAAATTAAATACATTTCTTTTAGAAAATTAATTACAAAAATTGCTTTCAAATGGGACTGGAGGTAGGTGGAGGATTATCTGATGGAGACAGAGGAGACCATAGCACTGGAATCATTAATGAATCCCCATAGATTTAATTAAATTAAGACTGTGAACAAATATGTCAGGAAGAATGGAGAGATTTTGGCGTTTGTCTGGGAATTTTCTTGGGGGCTTTTCTTGAAGGCCACATTTGTGCCTCTCTTCTGGTGACTGAACATTTCAAAGTCAAGTTTTCTGGTGACTTTACATCCCAACACTTACTGTAAAATAAAGAATAAGCTCAACTGATAAAATGATAAAGCCCTGACATTTCTGTTTGTGCCTGAAGTCAACAGAAAATACTGGAGACAAATGGTGAGAGGATGGAGGAAAGGGAGATTTTTTTCTGCTCCAGAGTGAAGCACAATCTTTGGTGACTCCTTCTTCCAGGGCCAGATTGCCTTTATCCCACCCTTTAGCTCTCGGTTGTGAAACAGCTCCAGTGGGGATTCTGTTAATATATAAACTCCTTTGGGTACAAATTCCCTCTGAAATGTTGGAAATAGGGAATGTTATTTGGATCAGACATTCATATTCCAGCCCAGTGCAGTTGCTTGGATGTTATCCTGAGCAGAACTCCCCAGACTGGGAGGGAATTCAAGGCTACAGACAAACACCAGCTCCTAATTAACGGCCTTTGAGGAAGGAGAAAGCACCGGATCCCTCAGAAGCTGTTTCAGGATCCGCTAGCTCTCCCTGATAACATTATTTGCGTTTCTTCACTCCTTGATCCTTTATTTATTACACAATTGAGGAGGGGAAAAACAACATTCTATCTGAGCCAAAGGTGACACGAGTTCTGGGCTCACAGGCAAAGCCCGAGCTCAGATTTCTGCCACCCTTGTGCAGAGTGAATCAGCTCCAGTTGGGTTTGCTTCCCAGAGAACACTTTCTGTCTGACAGAGCAGCCCAAGGGGTGGGGAGGGAAAACACTTTGTTCTAAAAATAGGTTTTTAATGAGCTGGGAGCTGATAAAACTCCCCTGCTGCAACAGAGAAAGGTGCAAGGAATCTTAATGGGAACACTTTTCTTCTTCCCAAGGTAATTTATACCGTAAAGCACAAGGGTCAGCTGCTTTCTCAAACTTGTATCCTTTTTTTTTATCTGATGATATCATTCTTAATATCAAAGGTGTTAATATAAATCAAATCTTAGGATGTTAATATAAATCAAATCTTTGGATGTTGTAGCTGATCGTGCTAAACTTGGGAGGCAGCTGTGGGGGCAGCGGGGAATAAAACAACCCATTGCATCCAACCCTTTTGCATGAGATAACCAGAATAAAATGTGCCGAATCCTCTTCCTTTATCAAAAACAGCGACACCAGGAGCTTGTTTTTAATGCTGGGTTTAACTCTGAGCCAGATGTGAGCACACAATAAAGGGAAACTCTTTGTGCTCCCTTTCAGGAGCTCAGCTCTGTGTCCAACTGAGCGGTGCCATCCCAGGGGTAACAAAGGCACAGACACCCTCAGCCACCCTGACATTCCCAGGAGGCAGATTTTTGCTGGAGAGCAGCTTCTCCTGCTTTTAGTGGCTTGGAAAAGCAGCAGGGCCTCCCCCAAGCTGCCCTAAATGAGAGTCATTGAGGTTCAGCTGGAATTAAGAAGCGTTGGCAGCTCCTGGGGTTTAGATTTAACCTGGAAATTTTTGAGGGAGCTGCAGCTTTGGATGTGTCAGAAAAGTGTTGGGGGTCTGGACCTTCAGGAAAGACACGTCCATTCCTCCTCAGCAGCACCCAAAATCCCAGCCCAGGGTCCCCAAAAAGCTTCTCAGGCCTGAGGGAGGCAGGGTAAAAGAGGTAGAGCTTCTCTTGGCATTTTTTTATTAAAAACAGCCATAGTGAGGTGGCAGAGCCTTCCATGCCACCTTCTGGCACCACTTAGCATTGTTAAAATCACTACAAACCACAATAAATATTTCAAAATGCTGGCTTTGCACAGGCATTTCCATGGAAGGTGCTCCTATTTGAGATTCTTCCCCTGCACTCCTGCAAACAGTCCAAGGTACGATCAGATCAATCAATAGAATTCCTGCAGCTCACTTTGTGCTCACACAGCAGCTTTTTTTGCCTTCAAAATGAGTGTTCTTTCCCTCTCATTGATTGTTTTGGGGCAGCAATCCGGAAAATCTGGAATATTCTCCGTCCTGCTTTGCCAATAAGCACACCTAGAGTTGATTTATTCCTCCACCTTTGATCCACTTCTCCAGATCATTGTTCTGGGTTTGTTCTGTGCTCCTGATAGGAAAATTCCTGGTTTGGACCTGGGCAAAGGGGGACAGTGACCCCAGGACAGTTCAAACTCTTCCCACTGAGTAAATCTGGATTTTTAAAGGGGTTCCGGTCCCTAATGGACCACAGGGGTGATTGGGAAAGAAAAGGAAACGGGAAGAATTAGACCAGAATTAATTAGTGCAACATCCCACATTTAAACACAGGATTTTCTATGATCAAACACCTGAGCCAGGTGAGGTTGGGGTTTCACAAGACAAATTTACTCTTCTCTGGTATCCAAATGGGGCCTGACAGGAGCAGTTTGGTGGCTGCAGGATGGATGGAAGGAGCCAGCTTTGGGAACAGGGACAAGAATCCTCCTCCTGCCCTTCCCAGTGCCAGGAACAGGAGGGGCAGCTCCACCAGGGATCTTCCAGGCTGCAGCTGACCTTACAGAACCTTCTGAAATGGCTTCGAAAGGAGGTAAAAATAGGTAAAAATGCGTGCTGGGGGTCACCACTTCAGGATGGGGGGAGCTCATGGGGTGCTCGGAGCCCAGAGCTGGGAGAACTGAACTGCTCAGCCCCGGGGAACAGCCCCAAGTAACAAAACCTGTCCTGCCCAGAGGCCCTTCAGCACAACCCCAAATGAGCACCTTTTGGGCCGTGTTTCTGACTCCCCCTGACATTCAGATCCACAGTAAAATCTGCTGTGTGGGTACAGCCTGAGCTCTCCCAGCTTGTTTTCTTCTGCTGCTGTTCGCTTTGAAGCCCCCCCAGGAATGGTTCAGCTTGCCACGAATGCCTCAAAACCTGGAACTTCCAATTCTGCACGGAAAACAAAGCAGGCTGCAAATTGCAGTTTTCGTCTGTGCTCCTGTGGCCATGGCAGGAGATGAACCCAGCAAAGCATCTTCATAAAGATCAAGTCGATTTTTAGGGGCACAAAGTCCTTCCCTGTCCACAGCTCGGAATACTCAGAACCCACTCCACAGGAGAGGAAAATTCCAGATGTTTTCTCAAGTGCTGCACTCAAACCTCTGCTGCCCACAATAAATATTTGTGATTTTGGAAAGATTTGCTGGCGAATAATGGTGGCTGTACATTCTGGTCGCTGCCTTGCCTTTGAATAAAGGGCTGCTCCATAAATCTCTGATTTGTGTTGGCAAAGCATGGGACAACTCGATTTTTCCAGGATTTTTGTCCTCTGGAGATACAAAACTGACTGAGGAGGTGTTGAAAGATGTTGATTAAGCAGCAAAAAGTCGTGTTTGGTCCCGTGTGTTCCCAAGTTTTCTATGAGCTGCCGTAGGCATCATGGGAAGGGCTCCCAAATCCCTGCTCGGACTGATCCAGCACAGATTTGTCTGGAAATAGTGGGAAAACCCCAGGATCCACAAATATTTCCCCCTCTTTGCCTCAGTATTTAATTGCTAATTGACCTTGCTGCACAAGCAAAGAACTCCTGAGTGTTTCAGCACCAGAAATGTCCTGGGAAGGGAGCAGGGGAGGAGGAAAATCAAGCAAAGGAACAACTATTTAAAAATCCATTAATAATGCTGTAAAATTAAATACCCAACACGCTGGAATTGGAGTGGAAAAATCACTCATCAACAGGAGAAAAAAGGGATTAAAAGAGATACTATTTATCAAGAAATGCAATTTTTAGCAGTGGTGTTACTTCATTTTTATAATTTATCCTTTGCATATTTTAAAAATACCCTTTATCTGCGCTCAGGGTTGAGGCTCCAAACCTTTTGCAGCTCAACTTTTTAAATACCTCTTAGAAAAAGGCCTCTCAGATTTCCAGATTTAGCGGGGATTCTCGGGGACACTGATTTGAGTGAGGAGAGAAACCAAACCCCAGCCCTACACAACGCAGCTTCACTTTGGAAAATGAGATTGTGACACTGAAGCTGTTGGTAAATTAAGATGTGGCTTTATGGAAATGTTAAGAGGTTGCAGCAATATTTTGAGCTGCAATAATTTTTCTTCCCAGCACCAGGAGCTGCAGCTCAGGCTCATTTGGCACCTGGGGGTGTTTACCTTGATGGAGTCATTACATTTGGACTGATTTTTTTTGTTTCCCCACCTGCAAATTTTCCACCAAAATTGATTTTTTAAATCTTTTAGAGCACTGTGCATTTTAAAAAGCTTGCATTTTCTGGTCAGCTACGTCACTCACAGCAGTTATTTCTCAACCAGGAAAATAAGATAAGAACAATTTAATTGATAATAACTTTATATCTAACATTGTTTAATATGAAATATGAATGATATATCTGTTCCCATACTTATAATCTGATGGAAAGTGGGCATTTTCTCAAATTTTGGGAGTATTTGTTTTCTGCAGAAAAGTGAAATAAACCCCAGAAAATCTTCTCCATTTTTATATCTGTGTGCAGCCTCAATTCCTGGATTATTAAACTTGATGTTTGCCAGGTTTTCCTTGAGCCCTTTGTAGTTCAGGTCCTGGATCAGTCAGAACATTTTGGGAGGTTTCTATCCCTGCTACTACAGGGATAGAAGGACTACAAGAATATTTTTCCCTAATTTACTTCATATCCTGAGAAAAGCCAGGACCTCCAAAGCACAGACAGGAGGAGGCAGGAAGGGAATGGAAGAAATAAATCCACGTTTTCCAAACAATGAATTTATCAATAATTAACGTGTCTGTGCTGTCACATATAAGTTTGAGGGATGCAAATGGAATTTCAGAGCGGGTTTAATGGATCTGAATCCCTCAGGATCAGGGGGATGTGGGGATTGAGGGCACACCATGATTGCTCACGACATCTCCAGCCCAACTGACATTCCCAGACCTGGCCAGGTACTCCAGGATGATTTTCCATTATCTTTACATCCATATTCCTGCCTGCTCACCCCCCATCCCGCCTCCTTTTTGCTCTGGCCCCAAAATGTTTAAAAGGCAACAAGAAAAACCCAGAACTGGGCTCTGGGTGTTACTGACACAGCTGGTCCTGGGATTAATGGGGGATCACAGAATCCTAATTAATGGGGCATCACAGAATTGGGATTAATGGGGGACATTCCTTTGCTGGGGAGCCCAATCCAGTCATTCCTCACAAATTCCACGGCTCCTGAGGCCCCCCCTGGGTGATCCCACCAGAAACCCAGCAGCAGTGGAAAGCAAAGTTTCGAGGCCACATTTGTGGTGAAAGGTTTGAAAACACGAGGAGCCTTTCACCCCAAAGCTCCAAAAAAGTCAAAGCAAAAAAGATCCTCCATTGGGGATTTTTTTGTTTCGTGGCTTAAGTTCATTTTGTGAATTTTCTGGGTTCTGAACTCATTTTTCAGTGCCTGGGTTTGGCATTGTTGATGTAAATACTCAGTAATTAGCACAAAATGTCCCTGGATTTTGGGAACCAGTTAGTCACAAGTTATGAGAAGCATTTCCCCCTGTGACAATCTGCTGTATTATCACTCTCAAATAAGATCAATCTCACAAACTTCCAGTTCAAGGCACCGTATTAAAATAAGGAAATAAAGCCAGATAAGGTTTAAAGATCCATCATGCCAGGAGTTATTTCAAAGCCCTAGAAACTGGTGCATGGTCATTGTTGTATTTTGTTGTTATATTGCATTAATAAGGAGAGAAACTGCAGTTCACGTTCCCGTGTCATTGTAATTCTGAGATAGGAACTGCTTTTCCTGCAGACTGAGCTGAAATAATTGAGCTGATTCCACATAGGCTGGGCTTTTGCAAGCTGGAAATGGTGGTTTTTTACTTTATCTCCTCTGCCTGGTTGGGTGAAAACTGCTGCTCACTGATAGCAAACAAGTGCAGCCTCAGAGAGAAATCTCTGTGTTTACACCCCACATGATCTGACATCAACCAGCATTATCCTTTCTGGATTTAACCTGGAAAATGCAAAATAAATCACAGTTTCCGAGTTGGCTTTTGGCACTGGGTACATAATTCTGTGTATTTGAGCAAAAAAATGTCAACCCTCTGTGCATCTTTGGGTCTGGAAATTTCCAGCTGGGGGGCACTGCACTGACTGGGAAAGGGGGAGTTTCCAAATCCAGCTCAGTTTTGTTGCACTGGATCAGATCAGTTCCTCTGTAGGCACCATCCCTGGACAGGAGCTTTGTGTCTGTGCTGGAGATGGAGCTCCTGGAGCCCTGGCAGGACAGGGAGTCTCTCCAGGACCTCTGAACCATTAACCACAAGTGAGATCCCACTAAAACAGCTGAGCTACATGAAAAATTCACGTTTTGACCTGCTTGAATTCCACATTTCTGCAAGCAGAGAGCACCAAGGAGGTTCAGCACTGCTGAGTTACCACAAAAGCAGCTGATGTGACAGCCAGGGCACCACGAGGCACTGGATGAATTCATTGGTCCCTAGAATTCCCACACAGCAGCCAGGACATAAATCCCCCTGCTAAACAGGAATGCCCTTCTCAATGTACAGAAATATCCTTTCCTTAAGGAATCTGTGCCTCTGACAGACCCCAAAGCACACAGTGGGATAGAACAGCATCCACCAGGCCCAGGGAATTCCAGGGCAGGATGTGTGCTTGGGATGGAAAAGGAGAAGCTGTCAGGGAGGGCTGGTGAGGGGTTTTTGCACAGTGTGAGGTAGCAGCCCTTCCAAAGCAATTGGCATCACTTTAAAAACCGATTTATGCTGTAAACAGAGCCTTGCAGGAGGTGGCTGGGACTCACGGGCTCAGGCAGCTCCTCTGAAGCTGCTTCACTCAAAGCCCATCTTGTCTCTGCTCCATGCCAGTGACACCAAAATATTCCCTCCCTTCTTCCCTGTGTCCCGCTGTCACTCACTCCCAATGACACTGTTGTCATTCCTGTTGTCAAGGAATTAGAGGGGCAATGCCAAAAAAGGGATTTGGGTTGGAAAAATGCGTTAGGAGTTCTTGGAACTGTGTGTAAGTGGTGACCTCATGACTTTAAATACAAGCTCCGAAAGCTTAGGATTTATCTGAAGAAATCGTGAGATTTCAGACACTTTTGGTTAATCCTCCTCATTTTGAGGGACATGAGGACATTGCTCAATTTGTTCCTATTTTTTAGGATTTGTTTCTCTGGAAGCAGCAGCCAAGGGCCACAGTGGGGCTCTGCCCCAGCCCCGCCCCAGGGCAGCTCTGCCAAGGGGCTTCACTCTCCCCCTGCAGCTCCTGATCCCAACCTTTCCCTCTCTCCCTGCAGCTCCTGATCCCAACCTTTTCCTCTCTCCCTGCAGCTCCTGATCCCAACCCTCTCCCTCTACCCTCCCCCTGGCCTTGGCACTCACCCTGCTCCTGGGATGTGTCCAGGGCCACAAAACAAACCCATGACAGGGACACAGGGGACTTCTCCAGAGGGACTGGCCATAATGAGCCAGATCAAAGCATCTCCCAGCACCAGCCTGTGGCACATGCGTGAAAAAGGAATATCAGGAGCAGGACAGGCAGAGGAAGACTCTTCCCAGTCCCAGCACCACTATCAGCACATCTTTAGCTCCTGCACAGCTCCACAGTTCCTTATTTCCACCAATTCTTAGTACAACTGGACCAGAAACAAAGAGTGAGAAGGCAGCTTTCTATGACACCTATCCGAAAAAAAATTCAAATAATCCCCTCAAACAATCAAAAACCCCCAAAGACTGGAAAAAAGGACTGCAAAGTGTCACTGGAGACAGCTGGGAGGGATGATGGGGATGGCACACAGGGAGAGGAGCAGGGACAGATCCCCCTTGGCTCGGTCAGAACCAAGCTGGGGAGGTTTTCTTGTCTCGCCAGCCCTGGCTGAAGTGAATCCCTGCTGTCCCTGTGCCAGCAGCTCCATACCAAACAGCTCCTACACCAAAAGCTTTCTGCTCAGCCAGAAGCCACTGGGTGGCTTTACCTGCCAATATTTGACAGCTCCCTGTGGCCCCGAGCTGCAATATTCTCTGTTCTCCGTTTGCATTGGTCAGTAAGTGTAAAGTGCTCCTCTAGAAACTCTGCTGCTCCCAGACAATCTGCACACAGACACTTCTTCTAAATTGCTTGGGCTCTTTGATTCTTTTGATCTTGATGTTTTGTTTTTTAAACTTATAATTTCATTTCCTGTTTCTTGTTGTTTAGTGCTCAGCCCCTGAACTGTGCTTTGCCTTTTGATGGACATTCCCTCTGGAAAAACCAGTGGGACACCAGGCCAAGAGCCACTGTCCACTAATTCCAGACTGATTCCTGCAGTTGGAAGCAGAGCCACTCTTTGGCTTTTAAAGTTTTGTGCTTTAAGAGAACGTGCCCCTCACTGATCTACAGTGTGCAGCTGGTGATTAAATTCCAAAAAATTCTTTTCACTAAGACATTTTGTTCTGTTTAGTTCTCCTGGGATGGTCACGTGGCCATTCAAAAATTGTTGATGTGCAGAATTCTGTCACTAAAAGGAGCTGAGAAAGCTCCTGATGCAGAGACCCAGAGCATTTCTTTTGAGGCAGACACTGTAAAAATATCTGGGCAGAAAACAGCAGTGTCTTACCAGCCAAAACAGTCAGATAAACCTTACTGAGAAGCAAAAGCAACACATGCCAAAAAGAAAATTCAAATAATCCCCTCAAACAATCCAAAAAACCAGTCAAAGGCTGGAAAAAAAGAACTGCAAAGTGTCACTGGAGACAGCTGGGAGGGATGGGGAAGGCAGAAGAGCACAACAACAGGAACAGAACAGAGGCTTTTCAGTTCACTGCAGCTCCTCCACTGCAAATCTTTGGTTTGTCTCTGTGCCTCTGAGATTGGCAATTCCTTAACAGAGAAAAGTGTCCGTGTGCTAAAGAACCCTCTCAGTCTCCTTCATCCATGGTAGATTTGTGTGTGTGTTGGAGATAGAGATTGACAGCACAAAGATGCTGAGTTATTATAAATCATAATTACAGCTCATGGAATATTCCCCATTACATTATCAATTCATTATCTTACTGCAATTAAATCCTACTCATTTTTAGAAGTCCTCACCTGCAGCCAAAGGTCCTCATTGTGGAAAGGGGAAAGAGCAGAGAAGCCAACAGAAATATTCCACCCATTGGTAAGAGGGAAAATAAAAGACCTGGTTGCCTTAAAACCAGCAAATAAATTCCCTGCTACCCCAAACCCTGCCTAAACCTCCAAAAATGTTCACTTCATCCACATCAAGAGGGTTACTTATGAAACTGTATCCTTGTCAGAACTGCAGGACATTCCATCCCTTTGCTCGAACACTGTAAATTCATGAATGATGAGAAAAATCTTAATTTGGCCAAAATATCTATATTTATCTGCAAAAGCAAATGATCAGCTTGCTTCAGTGCTGAGATGGCCTTTCACTGACTGCAGGCTGCAATTACAGCACTTCCCCCGTGCCAGGGCTGCAATGTGGAGCCAACTCGAGTTCAGTACAGGATTTCAGCTTGGCCAGAGCAGATTTTCTTCCTTAACAGCTTCAAATTTCTCTTCTGCTGTTAAATCTCCAGGTTTGTGCTGGTGCTTTCTGATGCTCCAGCTTGTAAACGACTGCTCATATCCTTCCACAAGGAGAGCTGGTGCTAAAACCCCTGTCACCCTCTGAGGTGAAGGAAATTTCCTGCCCAGAGTGGTTTTGCAGTGCACCAGGAGGGTTCGTGCCAAATTTCTGCCTCTCCAAGAGCCAGAGAGTGGCTGGGAGGAGCCAGAAGCGTGAACAGGCTCCATAAACCCTCCTCATGTTAAACCAGTCCCACAGATGTTTCCACCAAGCCAGAGTGTGCTCTGTTTCCTCCTCAGAGCTGTAAATCAAGGATTCTATTGCTCAGGGGATGAGCTGAAACAGGAGGAGTTTCTCTGGCCAGTGCTGGGCTGGAGCTGCATTCCAGGATCCAGTTGTGCATCTGCCCATTGGAGCTACAAATCTCTGAGCACGAGATGTTTACAGAGAGAGGGAACAGCATCTCCCGAGGGCAGCTCCGATCTCCGCTCTCTGGGACAGGGACAGCGCCCAGGGAATGGCTGGAGCTGGGTCAGGGAGGTTTAGGTTGGAGATCAGGAAAGGTTCTTCCCCCAGAGGGTGCTGGGCACTGCCCAGGCTCCCCAGGGAATGGGCACGGCCCCGAGGCTGCCAGAGCTCCAGGAGCGTTTGGACAGCGCTGCCAGGGATGCCCAGGGTGGGGCTGTTGGGGGGTCTGGGCAGGGAAGGGGTTGGACTGGATGATCCCTGAGGGTCCCTTCCAGCTCAGGATATTCCAGGATTGTCTGGAACAGCCTCTGCTTGGGTGGCTGTTGAGGGCTCTCCTCAGATCCCTCTGCAGGGATCAAAGAGAGAGGACAACAGGACACCTTGGATGCTGCATCCCAAACACCTCCTGAGGTGACACAACCCAGCGCCGACCTCTCCAAAGGGAATCTCCCTCCCATTTCAGAGATACCAGAACTGGGCTCTCATTTTCTCCCTTTTTGCTTTAAACCAGAGCATAAGAACAGCGTTTGCTGTTCATAAAATTGGAACTGCAACAAGCTCCAGCACTTCCCCCTGAAGGGCAGATCCTCCTGGGCCAGAACCATCCCAGGATGAGGGAAGGTCCAACATTCCCTGTCCCAGAAACTGGGCTCCAGCAGGAATGGGGAGCTCCTTCCTGAAAACTCTTGTGGCCGAGCACTTGAGAATGGAATGGGGAAATAATTGAGTTTCCATGAATGGAATGTTCACCTCCCTGCTCATCAGGAAGAATGTGGATCATGGCTGTATAAATACATGTCTGTAATTGTAATCAGCATGTTTTATAAGAAAGAACAACCATTCTGGCTGGAAATTGGCTGTAAATTTCCACATAAACCTGAAATCTATTTTGAGCAAAGTGCAAAATGTGACTCAACAAATGTTGAATCAATACTTGCATGCAAGAAATCAGATATAAATTTGGGTACTGCTTTCAAGTAGTCATTTACCAGCAATTAATTAAATATTTTTTTAAAAAACAGAGGGGAAAAAAAGAGCTTTTCCTGGGACTGATCACAATTCCAGCTCAATAAATTCTTCTCTTTTTTTTAATGCAATGTTTGTCCTCATTATTTATTTCATAGGAGAACACTTATTCTCATGAAAACATAACCTTGTTCTCACACCCTTTCACTGCATATGCCAAACTTGGTTTCAGACATATTTTGTTGGTATTCCACTAAAACTTGGAAAAACTGGAGACTGACTGACATGAGGGAGCCATAAACTCGAGCACAAGATGCCAACAAGTCCTCTGTGGGATCTGGTACAGAGTCAGCTGAGCTCCCGAGTGAAAAACAACCACTGGGGAAACTCTCCAGAGCCATGCAGCAAACACTTACTGTTGTTAGAAAGTCATCACTGTTAGACAAGGAAATAAATTCAGATTTATCAATATTTTCTCATAGCAGACCTCCCGTTTTTACAAAACCAGGTCTAACTTAGGCCAGGTCTATTTGCAGGCGCAGTTTGCACCAATCAGGGCAGCTCTTTGTTCATGGAACCACCACTAAAAGCCAAAAGTGCTTTGGGAGAGGGGGATTGTGATTTCCATAAGGAAAACTGCAGCCCTGCTCATCCAGCCCTGCTTCTGGAGGATGAGGAGCAACCTTTGCACCATTCCCAACATAAAATCCTAAGGAGGAATCTCTGAGAACCTCCGTTTTCACTGCTCTCCCCTGTGGTGTTGTTCTTCTTTTTGCACTTTGACAAATTTAGCCTCTTTTCCCTTCTTTCGAGCTTTTAAGGCCTCACCCACGCACGGTGCAACACCCAGGGGACAGAGCTGAGCCTGGGGACTGAGATAAACAAACCTAACCAGTGGATCATCCCCCGAAAACAAAACAAACCAATGAAACCCCCCACACACCAAAACAAACCCCAGCAACTTCCAGAGGCTGCCACAGCCTCACTTTGCCGTTTCAGGGCTCCCTGTCAATACATCTTTAGGTCACTTCTTAGAACCAAGAGGCAGAGCAGCAAAACATATCTCAAGAATTATCCTAAGTGGATTTATGTACCTGTAAGTACCAAAAGCTTTGCTCTGCTGCCCTGAATTTATAACACAGAGATGCAGAGCAGTTGTGCAACTGGAGAAACATCAATTATTGCTTCTATTCACAAATAAACACCGGGGGGCTGAGCCAAGCTCCTCCTGCCAAGTGCTGCTCCACACTCAGACTCCAGCCCCTCCCTGCCCTTTTCCCTCCCCCTCTTTATCTGAACCCAGAAGATGAGTAGGAGCTACTCGTTCCCTCCAATCCAATATGTTTAAAATTCAAGGCTCATTCTTAGGTCTCAGCCCATTTCTAATTAATTTCTGGGTTACTGTTCTCATGTTTTCCGTTTCACTGAGCAAAACAGACTCCTGAGCTGTCCATCTCCTGCTGCAACAGGGGTGGAGCTGCAAAACAATCCAAACTTCTCCTTTCTTCAGTCACCTGAAAAATGATGGCTCTGCAACTCAGCTTTAGGCTGTCACTGAATTTGATTGTGGAACATTTTAATAATAAGAGAGATTGAGATCCTTGTAACCAGTGAATATTCATTCATGCAAAATCACATCGCAATCCCTTATAATTATAGGAAGTGTTCAAAGCATTGACCATTGCAGGAAATTATAATTAAAGGTATTGAAATTAATTAGAAAAGGAGATAGTAATTAAATTCCTGTGCTGGAATGTAAAAGTGCTCTGCCATTAAATACAATGGATGGCTCCTCCAGAAAGGGGGATGTTGGTGGCATTTCTTTCTTTATGTTAGACAAAATTATAGTTAATTTTTATGGTAGGGTTTCTTTAATAAAAATACTCAAATAAAATTCTTTACCCAGGGAAGTTCTGCTAAGATGATTTTCCTGCTACTTGCTCTCCCAAAAAAACAAGGCTGTCCTTCTGTCCAGCAGTTCCTAACTTGGAGATTGTGGCAGAGGAGCAACAAGTTAGTCAAAAAGCCCTCACCCAGTAGGAGTTCCTTGATAACTTCGCTGGTTTTCCAAGCTATCAAGGAATATTTTCTATCTCCCACAGCAAGTTTGTCCTCCCCAAAGCCCCTCAGTGTCTGGTGCCTGCAGGAAGCATCACAGCAGCCCCCGATCAGCCCCTCCAGCATTCCTCAGCCAGGGATATCCCAGTCCAGGAACACAGCTCCTGCAGAAAGTGGAATCAGCCTTCCAAAAATTCAGCAGGAACATGGAAAATACTTGGAATAAACACAGTACGCTGAAATTAAAAAGGAATCAACATTTGTGCTTCCCCGTGAGGGAGCCCATCCACCCTGCCCCAAATCCAGCCTGACCACATCCTCAGGTGCCAGAGTCTCAGCTGCCTCCCCAGGTGGAGTGAATTTGAGGCAAACCTTTCCTAATCCCCAGCTGCTGGGCTGTGGAGTGAGCCAGGAGGGTTTGTAGCCTTCCAAAGCCCCGCTCTTCCCTTCCAGGGTTTGCCATCACTTCCTCATTTCCTATTTTCCTTGTGTTCCATGTGCAAACATTGGCTAAAATCCCCTCCATGCTGCTCTCCCGTGTTCTGAAGATGTGAAACTGCGGTGGGAACAGCAGTGTGGGGCTGCTCTGAGCCCTCTCCTCAGGCTCTCGTTCCCTGGAGAGGAGAATCCCATTCCCTGCTGTCACCCCTGGCCCTTCCCTCTGTTTGAGCTGGAGTGAGCACAGAACACGAGGAGGTTCTCACACCCCAGAGCTTCTCTCCACGGCCTTTGCCAGGGTTCTGTGACTGTGACAATCCTCACATCCACTAAACTGGAGCACAGGGAAATGTGGGACTTCCCTCACAGCTGCAAACAGCTTTATAGGGCTGCACGTTTGATCCTAGACCTGACTCCAAGTCCTTCCTGATAATTAGTAGCCTGTTTTTCCTCAGTTTAACATAGATAACTTGAAAAATTGAAGGAGATGAAGGTTTGTGCTAAAAGAAAATGTGATTGCTGCCACACAATTATGAGAGAGTGAAAGCTCCCACTGTGACTGCTGGAACTGCAGATGAGACACAGATCCATCAAAGGGAAAACTCATCCCACCTCGCCCTCCTTAATTCGCTCTTCCTTGGAACCCCTACTTTTGTCTGTAGTCATCACCCTGCCAATATTCTCCTGGTAACTTTAAGTGTCACTCAAAGGGAATTTGTGGAGTTTTTTACTGTCAGTAACACAGCCAGACCAGAACAGCCTGGGAGGTGGAAAGGTGCAAGGGCTTTTCATCCTGTAAATGTCAAACCTTGTGTGCAAACCAGGGAGATGCAAGAAAACCTTTTAAAAATACATCAATTTGCAAGAAAACTTCTTTAGTCAGGACTGGAGACATTTGGATGCCAAGGCCATGCTCAGGAAGAAAAACACCCCTCTGCCCAAACTGCAGTCCTGCATCCTCAATAAAGTGGAATGCGGGGTTTTATTTGTGGAATTTTCTGAAAGTCTCAAAGCTTGGAAGCTTTTCCACTTCTCTCAGACGCTGGCTTGGCACCAGTACAGGGTTTCTTCGTGCTGAATTTTCACTGATCAACAGTAGAAACCAAATGTTTTTCCTCACAGTCGTGCGCTCTATTCTCACTTGTAGCACGAGCATTTAGTAGCATATGTGTCCCTGTGGCCTTATGGTGCTGAGAAAGAAGATCCTGCTCTAGGAACAGGAAATTTGCCATGAGCTTGAAGCTTTCCTGACCACAGATTTGAAGGCAGTTACTGCTCCAGGCAGCCACAAAACACTAACTAAGTTTATTTTAATAAAATATTCATTAAATTGCTATTAGATGTAACCCAGAACATCCACCCCCCCGTCAAAATCTGTGCTGTAAGTCTGCTGAGAGCTCTTCTCAGTAAAAACCCATCGTGCCCATTACTCAATCCATAAATGTTGGAATAAGAAGTGAGGAGAGCGATGAATCAGAAGCAGAAATCTGCAGGAATAGCAGCGCTCAAGCTGAGAGTTGCAGCCTCAATCTCCTCATCAGACATAAATCATGGCTGGGTTAAAGCAGCTGGAGGCAGCCAGGCCTTGACTGAAGTCATAGGAAGAACCCAGGAGTCACCAGAGCACAGAGTGGGTAAAGCCCACAGTGAAACAACGTCTGGAGAACTCCAGCCTCAGGGGTGTCATAAACCTGCACTAATTCCATCAAGCAGAGTTGGAAGCTTTAGGAAAGGAGGCAAGAGCCAGTTGATAAGTGACAAGGACAGAGGCATGCAATGACACTGGCAGGGGGTTCTGGCACCAGCCCTTCAATAGCCTCCGTTTGTGCCGACTGCCCCTGGCCCCACAGCTCCTCCCTCGAGCACCAGCGCTCCTGCTCTGGGACGTGGTGAGGCCCGGATGATTTCAGCCCAAGGGCACCTGGTTTTGTTGGCTGCCACAGCACCAGTGAGCTCCAGACTGCCAGAGAGGCCCAGGGCTTGGATTTTTCCCTTGGGAGCTGTGGAGTCACCCCATGGTCTGGCCAGGACGTCCAGAGGCAGGTGGTGGGAATGGGCACAGCTCAGAGGTGACACTTCCAGAGGATCACGTCCTGATCCATGCAGATGCCAAAATCTTCTCCATCCCAGTGCTCTGTATCAGAACATTTCCCTCTCACAGCCCTGTGAACTAGAAATCCAAAAGCCTTTTTGCAGGCACCTCTCCCAGCAGCACTGGTCAAACCTGTGAAATTTCTTCTCAGTTTTGGCTGGCCTTTCCCTGCAGCTCGAGCCCCTTGGCATGAGGGATGGCTCAGCCACCAAACCAGCCCAGAGCAGCCTGGGATGTATCTTTTGGGGGGGCACAAAGGAAAAGGACCATTTTGGAGATGTCCAGTTCCTATTTTCTGTTTCTATCAAGCCAAGTGAGGTCAATGCCATGGCCACAGTATTGTTTAAACTCCATAAAACATTTTCTATGATTTCTTCAGTCCAAAAGGAAAACAAGGCCCTACTTTTCATCCCTAAACATTGAACTATCCCATATCAACTCATTCTGGCATTTACCTCATCCTCCTTCTGGAAGGTGCATCTACAGCTGGGGACCTGCCTGAAAGCAAAGAACAGAGCCAGGAACAGGAAGGGAAAGGAGAAAACTGATGGATGAATCTCTTGAAAACCATGGGAAAGGAGTGAAATATGAGGGCCATATGGATGAGCAGTGGAGTGTTGAGACGGGGGAGGAGGAATCCAAACACTGACCCAGAATTCCAAGGAACGACTGTGTCATGGAGCTGTTTCTGGGGGGCCTTTACTTCCCTGAATCTAATCACAACTTCCTTCCTGCCATGTAACAGCAAGAGAAAGTTTGGCAAATTTTCCAGGTTCCAATGGAAAGTGTGGATTACAAATAATTTTAAAGAATTTGGAAATACTTCAATGAAATCAATGGAAATCTGTTCTGCTGAAAGATTCCCGTCACCACCTCTAAATTATTTGCTTGAGGAACAGTTTACATTTCAGGCCTTTGGAAATTTCTTATGGTACAATCCAGCAAGAAAAGTGAAAAAAAAAATCTCAATTAGAGCCTCCTTGGAAGTTCCCTTCATTCCTGGAAGGAGCACTTTGCATTCCCCCTGCAAGCCAGCCCTGCAGCTGGAGATGCATCCCCTCCTCGGCAGCGCTGAGCTCACAGTGACGTGCAGAGCACGGCAGGAGAATCACCCCTCCATCCATCCACCCACCCGTCCATCCACCCCAAAAATCCTGCTGGCACAGCCGGCAGGAGCAGCCCCACAGCTCCCAGCTTGCCCTTCCAGCTGCTCCGTGTTTCCAGGCTGAAGGACACCAGGAGCCGGACACATCCCTGGAGCTCCCGGTGCTCATCTGTGTGTGAGCAGTGCTGGGCTCTCTCTGTGGCAGCCTCAGCCGAGCAGAGCTGGCACTGTTCATGTGCACAGAGGGCTCTGTGAAAAATTCCCTCCAGCAGGAGCACAGGAATGCCGATTGTGAGTATGACCAGGAGAAAATGCCCTGTATGGAGCGGCTGGGAATCGATGTCTGTGTGCATGTGGGAAGGGGGAAGGCTTGGCTGTCACTGTGTTATATTTGCCTCACAGCTTGTACTGATATGGTTTGGATATATTGGATTTCTTGCTTTCCAGCTGAATGGCTGAAGGTGTTTTATTTAGAGGACAGGCAGCAGCATTTCCTCGGGAAAGCCAGGCACTGGGAGAGGACATGAGTTGCCTAAATCCACTCAGCAGCCCGTCCCAGGAGCTCGGGGTGCAGTTCCCATCTGCTCAGGCCATGCCATGCCCAGGAGCATCACTGGGTCCCACACCACACCCAGAGCTGGGGGAGCAGGGAATGGGTCTGGCCAGAGGAGATCCCAGCCCCGGGGTGGGGAATGTGCTGGCATTTGGGATATTCTCCATGCATCTGTGCTGCTGTTATCTCGATGGTGCCTTCCTGCTGCATACAGACACAGGCAAATCACTCACATCATCCTGGGAGCCTTTTGGTACATTAAATATCACACATGGCAGGAGCTTGTCCCTCCTCCATCAGCTCTGGAGAAGTCCTGGATCTCTTTTCCGACTGCAGTTACTTGTGCTCACAGTCAGGATGAGAGGGACAGGCTTGTTACACGAACCCTGATCGTATTCTTGCAGTTGTGAACACTTTGTGTCCCTGAATATATTTCATACATGAATATGTTTCATTTATGCTGAGGTGGCAGCACTGAGGACAGACACGAAGATGAGATGCAGACCATGGTAATTATTCTGAACACTCTCCAGATCTGCAGTTGTTTCTATTCTAGACATCTACTAAAGGCAACCATGAAATGAAACCTTTTCTCCAACGTGTATTCCAGAAGGTCTTTCAGGGCTCCACAGAGATAAAACTGTCAGAGGTCTTCTGCAGATTTACTACCCTGATGTGCTCACTTAATTTGTGATGGAAAGAGCCTGTTGGAGTTATCATTACTCACTACTTCAGCTTCTCCTACAGTTTCATTTGTCCTCCTGCAACTCTGTTGAGTTTGCTTAGGCTATAAATAAAGGTCTCTGGGGATGCTGGATATTGCACTCTGAACAAAAATTTCAGTGACTCATTCTCATACACATTTTCTCCCATTATCTTCATCACGGGCAAATGCTCCTGCTCATTCCAAAGGGTCGGGAGGAACGGAGCTGGGGCAGGATTCCTGGCAGATGTAGGTCAGGAAGCTCTTTCCTCAGACACCCTTTAAGGTGAGGTCTTTTTTACCCAACTACTGGAGAAGTTTCTGGTTACAACCAAACATCCTTAAGGCCCAGAGCTGTTGGGTGGTTCCTACCCAAAAAGGGCAAGTTTCTAATCAGGAGAGTGGTGCCAGAGTGACGGACAAGTGCAATGACTTCATCTGGCATCACTGACTTGGGAGCAGTCATCGCCTTCCCGGGCTGTTGTTCCTGATGGAAATGCGTGGTGCTGGAGTCACCAATGTCACTCTTAATTGCAACAAATACCAATCTAATGGGCTTGGAATGGACAAAGTCTGCGCAAGCACTGCTTGGTGGGGACACAAATTATCCAAGCAACCCCCTCACATCTCAGCTCAGCCACAGATGATTCCTAAAGGACAATGTCCTGTTTGTTTGAAACGTGTATTTTATATCATTAAAAAACTCAGGGACCAGAAATCATTGGCAACATCTGAAACCATGAGAGTGCTCTTAAGTGTCTCATCCTTCTTTGTAACTGCAATGCACCACAGCCATTGGTGCATCCAGCTTTTCCAAAGGCCTCCCATGGATTGTCCCTCAATACTCCCGACAGATCCGTGCAAGCTACACTCACAGAGCTCTTGGGTGTTTCTCTGCCCTTTCCCTGGACACAGCTACTCGGAGTACTCCAGCATTTAGCTCTTTTCACCCCAGATTACGAAGATGATGGGGTTTCCTCCAGGACAGGTGGTTTTGGCTGGACACGGATCATGCACTGCCTGCTGCTGGTGGGGAGCATCTCCTGGAATGATCCTGCAAACACTCTCTGGAAATGCAGCTATTCCTGACGGGTCAGAACTGCTGCCTTTAGCTCACCTTTATTTCTGACTCCTCGTGACTTCTGACAAGAATAACTCTTGGAACGAGCGTGTAAAAAATGTACATTCCCTCAAAATCCTTCTCATTATCTCAGTTAGACAAAGGCCTGGAGCATCTGCAGCCCTGCTGGGCTTTGCTCTTGGCAAAGATTCCCAGAGTGGACACTCGGGAGGTTACAGGAAACCTTTCCAGGAAAAGGCCCTTCCTCCTCTGGGGTGCCTGGATCCCAGCCCTGTGGTTTATGTGGGAAATGACAAATCCATGGCTGCCTTTGATGGATCCAGCCCTGGGAGCACTCGGAGCTGCTCCCGACCCACACAATCCCTGCAGCTCAGGGGCCACCTCAGCCCAGATCCCAGGAGCTGCTCACACCCTCTGGAGCTCCTAAATCCCAGAACCCCAAACGAACACTCAGGCTGCACCTCCCAGGGCAGTGAAATCATCCCAGCGAGACCTGCAAAGGTGCTCTGCATTTTCTTCCTTCTCTCCTTTGCCATATCCCAGGACCAGGAGATTTCCCTGGCGTGAGCCCCGCTGTGATTCCAGACCCAGCTGCGCTCTCGGGCTCTGTGCTCCCACATGGAAAAGCAGCAGCCACCTCTCCCACATCCCTCTGGTAAAGCTCAGGAATATGGGAAGCAGCAGGGATCAATTTAGTTCCACCAAATAAAGCTCTTCCCATTGTTCCCCTATCCTGCTCTCCACTATGGCACAGTGCAGTTCGCTTTCATACCTAATGCACATTTAATTAGAATTAAATAGAATTAGGTCTCTCCCAGTTGCTTAAATAGTTGATATAATTATTCCAGATCTTGACAGGAGAAAGAGAGAAACAGATGTTTTCTCTCACCTAATTTTTCTCTGGAGAAATAAAGGCTGCTTATAGATTTTTATGGCTTCTCACAAGAACAAAATATGGGGAAAATAACAGATTCATGAATATTTAACATTAATTCAAAGAAGAGTTCAGTGTTCATTTAGCAGAAAATACAAGGCAAACTAATTCTTTTCTTTGAAGTTCTCACAGTTCCACCTGTAGTTTGCGTTTTGGCTACTGAGAGTTCAACTGATGCACAGAGGGTAGCACTGAAAAAATTCATTTAAACTTTGAATTTAAAAGGAAAAATTAATTTGTTTCTCTCTCACACTCATCTCTAAAAGATGGAGTAGCATGTGCTTCTTTAATTTGCTCTGAGGAATGTGAAACCACTAATGCATAATTTAAAGTGTGATGAGGTGTTTGTGCATTCAAACTCTGCCGTGAAGGAGGAGCAGCAGCAACACTTCAACCCCTGGATCACAAGCTGAGTGTTAGTAACGAGAAAAGGGAATATTTTGGTTCACTCCTCAACAGGAGGGTCCAGATTCCCTTGGAAGAAAAGACACAAAAGGGGCATTTTCTCTCCCGAAGTTCCGGACTTTGGGATCGTGCAAAATTCCCTCTCGCACTTGGATTTACAGCTTTAAGGACTGGCACATTGGAAGATCTGACAGAAGTCACTGTCCTGGTTCTTTCTTGCTTTATTTTCCCAAAAGTTCTTTCTTTCATTCCCTTCCTGCACAGCAAAGAGCTCCTCTTTGTCCTTTGCTTCCTTATTATCCTGATGTTTTCAACCCTGCACCAAAAGCAGCTTTCTGTCCATTTGCAATCCTTCTCCGAGGAATTCTGCCCTTTAGCATTATTATTTTTACTGCAAGGAGTTCAGCAAAGGAATGACTGGGTAATTATTGAGCTAGGAAGGAGGAATACAAATTTCCAACTTCTCTGGGAGCAGGGAAGCAGTGAGACAGAGAGTTTAGACTTTCTTCTCCTCAGAGATACCCATATTTTAACAAAACTAGGTGTCAAAATTACTTCAAGGGTAGAAAAACTGCTTAATTCCAATAAAGATACCCTGAAGTACATCTAAATACAGATTTATTGAAAGGAACAGATAAATTAGATGATAGATGGACATCAGTCTCACTGAATGAAGATCTTGGCCCATATTTTAAGGCCTGTGTTATTGCAAATATAAAAGTCAGTCCCTGCCTCTCCCAGGCATTTTCATCAAGGCAAAACATCAGAACGGGGTCGTACATCACCCCTGCAAGATGAATTCCATGTTCATCAGCACTGAGGCCCCAGCCACTCACTGGCAATAAGATAATTATGCTGCAATTGCAAGTTCTAAATGTCATAAACCTGAAATTAAGTACTGTGCACACCATGAGCAGAGCTTGGTGACATGGAGAGAGGTGGAAAATAAGTTTATGTTGTTTTGTTTTGGTTTTTTTTTTAAGGAAATATTGGTCTTTCTCACAAATGTCCAACCTGGAAAATGAAAGCTGAAATTTAAATGCCCCAGGACTTTGGGACCCAAATTGCTCTGATCTGTTAGAGACAGAATAAACCATTTGGGTAATTAAAGAGAAAGCTGTCATTGGTACAGAAATAATCCCAGTGCACAGATCAGGGGGGACTTTCCAGAAGTTTCTAAGGTATTGTGGCGCTTAAAGATGAAGGTCAAAACTCTCAGGACAGCAGAATTCCCACTCAGCCCAGATAGCTCTGAAAAATCCCTTTCCCAGCCACATTTCTGTTGTGTTACAAATATTACTCTGGGCTGGGTACCTCATTCCTAGAGTGAAGAAATGACTGAGGAGGAGGCACAGAAATGAGATTAATTACTTGTGACAGCATGAGGAGCTTTATCCAGCCTGAATTTACCTCCAAGTTTATTTCCTGAGGTGTGGAGATTTATAACACTGTGGTCACCTCAGGCAGCTTGTCAGGGCTTGTGTCATCAGCCACAAAAACCTCTGATCTGCTCCTAATCTTGCTTGGCCCTTGGCACAATGTTGGTTTCCAAGAGTGAGTACCAAGAACTTGGTGCTGTGTTTAAAATGGTTTTCTTTTTTCAGCATTTAATTCCTGCCCTTTTCATCTCAGGTTAAATATTTTCCATGAAGCTTAACTTATTTAATATAAATAAATATACCCAGCCATGTGCCTTTTTTAAAAAGACTGGACAATCTGTATTAATTTGGATTTCTAGGGTCTAGAACAGAGAGATTAAAACCTCAAGTTTATTCCATTGTCATTCTATCCCAAAAGAGGCAAGTTCTGAAATGGCTGAAATGTGGAGCAAAGGAGAGGATCCTTCCAGAAGAGCCTGGTGTCCCCTCCTGCCTCTCCACCACAATTCAGTTGTTTTACCTCTCCTGGTTCCCTTAAATTCCCTTAAGTTTGGATTGAAATTCTGAAAGATTGCACAAAGAGTTCCCTGGGTTTGGATCATCCCCACGTGGGATCAGGCAGAAATGCTCTGTCCTCAGGGCAGTTAGGCAGAGCTTTAGGAGGGATTTGCACTTCCTTTGGCCAGCTCCTGGCCAGGCTGTGGCATTTGGGACAGCCAGGGCAAGCAGCAAAAGGACAGGCAGGAGCTGCCCCCTCTCCTTAAGGCAGGGACACGCTTTCACCAAATACTGATTTTCCTACCCCACCTGCACAGTCCATTGCTGGCATCATCCTCACAAAGCCTCTGAGATAAGGCCTCTATCAGTAACTGCTTAATTACTGATAAATTTTAGGAGTTTCCAGCACAGCTCGCTCTGACAGAAATGCACAGTGAGAAAAAACACGGTCTAGTGTGGGCAATGGGCCTGCAAAACCTAAGGGAGAGGATTTAAGAGCCAGTGACAGCATAAAAATAATTGTATTTTAGTTAATTTTACCAGAAAATTCTCTTTAAATCCTATTGACATAAAAATGACAAGCACTGAGTAACTACAGAAAAAAAGATTATTCCAAATTGCAAGTGTGTGCAATCCTGTTTTGGCAAATTCCAGCTAATAACCTTGGCTGTTAATACAAACCTGGGAGATATTTCCCTTGCTCTGAAAATAAACCCACAAGGCTTTAAATATCACCATTGGACAACTGCAAATTAGCATTTTAAATGTATTTTTTCTCTTCTCATCATGGAAATTTCCTTTCCTGGGGTTCAGGGTTTGTGTGTTCTGAGCAAATGTGTTGCTGCTTAACCACGAAATGTAAGGGAACCGTAATCCAGTCTATTTCCAATGTCTTTGGGAAGATTTTACAATTCTGGCTAAGGCAAAGAGGTTTTCCACGAAGGACCAAGTTCTGCCCATTAGCAGGAATGGAAATGAAGGAAGTACATTTTGTGGATCACACTGTCCATGATTTTTAGTGATTTCCAGAAGAAAGACTTCAGGAAGGAGCCTTGTACAACTGTGCAATGGTACAGTACCAACATTAGCCCCTGTAATTAATAAAACAAGCAATAATTAGGTGCAGCTCTGTAGACAACTCTGAAGTTTCTATCAAAAGCAGACAAATTTCATCTTTTTATCAGTGCATTTTTAAGGACCCTCTCTACAGAGAATCTCTGTTTTGAACATAACCTACAGCCAAACACTCGCATGTTCTCAGAGCTGCAGATACAATTATTCATCACAGGAATCTAAACACCCACCCACAATCACACAAAAAACCTTCCCCAAGCCCAGCTCTTCACTCCACTTCTTGGTAATGCTTTAATATCAGAGCAAACAGCAGAGAAGTGAGATGGAAACACTCAAGAGGGATGATATAAATCTGCAAGGAGATATTCTCATTTAAATCCTGGATCAGCTCAGCCCCCCATGCCCAACTAGAAGCAGCGGTGCAGAAGTGCTCTGGGAGTGTCTCTGCTGGGTCCCAAGATCAGATCCAAATGCCAGCACGTATTTTAAGATCCCTTTGCAAATGAGGAAAAAGAACACAGCTCCTTACAAAGCTGAGCCATGCAAAAGGGCTCCTCTTGAAGGAGTAATTGAAAAATGACTCTGGGAGCATTATTGGAGTATTATTGACTAGAATCTTTAGGCTATTAAATTTGCTTTTTCATTGAAAACTGAGATTCATCGGAACGAAAATAACTCTGCCATGAATCCTATCTGCACTTCTCTGAGCAGGTGTCTTTGGGTGGCTCCAAGTGGCACCTTAAACCTGGCAGAAAAAGTCGCCATTTCTCACAGTCCCTATTCCATCCCTCATCCCGAGGCAGGTGAAGAGTTAATGCTCATGTCTGAGTTTCAATACATTTGGTTCTCTTACAGCACCTGCTGCTGAAGATCTCAGAGCAATTTGTGAACATTCATCAGCTCAGGCTCATGATTATTCAAGCAGTTTGTTTTTGCACAGCCTGGTAAACAGGGCTGTGAGAACCCATCAGACTCCTCCAGGGGCTGCGGGAGATGAGCCACAGCTTTGAGTTCCTTTGACCCCTGGAATGGGATTTTTCTGTCTGCTCTTCATCCAGAGGGGCACAGAAAGCAGCACCAGGAAGGGAAGCAGACTGGTCCCAGTACTGAGCAAATGTTTTAGTACAGCCATGACCAGTCAGGATCCGTTCCCTTCCCTCTGCCCTTTCCTCCGCCGTGGGCACCGTGTCCCGGAACCGGCTGACTCCTTCAGTGGCTGCTGAAAGGCTGTTGGAAGATCTGGTTCCTTGGGACTACAGAGTCTGCTTGGAGTGTGCCCAAAGCCAGGCAGCAGTTTCAGGCCGCTCTGTCACCCTTGGCAGGCTGGGCATGTCCCACACGATGCCAGCTGAAAACCGGAGCGGAGCAGTTCACACCCTCACAGAGCTTTTCTTATCCAACCTCTCCACATTCTGCAGTGATCAAATTTTCTTACGTGCCAAAGGCTGTAGCAGGGTTATGTCTGGACCTAATGTTCCAATCAAACTATTTTTAATCGGTGTAGCTCAACCCCCGTGAGAGGGAGGATGCAGTGACCCTGCGCCATGACTGCACTGAGGGTGGTACCAGGTCACTCCCTGGCCAGGCAGAGCTGTGACCCCAGGACAGAGCCCCCAGCCTGAGGAATTCACAGCTAAAACACAGAAACAAAGTCAGAAATCACAAACAGAACTGAGAGTGGAGTCCAGCAGGAGCTGTGAGTGTGAAGGATGAATGCCCCAAGTCCCAGCTGCTGCCTGCCTTTAGCAGCACCGAAAACTCTGCTGTGGCCAGGGCAGGGGGAGAAAAGCTGAGGTGAAGCTCATAAATCCAGTGTTTGTTCCTCTCCCCTTCACTGACTCCATGACATCATCTTGTCATTCTTGTGAATGTTTCAAAGGGAAGTTTTTGAGCAACAAAGCTTTGCCACAGCCCTGCTGCTGGGAAGGGCCACACCAACATCTGCCCTGCACTCCCTGAGTGAAATTCAACTTTTGTTTACATGGTTCGTCCTCAAAGCCAGCAGTCAGCTGAAAGTCTCAGCCATAGCTGCCTTATTAAATATGAAGCTTTTATTTTAAACACAGTACATTTTGTAACAGGAAAATCAATACAGAGTAACCCGGAGTACAGCAGACAACAGCTGTGGGACGTAATCTGACGACAGAAAGTTGAGAACAGGATTTTGGCAGTTTTATGTTCAGCAAATCTCTATCTCTCGCTTTTTGTTTTTCATGGCACTGAGCTCTAAAGTTCTGAGATTTCTCCCCAAAGCTTCACAAGATGAAGAAACCAAGAAACCACTGCTTTCAACATTAAAGGCAATTATCTGAAAAACAATCAGCTGTTACTTATATTTTGCTTTATAGGCTACTGTAAGAGGATGACTTTTCCCTGAGCTATGATGAATTAACAACAGCCTCAATGACCTCAGAGCCCTGAGTAAAGACTCAGGAAGATATTTCAGCATCAAGAGTACTAAAGGTAAAGTATTTCCTAAAGTAAATCCTTTTCTTTGCCTTCCCTTGGGCTGTGGGCTGGGGTGCTTAGCTCTGCTCAGGGCTGGGATGCAAAATAAACTGTGCTTGGGAAAGTTACAGAGGTGGAAAAGAGGAGATGAAGCCACAGATGTGCCAGGTAGAGGAGTACAGAACAACATCAAGATCTTGCTGATCTGTTACAGTTTTATTCTATTAACAGAATTTTTATAGTTAGAAACAAACTTTATGCCTCCACTGAATATTGAATAGTAATAGTGAATAATGAATAGTACAAATACACCAGGGATTTTTGGAACCAAGCTACTTGTCCTTAGGAGATGATTAGCTCTCTAAAATGATATGTGACTCACAAAATAAACTCCAATATACTTCCTTAACGGGCAAAAGGGCAACAGATCATTTTGTCCCGAAATTGCTTTTTTCACCACGTCCCACCAAAGATATTTTTCCTCAGATAATGCAACTGGTTTTTTACAGGTTTGCACTGCAGGTTCCCTGTGGCAAACGCTGAGTTAAGACCGCGATGCTCCCCCGATGTCGCCCGGCCGGCATTGCCCTCTAGTGCTGTCCCCTCACTCTCTGCTGCCCCTGCACCGCCACCGCAGGGTCACCGCACCGCCACGGCGCTGTCCCAGACAGCCACCGCACTGTCCCCGCACTGTCCCCGCACCATCCCCGCACTGTTCCCGCACAGCCACAGCACCGACAGCCACAGCACTGTCCCCGCACAGCCACCGCAGGGTCACCGCACTGTCCCCGCACGGCGGAGCCTCCCACCTCCCCCGGCCGCGCAGGGACCCGGGGCCATCCCTCTGTCCCTCTGTCCCCCTGTCCCTCTGTCCCTCTGTCCCTCTGTTCCCCGCTCCCTCTGTCCCTCTGTCCCTCTGTCCCTCTGTCCCCCGCTCCCTCTGTCCCTCTGTCCCTCTGTCCCTCTGTTCCCCGCTCCCTCTGTCCCTCTGTCCCTCTGTCCCTCTGTCCCCCGCTCCCTCTGTCCCCCTGTCCCTCTGTCCCCCGGTCCCTCTGTCCCTCTGTCCCCCTGTCCCTCTGTCCCTCTGTCCCTCTGTCCCCCGGTCCCTCCGCCTCCGGCGCGGCCGCTCCGGGCACAGCGCTGAGCCCGCCCCGCGTGTCAGGCACGGCAGCAGCGCAGCTCCCCCGGCTCCGGGCAGGATTCCTGCTGCTGCTGCTGCTGCTGCTGCTTCCAGCGGCTCCGCATGGGAAATGAAGGAACCTGGAGCAGCCGCGTGTTGGTGACTCCGGCTGCCCCGGGCTGCCCGGGACCCCGGGCTGGGCAGGTTCCCCGAGCTGGGGCTGCGGCTCTCCGGGGACATGAATTCTCCTCCTGTCACTGCCCGGGGCTCTGCAACCACTTCGCGGGTCCAGAGATGACTTTGAGCTGACTCGGCGAGGGACACAACGCCAGCTGGCTATGGAGGATGATTTTTAAGATGAATACCCACCTTGATGATAAATCCAACACATCAATACCGGGATATTTCAAAGGCTCTGCACTAAATTATGGCAATTTTTCTGCAAACAACTCCAACGAGACCGGAAGCAACCTGGATTCACCTGCCTTGGCCACCAGCAGGGCGATCATTGTGGGGCTGATCCTCGGTGCCTTTATTCTCTTCGCTATCATAGGAAATATCCTGGTAATTCTCTCAGTGGCTTGCAACAGACATTTAAGAATCCCTACGAACTATTTCATCATTAACCTGGCCATAGCAGACCTGCTGCTGAGTTTCACTGTCCTGCCGTTCTCTGCCACGCTGGAGGTGCTTGGCTACTGGGCTTTGGGGAGGATTTTCTGTGACATCTGGGCAGCAGTGGATGTGCTGTGCTGCACAGCCTCGATTTTGAGCCTGTGTGCGATTTCCATAGACAGGTACATCGGGGTGCGTTACTCCCTGCAGTACCCCACGCTGGTCACGAGGAGAAGGGCGATTTTGGCTCTCCTGGGTGTCTGGGTCCTGTCCATGGTGATTTCCATCGGGCCTCTGCTGGGCTGGAAGGAGCCGGCCCCGCAGGACGACAGGGAGTGCCGGATCACCGAGGAGCCCTTCTATGCTCTCTTCTCCTCCCTGGGCTCCTTTTACATCCCTCTAATCGTCATCCTCGTGATGTACTGCCGGGTCTACATCGTGGCCAAAAGGACTACCAGGAACCTGGAAGCTGGGGTGATGAAAGAAATGTCCAATTCCAAGGAGCTGACCTTACGGATTCATTACAAGCACGAGGACACGCTAAACAACACCAAATCCAAGGGTCACAATCCCAGGAACTCCTTAGCTTTCAAACTTTTAAAATTCTCCAGAGAAAAGAAGGCGGCCAAGACGTTGGGAATTGTGGTTGGCATGTTTATCCTGTGCTGGCTCCCCTTCTTCATTGTGCTACCACTGGGTGAGTTGGGAACCAGGGATTGCGAGGGCAGCGGTCGGGGTGGGTTTGTTGGATCCTACAGGAATCTCATGGAAAGGGATCAGATGGATGAGAAGGAGATCCTGTTGGGAGAGCTGCAGTGAGCAGATGAAAGGAAGGGAGTGAAAGGAAGGGAACTCCTGATGTGCAAAGAGTCACACTGGAACTTTGGGAAGTGTGCAGCTGCACAAAGCTGCTCACCTGGAGTCCTCGGGGCCTGTGTCACCCCAGGGGACAATGTCTCCAGGGTTCATATCTTAAATCCCCCTTTATGATGTTCATTTGAATTGAATTAGGTGATTTTTAATTAGAAACATTGCCATAGGATGCTTTACCCCAAATCCTAGATAAGACCAGAGAGCTGCAACACTGCAGTGTTGGGGGTTCAGCTCACTGCCCCAGGTTTGGGATATAACACTGTAGGATTTTGGCATTATTAGGTGCCTTAACTGGAAATGAACTTAGTTAATTGTGAGGGACAAAACTCCCCTGAGCTTTGGGAGGCGGAGTAAGTTCTAGTTTTGAGTTCAGATGTTACTGAACAAATCCTAAAAGCAAAGACACGGAGATCCCACAGATCCCCAAAGGAAGGTGCTCGTTGGTGTCAGGTCTCGGTTCAGGCGTTTTGGACACTGCCATGGGACCTTTTGGCAGCCACTTCATTCACTTTCAACTTTAAAATATTGCTGAAGCATTGATGTAGCCTTAACACATTGCTCAGTGTCCCCAAAGCTGTGTGAAATGTGCTTGGATTGTTTTTAATATCAGCACTACCTCTGAAGGGGAGTATCTCAAGATATTCAATTACCGAGCTCTCGGAAATATCTGTCCAAAATTCATTTCTCTGAGACAATCTGGCAGCCTAATTATGGAAAGAGGTGGAGAAAGAAAAGGGAGAAAAAGCCTTTATTAATGTTCTGTGTTTTTGTTTACTTAGTTACCCAACCAAAACATTTCTGATTGAGTGGTAAGCGAATATTTTTAGAGATTGTTCAAGAAAACTAAACTGAGTTCAGCAGCCTGGTCCTGGTGAAGTGTTATAAAACTGTAATTTCCATGTAATATCATTTAGAGTAGAATCTTTACTGCTTCAGCTGCTGCAGGGCAACTTTGTCATCTCTAACTTATTATACTGCATTTTAAAACCTTTATGACTCAAGACATTTCCACCATACAGAGCAGTACTAGATTTGTTGCCAGTAGGCTGTGATCCCCTGAAAAAGCAGAGTCCCTCCTTGATTTTGAATTATTGAAGGGAAAACGCAGCTGTGAACACAGCAGCTCATGTGTGTGGGTGGCAGGAGCCAGGGACTGACACCCTCACCCAGCACAGATGTGGAGAAGCCCAGCAAAAACACGGGCACAGGGCAGGAGCAAAGGGAGACACGAACTGGTTTCCTGGAGAAGTGTCAGCTTCCCTTTGAGAAGTTATTTCAAAGCTCCTGGGCTCTCTGGGAGGTTTAGTGAGTGGCTGTTAAACCACCTGAGGGAGGATTTATTGCTTGCCAGGATAGGATTTTTTTCTCCTGCACAAATTGTGCCGGGGCAGCAGTGGGGGACAGGCTGGAGCCTCCAGCACAGCACAGGGGCTGGCACAGGGGCTGGGGGCCAAACCCAGGGCTGGGGGCCAAACCCAGTGCTGGGGACCCCAGCCCACCCCAGCCCGGAGCTGTGACCCCAGGCCACCCCCCGGTGTGGGGACACTTGGCACTGCTGCAGGGATGAGCTCTCGGCAGTGCCCTGGGACAGCTGGAATCCTGTTCCTGTCAGAAACCCTCTGGCTAAAAAAGGGGGAGAGAGGGTATCCGTAGCATCCCATACAATATGCAAATGTGTTTCCACAGTAGGTATCTTCCCTTTGTTTTGCCGACTAGGAATAGGCTGGGTTTATTCCTTGTGCCTGATTTTTTTCTTTTTTAATTTAAGATCCAGCGCTGTCCAGCCCCCTGGATTTTTATCTCTGTGTAGCAATGCAGAGTCAATTAAAGATGTCAGGCGTGACTCAAGCATTGCTCATGAGAACAGGTGGGAAAAGTCCTTTTCCTGATGTGCACAGTGCAGCTGTTCTCAACTGCAGCAGAGGGGAAAGCAGTGGAGAAAGAATTCCTAAAGAGCTGTGAACTGCACTCTTCATACCAGGAATCTTTTCCTTTGTGTTTTGAAGACATAAAATTCAGTGAAATGCTATTAAAAGCCCTTTAAAGAGCATCCAGTGGGATGAAATCGATTTCTGGGATAGGCAAACTGTAGAATCCAAAAGGTGCTGATGTTTTCCAAGCTCTCCATTAGTTCCTGGGCTGTCCAGCTGAGATACCTCCCATTCCTGCTAGGACAGGCTTCTTCCTCAGCTTCTCCTCCTCACACCTCCTGTTTGCCCCAGTAACCCAAATCACACCCTCACATCTGCATCATTGCTATTTCTATTTCTATTTCTATTTCTATTTCTATTTCTATTTCTATTTCTCTGCTCCCTGTTTCCCTCAGTAGTTCCATGACTCTGCAGGAGGGTGTTGGCAGAGAAGCTCTGGAATTCTGTGGATCCAGCCACAAAACATTTGCCAAGCTGGTAAATGTTATCTCTGCAGCACCACAGCCCCAGGTCTGAACAAACCTCCTTAGATGTAGCGGAGTTTCCTTGGTGTTCTCAGCAATTCCATGAGTTTCCCCGGCAAAATTATTTTTCTTCTTCCAGCCTGGCATTTCAATTTATTCCACAGCTCCCTGTTTGATATTCCAGGCACAAGGTTATTCCATCAGGTGGCAGCTATGCCCTGGGAACAGCTGTGGTGCTGAAAGCAGGCAGATTGCTTAGAAAAATGAAAAGAAGTTGTATCAACGTTTCCAGAGCAAAAATCCCAAGGCAAGCTCTGTATCCAGTGCAGACTGGAATTCCAGCCCTGACACCACAGGCACTGAGCAGCAGTAAATCCTCAGCACCAGGAATTACCCCAGTCAGGCCTGGAGCACTGAGCTGTGCTGTCTTCAGCACCTGAGGATGCAGAACTGGGAGTGAGAAATTTCTCATGTGAGAAATTGGGGTATTGGATGTTCTTTCCAGCCAACAGTGGAGCCACAGAACATCCTGGCTGCACACATTTATAGAAGCTCCCTGGCTGAGCAAAGTCATCCTGCCACTCAAAATTATTTGTGATTCAACATAAGAAATAAACTAAAGACATACATGTCTTTGAGACAACTTCTTGGGCCATAAATTCAGTGACTCAGCTTTGAGGAGTAAATATCTTGGTTTTTTAAAATAAATGTTTCTTTTCGTCCCTTTCATACAAATTCTTCTTTAGGCAGCAGGACTACATTAAATATTCATTGCTGATAGATGATGAGTAAAAGAGATTCTTTTTATTTAAAGGCCAGAGCCCTGCAGAGCTAAGGTAACACTCATTGAAACTCCCTCCTTCAAACAATGTTGGGTTCAATTTTGTGCCAATGCCTTTGTTTAAAAAGTGAATGCAAAATGAAGGATTGTATAAGGAGAGGTTTAGTGTCACTCCTGTAAACTGAGATATCAGAGCAGCCTTCCCAGACTTCTCCCAGACATTCCCAGGGGGAAAACTCGCCAGGCACTTAACCAGGGCACTTCCCCAGCCTGCTGCAGAATTCCAGTGGAGATCAGAGCAGTATTCACTGCTCAGTTCGGAGCCTAATTTCCCCTGCTCCCACAAATCCTGGAGTCCATCCACTGAAGAGAAACAAAACTCTTGGACTGGCAGTGGGAGCAGGTCCCAAGAGCTCCAGCATGAAGATGGACCTGGTGAGACTTTCATTATGGATTAAGCTTCTGGAACCTCTCTATAAAATAAGAAAAAATAGCATAACAAATTCTACACACTGTAGGTCAGCCAGCACAAAATCATTCTTAAAATAAAATGTTATTTAAGTACAGAATGTAGATTTATGTTACATCAGGCCAGCCTCTGAGAATACCAAATTAGGCCCCTTGGTTTCCATGGGAAACACTCCCAGGCTTTAGGTCTGGTGCTGGCAGTGCCACTGAGCTCTGCTCTCTGCGGGGCTTTAGGCCTGGCTTATCTTCACCTCATCTGCCTCCTCTTCCCCTCCCTGGCCAGTCCAGCTCTCTAGAACTGATGACCTCGAGTTAATAATTGTAAAGAATTCAGATAAATTAATGAGATGTGGCAATCTAGCAGGTCAATCCTTGTGCAAAGTTCAGTTGACAGGAGACAGCAGGAACTGGACAATTAAACATCCTGAGGGCATTCACTGAGCAGCACAGAGTGTTTTGGCACGTGGGGAGCACCAGATTATTTTGGGATGATTCATTTTCCTACTGAAACAGCCTCCCTTAAGCCCTGGTTTAAGCCTTTGCTTTGCAAAGGATATCAGTTACCAGTCACTCACTGACTTCTGGGGTTTAGAACAGACACGTTATCAAAGTAGGGAAAACTGCACAAATTCCTGGGTAATTCCTCTGCAGGCTTTGGGTTTGTTTGTCAGAGGAACAAAGGGAAATCCTACAGTGGACACTGTTACAGAACCAGATACACAAAGCGATGCAGAAAAATGTACAACGAAATCAAGCAGTGTTGACTCTTCAGCCCCAGGGATGGCAGCAGCTCCTGTGTCAGGTGGCCAGAGAGATCCAAGGAAAAAACGTTCAGGACTGAGCCACTGGGCAGTGAGAGGGAATCTCAAAGGCAGGAGAGAAGGGAGAATTTCAGAGGAAATGCTGATTTTAGCAGGGCACTTGGACAGGAGATCCTTGTGCCAGAGGGGTTTGCAAACACCTGAGAAGCTCTCGGGTCGGTGTCGTGGGGACAGCACTGAGTAAAGTCACACCAATCCAGGTGGTCCTAAAGCACCGAGGCCAGAGCTCAGGGTCTCAGGTGCTTTGGGTGAAATGCCAGGAACAAAGAGCCAGGGAGGTTTTTCCTGTCTTTACTAAAACACTCCTGCATGACCCACGGCAAGGCTGAGAGCTGTTCTGATGGGCTTCCAGGTGGGCCCTAGAAACTGGAAGGCAGTAACCACCCACCTCTGAGGGCCAAGAGAGAAAACCTACCCTGGGAATTCATCCAGTACCTCTGTAACGGTGTAGCTGGAGCTATTTGCTACCAGCCATGGCCAAGACAGGTTGGCTCAGCTGTCAGGCAGGAGCAAGGAGGAGAGAAAACACCAGAGCATGTTCAGTAATTGCAGATATCTAAGTACAATAAATGAAATGTCAACAGCCTCAGATTAGCTTTTCTAGACCCCCTTAATCAGCTAATCCTTTGCAAAACAAGGATAATCTTGGCTCGTGGGCTGTCTAGTCAGGAGCTGCTGGAGCCTGTGACTCTTTTGCACTAAATAATAACAACAAGAATGCTGTGTCTCTGTCCCTATGCGCTGTCAGCTTTAGAGACTGAACAAGATTCTGACCAAAACTGATCTTGGTTTTATCACGTTTGTGTGAGGGCAGCACAGTTTAAACAGATGAGCTCTCCCAGTGGTGTAAGTCACAAAGCTGATCTGGGCTGGGAGGTGGTGTCCAGGGCAGTCATTCTGTGATTAAATACAAGGCACTGTCCCTTCAGAAATCAAATGTAGCTGCTGTGCCTTGCAACTGCTTGTAATGCAGGGAGGTGTAGCAGCTCTGGGCTTTAGGAAAAGATCTGATCCCTGTCTGTACCTCCTTTAAGCCCTGGTTTTATTTTGGCCACTCCTGATAAGTTTCTATTTTTGGAGCCTTTCAAAAGCTCTCAAATTTGAATCATTGTGAATGAAGTTCATGCTGTTCTCATAGCAGTGATTTGTTCATCTGAAATATGAGGCAGTTGCTGTAGGTTGTCGTGCCTGGGACATAAATGCCTCACAACCAGGACACTTCGGAGCTCTGAGCAGCCTGGGATAGTGGAAGGTGTCCCTGCCCATGGCAGAGGGTGGCACTGGATGAGCTTTAAGGTTCCTTTAAACCAAAGCATTCCATGATTCCATGATATTAATAATGTACCTGTCACTACACTGGACAATGACAACTGCAACCCCACCAGATTTGTACCTTACTTGGTTACTTATCATTTATCCAGTTTTCCTTTCATTTTCCTTATTGAAATTTATTCCGCTTATTTTGGATGCTCTCCCTATTTCTCAAGATCTTTTTTCACTGTTTTCCAGCTGTTTCCCCTGTTATCCTAACCCTCTTCTCCAGCAGCCCCGCAGTGCCTCCCAGTTTGACCAAGCCTTAGTTTTATAACCACCCTCTGCACTTCATCATCTACTGTTTGTAAACATCTACTGTTTGGAGGTTTTTTTCCTACATTAAATAAGTCCAGGGGAATGTAAACAAACACTGGATGCTGGAAGGGAAGAAATCAGGAGCTTTAGAAATCCAATTAGCTCTAAAACCTTGGCATGCTGGCTTGGCTGAGCCCGTGGTGAGAAGGGCTGCAGAAAGCTTAAACGAAAGGCAGCCACATCCTTTCAGCACATTCTAAACTCACAACAGCTCTGCTCAGGGGCAGATTATTGCTCCTGCAGGGAGGATTCTACTGGCTGTGCACACAGTGGATGTAACTCAGCTGGAACAGCAGCAGCTTCCAGGAGTTGTGGCTCCTGCAGGAATCACAGCGGGAACACCGAGGTTCCCAGCCTGGAAAGTCTCGTGCTGGTCACAGCACAAATCTGATCAATCACTTTGGCCAGGGAAAGTTCCATCACAAAGCAGATTCCTTGCACAGCAGTGGTCATTTCTGCACAGGCTGACTCCTGGGGGACAGATGGAGTTGGGGGTTGATGCTGGTGACGTTCCCAGCTTTCCCTGTCTCAGAACTCAGCTGTTGTGATTTGGTGTTTTGCAACACTTTCCCTCACCAGAGCGATTTTTAAAACCTTGGGATTTTCTCTTGAAAAGCTCAGATTTAACTCCAGTCAGGATGGCTCCAATCTGCCCCAAAATGAAGACTGGCCCTTGGATTGCCTTCCACAGGTACCTTTACCTGACTCTAAACTTGCAATCACTAATTACCAATTCTCTATTTGTATTTCATGGTGTGCAAACAAGAAGGTTTTGAAACATTTCATTTTCAACCTGTCCTCAATAGAGAGCAGGAGTTTACATTTTGTGGCTCTTTAATCTCCACACAATGACAAAGCCATGCAGTGGATCTCCAGTTTCCCATCCGGAATATCCAGTGGCACTCAGAAAAGCCCTTATGTGACTCTGTTGTACCCTTGTATTGCAATAAATCCAGACGTTGGATTTGTTCCAGGAAACTGGAAAACAACTCCACACTCCCTGCTAGGTGTGTTTTCATCTAAGCCAAACTGGATTTGGATGATTATGAAATGCAATTCCTTTGTAAGGTACAGAAAACAGCACCTGACAGCCCCAAATTCGTCCATAGTGACTTTTTGTCCTTAAATCCAGGGAATTCACAGTACTCCTCCCCAGATATTATCTAATCTAAGTAACAAATTCTGAGCAGAACTGATCATTCCATGAGTAATTTATTACACTTAATTGATATCAAACCCACAATGCATTAAAAATGAATGTTTAATTAAAACCTCCTTCGGTGAAGAGTTTTCCTTCATTAAGAGTACAATGATTAAGCCATTCCAGATTTCCTGCTGCCCACCTTGATATTTTAAGGACTCTTCCCAGGTCCACTAAAGTCCTTATGAGCCTTTACAAAGGGTTCCAAGGACTTCCTTGACTCCAGTGGACTCTGAATTTTAATGTCCCAGTGGCGCTCTGCCTCCATATTTTGCAGAATATGTGAGGAGAATTAAAATTGTTTCCCACAGTGTTCCCTAATTTCATTGAGGAGACTTGACTTTCTCTGTAATGAAGCATTTGTTATAAAGAACCAGTCAAACCCTAAATGAAATTAGTTCTTCCTAAATAAAATACTTCTTAATTCCTTTCCATGACATTTGCTCTTGCTCAGTGTATCTCTAAGCTCAACAGCTCCATCAAGCCTGGGGACTGTGGGAGAAAACTGATCAAGTTGATTTTCTGAATTATTTCCTGTTCTCCATTTGTGCTGTTTGAGAATCTCACTGGTGTCAGCGGTGCAGTGAGAGGGAGGATTGTGGTGCTGTGACTCATAAATCACAGAGTTAGTGCTGAGAAATAAAAGTGAGCAGACAATACACATCCCCTTGGAGCGAGGCTGCTCAACGTGGAACACCAGGAGAGCAATCACTTGGAGTAGGGAAATCCCTCTGGCCACCCCGCCACGAATAAATCACTGAGGAGAGAACCACATGCAAATTTTCCAGGCATTTTGAAGAGCAATTTAAATCAGCACAGGGCAATATTTAATCTCTTTATCAGGCTGCAGTGGGGGAAGTGATTGGAGATTAGAGCAGGAAATATCAGTCTGGTGTTCAGAGTGTGTCCAGGAGGCTTTGCTTTAGCATTTTATCGAGGTATCAAAACAGCCCACACTTGTTCACTCCTGACAGGTTAAAATCTGGGATGTGGAGCCACAGGACCCTTCCTGGAGGCAGCAGCAGCCCAGAGCTGGCCCCACACACGATGTGCTGGCACCCCAGAGTTGTCACCCAGGAGCAGAGGAAGTGCTCTTGCATAGTTTTGAGGCCCCAGGCACGACCTCTGCGTTGCTGTGAGATGGGAACGGTGCCCAGAATCACATCCCGCCCCTCCACGGCGTCCTGACAGCCACCACTGACTCAGCTGCTTTCACAGCCCAGCACACCCAAAACCACTGCAGAGGAAAAGCCAGGCTGGAGTGTCGCCTTCCATTTGAAAAACTCACCAAATCTAACTCCAGTTCTTGTCAGAGGAATTCTCTCCTGAATCCCCACTCCTTGGTTACTTGAGCCAGACACAGAGGTGTTTTCCCAGATGGATAACTGATCCAGCTCAATGCCTGTTTGCCATAAATATCCTATACATTCTTTTCTCCAGCCTCATTTGCTAAATTTATCTGCTCAATTACCACTAAAAGCACAGGAAGTGGATTCCCCAGTGTGAGCTTTTCGTTTGGGCAGCCTCATCAGGGAAATTGTTTGGTTGGGAAGGGAAGGGAAGGGGAAGTACTCACAAAATAACCTCTTGGTTTGGGTTACACCATTTTTATGAATGCCTGAGACAAGGGAAGTTCCACAATTCACTTCAGGTTTTGGGAGGTTTGTACTCTCTCAATAATCTGGATAAATGGAGGGGTGTTCAGCAGCTGCCAGAGGATGCATTAGAAGTTATAAGGTGCATCTGGAAATGCTCTTTTTGAGGGGCCTGGGAACATTTTTCTTCAAAAATGACCTTTGAAAGCTCTTTGAAGAAGATGCAGCCTTATTCCTTGTGTGCCTCATGCAACAGCCTGGGCAAGGGAGGTTTGTCTGTCCCTGGGATCAGGAGATGTTCCTGCACCAGGTGTGGACCTATAAACACAAGAAATGCTTCTTATTTTTTCATCCTACATCAATGATGTGCTCCTTTAACTTTGTGATGGGAAACACTTCTTTTAGCTTTAAAAATAACAGTTTAGTACCAAAAGACCAACACTGAAAGCAACATGCATAAAGGAGTTTTAAAACACAGATTCTGAGAGCGATCTAATGAACGTGTTCCCTTCCTAAAGGCAGACAAACCCCTTATCTCAGATATTCTCTGCTTGTTTCCCCTGGACAGGATCCCTGTTTTCAGCTCTGAAGCCCCCTGAAACGATCTTCAAGGTGATTTTTTGGCTTGGCTACTTCAACAGCTGCTTGAATCCCATCATCTACCCCTGCTCCAGCAAAGAGTTCAAGAGGGCTTTTATCCAGATCCTGAGATGCCAGTGCCACCGGCGCAAGCAGCTGGGCTGGTGGCCCTACAGCTACAGAAACTGGAACCGCTGCTCCTTCGAACACGCCAGGAAAGATTCCCTGGAAGACAGCGGGAGCTTCCTGAGCGGCAGCCAGAGGACTTTATCCTCGGCATCCCCCAGCCCCGGCTACGTGAGCAGGATCAGCCACCCGCAGCTGGAGCTGTGCACGCTGCAGGAGCAGCGGCAGTGCCGCTTCTTCACCTTCCAGCTGCCGCCCGAGCGCAACGGGCACGGCCCCGCCGCGGGCCGGGGCGCTGCGGATGCGCCCAGGGGCTCTCCCTGAACGGCAGCGCTGCCTGGAGGGCGAACTCCCCGCTGGAACGAGCGGACCCCCACCGCCCCGTGCCCTCTGCGCGCTGCCCTGCCTCCCACCGGGCCCGGGGGAAGCGATGGACCCGTGCACGGTTCTCGGGAGAGCTCGGGAAGGGAGCAGGGAGGAACAGGCAGCTTCATGGCACAGCAGTGCCCAGGAGCAGGGACTGCCCGTATTCCCGGTTAATTCCCAGAGAAACTACTGAAGCGTGAGCAGAGGGCAGGGAAGGAGCTGCACGCGCCCAGGGAAGGGCACAAGGGATGGCTCAGCTGTGTGGGAGAGCTGTGGGACAGCCAGACACCTGTATGGAGAGAGGGGGTAAAGGGGGTGGGGGGTGGCCAGCTGTGCCAGGGTGGGGAGGGAAGGATGGATGGATGGATGGAGGGATGGATGGATGGATGGATGATGGATGGATGGATGGATGGATGGATGGATGGATGGATGGATGATGGATGGATGGAGGGATGGATGGATGGATGGATGGATGGATGGAGGATGGATGGATGGAGGATGGAGGATGGATGAATGGATGGATGGATGGATGGATGGATGGATGGATGGATGGATGGATGATGGATGGATGGATGGAGGGATGGATGGATGGATGGATGGATGATGGATGGATGGATGGATGGATGATGGATGGATGGATGGATGGATGGATGATGGATGGATGGATGGATGGATGGATGGATGGATGGATGGAGGATGGATGGCTGAGGGGGGCAGTGAAGAATGCAGTGAGGTCATTCCTCTCCAGGTTGCCCCTGGCTTTGCCCACAATTCCCAATTGTTCCGTACGTCACTGTACACTCGCACTTTAGGGATGGAAAACAATGATTAAAGTAATTTCTCAACAATTGAAACGCTTGCCCCTGTTACTGCAGGGCTGGAATTCAGCCAAGGTCCCTCATCAGGATTTCCACTTTAAAATAAAATGCTCTTGGCCACTAAATTTGCCTTTGTGGCTCCTGCGATGCAGTCGCTTCCCTCATCACCAACACACGTAACTCTTCCATCAGGAATTAGTTTGAGGAGTTCGTTCACCAGGATCTCTTTGAAAGTTTGAAAATTCCAGCAGTGGTGAGAGCTCAGAATCTCCATTTCAGCATACCAGTGGGTGTCCTGCAGACATCCAGGCTTCCAGAGGATCTGATTTCTAAAAACAACACTCCTAAATCACTCCAAATAGGTCCCAAAAGAGCAGTGAGCGCTGGAGACCCAAACCCCAGCCCCTGGTTCCTTGAGCACACTTCAGAAACAGCTCTGCCTGTTTAGAGGCTTTTCTTTTGCCTCTCAGATGAGAAGAGTCAAACAACACCAGCTTCACCTCCAGTCACAGCTTCAACACAGGTACAGGCAATAAAGATTCTATAAGATGGGAAAAAACTCCACATGGATCTGAAGGAGGGACTACAAAAATTACAGAGTCTGATGTGCCACCTTAAAAATATGAAACTTGTGCAAAGCCACCTGACTTCTCCAGGTGACATCTATTCTAAATATCTTCATTTTTCCTGCTGGAGTCTTTTACAACCTCCACCAGGCAAAGCCAGCCCAAGGGTGGCTGCACAAATCACCCTCTTCCCTTTGTTAGTCCTTCATTTGATGCACTGTTTTCCTTTAAAGGAAAAACTATTTGGGCCAGGGCACGATCATAAGGCCTTGTGGGACAAGCCCATTTTTTAGTACAGCCAGAATTAATTTGCCAAGCAGAACATGCAGTGGCAGTGGCACACGGTGGTGCCTTTGTTATGCTCATTAACAGACTTTCTGATGCACCCACTTGGTGGGCATTAGATTTGCCTCTAAAGAGGAGTTGCTGCCATTCAGCACCAAAACCAGGGAATTTCAGCACATAAAACAGGGAATTTCCCCAGGTTAAGCTGCTGTGTGGAGCTTAATCCCTGAGGAGGGGTATGTCCAGAGCCATCAGTGGAGAGGCACAGCTGGAATGGCTCAGGGAGCTTTGTCACAGCCCAGCTGTACAGAAATTAAACCCATTAGGCTTCAGTGCACTCAGCTATGACAAAAGTGCTGCTTATCTGTCAGAAGAGTTATGGTAAAATCAATCCAGCTGAACGAGGCTGGAGCTGGAGAGCATCCTGCATCCTTTGCTCTTTGGAAATGCAGCTTCCCATTATCTTCACAAATGTGACGGGGAGAGGAGAGGACGTTGGTATTGTAAAGTACAGTTCCAGTCTGGAAAATGTCAAAGCAGCAACTTTCTATTCAGCAGAAGAGCTCTGGGCTCTCAGCTTCTGTGCTTGACTTCCACCTCAGACAAATGAGCAGAAAATTGCCCGGCACAGGAGATAATCACAGCAGTTATGGGATGGAATTATCGCTGTGCTAACACCCAGTGTTGTTTATTCCACACACTAACCAGCTCATCCCCAGGGGGATACACTGGATTCTGGTTTGATACACTCCACGGGAGATTTGCTCACCTTCTTCCCAGCCTCTGGCAGTCTCTGGCTCCCACATTCCAGAGGGCAGGACACAGAGCATGGGGACGGTGCTTCGCACAAACACCACCTGCGCCTGGAGAGGTCAGAAAGAAGCACTGCAGGATATGGACACACACATTTATCACACTGGGTTTATGTTCAGTGGAACCCAGAAGCGTTCCCACCAACTGTGATTTCTTGGAGATGGAAAGGTTGCCATTCCATCATCAGATTTAATGATCCCGGGACCACCTGTTCGTCTGATTGGGCTGGAACTAAACTGAGGGCATAAACCAAGTGTCCCTGTGGAGAAAAGCAAGGCTGTGATGTCGATTTATGTCACCGGGACAGGGACAGATCCCCCTGCACCCCTCTGCTCTCCTGCCTGGGTTAAAGCAGAAAACTACATTACATTTTTACTCTGTTGTCATCTATGGCTTGGCTTTTCCCTGAAATAGCCAAAATTCCTCTTCCACAGAAATGGAAGGAGACAGGGAAAGGAAATCTGAGGCTGTTACTGGAAAATTTAATGACAAAATACATTAGCTTGAGCTGTGAAAAACATGCTCCCTGTCTAGCAATTCCCATAATCTTCATAGTACTGCAGCCAAGACATGGAGAAAAGGAGAATGGATGTTCAAAATTAATAAGAACCCCCCACCATTTCTCTAATAAGTCAGCCTAAAAAGCAGATGTAGTAAAACTTTAATTTATGGCTGTGATTAAAAAGCCTTTAATTGCCTATTTCACAATTTCCTTTCAAAATGTTCTTTGGGAAGCACAATAATTTGATTCCACTGAGACTTGTGTGCAAACGTTTAATTCTGGTGAAGAACCTGAACTTCCTGTGACCTCCAGAAAACGGTAATTATTTTTCCTTTGCTTGATTTGTTGAGCTTTGGTTTCTTCACTGTGAAGATCTAAAAAGTTGTCCCGAGAAGTAAATTTAACATATGGCCTGGAGCCTGAGGTAGTTGTGCAACATTTATCCCTCTCCTGGGTGACTGAGAGTCCAATCCCGCCCTGCTGGAGCACTGGGGAGCTCCAGCCCTGCTTTCACCAAACTGGACCAGAGTCACAAGGAAAGGGCCGGGGACCCGGCTTGGGAAATCCAACATCGCCATCTATTGGATTGCGGTGGCGAGGGAGAGTCACAAACCCTCCGGCCCACCGGAGTCCTCGGGCTTTGCGCGACACCAATCCAACCTTTTAAGCAGTAAGACTTTCCCTCAGGGCAGCGGGAGGACTTGAATATCCCGCTTTCAGTTGTGATGATAAATAATGAGAAGATGTTTTCCAGATTGCTGGGTTTTATCAACTCGAATGGTCACCTGGCTCCGTCCGTCGGCATCAGGCTGAATCTTCTGCTGTAAACAGTAGTATTTAGGAATATCTGAAGAACAACTGAAGTGCAAAACCTCCCAAGTCTCTGGCTGTTGGAATCCAAGGGTGTTGTTCCATCCCCCGGCACAATTCAAGCCTCCTTTTGGGCTCAGATTTGAAATGCCTTAACACCTTTAATGTTGTATGAAAGCAGAAGGGGCTGTGAGACTAAACAAGAGGAGCATCATCTCAAAGTTACAAAGTATGCAGGTGTATAAACATGAGATGTTCATCGGGGAGAAGCGGGTCCCGGGAGTCTCGTGGGGTTTGGCACAGCCAAGAGCTGGTGCTGCACCTGGATCAGGGCAACCCCTGGGACTGATGCAGGCTGGGGATGCACAGATGGAGAGTGGGATGATAGGTGAGAGCTGGACAGGAAAACATGACCCCTGTGCCCTGGGCTGATCCCTCCACATGGGCAGCAGGGGAGGGGGGATGGTGCCCCTGTGCCCCCTCAAGGTGAGAGCCCACCTGCAGAGCTGCCCCAGCCCTGGGCCCAGCACAGGAAGGGCCTGGAGCTGCTGCAGCCGGGCCAGAGGAGGCTCCAGGATGATCCGAGGGATGGAGCAGCTCTGCTGGGAGGAAAGGCTGCGAGAGCTGGGATTGTTCAGCCTGGAGAGGAGAAGCTTTGGGGTGACCTCAGTGTGGCTTTGCAGGGCCTGAAGGAGCCAGCAAGGAACATGGAGAGAGATGATTTACACTAGTGCAGCCCTGGGGAGAAAGAGGCCACCTGCCCTCACCTATCCTCACCGGCCCTCACCTGGTCTCACCTGTTCCCAGCTGCCTTCCGCTGCTCTCAGCTGTCTTCTTCTGCTCTCACCTGCCTTCCACTGCCCCCCTCACCTATTCTCACCTATTCTCACCTGTTCTCACCTGCCCTCACCTGCCCTCACCTGTTCTCACCTGTTCTCACCTGTTCTCACCTGCCCTCACCTGTTCTCACCTGCGCTCTCTCAAGGAACTACAGTCCCCAGCATGCCCCGCGCGCACCCCTCCCTCATTGGCTGTCGCGACCGGAAGCTGCTGTCTCGTGCGCCTCGGGGACGCGGCGGAAGCCGGGAGGCGGAAGCGCGGCTGGCGCAGTGAGTGCGGGGCCGGGGGCGCGGGGGGCCGGCGAGGCCTCGGGGGGATCCAGCGGGGCCGGCGGGCGATGACCCCGGTCTGGACCATCCCCTCAGCGCTCGGACAGCGCGGGGCGAGCCCTGCGAGCCGGGCACGGCGCCGCGGGGGTCGTGGTGGGGCTGGAGGGGCCGCAGGGCAGGCGGGGGCCGTGCTGGGGTCGGTCCCGCGGGGCTGTGCCGGGCTGGTCCCGGCGCTCTGAGCTCCGCAGTTCCCTTACTCACGGAAGCAGTGTCCCGGCCCCGTGTCCCTGCACGGGGTATGGAATCAGGGGGAAGTTGCCGCCCCTCCGAGAGATCCGAGTTTCCCTTTAGAGATGTCAAGAGCACTTTGAAGCACTTTAAAGATTTGTAAAGGTGGATAGAAGAAATTATATAATTAAGTATATTTGGAGGTGTATAAATATGAAAGGGGAGGTGTTACAGTGGGGATTACTGTAACACGCATATATCAAACCAGGAGGTCCGTGGAAAAGAAATATATATGGATGGATTGATGGTAGATGTTTCAGAGATGTTTATTTCCCCAGCCCATGGCCGGGGCTCTGCCGAGGAACCCTCACAGTCTGGGCTGAGGGTCCCTGCCCACGCAGGGAAACACAAACCAACCATGGGGAACGAGGCTGCCCAGGGGCAGGGAAACACCGTGTGTCCCCTCAGGGCCCCTCTCCCAGGGCTGCACGGCGCGGGGAGGAGACTGTCGGGCTCAGGGCAGGGCCCGGGCTCTGCTCCGGGGCCCAGCAGCGGCACCAGAGCACCGGGCAGGGCCTGAGCCCGGCAATTCCCCTGCACAGGAGGCAGAAGTGCTGCCCTGGGCAGGGCCTGGCCCTGAACAGAACCCAGAGAGGCTGTGGGGTCTCCTCCCTGGGGATATTCCAGAGCTGCCTGCACACAATCCTGTACCCTCTGTTTGGGAAGGCAGGAGGTGGGACCAGTGGCCCACTGTGGTCCCTTCCAGCCTCATCCACTCTGGGATTCTGGGATTTGTTTGCTGACTTTAAAATGATGATTATTGAGTGTCACTCCTTTCTCATTTCCACAACCCTCTCCCAGGAGCCGAGCATGGAAGAATTTAAAGATGCAAGCCTGCCTGATGAGTTACTGAATCACATGAAGCTGTCAGATCAGAAGTGTCCAGAGACTGGCCCCAGCGATGCCCAGCACCCCCAGAGCTTTGGAAGTGGCTGTGCCTCATCCCCAGGCCAGGATCCCACAGAGGAGAGTTTCCATGACTGTCACGACTCCTTTGAGGCCAAAGGACCTGTGCTGGATGACGAAGGGAATGTTCAGGATGAAGGGAGCAGCTCGAGGAAGCAGACAGAACTAGATGAAGAATACTTGCTAGAACTAGAGAAAGATATGCCAGAGGAGGAGAAGCAGGTAATGCAAAGCACCAGTGCTGGGTATGAAATGATCTGTGTGGAATGGTCTGGGGCTGACATGGAAAGGGACCTTTAAAGCTCTCTCTGTCTGCTTTTACTGTTCTAAATTCCCTCTTTTAGGTAACAAACGTTTGTGGCTTTCCTTGCTGCTCTTAATCTTCACGTTCCATTGCAGATTTTGTGTGCCTTGAGCAGTGAGTGAGGTGGCTGTGACTCAGAGTCTACAGGGAACAAAACTCTCCCTGTTCCCTGTTACTGTCTGTGCATCCATTGTTTTTCCCTGAGTGCCTGCAAGGTGCTTCTCCAAAGTTCAGCAGATTCCAGGATAGTTTTCCTGAAAGGTTGGTTTAGGGAATCCAGCCAGTTGGGATTCAATTTGGATGGATCCCTATGGATTATTTGGGCTTTCATGAAATGAAACACATTAAATGTGTGGGATTGTTTGTTTTCAGCGCTGTCACATTGGACAAACTCATCCTGCAGCAGGGAGGAGAAAAATGCAGTTTTTCATCAATGGAACACATCTTTGTGTTAATTTGGAAGTTCCTTGAGGTGGGAAAGCAGTACTGGGGAAGGACAACATGGGATACAATCTCCTTGAAGCAGGAATGAGACTGAAAGTAATTCTGGTCTCTGCTGGACCTGGTGGGAATCCCTTTGGATCTCTGTGTCTCAGGTTTGACTCCAAATGAGCAGAATGATGCTGCCATTTGTAATTTAATAATGAAAACTAGGGGGGAGGTGTTCTGGTGCATCCTTTGGAGGATTTTAGTCCAAGCCCCTGCCCAGAGCCAGGGAAATCTCTGGCACAGTCCATCTGGCTCCCTGTGCTGCTGGTTAACTACTCTGGAAACTTTTGTCCTGTATTTAATTAGAGTTTCTTTTATTGCAGGGCCCTGAGCATCTCAGGGCCTCCCCATGACTCCCTCTGGGAAGTCAATATCTTGTTGTTGTTGTAGGAGGGAGTTTGTTTGGTTTGGGTTTTTTTGCAGTAGGGGACACACCAAAACAGAGCGTTCTCCAAATGCATCTCTCAGGTGCTGAGCAGAGAGCAAAAATCACCTTCCTTGACCTCCTCACACACAAAATCCATCTCATTGCCCTTGGGTTTTTTCCAGTTGGAGTGAACAGTCCCTGTTTTCTCCTTGTGTTTATTCCTGTACAATAAGGAGCACTGTCATCGTGAGTCACATTAGGGCTGCTGCACCAGCCTGGGACTTGAGAGCTTCTGAGAAAAACTGCTAAAAACTGGGGGGAAATTGTTCCAGAGCTAAACTCTAAAAAGAGCAGCAAGCCTGGCAATTGACTGTGTTAATTTTCGTGCTGTTCTTGGTTTGGGTGTATTTTTAGATAATCATCTCATTTTGCACATGGATCTTTGCCTGCTGTCAAATGACCAAAATAATTGGGAATGCTGAATCTTGGCACTCAGCTTTGTGGAACTCCACTGGAAGGGGCTATGGGAGTGCAAAACAACAACTGCTTCAAACTGGGAAGGTTTCCTTAGAGAAAGGCTGGAGGCAGCTGCAGCTCTCGTCTTGCTGCAGGTTTATTTCCAGTGGTGTTGAGCAATTCTGCCCTTCAGAGCGGTTTGTGATTTCATCTACCCAAACTGAGCAATTCTGTCTCTCACCAGCACCACAAGTATTGGATCAGCAGTTCTTTGTTTATATTCCATGGAGAGATTTCTAAATATTGCAGGCTTTCAAATGTAGTTTTTTCTCTAGCAAAATATTGCTGGTATCTCATACAAGCAGAGCTGCAGAACTCTGAATGCTCAGGTGTTAGAGCCACTGGAGTGGCCCATTCCATGAGCTCACCCTGGACAGGTCATTCCTCAATTGCTGCTCCAACTCTCCTCCTTGTACTTGCTATCGATGGCCACGAATTTATTTTTTAAAGTGAAACATTCTGGATATTCTGATGATAGAAGATTCTGTTAAATGCTGCAGCTTTTAAGAAAAAGTCCTGCAGTCCCAGTGTGAAAACAGTGCTGCACATTCATTTACTCAGAGCTTTGCAAACTCTCTAAGCCTCCTCCCAATGACTCAAAAGGGGTGTTTTTGAGAAGGGCAACGTGGGTTTTTATTTATTTTTTATTGCAGCTGCAGCAAATGAGACAGAAATTCTCAGAAGTGCTTTGTGGCTGCTGAGGTGGGGAGCAGCCTCTCAGCAGCCCCTCGTGCCCTGTGCTGGCACACCTCAGTGTGAGTGGAGCACTGAGGGCAGTGATTCTCAGTGAAATCAAGCTGTATTTTTAGATCCAGGGCAGGAGAAGCAGACATCAAACAGCAGCTTGGTGCTGGCACCTGGGGAGGTGGATTTGATTTGGCTGCTTGTCTAAATCACAAAAACTCCCCAGGCACTGGTGCTGCAGCACCAACCATAAACTGTGGGCTCAGGGCACGAGGAGAGCTGGATGTGAGCCCTGCTCCAGTCGGATTTGTGGAGCTACACCTTCACAGTTTGGGGTTTTTGTAACCAGAGCCCATTGTTGTGTTCAGCTGCTGTAATAAATGGGCTCTGTGCAGTGATGCTCTCCAACAATGGGCTGTAGGAAAAGCCTCTCATTTATTCTGGAGATGCAAAGGCAGATTCTGGTCCTGGCTCTGGGTATTTCTGGGCAGATTCCAGCAGCTCAGAGTAGAAACACTCACCTGTGCAGAGGCTGCTGCAGAGCTCGGAGGGAAGGAGCCAGTGAGTGGTTGTGTATTTTCTCTAATTACATTTCAAGAGCCCCATACAGTGAGATTTCTAATGTTAAGCAGCAGGAATTCCTTCCAGGGACACAGCAGGGATACCCTAAGAAATCTTCTCTACACAGAGAAGCAAAATAAGAACCTGAAGGGATATTGAGACACAAACCTGTAAGAAGAGTTCTTAAAAACAGAGCCTGCTTCCTTGCTTGGGCTTGCAGCTCTGAGCCTTTTAAGGATTGAAATTCACTTTTCCAGGGTTTGGTTGTTGTTTCACAAGGCTTCTGCTGCTGCCTCAGCAGAGGCACTGAGCAGCAAATTGCTTTTGATGCATTCCAAGCAGATTTTTCTGGCTGGTTGTCAGTGACAGTGATGGCTTTGACGTGGGGCTGCTCTGCAGAATTAATCCGAGGACACCCAGCAGCTGTTCCAGGGTCATTGTTCAGCCTGCCCCAGCCCTCCTCTGGGGGACACCCTTTAATGAGGGGTTTATCCAGTGCAGGACTCACAGTCCCTCAGCTCCTCCATCGTGGCAGATGCTGCCCTGTTCTGTGGCAAGGACTGGGGTGCTCTAATTTTGGCTGTGGAACCCCGTGTTCTGTAAGACACCGGAATAAATATCCAATATTCCTCCTGAGCAGTTCCTTCTCTGGGCTTTCCATGTGCCCTGGACCTCCAGCTGGCTGGAATCACAGTTCCTGTTCTGACCAGCAGGAAATGTGTCAGCAAGACAAGCAAGAGGAGATTTTTGAGGAGTGTCTTGTGAGCAACTCCATAGGAATGAGGTGGAACTGATTTTGAGAATAGGATTTTGAGTGATACCTGAGATTCTTTCTGGGCTAAACAGTAAAGTTTCCCTTTTTTTAACGCCCCTGTTTTTTGCAGGCTCTAGGATACATTAGAGAACACTGGCTTAGTGAAGACATTTCCTTTAAGCTGCCCCCTCCTCACCCTTCCTTTCCTCCCTGTGCCTTTGGGGTGATCCCATTGTTTTCCATAAAGGGAAGTTTCTGTGTAGAATAAAACATCCTGTTACATTTTCAGAGTTAAAGCTTGGAACATTTGAGCAGTAGATCTGTATCTGCTGCAGTCATTCATTGCAAGAGCTGGTGAGAAGAACTTGAATAAAAGCTGAAATTATAATTTCCCTGTGTGATTTATAATTCTTTGCATTGTAAACAAACAGAAGTCTTTTGCTGGATGGCAACTGAATAGGAAGAGGGGAAAAGTCTCCCTTCATGTCCCTTTGAGTGGTGCTGTCTGATTTGAGTCTTGTGTTCAGTTGTGGCAGAGGCTGCTCCTGTCAGATCGAGGCCTTTCCCACTTGTGCTGATGGATTTAGGGTCAGCTCCACTTTCCTTGCCCGAGGCTGTTGCCTCTGGAGCAGGAAGGATGAATGGCACTGTTGTCACTCAGGGAGAGGCACACTTAGGCTGGGCTTAACTGGAGCTGTCGGGGAGGGCTGTGACCTCCTTCCCTGTGTCTGCAAGTGCTGCTTCCAATTTCATGGAATTGGGTGATTGGGCAGGAGAAAGAGTAAGGTTCTTTTCCATGGAATCCCAGGGAGCAGGGACAGGCCAGGTCTATCCCTGCCATTGCCCTGGAACCTCCCAAGTGCAGCTTTGGCACTTCTCAAGATTTAAAAAAGGGGTTTTGGGGTGACTCCAACCTTAAATGGAAATGCAAATCCTTGGATGCAGGATAGAGCAGTAGCTTCCCAAAACTGCAGGGGGTAGCAGACAACTGCCAACAAACGACTGAGAAGTGGGATTGGAAGCCGAAAAATGTATCCCTGATCTGTTTGAATTCCTGTTTCTGTGCAGCCTCTGAACTCCAGGAATTTTGAATTCCTTGGTTGTGGTGACCTTCCCAAGGGGCTGTGAGTGGCAGGTTCAGTGTAAATAGAATTTCTCCAGAGCTGGAGCCAGGAGTAGTTCCCAGCAAAGGGGAAATCAAGGGATCAATCCAAGCACAGGAACAGCCAGAGGAAATGTTGTGGGAAGTGTCACAAACTGAGGGTGTTGTTCCTTCAGCTCCCACTGGCTGCTCAAGGATATCACTTCCAGCACTTTATTGTGTTGCTCACTTCCCAAGGAAACAGTGGGAATGTGTAGGTTGCTGTCTCCTCTAATAGCAGAATAATGCTTTTATTACTATAAAATTATATTTAATATATAAATAGAATTTATATCTTTTATTCTATTTTGTATCATGCTTTTCTGTTAACCCTGAGTGTTTTGGCAGAGCAGCTGAGGGCACGGGCTGTGTGTGATTTAGGTTTGTACTTTATTGTCACAAGACCAAGCTGTCCCTTGTCATGATTTGAGATAATCTCCAGCACCCCGGCTTTGCCAGGCAGGTTTGGGTTAAATACTGATTTTTTCTGAGTCTGGGATTGGAATTCAGTATCCAAATCTAAACATTTCTAATCAGATCCTGTAAGAATCATCACCAGTTACATGCAGTTATTTCTTCAAAAAATATTTAAACCACATCAAAAATCAGTGCCTACCATGGAATTTGCCATCTTTGCATGACTAAAATTTGCAAAAAAACCCCAAACCTTCAGATTTTGCTGCCATTGAAGAGCAGAAAACCCTAAACTAAGGAGCTGTGGCTGCCACCAGTGCTGTGTGTGAGCAGCCCCAGGGCACGGAGCAGGCCAGGATGGCTTTTCCTGGGCACAGCATTCCAGGGTTCAGGCTGACCCAATTCCCTGGGAGGGAAGGAAGGGCAGCTGCCCTGCAGCCACTGAACCCATGTCCTGGAGCAGCCTGCTGGGACATGGAGGGGCATCGTGCCAATCCCTTCACGAGTCACTTGGGATTTTTTCCTCTGGGCTGATCAGTCCTGGGGAGCTGCTGCCCACTCAGCCCAGGGCGCCCATGGAGCTGGAGTTCCCCATCCTCAGGGCAGAGCTGGCTCTTCTCAGTGCTGGAGTGCTTTGGGGTTTTTCCCTGGCTTTGAGCAGGTTCTCCCAGCCTCCCCTGGAGCAGTGCAGCTTAAATGGAAATTCAGCCCTAAGAATTGCCTTTCCCCTGTTCTGTGTTAGGAATTTCTGTTAAAGGAGTGTCTGGATGGAGGAATAAATAATGTATTTGTTTCACACACAGCCGGCTTTGCAGGGCAGTGTCTTCAGCATGTGAGGGGCTCATCCATTTTTCATGCAGTTACATTTTGTGGAAAAGCCAGAGGAATTGGCTTTTATGTGTTGCTTCTTGATCAGTCATACCTGAAATGCAAATCCATCGATGTGCAGGAGGTACCCTACAGACTTCAGCGTTTTAAAAACACTTTGGACACTCAGTTTAGAAGTTAAACCCATAAACCAGGGATATGTTGGAAACACAGGTTTTGAGCCATTGCTGCTTTGCAGGGAGCTGAATAAATTACAAAATCATACACAGAGCTCTTAAAAGTGCTGCTTTGTTGTTTTTCCTTTTACTCCTTTTTTTTATATAAAGCTTTTTCTTCTGAAGCTTTCTTGCTGCAGATCACTTTTTATATTAGCATTTAATGCATCATTAGGGTAAACATGTAATATTTTTTAATAATTCAGATAAAATGAAACAAAATGTTGATCATGCAGGTCAAACTTTTCATCCAGCATCCCTTGATTTCAGGGTTTCTGCCTGAGGACTGGTGTGAGCATGCTGGAGTTGTGTTCATAATAAAAATCCTTTCATTCTTGTGGAGCTGTAACTGAACCCTGTGCAGCAGAGAATCAGCTCATGGCACTGAAAGGCCACTTCTAAATAGGTCATGAGCAATGAAGTCAGTGGGGTTTGTGTTTCAGGCAGCCCTTCCCTCACTGAGGGCTGTCTGTGGAGATCTTTCCAGCAGGATCTTCGTCTCAGGCCTGCTCTGTGCTGAGATGGGGCTGCTTTGTTCAGTGCCACAAAATGCTGGGATCATTTTCACTCTCTGTGCACTGCAGATGATTTTAAAATGCCTTTTTGTGGGGTCCAGGCAGGAATTTCTGTCTGATCCCTCAAAAATTGAGATGTAGCAGTTCCACATTCTCTGTGCTGGACAGCAGAGTCCTGCATTACACAGGGAATTTGGGATTTTTGTGCAGTGTGGAATTTGTATGTTCATGTTTAGAAAGCACCAACTGAGTCCCTTGGGGTGTTGTGGAAGGACTTGGGGGGGTTTGTCAGGCCTTCCTGAGCACTTCCTGAATAATTGGATATGGTTTGTCTGCCCTGTGTTTTGTGGGGTTTCCTTAACATTTGAGGAGTAATAGGTATTAGAAAAGCTATTTAATAGGCAATGGGAACAAATTTGATGGTCTGGGCATGTATCAAAGGGGTCAGATGAGATTTTGCTGTGGAATTTTGTGTCATGGCTCAGTGTCCTTCCATTGAACCTGATCTGTTCTCAAGGTGGTGCCGATGGTCAGGTGAATCAATTTGCAAAGCCAATAAAAGCAGGAGGAAGAACCTGTGATTTTGAAGTGTTTGTCAGCTCCTTGGCATAGCTGGGAGCTGCTGCAGTGCTCCACACACTGTACTATATTTAGCTGTTTCCAAGGAGATGTTCTATGTGATATTGATAATTGCATTAATCCTTGATTCACACAATCTGCAGGAAAGGAAACTGCTCCTTTTCCTACTGTTGGCTTTTTAATTGCTCAGTGATCTGTCATTTACAGACACCTCCATTGAAGTCCTTTGTGTGCTGGGAGAAAAACCAGTGGTCCAGTGCTGGTTTTTGTATAACAGAACGACTCCTGAGCTCTGGGATGTTCCTGCCTTTCCCTGCTTTGTTTCAGGAATGGCTGCACTGTCAGGAGGTTGAAGGGATGGCTCAGTGACATCCTGAGTTTTCTGTGTCACAGGCTGAGAGCCTGAGCGTGGCCTCCCCTTGTGCCAAGATGTTCATGGTTGAAAACACAGCTCTGCTCACATGTGCATTTCTCACTGGACAAAGAACCTGGTTTGGGGGTTCACTCACTCTGCCTGAGAAATCTTGCAGGGCAGAGATCTTTCTCACCCTGGACCTTTTCCTTGTGCATCTCTGAATGTAACTGGAATCGCTGAGGTGGAATTATTTCAAGCAAAACTTTTGAGACTTTACATTTCAAATATATTCTGCATAGTTGACCTGCAGTGAGTGAATTAAATGGAGTTGGAAAGGAGAAGCAAACAGCCAGCTAAAAGGTGATGTACTGGTTTAAAGCATGGAATTCTCCATGGATGCTCTCCCTGCATCCTGGTGTCTGTGAAGTGGAGCTTTTTAATTGCTGTGCTGTTACACTCCAGTGTTTCATGCATATAGAAAGGATTTCGTGTCACAGGGTCTACAAGCAGATCTTGGTAGAGTTAAAACTGTTCAGGTTATGGTTTTTTCTGCTTCCCTTCCATACTTTATTTGGAACTGCAGCTGACCTAGTTGTTCATTTCAGTGAAATACTCTGAGACATTGTCGTTTCTTTTGTAGAAAAGAAGGAAGGAGAGCAAAGGGCTGAAGGAGAAAGGAAATGAGCACTTCAAGAAAGGAGGTGGGTTGATCATCTTTGAACACCGTGTGGATGCTAGAGAATCCCAGAATAGTACTGAGCCATCGTGGTGGTGCTGCAGAAAACCCTGAGGAAGATCTCACACCATCCTTGTTGAATTTTATCACCCCTTTCATTTTTCTTCCAGCTCTAGAGAAGAGATGGAGATACCAGGCCTCCTTTAGAGCTGTTTAAATCCCAAAGATTTGGATACTAAAGCGGGATTCCCATGAAAGCTGAGTGCTTACATACAAAACCATGGATTTTGGACTGCCTTCCAAGTGTCAGGGCTTCATTTACCGATCAAAAAAGGCTTCCCCCAGGCTCTGAGTTGGGCTGATGGTTGTGCTTAGAACTGATGGAGGACCTGGGGCTCTGTAGCTGCCTTGTACCTTTGTACATGGATTTTAATGAGCAAACAGAAGGGGGGAAGTGGTTTTGACACCTACCTTTGATTTAATCTGCTGGTGGGTGGAGGATCCCCAGAGAAAGCAGGAAATGCAGGTTCTTGCTTCCCTCAGTCAGCAGGACACAGCCAAGGAACCTGTGTTCCCTGCAGACCAGGCAGAGGCTGGAGGTGCCTTGTGTCCTAAGGAAACACAATCCTGGGAACGTCCTCCAGCTCTGGAAGGCATCAGAGAGGACAGGAGGGAACTGCTCAGCCCAGGAGAGCCACAGGCCTGGAAGTTGGCTGAGGCACCTGCTGGAGTCTCATCCCTGGCCTCTCCTTGACAAGCCCTCTGACATTTAAGTCAGCCACTGAGGATGATGTGGCCATAAAACCTCCCTGCAGCTGCTCTGAGCAGGTACGGGGCAGTGACAGGTCAGGGACACACTTCATCCAAAGGGATTCCACCTCTGCTCAAATGGAAGGAAACAATTTCAGGGATGAGAATTACATCCACATCCCGCTGCACTAGTTGCATTCAGCTCAGGAGTATATTTCTGCTTTTACAGGCAGAATTGAGTCAACTTTAAAATAATCAATTGTATTTATGTACTTAGTAATGTTCTTTGAGAGCAGCTACTGATTCTGGTGTAATATCACCAGATCTTGAGAAATGTTTCCAAAGGAACTTCAGCCATGGGTTCAGTGATTTGAAACAAATGGTTTGGTTTGGGTTTTTCCTGTTGCTCTGCAGACTATGGAGAGGCAGAAGACTCTTACACCAAGGCTCTGCAGATATGCCCAGCCTGCTTCCAGAAGGACAGGGCTGTTCTGTTCTCAAACAGAGCTGCTGCAAAAATGAAACAGGTGAGTGTTGGTTTTATTCTGTGTCACACTGGATTAAGGCTGGGACAAATGCAATTATCCAGTGATCAGAGCCCTCCCAGACCAAGGAGTCCGAGTTGTGCCCCATCCCCACCTTGTCCCCAGCCCAGAGCACTGAGTGCCACCTCCAGCCCTTCCTTGGGCACCTCCAGGAATGGGGACATGAAGAAATATGACTTCAGTCTAACAAAACTATTCTGTGTTCTAGGACAAGACAGAGGCTGCCCTGACTGACTGCACCAAAGGTACTTTTTTCTCTCTGTGCTGCCCTCATGGCAGATTTTTATACAGAAATTGTGTCCTTTAGTGCCTTTGCTGCAGAGCTATAATTTTAGGCATAAGGGTCTTTAAAGAATTGAACAGAAAACACCTGATTTGTATTACTTATTTTGTAAAATGTCTGTCAAACCTTTCCTGTCTGCAGTAATTTACTTTCTATTCTCCCATGCCATAAGGCTGCAGTTCGTGCTTGTTTTTAATAGGAAAGTCTTTTCTATGGAAACTGTTTCCCACACCTGTGATTTCAAACCCACTTCCACCTGCCATTCGCCCCAAATCCTGGTTTAATCCCAGATTCCAAAGAACTGTGAGGCTGTATAGAGTTAAAAGCATTATCAAGTCCCTTTCCTGCACAGCTTTTGCTTTGTCACCAGGGCTTATGTTCCCCTGTTCCTGCCCTGCAGTTCTCTCTCTGCACCTTCTGGTGGAATCAGTTCAGCTGTGCTTTGCTTTATTGCTTCCGCCCACTCACCCACCCTCGAGTGTTTGTTAAACTCCCTGTGACAGCTGGGGGAAAAAATCCAAATTACCAATCAGAGAACTAATCCAGTGGCCGTGTGCCAGCACTGCCTGCACAGAAATGGGAGGCTGTGTGTGCTGAAAGGGCTCCTGGAGGTACCAAATTCTCCCTGGCCTCTCTCACTGGGGCTCTGCCTGGCTTTGGTGCTGCTGCTTTCTGAAAAACACCTTGGATTTTGCAGTGGCTCAGAGGGAATCAATGTGCTTTGAGCAGGGAGACTTCAGCTGCCAGGGCCTGACACTCCCCAGGGACTGGAGCACAGCAGAACAATTCAGTCACCTGCAGCTTGCTGACTGTGGCATTGCCTTTGTCCTTCCCAGAAGACAAACTGGAATATTTACCTGGATAATCCGAGATTTAATTGTCCCCAGAACCATTTTAATGGGCTAGGAAGTATAAAGTGGACAGACCTCTTCCTGTGGTGAAAAATCCTTCATAGTCCCTCTTTCTGAGGTGAAATCTTTCACATTCCCTGTTTCTGTGGTGAAAAATGGATGAAGGAATTCTTGAGGAATTACCATGTGGAGGTTACTGCTGAGTTTAGCATTCAGTCTGAACTGCTACTGCTAACAGCCCTGGCTGCCAAGGGAATGAGGAGGGGAAAAGCTGAGATTCAGTCAGGATGCCCCTCTGCCAGCTCAGAGAGCTGAAATCACTGTTTGTGCATTCCCAACCCAATCTGGACTGTTCGATATTAAATTCAGAAGAGCTCCAGAAATTCTCCTGGAGTTTGTCTCCACTTGAACTGAGATAAGCATGGCAAGACTGATTTTCCCTGCTGTGTGTGTCTGGAGGGATATTTAACTTTAGCTGCCATCTAATAATAGCCACTTTCTAAACACACAAAAACTGAAATATCTTGCAGATCCTTAAAGTTTCTGTAGCATCACTTAGGGTCCCTGCATGGATAGGATTGCACATTTAAAGCTTTGTGACCATAAATCACTTCCATCTGTGATAGATAGTGGACATTAAACGAAACATGATCCTGAGACTGTCCCAGGCAGCTGTTTCTGAGTTCTGACTTAGCTTTAAGCTGTGCCTCTGCTTGATCCTGAGTTACATTCTAAGGACAACTTATAAATGTAATACACACTTCAGAATTCATTTGAGGGGTGGAGAAATGTTTCAAGTACAACCCTGGGCTTTGGTTTTGTTTTCCAGCTGTGGAATTAGACCCTCACTATGTCAGAGCTTTGCTGAGGAGAGCAGAACTCTATGAAAAAACAGAAAAATTAGATGAAGCTCTGGAAGATTATAAGGCAGTCCTAGAAAGAGACCAATCAGTTCATCAAGCCAGAGAAGCTTGCATGGTAAGCTTAAGCCTTTCAGTGAACTTTGACCTAACTTATTTATCATTATTTTAGTTCAGCTTCACATCAGTGAACCTGCAATGAATTCTGCCTCTGAAGGACAAAAAAAAAAATCATTTGCATCACCTGCAAATTTGTCTCTAAGCCCACTCTGAATGCATTGTTACAAAAATCTTTTTGAAAGGCTTAATTGTTTTAAGTCTCCATTTGGGAAAATAAATCATTAGTGGTGATTCTGCCCCCCTTTTCCCCACACTGTGGTGTTAAGTGACAGATTAGGAACAGCTTTTATGGCATATTAGGCAAGAAACCTTGCCTGGAATGATTTCCTGGGGGACTGGATCAGTTGCACTGATGGCAGAAAATATTCTGCTTAACTGTGTGATTGCTGTTGGTGGTGAGGGGTGACCCCATTAAACAGCTGAGCTCCCAGAAAGGACCTGCAGCCTCTGGAGCTGGGCTGGGGCTTCCCCTGGGCCAGGAACAGCTCCCCAGGGAATGGGCACGGCCCCGAGGCTGCCAGAGCTCCAGGAGCGTTTGGACAGCGCTGCCAGGGATGCCCAGGGTGGGGTTGTTGGGGGGTCTGGGCAGGGCCAGGAGCTGCACTGGGTGATCCTGGTGGTCTCTTCTCACTCAGGATAATCCAGGACTCTGAGTCAGACCCTCAGAGTTGGCTGGTTCTGTCCAGGCTGTTTGGAACCCCTGGAAGTACAAACACTGTCCTTGTACCTGTGCAAAGCCATGCTTTTCTCTCAGGGACTGTGCCCCCGATGGTCCCACAGCAGAGCCCTTGCCCAGCCCCAGAAGGGAATCTCCAGCAGTGCTGCTGCTCCTCTGGCCATCCTTCAGCTCACAGCTCAGTGTTTATTCCTGATTCCTGTGCCTGGGCAGTGCAGAGCTTGGGGTTCCTGTTGCCTGACCTCCCTTGGCCAGGCAGAGCCCTTGGCTGCAGAACCCTTTGGACAAAATGCCCTCAGTGTACCCTGCACTGGCATTTGGTCTGTTCTGCCCTGAGCTGGTCCTTGTCAGATTTGAGGGGAGAAGCAAACTATTGAGACTGAAGCTTAAAACTCCCTTCTTGAAAACCTGTTCAGGAAATCCTGACAGCTGTAATTTTACACTTTGCAAATATTCATCATAAATCTCTAAATTTCATAATACAAACCCCCAGGTTTCAGCTGTTGACTCCCCATACCTGGTTACATCTCTAACCTGGAGGAGGCTGGGAAGCTTTGCTCCATTTTAAGGTTAAAGTGTCTCTGCTTTGCAGGAATATCACAGAATCTTTTCCTCCTCACTGGCAGTGAAAATGATGCCTCAAGAAAATCTGCAAATTGGCTTCATTCACAGTTTGAGCAAATCTTCTCCTCCCTGCCCACAGCAATGATCTCACACTGCTCTAGGGAATGTCATGACCCTGTTAAATGACAGATTAAAATATGAAATGCACAACATTCTTTGATTCTTGATTTGGTACCTGCTCCAACATTTGAGCACTGTTTGTATTTCAGGAGTGCAGAGCTGAGGTTCTGATTTCAATCCTCCGTTATTTTTGACTTTTTCAATGCCAGACTAAACAGTTTGGAATTATCATGGTTTGTGGTCAAATCATCCCTGTTGCTGCTTTCCCAGAAAGTTTCATTATATGGAAGCAATGCTTAGGTTTGGTTTTTCACAGGTGTGTAACTGTGGGGAGAATTTCAGCTTCCACACAGGTTTTGAGGTATTTTAGGGCAGATAAAGTGATTTCCCAGAAGAAGCTGTACTTTGGGATAAGTATCACAGACACCAGATAAAAATAGGTGTCCATAAAGACATTCCTGGAGTGGGAAATGCTGAGTCTCTGGATTAGCAGTGTTCAGAGTCTGAAGTAGGGACTGCACATCAGGATTTGTGTCTCTGTCACTGCTGATGTCCAAAATGGGACTATTATTGAAAACAGGGCTCTGATTCCAGTTTTTCTCTCTCTCCACAGAGATTACCACAGCAAATTGAGGAGAGGAATGAAAAATTAAAGAAAGAAATGTTGGGTGAGTAGCATGTACTTCCATAAAAATTGTCATAATCTGCTAGAAAAAAATGCCTGAGTAGAATCTCTTGTATAAAATTTAAAGGGGGTAAATTTGAAAGGAAATATTTGTTCAGTGTTAAACAAAACTCCTGATTTCTCAATTGCTTGGTTTCACCTACAGTATATTGGAGACAAGGAATTCTTCCATGCAGGAAAGGCCATTAGTTCTATTTAAAGAAAGAAAACTTAAAACCTTCTGAAACAATTTCATATTGATATATGCAAGAGCTGGGGAAAATGTTTTGACCCAGGCCAACTGCTCAGCCCTTTCTCCCTGCAAATAAACCCTCAAAGCAAACATTCTCATGAAAGGGATAAACCAGGGCTTTCTCTAAACCTGTACCTGAAGGAACTCCCCCAGCTGAAATAACTGGGGATGTTTGATCTGGGGGCTAAAGAAATAAATGTGATTATTTCTGTAGCACTTCCAGCCCAGAGACCTCCAGGTGTTCATGTTTGCCTTGATTTATTCAGCATTTCATTGCTGTTTGGTTGGAGGCTGAATTGGACCTCCCCAGGGTTAGCACCAGGAGTGGAATTACATTTCCTAAGGCAGTGTTTGGTGGGAAGGGGAAGGCAGTGTTTGCCTGTTCTGCAAAAAATCAGGGTAAACAAACTCAGCCTGTCTTTCACACTGGTTCTTGATATATTTGGGAAGAAGAGACTGTTTCAGCTTAGGCTGATATTTTTCCGTAATGTCTTTTCCTGCTCTGCAGCCTCTGATTTGCTCTGGCTTTGTTCTGCTCTGACCTAGCAGAGTGTCAGTGAGGCTTTGCAGAGCTTTACAGGATCAGAGTCTGCTTCCCCCATTGTGCTGAGAACAAACCCTAAATAAAGCAGGTTAAGGGTGATAGGGCTATAAATAAATGACAAATGCAGAAAATCTCCAGAAGGATCAGGCCCATCGGTAGGACATGGGATGGGTTTCAGCACAAAGTAATATGAAAATAATTCCTGATCTTTGCTGAACTCTAAAGGGCCTCACTAATCACAAGGGATTTGGCTGGAACAGTAAATCCAACCCTAGTTCTGCTCTGCTGTTTTTTTCCTCGATGTCAGACTAGATGGGATCTTCTTTTAACAGTGTTAATACCTCAAAAGTGCCAGTTGGGATTTCAGAACTGAACTGGGCTTTTGGGAACCAGTTCAGACTGTTTCTGTTGGGATTCTGGAGAAAGAAGTCCCTTCTCAGTGATGTCACACAAGGAGTTCAAACAGCTGGAGAGCCAGACTGAGAGCAGGGCAGGACAGCACAGAACCTGTGTTCATCCCCAGCCTCATGTGTGACAGGATGGTCACAGCTGTGCTTAAATGACAATGACATGGTGGCAGTAGGGCAGGGGGGGTTGAGCTCAGCACTGCCTGAGCTCTCTGGTGCCACACAAACTGAGGGGTTTCTATAAAACACTCTTTTGAAATGAAGTCAGGAATGTGGGCAGCTCCTTCTCCTAAGTGTCCCAGATGCCCTGTGTGTTGCTGTTAAGGGAGGCAGTGGTGATGCCATGGAGCTGCCCAGGGAGGAAGGAAACACTTCCCAGGGTTTGCAAACTGCTGCAGCTCTGGATGAGGTCAGGGGAAAGCCCTGGAGGGGATTTAGGTGGGAGTTCTGGAAGGAGTGGGAGACGAGAAACTCAATGGAATGTGGTGGTTATGAGATTCCTTTGGATTGTTTCATTGTGCAGTGAATTTGTTTGAAGCTGTTCCCACTTTTCCACCCTTTCTGATGGCATTTCCCACTGCCAGGATGGACCTGGCTTGTGGCATAGCACCAGGAGCTGCTCTGACTGGGCCTGGACAGTGCCAGGGGGACATTCCTGCCTTCCCACAGGGCAGCTCAGGTGCCTGGGTTGTATTCCAGACTTTTGGGTTCCAGGACAGCAAATCAGAGGCATCCTGAGAGTTCCAGGCCGAGCCTGCTCCAGGAGCACTGACACTAAACTGAAATTAGGAACAATGTCCCAGTTTGTGCTTTGGCTCCTGTGGATATTGAACTGATCCTCAGTGAGTGAATTGGCCTGTCCTGGTTTTGCTGAGCTTTTATTCTTTCAACTCAAACAAGCCCTGGGTTGCCCAACCATCTCCCACTGTCACAGCACTGGAGCTGTGCACAAACAAACCCAGATAAATGGAGTGCATCCTCCTCCTTCCCAAGTGTGCTTCCTGTTTCCCAGGGCTGCAGCTCGTTTCTGTCAGAAGCTGAACCCTTTGTGCAGTGCTCGTGTGTAAATATCCCAGAGCACACATTCCTGGCTGGATTTTCCTTGTGTGCAAGTGCTGGCCCATGTGACTGCTGAGGTTGATGTCACCAGAAAAACCCTGGTTTGTGGCCAAGCCCACTCGTGCTGTGTCCCCTCAAGGATCTCCCTTTTCCAAGGCTGACATTTGTATTTCAGTTATTCCATGTTTTCCATCAGCTCAGCTGCCAATGATGTCTGCTCAGGATGAAGTGACCCCTGAATTCACATCAAAGAGAGCTGGACTTGCAGCAGCCTTGGGAAGGAGCTTTGAAATCCAAGTGGTTCTTTCCCTCTGTGCTTCCATGAGCATCCTCTGCCTCAGGGACTGAGCATGTGAACAATGACCATTTTCTGGGGGGCTTTTATATTTCTCTCCTTAAAGCCAACGATTTCCAGTCTTGTTTAGAGACTTTTATAATTATTGAGATATCTGGGACCACTCCTTTGGGGAGAGGGTGTGAGGAGAGGGGAGCTTTGGAATGGTTTTAGCAGTTTGGGGGCCAGAGCATCTCACTTGGGCCTTCCTGCCAAAAAGAGATTTTTCCAGCTACCTGAGATCAGCAAGGATATTTATTAGGCTTTGTGCCTAAAGAATTATGGGATTTGGTTGGTTTGGTTTTTTGTATTGACAGCTATGTTGTGTTTGCAGCTGAGCTGCTAAACCCCAACCCTGCACAAGGTGAGTTTAAATAGTTAAACCAGAGCCAAATTACAGTTACAGTTCACCCCTCATTTACCATTTAGGGAAGGGAGAAAGATTTGCCCTTGCTCTTTTAATTGCTTAAAAATGTTGGTAATATAACAAGTCACACAGAGAGGAGACCTCATCAGGAAATGTCTTTTCACCAAAAGAATTCTTTACACAAGCAAGATGGAGCTTTTCAACTCCCAAACCCTACATTAACACCAGCAGCTAAGCCAGAATTATTGCCAGAAAGACTGAATAGCAATTAATTTTGGCTGTTACATCTTAATGTAAATTGTGAGTAATCTTTTCCTGCATCTGCCTCTTTCAATAGGGTGTTAAATTGCAGTTTAGGTGAGTAATGAATCACAGACTTCTAAGCCCTAAATTGATTTTTACAGTTCTGTTTTCTTGTTAACCCCTGAATATTTGCTTTGGTGAACCTGACTGTGCTGGAGTTGCAGGTGGAAAATAAACAGGGTGTGTTTGAAAGAAAAAGAGCAAAATGTGTGAGAATAAGGGCAGAGGGAGGAGACGGTGACCCTGCTTGGGGACAGGGAGTGTTGGAGGCTGGGCAGCCTCTGCAGCTGAGTCCCAGCTCCACGTGGTGCCTTTTCCTTCCTCCCAGCACAGGCTCTGAGGGAGCTTTTCTTTGGGAGGGGGTTGGAGTTCACTACAGCCCTTAATTTAGGGTTGAAAGGAGCTGGGGGAGGAGGAGACAGAGCTTCCCTACAATGCTGGCTCTGTGTGTGCCAGGACAGCAGCAGCAGCTCCGGGCTGGAGTGCCCGGAAAAGCCAAGGCTTTCTTCTGCCTCATTAACAATTAATTCAGTGTGGCTGCCCCAGAGCCTGGCTGGGGAGGGAGAGAGCAGGAAGGTGATCTGGGATGTGCTGGTGGAATTATCATAAAGCCCCAAATCCATGCTGTGCTGGGGAGCTTCAACTTGTCCAAACTTCTGCTATTTCTTTGGGAAATCTACAATTCTGCACTGAAACCAGGAGGAAAAGAATGTTTTTCTTGGAAAACTGACCATCTTCTTCCTTTGTGTTGTCATGCCAGGGGGTTGTATTCAGCCAGCAGTGAAGTTGTTACCTCTGCTTCCTGTTTCAGTTTATCCATTCTGTAATTCCTAGATAGGATTTTTTTAAAGGATGTCCTTTTGTTGTCCTTCCCCTCTTACAGCTGTAGCAAGGTGCATTCTCCAGAGTCAGAAATCACATGTGATCCACATGCTGACAGGACTTTATTAACTCTCATACCCTGTGGATATTTAACAATGATTTTTAATTCCTGCTAAGAGCCTAAATATTAACCAAATGCAGAGATTTCCCCAGGATTTACCTGTGATGGATAAATCAGCAGGGCTGGGCTGTGTGGTTGGGTGTAATTCCATGGCAGTTTTCCCTCTGCTCAGCTCTCACCATGTTCTTTTGGGATGTCTTTGCAGACAAACTGAAGGATCTGGGCAATTTGGTTCTGCGCCCCTTTGGCCTGTCAACAGAGAACTTCCAGGTCAAACAGGATTCCTCAACTGGCTCCTACTCCATCAATTTTGTTCAAAACCCCAACAACAACAGATAACGTGGATTCAGCGTGGCCATGCCAGGACCCAGCAAACCAACACCCTCCACCCCCAGCGGAAGAGGAGACTCAACAAACTCATTTCCCAGCTTGTGAAATTGTTTGCAATGTGGATGTAAAGCAACTCATTTGACTTCTCATAGTGATAACTGTGTCCAGTGTGTGATTTATTATTTTTTTTAATTTTTTTCCCCCCTTCCCTTGCGGTGTTTGGCTTTTCCAAGAGGCAGTTCCTTGGTTTGGCCCACGCAGTGCTGGCAGCACAATGGTAGCAGCAGTTCAGGGGAATCCAGAGGCTGGAACAAAGGCTGGTGGTGTCCTGGGAATGGGGAAATCCAGCAGCAGCACTGCCCCACCCCCAGTTGGGTGGGACTGGCACCGCTGGACACAGCTCTGCCCTGGAATCACGGATCTTGTAATAAAGGCTTGGTACTTCTGCTCTTTGGGTCGTGAGGTTCTTGCCCAGGCTGAGCTCTCCCCAAGATGGGTTTGTTGTTAAAGGTCCCACAAATAACACCTTGCAGGACATTCAGTGGGATTTTTTGGCCCTGCTTGCAGCAGTATTGTAATTTCACTCCATGCCACCCTTCCAGCAGTTTGTTTACTTGATACGAGTTTTTCTGAGGGCAACAATGACATTTTGTGCCTCCCTCTGTATCTATGCACCCCATAAAGGTACCTTCAAATGAAATGTGCTTGTCTGAGATCCATTCATGTTGCAGGGATCCACAGGAGTTGATTGCAAAAGGTCTGCACAGTCACTGGACCTTGAGGACTTGGAAATGTTCATAGAATGAGATGATCTCTGAGGTCCCTTCCAGGCCAAACCAGGCTGTGATATAAATATAAATATATGTATAGATACATTTATGTGTTCTGTTGTGGTGGTTCATTCAAGTTTTGGAGAAGGTGCCTTTTGTAATTCCTGCTTTCCTGGGTTTTGTCAGTGCTGAAGTGTTTACAGTGGAGGCAGATTCTGCAGTTGTCTCCATGCAGATTTCAGTACATGATTTAATTAAATAATTAGCAGTGGCTGCCTTGGCTGTTGGGTGTCATCTCCAATTCATTTCAGGAAGTCTCTGTGTGTCTGAAATTCAGCAGCTCCAGCCTTTCACTGGAAGGAAGAGCCTTTCCAGGCACGGCGGGTTTGGTGCTTTAATGTCATTTTGTCTCTGCAGCTGTGAAAGGTTTTTTTGATTGTTAAACTCTGTCCTGCTGCATTTTTAGTTTAGTTTTAGTTTAGAGCTGGGCCCGGGGGGCTGATGAGCTGTGAAACCTCTGCTGCCTGAGCTGAGCTCTGCAGGGAAGGCCTAGTGGCTTGGGATTAGTAGAAATGTTCATAATCTTCCCTAAAACACTGCACTGCAGAGCAGAGGTGCCCAGGCTGCTGCAGGGAGCCCTGGGCAGGGCAGGGCTGGGCTAAGGGGGCACCTGGGCTTTGTCAGGCCCCAGCACCAGCCCTGCATCACCAGCTGGCCCTGGTTCCACTCACCTGCAACATCCCAGCACATCCCTGGCATGTGCAAAAATGGAACCACTTCAGAACTACCTCGGGTGCTTTCAATTTTAATTTTTTTTTTATTCTTTAAAATGTCCTTGCTCTGACCAGGGGTTTCAGTCCCTACCCGCACTGTGTGCAGTGTCACTCACCCGTGGGTGGCTCTTGTGCCCAGTTACACCAGTGGCCTTTTCCAACTTGCTGCTTCAGGGGTTCAGGGACACGAGTTCTGTTCTTCCACTCTGTTCCTGCTTCACCTCTTTGAAGGCCTGGGGAGCTGCAAATATTCCTTCTCGGCTGGAGGCTGGGGAATTTCTGGGAAATAAAAGCACAACAAAGCTTTTGAATTTCCTGCCTGCTGTGCAAACACATCATCGAATCACTGTGCAACTCCCCTGCAGGATGCCTGATGTGCACCTGTAGTTTTCCAATGAAGGGAAGGGCACAGGAAGAAGGACTGCAGCTGATTAGTGTTTGTAATTTAATTGCATTGTGTGAAAGTCACTGGGAATTGGGCACTCTGGTACTGAGGACTCAAACCTCCAGGTAATCCCTCCCTCCTCAGTGCCACTCTCCAGCTGGACCAGAAACCTCTGGCAGGTGTTATCTGCCATGACAGCACGTTCTCCTCTAGGCGAAATTCCAATTAATTGAAAGTCCTTTTGCATTGTCCAAATCCTGAACAAGTGCATGTATTTTGCTTTTGATTTTTAAGTGTTTTTTTATGTCTGAACTAGTCCTCAGAGCTGCCACCAGTAGAATGGTGCTTCCTCCTGCTGCCACTGGCCACAGCTCAGGGAGTGCCAGCGAGTTTTGAGTCACACATGTTGGATTTACAACCTCTAATAGGAAAAAACTTTTACAAAATATAATCTTTTAAATATAAGTGCTCTTAAACCAAACAGTTCCTTGCTCAGCTGTTCCAACAGCTACTCACCTTCCTGGTAACCAGCACGTGCCTCTTTTCCAGCTGGAACTGTCCATCCTCAGCTCCCGCCTTTGTTCCTCCTTCCTTTGCCTGCCAAACACAAAACCTTTCAGTACCTGCCCTTTCCCCTGAGGCGTTTGCACAGAAATAAAGGGAATGTTGGTCTTGTCCATGAGCTAGGTTAAGTCTCTCCCTCCAAAGAACTTCCTCCGGGATTTCCATAACACTTGTGGCTCAGACCTTCCATTTTTTGACACCAGAACTGACACTGGGATTTAGCTCTGTCTTATGCAAAGGTTCTCATTCACTTCTCTGTTGCCTCAGAGACTTTAATCCTTTTGGCTGCAGATGGGCTGAGGTTTAGATCTCAGAGAGTCACAGATTGCCAGGATGGTTTGTGCTGGAAGGGACATAAAAGCTCATCCAGTTCCACTCCCTGCCATGGGCAGGAGCACCTTCCAGGGATCAGGAACAACTTCCAGAGGCCACTTTGCTCCAAGCCCCATCCAACCTGGCCTGGAACAGCTCATTCCAGGTCTTGCCTGTGAGTGCCAGGGCCTGGCCCTCAGAGGAGCTGAACACCTGCAGTTCTCTCCATCCCACCAAAGATCTGGAGCATTTAACATCTCTCAAAATACAAAAAAAACAGTTCCCCAGTTCACATCTTCAGCTGTGCCTCCCACAGCCCCAGCCCCAAGGGAGGCAGCTGGAGGCCACACTCCAGGGAAGGGTCCGTGGGACTGACACAGGCCCAGCACAGCTGATCCCTCCTGCCCAGCGGGATCCAAAATCCCCCCCAGCTCATCCCTTGGGATATTCAGGATCTGACAAAGCACCGAGCTCTGAAGCCCAATCCTTCCCTCCTTGATTAGCACAAAACTTCCTGGGATCTACCTGCCCCTGATTAGCACAGCCCCAGCCAGAGAGAGAAGAGAAGCCGCTGGTCACCAGTTCCTAGGCTTTAATTAGCTGTGTTATTCCCAAGGGATTACTGCTGCAGCCAAGAACCAATTATATCCCAGTGCCTCCTCTCCAACATGGGCAAAGATGCGCTGGGGCACATTTAATGTGCAGCATTCATACATTGCTCATTCACAAGCTTTCCCTGTTTGGATGAATCCCAACATTTTCTTGCTCAGCAACTTCATTTTTCCCACCCCAGGCAGGGCTGTGACTGCTGGGGAGTCGCTGCTGGGGGGGCTCTGGGCAGCCCTTGGCACAGGAATCGTGGCACTAAGCCAGAGGCATCACTGCCTACCCTGACAAAGATTAAAGGCCCTAAATCAACTGAAAATTAAAATAAACTCCTTTTTTCCCTGATTGTGCACGTTCAGTGGGAATCTCCTGATTGGAAACCATCTGCAGCTGCAGCCTGGAGTCCCCAGAACTGCACATTTCTCACCCGTTTTTTCCCGAGGAGACAATTTACAAATCCTGCATTCCCTAAGTGGATGCAGCAGGATTAGGTTTGCCTTTCCTGGCCTGGCTGGGTCCTGTGCTCTGCTCCAGGCTGCCAGAACTGCCTGCCTGGTGTCCATCAGCTCCAGGAGCAGCTGCTGACCAGGGACTGACCGTCTGGCAGCTAAGGAGCTGGGAAGGATCCCGGAGGGAGCTGTGCCTCTTCTGGGGTAAGCACACACTGGCCAGTGGGTTTTTGCTCCTGTCTCTGGTGAGTGAACTGCAGCACCCCCCTCCCTGCAGGGAACAGGGATGTCAGGAACAGGGATGTCAGGAAGAAGGGGAAATGCTGTTATCTCGTCTGGGCGGTGGCTGCTGGAAGAGCTTCCTAAGTGTATTTTTGAGCGCCCAGCAGGTCCCTGGAGAGGCAGCGGGGCCAGGGCTTTTCTAATTGCAGTTATCCTATTTCCACGAGCTCCTTTGGCTGTGACCCTCCATCGTGGGGCACTTCTCTGAGGGAGGAAGAATTGCAGTATTTGGGAACTTAGGGAGAGGAGGAGGCTGGGAGCTCACAGATTTCCTGCCCACGGCTCCAGCCCTGAGCTGCCCTTGAAGCGACAGCTCTCACTGTGCCCCAACACGTTTGTGTCCCTGCTCCCAGCTGGAATGCAGCTGAGGCCATGGAACCTGGAGCCAGCAGCAGCTTTTCCAAGCCAAGATGCAGCTGATGGCTCCTGACAGGATCCTGCAGTGTTAATGCAGAGGGGTGTGAAGTCCAACCCCCCAATCCTGCTCTCACAGCTCATGCCCAGTGCTGCCTTTTTAAAGGCAACCACAGCCAAGTGAGTGAATCACAGAAGCATCATCCACATCCATCAGTGCCAGTATTCCTGGGGTCTTATCCTTAGCATGGTCCAGTATCCATCCCTGAACACTCTGGAGCCCCCAGCCCCCCTTTCCCTGACAGCTCAGAGCCTTCAGTGTTTGGATGAGCCCTCCAGCAGGAACAACCTCACTTAATATTTAATGACCAAGACAACCACAGTCAGAAATTCCAGTCCCCAAGTTCTTAAGATGCGGAGCTCAGCTGAAAATTTGGATTTCAAAATTAGAACTACCCCTCCTGTGCTTGGAATATTTACCCCAAATGCAGAACACGCCAAAAACCTCTGCAGGGCTGTCCAGTCTGCCGAGCATGGAGCACCCGTGGCTTGTGCTGCAAACCAAGCAAGGGAGGCCAAACAAAGAGCACAGAGACACTCAAGGGAAAAGCAGGAGCAGAACCATAAAAGCCGGATATGGAATGTGAATAAACCCCACAATATGACCCAGCAAACAACAGGAGCCTTTTCCTGGCTCCCTGCTCTGCCTGCAGAATGTGACGGGGAGAACAAATCCCAAAACGAAACCACGGCAGCGAGGGGGAGTTGGTGCCAAGGGCTTGGTTCTGCCCTGGTGGGCTTGGTCCTGGCACTGCTTCCCTTGGAGCAGAGGGATGAGCTCTGAGCACCCAAACACACCTCACCTGCCACGGAATCCTCCCAGCCTGGGGCATTCCCAGCTTTCCATAAAGTTCTCAAGCACAGAAAGGCCTCTCCATGCAAACCTGGCAGCCTGACATGTTCCATAAAGCAGGAGAGGAGCCCAGGGAGCTCCGAGGGAATCGGAAGCCCCTCAGGTCCAGCAGGGCCCGGCGGCCTCACCCGAAATGTTCCAAAATCCCCAGTGTATGACAGTGTGAATTCACCGTGTCACTGTCACGGAGCCACCATTCCCTTCAGGAATGGTGTCACTCGGCAAGATCTAAACTCTGATCCCTCACACTTTGGATGGGAATCTCTCCAAACCCCCTGTGCCAGAGCTGCACTTTTGCCCTCATTAAGCGTCGCCCTTTTGATGCTCGGGGCAGCAGCAAGTGCCATTAGAGGGGCCTTGTGTGGGCCCGGCCTCACTTGGGTCACCTTTATCCCTTTGCCAACCACGGGAGTGAGGATTAATCCACGCAGTAATTGCAGAGCTCTGAAATCTGCCCGGCCAACCTCTCTCGTGGCTCCGTCCCCACAGCGCTGCTGCCAACGCCGTGTCACAAAGGAAAAGCCATTAGCGAGCAATTACATTTCAGCAGGATTTCCCAGCCTAATGAGGATCGCCAATTCAAGAGGAACTGCTGCAAGGCTGAAGGAATAATGAGAGAAAAGGGATGGGAGTTTCCGTAACCCCGACAGAACGAGAAACAACCATGAAGGAAAAGAAAACCATCTGCTGGAGCTGTGCTCGGGCCACAGCCAGACGTGGGTGTTTGTCACAGCGCTTCTGAAGCATCCCAGGCTGAGCCAACAGCAGCACTTCACAGTTAATTCAGTTTTGGGGAAAAACTCCTGATTATCAACAAGAAGTCACTGCAACAACCCCTTCCCAGCAGGGTCAGTACCTCTGGGTGACCCACCAGCTCCTGGCATCCTCTGTGCCATAAAAACATTCTGTGCCATAAAACCACCAATGCTTCCTGAAAATCAGAACTTCGTAGAAATCAAGTTTATTCAAGCAGATTATTTTTTGTTTAGCCCAGGAGCTCAAGTCAACTCAGGGAATCTTTCTTCACAGTAACAAAAATGCAAGTGGAAAAAAATGTGTATAAATGCGGCCTTCTACTTGATGGGAAAGTGCAGCTCCAGTCTGCCATTCCTTAGAATCATGGAATGACTAAGGTTGGAAAAGACCTTTCAGATCATCAAGTCCAAGCACCAACCCAACACCACCAGATATTTTGGAGAAATACTTGCTGGCATGGCCCTGCTTTGAGCGCAGTGGGATGGAGCTCTGGAATAGGATCCCTGCTCCTGATCCCTGCACCACCTGATCCTGATCCTTGCTCCAGGGCAAGGAAACACAGCTCAGGACAAGGCAATTCCTCCCTGAATGGAGAAACCTCCTCTTACACTTACCTGTGGGGGCAAGATTTGTCTGAAACTGTGAGAACTCCATAAAACCAGCCCAAGGACTACATGTGCCAGGGCAGGAGCGCCTTCCCATGGCATCCCCTCCTCCTCCTGGGACTGTGGCAGAGCCACCAGAGCTTCCTTGGATCTGTCTCTACCACACCATCTTTTCTTGCTAATTACAATTCTTCCTACTGCTTGTGGGAAGCATCCAGCTGGCTGAGCATGGCTTGGGATATTTCAGCCACTGTGAAAGGTGAGGTTAGGTAGAGACTTGTCCACGTGATGGAATTCCAGCAGTGGACCAGCAACCTCAGTTTAATCTTTGTTTAATCCAGAAAAACCACTTTTGACATAAATCAAAGGCTTTGGGATCAAGGACTAATAAAGCAAGAAAGTTAAAGACATCAAAACATTATTTCCCTTTAAAAGAGCACTGAAAAAAATCAAGGCTTTATTTGAATAAATGTTACACAACATTCTTTATCATTTTTACTTCTCAGCAAACCTTAAAGGGTGAATCAGATTTTCCTCGTTCAAGTCTACAAAATGAAAGAGGCATAGTGACCATTCAATATACAGACAAGAAGGTAGCACGGAGCAAAGCTTAAATATTAAGCAACTAAAGCAAAAAAGTGAAAAGCAATACATTACTGTCACTCTCTCATTAGAATATCCCTGACAATTTCATTTCCAAATGAAAATGTGGTTTCCAACGCAATGCTGGGAAAAGCAAGGCAGACATGAGCTCCCTTGGATGCTATTTGCTCTATACCCATACTCTCCAGTGCACACCTGCATCCCTTGGGTTAATCCCTCCTGGTTCAGCTGCTGTGCTCAGGGAGGGGAGGGGAGGGGAGGGGAGGGGAGGGAAGGGAAGGAGAGCCCTGGGAGATCCGGGGGCACAGCCAGGCACTACCGGCTTCCAAAACAACAGCAGGCACTCCTCAATGCCATGTGCAACAACCCTGCCACCACAGTCCCGGGCCTTTTTCCTGAGCAGAAACTGGTTTGTGCCATGTAGTTTGGTGGCTTTTCTGTTTGGTTTTTGGGGGGGTGGGGGAAAATGTACCTGACTAGGCCAAGCCCCCATCCATTGTCAATCCAAGCAGAGGTGAAAGGCTGGCACAGACCCGGCACCAAGTCACCCCTTTCCTCATTCACATGTCTCAATCTGTCAGTTCTAGTCGCATCTCAGGCCTTGAGCAGGACCAGACTGCTGGGCCTCTTCCACTGGTGAAAAGGAAAAGCACTGTAGAACAAATATTCATCCAAATTTAAAAAAAAGTTTGTAGTTTATGATGATATCGTTATGGCAAATGGTACAATTTGAACGCACTGCACAGCACTGTACAGCCTGTTTTTAAAAAGTAGGTAGTGAATATTCAATTTCTGCATTTATAAAGAAAGAATTTAGCTCTGAAAAGCAGACACTGAACCAGCACAAAGCACGAGCTGCCACACACTCAGTGTGTGAATCCCTGACGGGCCTGGCTGGGATTTGGGGGCCTGTCCCAGCCTCTCACTTCCCCCTCTCCGACTGTTTAACAAGTATAAACCTGTTGCCAATGATAGAGTTGTCCTAACTTCAAATTCCATGTGGTTCATTCAGGCTCCAGACACGAAGAAATTGTCTTTGTGCTGACCCAGAGGCCCCTTGGAAAAGTCCCTCTGGTTTTAAACGATCCAGACAAAGACATTCTATTTTCTCCAATCCAATCAGGATATCAGTAAGGAGGAAAAGAGTTTCCTACAAGTCTTTTCATCTCTATAGAAACAGAAATTTGACTTTTAGTAGATTATGTGCACATTTTCATCTCTTCAAAACAAATATTTATTTTCCCAGGTTACACAATAAATCCCCTGCTAAGAACTTTAAAGAAATGGTTCTGCTGAGACAGTGTGCACACAATGGAAATAATTAGTGACAAATAAATTAATATTTAATAACTCAAGATTTCAGCAGCGTGTCCAGCATTCCCAAGCTCCACTGAAGTCAGTCTTACCCAAGACCTTTGTGGGAGGGGAATAAAATGGATAAAACCCAGTGGGTTTCTTTTTTTTTTTGATTTACAGCTTTTCAAAGAAGTCAACGCAAGTCAGATCAACAGCCATCAGAAATTCTAATAAAACCTTTGCTCTCTACTAGTTACCTATCTGAAAAATATTTATGTCAAAAAGAAAAAATAACCCATGATTTGAAATAGAAATGCCATCCCATTGAATCACTCTCCATTCATGATTCCCATCCTGTTGTAGGATTATAAGCAAAATGCTGCTCTCTGCCTCGTAGCCCCTCTCAAGGCTATTCCACAACCCTCAATTCCCTAAGTGTTACAACAGCATAAATAAAATGCAACCATATTCACACAGAAGGAGCTTTCCCATAAAACAGAGATCCATGGAGTTTGTGGTCACTGTCCTTTCCATCACCTCTATGGGAAATGTTGGTCTCAAATAGCAGGACTGTTCATATTTCACAATACAACTGGGTTCGGACATGCTTTGATCACAGATCACAGCTCTGCTAACACCTGCACTAAATACTAACTAAGCCTCAGAGAATGGAAAATTGCAATGCTAAAGTCAAGAATTAAAAGAAAAGTTCAAAAGTTACAGTCAACTTCCCAGGCAAATTGGCTCCGTCACTGGCACCTCTCAAAACATACGAACGTGACTGTCACATTACAAAAACCCCAGTTATCTGCAGTGAGTCTTCATCCTAACAATTCAAGTGGTTCCTTGCATGTAAGTGTCATAGAGTCTTTCAGAATTTCATGCGTCATTTATTGCAAAAAAGTTTTATAAAATATTTCCTAACATCTTTTTAAATCTTAAGGAAAATGTACATTAGGTACAGGTGCCCTAACGGTGCGAGGGGGAGCTTTAACATCTTTTACCCCCTTTCCCCTTCAAAAAAATGTTTACTACTTGGTGAAGATTTCAGAGGAAAAATAGGACAAGTCAGTCTCAGATTTCTCTCAGTCCTGATGAGCTGGTGCTCTTCGTGGCAGTGTAGTGAGGTTCCATAAAAACAGCGGGTCATTAGTGTCTCTGAGCTGAAAAGGGGAGAGAAAGGGAACATGGTTAAATGTCTTCCAGAACATATTGCAAAAGTAGGTAAAGCAAAAGCTGAGGTGGCCAGAAAAGTTACTGGCTCACCTGCTTTGTGCATTGTGTGCAGAAGACAAAAAATAGATTGACATTATCACAAGACAGACACAAGTGAGCAAACTCCTCTGGGGGCTGGGCTTTGAGGAGGAGCCACCGAACCAATCTGTTACATCTCACCCCGTTTCAGCATCCAGAGAGAACTCCAATTGTAAAGACATTTAAAGACAGCTCAGGAAGCAGGGAGATTAATTCACAAAATCCATACATTGATGGCAGCTCACAACACAAAGCTAAATCTGACCCTGCAGTGCCCTTCCACACACGAGAGCCGAGTGCCTGAGGGAGCACTGAGCTATAAACCTGCTAATGGTGTTTCTTTCCTATGGCTGCTTGTGTTTCCCACTTACTTCAGAGAACAGGAATAAATTATTATAAAGCGGACAGGAACAGCCCAAGTTCAAGCCCTGCATGAACCATCACCAGTCAACCACCAGTTCTTACTGGGAGGGTAGAGAAAGATTGTCCAGAGAAGCTGTGGCTGTCCCTGGATCCCTGGCAGTGTCCCAGGCCAGGCTGGATGGGGCTTGGAGCAGCCTGGGATAGCAGAAGGTGTCCCTGACATGGCAGGGGGTGGAATAGATGAGCTTTAAGGTCCCTCCCAACCCAAACCAGCCTGGGATTCTATGGAGCTTGTGCTTCCCAGGTACAGTGACTGAAAACCCGACTGCCTGTGTCAGCTCAGTGTCTGTGGCACTGAATTCCCTGACCTTCCTGAGTGCAGCCCATTGCCTGTTTATCAGTCATGCCACGGGGTCATTCACTCCCTGCAGGATCCGTGATTTATGGGGAAGTGACAGCTCAGCCTGGCTGAGGGCACGGCTCTCCCGGGATCCCCAGTGAGCTCACAGCAGGCTGGACTCTGCTGTGAAGCAGGTTCATTCAGCTGCTGGAGGCAGAATCACCCAGAATCCCAGTATCTCACAGATCCCAGACTGGGAAAGCCCTCCCACACCACTGAGTCCAAGCTGTGCCCAATGCCAGCCTTGTCCCCAGCCCAGAGCTCTGAGTGCCACCTCCAGCCCTTCCTTGGACACCTCCAGGGATGGGCACTCCAAACCTCCCTGGGCAGCCCCTGCCAAGGCCTGAGCACCCTTTCCATGGGGAAATTCCTGCTGCTGCCCACCCTGAGCCTGCCCTGGCCCAGCCTGAGGCCGTTCCCTCTCCTCCTGTCCCTGTTCCCTGGGAGCAGAGCCCGACCCCCCCGGCTGCCCCCTCCTGTCAGGGACTTGTGCAGAGCCACAAGGTCCCGCCTGAGCCTCCTTTGCTCCAGGCTGAGCCCCTTTCCAGCTCCCTCAGCCGCTCCTGGGGCTCCAGACCTTTCCCTACAGAGCCATCCTAAGGACTACCCCAGAACAAAGTAAAAATGTGTGTCAGGACAGGCACTGACACAACTCAGGCCTTTCCCTTCCTGTCCCACTGAACTCAGCTCAGACGGCCTTTTCCTGGCAGCCAGCACTGCCATGGGGATTCTGATTTTTCCATGTGAACGTGCTCTCAATCCCTGTATTCACTGCTGTCCACAGAGAAGCACTGCCTTTGAAAGTCCTGGCTTTTATCTCCAAAGGAAAAGCAGAAGGACACCAGGCAGCCATGGAGAGGGAGAAAAGGCATCCCAGAAGGACAAGGGAAGCAAAAATAGCAGCACATCTCATCAGGGATTAAACCTCAAGGCCATGAGCCCAAATTTAAGTAGTTACAGTAACATTTATGCACCTTCCTGGGGGATAATGCTGTGTCTGTGCAAAACTATGGAACAGAAGGCACAAAACTCCCATTTTCCTGCTACGGATTCCATTTGTAGCCAGTGGAGAAGAGGGAAACCAGGCTGCTCTTCCAGATGATGAACTACTAAAAGCAAGAACTGTTTTCTTCTTTTCCAGCCCCAGACAGCCCTCCAGCAGCAGGGCCTCAGCCACCAGGAACACAAAGAGCAGCAACACATTCTTCCCTTTATGTGCCTAATTCCCTGAAATACATGACACAGTATCAAGAATTCCTAAAACATGGCCAAACCCAGTTTTTTCATATAAGTGTATCAGAAGAGATTATTCCTAAATCCCTCAACACTTGAAATACCTTAAGAAAAGACTTTTTTTTCATTAACTAAACTTCTAACTAAACTTACTAAAAGTCTTTGAAAAATCTAGGTTTTGTGGCTTTAGTTCCTTTTCACCAGAGCCACTAATTACCCACACTGGCACCACGTGCTTTAAAATCCTGAAGCACTGCAGAGGTGCAATTAAACCCCAGCGTTTCCTAAAGCCAAACAAAAATCCTACATGTTACTAAATAAAAAATGATGCTAAATTAGCATTTAAGCAAATATTTTCTTGGAATTGTATCTGCTTATTTTACTGACAAAGCCAGTCCCATCTCCCCCTTTGTGCACCTGTTAAAGGGAGGCAAGGACAGTTCTGCCACCTGAATTTGCTGTGATTCTGTTATAGAATCTCAGGGCTGGAACGAGCACTTGCCTCCCAAAGCAGAGATTCCCAGCACATGCCTGGCATGTAGGAGACTATTCCTTATTCATATTGCATATTTGACACCCAAAACATCTGTAAACAAACATGAAAACTGACCTAGATCTGTTTTTCTCTGAAGAACAACCTGATTTCAAGTTGTTGTTACATAAATTGCATCGGCCAAGCAGGAGGCTGCACAGAGGCCCCTGGCAGGAGGGGCAGTGCAGGTCCCCTCAGATCAAACTTGCATTGCTCCAAGTGTGATTCCTGCAGGATGTGACCAGGACACAGAGGGCAGAATCCTCCGTTAGAGACATATTTCTACAAAGATTTTGTTTTTCCAAAATCAGCCTTGCTAATGACAAAGTGACAGGACAGATCCATCATCTGCTCTCTCCCATTCCTGGCTGCACTGAGCCCATTCCTGGCAGAGCTCAGCCTGATCCATTGTTTTTCAAAGCCTGCAGTTACACAAACAGCACGCAGAGTTTCACTGTCACAAATGCAATCAATATTCCAGTGCTTCATTTCAACTCCCTGCCTCATTTTCAGTATTATTTCCTGTCCTAGCTGCAACTCAACAGAGCCGTGCTTCCCCTGTGCCTCTGTCCCTGTCCCACAGGGATTGACACACCTGGAATATCCTCAGTTCCCACAGTCCTCTCTTCCTCCTCTGCACTCAGGAACGGAATCACTGGCATAGAAACTGAATTACAGCTGTTCAAAATGTGCCTGGTCCTGATTTGGGAAGTAACTTGTCAAACACAGCCCAAATAAACCCCCCAGATGCATTTCTTCACACACTGAAGAGCAAAGCCCAGATTCAAACTTGCTCCAGGGGATCCTGATTTGTTCCCTGAGCCAGCTCCTACCTGCAGGCTGCTGTTAAGTTCTCCCCTCAGGCCACGGGCAGGCAGGAAGAGGAGATCAAAGATGCCACATCCCAAGGCACAAGCACAGGGAGTCACCTTTTCCAGGTTATTCCACACTTTTTTTTTCCCTTTTGCTCCCATGTCTCTCCCTATTGGATGTGCAAGGTGGCTCAGGTTTTCTAAAGTCTGAAAGCCCTGGTCTCTCAACAACACCCCCTTTCCAGCTCCTGCTGTTCCCACCTCCAGCCAGGAACACCAATTGCTTTTTCCTGGGGGAAGCACGGAGCTGTGGATCCGAGTTCCTCTCAGTGGTTGGTGCCTGGCACTAAGGTGCTGCTCCAGGGAGTTCTCCCAAACTGCCCCATCTGGGAGCAACAGCAAAGCCATGCAGGGAAAAAGCAGGATGGCAAACCAGTCACCAACTCCCTGGCACCAGAGCCCTGCCTGGGAACTGCTGCTCTGCCTTGTGCTTACACGAGGGCACTTGTGTCACTGTTAAATTTAAGAAGAAAAATCATAAATTAAATTAAATGGCAGTCTGGATTGTATCCACATCCCAGGTAATACAGATTGAAATGTATGAGTAAATCATAGGGAATCGTAACCTGCTATTAGGATCCAACAATTAAACCCCAATAATCACATATTTCTGACTCGGGGAGGAATGGCTGCTGTTTGGTAAAACCCATCCAAATGACCACAAACACTTCTTACCACTGAGGTCAGACTAGACCAGGTGCCTGAAAATGCCAGGATGGTGAGCAGGGAAGAGAAGGGAAAAGCCACCATACCAGGGGATGTTAACTACCTAGATAGCCACATTATGGACACACTGCCAGGGGGAGAGGGAACTCTTTAAACTAAAATCCAAAGGTGTCACAGAGAGCAGCAGCTGGAGGGGGTTAAATGTTGCCTGGGAACTGCCATCCTCAGTCAGGACCAGGATCACAACAGAGGTTCTTTCCATTAGGGATTAAGGATAATTTGAAGCTGGATACTCCCATCCCCATCTCTCAAGCCCGATCTAATGGATCTTCAGTCAGCTGGCAGCTACACAAGCTTTCAGTGTTAAATGTGGGTGATCCCATGTCACTCCATGATCAAAAGTTTTGTTAGTTATGGAAAAATTGCCTTTTTAAACAGTCCTAGTCATTGTACCCAAGGGATTGTGCCACCACACACTGCCATCCAGCCCTTTAGGCTTGAGCTCAGTGCACGTCCCTCCCAGCTCAGTCTTTATCCACAGATCAGCAAGGGACCTCCCTGCACTGCCTGAATTTGCTATTCCTGCAGGCATTTATTACAATTAGAAAGCAAAAGATGGGCTGAAACAGCCTTTCCTTGATTATCAGTCTGCTCCTTTCCACTGCTCCTCAGCCAAGAAAGCAGCTCTGTTTTCTCACTGGACTGCACAAAACAGGCAGAAGGACAGATGATGATGCTGAGAATGAGCTACTAACATTTATTTTCCAAAATTCACATTCCTATTCTACTCTGACATTTTTAGCAGACATGAAAGAAAATCACTATCAGGACTTAGGAGAGTTAAACAGAACCAGGCCTAGGGCTAGCAATGCAAAAAGCAACTCTTACCCTTCCTCACTTGTGCTACTCTTAATCCTAATCACAGTTAGAAACTATGTTAAAGAACCCAAAGGTATTTTACAACATGCCCAAAAAAATAGTATTTTTGGCCTTGCACAGACCTAAATCTCCCCCACAAACCCCACGCCAGGGTAGTTCAGTAGGGACCAAACAGAAAACAGTATCTGAAAGAGATATCAAATCATCAGAGATGATCATCTGGCTGAAGGGTTGACACAAAGTTACAACTCTAATTAGACAGGTAACAAATACTTGTTCAATGTCCTGCATGGCTCCACTTCAGAGACACACAAGCATTTCCCATTGCTTCCAGCTTTGCTCCTGAAGCCTCACACCTTCAAATACCTGTGGGAAAAGAAAGCTAAGTTTTGAAATAACTGCCCTCTCTCCCAAGGCATTTTAACTGCAGCTGAAGATCTTCAGAGGAACAGAACACCTATACTAGAAACTCATCATGCCCTGTCCCATTCTCCCCTAAACCAACAGGCAATAAATATCCAACAACCACACCGAGGAATTTCATCAAGTCAAAAAAGCATCATTTGCAATTTATCCCATGAAACTGAAGGAAAAATAACAGTCACTCTCTACTGCTGTTTGCCTTCTGAAGACAGTCACAGAAGGACTGAAGGTGGGAAAAACCTCCAAGCCCACCAAGTCCAGCCTGTGCCCAAGCCCCACCTTGTCCCCAGCCCAGAGCTCTGAGTGCCACCTCCAGCCCTTCCTGGGGCACCTCCAGGGATGGGCACTCCAAACCTCCCTGGGCAGCCCCTGCCAAGGCCTGAGCACCCTTTCCATGGGGAAATTCCTGCTGCTGCCCACCCTGAGCCTGCCCTGGCCTAGCCTGAGGGATCGATCACCAGCACAGGGCTACTCCTGGTGGGAGCAATGGATAAATCATGGATAAGCCATGGAAAGTGCCTCTACCTCGGGGCTGTGTCCCAGCTGCAGCACCAGGCACTGCTGGGGACCACAGGCACATCAAAGGGGGGTTTGCAGTCCAGCTAAAGCAGCCCCAAGCCTTGTCCCAGCCTCCAAGGCTCTTCTCCCCCTGTGCCTGCCTGAGCCAGGCTCTCCATCAGCCCAGCCCAGCCCCTGGAAACTCTGCTGCATCCACAGGAGCAGCTCCTTTGCAGCTAAAGGAAAATCAGGGACGAGTATGGAGAGGAGATTTCCAACTTGCTGTAACATGGTGTTGTAAAAAAATAATTTAACAAAACTAATTATTTGTTTGGAGCCCTGTTCAGTCTGCAGAGATACAGCACATTCACTATGAAACTGAGGAAGAACTTAAAACCCAGCAGCTACAAATCAAAACTGACTTTAAATGCCTTCCATAAACAGTTCTTTGAACATAAAACCACCCAAAGAAAGCCCTCCCATACCTGCTGCTCCCCCAAGTGAACATCTGAGCAAACTCTGCCTATGTAAGTTGCAGTGCTATTCTAATTTTATATAAATTAAGAGAACAAAGCTTCCGGGTCTTCTAAAGAAAAAAAAACCAATGTCAATATTGACTTTGCCACTACTTGGCTTAGAACAACTAACTTAAAACCAGTTCACTTGAGCTTCTAGACCTCAAGGAAGTGGTGTAGACATCTGACTCACCTCACGTGGGTTCGTGACTCCAAAAAGCAGTTTGCTTTAATAACAAAACACAGCTTATTTACTTAAAGAAACTGTTTCTGTTTGCAGGAGAGAATACAGAGAAGTGAAACAGATTTTTTTTTCCAATTTTTTCTTTTTTCTTAAATGAAATATATTGTGTGTTTATCACATTCAAAAAGCATTGACCAGTGGGGCTTTTTGGGAACTGTTAGAATGCCAAGGTAAAGCTGGTATATTTGGAAGCTTAATTAGCCATTAATGACCATCAGTTTGAGGAAAATTTGAACAGCCATGTCAAATGTGTTTGACATTTTAGACTTCCAATAGTTCTGTGGGCACGACAGAATAATTTTAAAAAGGTAAAAAGAAACTGAATGCTTTAGTAAGACTAGACAGTATCATGAACATATGAAATTAAATCTTTAAATAAAAATATTTTCAGGGTTTGATGATTAAATCCTTGCCCCCATTTTCTTGTCTGTTTAATTTCAGTCTGAGCTTAAATTTTTACACCTGTCACAATTCTGGAAAAACCAGGATGAGAACTGCTTTGGGATAAGCACCAGGAGACTCTTCACAAGGCATTGCAAGGCTGAACCTGGAATGGGTTGGAGGACACAGGAATTCACATGGTCAGGTAAGGACCAAAACTCACAGGAAAAAAAAAGTCAAGTGCATTGCATGAAAATGCCCCAATACTGAGCAAAAACCATGCAAGAAAAGCTGGAGTGGCAGTGGAGAGTGGCTCTGACTGGCTCTGAGATGGAAACTGAAAACATTCCCCACTGTACAAGTGACATTATCCACAGTCTCTACTCAGACATATGGCCCAAAAGCTAATTAAGGGAGAAATTTAATCAACTTTCCAGAAAGCCCTCTACAGAGCTGGTTCTGAAGCAAAAGGGATAGGTAATTAATAATCTCCAAATTAAGACTGAAGTATACCAATAGCATTTACATCAAGCACTTAATCTTTAAGAATGCATGAAAAAGGACAATTTACTTTTTAAGGGTGTCCTCTAAATCCGGCATACAGATAAAATACTCTGACATCCTGGATTTGTTTCAAAGCTTTTTGAGAAACACACACAAATAATTCAGATTTAGTCAATTTTATTTACAGTTTGTTTTTTTTACATTTCAGAGCATTACACAATTACATATTCTCATTTTTCTGACCTGCAAACAGATACCTTAAACGGAAATATTTAAAAAAAAAAAAAAAAGGAAAAAAAAAAAAGGAAGTTAGATACATCCAAAATGCAACAATTACACATCTGACAATTCACAAAGTGTAATTTACTAGGACGTATCCTAAGAATTTAGGAACAACCAGTCAGGAGAAAATCTGACCAATTTCAGCAATTGATTATTTACACATTCAAAACAAAGCCTCTCTTAAGCTAAACCTCCAGGCAAATGGCCTGAAAGATTTCTTCAGGAAGAAAGACCAGAATGATTCACACCTATGCAGCATTAACAGCCCTTGATCCCAAACACTGAGGCCTCCTCAGCTTTGTCTTAGAGCTACAGGCATCCCTCGACTTCTCCGACCCTGAAGTGATTTAGTTGTGCCCCCATGTGCATAGAAAGGTTGAGTGTTTAAGTGGTCACTACGATAAAACCCCATTTAATCTGGTCTTTAAGTCACTAAAATTCTTCTTCCTTACAACTCTGAGCACGTCTCCAATGCCATTTAAACCGGCCCGCTCGGGACGCGCCGCCCGGAGAGGGGAGTTTGAACCCACTGGGCCTGGCCAGACTAAATCCATTAGAGATTGGTTAAAAATAATCTTTAAAGACCATTTAGACAAGGCTTACATTTCTACACTTCCCTGATGGGCCACCTAATAAAACAAAAAAGTCACAGCTACTACTTTCATCCCTCGTGTCAACCCTTGGCCACACAGAACTAGTTATATACTGGGCAGAAACTACTAAAAAATTCCCTGCAAATCAGCTGCCTTCCAGCTGAGGCTATGGCTCCTATGCATCGGGTGGTTGAGGAGGTTTGGTTTGTTTTTTTTTATCTTTCTCTTTTAAAAAAACTCTCACTTGAAAAATACCGAAGTCCTCACTTTTAGGCTAATTTTGATTGCATGTTCAACTGGATTTAACCGTCAAGAACCGCTACGCACGGCACGAGTCTCGTATAAAAAGAGCAGTCAACCGAGTGCAACTTCTGACTTTGCCACGTCCTTCCTGGGAGTTCTCTCTAACCTGGCTATGGATTTGGTGGAGCCTCCAGGTTTCTTGCCTACCTTACTCTCCACGTTCACGTCTCAAACTGCGTCAGCAGGGCCCGCACCTCGGGCGTGAGCTGCTTGGCAGCCTTGGCTGCCTCAGTGACGGCCTTGCGGTACAGACCCTTTCTCTTCTTATTAAAGCGCAACTGGAAGCTTTCTAAAAAGGGGGAGAGCTGTGCAAGAGCAAGGAAAGACGTGGTGGTGGAGCCAAACCATGAGATACGAGCCTCCTGGCGCACCAGCAGCCCGGTATCCTTGCGGCTCACAGTTATGGTAAGGATACGGGCCGGCCACCAAGGGAAGCCATAAATCTTGGCCCAAACAATGTCCCCTACACATACGGTCCTGCCATCTGGTGTGACACATTTAGAGACGTTTTTGGAAAAGACTTCTGTTTTCAAGGAATTACTGAGCTTTTTCTCTTCCTTCGAAGAGGAGGAGGAGGAGGAGGAGGAGGAGGAAGGTGCATGCATGCTGCCTGGAGGAAAATCAAAGCTTTCAGTAGAGCTACACTCAGAGTTGGTGGATTTCAAATCATCTGTGCTATCACTACTACAAACTGATGCACTGGAAGAGTCAGATTTCTTTTGATTAAGGGTCATGTAAACCGTTATATTGCTTTTGCTGCCTCTCTTGCCCAGTGTCTGCTGTTCATCCTGATCAACAGTTACATGCACTTCACTCGTGTCCTGAACCTCACTGCTGGCCTCTTCGGGGCCTTCTGAGGGGCTCTGGGTTTCTGAAGGGGCCTCACCTGCTGAGCGGGTGGAGGAGCAGCGAGACTGGGGCTTAGTTGCCATCTTGCCACTCCGTATTTTCTCAAGTCCTGTCTTGAGGGAAGAGTCATTTTCTTCGTTGCGGTACCGCTGGGGCTTTAGACGCAATCGGGGCGGGAGGGACCCTGAGCTGGTGTTCTGAAGACGCCGCGTGAAGTGGACCTTTGAATGTGCATTTTTGGAAGAGGAGGTTGCACTCTGCTTCTTTTGTGCCTTTTCTTTGGCCATTTTCAAGACTTCCCGAGCTTTTGCATGATCCATGTTTTTGCTCTGGAGAACTTTTTTTGTGTTTAACTGCGCTTTTGAAGTATTTGCTTGTGCGGAAACTTTAACTACTCTGCTTCTGCTGTGGGCAATATTTGAAACCTTGACCACAGCGTTCCTTTTCTGGCTTTCGTTTTGGCTTTTTCCATCCACCTTATGGTCAGTCTTAAGTTTTTTATTCACAGTAGTCACGCTCTCGTTTCTTCGCTTTTTACTATCCTCATATTTGGAAGAGTCACTTGCATTGCCACCTTTTTTGATCTCCTTTTTCTCTGCCACCACGCTGTTTTTGCACTTGTCACACAGGACCTGCCGGGGCCGTAGTTTGATGGCGTTCATGATCGAAGTGGGTTCCTCCCTGTACATTTTCCGCTTGGGCCGCTTGATTTTCCGGGGTGGAGGCTGAGGTATTGACTGGTTATAGGTGTCCCTGATAAACAAAGGAGGAGGGTATGGCGCTCCCTCGTGAAAGAGAGGAGGTGGTTTAGAAGTCCAAAGGCTTTTAGCTATGCTGGGCTCTGATGGCTGCGTGAGGGAGGAGTCATCAGGGACTGCAGCATTGGCCTCACACTTCACCTGCGCCTCCTCTTGGAATGGTTTGCTTTGGAGCTGCATGGCTTCAGGTTTGTCCTTGTACTCCCTTTTAGGAAATATGGTCACAGGGATTCCATGGGGGCCAAACCTTAAAGAGAGAGGGGGAAAAAAAAAAAAAAAAAAAAAATCAATGTTTTGAGGGAATTTTTGCTGCGTTTATCACAAAGCATTTGAAAACCTGTCTGCATTAGGTAGGCAACATTTGAAAACCATGAATCCCAGGGAAATGAAAGCTTCATATCCAGCCTTATGGGAAGCTTTGAAAATGCAAGACACCAAAATGAAGACGATAGAGACTAAAAAATGCACAGCTTCAGTTTCTCTCGTATCAACAGGATGCCCTGAAAATGTAACAAAAATATCCCCCGGGCAGCAGCAAAAGAATTAACTTTATGCTTCTAGAAAATGCTTATAAATATACAAACTCACCCCAACAACTCCCAGTCTACCCAAGCTCATTTTCCATACTAAGTCAACTTTATGCAAGGCATCTTCAGAACTTTTTTTCCATTTTTAGCACAGCAAAAAAGGATGAATGTTCCAGATTTAACAGAGACAAATCTGGGCTGCCTAAATCCTTGCAGTGAACAGGGAGTGCCACCACTCTCCAGCCATGAAAGCTCAGCATCTGATGCATTACAGCCCAAAACTCCCCAGCCCAGTCTGAATTTCTCCCAGCAAACCCCCCCTTATTTCAACTCAGTACAAACCATTCCTCACTGTTCCACGAGCAAACAAGATTTTAAACCCTTCACTCCTTTTCTCCAGACTGGAATTGCTCTAGATGAGGACAAGGGAGTAACTCCCCAAAATCTGTCCACAGGTTTGTGTTGCACTGTGGCTGCTCAACAGCAACAACCCCCCAGCTGACTGAACTGAAGTTTATTTACTGGTTTTTTGTACAACTGCCTACATGTTGCCTTTGTTTCCTCAAAATTGGATTTGGAAAAAAGACATCATATGTTAGACAGTTCTTTAGTGTCACCAAAAAAAGCCATCACTTGTTTGTCCTTTTGCTTATCACAAGCCTCTTTCTACATCTAAAGTTGTAATTGAAGCAATCAACCCACCCATGATTAAATTATCCACCCAGTTTGCACTTCAGCAGCTCATACAGACATTTTTCCAGCCTATAGTCTGGTATTAAACCACAAGGGACTCGCTCATAACTAAGTTCTAAATTCCCACAAGTCCATCAAGGGTAAAGAAGTTGCTTTTCCACAAATACTTTTCCTTCCACAAAGGACTGTGAGCAAGTCACTCAATTCCAAGTAGGGCTTTAAAAGGAACTATCAGCTGACAGTAATTAAATTAGCAATATTTTCAGTGTTACTTGCATCAAGACCTTCAGCTTCTAGAAGAAAACAAGATCCAGATCCTATCATTCACCACCTGATTAAGATTAGAGGATTTGGGAAAAAGGTAATTTGTGGTAAGAGCTGAAAACAAGACAGGGCAAGATCTCTGCTGTGCAAATTCCAATCCCAAAGAGCACAACAGCAGAACTAGACAGGAGTGGGATATCAAATGGGCAACACCCCCCCCCACCACAAACATCCCTCACAGCTGCTCCCAGCACCCCAGGAATTGCATTTCCAGTCCCTCACAGGCCATTCCCAGAGCCCAGAGCCAAGCCCTTCTCCCAGAGGGCATTTATGTGATGCTGTGTCAGGAAATGAAGCACAATTAGCTGTCACTAGGAAGAGGTGGATGAAGAGGACTGCAAGAGCTTCCAGAAGAATCCCATTCAAGCATTTCATCTCTCTTTTCCCAGGTTTTCGTTCTATTGCCTCACCAGCAAAGAGCACACGATTTGCACTCCAAAGGCACAAAGAAGCTGATGGAAAGCTCAGCACGTGCCTGATACCAGGAAATCAAAGATTCATTCTGCACCTTCCACTCTCCTTTCCTTCAAACACAAAACACAGGCCAGAACTGAAGAACAGGAACCCACAAAGGGGAATTTCTATCCAAGATGCAAACCTGCTTCAATAAGACACAAAACCAATCCAGAGTGAATCCCTGAAGCCAGAGAATCCCTCACAAAAGGTATTGCTCTAAAAATGAACCAGAATCTCCCACCCCTGTCCACCTACAAATTAATGAACTGGGGAAGCAGAGAGCAGTCATGGCTATTGTGCCAGTTCTGTACAGCACTATTGCTGTAAATGATGTGTTAATACAAAACATACAATCAGTCAAGACAATCCACCTGCAGGACAAAATATATTTGGGAAGCCAAGAGACTGAACATTATTTCCAACAGCTCAGTGTATTACGCCTTCTCTTGGCCTCACCCAACAGCAGACTGTGTCTACAACCAGTTTTTGATTATCTCTGTTTCCTCCCTGGCTAATCACGTTCTCCAGCAACTTGGAAGAATGACATGAAAATGAAGAAGAGAAAACAATGGCAGAAAAACTTGCAAGTGAAACAGTAAAGGATACAGGAGAGAAAAAGAACAAAGAACAAGGTAAGAAAAGAGGGATTTGTTTTTCCTAAGAGAAGCAGCAGAATTAAGACATGATCTTAAACCTCTTCAGGACAAGGCATGACACAGCATGCAATTAGTTCTGCAGCAAGCACAAGTATTTATTGCATGTAGCAGAATTTCAAGCCCTATTTTCACACACCTGGTTGGTGGACCTTGAAGATCAATACTTCTCATACAACCACAGTAATTTTTGTCACACCAGCTGCAAGGCTGAACTAGTTACTTGCGTTAGCAGTTAGACAGAAAAGCTGCAAAAGCATTTGGTTCACCTGCCACAGAGATGAAGGACTAAAACGCATCTACATAAAACAAAATTTAAAAAATCCAAGGCACACAGCTCAGTTGTATCATGACATTTACTGATTCTCCCATCAGTCACTGGCTGGCACCAGATCAGCTCTGAAGAGGAGAAACCATTTCAGTTACCCCACAGTGAGACTCCCAACACATTCCTTTTGTCACATGTTGCAGGTTTAAGTTCTACAAGGAATTGCCTTGTCTTTATTCCAACAACGATATATTTTTTTTAATATCTTGGTCCCAAGTATCACCTGACCCCACAAGATTTCAAGAATAGGCTGTTCTGGATCAAACTAAAGATATACTGCAATTACTGTTTGCTTAAAATAAAAATTCCCTGGTGCCCAAGTTCCAGCTGCTGCCTGCCCAGCCCACTCCTGACTCGTGTAACGCTTCTGCCTCAGACCATCACACTCCAAGGAATGGGAGGATTCATTGACAGGGGATGGGGATCTAAAACTGAAGCGCTAGAAAACTCAGAAATAGGTACTTCACTGTCAATCCAAGCTCTGGGAAGCAGTGCACTGCTGCTTCCTACCTATGGAAGTATGGAGCCAGTTTTCCATGGTGCCAGTTCCTCTCCTGCAAAGGTGTCCCAGCTCTCACCTGCCTTGAAAATGCACCTCTGAGAGAGGATGGGTGACATCTGCTGTATCAAACTCATCTCTCAGAGGTTTTTCAAGTAACCAGGGCACTCAGCAGGATTGATCACACTTCTGCTGTAGATACCACTGCAATGCACATTTTCATTGGAGACATGAACAGCAACAGGGTATCAGGACCTAGACTGAACTAAGAGCCTGGTCAATTCTGGCAGTGCAACGATATTCACACTGAGAGGAGCTTTCAATTGACCAGGGTATGCAGAGACAGAAACAGGGTAAAAACAGGGAGGCTTCACTTCCAGTTTGCCAGCTGCAGGTTAATGAATAGGCAGCCGTGGCATCCAAAAACCAGTCTGGGTACCAAACCCAGAACTCGGTCATTTTAAAGCCAGAGTTTTGTATTACAGACATAAAAACTTAAGTACTTTAAGGAAAGTAAAGCCACTTTTTTCTCTAAATCCTGGAGCAGAATTACTCCAATGAATGCATATTACTGTTCCATTTGTATGCAAAACAGAACAGTCAAGGAGTATTTCTTAAGAAACAACCATGAGAGATAAGGAACAAATCCCATTTTAACTCATGACTGTATGTACATAAACAAAGTACATAAACAACACACCCTGGGGCAAAGGGTTTTACATTAGCACCTAAACTTTTAAGTTCTCATCTTTAGCCTCCAATGTCTGACTTCTCTATTAAAAGGAAGAGAAATGAAAAGCCCCTTGTTCTGCCAAAGGAGAGAAGCCACTGAGAAGGTTCAGAACTGTTTCCCATTTGTCTGTGGACACACTGAACAAATGTCAGCAAATCACAGTGACTTCAAAGTGTTAAATCAAGTCTGTTGTAAATGACTGATCAAAACTCGTCTTCACCACCAAGGCAGTGCAGAAATCTCCTGTTACCTTTTCTGCATCGCTCTTGTACCGAAGATCATCCTTGGGGCTCTGCAAAAGCCAGGACCAGCAACAACTGAAGCCATTTTTACTGCATGGATGGAAGTTCCAGGAGTATAATAATACACTGAAAGAGCTATGGATATGCATCTCATGCGTCTAAACTGAGGGTTTAAATTATAACATTCCATGTAATACACACTTAGATCATAGCTATTTGAACACAAAGTTTTGCAGAACTCCTCAAAATAACCTGGATTGAAAACACACATTATGCAACAACCTATTTTTAATGAAGGATTTACTTGGTGTGATAAAACACAAGATGGAATATATTGCTTTAAATGCGGGCACCTTCCTGAAAAAAGCACTCCCAGAAGCCAGACAATCAACTCCAGGGTTTATTCACCTCCTGAGCAATGTAACACCAGGCTAAACAGACTAGAAAATGCACATTTCACTGAGAGCTCTGAACACATGGCAAAGGACTGCAGCAAGAGTGACTCTCTGGAACAGCACAACATAAAGAAAAGACAAGATGCTTTGAGTTGAGGCTTTCCATTAACTACCACAACTTTACTGGCATATCCATAAAGCTGAAGGTCTGTTTAAAATGAAATATCTCTTAATTTTTACATCTGTTGCCATTATTAGCTGTCAGTTGCATTCTGAAGTAGACACTTCACTGATACATTTGCTGTGATCTATTTTGAAGTATTACACTTGCAAAACTTTATTATTAAGATAAAATACCTTGAATATACTCCTAAAGATCATCCATATGCCAGACCCAGGACACGTGGAAGAGAATGATACCATTAAATAATGGATGAATTTAAGATGGCAAAGATTCATCAGTCCCATAACAGAAAATAAAATGAAAGCAGACTGAAAATTTCACCCCTGCCCTGCCTCAACACCTTGGACCAGGTCAAGCAACCCTTAGAAAGCCAGGACAAGCCATGCTGCTGGAATACAGAGAATTCCACAAGGACAGACAGATCAACCATCATCTGCCACATCCCAGACCAACAAAGAACAGCTGAAGACCACAGATCTCTACAGGAGAGGAGAGTCTGAGGCCCAATCCAGACCCCAATTCTAACCTTACCCTCTAAGTGAGGCTACATTTGACACCTTCAATAAAACCTCTGTCAGTCACAAGCAAAAGACACCTGAATTACTCTCTTAACCACACTCCCATCACACCAGAGCTTCCCATGTTCTGGGGGTAATAAAACAGATGTCCAGGAAGTGTTGGGGCTGTTCCTCAAATGCCAGAATTTCACCAAGCTCCTCTGGGCTCCTGAGAAACTCCCAAAGAGGGCAGGTGACGAGGTGTGGCACACCTTGGGAACTGAGAGTAAGTTATAAAATAAACCAAAACACAACCCTGAGTCACAGACACTTCTTTACTGCTGAGAATGTGCATCACAGAACATCAGGCCTCCTACAAAAAGCAGTCCCTCCCCAGACAAGGATGAGCACATGCTGTCCCTGGTTACTAAATGAAAGCAGGGAGAAATGTGCAATGTTTTATCAAGTGAGGCCTCTGCTGATTCCTTTCACATCATTCTTTTGCAGCAGAAGCTGAATTAACAAACTGGGGAAAGCACAGGATTCAAGAGTCAGTGCTGTACCTGAAAACTGCTTCTGGGATTGTAAGGATTGCAAACCGCCTATAAAAGTCTATTTTCATCATACAGCTCATGCACACCTTGGTGCAGGAAGTCCTTCCTTATCTTCCATAAACAAAGCCCAATAAAGACATAATTTCAAACATATGTCAACTAGGAACACACTGCATATCTTTTGGATATCTAACTAAGGCTTTTAGGTCACAAAACAACTTTTTGCTCTCTCTTGCTCCCTCAAGAACTATTATGAACACACACAAGTCAGAAGGGAACTAGTTTAGAGAAGAAGACAAGACACATGTCCTTCCCATCTGCAGGTTTAGAAGGAAAATTTTAGTTAAATGAAAAAGCAATAAAAAGGCCAAGTCCTGACTGTTGGCAAAACAAGAGAACATAAATTTAATCCCCCTCCTTCCCTAAGCTTTGGGAAAGGGAAAAAAAAAAAAAAAAAGAAGTAATTATCCTTTCTCCAGAAGAACAAACTAAAACCATAACTTCTTAATCCCGTATTTTAAGATTTACAAATGCTATACTTCTCAGGTGTTTCCTTCCCACCTACTTCCTCCAGGTGCAGAGCAGGATTTACTCTGAGCCAGCAGGTGCAATGGACATCTCCTGCCCCTCAGCAAACAGGGAGTGAGCAATGCTGGGTACAGGAGCTCACAGGGATTTCAAACCCCACAGAACCAGGATGGGCTGGGCTGGAAGGGATCTTACATCCCACCCAGTGCCACCCCTGCCACGGGCAGGGACACCTCCCACTGTCCCAGGCTGCTCCAAGCCCCAATGTCCAGCCTGGCCTTGGGCACTGCCAGGGATCCAGGGGCAGCCCCAGCTGCTCTGGGCACCCTGTGCCAGGGCCTCTCCACCCTCACAGGGAACAATTCCTTCCCAATATCCCATTTATCCCTGCTCTCTGGCAGTGGGAAACCATTCCCCTTGTCCTGGCACTCCAGGTCCTGATGAAGTTCCCTCTCCAGCCTCCCTGCACCTTCAGATCCTGGCAGGGGCTGTGAGGTCTCCACACAACCTTCTCCTCTCCAGGATGAACATTCCCAGCTCTCCCAGCCCATCTCCATAGGGAGGGTGCTCCAGTACCCTCAGCAACTTGGTGTCTCCTCTGACCTGGCTCCAGCAGCTCCAGCTCCTTCCTGTGCTGGGCCCCAGGACTGGAGCAGCTCTGCAGGTGGGCTCTCACCTGAGGGGCAGGATCCCCCCCTTTCCTGCTGCCCACACCGTGGGATCAGCCCTGGATATGTTGAGTTCTTGCCCAAGCATTTCTCCCTGCTGTGAGGGCTGCTGCATTCCCTGTCTCTCCCATCAGGCACATCCACCCCAGGAGCCCCCAGCAGAATCTCACCCCTGCATCAGTAAAGCACTTAACAGGTACTGGCAGCAGCATCAACCAAGTTTAACAGTAGGAACACATTCTTAATGTGTGCACTGAGCCCTCAGACTAACCAAGGTGGGGACATGCTCCTCTCCAAATGAGGATTTACTGTGTAACAAATGGATCTGGCACTCGGGACAGGTGGGTTCCTGTTTTCTGCTGATTTTCCAAACTTCCTGAGCAGCAGGTACAGGAGACTGCCATTGGTACAGGCAGGGAAATGCTTCCTTACCTCAAATAAATGTAGGAATAAAGTCCACTGAACACTCAGGGGCTTGTGGTATAAACTTCTAAATGGACATCCCGTTTACAGGCGTGGGAGAGGGAATCAGGCCCTTCATACAAATATCACTGACTTCATATCAAAGTCACCGAGAATAAAATGCAAAGTCAGGGCATCACCTCAACAATAGAAAAAGAGATTAAAAAATAGCCAAAAAACTCTTTAAAATCATAAATGTATGGGGATATTTTTGCTTTTCTTTCACTGTGAAGTTCAAGTAATTCAGAACATGACTTGAGAAGATTAAAAACAGTCCAGTGAACAGGTTTTTAAAACAGTCACTTGCTCTCGTTAGTGCTGTATGGAAGTAGCACCTCCAGTGCTCTGGAGGGTGCAGAGGAGAAAGAGAAAATAAGATCCAAAAAAGAATAGGAATTATTTCCTTCTGAGCGTACAGTGAACACAGCATTAGCATGTGCTGAACACAGCCACTTTTGGAAGCTACTCAATGAGTAAATTCTAACACAAATTGTCACTTTTACTTAGTAAGAACTGTCAGTCTTAAAATATTGATCCCTCTGGCATTAGGAAAGTTTGTGAGATTATTCCCATGCATTTGAATGAGACAGATTTCAGCAACCACTCATCTCCCATGCTGGAGATCCCAGTGTTGTCATGTAAATGCATGGAATTTAAGTGATTTTCATTTAACCCTGCCCTTCTTTTTTCTTTTTGGTCCAGTGGAAAAACTTTTTACAAGAATTCCGGGGCCTGCCACAGATACAGAAGGAAGTTCATGAAAAATATTCATGTTCTGCAAGTCCAGGTGCTGCTACCACCAACAAAAATAAACAGATACAAGGAAAAGCCAACACCTAAACAATACCACCTGTCAGCCACCACAGAAGTGGCAAAATTGAATTGCTGGACATACAAGTAACACTTATTTTTGATAATGCTTCCATTTCTTAGAGGTAGGAGGTTCTTGGACTATTTCTAGAGCTTGTTTTCCACTGCATTTCCTGTTTGAGACATCTGGTAAGAGACTCTTGTTATCTACCAACATTTTGTTGTCACCAGCCAAATACTACAGACCTTATGTCTCAAAACATAAGGTTCTTGTCCAGGCCCTCTATAGAGCTTGGCCTTGCAAATTTAAATTTCTCCTTCTTGATTCCCATGTAAAAGCACCTCTGAAGGAATAAATGGCTCCACTGCAAAGAGAACCTGGGAGGGACAGCCCCAGCCTTCCTGTACGGCTTTTCCACAGTTGCCACTGCAAAGGTTTGTCCCAGGAGCCTGGACCCAGGGAGGCTGGGGATGCTTCCCCCAAGGCACAGGAGCAGCAGCCAGCCTGCAAACTGAATTTTGCTGCAAAGGGCTGCAGATCTGCTGCGTGCCAGAGGCTCCTCAGTGCACAAGAACCTGGGAAAACACGGGTGTGTTTAGGAGGACAGGATCCCTTTCCGGAGAAAGGAGAAGCTGGTATTTTCCTGCACTCCTGGAAGCTGAAACTTTGTTACCCTCCTGCCCAGGGCAACCATGGTATTCTGCTGACAACTTCAAACCTACAAAAGAATTGGTGTTACCCAGGATTACACTTCATTTGTGTCACCTCCTGCCCTGCTCTGACACACTGTTTCACCCTCCAAGTGATGCAATTTTACTTAGTATTTCACACCTCGTCAACTGACAGACTGAAAACTTCATTCCATGACATTATCCAAAACCTGGGGTTCAGACAAGGCCTTTTGTGTCAAACCCCAACCACACGTGAGACCCAAGCCAGAAGTGCTGGTCCCCACAATTCCCACAATTTTCCTTTTAGGAAGCACTGACAATATTAATATTCCAGGAAGTTGCTGAACAGCTACTAACAACATAAAAAGTGATAAAAGACTTATGTCCACACGCAGCTTAAATTTGGGGGCGGGGAGGGACAGGGAAAGTGCTGCATACTTTGCATAATGATTATTTTAAATAATAACTTTGCTTAAATTTCACTTTCCTCTCATAAACTTGCAGAGTCCTTACACGTCTAGGAAATGACCACTAAGATGAAGAAGTATTTTCACCTGCTGATAAAACCTAGATTGTTTGTAAGATACCACGATTTCTGGTCTCCAAAGAGCTTCTCACTATTGAAAGGCAGTGAAAAAAGGCAAACCCCAAACCCTGCTGTCTGATAAGTTATTCAGTGATACATAAAAATCCCCCCATCCACAAGGATATTTAAGAACCATGGAACTTCACCCCGTTCATCGCATACAAGGAGCAACCAGTACTAATTAACAACTGCAACAGCCTAGCTGGAAAACCATTATTCTGGAAAATATTACGTACTGAAAAAGAGGGTTACCTAGGCAATGTAAGCCCGAACGAACAGGGCAATCAGATCTCTGGGGCTGCTCTGTACAAAGACGGAACAAACGCCAAGCTCTGTGGTGGGGTGCTTCTCCCGGCACACAGGGATACTGCTGCAGGCCCTGGGAATCCCGGCCAAGCCCAAAGGCTGTGCCCATGTGCTCGCCCCTCTCCCGGCTCTCCCGTTTTCCCATTCCCCGGGCGGGAGGGGGCCCCGCGCACCCCCGGCTGAAAGGGTCGAGAAGGAGGAAGAGGAGAAGGATGCCCGGGAGCTGCTGCTCCGCTCCCCGGGGAGGACGCGGGTCCCCAGGGGGGACCGGGACCAAGGAGGGCTGGGATGGGTATGGGAACCGATGGGATGGGAGGGAAGGGAAGCTGTAGAGACCACGAGGGTCCCGGCGGGGCCGCCCCCATCCCGCCCCCGGCGGCTTCGGGAGCGCTCCCGGGCCCGGCGCTGGGTGGGGGCTCGGGCTCGGCTCCCCCCGAGCTCTCACCTTTTCGAGAGGTCCATGAGGACCCCGGAAAAAAGCTTCTCTCCCAGCCGGAACGAGACCACCAGGGCGTCCTCGATGATGTGGTCCAGGGTGACCCGCACCTCGGAGCCGGGCAGCAGCGCCGGCGCCTCCGCCTCCCCTCCGCCCGGGACCGCGGGCACCGCCGGCTCGGGCTCCACGGCGGCGGCGGCGGCAGCATCCGGCTCCTCCTCCTCCGGCCGGGGCGGCTCCTCCCCGGGCCCCGCGGAGCCCCCGGCAGCCGGCGGGCAGGGCTGCGGCGGCTCCCGGGCCGGCTCGGGCGGCGGGCAGGGCTGCGGCGGCTCCGAGCACCCCGGGCTGGGCGCTGCGCGGGTCTCGGCCCGCGGCGATTCCACCCCCGGGCTGCGCGGCGGCGGCGGCTCCTCCGTCCTTCCCGCGTCCGGCTCGCGAGTCCCGCCGGGGCTCCGGGCGCGCTGCACCGGTGGCGGCTCCTCGGCCTTGCCGCCGTCGGCCTCCTCGCCATCCGGCACCGCCGACTCCACGGCCTCGCTGACGGCGGGCAGAGGGTCCGCGCCGGCCTCGCTGCCCGGGATCGGCTCCATCTCGGGCTCGGCCTCACCGGCACCGCCGTCCCCCGGCACCGCCGCAGTCGCCGCCGCCTCCGCAGCCATGGCCGCCATTTTCTCCGCCGCCTCCCTCCAGCAGCGGGAGCGACGGCCACGGCCCGCGGGGAGGGAGGGCCGCCCCCCGCGCCCGCAGATGGCTCCCTATTGGCGGGCGCGCCGCAATGCTGCACTCCTATTAGGCAGCGCACCTGTCCATCAAAGCTGCGGGAACTTCTCGTTGGCCAGCGGGGACTTCATTCAGTGCAGAGCCGGGAAAAGGAAGAGGGGGCGTGGCTTAGCGCTTTATAGGCCTCCGCTGAGGGGAGGGGCGGGGTCTGTGCGGCTGCTTCGCCATCTGATTGGTGGGGGGAGGCGTCGCTCCCGAGGGGGGCCGGTGATTGGCGGTGCCAAGTGTCTGCTGCGGGGCGGGCAGCGCGCGGGGGAAGATGGCGAGGGCGGGAGGGCGGCCATGAGGGGCACGGGTCGCCTCTCAGAGGGATCGCGTCGCTCCTCAGCGTGGTCAGGTCGCCCCTCGTGGGGATGAAGTTGCCCCTCGTGGGATCGCCCTGGAGCGGCTCCCCCTGCGGGGCACAGCCCGGCGCTGCCTCCTGCGTTGTACAGTGCGGGCAGGGGAGCTGCTCGTCCCCGTGCTGGGGGGGCACTGAGGGGGTGACACTGGGGAGAGGAAAGATTACAGAATATTCTGAATTGGAAGGGACTCACACGGATCATCCAGTCCAACCTCTGTCCCTGCCCACACCCCCCAACAGCCCCACCCTGGGCATCCCTGGCAGCGCTGTCCAAACGCTCCTGGAGCTCTGGCAGCCTCGGGGCTGTGCCCATTCCCTGGGGAGCCTGGGCAGTGCCCAGCACCCTCTGGGGGAAGAACCTTTCCTGATCTCCAGCCTAAACCTCCCTGACCCAGCTCCAGCCATTCCCTGGGTCCTGTCCCTGGTCACCACAGATCGCTGTCTGACCCTCCTGTTGCCCTCACCGTATGTGGGGAAGGCAGAGGGACTGATGCCTTTTGTGAGGTAAATCGGCACTTTAAAGTGTTAAACAACGTGAATTAGGCACACCAAGTAAAGATGGAAAACGCAGCGTCGAAAGGGGAGAAGAGGAGTTAATATTTTCCTTCTGCTACACCGGGTTGTTCCAAGCCCCATCCAGGCGGGCCTTGGACACTCTCAGGGATGGAGCAGCCGCTCTGTGATTCTGCACCTCAAAAGCTTCACAGACACTTGCACCCAGAAGTTTGCAAAAGCCAAGTTCCAGCCACCTTTCAGGCAGGGAGGCCAGAAGGGTTGTGGCCCTTGCTACAAAGCAGAGAGGTTTTTTCTTGTGAGGGTATTTCCATAGTGCTCTGTTTGTGCTCAGGACACTCAGCCCTGGTTCCCTTCCCTGTGATTGCTGAGTAGAGAACTAGGCTGTAAACCCTGAGCCTGCAAGAAATTCCCGACTAACACAGAAAGAAACTAAAACTACTCAGCCCTGGAGCTGATAGGACGCTCAGATCCAACAGCTCAGCCCAGCAGGCTCTTCTTTATGTTAAGCTCGGACTTAGTGAAGGATGGGCATAAAATGGAAGATTTCCTCTTGCAAGTCTTCTGGAACGCACCTCTTCAGCAGGTGTTGCTTGTGGAAGACAGTGGCCATTTAAATGCCAATTGTTGAGTTTTACATCCCCTGCAGTTGCCAGCAGTTCCTGTGCTCCATAGGGAACAGAGTGGGTGTATGGCTTGCTCTCTGCTTCACTGCAGTAACAGCAGATTATGCGCTTGACCCTACTGAGGGATCAAAATAAAACATACACGGCTCCTTTGACTGTTGAAAGGTGCTGTGTGTGCTTTTAAAAAGAGGTAAATAAGGACATTTGTATCCCAGAATAATGCCCCACAGAAATATCATACCATTGGTAACCCTTACATTCAGCCACACTGACACAGGCATGTGGATGCAGGATGGAACTTGTAAATTTAACAAAATGCCCTCCCCATATAATTTTTTTCCATCCCAAATACCTTTGATCACCATTTAATTTCTATTTATTTCAAATCTAACCTGTAATCTCCTTAAGACAGGATTTGCCTTACAGTGGCTGGTCTGCATAGTGGTCAGCATAGTTGGAGTCTTTTTTCTATCCTGGAACCTTTAGAAACTGCCAAAATAAAACGAATTAAGTTTATGAAATAGATTGCACTAGCACACTCTCTGTAAATTAAAAGAAGTCTCTCTGTGTTCAGCAAGTGGCAGGAAGAACAGAAGTGGGGAGAAGAAACTATAAATTACAGAGAGGAACAGAGACAATCAGAGGGAATAGAACAATTAAAATGAAGGCAGGAAAAATGCCGAGCTCCATAAAGATGTGTTGCAGTAAATTGTGGGGATGGGCAGCTGAGGAAGCTTTGAGTTTGGGTGGAGAGAGTGGGGGAATGTGGGGAAGCAGCGGATCTGACTGGAGCTGTGTGCACGGCACCCACGGGGAAGGAATTGTTTGCGTGGGCAAGCTGGGACGTGAGAGGGATCTGGGACACAGGAACCTTTAAACTCAGCATTAGCGGTGTTGATTTGTTCTGTCATGAAACTCCACTCTGGAAGTGTGAACACTCCCGGCACATCGGAGTGCTTCAGGTAGTAACTGCTGGGGTAGGGGGTGTGGAGTTTTTAGGTGCTGGATGGTGGGAACATCACTCTCCGGGCATCAAGTTCACTGGAACTGCACTGCCATGAAAGAACCACCACCAGTGCAAAGCTTTAAGGAGCAACATTCATAAATGGAGACTAATCAGGGTTCCAGTGAAGCCAAATCCGTGATTGCAGCTTCCCTCAGCTTCCTCGGAGTGAGGCTGTGTTAGCAGGCTCCACAAGGAGCTGCCCTGGGAATTGCCCAGTGGCTGCACTTTGTGGTGCTGCTGGTGTCCAAGGGAGCTGGAGATGTCCAAGTTCCCTGTGCTGTCCCTGCTGCAGCTGATCTGTCTCAGTGTGGGCACACAGGGCTCTGAAGGGGTGTGTGAGTTTATAGGGACACGTTGTAGTGTCTTGGTGGGACAGCAGATCCCTCTGCTAATACCTGCACTGGGGTGGAGGAACTTGGGAGAGGAGGTTCCAACAGCCTCTCTGAGGCTTTGGGACTCCCCACATTCCAAGATGTGGTTTATATCCTCACTGCAGCCTTTGCAGGCTCTGTGCTGCACGAACACAGAGCTCTGCTGCCCTGCTCCATCCGAGCTGCAGTGACAGCAGCTTCCTGTGGCTGCCACAGTGACAGCGGCTTCCTGTGACCCCGGGCAAGGCCACCAAACCCTCTCCGAGGCAGGTTTAGTGTTCACAGCTTTACACAATGCTGATAAATCCACCAGTCAGCGTTTTCAAGGCATGGTCTGCCGGTGGGGAATGTTCAAGGCTTTCCAAGTTAAAAAGAAAAAGTGTAACCGGTGACAACCACTCTATGTGAGCAATGCAGAGGGATACAGGCAAATGAACTGAAAGTAAAACTGGGTCTTGGTTGTGTGCTGCAAACTCACAGCTCCTCTAACAGGTTAGGAAAGTAATGCTCTTACAACAATTGTTAATTATATTTAAGCTGGATTGAAATTTGTTAGTGAATTACGACAGAAAATTGGTTTGGGGTGAGAACATATCAGTCCTTCCTGTAATGTTGGTAACTGATTTCTGTGGCCATATGAACACGGAGCTCATTTTGTTGGGATTAGGAATGAGCATTAAAGGATTTGGGAAACCTCACTGCAGGCACACGTGCCCCAGAATTCTGCCCTGCAATCTGAAAAGTCAATTATCTGCTACATTTCTTGTGAACAAGAGATGAAGTCAATGAGTGGGGCTTTACCTAATGTCCATATGGAGAATTGATTGAAATGGATTTCCACAGTTGGGGTTGCTTTAAAAAATGGTAATTCTGAGCCCTTGGGGTGAAGGACTGGCACTGTCTCACTGCTGGCATCTCACACTTTGTAATTGTAAGGAAATGGAGTCTGAAGGTACTTCCTGTCTTGTGATCTGACTGGTTTGTGCCTTCTGCAGCCTGTGCAGCTGCAGGTGCTGTGGCATCCACAGTGTCTCCGTGGGCTTCTCCATTCAGATAAAATGGGCATCGCCACTGGAGCCAGGACAGACTGGGAGGCCAAACTCAGCTGTAGGTAAGGCAGCTTGGTAATTAATAGAGAATTTCTCACAGAAGTCTTCTGAGAAATTACAGAAGTCTCTTTAGCCATAAATATTAGAGCAACTTTTTTGTTCCTTGTGGTGTTTTTGAGGTTATTCTACATCTGCAGCCAAGCTCTGTTCACATAAAGAGTGTCCAGCTGGTGAGGTGTGGCTTTTCTTCACTCATGGTCCCTGGAGATGAATCCTATTTCAAATAGGAATAACAGGAAGGGTAAAACACCCTAGTTAGAGAAGTGGGAATCCTACACAGTCTGTTCTCATCGGGGTTTGGTGCTGACAGAGCTCAAGGAGACAGGACAATAAAGGAAATGGAATTGACTGGTAATCATTTGGATCCTTTGTGCTTCCCGAGCTGAAGGAGCAGCTGCCAACTGCCTGTGACATTGTGTCCTTCTCCTTGGCACTTATGTGGAGCCTCAGCTCTGCTGGCTGTGAAAAATGGACAATAACATTTCATTCACATGAGAGTGATGTGGTTTAATTATAGTGAAGGTTTAAAAACAACTTGAGGATGAAGTGTTGTGTAAGTGCTAAATGTTATCCTTGACAATGACACAAGGACAAGAAAACTGGGCTTTCAGAGGCATCTGGTTATTCCATAAATTAAAAATTAGTTTCTCTCCTTAAATGAAGAGTTACTGAGTCATTCAGCTTTCTTGCTAATTGTTTGACTTAACCAATTGGATGGATTTCAGTAAATTGACTGGTGGAGACAAATGTGTTTCCAGCTCAACACTGTCTGACATGCAACAGTTAGGTATGGACTGGCTGCAGAGCAGAGCCCAGCACTGCAGGTGGTCACCAAAAGAGAACAAATTTATGGTGGGATTTTCCAGGGAGACTTCAAAAGTGCCTCCAACAGGCTGTCCCTCCTGGAGCCAGCTTGCCTTCATGGTTTACCTGAGTAAAACCAAGTAACTCTTGTCTCACGTCCTTGTCTGCTCTTCCATGTCACTCACAACTTGTAGGTTTTGCACCTGGATCTTCCTGGGAGCTCACAGTCTGTGATGGAGACACTGCAGAGCCTGGGACTCCACACTCCCGTGGGTCCCTCTGCTCTCTGGTGATACTTTTGAAGCTGTTCCAAAGGCAGGTGACAATGCCATCAACTTTTAAGTCGTGCTTAAAAAGCAAAAGTACTGAAAGCTCAGCCTTGCCATGCAGTTTGGCTTTCAGTCAAACCCAACTGACCCAACCCAAAAAATAAGTCCCAGGTCTTCCTGAGGTCTGCAGCTCTCCTGGGAGGGGTGGGAGCAAAGCCACTCTGAGCTGGGAGCTTTCCATGCCATGTGATCACATCACTGTAAGGATATTCAGGGTAATGTTCATTTCTGGTGTAATCCCGCTGATGTTTTAATCCAGTCCCACCGAGGATGAGTCTGTCCCTCGTGCTGGCTGCAAACACTCACACACAAAAGCACCAAAAGCAGTTGCAGAGGTCATGGCCCATTTGTGTATGCAAATGTCCCTGAGCCTGACCTGCACATTGCATCTCTTTATCAGATACTCTATTCTCTGCCTAAAATTAGAATAAAAACTTGCAGTTGGCAATTTTCAATGTCAGACTTTCTTTTTCCTTGACTTTTTGGGGGTAACCTTTTGCTGGATGATTGGTTCTCATCCCTTCTTTGTCTCTCTATTTCATTTTTCTCTCCATCTTTCCACAGAGTTCCCTTTTATCCACCCTGTTACTTCCTCAGGCCTCATCTGACGTGCTCAGTTTACCAAGTCAAGAAGTGCTGTCATCACAGGCAAGTATTTTCAGCTCTTCTGATTTTGAAAGTAGACCTTGGACTGTGTGTGTCCCTGTCTGCTTTCTGTATCTTTGCATTCTGAATAAAAATATTGAAGGGACCCTAGTGATGAATAAAAAGGACAAGTTTGTTATTACTGTAAAATATCACAGGGATTGAGGGGGAATATATAAGGAAATAAACTCCCAGATTGCTCTCAGTCAATCTTTTACCTTGTGTTCCCTCACAGACCTTTGTTCTTGTCATTGTCTCATGTTCTGGTTTCTTGTAGAGTTTCAGTTGTGGAACCTCTTATGCCAAGTGTATTGCAAACAAGAAGTGTATCCCTGTATTTTATGGATATCTGGTAGGCATCTTCTCTTACCCTTTCCTAATCTAATTCCAAGTAGGATCAATTTATGGAGTCAGCAAGCTCAGTCTGAATTCTTGTCAGAGCTCAGCAGCAAATCCCAGCATGGTCCTTTGCAAGTCACTTCCTTTGGTAAAGTCAGGTCAGTTTTTAGTTTGTCTTCTGAAGTAATCTTGTAGCTTCTGGCTCTGATAAACAGCATTTGCAAGGGGCTTGTACATCAAGAGAACAAATCCTTCACACCAAGAGCTTGCTCTGTTACATTTCCAGGGTTGTCAACGGTTGGGAAATTGTGTTGCCCTCATTCAGAGACTCTCTTTAACTCAGGCCATAGAGAAAACATCCCATCATCTCCAGAACAAAACAGGCTGTGGCTCTGATACTGGAATCAATAAACCACTGGGATTTGTGATGGCAGGGTCAGTGATTGGCAGCTGCTCCACAAACCCAGGGCAGAGATGATTGACAGGAGAGATTTGATAAGGAGAGGTGGTGATCTGTGCAAAAAGACAGTAAGTGTTGCTTGTCCAAGAGTTTTGGGGAATGTAGAGTTGGGGTGATGCAGTCAGAATGGGAACTCTAAAAAATCCTTTTCCTTGGTCCCGTCACAGACAAGTCCACAAAGTGACAAAAGCCAGGAATGAGAACGTCTCTGTCAGGGGTCATTCAGCTGTGACTCCTGCACATCTGCCTGTTAGCAGCTCCAAAGGCAGAGGATGAATGTAATTAGAACCAATCTTGATGAGAAGCATTGTTTGTGCTTCTAACTGCATTCCCTGGGATCAGGGGCTGGATCTTGCCTTTGACCTTCTTTGTAGAGCTGACCCAGTGAAACTCTCCCCACTCACCCCTCAGCAAATAATAAAAAGAAAAATGCAAGCCTTTAATGATTGTGTCACCACCCTTGTGAGGAAATGTGTTGGTGTAGCTGCGCTGCATTTCTGTGTATTGCCCTAATCTAATCCCCCATGTGGGGCTTATCACAGAGCAGGGCCCAAGCTGCAGTGCCAGGATGTGCTGCTGGGGCTGGATAATACTGTATTTTTAACAGTTCTTTCCCCACTGCTGCTGAACCACTGTGCTGAGCAGCACAAACTCTGCTGGGAAAAGAGACCTCTGCCAGCCTAAATTTATATCTGTTCGCTGGAACAATTGGTTGGAAGTGAGTGGTTGTTTCTCTCGGTAATAGGCAAGGTTAGGCTTCCAAAACATTGAGAAATGCTCTTTAAAAATGCATTTTCCAGGCACACTTCATACCAGTTTAGAAAATACAGAAGTGAAACCACAACAGAGGTGCTTGATGCTGAAAAGGAAGCACCCAGTAATGACTGCTGTGCTGCAAGATTGTAGGGTTGCTCTGTTTAGGCTCAGCCTAACTTTTGGAATAAAAATGGATGGAAAACTGTAAGGGAAACAAATGAACGGTACCGTGTAATTGTAGTTGTTCTGAGGAAAAGGTTGAGAATTACAACAACTGTTTGCAAGCAATCTGCCCCTCACACAGGGCTCAGCCCCTGTGTTTTGGAGGTTTGCACTCTGGATAATTCATATCAAAGCCCCTCTGGCACATGGGATTGCTTTGATGGCAGTGGCAGTTGGGTGTTTACTGAGTGTTCCTTCTCCACCTCTTGTACCTCAGTCTAGCACATATCTGGGGTGCTCTGTTTGTTCTGCTGTAGCATCCACTGGAATGACAAAAATGTTCTGAAATCTGGAATTTCATGCTGCACCTGTCAAGGGACACATTTCTGTAGGAAATTCCCTTGGTGAATCACACAATGCAAGGTGAGGGACTGGATCCCAAAAGAATGACCAGGAATGAATCAAGTTATCCCTTAATGAGAATGGAGAAGTCTCTGTCAGGATTCTGCATAGAAGCAGCCAAACACCTCCTCTGTGTAGGAAGGAACAGAGGAGGAAGGAACAGAGGAGGAAGGAGAAAATCTCCTGTCCTCTCTGAGATGAAGAATGAAAGATGTAAAAATCTGTGCTGTTTAAAATTTGGTAAATGGAATATAATCAGTGCTCACAAAGCATCCTCTGTACTCCTCTGTGCTTGCAGGCACAGAACAGACTTGGCAACTGTCTCCTGCATGAAATAGGAAAGGTTTAAATGCTTGTGTAAGCTTTTCAAACAAAATAGCACTTTGCAGTTCAAGACACTGTTCTCTGGGACATTGTATCTGGGAAATGTGAAACTGTTTCTCTGGGTTTTCACCGTGGGTTCATATCCACGTGTGAGCGGCGTTTGGAAATCTTCATCTCTGTGGTAGAGGGAATTTTTTGTCATTGCAAAGGGTTTTGCTCTAGGGGATAAATTTAATATAAAAGGGATTCATGCTACTCATGATATTTTTCCCTCAGAATCAAATCAAATTGGCTGGTGGATGCAGCTTGGACCAGTGACAGACCAGATAAATCCTCCTCTGCCTGCAGACTGAAGGCAGGAATACTTTGTCACATCAGTAGTTACAATTTGACTTTAGTTTTGCTTTTTCTCCAGCAATCTCAATTTGATTCGAATTTCTGAAGTCACCCAGGGTGAGTCAGATGTGGTCAGGCCAAAGGAAGTTCTTGAATCATTCCCAAATGAGGGAAAACATGAGTCAGTTCCGAGGGTTAAGCACACGGAGACACAAAGCACCACAGATCTCTCCATGGTTCAGTGGGAGAGGAGGTGCCCCAGTGGGCCCAGGCTGGAGAGATTGGATTGCAGGGCTCTGCTGTCAGCAGGAGAGAGCTGTGGAGGTGCTGAGGCTGGGGCATGTTTTCCACAGGGAGGACACAATTCCTGGCATTCATTAGCATTCCTGCTGCAGCTGGATCAGCCTGGGTGCACAGATTGCAATTACTGCCAGTGCTTCCCCCAGAGTCCTGGGCAAATCTGTGCTCCTGGCAGGGCCCACAAGGAGCAGACACTGCTCAGCACCGAGGGAAAACCTCTCCTGCAGAGAGCCAGGAAACAGCAGAACTTCATCCACCACAGTGACACAGCAAAAGCACTGTTTAAATGTGGTTTTGGATGGTGATGCTTCCTTTCATCAGCGTAGGCAAAACAGGGCATTGCTGAGTCAAGAGGAGCTGCTACAGTTCCGAGCAGGCTCTGGGAGTGGGGCTACAAAATCAGGTGAAAATTCCTCATATAAAGGCAGGACCTCAGTGCTAATTTTAATTTACAGTCAGGAATGTACCAAGGCAAATCCCTTTCTTTGAGCTCCTTTCTCCTGATTCGTAGCCCATTGCTGCTGCCTCATTACCCCCCTGGCCTTTGGTGGGGCAGTAAATCTGGAGGCCTAATGGTGCACAGGGTCCTTGGAGGACAGCCCTGGCTTTTCAAATATTCATTTCTATGCGGATCAGGGATGTCCCAGTCTGGCTGTAATCAGGGGAAGAGGGGAGGAGACAAATAATCACTGAACATGACTGTTTGGGGAGCAATTCCTGTCAGAAAAACAATCAGCAGCCGAGGTGGCTTCGAGCTGGCCTTGCAGCCCCAAGCACAAGGAGTGATGAGGGCTTGTTTGATCCCCTTAAACTCTAATTGCTTCTGCCTTCACCCCCAGCCAGCTGCTTCCCCTGGCTGGGCTGAAATGCCTGTTGTTCTCTGGGGGCAGGGAAAGGTGCCAGGCTGGGGGAGCTGCCCTGCTTTGTGCAGTCCCTGCTGCAGGAGCATCAGCCTGACACAGCCCTGCCCTGCAGGACAGGGCACCGAGCACAGAATTCTGCAGGGCACCTCAGTCCCTGGGTATTTTCTTGTTTCTCAACTGGTGCCAGCTGTAGCAGGGATTGCATGGGCTGGAGCAGCAGCACAGATCTGCTTCAGCCCAGAGCGCCTGGCTTGTTCCAGGTGGAACAGACCTTTGGGCTATGAAATCAGTTTGCAGCTCCTGGGAGTTGAGCTGATCCCAAACTGATCTCACCCAGCTTAATGAGCAGTCAGCAGGAGCCATGGTCCCACTAATCCTGATTTAAATGTGAGTTAGAGCAGGGCTTGGATTCCACACCTCCAGAGTAATTTCTTGTGCCATCCAAACCTCATCAGTGTCCTGGGGAAAATTATTTTAACCAAGCTGTTGTGCTGTGTGTTGGCACAGGAACCTGGGCCTCAGGGTAACCGAGGTGTCAGCTCCCAGAACGTCACCCTGTGCTCAGTCCTGGGTTTAATTCAGAGGCACAGCTCCAGGCTTGGTTTTTTTATATTATCAGGATAACAGCACTAGTGAGGGTGTGTCCATCCCTCCACTCAGTGGGTAAACTCTTCCTTGAAGAGGGACATTTAAACATTCATATGATAATGAAGAAAAAACTCCAACCATACAAAATTTATATCAACTCATATCTGAGTTATCATATTATCATATCTGAGTTATATCCAGAGGCCATGGAGCTGCAGGGCTGCCTCAGCCAGGCAGTGTCACAGAGAGCTCTTTCTCTTTAATTTTTTATTTGGATCCTCTCTGTATGTAGGTCACAATGACTTAAAAGAGCAGGCACTGACCAGACAAAACCAAACCTCTCAGAACAAAGCCATTGTTGCAGGAGGAGGATTTTTTCTCAAACAAGACCCCAAATTAGTGCTGAAGGATTGCAGCATTCCCTGTGCCTCGCTCTGCTGGCGTTCCTGTTCCCAGGGTGGGCGGAGCTGCAGCCTCTGGGCTCTGCTGGGCTGGCTCCTGCTGGAAGGGCAGGAGGGACACGGAGCTGCTTCCTGCCCCCGTGTGCTGTGCTGACCCCTTGGAGTCAATCCTGGCTGGGTCCCCCTTCCTCAGGAGCTGAGGAGGGATGGGAAGCCTCTCCCTGCAGCTCCCATCCATGTGTCTTCCTGCTTTTCCCAGTCCTTAACCACAGGGGCTGGACAAACCTCTCCTGCTGCTCCCACCCCTGTGAGCATCACTCCATGGCCAACAGCCACCGCAGGGATTCATTCCCTGCTTCCCTGTGGGAATTCCTCCTTCATGCAGGGGCACGCAGCCCAAACATCCCTGAGCTGCTTCCCAGCTTTGGGAGGGGAGGGAAAAGAGATCCTGGGTTTGGCCCTGGCTCAGCCCAGTGCCAGCAGAGAACAGCAGGGAGTACCAACAACCTGCAAGGTTTTATTTGGGAGAGGAGGGGGAGGCAGCCAAAGGTTGGGGCTCAGGAGATCCCAATGCCCTGGCCAAAGAGTCTTAGTGAGGGCTGGCTTGCAAACAGTGCTGGGTGGCAACAGGGCAGATAAGAATCTCCCCAAAACAGGATATAAACAGACCCTGAGTACAGATCACTGGTAGAAGAGCTCTGTAGAAATGCAGATTGATGGGTTTGAGATCAACAAAAAGCCAACAGCTTCCCCTTTGGCTTCAAAATCCACATTGTGCAACCAGACCTGTGCATCAAGGGGTTGGAAATGGAGCATCTTCAGGGTCCTTCCAACCCAAATCAGTCTGTGATCCTGTGATCCTGAATTTTGTGAATGGGACACAAACCCCAGTTCTGATGCAGGGACAGCTGAGGTATTTTGGTTCCTTTACCTCTCCTGCCTTTTAGGACACGAGCTGCAGCTTTGCCCCTGGAATTGCCAGGGGAGGGTTCAGCAGCACGGAGCTGGCACTGGATGGTGCTGTGGGCCAGCACAGGTGAGCTCACCTGGGTGTCAAATGCAGCTGCAATGACAAATCCTGCTGCTATGGAACCACCAGGGGAGCCACAGGGACAGCCAGGATCCTGCATTACTCCTGGACGCAAATTCTTTTCAAAAGCAGATTTTGCAAGAGCATTTTGTGCCCAAGAAAGCAGAATTTTGTGAAGTTGGCTCCTGTCCAGTCACTGAGCTGAGCATCCAGACTTTTAAACACCCTGTGAATGATCTGTGTGTTACCAGTCTGAGCCATTGAAAAAGGCAAGTTCAGATTAAAAATCAAGTTTTAAAAAATACACAAATTTCTAGATCACAGAGTACTCTAATTTGGAAGGGACCCACAAGGATCATCGAGTCCAGCTCTTAAGTGAGTGGCCCATACAGGCACTGAACCCACAAACTTGGTGTTCTCAGCAGCCTGCTCTGACCAGCTGAGCCAATCTGGCACTTCTTAGGGGTTTAGGAGGGAAACAGCTGTTCTTTGGTACTCTGGAGTAAAGAAACTCTTAAGTAGAAGTTCAGATTTTGAAGTGTTTTCCAGATTTTTCTTCTGATTCTGGAAGGAATCTTTAAGAGAAATGTGGGTTATTCCAGGGTTTGAGAAAATCACAGCTGTTACCAACCCAGTCCATTTCCCACTTTTCCATCAATGTTGTTTGATTAGTAAGAGCCAACTCAGTGCTGAGCGACTCAGGAATAAATCAAACTGTAGAAGAGGGACACCAGATGTAACAAAAGCAGTTCCTGGAACAAGGAGATGCAAAGATCTGCTTGGTGTGGAGGTGGGGAAGGAATGGCACGTGCCATGTGTGTATTTTCTCTGCCACAGAAGTGTATTTTCTTCTCCTGATAGATGTATCTAAGGCAATATAAACAATTCCAAAGAGCTGAAAGTATGCAGTGAGATGTTGCTGTGAACCACACACATCAAAGCAGAGCTGAGGCCCAGAAGAGGCTTTCTGTGCAAAGAAAACTGGCTTTTCTTGTATTTCAGGGAAAGGAATCCTCTGCTGCTCAAACTCTGTCTGTCCCTGCACACTTGACTTGGATCAGTATTTTCAGTGGGGCGCTTGCTAAACGCCGCGCTGGCATAAGAAAAATTCACTCAAATATTGGTTTCTCCTGTCTGCCTTTGAGATTCTTTCAGATCAAATCCTTCTTCAAATGGTTTCTCCCCAGCTTCAGGCAGGTGCTGCCCTGCCTGAGCCTTCTCCCAGGTGAGCTGCAGGGGAAGGGGAGCAGGAAAGGCTTCAGAGGGTGACACGGAGAGGAGGGGACTTGGAAATGCCAGAAGGTCAACTGCAAACCAGAGGTGCCTTCAGAGAAAGAAAAGAGCAGTGCTTAAATGGAATGTTCCCTTTGCCAGAGCTCCAGGAAGCACAGCTGAGGGAATGCTCTGGAACAGCAGGATTCCTCTGGAAGGGGGTTTGGAAGCCACAGGCACATGAGGAAATCCCAGTTAGATTCCCTGGAGGATAAGCTCCCTTTGGAGCTGTGTTATCTGATGTGTCAGCAAGGACAGATATTATCAAGTAATAAAATCTTTACAGCATAGCCCATGAACTGTATAGATAAAGGGGGTGGCTTTGGGGTTTGCTCAGAAAAGTCCAGAAGAGTTGCAATGATTCCTGTCTTTAGGGCTGTCAGTTATTAACTTCATTAGAACTTTATATATTCCTAGATAAGAAATCCAGAGAGGGAGTATTTTAACTCAGTTTTTTGACCAGAAGACTCTGCAGATAAAGTTGAATTATATCTTCCTTTTTAGCAACCTTTGAAATATTGTCTATATTACACTAAAACCATTAGAGTTCAAACTATTCCACAGTGGCTCTTAATCCAATGATACTTCAAAGGAATCTGAGCAGTTTTGTGGGACCCAAATCGAGAGCAGCCAAAATTAGTCTAACTGTGCCTTTTCAGGATACACAAATCCAAACTGGCTTAACAAAATTCTTCTGTTGTAGTTGTTAAAAATCAAGATAATTCCCATTTCTGCTGTCCACCCCCATCCCGTTTAACTGGATACCACTGACAACACTTATTACAGGATAGCTTACTAAAGGGAAGAATCCTGGAAAAAGGAGGGAGTTGAATTCCCAAGAAGTTGTGGTATCAGGTACATTTCCCCCAGGTTTAGTTTTCTGTCTCTGTCATTCCCAGCCCAGACCTCAGCAGTCTCCCTGAGGTTCCACTTGGAGATCAGGAGCACCGGGGGGATCCAAGCCCTTCCTACAGACACTCTGCCAGCTTGTGCAGCCTGAATGAATCCTTTGTCTCGTTTTCTGGAAATTTCCTTTCTGGAGATCCAGACAGACTGAAGGGTCTCCTGATAGAGTATTGTCACATGAAATAATTGAATTTTCTTTTAGGGAGTCTCCAAAAATACGGGGTTTTTGGAAGTCCTGTGCCTTCCTCCCCTGCAGGTGTCTCTGAATGTTTGGTGAGCTCCTGTTTTTCCTGGTTTTGTTAGGCAGATCCGTGTCCCGCCTGGGGCAGGGACAGGCTCTGTGCTGTGTCACCTGTGGAGTCTGGCAGGGCGTTTCTGAGCAGTATTTGAGCTCTGTCCAAGCTGTTCAATAATTCAGCCCCATCCCGGTGATGAATTCTCTGCTGTTCAGGGCCGGAGAGCGGCAACACCTCGGACCAGACTAAACGGGCACTTAACAAGGCCGAGCGTAACAGGACTCCCCTGGAATTACCCAGCACATTAAGGCCAAATGAGCTCGTCCTGAATTCATTAGCAATGATTACTCTGAGTACCAGAGGAATTAATAATCATTAGCATTTCCTAGGGAGGGCTGCCGGAGAACTGCCAGACACGGCTGGTTCAGGGCTTCGCAGGCTTTCCCCAGCAGGTTCCATTCGGAGGGAGTCATTAAAGGGAACTTTGTGGTCACTGGAGAGTTCCCGCTGATTTTTTGAGTCCGTACTCCCAGTTCAGTTGCAATCCAGCTCTAAAAGCACTTCAAAGCCCAGCACTGCCTGCTTCAGTCACTGCTGGAATTACCTCCCTCATCCCCGTTTTGTCTCCGAGTGAATCTCCCCGGCTTTCTGCAACTCTCCTGAAAGGTTAATAAACCTGGGAGGCTGCTGGGAGCCACCCAAGGGCAGAGGGACTCCACAGACAAAAGGAATGCAAAAACGTGGTATTTCTGATTTCGTGCAAGTAAATTCTCAAAGTAAAGATATCCAAGGCTTTGATTTGGCTCCTTAAAGTTCCCTCTGTTCCCAGCAGCATTTGAAGACTCAGCTGTTTTGCATATCAGAGGCAGCTGACTCGGGAGGCAGAGGGAATTCACTGCTCACTTCGGATGACCTTTTCCTTTGGGGATGAGTTTCCACAAGAGTTTTACTTCTCTGACAACTCATTCCTGTTCACTGTCTCCAAATGCTGCACACTTGGAATTTACATCATCCTGGTACATTCAAATACAGAGCTGAGCTTTTCTGCATAACTGCTCCTTGTAGCCAGCAGGATTGTATCGTGGGATCATGGAACATCCTGAGCTGGAAGGGATCATCCAGTCCCACCCCTGCCCTGCCCAGACACCCCAACAACCCCAGCCTGGGCATCCCTGGCAGCGCTGTCCAAACGCTCCTGGAGCTCTGGCAGCCTCGGGGCCGTGCCCATTCCCTGGGGAGCCTGGGCAGTGCCCAGCAGCCTCTGGGGGAAGAACCTTTCCTGATCTCCAGCCTAAACCTTCCCTGGCACAGGTCCAGCTGGTTTTAGTTGGAAATGAAGACACAGGGGCTTGGATGCCTGACCTGATGGATTGTGCAAGTCACTTTAGTAAAGTCAGAGAGACTCAATTCCTTTATTCTTGGAATAAACTTTGTCCTGACTCCACGTTTGGAGGATTGCTTAGTGACATTCTGCATTCTCCAAGACTCCACTGAACTTCATTTCATTTTATAACAGAAAATACAGGAATGGAAACATGGATTTGTTTCAGGGTAAGAGAGCAGAACGAGGGGTGCAAATCCTCAGTGCCTGCTAAAAACTGCACAGACAGGCCCAGGCCTGATCTGTGCTCAGGCCCTGTTCTGAGTGATGCTGACCCCCAGCACCAGGCAGAGCAGCACTTTTATCATTTATTAACACTTTATGGTGTGGATGGGTGTTTGTCACCTGCTCTCTCAAGCACAGGGTGGTGCCCAGCTCCTCTGAGGTGAATAAACTTCTGCTCAGTGTGTGCAAGGGTGACCCACCCAGTCAAACAGTTACTCCTTGGGAATTTCCTGAGCTACAGACTCACCCCGGCTCTGTGCCCACCACATTCCCCCCTGTCTGAGTGCTGGAGACTTGAGGAGCTGTCAGCATTTTATATCTCATCATGGAACACTTATCAATATAATCCTATTTTATGGACAGGGAGCATAAAAGCTCAAGTACTGTTCATATAATCTGATTATCCCCTTCCCTTTACACAGGACTGGGCTGCTCTCCCTATCCAGTTTGATCGCTCTCCCAAGGTCCCTGGGCTGTTACTCTGCCAGTGGAATTGTCCCCTGCAAGTTTTATGTGAGTGGGAGAGTTTATGGCTTGAGTTCATGGACCTCCTTCCCAAGGCTGTGCAGGTCCCTCTGGAGCACAGCAGTGAGGACTGAGGCTCCCGTGGATGTGCCACCCCTGCCCTGCTTCCTGTGCTAGTGCTGCTTTGCTCTTTACAGGTGGGGCCTCAGCAGCGAGGTCCAGCTGGGAAAGGAAGTTTCCTTTCACTGAGTTCAGCAATCTTGGGATTAAGCTGAAGGAGTTTTAATTAACAAACTCAGTGTCAAATATGTTTTCTGGACAGTCAGAGTCATTTTACAGCAACTTTTAAATCAAAAGTGCAAAGAAAACCCTGGTGGTGCCAGAAGTTTCCCCAGGTCCTTCTCTGCAGAGCTGAGAACTGGTGCATGGTCCGTTTTTGTTTTATCTTTATTCCATTCTGAATGCAAAACCAGTGAAATCTTAAAAGTAAAAATACATCATTTTGTTAAAATCTGCACTAAAATGAAAACTGAGCTTTTGGCCTTGATTCCTGCTGATCTCCAGGTTATTGGCAAGGATGTACAACTGCCTGATAACCTTGGTTCTCACACAGGTCAATGGCATCGATGAGTGACTCACAGGGGCCATAAACCTCTATTTCCAAGGGGTGTGGGCCAGGTGGGCTGAGAGCTTGGGCTGGTCTATAAAGCCAGGGCTCAGCCCATCTGATCCATTCTGCTCTGATCCAGCTGCTGTTCCACCTTCCCAGGCACATCCCAAGGGAACAATGGCATTCGCAGGCAAATACGAGTTCGAGGGTGACGAGAACTATGATGCCTTTGTGCAGAAGATTGGTGAGTCTGGCTGGGATGGGCACAGGGCCTGGACTGGATAAAATACTGGGAAAAGGCTGGGAGAGCTGGGATTGCTCAGCCTGGAGAGGAAAAGCTTTGGGGTGACCTCATTGTGGCCTTCCAGGGTCTGAAGGGGCTACAGGAAAGATGGAGAGAGACTCTTTAGAAGGGATGGAGGAACAGGACAAGGGGGAATGGATCCAAACTTGCAGGGAGCAGGTTTAGATGAAATATTAGGAAGAAATTCTTCCCCAGGAGGGTGGGCAGGCCCTGGCACAGGGTGCCCAGAGCAGCTGTGGCTGCCCCTGGATCCCTGGCAGTGTCCACGGCCAGGTTGGACATTGGGGCTTGGAGCAGCCTGGGATAGTAGAAGGTGTCCCTGCCCGTGGCAGGGGCTTGGATGATCTTTAAGGTCCCTTCCAACCCAAGCTGTTCCATGATTCCATGATTCCATGTGCATCTATTTGAAGAGCAAGAGCAAATATAAAAATAGGTATGTGCAGCTAAATACAAAGGCCCGAGCATTAAATTCCAAGCATTGCATGTGTAGGTTAAGGAGAAGGGAATATTTTATGTCCTTTGTATCTATATATTTTTCCTGTGTATTTTTTCTCAGGGAAAAGAAATCAAGATTATTATTTTAGCAAATGCATTAATGTACCAATATCTTTCTTTGCACCAGTAATTTCAACTCAGATATTGTAAAAAAATTAAAAATAATAAATGAGCCACAAATCAGATGCTTTGAGAACAAACACACCACTGCCATCCTTCAGTTCAAATTCAGCTTAGATTTGATAAATTCTCTGGTTTTGTTGATTAAGGTCTCCCCAGTGACAAGGCTGAAATGGGAAGGAACTGCAAAATCGTGACTGAGGTGGTGCAGAACGGGAATGACTTCACCTGGACACAGCACTTCCCAGGAGGCCACACCACCACCAACAGCTTCACCGTGGGCAAGGAGGCAGACATGGAGACCATGGGGGGCAAGAAGTTCAAGGTAAATTCCCTGAGCTCTTCAGCTCCACAGCCTCAGGTGGATTTGGATTTAGGGTGAAAAGCAGAGCAGTGCCAGGCCTAGTGAAGGTGTGGAGTAGTGAAGGGGGTGGAATGAGAGGGGCTCTAAGACCTTTCCAACCCAAACCATCCTGGGATTCCCTGATTCCATCATCCCTGATTCCATCATCCCTGATTCCTGGGCTGCCTGCCAGGACCCTTTTCAGAGCTGTTAATGAGTGATGTGGAGATCTGGACCCTGCAGGTGTTGGTATGTGAACATTTTTCTATTTAAATTTCTATTTAAATTGCGAACATTCAAGAACTAAAGCCCACGGATTTTAGCCCTGTGCAAGCGGCCACAGGTGCAACACACAACCTCTGTCCCATAAACTTCCAAGTGTGCAGGTGTTTACAGAATATCCAGTAACAGAAATTCCAGCAATCCCAGCAACATGAACCCTTTCTCTCTTACAGGCAACTGTCAAAATGGAAGATGGAAAACTTGTAGCTGATTTCCCCAACTACCGCCACACTGCAGAGATCTCTGGGGGGAAGCTGGTAGAGGTGAGTGCTCACAGACCCAGGGCAGTTCCTAAAAAACAAAGAAAAACCTCAAGAGCAGCAGGCTTAAAATGTGAAGTTTAGATAAAAGTCTTAAGGACAGGCTCTGAGCCATGCCCAGGGCTGCTCCCCTGGACCCCTGAGCTCTGATTACACTGTTCAACCAAAGTTTTGCTTTGTTCTTTGTTCCAGATTTCTACTTCTTCTGGTGTAGTCTACAAAAGGACCAGCAAAAAGATTGCCTAAGGCAGCAAGGCCAGTCTCTTCCACTGCTCTGAAAGCCAACAATAAAATAAATTAATTAAAGTTCTGTCTTTGTCTCTTTATTGGTATTACAAGCATCCTCATTATAATGCTTACCCCAGTCCTAAATGTCTGACAGGCACTCAGAAAATCAGAGTGCAAAAGTCAGAAGATGCAGCAAAGCACTAAAGGATGTTGTGCAGGTGTTTCAGGGGGTGATGCACACCTGGCATATTCCAGTGTTTCCTACCTCCCACCTATGGAACAGAAGCTCCATTCAGCTTCTGCCTGGAGAAGGACAATTCTCTGCCCAACACCTACATCAAAATGCAAGACCTGGTGAAAGTCTTTTACCCCATTGCTGCTTGGAGGGCAGAAAGGGAGGGGCTTGAAACCAAGAGAAAGTCAGTTTACGATTCATTAGAAGTGTCTCGCACTGCCAGCAGGGTTTTCTCTTTCTGCCAACACCTGATCTTAACCTTAGAAGACATTTAAGGTTTTACAGCTGTAAATACAGCCCTATTTCCTCATTGCAGTCCTGCTGTTTCTGCAGGGAAGGTTCATGCTTTGACTCTTGAGTGTTACTTGTGAAGGACCCCAGCACTGGGAGATGAGGCTGAAATCCAGGGAATGTGTCCCTGCCCATGGCAGGGGTGGAACAAGATGAGATTTAAGGTCTTTCCAACCCAAACACCTCTGTGACTCTGATTCTCTGCTCTGAGGGAAACCAGTGGTGCTCAGTCTGTGCCCTGAGAGGAGCCCTGGACCTTAAAAATGAGACCTTTTAATCACTTCCTGTGCACACCAGATGCCTTTGCTGCTAGAACTGCCTTGATGGGGCTGGGATGGACCTTTAGAATTCCATCTGACAAATTCCTGACTCTGAACTGGCTGGCAAAGCCTAATTCCATTTAGCAAGGATCGTGCTGGGCTGCAGGGGAGGAGGCCCAGTGACACAATCTCCAGCATCAGTGGCACTGCCCAGCTCAGCTGTAGGAAATCACTGTTGGTTTCATGCTTTATTATAACCATGTAATAACCAAAGTATTCTGCACCAGCATTTGAGTTACATGTCCATGGCATGTTGGAATGATCATGGAATACATAATGGGTGGCTTTGGGATGGAGACATTCATGAGGCTGCTGAAATCTGGTACCCAGTGGGCTTGATGACATCAGGTAAATTCTGAATAGCCAATACAGGGTGCAATCACCTGATAATCCCACAGGCAAATGTGGAATCATCTGATAATCCCAGACACGTCCCATGCAAGGCCACACTTTGTTTGGACCAAGGCCCATTTCCTATTTTTTCCCCATAGTTCCTCATCCTATACCTCATTGAGATAATCTTGGTCAGGATAAATCAAGAATCCAGTAAATAAGCTGTCTGTCCAGTAGGGATCATAAAAGAGCCCATTTTGCTCTGAGTAAAAGATCTGCAGCCACACCTCATCCTCCTGCTTCAGCGCCAGGATGGTCGATCCAGAGGCCACGTCGTGGTTCCCAGTGTTGGCGTCAAAAGTCTTGATCCGGTACTGGCCGTTGTGGACCAGGCCAATGGCCAAGTGCTTGTTGGCCAAAGTGATGTCGTAGGTGAAGTAGTAAATCCCGGGGATGCTGCAGATGAACTTCCCACTGGAAGCGTTGTAATGTCCTCCCTCGTTCATCAGGATCCTGTCAAACTTGATGGGCAGCCGCTCCCTGGGGTAGCTCTTGGACACTGCCACGGAGAAGGCAGACTTGGCTTTGCTGCCACTGCAGCTGCAGGCCCCCGGCAGCCCAGGGTCACCCTGGCTCCCTTTGGGCCCTTTCTTCCCCGGAGCCCCGTTTTTCCCAGGACTGCCCTTTAAACCCTTGGGCCCCCGGGGCCCTGCCTTGCCAACAGCTCCTGTTTTCCCCTTCGGGCCTGGCTTGCCCGGGTTTCCTGTTCTGCCCTGGGGACCTGGAAGACAAATGACCTTATCAATTTTCCTTATCAGTTTTGAGCGAAAGAGCTGATACAGCAGGTGGAAGGGGGTTAGAGCATTGCAGCAGGGATTTAATTTAGGAGGGAGCCATTGCTGGTGTGAGAATCCCAATGCAATCCCACCTGGGGCTGGACGTCTGTCTGGACTGACCACCCAGGGTAGGCAGGGAATTGGTGTGGTAACAGGGGAACTCTGGTTCCATTATCTGGCTCGTTTGAGAAGAAGGAGGGATTAAAGAACAAGCATTAAATGTTTGGGTTTTACAGAGTGGGGCAGGTTTGTGAAGCTTTCAGAGCTTCGCTTTGAGCAGGTCAGTACTTTTGATCTCATGTCTCTTTTTTTACTTTGCTTTTTTTTTTACATTTAGCATGAAACTGTTTAAAAACAAGGCAAAAGTTAGCCTAGATGTGGTAAAAAGCCCAGCCTAGCTGGGGGATGAACCAGCGAACACAGGGGGCAGGGGCTGCCTTGAGATGAGAAGGGAGTTGGGCTGGCAGTGATTCTTGCCCGGTGGTATCATCTGATATGAGCAAAATCGTGAGGATTTATGCGGCGTCTCTTGACCTGCTGTAGTAAGAGCAGTTCGAAACGCAGCTGTGGCTGGAAATCTGCTCTCCAGATTCCTGGTTTGGGGGTGGGAGAAGGGAGGCAGCCGCAGGCTGGGCTCGCTGGCGTTGCTGAGGCAGGAGTGCTCTCTAGTGTGGCAGAGGGAAATCACTGCTCCGCACAGGGCTGCTCCTGCTGCCTCCAGGCTCCGGGAGCATCCAGAGCTCAGCCCCGCCTCAGGACTGAAGACGAGCTGTTGTTTGCTTTGGATTAGGTCCGGCATGGCCAGTGCCTGTCCTGTTACAGTGCTCTGGGCAGCCGGTCCTTCCTTTTCTCACGTGGCTCTGGTTTTCCTGGGAGCGGGAACCAGAGGCCAGCTCCTTATCTCCTCTGGAGAGCCTTGACCAGCACAGGGTGAACCTCACCGTGTCACAAAATGAAGCCAACAGAAGCTGCACACAGCTGTCAGGACATGGTGTGAGTCTGGAGCCCCTCTGACGAGTGGGACCATTTGGAGGGGGGACAGAGGGAATTCTGGCGGAGTTTCCCATGAGGTGTTGCTGTGAAGGGGCTGTTGCACCACAGCTTCCACCTTTCCATTGCTGTGTTGAGCACTTCTCTCTTACCTTCATCGCCGTGCTCGCCTTTCTCCCCGTCCTGGCCGTCCTTGCCGTCCTTGCCGGGGAAGCCCATCCTGCCCACGGTTCCTGGGGTCCCTGGCACGCCGGGGGGCCCGGGGGGCCCGGGGGGCCCTGGCAGGCTGCAGGCCAGCTGGGCACCCTCCTGCAGCTCCCGCTTGGCAAAGCCCCCCAGGATGTGGTTTGCCACACAGGGCACAGTCCAGAGGAGCAGCACAGCAGAGATCATGGCACGGCCTGTGGGGAGGAGACGGGATGTGGGAGCAGCGTGTGGGCACCACTGGCATGGGCTGGTGAAGAAAACTGCATGAAAATGGGAGATAATTTGGCTTTTCTTGGCAGGGTGGGGGAGCTGTTTGCTTTGGTGTGATGTGATTCCAAGGACTTGGCTCATGGAGTTTTCTAGGTCAGACCAATATTTTTATCAAACTTACTCTTCTCCAAGCCTGTATCTGTGTCCGTCCCTCATTTTGTTTTGCTCCCTGAGCCTCTCTTCCCCCAAAGCACCAGGAGCAATGGCAAAGGGGTGCAGAAAGCAGCTGCTTGGGACCAGGGGAGTGGAGGAAGGGGAAGGGGTTTGGTGTGAGCGTCCCCAGCACGACCTGCCCATGGTTGGGTCGCTGGGGTTTCTTCAAAGCACAAAGCCCATCGTGTGATGCAGAGCAGGACTCAGACAGGCTGGGCAGGATTTGGGCCAGGCCTTTTGCCTACGAGCTGAGCCTCATCCCCTTCTCCACTGCAGCTCAGATTTAGCAGCTCCTCAGAACTGTTTTGTGCAACTCCTGCACTGGAAATAAGATGCTTAAAGCACTGGCTAAATTCCATGTTGGCCTTAGCTCTCATCCTGTTCTCGGCTCCTGAGGGGTAGAAATGCATATTTAGATGCTCCAAATCCAGCCAGCTGATCCTACATATTTATGCTCAGTGGGAGCCCCCAGTTCTGTGATATTATAATTAAGAACATGCAGAGGAGAGGGAAATGCAAACCAGATCCAGGGCTGGATTTGGCTGCTGAGCCCTTTGGTTCTTCAGCTCTGATTTGCTGCTGCTGAAAGGCGTTGGGTTAATGCACTTGTGAGATGGAAAACACCATCCAGTGTTCATGTGGGAAGTTGAATGAAGGCTTCTGAGTTCATGAAAAGGGAAACAGAATGTACAAATGCCTGTGGAGTGGGAGATCACAAGGAAAGCTGCATCCCTGCTTCCCAGGAACCCCTCCAGCGGGGCAGAGAAGTGAGAGGCATCTGGAGGTGGATGACACTCACAAGCTGTGGCAGGGAAAAATGTCATTGTGGAGCTTAACCTGGAAAAAAGCTGGGAATGCCTCACGTGGAGAAGAAACGTGCAAGAAGGAGCAGAGGGTGGAAGGGCAGCTCCTCCTCTGAAAGTTTCTTACCATAATCACTTCTGTTCCCTTGAGACCCAGCTCGTTGACCTGATGGGATAAAAAGTGGCAAACAAAATTCCCCGAGGCTGGGAGGTCAGTGGGAGCAGCACTTGGATAAGTGGGGAGTATCCACGTACGTGGAGCTGTTCTCTGGCACAGCTCCCGAGCTGGTGTTAATTAACAGCTCCACAAGAACGCTTCATCCCATATCCCAGCAACGTGTGTGGGATGCAAAGCAGCACCACGTCCACAAGAGGATCTCTAAATAACCTCTTGGAGAAATCTTTTTGAAAGAGAACAAACCTCATGCTGTTCCACCTTAAAAGGAAAACTGTTCCTCGATGTAGAAGGTCCGATGAGCTCCAAAAAGCAAATTGGAAGCAGATCAGCATCTCCCCTCTCTGCAGTGTGGGCAGCCAGCCCGGCACAGGAGGCTGTGCAGCAGCAGAACTGATTTTCCAAAGACATTTTAACCAATGGCTTTGTCACCAGGGTTAGAGACCTTTGGGCCATGCCCAATGCCTGTTGTGCATTAAAGAGGTGTTTCTGTAAGAAAAGATCCTGCCTGGAAGAGTCAGCACCAGCTGTACTTTCTGCTGCTTCCAGGGCAGCTGGGCTGAAATCCCAGAGGAAAATCCCTGAGGGCTGCCAGATGCGGGGTTTGGTGGCACATGCAGTGGCTGGATGGTGATTTTTTGGCCAGCAAAGTCACCCTGTGCCATGTGGCGGTGGGAATAGGACACCCTGGGGGAATTGCTGCTTGCAGGGAGGCAGGAGCAGGATGAGGGGACCCAGCAGTGAGTGAACACCGTGACTTTCTTCTCTACTTCCTTGTAATATCCGAGGCTTTCTCAAACAAGACATCCATCTTTCTGCCTCACTAGTGTACTTCAAGGTGTCATAATTACTCTTCAAGATAATCATTATCCCCATGAGCCTAATTCTCAGCTCTGGAGGTAGCCCTGCAGCATCCCTGGGGTGGAAGCAGGAGCCCTTGGGTGCAAGGCTGATTTAGGCAAAATCAGGTGTGACAGCAGTGACAGAGAGCAGCTGAAATGGGTGGATTTAACTGATATGAGCCAGGGAAGCACCTACACCAACAGGGGTTTGATCTGTTCCCTGCTGCTGCACAAAACAATGGCAAAGGAGGGAAAGCAGAGGATGCACCTTCTGTCCTCAACCTGCAGCGCTCGCTTGGCTTCAGACACCGGGAATTCCCGTGCCAAACCTTTCCTCTCCTGGAGCAAAAGCGCCGGGAATTCCCGTGCCAAACCCTTCCTCGCCTGGAGCAAAAGCACCGGGAATTCCTGTGCCAAACCTTTCCCAGCCCCGAGCTCAAACCCGTCTGGGCAGCTGCCCAGTGCAGGGACAGGCTGAAGGAGGTGGGAGCTCCCAGCAAAGGCTGAGGAATGTTTCCCTCATGGTGTTATTTCTTTAACTGGCAACTGTTGCCTTCACGGATTCCTGCGCAGGCTTTGGAAACCTGAGTGCTCAGTGACTTAGACCTTATTTGGGAAGTTTTCAAAGTTAAGGTTAAGAGGAGGGAGAGGCAGAAAAAGGAAAAGTGGATCTACTCACCAGCCTAATCTCCTCAGTGAGATCCTGACAGGCGCTGGCAGCCCCCAGCACTTCAGGCAGATGTTTTGCTGCAGATCCCCAGCCCTGTCCTGCCACAGCAGGTCCTGGGAGGGCTGTGCAGGATTGACTTTGGTCCTTTTTACTCCCGTTTTACTTCGTTTTGTGCGCAGTTTGAGCTCCCTGCAGCAGCTCCACTTTGGCTCCACGTTGCCAAAGGCATATTTTTATTATTGTGTAATGGATCTGAGCCTCTGCCTCGGTCACGTGGCACGGGAAGAGATTTTTATGCACATGTGGCTGGAAAGCTCTTGATGCTTGGGGAGCTTTTCCCTTTCTCCCTCTCCCTTGCAGTCCTGGAGGAAAGCTCAGGGGCTGCCTGGATCATTTCTGGTTGATGCTGCCCCTCCCTGCTGTAGTCACTGCTCACACAAGCAGGGAACGGGTAACGCTGATCCAACTGGGGAACAACTTTGACACTTCATCCTGGAGTATTAAAGGGAAGAAAATCTTGTCCTGGGGGTGGAAACTCACTTCGAATCACTCCAGGCTTGAATTTAAGGACAAAGTCATGAAGCAGCAGCTCTGCAAATGCAAATTTGTACCTCAGCACTTCTTCAGGATGATGTGCACTACGAAATACAACTTTGTCATGGGGATGGCAGGGCAGGAATCCTTCTGTCTTGGAAAAGGGTTGGGATTTAGTTTTAAGCTTGGAAAGTAATTACAACCCCCCAGCAATTGCTTCAGGTAAGGCAGAAACAGCAGGAGCAGCGGCTGAAGCTGGAGCAGGATGCTCTGGGATGCTGCCAGGGTTGGTATGGACCAGACTCATCTTTGGTTGTGGGTTCCTGCTCTGGCCCCACCAGGATCCTGCACGGGGCGTGGGACAGGCATATGCCTGGTGGCGGGGCTCCAAACCCTGCCCTGCAGCTCTGCAGCCAGAAAATCCTTTCTGCTCAGTGCAGAACATCAGCTGACTGGGAGAATGCTGGAATTGTCATTCCTTGCTCTGCCCAAATTCATCCTTCCCAGAGCTGTTGTGGTTTATTTTTAAGCTTTCCCCTGTGCTTGCTTTTGGCACTTGGTGGGAACGGATATAACATAAAAATGAAGCCTGTACACAGTTGGCTTTGTGAGCTGGGGCTGCTTTAGATGCTCCTGGGAGGACTGGGAACATTTGGCTGAGGAAGCACAGGGCTGTTTTTGTGCTGTGCTCACAGTCCCACAGAGCTCCTGCAGAGCCAGCGCCCCGGCCCCAGCTCCCTGACACTGAACAACCTCCCTTCCCAAACAACCATCAGCTTTGCATTTCCTGGGAAAAGGGCTGGTTTAGAAAAGCTGCCATGTGGCTGCAGAGCTCTGGCTGCCGCAGCCCACTCCCCTCTAGCACTGGGGTGAGCACAGCTGGGACAGACCCAGACACTGCTCTGGACATGGGGCAGACAGGAATTCTCACTTTTCGCCTGTTTCCATGAAGTTTGTAGGAACGCAGAACTCGTGCTGGGCCGCTGTGCCTGGGTGTGGGCCAAAAGGCTCAAAGCACTGCATGTGAAATAGGCAACCAGGTGAAAGCTTCCCGGGGGCTTTGCCACAGCACCAGTTGGATGGGCCTGGGAAGCCACAGTGCCTTCCTCAGATGCTGATGGTGTGGAAAAGGAAAAGCTCTTCTGCTGATCCTGCTCCTGCCCCATGGCAGCTGTGCTTTGAGATGGGCCTGACACGGGCCAGGGATGAGAGGATGCTTGGACACACAGCAATCCTGCCAGGCAGCCTCAGGCAGGAGCAGGGAATTCACAGTTTGGGGTGATTTTGTGCCCAGGTCTGCAGCATGGGGAAGGAAGCAAGAGCCTGACCTAGTTCAGCAGCATGGGGAGAAACTGCTGGGAAGCTCCTGCCAGGCAGATGGAAAATCTGTCTGTGCTGCAGGGCCAGGCCAGGCTCCACCAGGGTCCCAGACAGCTCTGCTGAGAACACTTGGCAGCACAGTTTGTTAAGTAAACAAACTGCCCGTGCACAGAGAAGCAGAGCAGCCTGAGACTCGTGCTCAGTGCTTTCTGTGTCAGTGAGACATTGCAGGGGACATGACAGCAGATCTTGTCCCCTCGGTGCTGCTTTTTAGCAGAAGCCTCTGTGCTGTGACCCCCGTGGTGCCCCCAGGGTCCCGGGGAAGGGGACTGGCTCAGGGACAGGCGTGGGCTGGGGGTGCAGTCCCTGCTCAGGATGCTCTGCCTGGTGTGGAGGTGGAACAACTCAAACAATGCCCTGCTTGAAAAGCTGTCAGTGAGTGGAGAAGGGGTTCATGCCTCTTTTGGGGTGAATAATGCTAAAATCAGCCTGACTTATTGATCCCAAAGTTAAATACCCTGAGAGTGAGGTGAAGATGTGGCAGATGATGAAGTGCCTGATAAAGGAACACACAAGTGATGCTACCGACACCTTACCCAGAGGTGCTGAGCTGGCACAGCTGGCCCAGACACATCTGACTGACAGCCCAGGCCCACTTTTTAACAGAGGATTTTCCTACACACCCTTCTGGGACTGTGTGTGGCAATTCCTCCCTGCAGTGGGGACACCCCTCAAGGCCACTCCTCAGGACTGAGCCAAAGAGATTTGCTCACAGTCGTTGGTCTGGGTGAGTAATACCATTCTCTAGTTAATTTTTTTTGTTATCTTTAGTATAATTGCCTCAATATAACTGCTTTAATATAAATGTTTCAATTTTGTTTCAAAAATAGTGCACTGTACTATACTAAGAGTTCTAGCTACCCATACTAGGTAGCAAATAATTCTGTTTAATGTTTTTTTAGCCTTATCATTGGCATGATAAATCATTTATTTCTATATAAATATAACTGGTTTGCCATCCTTAATCCTGCAGGACAAAGTCACCTAAAGGTTGAATCGCTGCTGCTGTGCATGTGCTGAGGGGGAGAACTGGGAGTGCCAAAATGTGGGTGACCATCAGTTCCCAGCCCAGGACAGGGCTGTGCCCCAGCCTGGAAGGATTTCCCCTTGTTTACCTCTGAGCACTCACTGGTTTCATTGCTAGGTACTGACCTTGCAGCCACGACAATTTAACCAAATGACATCATTCAGCAAATGCCAGAAAAGTTGAAATTCACCCAGAGGTTGGAGGGAGCCTAAAAATCTAGCAATAACAATGGGAGTGTGCCTCTCACCAAAGATAAGTGTCAGTGCTTTGGGGGTTTTGGGAGATACTAAGGGGAAGGAAGAAGCATTTTTCCACCCAACAGGCCTCCAGACTTAGTGTGGGATGGTGATTTGAGTAATTTTTATTGCCCTGCCTAAAAGCAGCTTGAAAATCTGTAAGCAGTCTACAGAGAGTGATTGTCCCTCTCCAAAAAACCCCATAAAAATGAGTCAAAACCCTGTTTAAACTTAAAGGATGCCCTTGAGACCATCAGCTCTGCCTAGGAGCTGCAGCCCTGACCCATTAAGATAAAAATAAATAGAGTTTATTTTAGGAAGACGGAAGTGGGAACCAGCCCAATCACCAGTGAGCCACTGCCAACACTGAGCAGATGCTGTGTAAAGGTTGGGATTTTTCTTTTTGTTCCATGTACCTTCTAATTCAAAGTAAATTCAGCAACCTTTTTGACTCACCACAATTGGCCCCTGCCTTGATGCCAAGTAACATAGACAAGAAAGGATTTCTGAAAATGACTTGCATTTCCCAATTACAAAAAGCCTCCAGCCCTGTAGCACCAGACCTGCACCTTAACCATATCCAATAATAATGTAAAATAAACAAGACACCAACAGAATGAGAAATCGTTTCCCTACTCCTACCTTAAAGCCACAACTGAACGCCATGGTGGAGATGCTGCAAGAGAACCAGAACTGTTATTTTATTTAGAAGCAATAAAAAAAATTCTGAAAAAATAACTCACAGCTGGCATACAGCAAGTTACCTCAAACCTCACCTCAGGCAGCAAACAGGGCAGGTAGCAGCAGCAGGCTTTCCATTTTTCACAATTTTGATTCTTCAGGGCTTTCTTTGCTCTCCAGTTTGTAAACAAGAACTTGTCAGGCAGGAAAATACACTAGGGAAGCTGAAAGAGATAGTAACGAGCTTGGCAAACTCAGCTTTCCACTGCAGCACGCCAAGGCAAGAGGGAGAACATCCAGTATAGACCCCAAATTAATCTGCCTGTAAGGTGCTCTCAAATCAGCCTCTATACTTCTCCCTAAAAACCCACAACTTTATACCCAGTGAGCAGCTGGGGGCTGGGTTGTTCAGCTCAGAGCTGGTGAAAACGACTCCACCAGCACATGGAGAGAGGCCAAAGGCTAAGAGCAGTAATATTTAGCTTTATATATTTCTGCAAATAAACCAGGATTAATTAGACCAGGCAACACTAACGCCTCCCCAGCTCCCTCTGCGGGCTGGCACTCAGCTCCGAGCCTGTAATTTCCCATGTGAAAAAGGTTAACTCAGAATTAGGATCTCGTTTATAATAAACTTCCCGGGCCAAGGCTTAGCCTAACTGCAATGAAGCTGTGGCTTTAGGGGCCAGCTGCAGATCTTTCTCTTTGCTTTCTAATTAGAAAGAAACCTCCCTCACACTTCACAGCTGCAACATATATAAGGGATGGGGCTGAGGCACTCTCGTTTTTCCTTGAGTATTTGAGGGGAGTTATTTTTTTCTTTTTTTCACCTACAGCCCTCAAGAGCATGGAGAGCACTTGGAGGATTTGTGTGTGTTTGTACTGCTGCCTGCCCTGGCTCTCTTCTGGCACCCAGTACTCGCCCCGCTCCAGGGGCCGGGGGGGCTCTGAGAAGGCCCCTGGGTTTTCGGCAGCTCCTGAGGATGCTGCCAGGGAGCTCAGCGCGGTGCTGCAGCTGCCCCAAGGCGGGGAACCGGCCCCTACCCTCCTGCCCCCGCTGCTCAAGGTGCTGCACGGCCGCGGCCCCCGGGGCTGGCACAGCGAGGCCCCGCGGCTGCAGCCGGACTCCAGGGCTCTCCGGTACATGAAGAGGCTGTACAGGATGTCTGCCACCAGGGACGGCATCCCTAAGGCGCACCGAGGCCGCTTCTATAACACGGTGCGGCTCTTCACCCCGTGCTGGGAATGCCAGCACCGCCTCGGGGGCCTGGGGAAAGGTAGGTGTGCAGTGCCTGGGCTGGAGAGGTTACACGGGGTTTCTGTGTGTTCTGTGCTGGCAGCAGGAAATAAAAATACCTCCTTTCTTCAGCGCTGTTGCTATTTTAGTCCTGGAGCCTCTTCTCCTAAACTGTAGGAGTTTTTCATAACCTACTTCTCCTTGAATGGCATTAGGCACAGGCTTCACAGGCTGGGGAACACCCCACAAGTAGTATGTACAAGACAGGCTGGTGTTCTGGGCTGACTCATCTGCTCATGAGTCAGAAAAAGCTATAAGCAGATCTAAGTAAAGTAAGAGAAGTGGAAAAAATGTTTAGGCATAATAGGCAGCACATTTCCTTCTACAGCCCGTTTTGGTTTTGCTTTTTTCTAAAAACTGCAGCACTGGTAAAAAAATTTGTACCAAACTGCCAGCACCTGTGCTAGAGAATCCTCTCCTTGTCTGGTACATTTGCTAGAGAAGAATCATGATCAAAACCTGAAGGGAAGAGTAGAATTACTCACAAATTGGGCTCAGGACTGGGATGGCTGGGCACCCTGTAACTTACAATGCTTCCATGGTTTTCTTAAATGTGGGCTGGTCACAACAACAGCAACTAGAAATCCTTGGCTGATAAACCTACTAAGGTGACCTGAGTTCTCCTGACTTGGATTTTTCACTAGAAAGACAGATAAACATAGAAAGATAAACACAAGCATTGTACTGCTGCACAGGAACAGCACTCTGAGGTGGAGTTCATGGTTTTTATCATCTGGAGTGTTTAGTTCCTGTTACCCCCACACCAGCACTAAAGAGACAACAGCTGACTTCCTCCTGTGCTGGTTCTTTTAATGAAATGAATCCTAATAGCCCTTATAATCAGGGGTTTTCTTGTGTTTATTTTCTTAATTTTTAACTCTTATGTCCCTGACCAAAGTAGAAATTTCATGCAATAAATGTAAGGGCATCTGAATTGTTTTCTTCTGCTGCTGAATCATTTTTACTTATCAACTACAACAGTATTCATGTCGAGGTGGAAAAATAAGATGCAATAACACTACAGGAATCTGTTTCCCTTCACAGGAGATATTCATTCGGTGGATTTACTCTTCAACTTGGATCGTGTTACTGCTCTGGAGCACTTACTCAAGTCTGTCTTGCTCTATTCCTTTGACACATCTGTTCCCATTTCCTCTTCCATTACCTGCATATGCCATTTATCCCTTAAGGAACATGATTCTTCCAGCCAAGTTTGCCCCAGCATTTCCCACTCTCTAGCTTTGAGCCTGCACTTTGATGTTAGAAAACGCAAATGGGTGGAGATGGATGTGACTTCTTTCCTCCAGCCTCTGATTGCTACGAACAGGAGGAACATTCATATGGCTCTGAACTTCACTTGTCTGATGGGTGACCCACAACAGAGCACGAAACTGCAAAATGCTGTTAATGTGACACTGGTTCCCCCTTCCCTTCTGCTGTATCTGAATGACACCAGTGAGCAAGCTTATCACCGTGGGAGCTCGCTCAGGCACAGGAGGAAAAGCCCAGCGCGGGCCAGGCAGAGCAGCAGCCCGCTTGTGGATCCTCCAAAGGGTGACAAAGGACAAGGCAATCCCCAGGGTAAAAGGGCCTCTCGCCAGCGAAGGAATGAGAATCCAAAAGCAGCACCAGCCACTTCACCTCACAATCGGAGCGAGTATCTGAAGCAATTTGTGTTCCCTCAGCACGAGTGTGAGCTGCACAACTTCCGCCTGAGCTTCAGCCAGCTGCGGTGGGACCGCTGGATCATCGCCCCGCACAGGTACAGCCCCCAGTTCTGCCGGGGGGACTGTCCCCGCGCCCTGGGCCACCGCTACGGCTCCCCGGTGCACGCCATGGTGCAGACCCTCATCTACGAGCGGCTGGACCCCTCTGTGCCCAGGCCCTCGTGCGTGCCGGCCGCCTACAGCCCGCTCAGCGTGCTGACCATCGAGCCTGACGGCTCCATCGCCTACAAGGAGTACGAGGACATGATCGCCACCAAGTGCACCTGCCGGTAGTGGGGACTCTGCTGCACTCCACTTTGGGGTGGGTTTGCGCTCTCAAGCACAGGTTTTATCTTTGCATTCTCAAGATCTGTAGCTACAACTGACTGAGCAGTGTTGCTGTAACTCCGGGAGCTGGGATTTAGCAAGGAGTTAGCAGAAGGGGTTCACATCAGTGCACTGATTTTTTTGTACTCACTCAGCCTTTCTAGAATGTGCAATTAAATGTAAATAGTGTCTTTTTATCGGGAGAATTTTGCATTTAAAATGGGGGAAAGGTTTCAACTACTAAATGTCTATTTTAAGCTGCTTTATTACAGATTAAAAAAAAGAAAGAAATGGCTATCACACATACCCTGACATACAGTGCCTGCTACTCTGCCTCTGCAGAAACCCTGTGTGTGACATCTCCAGTAATGAGTGGGAAGAGGAGAAAGCCTTTAATGTTAGAATTGTTTCCTTGGTCTTTCATTCTCTTCCAAGCAGGATGACACAACCCTTCCTCACAGTTCTGTAAAGAGTTACCACGTTGTTTTTTGCTTTTCTTCTCTTGCACTCTTTGGGCTTTCTCATCTAAAAGGAGGGTAAGAATTTAAGGGCAGCTGTGGGTAATTTGTGAACATTTAAATTAAGGCACTATTTTGGTAAGAATTTGCACCAAGTGAGGCTTCATTTGGTTCAAGAACAAGGAGCAGCTGTCCATGGTGTGAGGGCAGAGGATTGCCCATTGGAGCCACACTGCCACTGGCTTCTGAGCTAGGAAGAAATGTTTAAAAAGCTTAATCCTCAAAAATGGCTTCTAAAAGCTTTGAATGAGTTAATGTAAATGCTGTTCAATGGGTTTAATATTCTGAAATATGGGGCCACAGCCTTGCTTCCTCTCACAATGAAACTGTAGGTAACAAGTGCCTCAACTCTAGGTGCTTTCACACCGAATTCTTACTGCAATTGATTTATTATGATTTATTGTCTCCTCCTAGACCGACCTGGGGCTCACACACAAAACCTCTCAGCTTTAGTGGGGATTTTTCTTGTTTGTTTGTTTATTAAAGGCTGTGCAGCAGCACTGTCTTGTAAAACTTGTTTAGAACAGCCTCTAACACTGACTTGCTAATGGATTAATAAATAAATGCTGTAACTTTCTACACCCAACCAGCCCCTACCTTATATCCTGAGCAATTCCAGAGGCTGGGAATTCAGCCTGGCAGGGCAGGCCTGAGAGGCTGCTGTGTGGTGTCACTTTGATGCTTCACCTGGTCACTGAACCCACTCATGTTGGGGTGAGTCTGGAGAGCTCCTGGAGGTGCAACAGGCACAAACCTGCCTTAAAAGTGGGGATCCTGCTCCAGGTTTCAGTCTCTGACTGCTGAAATCAAAGTGGTTGACCCCAAAAGCTCAAAATGGTATCTTGGTGTCACATAAAACCTTCCTGGTCCCAGCACCGTGGGCAGGTGGGTGAGTTTGGATTGTGTCACTCCTGCTCATCCCTTCAAACTCTGGGGATTTGGCTTTGCTCATCTGCCAGAGAAGAAAATAAATGGCATTGTTTCCTGACACAAATCCTTCTAATTATTGTGAAATGCGTAATGTAGTCCAATAATCCTAACATATTCTAATGTTTCATTAATGGAGATCATGTTTAATATAGTCTAATAATTCAAATAATATATTAAATATGTGTAATATATTGTAATAATCCCAATAATGTTGAACCTATCTAATATATTGTAATAATAATTCCAACAATGCTGAAGTTTAACATATTCTAACAAATCTAATATATTCTAACATTAGTTCAAATAATGGTAAATATGTCTAATATATTGTAATGAGCCAAATAAAGCTGAAAGTGTTTAATACAGTCTAATAATTCTACTATCATTCAAATGGTAAAAATATCTAATATCCTAACCATTCTTATCTATTCTAATAATAATTTAAATAATTTTGATGTCGAATATATTCTGTAATTCGAATAATATGGAATATATCTAATATAGTCTAATAATTATAATATAATCTATTAATGATGCCAGTAATATTGAAGATGTCTAATACATAATAATTTCCATTATTTGGAAGATGTCTCATACATTCTAATAACAATTCCAACATTGTTTACGATGCTCATTGCGGGGGGGTGTGGCGGGATATTTAACCTTTAAAAGCCTTTTCCAGTGCAAACCATTCCATAATTCCACGATTTTCTGCTTCAGACACTCCCGCTGTTCAGCGGAACTCCACCATCGCCACATAAAAGTGTTTTTTCTCCATTATTTCTCTGGGCGGTTTCCGCGCTGAGGCACCGCCCCCCCCCCCCCCCTCACGGCGCGGGTGCTTCCCGTGAGTTCCCCCCCCGTTCCCCTCAGGGCAGCGCCCGTTTCTGGCGCACGTCATTTATTACAAACCGCGTGTTAAAAACACGCTTTAGTAGAACTCTGATTTACCACCCACCTATTTCACCGCCTCTATCGTTTATTACAAGCAGAAAGCGCCGCTCGCGGTGCCCCGGAAGGCGTCGCGCAGGCGGTTCCGGGGCGGGCGGCGGCCATTGCGCGGTGACCACTGCGCGGTGACCGCGGGGACGCAGCGGCCATGGGGAAGCACTTCGGGAACCTGGCGCGGGTGCGGCATGTCATCACCTACAGCCTGTCGCCCTTCGAGCAGCGCGCCTTCCCCAATGTCCTGTCGCACGGGCTCCCCAACGTGGGCCGCCGCTTCACCTCTCAGGTGTTGAAGGTGGTGCCCCGTGAGTACAGGGGGGATTCCCCCCTTTTTGTGTAAATTTGGGGAGGGGGACTGCCGGGGCTGAGGGGGAGGTCGTGGCTGGTGGTTTTGTGCTGTGCGCGGTGCAGTTGTCTCCTCACTGCGGTGTCCCCATATTGTGAGTATTCCGTCATTCCAATGTCCCCATATTGTAAATATCCCCTTTTCTCAGTGTCCCCATGTTACGAAATCCCTTTATTCCAGTGTCCCTTTCTAGAAGTGCCTCCTCATTGTATCGAATGCTCCTTTATTGTGAATGTCCCCTTGCTGCAGTGTCCCCTCACTGTTAAAGTCCCCTTATTGTGAGTGTCCCCTCATTGCATTATCCCGTTAGAGCAGTATCCCCTCATTCCACTGTCCCTTTCTAGCCGTGTCCCCTCATTCTGGTGTCCCCTGACCATGCCTGTCCTCTGTCCCTGACAGCCCTGGCCACTGGTTACCTCATTTATTCCTGGGGGACGCAGGAGTTCGAGCGGCTCAAGAGGAAGAACCCGGCTGGCCATGAGCACGAGCAGTGACCACGAGCAGTGACCACGAGCAGTGACCACGTGGCTCCGGAACTCCTTGGGGACCTGCTGTGCTTGTTCCCATGGCCGGAGGGGATTAACAGGGAGATAAACCTTGGCTAATAAACTGTAACTTTGCCCCATGACTCTGTGTGAAATCCGTGTCTTGAGCTGTTTGAGGTGAGGAGCATCAAATCCCTCGTCTGGTTCTCTCTGTACAGGCAGATAATCAGGCTGAAGTTCCATGTGCTCGGATGTTTTTATCTCAGAGCACTTCCAGCTTTCATAATTCTTACTTCTTTGAAATATTCCTCAATATAAAGTGCAGCAAAGGCTGGTTTGATATTGTTCCTTGTCCCCTTTATTTTTCCCATCACTGGCCACTGCTTTTCCTCCAGCCTTGAGATCTGTGAAAAACAAACACTCGCTGATTTGGTATTGATTAAAGCTGGATGAGCTGGCTGGTGGCTTGGGATTTGGGATGAACCCTGACCTCTGGCCGAAGGCTCGCTCTACACGGGAGCCCCGGGCAGAAGATGAGTGGGAACAGGTACAGGCTGCACCAGGAGAGGTTTCATCTCCGTGTAACAAAGGAATCTTTGCAGTGAGAACAATCAGTCCCTGGAACAGCCTGGGGGTTTCAGGAGGTGACTGGACGGGGTGCCAGGTAACCTCCTCTGGGCTCCCTTCCCACAAATGCCTGCACCAGCTGATCTGTCAAGGTCCCTTCCAAACTGGGCTGTTCTCTGATCCTGTGATTCTAATTACCTAGTTATATTAATGTTAATTGGGTGATTAACTACACTCTGATATCTGATCAGTGGTAAGAGGCTGCATTAGAACCTTCTCGAAAGCTGCCCGGAGAAACAACTTAATGCCTGAAGATGATTAAAAAGCAGCTGCTGGTAGTAAAGTCGCTTAAATATGTGACAAATTCACCCAGTGGCTCTGAATACAGAAACACCTTCACTGTTGGAAGCTCAGAACATCTGGCTGGTTCCTTTATCCTAATTTTTTCCTCCCAGTGTTCCACTGACTGCCTCCAGCTCCCACCCCATGCAGAGCAACACGTTGGCGTTCCTGCTGTGCTATTCCTGTAGCTGTCCTGGGAGTTTATCTTATCTGCAGGGCAGGAATGACGTTTCCCTGTGTGAGTTTCCCCGTGTGCTCAGGGCTGGGCTGTCAGGAAGACAATGATGCTCAGGCTGTCACTTCAGGAAGCTGGGGCAATGCAATTTTTACAGCTCAGTGCTGGAGTATTTTGGGGCTCAGAGCACACAAGACTGAGCTCAGCCTCTTGTGTTTCCTCCAAGCACAGCTCGAGGCTGGCATAAGTAGCAATAAAATCAATCAGCCAGTGCTCCCAAGTTGTGCCAAAAATATTCTGTACTTAACTGCATTTTGGGTCACTGGTATTTTCTAGGCAGCTTAAGCAAGTGGGGAGCAAAACTGGCTGCTGTGGTTGTGAGCTGGCAGGGATGTATAGAGGCAGATTTATCCCAGAAGAGACCTTAGAGCTCACCAGCCCCACCCCCTGCACACCCAACCTTCCACTATCCCAGGTTGCTCCAAGCCCTGTCCAACCTGGCCTTGGATGCTTCCAGGGATGGGGCAGCCACAGCCTCTCTGGGAAATGTATGCCATGGCCTCACAGGGAACAATTCCTTCCCAATATCCCATCTAACCCTGCCCTCTGGCAGTGGGAAGCCATTCCCCCTTGTCTGTCACTGTCTGCCTGTATAAAAGTCCCTCTCCCTGAGATGTTTCATTCAGAACTTGGTGTCCTGCTCACTGTGCCTCCGAGAGCTGCAGAGCTGGGTGGCCTCAGCGACAGCCCCTGTGAAGCTGTGCCTTGGCAGATCAGTCACCACCTGGTTCTCAACTGTGTTGTCCCAGCAGCTCTGCTGGAGGGCAGCAGCTCTCCGGGGCTCTCATGAGGTCCCTGCTCCTGCTCCCAGACAGATGAACTGTGCCTGGCCCAGGGGCCAGACTAATGCAAACAGAGGGGCAGCGGCACTGCGGCCACGAGCCGGTCCCATGGCAGGGTCAGTCCCATGGCAGGGTCAGCATGGAGGGACAGGCCCAGCGCCAATGGGCAGGGTCAGCACTGAGCTGCTACATCAGCAGTCTGTTGCTACCCTGCCTGGCCATCCCCTGCCCCATCCCAAACCTTCCCAGCCATCCCGACTCTGCCCCGCCGTCCTGTGATCGTGCCCACCCATCCTGACCCTACCCAGCCAACCCAACCCTGCCCAGCCCACCTCTACCTGGGATGCAGCCCCCATTCCCAGCTGGGATGGCTCCTGCCAGACCTGCAGCAGTGGGAGTTCAGCCCATGGGCATTTCGGAATCTGAACAAGGTGCTTGAAAAGTTTTCACTCATTTTATTTATTTCTGTTCTCTTTTGGGTAACTATTAGAAGTGGCAACAGAGCAACATTTTGTGTCTCTTCTCACATCTCTGCTATGGCCTCTTACTGGCCTCCGGGAATTGTGGGCATGGACAGGACTGGCTCAGTTATACTTTTTTCCCCAGTTTCTTGCACTGAGCAGTTTGTTGCCTGACAGGGACAGTCTGATGCTATTAATGACCCAGAAGGACACAGCAATTCTGATGTATCATCACAGAGTACCAACCTTCCCCAGCCAAAAAAGCTGAGAGATGATGACTTACAGAAGGCTCTGCTGCTATTCCAAATCCTGTGCTCCAGGGATGAAGTCAGGGCTCTGGCTGCTGCCTTGTCCTCCTTTCTGCTCTACACTAGTGCCTGGTGGAAACAGCAGAAATTAGAACTCAGGTGAAGAAAGGACTCCATGGGAAAAACAACTAAGAAATTCCCAGCTAATTATAAAATAAACTTTTTAAGTTCAGCTAATTGTCTGACATGATTTACTGTTCCACTTCCTTCCCTTTTTAAGATCCAGGCAGGTGAAATAATGAAAATTTTGCTTCCTCCTCCCACAGAAGCAAAACAAATAGGGCAGAGGAAGGTGTGTAAGAACCTAGGAAGGGAATAATCCAATAGTGGTTGTAGACTGTGCTGGGAAGGTTTTTCATTTAATCCCAGTGAAATTTGGGCTAAGGAGTAGTCATCTGACATCACAGTATTATCTTAATCTAAGTCACTTGCCCTCCACGCTGGCACTTGTGCCTTCATATTAAGCAATCACAGAAATAGAGCCTGTGACATCAAAATCTGTATTTACAATTTAGCTAAAACACAGTTCATTATACACTTATTAGTTTATCTATAAAGTATTTACTTGAATTAAAACAGTGTGTTCCAAAACCTGCACACAATGACACAAGTAAGTTGGAATTCTCTGTCTCTTGGCAATCTCAGATATCTTGACCTGACAGATGTGGGGCACATGGGACAGATGTGGGAGCCAGACAGAACCACAGCATGGTTTGGGTTGGAAAGGCCCTTAAAGCTCTTGCAGTTCCCCCCACCTTCACCAGGCCAGGTTGCTCCAAGCTCCATCCAACGAGATCCACAAGATCCCACAGGTGAGGAGGAGCAAGACAAACAGTGGGACAAGCACAAGTGTGTAAGCACAGGAGATGAGAGGTGTCACCTCTGCTCAAACACTTCCTCTGCTGCTGCAATCTCACTCCACAATGGAAAAACTGAAGCTTCCTCTCAATGACAAAGAGCCCCTCCATCTCTATGGGAGCTGCTGGCACCTTTGGAAGCCTGATGGTGAGTGACACGGCTCGGGGCAGAGATGGCTCATCCGGGGAAACCACAGTCTGCACACCAGAGCTCCTCAGCTCCAGACAAGCCCTGAGCAGCCTCTTTCATTATCTACCTAGAGATGATTATCTTTGACACCTTTGGATTCCTGGGAGGAGAGCTCTCTGAGTTATCACACAATTTACATTCCCAAACCCAGCTGGAAAGCGTTACACCTGCTTTTTGAGCACTGTGTGCCTGGAAATAAAAGCTTAAGCAACTTCCTTGTGGTTCTTTCATGTACCATGAGTGAGAAACAAATCAAAAGCACAATTGTCTGTTCTGAATCAGCTTGGCAAGACAATCCTTACCCCTGGTTGGCTAACTCAGAGCTACAGAAGTTAAATAAGGATTTTGATCTTGACCATAGTAATTTGGGCCACCCCCCCCCCCCTTTTGCTTACAAATAGACCATGGAGTTCTGGTAACATCTTAGGTGGGCTTTAAAAAAAGGAACAGTTGGCACAAGGGGTCAGCACAACTAACCAAAGTACAAGTGGAAGCGGAGTAAATCATTAGCTTGAGCCAGGCCTTGAACCAGATCACTGCAGCAGATGTAGACTTAGCAATTCCCTCTTGCTCCAAAGCGAACTTTGGTCCTGTAATAACTGGCACCTGATGTAATGATAAGAGAATGAAGTCTATAAAAATGTAGCTGAAAGCCTGGGGAGTCCTGACTGGAGCTCTTCGTGCCTCCTCCGCCCACGGCTGCTCCAAGTGACAGCTCCCGCTGGGAAGATGCACTGGTGGAAAGTGATGGCAGCCCTTCTGCTCTGCTCACTGCTGCTCAGCCAGGTAAACTGAGATAATATTGAAATAAACTATTTAAAGGGCTAATTCAAAGGACAGGCAGTCCATAAAAGCTATTTTGATTTGGATGGACACCTGGCAGGAGTTAAGAGGTGACAGCAGGGCTTTTTAGAGGATTCAGCATCATGAAAATGTAGAGTTACTGCCTAGTGAATACTGGGCTACTCGGAGCCATAGCTCAGCCAGTGATGCTGCCTTCCCTCCCAAGAAGATTAAAACCATCATTAATTTTGGTCCATACTTCTTTGGGGTTGGGCTGCAAGCAACGCTTTACCAGAGGGTGCTGTGATCTGAAAACCAGAGAGATTTCAAGTGCTTCACTTAAAATGAAGTCTGTTGACCTCAGCAGCAGAACGCAGAAGCGCTGCAGCTGCCACGCAGCCTGACAGGCACCCTGCTCTGTTTCAGACCCACAGCGTGTCCCTGTCCCTGAGCCAGCCCCTGAGCCAGCCCCGCAGTGCCCGGCAGCGGCGGATGACGCCCTTCTGGAGAGGGGTGTCCCTGAGACCCATCGGAGCCTCGTGCAGGGACAACAGCGAGTGCCTCACCATGCTCTGCAGGTAACCACGCTCAGCGTGCTGGGATGGAGAGGAACTTCCCGCCTGGGCTCATCCAAACGGGATCCAGAGGTCACTCTGTGCATAAAAAAAGATACCAGGAATAGGGATGGGGCAACAGACTCAGACTCTTTAGTAAGCAGAGCAAACAGAGCAGAGTCCAGGTCTCCTGAGTGCCAGCCCCAGTCCTTTCACTGCAACCCCAAATAACCTGGCTGGGCAAAGGGAACAGAGGGCTCCAGACAGCTTTTGGGCAACTTACGGACCTTACCATTAATCCTTCCTTTTAAAGCATGTACTAATGAAAAGTGAAAAAGCCTGTATTAATATCTTACCCTAAATTAATCACTTTAACGTGATTGTTTAAGCTCATAGTTTCAAAAACAACTACAATATAAAAAGCTATTTAGTTCTCACCAGACATGAGCAAATTGTCCAACTACATATAGTTAAATTGATTAGTTAAAATTATCACTTAATTACTGAAAGGTGATTTTGTGTGGCACCTGCTGTATACATACACCAGCACTCAGAGACAGAATAGAAAGCAGTCATTTTCTACTATATGTGAATAGCAGTAATGTGTAAGTATGTCCTATTATTAATGAATATTATTCTAAATAAGTTTATTTTATATTATAAATAAATAGGTTAAGTAAGTAAATAGGACAGGGTGGTTGGGCTGTTATGCTGTGTTTGAAATGCATCCCTGGGATCTGCTGACCCAGAGCTGAGCTGGAACAGCAGCTCCAGGAGGTACAGCCAGAAAGGAGCCCATGGACAGCACTGCAGCTGTTCCCCATCCCTTCACTGCAATGAGCCTACAGGCCTGGGCAGCAGCAGAGACCAAAAATGAATCAGGACTGAATAGCTGAGGGGAACAGAGTGTGCCTGAAACCAGCACTGCTGGCACAGGGGCACAGAGAGGCACCTGGGCCCCCGGGCAGAGCCTGGCAGGGGCAGCCCCAGCTCTCAGTGCCTCATGATGGTTTTTTTTCCCAGGAAAAACCGCTGCCTCCTCTCCACGGCCTCGGCGTGAGCTGGCACCAAGCACAGGCTGCACTGTTACTGCTGACCATGCTCCACGCACTTGGGATGTATTTATTGACTGCTGAGGAGCTGGAAGGGCCTCGAGCAATCAGAATATTTAATATTTCTGTCACATGTGCTGATAAAAGGACTTCAAAGAGCTCGAGAGCATCTCCTCCCACAGCCACGCCTCAGGAGGCCTCTGGCCAAGCTCAATAAAAGGGCTCTGCATCTCCTGCTCGTTTGGTTTTTTTGTAATGCTTCCTATTATTTATTTGAAGGTGTGAATTAAAATATATATTCAGTAAAGCAGCTTGGTTTTCCTTGTATCTCGAGCAAAGTGGACGGTGAGCACAGAGCTGGGGCTCAGCTCCAGCCAGACTTTGGACACTTATCCTTCCACCTGACAAGAGCATGAAGCAGATCCTCCCAATCTCCTCCCAATCCAGCTCTTATCAGCCCTCAGATAAAGGCCTGTTAGAAAGAGGGAGGCAAACTGATAATACTGATAGCAATTCCAATATCCCAATATATTCAGCGATAAGTGGAAAACTATTTACTTCTAATTACTTCTAATCAAATTTACTGAAAATACATGTCCTAGACTGACTTTTGCCACTGACCTTATCTCCTGTCTTAAAATAAATTGATCAAAATGCTGTTTTGATCTGCTGGATGTAGACTTGGAGGCTGAAAGACAAAAAAAAAAAAAAAAAAGGTCAAGTCTGGACACACACATTGAATGCTACTTTTCTTTTGTTTCACAGAGCAATAGGATCAAGGAAAGAAAATTCTGCCTAAAAATGCCCTTCCAGGGAGGAGAAGGCCCCACAAAACAGATACAAGCCCAGGGGGTTGGAAGTTTAATACAGAAAATCTATTTGATATTTATTAAACTTAGTTTCTCCAGTTACAGTTTTGCATTGTACAAAGCATTTTAATGACACAGTAGTTAAAAAGATCTTTACAAATTGAAATGTGATACCCTTTTCTCCAAATATTTTAATTGCCATAAATTTGTTTAAAAATACACATTAAACGCATGTTTCAGACACTAAACTTTCTATAATCTCAATACCACAAAATACATAGAATATACTATACAGATGTGGAAAAAATCTAGTTAGTATATAATACTTTGCTCACCATTAACAGCTTTATTACGTGAAATGCACATACTGACTTAGAAATCCTAATTTTGAGCCCCAAAGTACCCTTTGAAATTTCAAATGTATTGCAACAAATAAAATCACAGTTTGTTTATTTTTTTTTTCCGGTTTTGGTTGAAGACAGATGCCCAAATCTTTTGATAGAAAACAAAATGTAACACATGGATTTGTCATGTACAAAGCATAAAACAGAGACATCCCATTAGTTACTAATAGTACCTTTCTGTAGGATTAATCAGGGCTTCATTTATAAGTGACAGGTTAAAAGTTACCTCCCCTCCCCAACCCTCCCCCAAAAGAAAAACCCCTTCTTCACCAAATAATAATTTGAAATAAGATAAAGGATTTTTAATAAATATATAAGCACTTTATCCTCCATATACAAAATTTTTTTAAAACAATTTAAAAGGGGGACCACATACAAATGTCAGGAACTGTGCTTGGAAAGTCATGCCTGGTCCTGGGAGTAGAGTTTGGGATGTGGAATGCCAAGGCAGCGCCAGGAGCCGTGTCCCGGGAGAGGGAGAGAGACTGCCCCAGGGATGGGTACACTGCCACGGGGAATTAAATTCCCAGGTGGAATTAAAACAGGGGAAGCACGGCCACAGCGCCAGCCCAGCTCCCTGGAGCTGCCACAGCAGCTGGAATTGCTCTCACAGCAGCTGGAATTGCTCTCACAGCAGCTGGAATTGCTCCCACAACGGATGCGGGGGCTGAGCCGGAGCGGCGCCGGGGGCACCGCTGCCCCTTCCCTCCCCAAGGGCACCACAGACCAACCCTCACACACTCGGACACACCACGATTCCCACTGACACTTCCTGCTTGGGAAACCCCTCCTGGAACAGCTCTGGATCTGGGTGAGTTGGCGAGCATAGCTCTGGCTCCTCCCTGTCCTTCGGGATGCCCAGCACTGACCTCATTGCTCGGGAATAGGGGTTTTCCAGAACACTGACATATCAGAGGGAGAAATTTCAACCCTGACCCAAGGATTTGTTGGGAAGGTAAGAATTTGGAAGTTGTTTACTCCCCAATGGGTAATTCAAACTTGACTTGCTCAGGCCCTTGTGGATCTGCCTCAATAGAAACACTGCAGTGACAGCAAAGATCTGTTCAGAAAATGACATTAAATACAGCAAAGGTAGTTTCTCTCTCTTTCCAGCAGTTTGCCTTTTGGGCAAACTCCATAATTCTCTGCCTACGGCTTTATTTTACTTGCCCCAGGCAAGTGCTACATCATTCCCATAAATTCTGACTCTGTGTGTTGGGGCCATTCATAAATACATTTCAGGGCATTTTTTGTTACCACAGCAATCAAGCCTCAGCAATCTAAAGGAATATACATTGCACTCCTGGATAATATGCAATATTTATCACCAATAAGATGGTGACTCAGCACTCAATAAATAATATATCAATATAGTCAGTTGCACCATAATCTAAAAACAAGTATAACATATACTTTGGACAGACTGAGTCATATATATATACATATATATTAAAAGACACATACAATACAAATTGCATACTGCCATCGAAGCCAAGGAGAGCCGTCCGTCTGCTCTGCTTTATGGCTGAGATTCAAATCAAAACAAAACTCTTGGGCTGGTTTACTCTGGTGTCCTGAAGATTTGTTTGGAATTAGAAATGGTTTGCACCTTTATCACCTGGAACCTGCAAGTCTGAGAGCAAAGTCAAACAGCACAGATAGCTGAGCAAGCCTAGTCTGATTGAGCCATTTTTAAGATTCACCAACTGGGGCCATGATCAGCAAGGGAATTAAAATTACAGTCTTGATATGTATTGATACATATTCCCCGTCCAGGGAATCATCTGGGAAGCCAAGATTGGGGAGTCCCTCCTTAGTCACTCCTGTGACCTGCACTCCCTCTGTGGTGCTGGGAGCTGCCAAGGACAGGGACAGAGCCCTCCTACTTTGGCAGAGGGATGGAAGCCTAGGATGTATTTGCTTTTTTTGTTTTGGCTATAAAATCTGATCAAGTACAGAACTTTCCTCTTGGAAACAAGGGTCAATCCCAAATTAAGATATGCTCCTGGAACTGTGAGGTTTGAACTGATCTGTTTGCACCAGCCCCAGCTGCACAAGGCATTTCCTATCCATCCCCAAGCCCCCTGCGGATGCCCCGCACAGACACAACACCTGGGACAGCACACCAGAGGATATTCCACCATGGAGTTCACCCTTCAGCTGGGACACTTCCAACCAGCTCAGGTCCACATTTTGACACAATGCAAAAAAAGCCTTCTGGTTGTTTGAAGCCAATTTCTAAGATCCACTGCTCTAGGGATAAGCGATGCGTTTTCAAGAGGCCAATTTCGCGTGACACCAAAAGGTATTTGTGGGACTCTAGTTAAGGAAAAAAAATTCCCCGAGATGAGACCATTCCTGCTGACAGCAATGGTGACTGTGCACAAAGGAGCAAGCCAAGAACAGCCACGCTGGCTAGTGCAGCACTACACACAAACCCACCCATGAATGCAACTTCTACCAAGGGATTTCTCAGCGTCAGAGGTGTGCGAGGCACTTCAGAGGAGGAAAGGAAACACGGCTGACAGTGTCCCATGCCCACGGCGGGGAGTTTGAGGGTACAGAGTTCTGTCTCCAACAGCAAAGACTAACAGAAAGGTGACCTTGCACAGTGATTCCATAAAAAGGATGCTCCGACAGACCTGAAGAGTCGAGTCAGGGAGAGCCCCAGGTCTGTTCCCCGTTTATCAATCCGGACGTAGCAAAGCTTTTCTGGAAGTACAAAACACGCTGGGACGCAAAGGAAGCTCTACGAAGATGCAGCTACCTTGTAGTAGGTTACTAATTTGCAAAACTTCTAAACTCTTAAAGCCCATAGGACATACTGCAGTACTAAGGAGCGTAGAATTCTATTCCTTCTCTCGAGGTTGCCGTGATTTTGGCACTTAACTACACCTACACAAAAAATTTAGTGCAATAATTTTCCTGAACATGCACGTTCATATCTGGTACAGAATAAAGGGTTCAATGGGAGAGAAAACAAAGCAGCATTCCACAATCTCACTCCAAAGGATTCAGAGTTGGACTCTGGGGAAGGAGACCACCGCGATGAGTCAGTTTGTGTGACAGACACCGAGACTTTGAAAAAGGAAATGGAATTTTACCCAAGTACTGCAGAAGACCACTGCATACAGTATACCTGGTCCTGCTGTAAAACATCTTGTAAACAGTTCATAAAATCTTCATCTAAAAGTAAGGCATAAGGCACACCAGACATGTTGGGGGCACTAAGCAATACTGAAAGCAGTAGCATTTGAAACCTTTAACTCAGACAAGCACCTCACGTGGAAAGGTACTTTGGTTTGCACTCGGAGAGGGGCCACCTGCAGCTCCAGCAGCCCTCTGTGGCACCCAGTGGCCCCTTGGGAGTGGACATTATGTGACACGAACGGGACCTTCATCAGCACGGGGTAAAGCCAAGTTTGCCATCCATCCTGCACAGAACAGTGCTTCCTGCAGGAGCAGCTCTGCTCCCACCCCACGGTGGCTGCTGCACTGCCAGCCTGTAGTGTCCATCACCCAGCAGACCCTAAGAGGACAAAATGGACCTCGAGTTCTACTAAAGATTCCTGGTTTCTCAGTCAATGGAAAAGATGCAAATGACGGTTCTGGTAGGAATTGAACTACTCTTGGGTTTGGAACCACAAAGTTCCCCGATTTCGTAACTGTCAAAAAGTGACAAGCACGGAAACAAAAGGTATTTGAAATGAAGAGATGCAAAAAAGCACGAGATTGTCCTTTTCCAAAGCCTTTCCTGTTTGCATCGCACCCATCGGACTGAAGGTCATTCCTACACCATTACCTGGACGTTACATTAAATGCAAATTACTGTAATGTTTTGTGATTGTTATAGTGTTAATCGATGGCTTGAAGCTGCCTTGGAAACAATCCAAGGCAGATCCAGCTAAATATTTTTCCATATAAATTTCTTTATAATTCATTTAAATGAAGTATCTCAATACGTAGAAGAATATCTGGAACTTTTCTATTTAGTACAAATTCTGCAATAATAAATCTGTAGTTGTCATTTATTAGTCGACTCATAGGCATTAGGCATGAGAAGTATGGTGTCCCTACTCGTTAGAACCTATCAACCCTAGTTCCTTTTACAGGCTCTACCACCACAAGACATTACAGAGTAACAAAGCTCACGAAGTACTTAAATAAAGTGTCTAGGTTTAATTTCTAAGTACTCAAAAGGGGAAATTTAGGGAAGAAGAAATAGCTAAAATCAGCCCCAAATGGGGCTTTTCAAAATTAAAATTAAAAAAATTAAAATAAATAGGATTTAAACTGACTATTCATGTATTGTGACTGGAATTCCAATGATCTATCCATGACAGATCAGCAAAACTACAACTTTTATGTAGCATAATTTTCAAATATTTAAATAACTTAAACCGGGAATACTGAAGAAGTCCATGAACCAGCTGATTTGGGGTTAAACACAAACACAGATGAGGATGGGAGACATGGGAAAGCATTCCTTGCTCTTAGTGTCAACTAAGCAATGTGTTATGGCAGTCTTCCTTATTGACATGACACAGTGTTGTGGAGAGGAATCAGAGGCAGCTGAAGAATGGGCTGGGTTGGGTTCCTCACTTGGCGTCGAGGCGCAGCCAGTGCAGGCCCTGCCGGGTGTAACGCACCAGCTCCGTCATGATGCTCGTGTTAAACACCAGGGGCCCCATCACCTTGTCCAGTTCAGCAAAGAACTCTAAAACAGCACAAACACAAGTTAAAGGAGCACATTTGTAACCACATCGAGCTCCAGTTCCCAGCGTGAGTCGCTGGGCTGGAGAGAAAGGGGAGTGAGGAGAGGTCGTGCAATGGGGGGAGTCAAGGAGAAAGGTCCTTCCTAATCCATCTCTTTACTCTTCTGCACAAGACTGCTTGGAAACAATTAAACCATTGCCAAAATTCTTGGTTTTCCTCTAAAACTCTTATTTCACTAGTTGAAAATAAATAAAGCACGGCCAAACTTCATTAAGAAGTCTTCATGAAAGAATTTCAGAAAGGGAAATGCACCAAGTTCCTCCTCCTCTGAACATTTTACAGGAAACACAACAAAGATTATGTCACAACTCCAGCACCACCTTGACAACCACAACACCCAGCCTGGGGTATCCCTGCAATCCAAGGTGTCACTTTCTCCCTGATTTTGTAGAGGTTCAGCACCCAGGGCACCATCAACAAAATCAAAGCCTGGGAGTGTTCCAGCCCTCTCTGGAGGTTTCAATCCCCCTGAGGCAGCCCTTACCTTTCTGTTCTCTCGAGAGCTGTTCTGCTTGTTCCCAGATTTCAGTGGCATAGAGGAAGTTGGAGGTGACCTGGACGTAGCTGGCAGCCATCTGATGGATGCGCTGCGGGATCGTCACCGAGGACCCGCTCCCTGAAGGGTTGGCTGCCCCGGAAGAGTAATTTCCTGAATTCCCTGGAGACAGCTTTGGAGAGACTGGAGATGGCATCCCGACAGGTTTGCTGCTCACCCGGAGGGGAAGATGGAATTGGAAAGGCAGAAATGCACCAGCTTTAGACACATCATGCTCTGAGATGTCCCCTAAGATCCCTCTGCCCACAACTCAGCGTGTGGGATGGGAAAACGCTCCCACTTTACACACTGAAAATCAGGATTTGCCCTACAACAAATGAAAATCTCAAGCTGGGAACTGCTGAGGATCCTTCAACAATTATTTATAGCTTGCAAAACCTAATTACCAAACCTCAGCATCTCTTAGTTCAATAAAATCTTAAATTCATTGTTTAAATGAACCTTAAAGAGTAAGAACAAAAAAATTACAGCTACCTGGTAACTCCAGTGCCAGAATATTGCATTATATAACATTACTGCAGCTAACACAATGGAAATCTGAAGTGGCCTCCTTAAACTCATTGAATAATTTATCAGAGGTACATCATTGGGTTTAAAAGAGCAGAAGTAACTGCTAAACTGTGGAACAGAGGACCCTGCAAATACTTGTAACCTCTGGCCTTGCAGCACTACTAAAGCTCTTGTTTGGGGGGAGAAGCATTAAATTAAACACCAAAACCCCCTGGGATAGGTGACTTGTGCATCAGTGGCACGCTGCCCCTTTTTTGGCCTGACAAACCCTGCAGAGCTGCAGCACCTCCTGATAATTACACAAAAAACGGATCAAAATCCACACCCAATTACCCCAAAAGCTGCTCCCTGAGCTCCCTGGGCACACAGGAAAAATTTGAGTTGACAAATACAGAAAACAGCTTTTACCACTCACCTTCCCATACCAGGTGATGGTGCTTGAGAATTATTGTAGCAATTCTGTGTGGGGAAAAAGACACATTTCACCTGATTTGTGTTTATGCTTTCATGAGGTACATTTTAGCTGGTTGTTTAATTGGTTCTTTTTGACCAAATTATTTGTTGTAGTTGTACTTTCACATAATGTTCTCAGTAATATCACAGTAAACTGAAATTTGGGGAAATATCCTTTTTTACTGATGGCTAAGACAAAAACTAAGGGATTATTTTAGCAAAACAAACAAGTATTGGAGTAGTCCATTGCCCCTTATGGGAACACTTCAGTTTTTTCAGCCCTTTAATAGAAAGAATCTGTTATCACTGGCATTGAACAATTAAAGATGTCCCTAATCTGAGAGACTGGGAATGTGATGAGCCTGTTTCCTCTCAGCATTGAGAGCTGGAAGCTTCAGAATCTGCTGCACAGAAATTTAGATAAATTCATGAGGAATTTACCTAAACCCAGCCAACATCCCACTGCAAACAACCTTCTCCTTGAAGCCAACAGCATTTATTAAAGAAGATCAAATTAATAAAGAGTTGTCATGCCAGGACCAGCAGGGTTATGGTTATTAAAGCTCTGCCCAGCTTTAATACACCTGCAAGTCCAGTTCTAAACAGGTGTTCACATGCAGCAGTCTGAAAATTGGATTTGGGAACTTTAAGTGATGTAGAGCTTTCATACCATTAGGCTTTAATGTTCTAAGGAAATCGAGATGCAATTACCTTCAGATGTTCAGTCAGAGTTTTTGAGTATTTCAATGCACTTTCCTTTTTCAGTTTGAAGAGCCTCAGGTACAGCAGAGCTTGGCACCGTAGGCTGCCCAAAGACAGGACAAAAACCAATGTCAGGTTTATCTCAACTCTGAGTTTCAAAGATCCAACAGCTGTGTTCTTAACGTTGTTCTCTCTACCAACTCATCTCTCAAGCTGTAACTCAACCAAAAAATCCACAACCACCTTGAAATTCTGAAGGGAACTGGAACAGCTCCGTGTGCCTCAACCCGGAACTGGAATTCTCAGCAATGCTGCTGCTGCTGGGCTTGGGAGACACCACCCAGTGACTTCCTGGATGAGGGGTTCATTTATTGTTCACCTGTGCCAGGACACCCTGAGCCTCTCCCAGGGCCTTCCCTCTCCCTTCCCCTGAGCCAAAGGGTTCTGGTCCTCTCCAGCTTCTGCAGCCACTCCCTCAGCCTCAGGGCTCCTGACAGTCCCCACAGCCAGTCCCAGTGTGATTTATCCCTGGCTCAGTGCTCAGGATGCACCTTCTGCTGTCACTCTCCAAGGTTTCAAAGCCTTGGCCCTTGCTGGCAACATCCCCACTCACAGCAGTCAGACACAGCTTCACCTTTTGTGTACAGCCAAGTGGGAATCTGCAGTGTTTGGTTCAGGAACAGCCAAGGGCTCAGTGTCAAACAGCATTTTGTGTAGATAAAAGGTGTGAAATGCACGAGGGCACTGTAGGAAGTCCCAGCACACTCACCAAAGCACTGCCAGCCTTTTGTCTGCAGCCGTCGCATCCGGGGCCAGGTAATTCTTCAGTTTCATAGTGTATCTGCAGAGAAAGGCAGCAGATCAGCCCCCAAACAAAAACTACTTTCATTTATCATTCACAAAACACTCATGTTCTCAGAATTTCCAGTTTCAGCTGTCACCACTGTTTCACGAACATCTCTTAGCCCTGAATAAAACATTGACTCAGAATAATTTTGCTCCTCGTGGGTTACTCATTGTAGAGGGACTTGAAGAGCCTCAGCAGAATCCACCTCAACCTTCCTGGAAATGCTTTAAACCCCAGCAACTGGAATGAACTGGTCACTGCTCCAGTGCTACTGGGAATGACAACAGATCCCAAAAGCTGGAGGTGAAACTTTCATAAACCTCGAAGCTCTGATTCCCAGAGCTCCCCCCGCCCACCCGCCCCTGCAGGAGCTCTGCAAAGCTTACTTGATTAATTCCACAGTTTCTGAATACATAGGGAACGGGGACTTGGATTCCTGAGCATTTTTCTCCAATGCATTCCCACACTCAATGAAGGACACGACAGCATCCAGGTAGTACACGGCCTTCTCGAACCTGTCCGACTGCGGGGAGAGAGGAACAGCTCAGGAACAGAAAGCAGAGAAGTGCAAGGAAATTCCAGCACAGAAGGGCAGGAGAATGGCAAAGGCAGCAAATAACCCCTGGATCAGGGGCACACACTGGGTGGGCACTGGAGATCCACTCACCAAAGCATCTGCATTATGCTTCAGCTTCTTTGCTTCCTGCAAATAATGATCAGCTGAGTAAGTCCTGCAAGAGAGGACACAGATTTAAGGACTGGAGCCATCCACTTACACAGCCTTTTATGACTGGAGCTTCTTAACATTGCCACATTTCAGGGCTTTTTCTGTTCTAACTCAAGCTACACTCTGATAAACCTGTTTAAAGGAATGTGTTAAATTAGTTAACTACTATGACAAAATTGTTAAAAGTAGTTTCTAGTTAGTTCTCTAGTTTCAGGTAATTCAAACAGTATTTCAAGCAAGTTCTTAAGCAGAAAGTTATTTCATATTTGGTGCAAACAGAATTTCGTCTGTAAAGGGGATTTCAAAAAGTGCTCTCAGATCCAGCTGAGATCTGAACTGGCCCAACTGAAACCTCAAGTCTGCACGAGATGGTGAAATATTTGTTTTATTTTCTTTTCAAGGTATTTTCTTTGACAAAGAGCTTGTGTGTTAACATCTTCTGTGGAGCAAAATGCCAACTCTCCTCCATGGGGAGCTGCCTGTGCTCGAGATCCAGAGCCCCCCAGATGGAAAGGGAATTTTCTGTCCTCACCTATCATCAAAAACGAGCTTGGCTCTCCTCGACTTCACACTTTCCGTGGCCTGAGCAGAGGCAGGAGGGCAGCTGGAAGAATTGTTCAGGATCTTTTCCTGAAAGGGAAACCCATGCCATGATTACAAGAAGAGCATTTGTTGGATGAATTCCCCCGTGGCTTCCCCCTTTCCGTGTAGGAAGGACAGGCTGCAGGTGCCGGAGCCACCCTGGAGCACCGGGAAGAACTCGGCTCCCAGGAGGCTCCCACAGGGCTGGGCTGGGGCTCCTCCCTGCAGGGGGGAGGATGCAGCCAAGGCTTTCCAGACATACCCAGGGCCAGGAAATGCCTCCCTCCACCTCCCCTGGCACTGTTTCTAAATCCTGTTTTTCTACTCTAGCAGAGATGAGGAGGATCAACAACACTCTCTCTGAATGCCTTTGCCTTGAAAAAACCCCACAGGAGCAGCTACTCCTCTGAGAAAAGCATGAGTAAGGACACCTGAAGTATAAAACAACAAAGGTATCACAGATTAACAGCTGGCTTAGGGACATTTGTATTTTAAAATTCCATCACATTGATCTTCCCAACCTAAATCTCTTACAAACCATTTTCTGCACCACCTCTATAACCATCCATGTTTTCTCCTCTCCAGCCACAGAGAGCTCTGTAAATTGCTGAGCTGGAACTGAAATAATCTTTCTACAATGTCATAAAATGAGAACCAGAGCTTCCCATCCCAGCACTGAGCACAGACTGAGCTCCTGCTCTCCTTAAAAACCAGGCCAAGTTGTGTATCTGCTCTGAGGAGACAAGAGCAGCCTCACAGCTCCATTTCCAGTGTGCAGACAGCTTTCCAGTGATGTTCTTATGAACCACTGCAACAACAAACAGGCAGCACCAGTCACCAGGGGATGACTAAACCCATTCCTCCATTAACACAGGAATTTGGCAGGATAAGCATTCCTATTCCACACTCTCTCCAAGCTGTCTCCTCATTTACGGCCTTCCAAGGCACTTGAGCTCTGTGACAGGAAACAATGTGCATCTCAAACTAATGGTATTTTAAACTGAACTGCAAATGGATGTTTCGATCAAACTAAAAAGCAAAGACAAGATCAGGACAGAACCAGCCCTTTACCTTGGCTTCCTTGGCACTGCTGGACCCCTTCCCCTCTGTCTTCTTCTGCTTGGAAGAGGAGCTGCTCTTGCTGCCACTGCTGCTCTCCTTGCCTGGGTTGCTGCTGGATTTTAGGGATGAGGATTGACTGACTGTTCTCTTCCTGGAGCCATGTTCCTGCTTGGAATCCTTCTGCAGGGCTGGGGCAGCAGGGGAGGGCAGCAAATCCTTTTCTTTAACAGCACTTGGCTTAGAAGACCTGGAAAAGAGGAACAAACTCAGGGTTTGGGTTTCTGGCCTTTACAAACAAAGCCAAAACCAAAACCAAACCAAACAAAAACAACCCCCAAAAAAACAATACACAGAAGTTCGATTTTTAAATCTTAAACTAAACACCTTTCCTCCCCCCAAGATTTTTACTGTCAGACCCAGCTTTGGAGAAAAGCAGAAGAATCCTCTCAGTGAATAGGTTTCTCCAAAGCCAGATTGAACTTGTTTTCCCCATTCTATTTGTTCTGACCTGAAAACACAGGCAAAACCAGACAAGTTCTAACCATAAAACCACACCCCTGCACCAGTTCTGTAGAAAAACCACCCCAAACCCTCCCAATTTCAGCAGTGGGAGCCAATGCCAGCGCCAGGCTGTCTGTGCACAGCAGCCAGCCAACAGCTCCAGGGAAAGATGCTCCAGATAAACCTCTGGAACCCAGGGAATGGGAAACTTCCCCAGCACAGCCTTTCAGGACACTCTCACCTGGCTGCTGAGGGATGCTGTTGGCTGTTCCTGCCTTCCCATCAGTATTATTTCTACACATTATGGCTAGAAAATTAGAGTTTCATTTAATTAAATGTCCTTCAGAGAACTGCACTGGCAACCAAGCAAATACCAGAAAAAAATCAAGTATCAGGTAAAAAAGCAAACTAGGAATGTATCCATTCATTCTACAGCTGTTTCCTAACAAACAGTAAGACACTGTTTAATTCAGAAGGGCCAAACAAGAGTTGTAGCATCCAAAGTGCTGCAGCTTCTCACAGCTTTGCTCACTGGACAGGAATATTTTCCATGACACAATTGCACCAGTTTTCAGTTGCTTGAACTGAAACAGAAGTTTTAAAAAGCAGTGAAAAAAACTTAATCTTTCCTGTGGATTAACACTGACCAAGGAATCAATCAAATAAAGGCATAATAGGTGTTGCAGAGAGCATGGCGAATGCAGAAATAACATCCTAAACAATGGTACTGAGCTGCTAATTCTGTATTGCTCACACTTCTCTTGCACTAATAAACCAAGGAGATGGGAGGCTAAATCCATGGATCCAGAGCTCAGTGCCATCAGCTTCCCAAAGAAAGCCAGTTCAGGAATTTATTCCCAGTTTAAAACTTGCTAAATAGAGAATTACCAGATGGGGTTAATTTAAAAGCAGAGATTTTGATTTCTAGACCAAACCCAAGCCCCACTGTGTATTAGAGAAAACCAGGAAGGAAATATTCCCTTCACAGGAGGGGTCACCTCACTTTGTTAAGGAGCACAATTGTCCTTGGCCAGTGTTTTTGGGGATGGAAATTCATTTCCACCAATTGCTTGTAGAAGCTCTGAAGTAAATTTGTTTGAAGGATAAGAAAAAAAACGAAATTTTACCAATTATTTGAGGAAAACTTAGGGTGGGAGAGAGCAGAAGAGGGGGAAGACAAACACCATCCTCTCCATGGCCACCCTGACCCTCACTGCTGGGAAAAGCAGATACTCACTCCCTGCTGCTGGAATTCTTGTGTCCTGAGGGAGCTTTTTCTTCCAGTTTCGTTTTCTTGCTTTCACTGGCTCTGTTTTCATCCTCGTTCTGAGCAAAGCAAATGAGAAAAACATCCAGCAAAAATCCACATTTACACGTCCCTGATGTGTAATATTTCACATTGAGAGACATCATTCAGCAGGTGTTTCACAGTTAAATACAAGACCCCAAAACCATGGTCTGCAGCAGCTCATCCCTCGCAAACCCTTACCAGACCCTGCTATTGGAACAAAATGAAAATCCCAGTCTGGCTACTAAATGGCAGCCTGATAAAATCAGCAACAGCCAAGTTGTTCATTTCAGCACAGATAAATTATCAGCACGAAATCCCAGGAAAATCTGCCAAAGGCTTTGGCAGGATCAGGAGACAGATTTGATGTCTAGGGTCTACAGAGGTGTCTGATGAATGCCAGGAAAGGGTAAAAATCTAATCAATCTATTTAAATCAGCTCAGAGATGCTGAAGAGTAGGTATTTATATCAATTTAATCCTCAAGTCACAGGGTCTTGAAGGTAAATTTCTATGCTGTCTTCATCAAGCACTGGAGGGATCAATACAGTGAGTAAGAGAAAATGGGGCCTCACAGAATAAAACATTTGGTAACAAACCCCAAAGGTTTTCGTTTGTTACTGATGCTGAAACCTGAGAATTGTGAGCAAATGTAGAAAATCAAGTGGTGCCACTTGTGCTTGGAGCACAAACCTAAAACTGCAGGGCTGGGGAAGGGGTCCTGTCCTTGCCCCACACAGGTTTCCATCCTCTCAGGAAGCATCAGAGTGACCTGAGGCTTCACAACATTTAACCACCACCATTTCCTGGGATAAGGCCTAAATTTAACTGGTCTCACCAAAGCTTTGTGGTTTGGATGTGAAAGCACAGATCTTTAACGCTGTAATTCCAAATGTGTGGTGAAAGGCAAAAGTGACCAAAGAGAGAGAAGTCCAGGAATTCAGGCCCACTGGAACATGTGAGTGCATTCCCAGGAACAGCAGGAGTTACACAGTTACACCTCCAAAAGGTAATTGTTCATTGTACTGCTCAGAGTTATTCCCATTTGACAAAAGCAGCTCATTCTCTCACTTCATTTCCCTACCCAGACAAAAGAGGAATCTTAGGAACAGCACGGGATAAATCTGTGTGCAGTTACATGTCAGGGCTCCTGCATGACACTGACTTCAGCAAGTGATCAAGTTTACTTTGGTTGCTCAGTAGGAAACTGGTGTAACTGCAATGACCCACCTCCTCCAATGACTCTGGGAATGATCTCCCAGAATCCTGGGACTGCAGATACCAACAAAGTCTCCCAACTGCTGTCAGATCCCTTTGACATGGCAAAGGGGAATTTTCAGAATGACATCCAGAGCAGCACAGGGATTTTTGAATCTCTGCCCCAGGGCCTCACAGCCCTAAATTCATGGAAACCAGACTCCTTGGATCTCTGAGCCCATCTGACAGCTCCAGGTTTGCCCTTTATACAGAGTGTCCCTTGCTGAGCTTTCAAAAAGCAGTTTAAAATTACACCAGCACTGACTTCTCACACTCCCCCCTCCATGAGTATTCCCTCTATTCAGTTCCCCCACTGACTCCTCCTGCCCATTTTACTGCCCCCCAGCCATTCCTGCTTTTTACTTCTAGTTGGAAAGATGAAATGCTTTTTTGGAAAAGATTAATTATTATTATGGAGAGATCCCCTCTCTCAGTAAAGCAGCACCTGAGATGTTTTCTGCTGCTGCCATGCCCCAGGCCCAGTCCTGCCTCATTCCCTTATCCTAGCAACAGGCAATTCCATGGCTCAGGGAGCTGATCCAGCTGAAAACTGACTTTTGGGGCTTTTTCCAGGTGGATTTTCCTTCGGGATCAGCTGCCTGAGTTGGCCTGCAGAGCACCAGGGGCTGGTTCCAGGGAGGCAGGAGAGGGCTGGATGCAGAGCTCAGGGGCACAGGATCTGTGACCTCCCTGAGCTCTGGCTACAGGGCTGACACTCCTACAGGTGTTTCCAAAGGAAAATCCCAACAGTCTCTCCTGGAAAAGCACGGGGATGATCCAGCTGCTCTACACAAGGCAGCAAAGCCACTCCTGCACGGCTCAGTCCCTACCCTGAGGCGTGACCTGGATTTTGGGGTACTCAATGCTCTGAGGGCTGAGAAAACAGGGAAATGTCTCCAGAGTCCTCACCTGCTTGTGTTTCCTTTTGCCTTTTGTGGAGCTCTTGTCCGAGGGCTGTTTCTGGGATTCCCGCGCGTGTTTCTCCGGAGCGCTCTTCTTCTCTGTCTTGGCAGCGTCGGCGTCCTTGTAAGGCTTCCCTGGTATCCTGGATAAGAGGCTCAGGTCAATCTTCACAATGAGTGGGTACCTTTCATCAGGATCACTCAGTGGGGACAGAAGCTCTTTCTCTTCCATAGGAGAGAACATTCTTTGCCGAAAAAAGCTGTCATCCTCCTCCATGGAAGATTTAACAGGAGTCCTATTGCTCTCAGAGTATTTGGGTGTTTGTGAGGAAGGAGGCAGACTCTCATTTTCATCTGAATCAGAGGATGAGGTATCTGTTTCGATGAATTCCCTGGATTTCTGGGCAGATTTGCTTGAAGCCTTGTATTTCTTTTTCTCTGTTGTAGGCCGAGGGGAAGACTTGGGCTCCTTCTTTATATTGGGTTTCCTGGAGCCTTTGGTGGCTGCCTTGTGCCTGTTTGAAGGGATATTTGTTGCCATGTCTACTGGGGTTTCACTTTCTATTTTAAGACCTCCTCTGGGCTCTTCCACAGATGTCTTTTCTGCTTTCTTGGGCTGTTTTTTGCCTACAGTCCTCCTCTGAGTCGAGCTGTCGCTCTGGGCAGGTGATTTCTGCCTCCCACGACTGCTCTCTGAGCCCTTCTGGGTGGGTTTGGAATCTCTCCCTGGCGTAGAAGAAATGGAATCCTTGGATCCACCTTGATCAGTGTACCCACTCCCTGTACCCTGATCCCGTCCCTCTTTCTTGTAGCCTTGGGAAGAAGGGATATTGCTGTCCACGGAAGAAGCTGGTGACACTTTATGGGAATTAACTTTGTTCAACCAGTTATCCAATTGCCACTTGTTTGTGGGCGGTGGCTCTGGCTAAAAACAAAGTGAAAAACAAGAGTCAGATAAAATATTTCCCATTTCTTCCATCTTTTCCCCGTGGCAGCTGTAGGATGTTGCACACCAAAGCACCAGGTACACCCAAAACCTGAGATAAATAAATGAAATACAGGCACAAGTAATACAAATTTTCCCTCTGCCTAGAGCAGCTGCTATCAACAGGCAATATTTGATGCCATCATTTTTTAGGGCTCTGATACCATATCCAACTCTGCTCTCCAACAGACAACTGGTGGCAAAAACCACCTCAAATCAAACATCCAGTGTGGGCTTATCTAGAGAATTGTCACATCCACCACAGGGACTGCAGCAGAACGGCGCAGCCTGACAGCGAGCGAGCCCATGTTGGTCGGTCTATTTTCTCTCAACAATGTGAGAATTTATTGAACTTTTGTGCTGTCAATGTCAGGATGAGAGCCAAGCTGCTGAAGGGCAGGCCCTGGCAGCCCTACCTCAGGGGATGCACTCTGGGATGGCTCGTTGGCCTCGCTGTCACTGGAGCTGCTCTCGCTCTCCGAGTCGGAGCCGGAGCTGCTCTCGGAGCCGCTGTGGCTGCTCGAGTCATCCCTGGAGTTATCTGCTCCTTCACTGTTGTGCTGGGAAGGCTCAGAATTACTGCAACAAGAAGGAGGGAAACCAAGCATTACGTGAGGCACAAGTACATCCTTAAAATCCTTTCATTAGAAGTAACAAAATGTAACATTTTAATCACCATTCACGAGAAAATTCAGTGCAAGTGAACGTGGTTCAGCCTGGAAACAAACAGCCTCTGGGTGCTGCCCCTTCCCAAAGTGGTCAGTCACATTTGCAGGATATATTTAGTATTTATATTATTTAATCACTGATTAAATTCTCATCACCTTTTTCTTTAGTACAAGCCAAAGGACAAAGATGAATTTTGGCAATGAGACCAAGCCAGGAGTGCTGACTGGGCTGAACATCCCCACTGTGCTGCCTATGCTGCAATCCCCCAGGAATTCCTACCTTCCAGGTGTGCTCCTTGGCACTGTCTTATCGCAGTCCTGCAATTAAAAACAAGAGTGTGAAGCTTCTAGAAGCTATTTTAGGCTTGTATATACCATTAAGTTGCAAAACATCGATTTAGAGCCTTTGATTTTTTAAAAATTCGTTACTTGCAGTAGTTTAAATTTATCTGCATTTTCCTTACACAGAAAGAAAAGCAGAGTTATTTTCTTCTCCAAGTTTTCAGCACAAATCTCTGTATTTTGACTACAGTTGTGAGAGTTCCCATTTCTACCACTAATTAATATTCTGTTTCCACCTTTTTGAATCAGCATTTCACAATGATTTTCCTGAGGTGCCCAGGGTACTTGGAATTAACCAACTAAATGTATTATCTCCAAGTTTTCCACCTGGAGAAAAAAATCAAGTACCAGAACTTGGAACAGGAATAAAAGAAACCCCAGAGCAGTGGGGGTTACTGGGCAGCACAAACATTCTATTTTTATTTAGCATGTGCCAGTCTGGCAGAAGCTGCACAAAGTTAATCCTGAAAAGAGTAAAAAAGAGAGTTTTGGATAAAAATAAAGGTGCAGCTGTACTCCCAGGGACAGATACAGCCCCCTGTCACCCCAAACAGTCCCAGGGCACCAACGCACACTGATGCTCACACCATGAGCTCTGTAGTGGGATGGTAGAACACAGAGGGGTTTATCTTTAATTAAGGAGCCATTATATAAGGTTTAAGTGCACTATTGTCATTTGATGTTCAGAGAAGGCCCACGTGAAATCAGTTAATAAGAATTTCTAGGTAAAAGCAAACTCCTTCCACAAAACTTCAATTTATTTGCACAAAATTTTCCCCAAGATTACATTTAGGAATACCTGAGGTTTGTCTAAAAACATTCCATTAGATTTTAATTTCTTAATCACACATCTGCCAAGCTGCCCAGTTTGCTGCTGGGCCCCTGATCCCTGCCTGGGGCTGGCCCACGGACGGGTGCAGTGTTTTGGGAAGTGATTCAAGGAACATACCTGCTCTCCATCGCTGTCTTCACTACTGCTAAGTTTTAAGTCATCTTTCAACATACTAAGGGAAAAGGGAGAAAGTGAGACAAGTTTTTCCAAGTACTTTAATTACTTCCAAAGCATTCTGCTGGATTTCAACATGGCACTGTTTATCCTGCAGAGGCTGCGTGGGTGAGAGCCACCAGACACCACTCACAGGTTTCATGGTTAAGAATGGTGAGTTGAGTCATTCTTCAGAGAAGAATGAGGATTCAGGTACTTTGGCTCCTGAGTCCATTCTGTTAAATTTAGAAAGGAAATTTGACACAATTTACTGGTGTGGGAGGAGGTAACTGGTAAATGTTCAATTTCGCACACACCATGGCCAAGAATTGTGTTTGAAATGGAATAAAGAAAGCCAACCCCAGTGGCTGCTTCTTGTCTCGTGGTGTCTCATGGCAGCAGTGCAACTGTCCTAAGCCATCATTAATTATTATTATTCAAAGCCATAATTACTGCTGGTAGTCACACACACACAGTTTCACAAGACTGAGAATACACGAGCACAGTGAAAACACACAGCAGAGTACAGGGCCTTTGTGATTATTGGGAAACATTTGATTATAAGAATAAAACATCTTACTCTGTCTGGTTCGATTCACATCTGCAGAGAGAAAATGAGAAAGGATTAGAAGTGTGACTCTCCTGAGTTTCACAGTGAGCTGCTCTACTGATGATCTGAACAGGAACATCAACATCCAGGAGCTCATTCCTGAACTGTTGGTCACTGCTATCATTTTACAAAGGATGCATTTATCTCCTTTTAAGGGTTTTCCTTAGCAGATGATAATCACTTAAAAAATATATATATATATTTGAAGTTGTATTGTCACAGTAAACATCATTTATATTTCCTTCTCCTGCATCCCAGCTCAGCAGGTGTCCAGTGCTGCCTCTTGTTCTCAGGGGTTCTCCCATTCCCAGCCCTGGGAATAGCACAGCTCCCTCTCAGCACCTTCCTAAACTGCCCGGGTTTGGGACACTGACTCTAAGTTTGTATGAATGAAAGGGGGTTTCTTCTGTTTTATTTCTTTCCCATAGGAAAGGTACTTTTCCATCTTGCCAATTCTGTGGCAGAAGCCCCAGGCTGAATCCTGTGAGTGCATCCCAACAAAAGTTACCTGAGGAATGTCACTAACCCAGTCAGTTTTCAGAGTCTACAACCTTCATTAACATACAATCAGCTGGTAAATATTTATTTTTATGGGTATATTTATTTGTAAACAATCTTTTAACTGCGTATCATTGATTTTTAAGTCTGGAAGATGCACTGCAGCCATGCAGAACATTCCAGTTGCCTTTGGGTTTTTCTGTGCTGCTGGGTCTGTGTGCAAAACGTTTGTCAGGGAGTGAAAGACTGAGCAGAACAAACCTCACAAGACCCCAGACCCAGTTTTCTGTCTCCTCCAATATAAAACCTTTCCTCATCCTGAACTTGTGCAACCTCCAGCTGACAGCTCTGCAAGGCCTGTTAGGTCCCATCCCATCCTGTCCTGCTGATCCCTTTCTGGTTCCCAGGCCAATTCCAAGGTCCAAACTCCTGCTCCTCTCCTGGCAGCTGACAGGAAAACACAGGAGCAGAAAGGCAGCCTGGGGCATTTTTTACTCACTCCAGTGAGCAGTATTGGGTTTATTGTCCCAAAAAACCTGCTGGGATATGATCCCCTTTTCCTGCCAGCCAAGGAGAAGGATGCTGGAGTGCCTGTGCAAGAACTGCCACACTCTAGCAAACACTATTTCCTAAATCTCTTAAAATCCCACTATTGTTTGTGCAATGTTTTCTCAGCAGCCACTTACGATTTGGATTGATGACCATTGGATGTTTTGGATGAGGGATTGTATCGTTCTAGGAGAAGAAAAGAAAAAAAAGCACAGCTGAAAACTCAGGCACAGCAGGAGAAGTCACCCCAAAGCTGCCACAAGGATGCAGAGATGGATAAAGCAAGGCCATGGGAGGGGACAGGAGGGAGCAGCACCCAGGTGACACCAGGTACAACCTCCCCCAGGCTGAGGGAGGGAGGGAGGGAATACAGAGGCAAAACACCAAATACAGCAAATAATTTAATCAAGAAAATAGAGAAATCATTTAAATCATTGCTGTCTAAACCAATACAACAATAATTTGTTATTAATGCTGTGAAAAACTGTTCTGCTCCTACCAAGATGAAACTACTGCCTTTTACATGCAGGATATGGGATACAGATCCATCTGCTGAGCTCTGACTGCTCCAGATCCCCACACAGCTTCTGATGGATGAGCAGCTCCACATCCCAAAATCCAGCTCACACACCAATTCTGACAGCAGGAGTACACCCTGATTAAGTCTGCTTTTCAGTCTGGGGTTTTTCCCCTTCCCTTTTCTTTAATTCTGGTAAACAACTGAGTGCAGCTCAACAAAAGCAAGAACTGAGGCTGTTAAAAGCTCTCCAGAAAATCTAAACAGACACAGGAAACTGGCTCTGTGTTTAATTAACCTTGGCTCTTCTTTTCCGCACCCAAAGTCCAGCTGCTCCTATAACGTGAGCCTATGGTTTAGCATTATGGAATTAAGCTTCAATTTGTTTCCTTAATTCCCCACTGTATCAGGTGTTCAGATTAAGCTGCTTGTGAATATCTAAGAATAAACCATTCTTCTTTTACTATTTAAGCTGTTTAATCACTTCAAGAGGGAGTGGAAGGACTTTGGGAAGGTAACAGCACAAATTTAATTCAATTTTACCTGGTATTTACCCGAGTTTTGTGTTCATTTCAGCAACATTCAAAATAATGACACAGTTTTAAGAAATAAAAGACGCTTTTGTCGAAAGTCCAAAAGTGCAAGAAATTCAAGGATAGAAGGATTCACATGATAGAAGTTCTTGACCCGTTCTCTCTCTTGATTTTAAAATGTCAAAGTGAAAATGAACAGTGAAACTGCCATGTGCTTTTTCTATTGAAATAAAAGCAAAACCACTATTTTGGTTTCTAATATGTCCCTGAGCAGGGAGTTGGGTTTTTTAAAGTGTTTTGGCTTAATACTCAGTTATTTTCAATTCAGTCAACCATAGAGGCATTTTGTGAAGAATTAGAGCAATTAAAAACACTTTTTTTTTTTCCTAGAACATACCACCCTTCCAACTCAGTGATAACTTCCAAGATCTGACCAAGAAATGCAAAAGAAAATCAAGCAACTGTTTAACAGCTTAAAACTTGAGAAAGCAGAGAAAAGTTGAAGTCAGACTCCATCCTGTGACCAGTCTGGAAAACCTCATTTCCTAAAACCCCTGACATCTGAGGAGATGCTGAGAACACCGAATGGCAACAAAAGCATTCAACACATTCCAGGAAGTTTCATGTACTCACTCTGTTCTCCAGTGCCAAAACTGGACTGCTGGGACTCCTGGGGGAATAAAAGATCACAAGTGGGTTTTTTTCAGTGGGAATTTTAAAGTACAAAAAAGCAGGCTGTAAGGAAGGTATTCCTTCTACCTAATGGACGACACTTAATCTCTGGAAAAGGGGAAAAAATAACAACAAGCAAAAAATGGGATTCTTCTCTGGGCCCAGGGGCAGCCCAGGTGAGGAGACCGTCACACTCCTCTTCCTCACCCACTTCCTGCTGTTCCCAAGGGCACATCAGGGCTGAAAGTCCCAAATCCCTGTGTGACTTCCCTAAATCCCCTCCTCCTCTGTGTTTAGGATGGAGAGGAACTGTTCAGGATGTTTGTTTATGCTCCTTATACACACACAAACTCTGCTGCTGTTTGAAGCGTTTTCTTTCCAACTCTTTTCTCGTCCTTTTCCTTCTCCAGGCACACACAGCAATGGGAACAGGGAAAACCTCTCAACAAAAAATACTCTCAGCCACAAAGGAGCCTTGGGGACAAGGTAAGGTTTAAACTGTGACCAGCTCTGCACACTCTGCCCCAAAGGCTCCATGTGGGTCCCTGGTAACCCCAGCCTGGGCAGAGAGCACAGCATTCCAGCCTGGAACAGCCAAATCTCCAGGAAATCAGACAAAAGCCAGTAAAAGATGACATTATAGATTCACAGGATGGGCTGGGCTGCAAGGGACCTTAAAGCCCATCCAGTGCCAGCCCTGCCATGGGCAGGGACACCTTCCACTGTCCCAGGCTGCTCCCAGCCCCAATGTCCAGCCTGGCCTTGGGCACTGCCAGCGATCCAGGGGCAGCCCCAGCTGCTCTGGGCACCCTGTGCCAGGGCCTGCCCACCCTCCCACGGAGCAATTCCTTCCCAGTCTCCTATAAAACCAGCCAGGAAAGACAAAGCCTTGCAAATTTTAGCACTTGTATCATCCTCAGTATTCCCATTCCAGAAACCCCAATTCTGACTCCCAAGACACAGCAGATTATGAACTTTTTTGAAATCCTAAACCATTGTTTTAACAAACACACAGAGGCTACTGAGCCACTGCAAACCCCCTTCCAGGCTTGAGTGCCTGTTTAAAATAGGACCTTCCTGACCTCATTTCAAAATGAGGACAATGACGGCCCCAGAAAAACAAATCGAGTCCAATATTTTTAATTTCTAGTTCTGTACACGCATTTTACTTACATGCTCTGGCAATGGCAAACCAGAACTACAATTCAACAATGAATTCCATTTTTCCTGGTACACCTGTGACCTGGTTTTCCCTCACACCAAGCCAGTGCCAGGCAGTGGTTACAGAGGCAATTTACAGAAGGAAGTTTTTAAACACACGAAAGCTTTACACAGCAAAACACCCTTGAGATGTTTTCAATTTCCCTCAGCATTGTATTTAAAAAATGGAAAAATGCATTAAACAAGAATTTTGTGGATGGGGAACTTCATAAGGAGATTTCCTTGGGAGGTATTTCAAGTACCTCTGATCTTTACTAACTGAAAGGAAGGGACAATAAAAATAATCTAAAAAAAATTAAAGAGCAAAGCAAAGATGGAGAGAAGTCTTGTGACTTCAGCAGAAAGCAACCGCCACACTTCCTTCAAAATAAATCCATTTTTTATCATTTACACAGGTAGGAGGAGGCAGGTGTGAATCCCTGGTTGCTTTTTGCCACTGGCAGCTCAGCCAAACCAACAAACTGAGTGAAAAAAGAAACAAAGGCCACAAACTCCACATTTGCAGAGCCACAGCACTGGGGGAGCATGGGATGGGGAACTGGCACCCCTTCCAGCAGCACACGGATTGGGAATTCTGCAGAACACACCTGCCTAATTCCTCGCTTGAGTCAACTTCCCATTTCAGAGGCAGAGCACTGGCTCTCAGCTAAGTGCACTTTAATGAGGTGTTATGGCTCGATGTGCAACTTTTTCCAACTCCCTTGCCATCTACTGGATATGTATTCCTTTAAGAAACTCAGAGATTAAAAAAAAAAAGCCCTACTTTCAACTCCCAGGTTATTTAGAGCAGCAGCTTCTAAAGGTCTGCTTCAGAAAGAAATTGCAAACAACTGAAAGGAAGGAAACCCTTTAAAGCAAAGTCTAATGGACTGAGGTTACACAGGGAAGACACTGGAGCAGGAAACAAAAACTCTGACAAAAGACCTGGAGAGAGGAATTCTCCAGCTGGACAGGAGGCGGCGGGCCTGGACTCCCATCCCACAGCCCTGGCTGTGGGGAACGGGGCCCAGTCCCAGTTAACATCTGAAACCTCAGGTCAGAGCTCATCTTTACTTCCCAGCAGGAAGTTTGTGCATCCCAGCAGGGAATGGAGGGCTGAGGGGATCCTGCTGGCCCCAGCTCTGCAGCACAGAACCACCTCTGCAGAGGTGCAGGCACAGCCAGGCCTCCCCTGGCGCCGGAGCCCAACCCTTCGCTCCCCACAGCGGCTGCGCTGCTCAAAGCGTCCATAAACACTGCCGGTGCTTCTGGAGTGCCTGACTGTGAGCCCACGGATAAAATCAGAGTGTTAGGTCACAGGATAACATTTTTTATCAAGACACAGGAATCTGCATTTTTCCATAGCATCCATAAAACTTTCCCTGACCTATTTCCATGGAGCTTTCTCTTCTGATCCAAAGACTTCCTGGGAACTATTAGATATATTTATAGTCATCAGAGAGGCCCCAGTCAGGAGTGCGGGTTCCTTCGAGTTACTCCCTCCCTACACACAGGGAAAGTGATCCCATCCCAGGAGTCTGACAAATAAAATCAAGTGGTCCACCAAGGGCAGCTTCATTTTATGTGAGCAGGAAAAACACACCAAGCTCTGCCCCCAAGGGGAGTGCTGTGAAACACTTCGGCAGATGACTGGCAATAAATGGAGCACAGTATTAAAGAGAAGGAGCTTTCCTCCACCAGAACTGGCTGATTAAAGTAAACCACTGTTGTGTTTTGTTTGGTGGATTCTGCTCTGGGCCCAGACTGCACAAGCCTATGGCTCACTAACTCCCTGGAATTCTGCAGAGCTGCTGCTGCTGCCAAGAATGACAGAGGGGAGAAGGCAGAGGAAATTATAGGCTTTGGATGCAGAGAGAGAATTTGACAGAGTTCCATGGCTAAGATGTGCAGCCACAAAATAAAAAAGCTGGCAAAAAGTCAAAAGACTCAAAGCAGCCATAAATGGAATTTTTTGCAAACTGGGTGAAGAGACACAATCCAGGTTGAGAGGCTCAAAAAGCTCCACAAGCCACTTTTTATGTTCAAACATCACCAGAGCTGAGCGGTGTTACAGTGTCACAGCCACACGGATTTCTGCACACCTTCCTCTTCCCAAACTCAATCAAGTGCCAGGGAAACTAAAACCAAGCAGCTCCACAGCCATGTGTGCCCAAAATGCAAAGGGAAAATATCTCCCTAAAGGTTCAGGAATGAGTACTCAAAGCAGCGGAATAAGGACCTTTGTTGATAAGGAAAGGTGTGGAATTTCTTTCTTTATAAGAAAAGGTACGAATTATTTCCAGGCTGACAGTTTTATGTAACACACAAATAAACCCTGACTAAAAGTAATATTTGCAGGATTAATATTGATCTAATGCTAGCAAAACAGACAACAGGATTTATTTCTAGGCATGCCTTCCAAAGTAAAGCCCAGAACTGAATGGTAAATTCTGTGTTTTTTGATACTGGAGAGAAGCAAAATGCAGTGAGACAGGGACAGGTGATACAGAGGTGGTGACAGCAGGGCTGCCCCTGGCTCTGGGATATCCAGCCAGGATGAGAACCTGAACTCAGACCAGTCTGGGGGAAATCTGTGGATGTGCCCTTCCAACAGGGACTGGAACCTTTGGCTGAGGGAAGGTGATGTCGAAGCATTCACTTAAAATGATGGGATTAGTGAGATGACAGTAGAGACTTCAGTGAGAAAGTCTTCTTAAAATTATTCTGTCAAATGTCCTGTTTTGGGGAGCAATTTGGATCAAACAGGAAATTAAGAGCTGCAAGTGGTGTCTAGAACAGCAGCTGGTCAGAGAGAGCTTGGTCTGAGTTACTACAAAGGTAACTTTTAAAAGACAAACAGTGCAATTTCTTCACTCTGAAGCTCTGCCAAGTTAGGGGTGGAGCACCCCAATTCACCCCAGAGAGATGTTGAGTCTGGAGAAAAATCACGTTGTTGAGTTAAATCTTTTACTGGTAATCAGCAGATCCAGGAACCAGACCAGGAATTCCTGGGTGAGTCAGCTCCCCACACTGGGTTTTACCCACAGCTGCCTCCCCTGCCTATCCTGGATTTCCAGGACCCTGCAGAGCTGCTCTTCAAGGCAAACAATTCCCAGTGCCCTGGAACCCTGGAGCTGCCAGGCCCAGCCTCCGGGGAGGCAGCAGGAGAATTCCTTCCTCAGAGGTGTCAGCTCCAGCAGCTCCCCTGGACACGTGCCCTGTGCTGTCAGCAGCAGCAGAGGTGGATTTCTCTCTGGAATTAATTGCTTAAACCCTTCAGCAGTTCTTAAGAACACAGGAGGTTGGGAAGGGGATCTTTTGGAACGAGTGATTTCTTCAGCAAAACACGTGATTCTTAAACTGTCTTAATTTTTTTTGTAATTAAAAATGTAAAAAGATCTCATACCACTATTAATGGACTTCAAAACTAAGAGGAAAATTCAGTTTATGCAGAAAAGCCCTTTTAAACTTCTCAGCATTTACCATTCAGCCTCTGTTTTGCTACATCGGGGGAAACTCACTTGGTTCTACACAAAATGGTGCAAAGCATTTCCCTGTTAGGGAAAGGGCTCAAAGGCATTTTTAAGCTTCAAAAGTTTGAAGGCTTGAATTTATCACACAAAAATTTAAAAGGCAAGTTGTATGACAGATAACCCTGCAGACTGTCTGTGCAAAGCAGAGGAAAACCAAGGACATTTTTCGTAAGGCCACTGCTGACAGGTGGTGTGAAGAAAAATAAAGAGGGACAAAGCACTGAAACAAATGCAGCTTATACAGAACTGAACGTGAGAGTTCCAAAATCCTGATCTTTAAGAGGCGTTACTTTTTCAACAGCAGTTTGATTCAGCACTGACCTTGGTTGGAAAGGGGAATTTGGAGGGTTCCGTTTTGCAGGGGGTGTGGATGGCAGTCAGTGGAGGAGGCCAGGAGTGGGTCATCTCCTAAAACACAACAAAAAGGAAAGTTATTAACAAAATAAAGCAGATTTCACCTTGCAGTCTGGATTCTCTCCATTTTCAGTTCATTGCTTCACTCAGCTTTATATTCAAATCTTAATTTCCCAAATGTGCAATAAAGATTTTGCATGTAAACCTGAATGTTAAATTGCTACCCACAAGAAGAGAGAGTTATGACATAATAACAAGCAGCAAGGCATAAATCAATCAACTTGGTTGGCCTGAAGATAAACTGCAGTGCAAGTCAGAGTCTGATCCTTTCAGAGTGTGTGGGAAGAAGAACCCTAGGAAAGGGAAGCCTGTAGAGTTTGAGGAAAAGGGGGAAATCAAATTCCTGCAGCTGGAATGAAAGTGCCTGGTATTCTCTCAGAGCATCTCCAAGGCCCGTGAAGCACTGAAGGTCAGAGGAAATAATAAGCCATGGAAATGCTCCAGAGGGACCTGACAATCCTTTTGTGAGAGCAGAAAAAGGACCGGGGATCACAGGAGGGGTAAAAGGACTTGGGAAAATAACCCAGGTAGGGGAGAGGGAAAGTTCTGCTGTGGGGCAGCAAAGCATTAACTGTAATCTACAGTATCAAAATTTGAAACTGTATTTTGGTGGAAGAAATGGGTGGATCTGGTTCCCAGGAGGAGGAATGCAGTGAGGACCCCCAGGAGATGATGTGCACACCGCAACACCCAGCTCTGCTCTCAGTTTGGCCCAGTGTCCCAGTGCTGGAGGAGCACTGGAGAGCCCTCCTGCAACCATCTGCACTTGGACAGGCTCTGAGAACAGCAGAGTCCTTCCCCCTCCTTGGGAATGGTTGTATTTTCAACAAAGAAATGATGAACAAGAGCACTGAGAACTTACTTTGAGGATTTCATCCACGCAGCTCACCTCACCAGAGGCTGATGCCTGCAAATCAAAACTCGAAATTAACATCTCCCAAATCTTCCAGGGACTACAAACAGTTAAAAACAAACTTTAATCCCTGTCGTGACTCACACTGACTCTACATAGACACAAACAGCCCTTGCTAACTCTTTTCATCAATTTTAATATCAGATAGATCCATGTTTTTACGGCATGAGTCACATTCAGTTATGAAAAGCAAATACATGACATCTATAAAACTGTGATAATAATCTCTTACTTTTCACTTGACAGTTAAAGTGATCGCAGGCAGTCAGTGATATTAAAAACTTGTAGAGAGGGCAAAGAGAATCCCAGCTTTCAATCATTTCCTGGAAGCAGCCCCAGGATAACATCTGAATTCAAGTGCAGGACTGTGAATGCACAGGAATGACAAACTGCATTCCCAAGTAAAACACTCATCCCAGAGTGATCCCAGAAACAGCAATAATTACCAAACTATGAATCTTCTGCATCCCTGGCTGCCACGAGCAGAAAGAAGCAAAGCTACTACAGGATTCAGGGCATCAGCACTGATGTGGCAAGTCTTCACAAATAAAGGAATTTCTGGTTTTCTTACCTGTGTCCTGGATTTTACTTTGCTATCTGCTGACATCCCAGGAACAAGGGCTTTTGTCTGGCTACCATGATTCAAGCAGTTAGACAGGAGATGAAATGAGATTTCATTACTAGGAAAGGCACTCTCCTTGTAAGTGAGCTGGAGTCAGAGTCTGTCTTAATGATTCGGGAATTACCAAACTCCTCAAAGTTGTTAAACCAACAGGATTTTATATCCAGCACAACTGATAAAAAGTTGTGCACCCTGTTCAATTTGGTGTGAAGGTATAATAATCACATCTAGTAATTGCTACTCACTTCAAAAGAAAATCCGATACAGGCAGATTGTATCAACAAGTCTAAGTCAACTCGGCTCCCAGGAACAACAATGTATTTACCCAGCTTGCGAAAATATTTGTGGATATCCTACTATTTCCCTAACTCCTGACTACAGAAATACTCCATGAAAATTGGCCTCTTAGGGTTAAGTAAGCCTTTCTGAATGCCTCAGCCTTTATTTAATAAAAACCCCAGTATTTGCATGGAAGAAGCAGAAGACAAAAATAATTACTTTTGCTTGCTCCCCATGGAAAATACAGCTTAGGTGAAGGTGCTTTGAGTAACAAAAACACAGTGTTTACTAAAAACTCCATTTGGGTTAGGCAAATTGGGATTTCGGAGACGCTGGAAAATCCCAGCCCAGGTGGATTTACATTGAAGAAGGCAGGACACAGCCAGCAACTTACATCCAGCGGCTGAGAAGGAATTTTCAGCTTGGTCAGGTGCGCTTTGCTGCTGGGCTTCAGCTCGTTGACGCCGCTGCTGTGGGTCTGGCTGCTGTAGTGTTCCGAGGATAACTTTGGTTCCATGGACTCCTGCCCATCCATCGGCCTGACGTAGGCAGTGGGTTTCTGTAACATTGAACTGGACTTGGACATTAGAGACGGTGGGAAGGACTGGTTCGAGTGCTGCCCGCTGGCGAACGAGGGCACGCGGGAGGGAGAGTCCCAGCTGGGGTCGGGATCCCGGGGCGACTTGGAGCGCTGGTGGTCCTTGCCGTGGTGGTCGCTGCCGTGGGCTCTGGAGTGGCCGGAGCCCAGCGAGGACACGGCCGGCGGCTTCCCGGGGCTGGCGGAGCGGCCCTTGGAGTGCTCCGAGCTGTGCTGGCCCTTCTTGCGGCCGCCGCCGTAGGAGTCGCGCTCGTGCCGGGCCCCGGCGCCGCCCGCGCCGCCCCCGGAGCGCTGCCCGTGCCCCCCCAGCCCCGCCGAGCGCTTCTGGGACTGGGCCGAAGTGCTGGGGGCCGGCCCCACCGGGGTCCATTTGCTGCTCTGGTGCGAGCCCGCGCCGTGCCGCTGCTCGCCGAAGAAGCCGGGCGCGGGTTTGTCATCGGGCGCGGCGGGAACGGAGGGCTTGGGAATGGCGACGATCTTCTGGAGCGGCCGGTCCCCGATGAGATCCGTCATCTCATCATAGTTACCGAGCATGCTCTGGATGCGGCTGGACAGCTTGTCTTCTTTGCTGGTCTGGGACAACAAGCCACAAAAATCAGGATTCAGAACCGATCACAACCTCGCTTGCAGTTAAATGATCTGGTAACTACAGCAGTTAACCTGAATTGCAGCTAGAATCCACCTCTTTCTTTGCCAGCATTTCCAGTTCTGAATTTTAGTTCTTAAAGCAGCAATTGGACTCCCTAAAACATATTAAAAATATGTAATAATACATATTTAACTCCCTAAAACATAAGAAAAATTCAGCAGCAGGAAGAGCTGAACCACCAACAATCAAATAATGCACTGCTGAGCTGGATGCAAGTTCCGAAGTTGCAGATGGCTCCTGTCACCTTACAGACTGTAATTTCTCTAATACAGAATGCATCAGTCCTAAAAGGTTTTAATTAGCAGTAAAATAAAACCAACTTAACCTCACCCCTGTAAGTCATTTTTAATTGGTATTTATATTGGCACAATGTTTGTTGCACACAGTTAAAAGGGTTCTTTCTTCTATAACCATTTTGTTTTCCAGATCTGGGATCCTGGATCATTCCCTCATGCATCCCAACCAGCTCTGGTTAACTTCACACGTGGAATTTTGTTATCAAGCACAAGAAATTGATGGGAGGACAGGAATAAAAAAAAACCACGAGGTATTTCTCAACTTTCCTCCTGAAGGAAGAGCTTTCAGTCATGATTTACTTCTTGCAAATCAGCTGAAATTGCAACAAGGGAAGGGTTTGCTCTCAAAGTGAGTTTTGAGCTACGTAACTAAAATCTTAAATAGTATTTTATTAGTTATTCCAGAATTAGGTTATTTTTTCCAGTTCTGTTCAGCAAAGCAACCTGGAAGGAAACCCAGCACAGGCTGAAAGCTGTGCAAGATGACTAACAGAATCAACTCCTTCAAAACAAACTAAAATATCAGACACAAACTACTGGAGTACTAGTTAGCACGGATAATTCTGTCATACCAGACATTAAAAATTAAATTTAAATTTATTTTAGCATTTAAAATTAACTTCCTATTTAAACATTGTCTTCCTGAACTTATCCAGGTCTGGATTGCATTGATGAAAGGTTAGAAAGTTTAGCAACAGGCTAAAGCACCCCCAAAATAGCAATTTAGCATCACACAATGGACAGTTGAATTGTTTTGAGTCACTGTACAGAAGGTGAAGGAAGGAAAATAATTTGATGGTTTTATTTTCCTTTTTCTCACTCCCTGTAAAGTTTCCTCCCCTTCCCAAGCACTCTAAATACCCCAGTGGAGCTGTGACTGCCCAGCTTTATTTTCAAGCCCTGCTTAAACCCTTGGTTGCCATAAGAGCCTTGAATTTAAAAAGAACATGGATAAAAATAAATATAAAATATGAATTTGCACATGATTTCTGTTATAAAACCTGCATTTTTCCGAGGTGCAGGAACTCACCACTTTGTATGGTTCAGCAAAGAGAGGAGAGTTGGGTGGGAAGGCTTCGTCACCCTGCTGAATTTCTTGATTTCGCCTTTCCCTTTCTTTCATACGCAGCACATTCCGGTCTTCACGGTTCATGTTGCTACAAGCAAAAAGATCAGTCCTGATCACAGAGGGGAACAGGAGGGATGTGAGGGCCCAGGGGAGGGATGAGAGTGCCCAAAGAAGGGATCCAAGTGCTCCCAGGCAGCCCCTGGCCCTGTTTGGCCACAGAATGAGCTCTGTTAAGAACCCTCTGAGGGCCACAACTCCTCAAAACTCCCAATTTCAGCCCCTTCCAAAGGGCTGTAACCCCCAACCCACAGCTGGCTTCTAACAGGGAAACTTTATGCAGCAATAAAAAAAAAAAAAAAAAAAAAATCCACCAAGTCCTCAGGCAAGTAACTATTTCAAACCACTTCACCCGCTCGAGTCATCTTAGTTCCAGCCCACGCCGAACATCTCCAATTCTTTTCTAAAATACCTTCTCTCCCCCAGATGTTCTGCCATCCCCCCACCCATTCAGTGCTTAACTTCTCCTGTAGATTAGGGTTATTTTTGGTGCTGACATACCTTTTTTTGGCACCCATTCTCCAACATATTCTAACCTTAAGCTTTGATGTGGTTTTCAGGTCTCTCTCCCTCCCTGACTCCCAAAAGGCATTTCTACTCAAAGCAGTAATTTCAGGGAAGTTCTGGCAAAATTGCACCTTTTGCCTTGGACCATATCCTCCTACTGCAAAAATGCAGATTCAAAACCTGCCAATCCCCCTTCTCAACAAATTTTCCTTTGCAGTTTGGTCTTGCTACTTGTGTTATAAGAAATATGTCAAATTCTTGCAAAACACACACACACAAGAGTTGGAAAAGATTCCCTCTGAGCTTGACACAGCATTGGGACTGAAATTGCAACAAGGGAATAAAGGGACATAAAGGAGTAAACAAAATGAGATGATAAATAAGGTGCCACTAACTCCTTTAACATCAAATCCCAGAATGGTTTGGGTTGGGAGGGACCTTAAAGCTCATCCAGTGCCACCCCCTGCTATAGGCAGGGACACCTTCCACTGTCCCAGGCTGCTCCAAGCCCTGTCCAGCCTGGCCTTGGACACTGCCAGGGATGGGGAAGCCACAACTGGTGCTAAACTCTGTATCAAGAGATTTAGAAATGTTCTTTACTGATCTGCACAAAGTAAAATAAGTGCTTCCAGGAAAGAAACTGATGTTCTTCCACATAATTTACACCTAAAATGAAAATGTTGGGCTGCTTAGAAAATCATTATTTCATGTCTTTAGACAGCTGTCTGAATATTAAAAATAATAAACTATTTGCTAGAGCATGACTCTGAAAGCTGTGCAAACCCAGCCATTGCATTCTTAACAAGGAAACTTCAACCCATCACTCAGTTTTTAAAACATGAGTCTTTTCACCTCAGTAACATTTTAGCCTCTTACATTTCTTCCCCATTTGGCTTCATTTTGTCTATTGCTCTGAAAGCAGTGAAAGCTCAGAGGCTGCCCAAAGCAGACTAAACCCAGGGTGTAAGCTGAGATCTTTGATGCTTTCTAAGGCACCAGGTTTGTTTTATTTCCCTGCACTGCAAACAAGGCACAAGCACTGGCACAACCCAGCTCCGTGCTGATACCAAACACATGAATACAACAACTTACATTTTATGTGAAAAATCACTTTTTTCTTCAGTTCTCCTGTAACCTGCTGAACTCATGTAACCAGAGGTGGCTGTCAAGGCTGAGAGAGGGACCTGGGCACTGGAATGTGGCCAGCAAACTCCAGGGATCATTCTGGCATTGATGACAAACTTGTTTTATAAGTTTGAGGCTTAAAAAGCTCATTCTTGAGAGTGCAGCCCAATTTGTTACATATGTAGGATTTCAACACAGATAAATATCAGATTTAATTATAGACACGGATCAGTTAAAGCCAACTGGAACAGTCTGAGTCCATGGCATTTACTATTAAAGGCAAATGTTGAAGCAGGGAATAGGAATGCTCTGGTTTTGGATGGTTCATTCCCACCAATACACTAAGATCAAGGATTATATACAGCTATACATCCAGAACATTATAATCTTAGCAAAGAGTTTTACATCTCTGTTTTCCAAACAGAGGCTTAAATATTTACAAAGACCTTCACTATTTTTTACAGAGACAAGCATCATCTTTTAAAATTGCATCAACATTTCCTGTAACTCTAGGACTGAAGGAAAACCAGCATTTGTACCAACACTGCCACACAAAAGGAAGATTACAGCAAAGATTCACTTGAGATCTGAGCTAGTGCAAACCCAGAGCTGATCTGGCTGTATCTGCCCAGGTGAATGTAAAATTAATCATCAGAAAGACACCAGTTAATGACACTTTTAACCACTTCTCCCCAGCCTTTTGTAACACAGTACATAATAAACACCCTCATGGGGAGTCACCTTGATTTATGGGGATTTGGTTTGGGTTTTTTTAACTCTTTTACATTTTTTTATTAAAGCAAATAGTTTGACTGTGATACAAGTTAGACTTGTTTGTATCTAATCATCCAATCTCCACACAGAGCTATTTTAAGTGCCTTGAACCTGTATGAGGCCATTAAAATCACACCAGCATTAAATGTGTAAATAGAGGAAGTTCGTGGGGCTTCCTTAGCTCTGTACTTCAGACAGCTTCCCATTCAAACCCACATCTTCCACAGCCACGAGCCTACCAGAAGGGAAATGTTCCCATGCTCAGGAAAAGCAAGAAGAGGTACTTTGAAAGGCAGATATCCGAGACCTGTCTGCTGATCAGCACCGCTGGTAAGTAACTCCAGCAGGTAGGAAACTACAGAAGTTCAGTTTTCAGACCACTTGAAGTTGTAATAAACCTTTAATATCCACTAAAATGTAGTGGTCCCATCACCCCTACCCCATCCTCTGGGAACAAGGACAGCACCTCTGCTCCCTCCCTGCACAGACTTGGAAGTGGAAGATGAAGGAGTTCTTGCCTACAAGATGATCCTGCTAAAATTCCCCTTTTCTCAGGAGGCCTGAGCTAAAGCGTGAAGGAGTAGCAGAGCCAGGCTGAGGGAGCCAGAACAATGTCCCTGCAGCAAGGGCCAAAGTCATCTTAGTTTCCACATCTGGGAAAAGAGAAGTTCCAAAATTGAAAAAAGAAATTAGAAAACAGGCCTAAAGCAGAGTATTTCCATTTTTAGGAAGTTGAACTCTCCATGGTTTGAGTCACTCCTCCTGCAGTGTGTCCCACTGTACTCTGCACAGTCCCTGTGTCTGAGACTTCCCTGCAAACCAACCTGTCACATCTCACGCCTCTGCTCCAGCTCAACAGGAAGAGCTGAAAGCAAGCAGGAAATCCAGCAGGGAATTCACAGAAACTCCTGAGCCAACCTCCCCGTGTGTATTCCTGCAGCACCAGTCACTGCTGCTCCAGGCACCCCGAGCACATCAACTGCCGAGCGTCATCGCACCACCGAGACCAGACACACAGTTTTCATTTCTCCTTCCAAGCTCTTCCTAAATGCCAGTTGGTATTTCTGCTCATCCCTAATCCAACAAGGGCATGGCTTTGGTTTGAGAGACCTTCACCTTGGATGTGTAACTTGTGGTATGAAATGGCAGTGTTGGTGCTGCCTTCTCCTCCTGCCTCCCACCTCCCACTCCCTCAGCTCCGGGCAGGGGGCACATCCCAGCTCTGGGACTTTTGGACCACAACTCCAGACTAAAAATAAACCCCAACCAACACACCCACACTGCCTGAGATTTCCTGGCAAAGCTGTTAGAAGAGAACCTTGGCCAAACCCTTCTTACCCCCCTGAACCACATCAGGCACCCAAGTCCTCACTCCAGCTCAGCACCAGCAGCATCTCTTCATCTTCCCCAGACACTGTGAGGCAAAACCATCAAAGGCAAAGGTTGGCCCAAGGAACCCTCCACTCACAGCCCATCCAAAGGGATCCGACCCCACCACACCTCACCCAGCCATTAGTGCATCTTCAAAGCCTGCTTACAACACCTCCACTTCCTTCAAGACACCCTCATTTAACTCGAGGGCTTCTTCAGTCTCAATTGGTTTCATGAGCAAGAGGAATCAAACAGTTAATTGGTTAATTGGCTGCGATGAAACCCCAATTCTGTTTAACAACATTTGGCCATGAAGGATAAACACGCTCAGAGGGAACGTGCAGGATCCCAGCTCTGTGCGGGGCACACCCAGCTGCGGGGGCACGCTCAGCTCCCATGATTTCACCCTTTTTTCTTAGAAGGAAGGGGAAAAAGAGCTGAAAAGTCTGCTTGTAATAAGGAATTATGTTTTCAGGAGGCAGTTAATAATACTTGAAGCTGCCTTAATGCTGCATCCAAAGACGCCTGTTAATTACTTAAAATATTCCTTTTACCCTGAACAAGGGGCATCTCAGGAGCTGGCACAGGACACTTCTCCCAGCTTGTGCATCAGGGCATCACCACAAATCCTGCCCTAAAATCATGCGCACGAGCCTAAAATGCTACTCTGTCAGCTAGCACAAATGCACTCCCAGAGGAGCTGTTTAAAAAGGGAGACATTGAAAAATAACTGCCCTGCAACAACAAAATTAGCACAAAAACACTGACACACAAAGAGGAACATACCCTGGTGTCACCAAGAGTTACTTACAGAAGTGTACATATAGCCTTAACGTCCACTTTCTGTGTGATGGTGAAGAAAAAAAATGCAGAAAAAAATATAACATTTCCTATTAAAACAATAGAGCTTTGCCCAAAAAAGCACAAACAGGACGATTCTCCAGGACAGGTTTAAAGGATGACCACGATGCAAATGGTGCATGACCATGATGACCATGGTGCAAATACAGAAGCAGCGGAGTCATCTTCAGAGTTTTATAACTGAAATATGGAACACAACTAAAACCAAGAGTTTACATAGAATTCAAATAGTTTTTGTATTTGTCCAGACAGAGAAAAAAGCCAACTTCTCAAAAGCATGGAGTTTTCTGTTTCTGCCCCTCACCTTCTGACAACACAAAGGCTCTGTGCCAAGAGAGGGGGATTCGGTTTGGTGCACATGGGATCTGCTCCACCAAAGGAAAGGTTGTGATACCACCAGGATTCCAAAATTCTACCCCAGTAACTTGGTATCACAGGGTGAGGCTGCACAGGAAGTCTTGAGCCATCATCTCACTCAGCTATTGCGATGAGAATGAACTTTTCCACAGCTCCTTCTCCCTCCTTCCAAGGTTTCACTTGAGCTCTTAGGAATACAATTCAAATGCGATTCTATTGGTAATAGAACACAAATATAAATCAGTGATTCACCACTAACTGAAGCACAAATGTTTCCCATTCCTACAACACAAACATTTCTATCCCACCCTTCACATCAGGAACGCTGCTGCACATTCAACAGGGAGAACATAAAGTGCCCCAAGAGCTGTCTGGGAACTACTCCTTTGTCTGTACTGAGGGTGGGAGAGCTTTAAATAAAAATAATAAAAAACTGAGTTGACCTAGGTCTAGTTAATGTTTGACAAGAACTCCCAGGGAGGGCAGAGCCAGCAGTTTGCTGCAGGCACTTCTTCCCACTCAGCTCTGGAGCACCCAGAAATCCCCACCAAGCACGATGTGCCTGGACTTGTGCTGCTCCCCAGACAAAGCAGCACAAATCCTTCACCACCGTTAGCTGAGAGAAATTCCACAGCACTTTCTGTGGGAGCACGGCCTTAATTCCAGCGTCTCAGTCAAGTGATGGAGCAGGTAATGACATCCTGCTCTTTGGTTTTAGCTGCCTGAGTCCCCTTCATCCCTCACATATCAGGTTACCTGAGGATCAGTCAGCATCTTCCACCTGAGAAGCCAACACACCGCGATGGTGGATAAAAGAATTACAGTGATCATTTGTAACTCAACACTAACCACTGGAAAAGGACTTGGGGATCCTTTAGAAAGAGGCTCTGCAAGTGTAACATTTCATTTTACAAGTCCAGATGAGAACTGGGTGCATCATTCATCATGCATGAGATTCAGCACACAGAAGCAAGGAAGAAATGGAGTTTGGGTCGGAAGGGACCTTAAAAATCATCCAGTTCCACTCCTCCTGCCAAGGTAAGGTAAAAGAACTAAGGTGAACGTGAACCCCCAGCAAGTGGATTTTAGAAGCCGAGTTAAGGAGGACATTTGTAACTTCAGCACTTGCAGTGCAGCTCATTTAAAACCATTTTAAAGTCCATTTTTAAATTACACTACTAAAACAGCTTAAAATTGTTTATATCCAAGAGTTCACAAGACTGGTTTGATATAATTCACTCAAGGGACCTTAAAAATGCCCAACCACACATCTTAAATGTCTCATTTTTGTGCAGAAGTACCACACAGGAGGGAAAACGCCTGGTCCCCCCTCTCTGATGAACACAGAAATTAATTCCCAACTCTCTTCCTTTGCAGAGAGCAGAGCTGCTCAAAGGACATCAGTCCCTCCTTCCTGTCCTGTCTCTTCAGCAATGGGAGAGGAGCAGGAAAGCCTAGGAAGCGACAGCACAGCTCCCTGCTCCCTCCTCCTCTCTCCATGGACAGGGAGCAGAGGGAGGGTCACTCCTCCACCCACTGTCCCTCTGTCCCCAGGCTCCATCCTGGGAGACACCACAGATCCCACAGTGACCCCACAGAGCCATCCCTGACTCAGAGGAGAAAAACCTCAGGGACTGACACCATGAGACCACAAAGCCACTAAAATGGTCATTTTCTGCACCTACCCCAACGCCAGGTCAGGATTCCAGGTCGGGTAAGACACAGGAGCCTCAGTGAACTCATGCCACAAGAGCCAGCCCGAGCCAGGAGAGGGAAGTGAAGCTGCTGTTGCTCAGCAAAGCTGAATTTCAGCTTTGCCTTCCCAAGCCTTTGCATTTCTATTTGCTTCATCCTGCAATACCAAAACTACTCTGAGGAACAGGGGACTTTCTTGACTAGGCAGTGATATTCCTTGCCCTGACACCCCACAGCGGAGATCACCAAACCAGCAGCCCAGCAGTGCAGACTGACCTTGAGCTCAGCCATCCACCAGGAACACTCTTTTCTTTCCCACTTAAATCTCTTCTCAGCCAACTTCAGCCCAGTTCCATCTCCCACTCCACCAAGGACAATCCTCCCCATCCCCTCCACTCTCCGTCGCTGGGAAAGTTTTTAATTCCCCCAAGTGCAAAGATGGACCATCACAAATTCAGCATTTTTCCATGCACTCCTTTCATGTCCACACAGGCCAACCAAAGCGTATTCCAGTACAGTTTCCCAACAAATTTCTGCCCTTTAATTGGGCAGAAACTTAATAACCCAATTCCTGTGCCTACATGTTCATCTGCTTAAACTTTGAAGCCAAGACAATTGGCATTTAGATTTTATTAAGCAATAGTTATTCAGACATCTAACATTAATCTGGCTATTATCATTCTGACTTCCTCACATTAATTTACTTTCATAAAAGACATCATTACATTTGAGTGCTATGAACTCTGTGGCATTAGGATTAAGAAAGGATTCACTTGACAGAAATTCTCTGATAAATCTGCTCTGTGTAAGATTTGAAACAGCAGACAAGGTTTTAATGAGGTGCCACCTAAACCAGGAGTGAAAAGGCAAAAGGGAAAATCACATTTGAGGTTCACATCCTTCTCCCATCTCAACAACAGAAAAAGAAAAGAGAAAAATTTTATCAGATACTTTACCCTGGTTTAACGGTCACTTCCTCCAGCCTCAGTGTAAGATCATCTGTCTGCACTGTCTCACAAGACATTCATCTTGGACTTCCCATCGTGACCAAGGTTCACCCATTGTGCTGCATCACTCACTGAGCTGAACATCAGGGTTTGAGATAAAAATTCTGCAACGTGGTTGTGAGGGAAAGGGTGCTGGGGAGCAGCTCAGCAGAGCAACCAAAATTAAAAACTTCACCATTCAATGATTTAACTCTCCTCAGAACCATGGGAAACCACTCGGGGTGAGCCACAGAACAACTGAGAGGCCTAAAGGGAAAATATCTGTGTCCAGGCTGCTCCCAGAACAACTGGAGGGGGAGCACCAAACCCACCGGAGTGGGTGCATGTCAGCATCCGTGTGTTCTGTAAATGATCACCAATGTATTACATCAATATCTGTTCAAAAGTGGTGGCTTGACCTCTCACAGGGCCAGTGCTCCCTGCTGGCAGCTGCAGCAGTCCCAGGATTGCTTTACAGCTTGAAGATTTCACAAAATCCACAATTCTGAGTATCAGAAAAGTGAAAATACGAATTTTCCCTCCCAGATTTCAGCCCTAACTTGTATGCAAAGAGTTTGCCAAACTCAGCATCGTTTCCTACCTGTCTAAAATCTGCTGTCAGAATGTGACAGCTCTGAGACCTGGGATGCTTCCTGGTACCTTCAAACTTTCTTTTTAAACTTAAACACACTGAAGAGGAGAGCCCAGACTAGTTAAAAACTCTGGAAAAACCTAGGGAACAGGAGCATTTAAGATTTGCAGGCAAAGCAAAAACACTTGGAAGCGAGAGGAAGGGCCCAGAACCATCTACAGAGGGAAGCTGAAATGCAGCAGGAAAGCCATAGCTTTGATGTGCTGTGCTTCCAAACAAACACTGCTTAAAAAGTTGGAAAGTTTTCACCTTTCATCCTACCTACTAAATGCCACCTGTACTTTATAATCCCCCTGAGCAGACTGAGAGAAACATTAATATTTCTGCCCCCACTGAGTAACAGCACATTTAGTGTAGTATCTTTTACCTCAAGAAAACAGTTGATAAATGTTAATTTAGCTGTACAAACTCTTTTAATATAAATGACCTCATATTTTCCCATAATGATGCTATTTGGGGTTTTTTCCCCCAAAGTTCTTACAACTTTTTGCACTTTTCTGGATGTGGCCTTAAACCAAAAGCCATGAAACTACAAAACACAGAATACTAACACCACATTTCACTTCCAGCCAGTGAGACTTGGTGAGTTTTGCCACCAGAAAAAGAAGTTCAGCTTTTTGTGGCACAAAGTTAAAGACAAACACAAGAACCATTGCAAAAGCCGTCTCAAAATATAGTTGAGTTTCAAAACCCTTCATGCAAGAGGCCACTTCACACCAAGCTGGGTCAGAGCTGGAGCCTGGAAATGTCTCTGGAAGAGCCAAAACTGCTTCCAAGTGCCACAGAAATTCCATGGTGAGAACTGCTAAAGCTCCCAGGCTGTGCTGGGCAAACCAGCTGCAGCTGAGCAGGCACCAGGCACCGATGGACACCCCTCGTTAGGGGTTCAATTAATGGAATTCTACTAAGCACAAGCTCAAATTAAGTTTTTTTAAAGTATGACTCACTATTTATAGTGCAAGTCACACATAATAATTTTTCAAAAATTGAATAATGCATTGAAATAAATTGTATAGCAAGGAATCAGCCCACTAGAGCAGCTAATGAGATCCAAATTTCATACTCTAAAATAGCAACGAAGATTAAACCACACCCATTTCTGACCATCTTGAGCTTCAAGTTTGTCAGCAAGTCCTGACTCGATGGATTTGAACATTCCTCTGAATAAATAAGAAAAAACAAACAAAAACATTTTTGAATGCCTATTCAGCACGGACCTTGCTTCACGTGGCCAGGGAATAATGCAACTTTTTCCACTAAAAAAAAAAAAAGAGAAGGCTGAAGAAAAAAAACTGAAGAAAAAACCTGAAGAAAGTTGTCTTTTAGGAGGCTATTAGTGATTAACAAATTTAAGCTGAAGACTACTTGTTAAAACTCTCTCCTATTAAAACATATTTCTGGTAATCATTGGCTAAGAATGTGTCACAGTACAAAGTCCTTACCTGTGTTTTTTGCTCATTAAATGTAATTAGTGGAGCTCTTTCAGCACGAGCAATTGCACCAGGAAAATCTTTTCACCCTTTATCTTTTAAAGGCTGGTCTACACCAAACACCAGTTTCCACCACGGCAAATCAATGCTATAATATGATGCTAATTTATCCTATCGGCATCAGAAGGCTAATATAAAATCCTAATTAATTAATTAAAAAATAAATTAATTAACTAGAGATCCCGAACTTCACCAGGCAATTTAAAACAATATTCCAAGTGGCCACAGTGCTTTTCACCCACAGCCGGGGGGGGGGTTCCAGTAGCTCCACACCAGTCAGAGGTGAACTGGACATTTAATGGGAAATGTCAAACACACACAGCACCTCACCCCAAAATATAAAAACCTCCTCAAAACACACAATCAGGAAGCTCTGTTCCATAGAGGATCACTCAGAACATAAAAACCCCAGGAAATAGGGAAAATATCACTACCTCAATCCATTTAATCTCCTCTTGGACAATCTTTGTGCTTCAAGGCCTCTTGCAGTTACAAAAACAATAATGTTAGGAGATCTTGGTAAAATCAAGTATTTTTCATTCGGCAATTTTCATTAGGTTGATTTAATGTATGCCAAAGCACAGGACAACTTGATAAAGTTACAACATGTTCTTTTAAGTTCTTCAACCTGTTTCCCATATTCAATTTTCTGAAATCTCCATCTTAATGGCTCATGTTTTCAAATCTGGATTTTGACCAAACAATTTTTAAATTATTTTTAAATAAGGAAATGCTTATGCTAATTGTAATGCAACACTGGAAAGTTACGTTGGCAAAGCTCTCAAATTATTTTTTTTTTCCACAGAAACTCTGGTTATTCCTCTGCCCACGAAATGCATGACATCACACAGACTAAATTCCCATTTTGATGTAGCTTTTCTTGGTTTGCTGTTCCCCTTCTCTGTGGGAAAAACAGAATTACAGAATTGTTTAGGTTGGAAAAGCCCTCCAAGTTCCTTGAGTCCAACCATTCCCACTGCCCCAAGTGCCACCTCCACACTTCAAACCCCTCCAGGGATGGGGACTCCAGCACTGCCCTGGGCAGCCTGTGGAAGGCTGGACAGCCCTTTCCATGAAGGAATTTTCCCAATATCCAGCCTGAACCTGCCCTGGCACAGCTTGAGGCTGTTTTCCCTTGTCCTGTCGCTGCTCCTGCGCCTTTGGGATTTCCTGAACACTTCCTCTTCTGTGAGTTCCTCTGCAGGCAAACCATACAAAGGGAATTGTGGACTCTTATCTCTTCATCCTCCTCGCTTTAATGATTTGTGCACATCAAAGCCTGATTAAAACCATTTAAGCACTTCCATCACTGAAATCTCTTTAACGTCTTTTGGAAATTAAATTAAATGCAGAAACAAAAAAACCTCCATGTGAATACACAAATCTGGACAATTATGGTTTGAGCTTTTATAGTAATGTCAGCATGAATGGGGAAATACATGCGAGCACACAGTATTTAGAAGCATAATTTATATAAAAACATAGCAGACAACGGATATAAATATCAAATAGTCATTTAAAATCAGACACCTTCAACAGGATCACACCAAGGAAAGTGAACATTAGGAATTTCAAAGGAAAATGAAGAGAAAAGTTGAATGACTGTTCAATGGTGTGAAATTTCCACAGGAACCAACTGTTGAGGGAAATATCTACTCTGGAACAATTTACCTCGGTGAAATCTTAGAATCTCAGCTAAGGACAAGTGGAAGGAGTTTCCTCTGTCTCAAGAGTTTAACTTGTTACTGGTCACAAACATTGTTTTCTCAATGTCTGGTTCTGCAAATTAAACATCCTTTATTTTCTTCTTAAACTGGAAAATGTCTGTCAATAAAGTGAAGTATGACCCAACTACAGTGAGGCACCACGGCCTCGCCCCCAATTCCAGGAGATGACAAAGTGACACCAAAACCTGGCTGCCCTCTCGTTTTAACACCACACACAGCAAAGGTTACAGAGTTGGAAAAGCTCAACGTTTTGGGATGTGCTTTGGTTTGAGACCTTCTCTGACACTTCCAAACCCTCAGCCACCCCAGGAGCTGTAGGAGGGGTGGAACCATTCCAGGGCTCATTTCTGCCCCTCCGTGAGGAACCCACTGAGCTGAAACACTCAGGAAAGTTTCCAGCCCAAAGGACAAACAGCTTAAAGCTGATCCTGGAAACTGCAAATAATGTGAGAAACATCAATCCTTCAGAAACAACCACACTGAAGAGAACCACACCATTATCCTGCCTTTTGTCTCCTACCCCTTCGTGTTCCCAGCGTAGCACAGGGAATGAACAGTGAGAAACTGCTGTGGGGCTGCAGAGGAGCACACCTATCCATAGGGAGAGATTTGGAATGATAAAACAGCCTCTCCTGGAAAACACAATCACTACAGGATTACACATTAGTAAAAGTACACTCTATTTGTTTAATTATAAAACATGAAAGCAGCACATTCAAGAAATTTATCAATAAATGTTGTGACATGAATAAAAACGAAGATGAACTGTTAAAAAAAAAAATCAGTAAAAGGGGGCTCTGAGCTGCCTCATGACATGTTTTCCATGAAAAGATGAGCAGGAAGATTTCTCTTAATGAGCTGTTAACAGAAGAAAATTAGTTCAAGACTTCAGGGCAAGAACTTCCCTTATTCCATGTTTGTACAGTATGGAGTGCAAAGAGATATTTTTTCCTGCTGGTACCTGGTGCTACTGGCATTTAATAACCCAGGTTTTACATTCATCAGCAAGAATTAATGAACCAAGTAAGAACAAGAGACAGGACAACCTGAGGAACTCCAAGCACTGGGGAAAAGTGGCAGTGTTAGGGAAAAGAGGCGTTTGAAAGATGGAGCTGAAGAAAGAAACTTGGAAAGTAGTAAAGGTCTGAGAGCCTGGGGAGATGGCAGACACCGAATGAGACATGAGTGCATGAGACAAACAACCTCCCAGCTCCAGGAAACACAGAATTTTGGCCGCACGTCTGAGACTGGCCCAGCCCCAGGGAGCTGTGCCACACCGAGCTCTGAGCACGGCACACGGTCACCTCAGAGCACCAGCACTGCTCCAGACTGGGAAGTGTTAATTCAGCTGGAATATGTGCATCTAGTGCAAGCAGCTAAAAAGAGAATAAACCTGGATCCCTGCAGGAGAGAGTCACAGGCAGAGAACAGCACAACTTCAGCACTTGGGGCTGGCTGCGCTCACGAGAGCGGCTCGGTGACAGGGAAGGAGCAGGGGCTGTGCACTTGGATTTCCTAAGCACTGACAGCAGCCCTGTCATTTCACAAGCTGCAGAGGGTCTCGTCAGTCATTAGTGATTGCACAGAAGGAACCATCCTGCAAGAGAAGAATAACTGCCACACGAGTTCTTTCATCCTGAGTTTTGCAATTCTATGAACTTGATTGCTTATTTTCTTAGTTTAACACAGTTAGCAAGATATTTCACTAATATCTAATCCTGCTCTAGCCAAATGGAATCTGTTAAAGTTTCTTGACTCGTTTCCAGATGCTCCCTCTCCATCCTACAGCCTCTCCATCTCCCCACAGCTTGGAGTGCTCTGTTCTCCCAGTTTAGAGAAGGTGACACCAACCTCACTTTGGTTTTGGTACAAACTCTGAGGCAGACACTGAAGGCAAAGGAAGACGAGGCCTTGGTGGGAAGGGACCTTAAAGCCCATCCAGTGCCACCCCTGCCAAGGGCAGGGACACCTCCCACTGTCCCAGGCTGCTCCAAGCCCCAGTGTCCAGCCTGGCCTTGGGCACTGCCAGGGATCCAGGGGCAGCCACAGCTGCTCTGGGCACCCTGTGCCAGGGCCTGCCCACCCTCCCGGGGAAGGATTTCTTCCGTGTATCTACTCTGAACTGAAGTTTAAGTATCTAATCACAAGTTTAGTTATTTCTGAGCCTCTGCTGAAGATAACTGTGACACCATAGCAGGAGAGAAAGGAAATAGGCCTGTAGAACAAACCACAGGTGAGTAACAAACCGAAATTATGTGGCCAAGAACAATTATTGCCACAGAAAAGAAACCTCAGTCACCGAAAACTCCAGTCTATTCCTACATCCTCACCCAGGGGGATTCCAAACACGACACTGCAACTCATGCTCCTCCCAGCTCCACACACACATTGCTGGGACCTCTTGGAAGCTGCTCAAGCTCTCTCCACGTGCCAAATCTGCCCATGGCAGAGGTGCTGCTTTCCTGGCTCAGCTCCCAAGACTCAACTCTCAGTATTTCCGCCCTCAATACTGTAAATTTCTGGTGATCTGGAGCAAAGAGTAAGAGCAGTAATGATTACAAAACTCCCAAACCAAGGGGACGAGCAGGAAGGGAAGGGAGGGAGGCAGCAGCAATAGTCATGAGCAGCTTTGGCACTTCTCCTAAGCGCTGAAAATGCAGTGGGGGACAAAATGACAGCAGTTCCACCATCACCTGGTCACAGAGGCCCTGCTGCCAGGCGTCAGAAGATGCCAGGAGCTGCTGTCTCAGTCAGTAAGGCACAGGTCACATCCTTAGTCACATCCGACATGGGAGCACCCACGCTGGAAAACACTGGGGCAGAACACGCCCGCCAGCAGCCACAGAAGCAACTGGTGTGCAAGTGGCACCCTGCCATGGGCCAATGGAATTTCGGGACAGGTTTCTGCTGCAGCTCTTTAGCTACAAAGCCCCCCGGAAGCAAACTCTATGGTTTGTGCAGACAGAAATGTGGCACCTTCTCATTAAAGAGCTGGGTCGCAACCACGCAAAAGCATTTGCACATTCCAGCTTCCTAAAAAGATGTCCTAGAAATCCAGCTCATATTTCACTGGGGTTTCATCGTGTTTTATCAAGTTCAGCTCACTAGAACTGGGAAGAATGCTGAACATATAAATACAAATTATTTTTCTGGGTTGCTGTGTGGCTTCTCACACAAAAACTGACCCCAGGGGCTCAGTCTCACTCTCTCAGTGTTTGACACAAGTCATAAAGCAAGAACTGCAAAGACATTTCGAGGAAGTATCAGGGACCTGAGACAGCTTTTGAGATCAAAGCTGAAATCCACTGTTTTCTTTCCTTGCTGTTAAACTGTACTGGAGTCCTGGGGGCACTTTCAGGTGCCACAATATACAAAAGAGAAAAAGCTGACAGCATCCAAAGAAGGAACATGGGGATGGGGAAGGGTGTGGAAGGACCATGAAAGAGCTGCTGAGGGCACTGGGTTTGTTCTGGTAGAGATGTGTAAGGTCAGAACACATCGGGGCCTACAGCTCTGATCTCCGCTCTCTGGGACAGGGACAGCGCCCAGGGAGCGGCTGGAGCTGGGTCAGGGAGGATCAGGCTGGAGATCAGGAAAGGTTCTTCCCCCAGAGGCTGCTGGGCACTGCCCAGGCTCCCCAGGGAATGGGCACAGCCCCGAGGCTGCCAGAGCTCCAGGAGCGTTTGGACAGCGCTGCCAGGGATGCCCAGGCTGGGGCTGTTGGGGGGTCTGGGCAGGGACAGGGGTGGGACTGGGTGATCCCTGTGGGTCCCTTCCAGCTCAGGATATTCCAGGATTGTCTCACTCCCCAACAGGGGAGAGCCTGCTCTCACACAGAGCTGCACACACACTGTGCAGGAGGCAGCAAATGACAACAATTGACATTGATACATTAATAAAGCCAAAAGATAAATTTTCCCTTTTGCTCCTGACCAACAAGACCTGTCCCAGTCCCAGTCCCAGTCCAGCCACTAAGCAACTCCAGTGTGACACAGGGACTGTCTCACACCTCGAGGCCAACACACAACAGCAGCACAGCACCGGGAGTTTAATCACGTTTCCCTCATTAGAGGGGACAATTAAATGACCACTCAGGTGCACAACCACTCCTGCAGAGCGCTTCACTAGACCCCGTTTTGCAAGAACTCCCCCAGGCTGCAAAGCCCCATTTGCCAGGGACCTGAGAGAAGAATTCGGTAGTTTTAAAGGAATGTCAGGAACTAGGAATACACCTGAGAGGAGTTCAGTAGCTGGGAGGGAGCCCAGGTGACAAATGAACACACAGGCCCCAGCAGAAGCAGCTCATTCCAAAGAGTGGCACTGAGGAAGGGCCTGGGCAGTCCCACAGGGGCAGGTGGGCACCTGGCTGCCAGCACTGGGAACACGGGAATGCTCCAAAGCACCGGCACTCCTGAGAGAATGACCAAACAAGGCCGTAATAAGGCGAGAGATGAGCTGGGGGGGGGAGTGGGTCCCACACCTGCCCCTTTTCCCTTTCCACTGTACAGCATCTGCCCAGGCTGTGAGCGAGCTTTGGCACAAGCACTCAGTTCTCCCCCAAAATCCACTGAACCACTTGCTCATCTCCCAAAGAGAATCACAGGCACAGCACTGAATGCACCGATACCCGGGTCACACCTCTCAACACTTTCTCGCTTTGTTTTGTTCACTGAAAAATGGCAAAAAAGGAAAAAAGTCAGCCCAGAGCCCAGGAACGTTTAAGCGACTTTTACTAAGTCCAACACAACCCCCCCAAGGATGAGGCTTTACGTAACAGCCACCCGCTCACTCCGGGACGGGATTGTGTCCGGACCCGCGACTCTTCCCTCCCTCACCTTCGGCAGCAGCCGCCCGAAGTCAATTCCCCGAGCACGGCAGCCCCGCGAAGCCGCCCAGAGCCGCCGGCCGCCCCCAGAGCCCCGCAGCCCGTGCCGGTGCCGGCCCGCTCCATCCCGGAGCGGCTCCGGCGCCAAACCGGGAGAGCAAAGGGGAAGGAACAAAGCCCTCACAAAGCCAATGACCGGAACAGGATTCAATCCATCAGCGGGGAGGGCAGCGCAGCGGCCCCGCCGGCCCCGAGTCCCCGTTCCAGGGAATGCCCCGGGTTGCGCTGCCCGGGGAGGGACCCCCGCCCTCCCGGGGTGTCCCCCACCGCGGGGCGCGAGCGCGGGGAGAGCCGCGGGTCCCGGCGGGAGCTGCGCCCGCAGCGGCCGATGCCGCCCTCGGGCCCGCCGGTGCCGCCCAGGGGGCGGCCGGGATGTCCCGGGAGTGCCCGGGGCGGGGACGGCGCGGCCCCGGCGCTGCCCCGGTGCCGGCGGGAGGCCAGGCCCGGCCGCGCTCACCTGCGCTGGCCGCTCCGCTAGGCCCGGACCATCTCTTGGCTGCCGCCACCGGCGAACGATGAGGCCCGAGGAGCCGCCGGCGAGTCACGGAGCGCCGGGGGGCGCGGGGCGGGCCCGGCCCGGGGGAGGGGGGGGGGGGCGGCTCACAAGCGGGCGGCCGATCCGGAGGGGTCCCAGCGGTCCATGGCGGGCCGGCGCCGGGCTGGCGGCTCGCAGGGCTCGGGCAGGGCCGCGGCTTGGCCGGGGCTGCGCTGGGCCCGTTCCCGATCCCGATCCCGGCCCGGTCCCGCCTGGCGCTTCCCGGCGGCCCCCGCGCGCCGCCGCCGCCCCGATCACGTGATGCGCGGGGAACCACGTGACCCCGGCGGAGCTCGCGCGTAGGGGGCGTGGCGCTGTCAGGCCCCGCCCCCCCCGCCCCCCCCCGCGGGGCGGTGCGAGAGTCACGTGGGGCAGCGCGCGCGGAGCGCTCCCGCGGGCGCGGCGCCCCCTGGCGGCGGCGGGAGGGACACGGAACCCGCGGGAGCGACCCCGGAAACACCGGGAAAGACCGGGACAGACCGGGATACACCGGGATAGACCGGGACAGACCGGGACAGACCGGGATAGACCGGGACAGACCGGGAAACACCGGGATGCACCGGGATACACCGGGACAGACCGGGACAGACCGGGATAGACCGGGACAGACCGGGAAACACCGGGACAGACCGGGATACACCGGAACAGACCGGGACAGACCGGGATAGACCGGGACAGATCGGGAAACACCGGGATACACCGGGACAGACCGGGACAGACCGGGACAGACCGGGATACACCGGGACAGACCGGGAAACACCGGGATAGACCGGGATACACCGGGACAGACCGGGAAACACCGGGACAGACCGGGATACACCGGGACAGACCGAGACACACTGGGACACACCGGGAAACACCGGGACACACCGGGAAACACCAGGACACCGCGGGACAGGCCGGCAGAGCGGGCAGCGCTCGGCCTGCAGAGGGGCAGCTTCGGGGTGACCCAGCTGGGGCCGCCCAGGGCCTGAAGGGGCCGCAGGAAAAGATGGAGAAAGAGGATTTCTAAGGGACGGAGGGACAGGACCCAGGGAATGGCTTCCCAGTGCCAGAGGGCAGCGATGGATGGGAGATTGGGAATTCCTGGCTGGGAGGGTGGGCAGGCCCTGGCACAGGGTGCCCAGAGCAGCTGGGGCTGCCCCTGGATCCCTGGCAGTGCCCAAGGCCAGGCTGGACATTGGGGCTGGAGCAGCCTGGGACAGTGGAAGGTGTCCCTGCCCGTGGCAGGGGTGGCACTGGATGGGCTCTGAGGTCCCTTCTAACCCAAACCATCCTGGGATTCTGGGATTGTTACAAATGTACTGTGGTGTAGGCTTTTCGCATGTTCCATCATTGTTATGGATGGATTGTGATGTTGTTTTTTTCATGTTCCTTAATGTTAGAAAAGCTCTGCCTGGGTTCTGTAATGTAATGCTGTGGAATGTCTGTAGTTTGGGTGACAGTTTGGGAAGGACGGGGGGGGGGGGATCTTCACATTCCTGGAAAAGGAGTGGACTAGAACATCTGAGCCTGGTGATACCGAGGTAACTCTTAAGAGGGAGCTGGGGGTTAATGCGCTGGGAAAACCCAAAGGATCCAAGAGATACACCAAGAATCACACCTGACTGGGAAATAAGGCCAAGCTTATAGCAGTGGTTTCAAGTGTTGCCTGGACAAGTCCTGAGACACCTCCGATACCCTCCTTGGGGAGGAATCCTTCCACTCCAAACAGGAGGATCAGGACTATTTTGGGCTGAGGATTCTCATATTCTGGCCTTAGCCTGTGATTTATTCAAAAAGGAGGAGGAATTGCTACCTCCAACAGTGCCATCTATGCGTGTTCACCCAGCTCCGACCCCGGGCTGGGGCTGCTTTTCTCCATCGTGGCTTTCTGTGTGACCGATCTTTCGGCCGCGGAATAAAATCTATTTCTTTATTAAATTTAATTTGGCTGAAATTCTTTACCTTACACTCATAACAATGATGGAACATGCGAAAAGCCAACATCACAATCCCATTTATAACAGAGGGATCCGCCGGAGGCACCCGCGGTGCTGCGGTCCTGGCCGCGGAGTGATCCGCCGGAGGGACTATTTGTGATGCGCTCCCGCCCGCGGAGGGATCAGCAGTGATGCGCATGCGCATCGCGGAGTGATCCGCCCGAGGGACTATTTGTGATGCGCTCCTGCCCGCGGATGAATCAGCGGTGATGGCGCCCGCGGAGTGATCCGCCGGAGGGACTATTTGTGATGCGCTCCTGCCCGCGGATGAATCAGCGGTGATGTGCTCCCGCCCGCGGAGTGATCCGCCCGAGGGACTATTTGTGATGCGCTCCTGCCCGCGGAGGGATCAGCGCTGATGCCGCCCCGCCCGCCCAGCTGCTCTCGCTGCCTTTTCCCGCTCTCCCCTCTGCTCCCAGCGCTTCTCCTGCAAAGGGCGCGGCTTTTCCTGGGCTCTTTTCCTGCCGGGCTGCAGCGAGCGCTCCCCTCAAGGAGCAGGGGCAGCTTTGCTCGCGGCGGCAGCGATTCAACAGAGCAGGCCCGGAACAATTCCTGCTTAGCCGGGCTTTGAGCACATTCCTGAGCCAGCACCAGCAGCAGCGAGTGAGGCAGCGGCACATGAAGGAGGCTGCGGCTCTGGCCAGGCTGGGGAGGGGTTCCTCTGTAAAAGAAGAACAGGGAGAGACAAACCAGAAAGGGCAGGAAAAAAAGAAAAAGCCAAGACAAACTAAACTTTTTAAAAACAATAATCTGGATCCAGAGGGACTTCTGGCTGGAGAACTTCCTGGGGAGCAATCCTGCCCCTCTGGGAGGCAATGCCAGGGCAACTCCAGCTGAAACCTGCACACAAACACCACAAAGATTTCAGATATTTGCAGGAAGCATCCACTTAGCAACTGCTGGTTAATAATTTATTCACTTTCCCATTAAATGGTACATTCAGTCCACAAGACTTCAACACCTTTCTGGTAGTTTTATTTACAGTCTGCAACGTGTTCTGTAAAACACAGGAGTGCTCACACACACACACACACACACACAACACAGGGATTTGCAAACATTTAAAGAAGTACAGTTTATTCCAAAGGAAGTCTACGCACTACTTTTTCCATAAAAATTATAAAAAATACTTTAGTTACTGTATTTTACCTAAACCAAGATACTTGAGAATTCTTCCACGAGTGATGCCCCCTCCCCACAAAGGGCACTCCAACAAGAAGAAATTCAGGAGACTGCATCACCAAATAAAATCCTAATGGCAACTGCTTCAATCCCCCAGAAGAACAACGAATTCCCACTCTGCATCCAGCAATCCCTGCTCTGCAGCCTGTCTGGATCTGCTTTCGTAGGGCTTGTGGGGCTTTTGCACTCACTCCCTTCTCCAGGGCAGTTCCCACAAAGAAAGAATGACTGAATTTCTGCAGACTGTCACTCGGCAATCCTGCATTTCACACATGCAAAGGGAAACACTTTCCTTTGAGCCCTTTATTTCAAGGAGTCTCTTTTTTACTGAGCATCCAGTGAGAACAGTGCCCAGTTGTGGCTGTTATTATTTCTCTGCTTTTGCTGCGTGGCAATATTGTGCTGGAGCTCTGCAGAACACCCACTGCAGCCCTTGTCTCACTGGGGCACACCGAATTGACAAAAAAAAGGCACAAAGATGAAACTCCTAAAGCAGCAGCAGCCCCAAGTCACTGAGCTGCTGCTTCCCACCACCAACACTCTGTGTCTCAGCAAACACTTCCAACGCACGAGCCAAGGCCACAGGGGAGTGAAAAGCCCAGAGCCTGCGGGCAGGACAAGCACTCCATTGATCAGTAACAAACCAACACAGCTCAGCTGGATGGTGCACTTAAGACTGGACCTGGAAGCATCAGGAAAAGCCATTGGAACACAAGCTCAGCAGCACAGAATCCATTTGGCACCAGCTGATGAGATGGGAGGCTCTGTGTGGGACACGTTGTGCATTCAGCTTCAACAATGCCACAGCTCCACAGCAGCGCTGAAAAACTTCTGCTTTTAACAGTTGGAGAGGATTTTCTCAATGGAAGTGAAGCTGTCATTAACAGAGGAACAGCACATGATGCACAGCATAACCTGCAATAAAAAGCTTTTGCTTTCCAGCATGTAAGCATCCAGGTTACTGGACTTCAGCTCATAGAAACGAATCTGATGATAGATTTTTTTTTAATTTTTCCTGGAACTAAAAAAGTAAAATCTTCCATAAAAGGATAAAGCACAAAAATACTCTCTCAGTAAGTCTCAGGAAACCATTTAATACCTTCCATGTCCTAGGAACAACTAGGCAAAACACTTGGAAAGTGTGAGCAGTAGAAATGTTGACCATTGAATGTTTGGCAGCCGTGTGCTCCAGCCCCTGGGAGGGGCTTGTCCCCCACTCCACACCAGTCCTGCAGCTCCCCAGCTATTTCTTCTTCTTCTTCTTTGGTGGCTCATCCTCAGAGGAGCTGCTGCTGCTGCTGCTGCTGCTGGAGGAGCTCGGATCCGAGTCGAAGTCGGAGGAGGAGGAAGAGCTGCTGGAGGAGGAGGAGGAGGAGGGGGAGGAGGAGGAGGAGGAGCTGTCCTCACTGTCACTGTCCTCGGAGGAGGTAGAGGAGTCCTGGCTGTCAGAGGAGTCGCTGGCTGAGCTGTCACTGCTGCTGCTGCTGCTGCTGGAACTGGTCACACTTTTGGACCTGGGAGAGAACAAAGAGCTGAGCACAGCCCTGCCAGAGCCCATGGCACCGTGTTCTCTGCTCTGCTGTAATTATCCAAAGATCAATTCATTGCCTTGAAAATTTCCAGGCCTCACCACCTAAGATGAATTCCTGTGCCCTCCCTCCCTTTCCCACTCCTGGATGAGTGGATTTTGGCCATTTGAGCAATGGCAGAGTGGCCCCAGGGCATGACATAGGCCAGCAGGACTGCAGAGAGGGGCAGAGAGGGAAAGCTGACCAGGATCTCGTTCCCAGCCCTGAGCAGGGGCTTTACTGGCCTGACTGTCCTGTACTACCCGAGCTCTGGGGACAGTGAACCAGGCTCAGTCCCTGCCTCACCACTGGCACCGTGAAATTCTGGCACTGCAAGAGTCAGGGGAGGTTTCAGCAGTGATTTCAGCAAGGTCAGAGCCGCTCCCAGCAAAAGCTGTTCTTAGACTACTCCTGGCAGAAGAACCCAGAGTACCTGCCACTGCAGGATGCTTGTGACTTCCAGGTGGAGGAGAAGGGTGGAAACAATCCAAGATGAAGACAGAATGATGAACACAGCAAAGAGGATTTCTGTATGCTCTGCACTGTTTTGTCACGTTCAGCCCTTCCTGGGCTGTTCTCTGCTTGTTGTTCTCAAGATCAACATCTCCGACTAAGGGCGGGTGATGTGAATTCCAAGGAAGTACAATTCAATTCTCCCCTAGATCTTTCCCTAAAGTACAAGATACTGATTCACCTCCCTTCCCACCAGAGTCAATCAAAGACTATCCAAAAACGTAAATGATGATAATGCGGAATCTGGTCTCCATTAGAAAAATTAATGTAGTATTTTTTATCAGAGCTTTGGTTAAATGTAACAACGCAGGAAGTGCCTGTGCTCAGGTTATTGGAGAGTGTGAGGTTTTCTCATCGCATCAGCCCTGTCAGCTGACAAATGTGGCTGTGCACTAAGGCACAAAGCACCGACGTTTGCACACTACAGCTGGAATCTGCTATCTCCGTGTGCAGACACAACCACTGCTCATCACAGATAAACCCACAAGGGCTGCTCCAGCACTGACTTACCTGGGGAAAAACCAGCACTAAGAGGAGCAAAATAAAAAGCATGGGAGTAGTAGTTTCACCCTGAGCAGCTCCGTGAGATGGGCAGGAATCAGAGAATCCCCTGAGTAACTCTGAACTTGCTTTTCCTGATCACCTTTCACAGAATCCATAGCAGCAACCCATGAACATCCCGTGTGTAGGTTTATTCCAAAACCCACTCGCAGAAACATCAGGATATTGCACCTAAAGCTGCCTCTGCCAGAGGGAAGCAAGAGCTGGGGCTGGGAGAGGAAACAGGCAGGAACTTGCTCTCAGGAGAGGCAGCACGTAGGCTGCTGGCACTGCCAGCAGGAGGACGCAGGTGGGAGCAGGTAAAATTCCAATACAAAATGCAACTGGGGAATGTGACAGTGCAGAGGCTGTAGGTTGGCAGTCTAAGACTTTGGGGTTTATCACAGCTCTGTGAAAGCACCAAATTTTGCCAGCAGGTACCACTCATCCTCCTCAGGACAAGCTTCCAAGAGTTCATCTCTCAATTTGTGCCCCAGTGTGGGCCAAGTGCTGGTGGAGCCTGGGCTGGCACCCCGAGCTCTCACCCCAGCTGGCACCCCCAGGCCTTTCCAATGTGCCACTGCCACCCAAGCCACAATGGTGGGGCCTGAGGAAAGGAAGGAATGAGGAGGGACTTAGGACACAATCCTGCCCTTCAGACAGGCAGATTTACCTGTGCTCCAGTCTCAAGGGGGCTCTCAGTGGATAACTCAAGCATCCCGGGTGGGACACGGGGGCCAAGGAGCAGCTGGAGGCAGCTCTGTCCCCTGGGCTCCCAGGGCTCTGCAGCAGCTGCTCTGCCCCAGCCTGTTCTTCTGCTTAGGCCTGGGCTCCCTCATTACTGTTTAGATCAAAACAAACACACTCTGGGGAAAAGAGTTCCTGCTCCTCCTGCCAGAACCCAAACTTTTACAGAGTTTTGTTTTAAATCTGGAAGTTATAAATTTGCTGCAATCCCCACATTTAATTCTTCTCATATTAAAATAAAAATCTAAGTAGCAAACTATCTGGAAAGGAATTTATATTGATGGACTCTGTGCCTGCATAGAAGCTGGAGAATCATTCAAATTTACAAGAGTTTTAAAATTTCAAGGGAAAAGTGCCCAAACCACCCCCTTCTCCACGAACCCTTCTGCTCTGCTCATTGTTGCACTGGTTTGGAGCTCAAATACTCTGTAAATCATTATGCCAGCACAGGCTGCAGCACCTGAGGAAGCTGAGGCAGGAAGTGGCCTGAGCTGCCCAGCTCAAAACCAGTTAATTCGTGATCTCACCAGTCCTGAGTAACTCCAGCAATAAACTGGCACTTCTGGGAAAGCAGCCTTGGCTAAAACACACTGAGACAGCAGCCCAGCATTCCAACAAAGCACATTCCACAGGGCAGCCTGGAATAAAGGAGCCCTTTAGACTTCTGCTCTGCCTTATTTCCTGCCTGCCACACACAGCAAAGGCCTGGCCTTTAAACACCTCCTGAAAACTGGGTGAGATCAGACTGCCAGCCAGAGAACTGACAATAAAGGGGAAGAGATGCTGGGGCTGGTACTGCTCAGACTTTCCCCGGAGTCAAACTCCCAACACGATCCCAGCAGTGTCAGAGCCACAGTTCTGGCTGCTCCTCCTTTCCATTTGCTAAGAAAGCAAATTCCCAAGTAAACATTAAGTAAAGTACAAACAATGTGCAAAGAGTTCTTGGCTCCAACCAGGACTTGGAGAGGGGCAGGGTTATTTCCCGGATTTTGGTTTAGTTTGGGATCGAGGGGGTTTTGTTTGGTTATGGGGTTGGAGTTTTTTAGATGTTTTATTGCATTCTCTACACAGAGCTTGAGAGAGAGAGAACTGGCAGGAGAAGGGAATGAAAACAGCACAAGGCAGAGCAGGATGGGCAGGTGGAGCACTGAGGGAGCAGAACCCCTGAGCCAGTCTTGTTTCAGAGGCTCCTGATGCCCTCTGAGGCAGACAGAGGAAGACTTTTACTGCTCCAGCAAGATCATACAGGGGGAGGAAAATCAGCAGGGAGGAAAACAGAGAGTAAAAACTTGCGAGTTTTTGGACAGGGAGGAGTAGAAATTCTCCAGATGTCTGTCAGACAAAAGCCCCTAACAGGCTCAAAGCAGTAAAACCAAACCTTATTTGCAAAGTTGACTTTTGCCACCCCCCCTGCAAAAGTCCTGCCAGTGCAGGACCAGTCCCCACCAGTACAGGACTGGTCCCCACATACCTTTTTTTCTTGGTCTTCTTTTCTGCAGCACTTTCTCCAGCACTAATTAAGGGGGGAAAAAATAATGGCTCTGATTAATGCAATAGGAAAATGAAATAACTAGCAGCACAGTGAGGCTGAGTTCAATATTCAAAGGGCACTGGGCAGCTCAGTCCCGTGCAAAGCAGAGCAAAGGGGAGGAAAAGCCAGCACTTCACCTCTCATTTTCTGTGCTATTTATGCTCTACTCTCCCCTTTGCCTCCTTTTGTATGGACAACAGCAGCTGGGATGCAAAAGGCACAGGAGAAAAGGGTACAAAATTTGTGTGTAGCCATATTTAGCAATAACTGAATTGATTGAAATAAAGGGTAAAAGCTTGACTCAGCCTGTAACTTTCACCTTCCTTTCAAGTGCAAAAAGAAGCAGAAAAATCCATTCATATTGATGCTTTCCAGCTATGTCTCTTTCAGATTCCCAGGTGTTCATCCCCTCACAGAGTTTTAGTGGTGACACAGAAGAAAGTTCTTTGTGTGCTGCCAGAAAAACGAGATTTCTCCAATTTTTTATTTTCACACCTAAAGTATGAAAACATTATCATCACACAGAAGAGTTCTGCACACTCTCCTGTGGGCAAGGGGAAGATTCCCTGATAGGCAGATTCCAACCCCTCCTGTCCATATTTACATCCCTAAGGCCTCAGACCCTCTGTAGGTAACCACGGGGTTCCCAGGTGAGAGGAGTCACTGTGAGAACAGAATTAAACCCCAAAGCACCTCTGAGGAGACAGCGCCTGACTCTGGGAGTGCCTCCCTCTCGTGTGGAAGGTGTGGTTTACTCAGGAGTTACTCCAGGAGTTCCTCCTCTGCCCAGGCCAGGCCTGCTCCAGACACTCCCCGTGCCCTCAGAGCCACAAACCCAGCTCAGGGCTGGGCTCAGAGCTCCAACACCACCAGGAATGAGCACTCCCTGAGCCCCCTGCCCTCCCAGCCCTGCTCTAGGCTGGGCAGGCACTGAGGGGCTCACTGACACCTCCAGGGTGGCTCTTCAAAGGTGGTGGCACAGGTGCTCCACAGCAGACCTGTGCCAGACCCAACTTCTCCACGGGCAAGGAAGAACCTCCCAAAGCAGGTGACACAAAAAGCTCTGCTGTGACCCAGGAAGTTGTTTCTCCAGGAAGGAAAAGCTCCATCCTTGGAAGTGCAGCACTGGCAGCCAAGGAACAGGATCCCCCCTGGCACAGCTGAGGAGCTCATGGTTACACGAGCCCTGAGAACCCAGCCTGGTGCACCAGGATTAAACCCTGCTCCCACCTAGGGGTTACTCAGGCTCCCTTGCACAAGGGAATTTTTCGCAGCATGTGTCCCTCACTGAGGGCCCAAAGCCTCCTTTAGTGCCAGCCTGGCCAGGCCTGTAACTCTCACATTAAGTGATCCCACACTCAGACCCAAGGCCAAGGACCAGAATAAGGAATTGCACCCTCAATTCACCCTCCTTCAGTGGTAAGGTGCAGAATTTACCAGAAACAGGGCAGAAAAGGAACAAGGAAATAATGTGAGCCTTTAACTCAACCTTAGCCTAAAAATCTTGAGTCTCTGAAGAGACTCTGCCTCCAAATCGAGCCAGGTGTCAGAGTCCAAGCACTCCCGATCTGTCCACAATACTGGCTGATTCTAATTACTTCACAATTACTCACTGGATCAAAATTCATTTCAGAATCAATCACTTTCCATCACTCACAAGCTAATGAGCCTCCACTCCAGGCAGGCTTTCAGGCCTGACTCACAACTGCTGCTGAGCTGGAGCAGCTGAGGAGGCCAAAGAGCCCTGCTTGCCCCAGTGCCACCCTTCCCTGCCCCATCGGGAGGCAGCACAAGCTGGGAATGCTCTCCATACTCCCATCCTGGCAGTGGGAAGAGCTGGAAGTGGCAGTGACCAAGCCCTCAGGAATTCCAGGTGCAAGGAGTGGCACTGAGAGTGCCCCTGTCCCTCTGCAGCTCCCAAAATCAAACCAAAGCCGGGCAGAGATGACCCTGGCACACTGGAATTTCATGGCAAACTGATGTGCTGTGTTCCTTTTGCCTCTGGATCTGCTTGTTGAAACAATCATTAACCTGGAAGGAAGCATTAAAATGCATTCCCAGGGCAAAGTGGAAAGGAGATCAAGTGCCCCCATGCAGAGTTCTGGTGAGGTTTCTCTGCTTCTCCCACTTTCTCCGCTGCCACAGGAAATCATTGTGCAACTCAGTGAGATGTTTTTACTTTGTGCTGAGTTCCAGCTGCCAACCCAACTCTCCTTCACCTGTCTGACCCCTGCAGCTCCCAGGGAGCAGCAGGAGCAGGGCTGGGCCGGGTTTAACCACGGCTTTGAACAGCAAATCTGAACACAGGACCAGAATTGCTGCTTTGCTATAAATACATGTACAGCTTTCACCCCCACCTGCCTGGACAGCACAAAACCATGAATTCAAATAACCAAGGAATTCAGGCAACTGCTCCACTACCAAAAAGGCTCCACCTATTTTAACTTTGGCTCAGTGCACGGTTTTTGTTTCAGACAGGGCAAAACCAGTTTGAAGTGATTTCAGGTGAGCACATGTTAATGAAAGGCTTCCATTAAATTAAAGTGTTCATTTTAATCCTCTGGGACCCGAGTGCACACATTTCACTGAACACACCGAGCAGCTCTAACATTAACACACATCCCACAGTCTGGAGGGAAAGGTCACAGGAAATGGGCTGGGACATCATCTTTTCTTTTATTTCATTGCTAAACCAGGCATTCCACCCTGCCAGTCTTACCTCTGTTGCAGCTGGAGTTGCTTTTCTTTCTCCTTAAGGATTTTGGCCAGCTGAGCTGTCCTTGAAGGCCTGTGCAGGTATTTTCTCTTCCCTTTGCATTCATATGTCCAGTGGCCAAACTCTAAACACTTCTGACACCTCACATGCTGCTTGTTTGCCTCCCTAGGAAAATGCAGAATTGCTTAAGTGACTCATTCCAAGTCTGTTCTCCCCAGTGAAGAATCACTTATCAATCAAGGTGTGGTTAAAGCAGATGTTCACAGCTGCTCCAGCTTGGCTCTGGAACCAGGACATGGGCAGGAACACCAAGTACACACAGCACTCCGGCAAACAGACCTTCAGGAACCAGAACACTTTCACATGGGAACAATCCCACTGCTCAATTTGCTGCTCTCCAACAGCTGCAGCTGGTTCTGCCTTCAGAGAAATCACCAAAATTCTCTTTTACAACAAAGAGCAGCAGCTTCATCTCCAAATCCTGCAATTTAACACCCAAGTCCCAAACTGCCCAATTCTCACTCCCAGCCTGGGACTCTCAGAGTAAAGAGAATAAACCCAAAGGAGCTGCACCCAGGAGCTGGTAAAGCCTGGCAGGAGGTTTCTCTTCAGAACAATCAGATTCCTGCTCCTCCTGAGCCAGACCTCCCTGCCTGCCCTGTCCCCAGGCACCTGCAGCAGCAGGGAGATTTCACACTCAGCTTCAGTTCTCGCTCTGCTAAAATCCCCTGGGCATCTTCAGAAATCAGGCAAGGGAAGATGCTCCCGTTTTCATGCTGCAGTTCTTAAGCTACTCTTCTGAAGCTCTGCAAAACTGTTTTGCCTCCTCTCCCAGCTGCTCTCCTTAACAAACAAGGGAACTCACCCAGCCCAGGGAGTGCTCAAGGTCACAACCAAAATTAGTTCTGAGCTCAGGCTGGTGTCACTTCAGTTCCCTGCCACTGCTGCCACCTTCAGCTTTTGTTCCAGGTACCAAAATATGAATTTTTCAAGGCCAGCCCATCTAAACGATCTGAAATTGCAGCCTGCTGATCTCAGGAGCTCCCAGACTCACTCATGAGGATGAAGTGACAGACCAGCAGTGAGCACTTCTCCCTCTTCCAGCCAAGCTGTGAATTGCTCCTCCCTCGGCTTCGGCAACCACTTTTCGTGCCAGTTCCTGAAGAGAATCTTGTGCTGAACATCCATCACTTTTTCAATGCAGAGCATTTGGCTTCATCCTCAAGCCCTAGAAACACTCAGCTAAACCAGCACTAAAACCTGATTAAACTCGCATCCTGCACAGCACAATGAACTTGGACTTGGGCAGGAATCAGAATATCTGGGAATGAAGAGAACCCAAGAGCTCGGAGAGGTTTGCTTTGCCCTTGTCCTGCCTTGGGCTCCTGGCTCTGCCACAGCAGTTACAAGAAGCAGAGCAGCGACCTCCCCTCCCCTCCTCATCAACACAAACCCCCAAAAGCAGAGTTTGTCTCTCTCAGACCCACCCTGAGCTGTGTCCGCAGGAACAACGAGGGTGTTGAAAGCAGCAACCCCACAGCTCGGCGTCTGCAGGGCTGCACCGCTGCTCCCACCAGCAGACACTCCCATGGAAGCTACAAGGGTGAGGCTCAAGCCCCAAAGCCGAGGTAATGAACAGGAGAACATCAGCCCTGCTCAGCAGCTGCAGCTCTACAAACACCACGCCAGCACCAACGAGCTGACACTGAGGAAAAGCACAAAACTGAAGGAAACTTTTAGCAGGGATCAGTGACCCCAAGCCGGGAGCAAAGGCTGACAAAGGGACAGCTCAGCACAGACCCAGCAGGCACAAAGACATCCAAGCTAAGAGAGGAGTCCTTAACTCGAAGGAAACAGCAACTTAAAAGAACACTTTGAAATCCCAAGTTGCTTTCCTCTGGAAAACAGGAAAGCGATTATTCTCATACAGAAGTTGTCCACATCCTGCAGATTGTGATTAGGCAAAGCCCCCAAACACAGTCAAAACTATTGAAACAAGAGAAATCAATTAATTTAAGGAAAAAAACAACACCCAAACCATCAGAGAATTGGAAAACCAACACCAGCACTACCCGGGAGTGGGACACGCATTTGCTGCGCTTCACAAACAAGCAAAACCGCGGCTTCCTCGTTTCAGGGCTCTGCAATCAGATCCCTTCGGTGCGGAGGGAATTGCAACATCCCCGTCCGAGCCAAAGGCGCTCTCTTGGCTTTCCTTTGCCTTTCTGACGGTTCTGGAAGCAAACCACAACAACGTGACGCGGAGGTCATTTTTGCCGGTTTCAGCGCTGAGGAGCGGCGGCCCCCCCGCTCCGAGCGCCGCGGGGCCGCTCCCGACGCTGCCCAGCGGCGGCACCGAGCGCCCGAGGCCAGCAGCTTCCTCCGCCCCTGCCCGAGCGCTGCCGCTCCCCGCGCAGCGCCCTGAGCTGCAAAGGACCCGCCGGCATCCCCGAGTCCAAGCCCCGGCCGCGCACGGGACACCCCGAGGCCGCGATCGTTTCGCCCCAACCGTGTTTTGGGGCGGTTTCCCCTCAGCGGAGCTGCGCTGCCACAGGACGCAACGCAGCGGCGTGGAAGGCTCAGAGCGCCGGGAAAGCTCCGGGCCCCGCGGCCCTACCCGTGCTCGCCGCTCCCCAGCCCGTGCCCGCCCGGCGCGGCCCTCCCGGTCCCACTCACGCCTGTCTGCGGGCAATCAGCCGGTGCATGGGCGTCGCCATCTTAGCGCCCGGGACGGAAGTGAGGGTGCGGCGGGGCACGCCGGGAGGTGCGGCGGCCGCGGGACATGCCGGGACACTCCGCCCGGTGGGCCGGGTGCGGCCGCCATTGAGAGCGAGTCCTCCGGGACCATAGAGAACAACTCATCGGGGATCATAGAGAGCGAGTCCTCCGGGAGCATAGAGAGCGAGTCCTCCAAGACCATAGAGAGCGAGGCCTCCGTGACCATAGAGAACAAACCCTCCGGCGGCCAGAGAGGCCGCGGCCGGGGGACTGCACTCTATCGTACCCCGTGCCGCTCCCGCCTTGTCATCGCAGCGCCCGGGCCCTGTCCTGTCCCCGTCCCGGTCCCTGTCCCGGTCCTTGTCCCTGTCCCCGTCCCTGTCCCCGTCCCGGTCCCGGTCCCGGTCCCGGTCCCTGTCCCTCTCCCTCTCCCGGTCCCTTTGCGGTTTGGTTGGTGGGCAGTCATCCAGCTCTGATGGTTTAATTTGTAAACACGCGATATCTAATAATCTTTCAGGTTCGATGGAAAACTGTGGAACCAGAAGTAAAGGAAATTTATAATTTTAATATTTATTTCCCTGCAAATTCTTGAGGTAACGGAAGTGGTGGAAAGGGCTCCTGGGTGACTTCGGTAGCACAGGGAGGTGGGATTTCGGAGAACTGGGTTATTTGTGGTGTGATTCACATCAGAGCTTGGGGCAACCTGATTCCCAGATCCCTCAGCCGAGGGGATCACAAAGCCCTTTCCTATTTGAATATCCCAGAATAGCCCGGTGAACCTTACGCCAGGTGACGTGTGAGGGCTATTTACAGCAGCCCCAGGAAGAGCCTGTGACGGATACCGGCCAGGGATTATTTAAGCCCCCGTTCGGGGCCGTGTTTGGCCTGCGTTAATGAATTCCGAGGCTGGACTGGAATTGCAGTGAACTGTAAACTGAGGCGGGAGCTTCTGGGAGAGCACTGGCACACACCATGGTGCTGGATTTCCACTGAAATCATGTATCTGTTTCTTACCCAGATGACAGGAAAAGGAGGGTGTCAAGTGTGCCAGGCAAGGATTTATGTGTGAGTAGGTTTTGGGCGAGTCTGAGGGCTGCAGGCTGAGATCAGGAGTGACCACGGCACAGAGCGAGTAAAACTCTGAATGGAGCACAGGGTGGAGGCTCCGGGGAACACGGGGTGTGCCCAGAACTGTCTGTGGGGCTGGCAGGGCCCCTCTCCCCACCTCCCTCCCTCCCTCCCGTGCCCAGGGCAGCAGCCCTGGCACAGCCCCAGGATCATGTCCCAGCCCAGGGTCACTCCGGGGCGCTCCGGCCCGCTTTGACACCAGGCTCCGCTCCTTGTCTCTCTTTGGAAAAGCAAAATGAAAATCCTAAAAGGAAGCCGGGTTCCCAGAGCTGTGGGTTGCGCAACATTCCCCACGCGGAGCAGCAGCCGGGGCTGTTCCTTGGCACCTCGTGCTACGCTCGAGGACGTCCGAGGTCAAAGGCTTCATTAATATTCTGTCATTAGCACCGTGATGCAATTCCCGCGGCAATTCCCAGCCCACCGGCACTGCCAGAGCGGCATCACCGGGACGGCCGAGCCACGCCGCGGCTCTGGGGCAGGAGTCCTTCCTGCTGGCACCAGTGAGCTGCTCTGCCGTGCGTTTTCCGTGTCCCTAAAACAAGGAGCAGCGATGTAAACACAGCGCCGGGGACTCGGCGACGCGCGGTGTTGGCGTGCTTCGTCACGGAATTGAAAGCATTCCCAAACATCCCGTTCCACAAAAGTCATGGATGTAAGGATCAGGATTAGGTTTGTGTTAGGATGAATCCACCAGTCCCTCGTGCTTTCATCCCAAAATGCTTCCCCCGGCAGAACCTTTCACACTGCCAAGGTGAGCAGCTCCACTTTCCTCTGCCCCCTCCTCCACTGCTGCCACCATGGAATGTGCTGGAAGTTCTAGGGATTTTTTTTTTTTTTAATTGTTTAGCTCTTTAGGGATTCCTGATCCCTAAAAAGACTTTTCTCCCACGTGCCCACAAATCACTTGGGGGCCAAACACTGCCCAATGTATCTGTACTCATCCAAACTGCAGTGAGAGGGCCCAGCGAGATATAAAAACATTAAAATATCCTGTAATGATTATAGACCAAGTGTACTGTAAATACTACCGGACATAAAGCAATCATATGCTGAATTTTATTGGGAGCACGGTTGGTACCAAATTATCTTTTAACCACAATCTCAAATTCTCACACCTTGGATTTTCAACCTAGGATCTCAAACCAGGCGTGGATTTTCTGCTGCAATTCAGGAACAATCAGAACATCGAATTCCAGAATGGTTTGGGTTAAAAGGACCTTAAAGATAACCTTATTTCACCCCTGCCATGGGCAGGGACACCTTCCACTATCCCAGGTTGCTCCAAGTCCTGTCCATCCTGGCTTGGACACTTCCAGCAATGTCTGAACCGCAAAAGAAAAATAGTAAAGAGGCATTTAAGTCCTTTTCTGCAAAAATTGTCTTTCCATAAACTGTAATTTTATTATCATTAAATCTCACGGTGTGCTGTTTCCATCCACCCCATCTGTCACCCTCAGGTCGTTACATCATGGGCAGGAAAAAGTTCCACTAGACGGCTTTCCTGTGGCACCGACAAGCCTCGGACTGAGGGCAATAACTCAGCGACCTTTGCAGTGCCGCCAAGTTGAGACTTTATCGCCTTTTTCTCCCGTTCCTCGAAGATTACGCAAGGAAACGACTCCGCCGAAGGGAAAAGGCGGCGAGCGCGGAGCCCCCTCAGAGCCCCCGCCCCCGGCCCCGCCGCCCGGCCCGCGCTCTCGCGAGATCTCGGCCTTCCCAGCGCCGGCGCGGCCGCGGCCCGACGGGATCTTTCGAGAATTGCCGGTGCCGCGCTCCCCCCTCAGCGCCGCCGCCATGTCCGTGGTGGGCATCGACCTGGGCTTCCAGAGCTGCTACGTGGCCGTGGCCCGCGCCGGCGGCATCGAGACCGTCGCCAACGAGTACAGCGACCGCAGCACGCCGTGAGTGAACGCGGGAGCCGCGCTGAGGCGGCGACAAGGCGCCCGCGGGGCCCGGCGTGGCGGGGCCGGGCAGGGAGGGAAGCGGCGGGGCCGGGGGAACGGAGGAATAAAGTGCTTAGAGAGAAGCGGTAAAGCGCGGCAGACACGGAGGGGGCTCCCGGAGACCCGCTCAGCTGCCGTTCGTAGAATCACAGAATCATAGAATGTTAAGGGGTTGGAGGGGACCTTAAAGCTCATCCAGTTCTACACCTCTGCGATGAGTAGGGACACCTTCCAGTAGACCAGATTGCTCCGAACCCCATCCAGCCTGGCTTCGAACACTTCCAGGGATGGGGCGGCCGCAGTTTCTGTGGGCAATATGTGCCAGTGCCTCATCGCCCTCACAGGGAACAATTTCTACCGTATATTTAACCTAAATTTCCCCTCTTTCAGTCTGAAGCCATTCCCCCTTGTGCTGTCAGTCCAGTTCCTGATGCAGAGTCCTTCTCCAGCTTCCCTGTAGCCCCTTCAGACGCTGGAAGATGCTCCGAGGTGACCGCAGAACCTTCTCTTTTCCAGGCTGAACAGCCCCAGCTCTCTCAGCCCTTCGGTGCAGTACGGCCGGTTTGTCCCCCCCGAGGCGGGGCTGTGCTCTTGGGATTAGAAGGACGGGGGCTGTGAGTGTAGGACAAAACATCCCTGTCTGCTGGAAGTGCCAGACCTTAATTCCCTGTGTGTTCACACGGCGAGTTCTGGTAGCATGGCTCTCATTCCCCTGCAGTCCCAGCACAGCAGGACCGGGGAGGGCTCAGCTGGTGCCGGGCTCGGTGTGACCCCCACGGCCTGTCCTGGGATCAGAGTTTGGGAAAGCTGCTCAGCAGCCTGGAGTGCCAGGACAAGGGCAATAGCTTCAAACTGACAGAGAGGAGGTTTGGATTGGATATTGGGAAGGAATTCTTCCCTGTGAGGGTGGGGAGGCCCTGGCACAGGGTGCCCAGAGCAGCTGGGGCTGCCCCTGGATCCCTGGCAGTGCCCAAGGCCAGGCTGGACATTGGGGCTGGAGCAGCCTGGGACAGTGGGAGGTGTCCCTGCCCATGGCAGGGGTGAGACTGGATGGGCTTTAAGGTCTCTCCCAAAGTAAATCATTCCATGATTCCATGATATAACATGATCAGTATATTCTAGCCCTGCTCATATAATGATCCTTCCCAACGCATTCTCAACAGGGGTGTTCATTGCCACTTTTAATAAGGAACTTCCTAAGAAGGAGAGAGAGAACTGGGGTAAAACTCTGTGAATGAATTGCAAAATGAAAGCGGAAAAAGAATTTGCATCGGACCTGGAGGGGAGCTGTGGGGAAAGCTGTCCTAAAAGTGTTCCTGCAGCTTACCTTCTGTTGCAGTATGGCTTTATTTAAGCAGATACTGAAGTAGCTGTCTCCATGAGACAGTTGCATCATCCTCCATGTTTGGGTTTTTTTAGATCCCTTGTATCACTTCAGAAAGCCCAGAGTGACCTTGCTTCTCACTAGACAATACATCACTGTTTGCTTGCCCCTGTCTTTAAGCAATGAATAAATGGAGAAGGAAATTTTGAATTCAGCACATGTGCTCAAGTATCTGGAGATCTTTTAAGTGTTCTCAATAATGGGGGAGTTTAAAGGTTAGATGTGCTGGGAAAACGTTGAATGTAGAGACTATCAGAGCTGTGCTCTAATAGCTGTAGGTATTTGGCCCTCAGGGAGTTGAAGTTCTGCTGATAAATATATCTGTGTATTTGAGATGTGAGCACAAATCTCCCTTGTTGAAGGAGATGAGCTAAATAAAATATCTGACACAGTGCATCTCTTGGGAAATAATTCAGTTATGGGAGCCTGAAGTGGAATTGGAAGAAATGAGCATAATGAAAATGAGAGGGTTTTAACAGGACTTAATCTCCAGGTACTGTTCTGAGGGAATGCAGAAAACCATTCTGCAAGCAGACCCTTTTATTAAAAGAAATTCCGAATGGTGTTTAAGTGACTTAGAATCAGAAGCCTGGTTCAAAAAGTCAGTGCTGAGCAGTTATAGTGGGGAAGCCATGCAAGGTGGTGTGACAGGTTTCCTCAGGCACTGGCTCATGGTCAGGGTTAAACACTGTGTTTCTATGTGTTATTGTAATAATTTGTATTACTAAAATAAACCCCAGCTGAGTGCATTGTATTGAGTTCAGTGGCAGATGACACTCCCACAGAATCTGCTTTCAGCTCTGGTACTTGGATTCTTCTGGAATCCTGTAAAATTTGAACTTGCACATCCCAAAGCTGTGCAAACCATGTTTGTCTTTGGACATGAAAAAGTGGTAGAGAGAGAGAAAGGTGGTGGAAACTGAGAAGGAAAAATGAGATAGTTTCATTATTTCTATAGAAATGAAGGGACTTCAGTTAAATAAAATCATTGTGATTGACCTTCTGGAGCTGGTGCTGAGGACATGAGCTGTCAGGGGGCAGGGGGTCTCAGGAAGTGGCAGTGGGTGGGAGGATGAGGTGGTGCCTCCAGGTATGTGAAGCAGAGATTTTAACTTTCTAAAGTTGTTTCGTTAGACCTCTGATGACCTTCATTGTGATGGTTTCTACTTTAAATGCACTGGTTAGTTATTCAGCTTCCAGAAATTGTGTAAGAGTGTAATTTGTTTTTCATGAGTTTACTGGTTCCTGTGAACTGATCTGGGGAATGAGACTGGATGAAAATTCTTCCTTCTCTCCCTCCTTCTTCCCAGTTTCACTCACCTCTGTGCTGGTTCCCTGCATGACTCCCCAAGGCTCTCATCTAAATTAGTACATTTGTGTTGGTGAGGGGATCTTGGTTTGTGAATTCAACAGTGAAGTAGCAGGATATTTTTATTTTGGCCAAGAGAAAGGTAACAATTCACATCTTAATTCCTTTCAGGAGACAGAGTAAATTAATACCTAGCTCCCTGCTCTGGGCTTGTTAGATTTTTACCCCTGTTCCATTGGTGTGGGCCTGAGATTAGTTTTTTAAACTAATCTCTTGAGTAGTTGTTTCAAACAACTACAGATTTATTTGGAAATGTTAATTCTGTTGCAACACATGCTTAGGGTAGGCCTTGTTGCATTTGTGAAGATATTAATAAATTAGAAGAAGATGTAAACCCAATGCAATTCTATCACCCCAGCCTTCCAGTCTGGTTTTGACAGTTTCTGCTTGGAACACCCAATTCCAAACCTCAGGCTGAGCTGGACTGTTTCCTGTGACAGCCCTATGGCATCACCCTGCTGTAAAGCAGATTCTTAACCTGCTGCATGGAGAGCAGCTTAATTAGACTGTTGGGACGTTGTGTGAGCAGTAAAGATCTGCTTGCCTAATGTCAGGGTTCCCCCCACCAAGTTTACCTCAGTGGTATGAGGAGCTTGGATTAGAGGGCTGGATTTCATTTTGTTAGGGCTCCTACAGTTCGTTAAATATGTAAATCAAAAGGCTGAATTGGCCTAGGAATTTCTCCAAAAAGGAGGATTTCTTTATTCAGAACTGCAGGCTGTCACAGCAGTGGGGAGGGAACATAATTTCTCTTTCTGTGGTCCATGTTATTTCAGTGGGTACAGATGAAACTCTGAAAGACCAATCTTTCTCTGCAGGTATTTTCTTCCTGCCCTTGAAGGGTTTGCCTTAAAACTGGAAAGCTTAGTTAGCATCTACTACAGACATGTAGGAACGATTTCCTTAATATCTGATTCACCTCCTGTTTGTCTGCTAACAGTTGAATGTTTCCTGTGTTATTAGCAACCAACTTATCCTTGAGTGCATCAGATACACGGGCAATTACTGAGATAAGGCTGTCTGCCCCGTCAGTGCTTAGAGGGGAAACTTGAAGGAGCGTGGATGAGGTTGGGGTTAGTGCTGTTCTGCAGGGAGGACTGTTGCTGTTTTAAATGCAATTACAGCGCTTGTTTTTCCCAGAATCCACAGAACGTTCCATGCGTAGATTGCAGTGAGTGACCAACTTCCTTAATGGACCAAATCATATTAATTAGACCAATGATCTTCTGAACAGCAGCAATACTTTTTACCCAAAAGATGTGCAGTGCAGCTCTGCAGTCACTGACTGAACTCACTCTTTTCCTTGCAGAGCCTGTATATCCTTTGGGCCCAAGAATCGCTCGATCGGTGCTGCAGCTAAAAGCCAGGTGAGCGTGGGGTTTGGGTAAAACAACTTCAGAGCAGCAGTGTGGGGCTTATCACTGCAGATAACAGATGTCCCTGAGCTGCTGCCCTGGTGTCTCCATAACTGATGAACAGCTGAGCTTCCCTCAGCTGTTCACCATGGACTGCTGCTTTGTCATCTGGCAGAGAAATCTCAGGGTTGGTCCTTGCACATAATGAATTGTACAAAATAAAGCTGTGCCTCTTAAGAACTTCTGAGGACTGCTGATTTTGTTTTTCAGGTCGCAAACGTAAATTCTAAAGCTAAACAGTGGTGTTTCACCCTGCCTTAGCTTATTCCATTTCCTGTGCTTTATGATGGCTTTTAATTATGTGACTGTTCTATAGAATTCCATTAAGTGCATGATTTTGGCAGAAAGGGGACATATTTGAGTGTAAATAGATAGTGCTTTCTTGACCCTTTGTGGCTGAATTACAACCTAAATATCTCTCTTGGGTGTTCTTGCCCACGGTCTGAATTTCTGTTGCTGTAGGCAGGTAAATGTGATTTAAGGATTGAGAAGAAGTTAAGCTGATTTGTCCTACTCATGGTATTTGGGTCCTGCTGTATCAGATTTAATGTTGCTGTGTAAGTAACCCCTATAAAAGATGATTTATTTTTTTCAAGTCTTCTACAGGAAGTGACTAGTCAAACAGTTGGTTTTTCTTAGCCTAAAAAGCCTAGAATTGTGTGAAGATTCATTGTCTAAAATACAAAAATCCCTGGACACAGCCATGTTACTCAAGAACAGCACAACTGTACTAGAACCAAACACAGCTGTTTTTTCTGGAATTGAGTGTCTGCTTAGCTTAACGAAATCCATTGGTGCAGAGCCCTGTAGAGATGAGTATGTCCTGCACAGACTAAACTTAGACAACGTCCAGCCCAAGTTACTTAGGAAGCAGACACCTGCCTGAGCCCAAATCCCAGGTAATGCTCTGTGGAACAGTGCCTGTCTGCTCTCAGTGCCTGTGGTTTTCAGTGCGTGCCTCGCTCCGGTGTCAGTGACAGAATTCCCTTCACTTGTGCTACGTGAAGCAAGCTGGGATGGGCTTTCACTTCTCTGTGCTGATCTCTGCTGTTAATGAAAGTCAGTCTACCTTTTGTCAGTTAAATCAAGATGACAGTATCATCTTAAGGGGACCTCCTGACTTTTTAAAGCTTCTTGAGCAGGTCCTTGAGCTGTTTTCTGGGAATATCTGTGTGTTGAGTGTCATGTGCATGTGATGAACCTGAGCTGGAATTTACATCCATGTGCTTGTTATGTTTGGGCAATCACTGATTGTAGAAAGGTAGGGGCTAGAAAACAGGTAAGTGGGAAAGAGGTTTTGCTAACCGTTCTAAAGTGTGTCCTACACGTACACTATGAAATTTGAGTGCTGTTGTAATCAATATTTTATAGACTTGGCTCAGTTTTAGCGTACATTTTATTTTCCATCTCAAATTCCTGTAGGTTCCCTGAGCAGCCAGAGGGAAGTTGCCTCCCAGCACCTGCCCAGATACTGTTAAGATACAAATGACAAAAATATTCTGGCAAGAGAAGCATGAGAACAAAACTCTGTCTTCTGTTTGAAATTCAAATGTTCCCCTGCCATGTTGTATTAAAGATTTCTTTTTCTCTAGGTTATTTCAAATGCAAAGAATACAGTACAAAGTTTTAAAAGATTTCATGGTCGTGCATTCTCAGATCCCTTTGTTCAAGCTGAAAAAGCAAGCCTTGCCTATGAACTTGTCCAGCTGCCAACAGGCTCAACTGGCATCAAGGTAAGTGTGGCATGTCTGAGAAAGAGCCAGAGGAGGAAACTGATAAAGTTTCCTTTTATTTCTTTGGTTTGAATCTGCTCGCTGTAGTTTGTGTTCTCTTTTGGATGGAAAGCCTTAATAGGGAAGGGAATAAAAGGCAGATGATGGGGATGGTGCATGAGTTCCACTGCAGTGTAATGAGCGTGCACAATCTTTGTTTGAAGGCCATGTATATGGAAGAAGAAAGAAACTTTACAATTGAGCAGGTGACAGGAATGCTTCTTACCAAATTAAAGGAGACTGCTGAGAATGCGCTTAAGAAGCCTGTGGTTGACTGTGTTGTTTCTGTAAGTATGGAATCCAGCAGAATACACAAAACTTAGTTACTGTCTGAACTGAAATGGCTGCAGCATTAAATGAAATCTGATTAAATTGCCCAGTAAACTTGAATATCCAGATATCTTTCTTTTCTGTTCAAACTCAATCTTACGTCTCTTGAAAACTAGACTTATTTCATTAATGTTCTTAAATTGCTGCTAATTAGCAGCATAAATAATATTTGATACCTATTTCTGATTATGTGCTCCAAAAATGAGTGGGTTGTGATAGGGAATGGAAAAAGTAACTTTGTGTTCATGTAATTTTCTTTTTTTTTTTGCTTTTTCTCTATTGCAACTGAAATGAACACTGCATTTGAAGGAGGCCTCAGCTGTGCTCCTTGAGCTCACTGTCCACACTTGTAACTGTTTACTAAAGGTGGCTCCTATAAATGTTAATATTGGCTCTCTGACCTCCTTGCAGGTTCCTTGTTTCTACACAGATGCAGAAAGGAGATCTGTGATGGATGCTACCCAGATTGCTGGTCTCAACTGTCTGAGACTAATCAATGAAACAACGGCAGGTAATTCCTTCCTGCCCTCACTCAGTGCTACGTCAAAGGGCTTTTATTCTGCCAGTGAGCATTGCTTTCTGGAATTACAGCTGCTTTTGTACACTTGAAATAGATGAGTTGATCAGAAAGTTTCCTAAATTCTGGTCTGTTTTTTCATTGCTTTACAAAGGCATAAAGATACTTCGTGAATATCTGTTTTAATGCAGCTGAGGGAAGGGCTGGTACTGCTTAATGTTCTTCCATGTTTCTTTAGCATTGGGAGTTTTGTTTAATGAGAGATCAGTGTCTGTAGTTTGAGAAGCACAATGAAATGCTTATTTCTTGATAATTATAAACCTGAATGTCTTAACTATACTTTTATTTCTGTAGTTGCCCTTGCATATGGGATCTATAAGCAAGACCTGCCTGCCTTGGAAGAAAAGCCACGGAACGTTGTTTTTGTGGACATGGGGCATTCTGCATATCAAGTTTCTGTTTGTGCATTCAACAAAGGCAAACTGAAAGTAAACAAGCTGTTACACATCCATTTTAATTATCTGTAGAACATTCATCAGCACATCCATGGACTGTGGCAGGCAAGCCTGCCTGGCTTCACAGAGGGGCGTCCACACAGCTCAATTCATGTTCTTAAAATTGCACTTTGTCTGGAGCAAAAAGTAGGGCAGGGAACTAGAGAGCTTTTGAGCAGTGTGTGGAGGAAGCAAACATGCCTTAATCAGCAGACTCTGGCAAAGAATAAAAAATCTGGATTAAATGGTTTATTCAGAAATTATCATATCTGACTGTGTGCTGCTTTCAAAAAAATACTCCAGTTCAGTCATGAGATCTGGTGTTAAACCAAGAATTCCTACAATGGTGTAAGCGCCAGACATTGTTTCTGAACCCTCACTGTGGTGCTCATGTGCAAGAGTAGAAACATTCCTGATTGCTTTAAGCTGCCAGTGGAAGCTCAGCAGATGACAGTGTACTTCTGAGTGTACATTGCCAAAGCATTGCTATTTTCCAGCAAATACTAACACCTTAGTGGCTTTTTTATTATTACAGTTTATTATTACAATCTGGCCTTGGCAGTTAAAATTACTTTCTCATGAGTGGCTGGAGAAACAGATGCAAAATTTAAAGCATTAAGTAATTAAATGCTGAGAAATGTTCTGAAAACATTTGTTTTCTCATAGTTTTGTTTAGTGAAGAAATGCAACCTTTATGTTTCTCTTGGATTTGTTTTTTAACTTGGAAGCCATGGCAGTGTGGAAGGAATGTTTGGGGGTCTAGAGTGGAGGGCTGTTGGACAGTGTAGAGATCAAAGCCCGTGTGAAGGGGTATTGAGGGTAATGTGATACCTCACTGATTTCTGTTCCTAAAAAAATTAATTCATGGTGTGTTTACAGAGCAGAATGAGCTGAGGTGGGTGGGCTACAGGTGTTCTTTGCAGATAACTCCATCAAAAATGAGCACCTGTTTTAAGAGTTAGTATCATTTATTCTCTTCCTGTTTTATTTTTAGCTTGGTGTAAGCACATTCCACCCTTAGGAGGCATCAAATATTAAACTGGGATATGACTCAAACTGACAGTGGCTAAGCAGAATTTGGAAACAGAGGCCTGCTCCCAGCACAAGTGATGGAACAGATTGTGTTGCTAAGTCCTGCCCTATCTCCCTAAATTCCTTTTAAAGCAGTTGTCACCTCATTCCAGGAAGGCCGATTTCTTTGACTTAGGGTTGAACTATATTTGAAACAAAGCAGTGCTTTGATGTTAACTGCTAATTGCTTTCATGGAGTACTGGCACATTGTTCTGTTACTGAAGCGTTCCCTTCCTTTAAGGTTCTTGCTACAGCATTCGATACAACCCTTGGAGGCAGGAAGTTTGATGAGGTGTTGGTGGAATACTTTTGTGAGGAGTTTGGGAAGAAATACAAACTTGACATCAAGTCCAAGATCCGAGCGCTGCTGAGGCTGTACCAGGAGTGTGAGAGGCTGAAGAAGCTGATGAGCGCCAATGCCTCTGACCTGCCCATGAACATAGAGTGCTTCATGAATGATATAGATGTGTCTGGAACCATGAACAGGTAACCTTGGCTCCTCTACATGGGGAAACTTCAGAGTGCCCTTCAGGCAGTTGAAAACTTGGTACTAAGTGTCAGCTTTTGGGGCTGCAGGGGGGTGAGAAATGAAACAACGTGTGCAGGAATGCTGCTGGAAATGAAAATGTTTACAGCCTGGTCAGTGGCCTTGAGTTAGGAATGTGAATGTTGCAAGGGTGCCAGGGTTACTGGAACCAAGTTTTGTCTGGGAGAATATACTAAAGCATAAAGCTAGGACTGGAGGAGAGAAAACCCTGCAGTAAACAGTGAAGGTGGCATTCCTTCAGTTTGGGCATCCTTTTGTGTTTGCAGCGTTGCTTATGGTGTGCTAGAGTTTTGTTTATGGCTTCTCCCAACAGAAGCAAATTTTTAGAGATGTGTGAAGGACTCCTGGCAAGAGTGGAGCCACCCCTTCGCAGCGTGCTGGAGCAAGCCAGTAAGTGGGGGTGTGTGTGGGGCTGTTCTGCATGCAGACAGGAGCCAGCCAGAGTGCAGGCTTCCTTTGCATGTCGGACACGGGGATTCACCACAAAACAATTGCTTGTTTAGTAGTTACAAGATTAAGAAACTTTCTCACACAAGCTGAAATCTGAAATTTTTACTGCTTAGAAACTTAGAGAACAAGCCCAGTGTTGGTCTGTTAAAACTTCTGGTTTATGACGTCAGTGTGTTCATGTGAAAAAGAAACATTTCATCTACTGTCTGACTCCTTTCTAGGGTTAAAGAAGGAGGATATTTATGCAGTAGAGATAGTTGGTGGTACCACAAGAATCCCTGCTGTAAAAGAGAAGATCAGTAAGTTTTTTGGCAAAGAAGTCAGTACGACCCTGAATGCAGATGAGGCTGTGGCACGAGGCTGTGCACTGCAGGTAAAAAGTGCTGCTTGTTTTAGCTGTGAGGATATTAAGCAGCATCAGTAGCTACTTGGTGAATGAAATGCTTGTTCACCTAAAGTCTGAACGTTTGTAATGTGGCTTTTGTGCTCTTGCAGTGTGCAATTTTGTCCCCGGCTTTCAAAGTGAGAGAGTTTTCTATCACAGATTTGATACCATATCCCATCTCTTTGCGATGGAATTCGCCAGCAGAGGAAGGCCTAAGGTAAAAACAGTTCAATCTTCTTGCATGTGACAGCTTAAAATTACTGGTGACAATCAGAGTAAATAACAAACATGAGTAAGTACCCTTAGAACAGGGTATTTCCAGGGTTAAATACCCATTTAGCACTTCAGGTTTGATACTTGTGAAGTTAATGATGGTAGAAAACAAAACCAAGGTGGAGTGGCTGTTTGGCACTTCCTGCATGGCTGTTGGTGTTATTTAACCTGAAAAATCAGGACAGTCTTGTCACTTCTTAAGGAAGCTTTTCCATTAGGAGTATCTAGAAATGTGCTGTTACCTTGCCAGCTCTGTTGTCATACTGAACACAGGCTGTGTTTTCTCTTGCAGTGACTGTGAGGTCTTCCCCAAAAACCATGCTGCTCCCTTTTCCAAGGTCCTCACTTTCTACAGGAAGGAGCCCTTCACTCTGGAGGCCTACTACAGTTCCCCCAAGGAGCTGCCTTACCCAGACCCTGCTATAGGTTAGCACCATTCTGTACCTTTAACTAAGAGTCTTTTCTATGTTTCAAGCTTTTTCTGTCTAATTATATAGTCTGCACATGCAGCCTACTGCAAATGCTCTCAGGATGATATTTCAAATGGATTTTCAGTAAAATAGGTGGAGTAACATGAAGTTTGTGGGCAAAAAGAGCATCCTAATACTGCAGCAGACCTGGTAGGGGCACACTGAGAGTTGTGCAGTCTTTTGCTCTGATAAAAGTAACACCAGGTTTTACATAGAGAATTCTCAATAGCTGTGCCCCTGCATTGCTGAGTAAAAATACTGGATTGTCCAACTTGAGTAGGTTTTAACGTTTCCTGAGCACATTGCAGTGAGCTCTGTCAGCAGCAGTTGGGGTTTGCTTTGCATTCAGTGCTTGGGTTAATCAAGTGTTCGGTTTTTTCCTCTGTTTAGCTCACTTCTTGGTTCAGAAGGTCACTCCTCAAACAGATGGATCCAGTTCCAAAGTGAAAGTCAAAGTCAGAGTAAATATCCATGGCATCTTCAGTGTTTCAAGTGCATCTTTGGTGGAGGTTCATAAATCTGATGAGAACGAGGAGCCAATGGAGACGGATCAGCACGCAAAGGAGGAGGAGGTAACAGACTCACTGGTGCCAGCTGCTCAGCATCCCCATGAAGCACAGCTGGCCAAGGTCTCAGGCTTGTGTAAGGATTTACTAGACATGCCCACAACTAAAATACGAGATTGAGTACTAATTGTGGTATGTTAACACCAGTGACAGAACTCTTGAAACCAGGATTGAGGTATAGATCAAATTCTTAATGATGGAGCTGTGGCTTGCTGGAGCAAAGACTGGGAGCTCATAATTTATTCCTTCAGTTTTCAGTCTGTTTTTTTTTTTTGTCTAAAGAGCATTAGAGGTATTAAGGGATTAGCCTAGGAACTGAAGCAGTGATCTGCATTTGTTTAATGTGTGAAATTGGATCTCTCTGAATTTCAGAAGATGCAAGTAGACGAGGAGCAACAAAAGGCTGAAGAGCAACAGCAAACCCAGCCTGAAAATAAGGCAGAGTCTGAAGAAATGGAGGTAACAGGAGCATTTGAGACTTTATTTTCATGAGATTCCTGAGAATATGAGGAGTGTGAGCACATCTGCTGCCTTTGTCATAGTTCTGGAAGCCGAACTTTTATTTCAGTGCACTGGTGGTCTATTGTGATTAGAGCTTTAGAAAGGACACAAATGGCACTGATAACTGCAGACCTGTCAGGTGACCTGGTACTGATAAAATGGGGGAACTCTCCTATTCAGGGAAGAAATAATCATCTAGTTTTCAATACCTTGAATACTAGAACAGTATTCTGCCATGAGCACCCTCCCCTATGAATGTAGACAGAGTGCCCAGAAAAGGTCAGTGCCTGCATTAATTATCTCAGGCTTCAGCAGCTGAGGTGCCAGAATGGCAGGGAGCGCTTGGTTCTCTTGTTGAGGCACTAATTCAGCTCTTCTGGTGTAAACCTTGACCGCTCCCCTTGAGCTGAGTGGTGATGGTGTTTTTACTGTGAATATATTTATGTATTTCCTTAATGCAGACTTGTCAGGCTGACTCAAAGGATAAGAAAGTGGATCAGCCACCTCAGGCCAAGAAGGCCAAAGTGAAGACGACCACAGTGGACCTTCCCATCGAGAACCAGCTGGTGTGGCAGATAGGGAAGGACATGCTCAACTTGTTCATTGAGAATGAGGTAAACTCTTCCTTGCCCAAGCTAAAAATGTCACTTGTTGGTCTCCAGAAATGTTGTTCGTTACACATGGTTAAGGATGGTCAAGGAAAGATGAAAAGGAATCAAACAAGCAGTTAGAAGTCAGAGGTGGACAAGAGTGCCCCGTGGAGGCAGAATACATTCATTGCTGCTGATCGGTGGAGCTGTAACTCTCCAAGGGCTGTTCTGCAGGAAACCTCCAGAATCACCTGCAGGCACGAGGTGCAGGTGACCTTCAGGGTGGAGGTTCCTCAGCTGGAGAAGGATTGTCCTGTGCTGTATTGGACATCACACCAAAACTGAAATGAGTTTTCAGTCATGTGCTGTGCTAGAACCGTTCTGTAAATCACAGTTTTGCAAAATCTTGATCTGGTTTGCAAACAAGGTGTCCTGGAAATAAATGGTAAATTATGAGCTTTTTAGCCAACTAATTTGACACCTTGTTGACAGGGTAAGATGATAATGCAGGATAAGCTGGAGAAGGAGAGGAATGATGCCAAGAATGCAGTGGAGGAATACGTGTATGAAATGAGAGACAAGCTCTGTGGTGTTTACGAGAAGTTCGTCAGTGAGGATGTGAGTATTGCTGCTTGATTGTCCTGGTACAATCAACAGTTGGATTCAGTAACTCTTGACCTGTATCTCATACTATGTTTACATAAATTACATATTCAGACTTCAAATTTGAAGAAATAATTGTAACCTTTCTGGCTCTGATGATAATCTACTAAAAGTAGGCACTTGTATCTGAACTGGTTGTCTAAAAATCTCCTGGCATTATTATTAATCAGCTTTCCCTGTTGTACTGAAGGAGCTGGGTGTGTAATGAATTTAGCTCTGATTCAGGGATGAATCTCTCAGCTCCTGACTGCATCCTCCTTGCTTTTAATGGAGCTTTGCCAGCCAGGTGTCTGCAGAGCCCAAACTGGGACATGCCAGGTGGCATTTATGGCACCTTTGCTAAACAAAAGTTTCCCTCTGTTCTCAGGCTTGCTCATGTAGTGACAATGAAAACGTGCAGGGGACAAAAAAGCCTTTTATGTGACAGTATTGATCTGAACTGTGGCTGTCACAGAGGTTCTTCCTTGGGCCTGCAATCTGCCACAAAGCTGTATAGAAGAATATTTTATTTCTTATTTTTTACTAAAATAGGATCAAGAGTTCCAGACAGAGTTCTTCATGTTCTAAAAATACAGCCCTTGCAGAAAGGTCCCGGTACCATTTAATACCATCTGTCACCTAATCAGTGATGTCACCTGCCTGTTTTGTGTGATTGCTGCAGGATCGGAATAGCTTCACGCTGAAGCTGGAAGATACAGAAATTTGGCTTTATGAAGATGGTGAAGACCAGCCCAAACAAATATACATTGATAAATTGACAGAACTGAAGGTCAGTGGTTCTTACATTCCCATGGGAATTTACTGAAGCTGGGGAACTTGGTTCCAGTGAGGAGCTGTCTGGGGTCTGAGAATCTGCTGATTCTGAGGTAACAAACTGCCTGCTTTGGATTGTGTGTGAGGAGCAGATCTCCAACAGACCTGTAACAACTTGGCTGAGGGAGGCTCAGGCTTTGCTGCAAGCAGAGGGAGTTCCGAGGAGTTTGGGAAGGTTGATGTGTCCTGTCAGACCTTGAGGATCCCTCAGTGATGCTCCATGAGTTTTGATATCTATTGTGCTTTGTTTCAGACTCTGGGTCAGCCTATTCAGGCAAGATTCCAAGAATCAGAGGAAAGACCAAAAGCATTTGAGGACTTGGGAAAGCAAATCCAGCAGTACATGAAAGCTGTTCATGCATTCAAAGCAAAGGTATTTCCATACTTAATTTCTGGAAAACGTAAGGAAACGGTACAAGTATTTTCTGAATTTTAGGTAACCTGCTTCAGACAAAAATCTGGTGCAACCTCCCAGTAACAGATTTTTAGAAGTGGATTTTAGGCCTTGCACACCTCAGTCTCTTTTTGATCAGGTGTTTATTTCCTCATGGAGGCAAAATGCCAACAGCAGGAGAACTTCAGGTCCCTGGTTACTGAGCTGTGGGTGATCAGCTTGGTTGATCTGTTAACCACAACAGCTCTTGGCTAAATGGCCTTTAGTATTTTGAAGCTAAATTTTGAGGAAATCAGGATGCAGTTTCTGCTCAACCACTGACACAGCTGCTCCTGTTTGATGTTGCAGGATGAACTGTATGAGCACCTCGATGAAGCAGATGTGGCAAAGGTGGAGAAGAGCGCCAATGAAGCCATGGAGTGGATGAACAACAACCTCAACCTTCAGAACAAGAGGAGTCTTACTTTGGACCCAGTTATAAAAGCAAAAGACATACAAGCTAAAGCTAAAGTAAGTTTTTCTGCATAACTCACTGTATTTCCATGAATTTTTGTGTTTATTGCTCTATCAGAAAATTCTGAGGTGAGAAATCTCAAAAGTACCAGGGAACATCAGCCCTCAACTGGAGCATTCCCAGCAGTGGTTTCAAAGGTTAAAGTTCAACTGTGGAAGATAAGACCATTTCTAAGGATGTGCTATTTCTGTGTGTTCTAGGAATTGGCAAGTATTTGTAATCCCATAGTGAACAAACCCAAACCCAAGGTGGAGCTGCCGAAGGAGGAGCAGAAGCCGACGGAACCCAACGGACCATTGGACGGGCAGGGAGACGCCGGGAGCGGGACCCAGCCTCCCGAGCAGGGCTCTGCCCCCACAGCCACCGACAAGAAGCTTCCAGAAATGGACATTGACTGAATTTCAGCACTTGTTTATATTATTGCAAACTACAATAAAGCTTTAAGTTGTTGACTTTGTACGTTCTGAATACAAACTGAAGCAAGTGAATCCCACAGCGCTCTTGGTAACTCTTGGAGAGGTTTGGGCAGAGCAGCAGGTCAGAACACGGAGGTGGCGAAGGACTCGCTCAGCTCAGCAGTGTTTGCCTTTATTGATTGTATTTAGAAGTTTTGGTAGTCTCTAGACCACTAGGAACAGCCATAAGCTGCTTCTCCATTGTTAATGTCCAGGCTGAGTCAATCCTCCCTTGAAGGAGAGAGACAGCAACATCTGAAGTCTGATGTGCACCCTGCTCTTCCCTTTCCCTGCGGATTGCAGCACTGGCACTGCAGGGAGGGCAGGGGAGAGCCAAGGCAGAGTCTTCCATTGCCCTTGGTTTAATGTTAATGCCTGCTCTGGACTCACTCTGATTTGCACTGGAACAGTTGATGGTTACAGGAGGTTTGCAGAGCAGGGGGTGGTTCATCAGCACCTTTATTCCTTAGCCCAGACTGTAGATCAGACTCCGAATGTGCTCCTGGACAGGGGAGTGCGTTTCTCACAAACTCCCCAGCTTTAGGCCCTGTAAACTCCTTGTCTCTAGTTAAATTAGCTGCTTGTAGAAAGGGTGAATACTTGTATTTCAGCTGCCTATGCTGATAGTTGATTCTGACTTGTTCCTAACTTTTTCTGGCAGGGGTATGCTTGCTTCCACGAGGCCTTCATTTGGAATGCTTGGTTTTTTGTTTTGGTTTCTTTTTTTCCAGGAAAACCAAGAACTGACGGAGATGTTGGTTTGTTTTGTTGTTTTTTTTTTTTCTATGAGCTTTATACAATGATTTGCTTCTAGTACTGATTGTCATTAAACTTGCAAAAATTAATTTGTATGTGTTAAAATCCAAAGCTGAAAAACACCCATTCAGATATTGCAAGAAATAAATGCACTGGATTCTACTGGATCACCTGCTGCAGCTGTTGATTCCAATGCAGAGGGAGCGGTGGAGGGAAGGGCTGTGTCCCCGGTTCTTGGGCTGTGCGGGGAGCTCCGCCGGGCTGCTCCGGGGCTTTGCGGCTTCCGTGCCCACGGGGTGTGGGGTGGGTGTGAGTTCAAGCTCCCCTGTAGTGAATCACAACCATGGAATGCCCTGAGTTAGAAGCGCATCCCACAGGGATCCGTGCGTCCAACTCCTGCCCGTGCACAGACACCCCAGCGCTCCCTCCGTGCCCCTTCAGTGCTCGTTCAGTGCCCGAGCACCGCTGCTGGAGGCGGGCCCTGAGCACCCCGGGCTGGCCCGGCCCGGCCCTCCCGGCCGCCGGGGGAGCTGCGGGGCCGGGCCGGCGCCTCCTCCGCCCGCCAGCGCTTCCCGTCCCTTCCCTTCCCTTCCCGTCCCTCCCCGCCGCCGCTCTGCGAGGGGCAGCGCCGGCCCCCCTCGCTGTCCCCGGCCCGCTCGGCCCGGCCGCGGCTGCCCCGGTGAGGAGCGGGTGAGGAGCGGGTGAGGCCGGGCCGGGGCACAGCGGCGGCAGCGGCCGGAGCCGCCATAACAACGGCGGGGCTGGGCCTGGAGCCCGGGGGTCGTTCCGGACCCATCGCCGCGGGGACCCCGGCCCAGCCCGGCCCCGCAGCTCGGTCCCTGCTCCGGCGGCTGGAAACGAGCCCCAAGCCGTGAGCGAGCAGTCGGGCACGGAGCGCTGAGGGGACTTTAACCGCGAGCCTGTGGCGGTGGTGGTGGTGTTGTTTGTCCGCAGCAGCCCCGGGCCGGTGCCAGCGCCGCGGCTGTTTCCCCTCGGCAGCGCCGTGTCCGTGCCCTGAGGGAGGAGGAGACTGCGGCCCTGCAGGGATGGTCAGAGAGCGGCTCCTCGGCTCTGCCTCTGCGCTGCTCTGACTCGAAAGGTAACTCATCAGACTGGATTTATTTCCCCAAATGTAGAGCTGAGATGCTCCACGAGCGCATCTACAAGATGCCTGTGCAGGATTTGAACCTTTTTCTGATATTTTCAATTACAAATGGGACTGTTTCCCTGTTTGCATTAGAACACTGGACAAGAGCTACTGTTACTAATTCATTTCTCACGTATTTTGGGGGGCTGTTTTCTTTCAAACATCAATGAAATGTCCCTGTGTGACTTGTGTCATCTCCATATTTAATTATTTCCCCCCTTACAGCTGTCTTTACCTACTAACACATAGTTTGCTTTCTTTATTCTATTGGTTTCTTTTTTTTTTTTAATTTTATAAAGCTACCAATATTTTTTTCAACCTGTAAAAGACCTTAATTATATTTCTCATTGTTTTAGATTGATTACTTGGGTTTTTCTAAAGCTTACTGTGCTATAAAATAGGTGCCTCAAATTGATAATTTGAATTGGATGCATTAACTTGGTTGATGTTGCAGAGTGGTGGTAACTCCACAGAAAAGTTAAATGTCTTCAGAAGACAAGGAGGCTCAGGAGGACGAGCTGCTGGCTCTGGCCAGCATCTACGATGAGGATGAGTTCAAGAGAGCAGAGTCTGCCCAAGGAGGAGAAACAAGAATTTGTCTGGAGTTGCCTCAAGACTTCAAAATTTTTGTGAGGGGTGAGTTGAGGTGTTTTGTGTTGTCCCAAGAGAGGCTTTACCAAGCTCAGGTGTGACCTGAGGGAACAGTGACTGGACAAAGCCATGGCTCACCCTGTGCTGTGCTTGTTGGGGATTGTGTTTGAGCAGTTTAATCCTCATACACAGAACTTCCTTAGTAAACTTCAAAATCACAGATGAGTAACAGCACTTCTTCAGAACAATTAAGTTCATTTATTGGGTTTTTATTCCCCTAAAGATATGTGTTTCCAGGCTTCTGGTTTGTGCAGGATGTGACATTTCACAGTGCTGCTGTTTAACTGCTTTAATCACAGAGCTCCAACCCCGTGACATTTTACTGCGCTGAGAGTTTTGTTATTTAGGGTTGAACGAATAATTTGAACCCCAGAAATGTATCAAGTTAATAGACATTGGGTGCTGTCAGAAACAGCAGCTGTTTGTTAGTTTTCATTTTCCTGTTATTTCTCCAACTGCCTCGGTGGGCCCTGGCTCAGGCAGTTCCACAGAGAGCCTCCCGAGCAGCAGGTTCGAGTATTCCGTCTGCTTCCTGCCTCCCCTCGTGCTGAATTTCGAGCTCCCACCTGACTACCCATCGACCTCCCCACCTGTCTTCACCCTCAGTGGGAAATGGCTCTCCCAGGCCCAGGTTTGCAGAAGATTTTTAATGTTTTGACAGCTGAGTAAATTAATAATTAACAGTTAAGCAAATTTAAAAAAACCAATGAGGTTGCTCCTTGGTTGGTTCTTCGTTTGCCTCTTGGTCACTACTCTGAGGAAGGAAAACTTGCATCTGTGAGAACTACTTTATGTGCATTTTATGGATAAAAACTGCTGAATTTGAAATCAAAGTTTGCACTAAGGATTGTGGGAGGGGAGGAGCCCAGTTAGGAGTTACCCAAACTTACCAAAATCAGGAATTCTTTCTTCTTTCCCAGCTCAGTGCTCTTTGCAAACACTTGGACAATGTGTGGGAAGAGAACCGAGGCTGTGTGGTCCTGTTTGCCTGGATGCAGTTTCTGAAGGAAGAAACACTGAATTACCTGAATATTTCATCGCCATATGAGCTGAAAATGTGCCCTCAGGGGAAGGGGCAGAGCCGGACACCAGTGGGGCCCCTCGAGGCTGGGAAGGACTGTGGGGGTGCCACAGGCTCTGCCACAGCTGAGGAGGAAATTATGGATGCCAGGGCTGTGCAGGATGTGGAGTCCTTGTCCAGTCTGATCAGGGAGATCTTGGACTTCGACCAGGCCCAGAGGAGAAAGTGCTTTAACAGTAAGATGTACTCGTGCAGTATCTGCTTCTGTGAGAAGCTGGGCAGTGAGTGCATGCACTTCACCGAGTGCAGCCACGTGTACTGCAAAGCCTGCCTGAAGGACTACTTTGAAATCCAGATCAGGGATGGCCAGGTGCACTGCCTCAACTGCCCCGAGCCCAAGTGTTCTTCTGTCGCCACTCCAGGCCAGGTAATTCCCGTGCACAGGGGCTGTGGAGCTCCGTAACCTACCCCGATTCCAGAGCCAGGCTGTGGCTCTGCAGGGTGGGCACTGGCAGTCACAGAGTCATTTAGGTTGGAAAAGATCTCCAAGATCACCAAGTCCAGGCTTTGACCCAGTCCCACCATGCCAGTAAACCATGTAGTGAAGTGCCACATCCTTGGGCACCTCCAGGGATGGGCACTCCAAACCTCCCTGGGCAGCCCCTGCCAAGGCCTGAGCACCCTTTCCGTGAGGAAATTCCTCCTGGTGTCCACCCTGAGCCTGCCCTGGCCCTGCTTGAGGCCATTTCCTCCTGTCGTGTCCCTGTTTCCTGGGAGCAGATCCTGACCCCTCTGTGAGCTGTTGGAGAATCTGGAGTGGATTCATCCCAGCTGTGGGTACCTTTTCACTGACTTGCTGGTTTTTGCTGCAGCAGGCTCAGAATTACAGATGCAAGGAATCAGAGAATCCCAGACTGCTTTGGGCTGGAAGGGACCTTAAAGCTTATCTATTCCACCCCCTGCCATGGGCAGGGACACCTCCCACTGTCCCAGGCTGCTCCAAGCCCCAATGTCCAGCCTGGTCTGGGACACTGCCAGGGATCCAGGGGCAGCCACAGCTTCTGTGGGCACCCTGTGCCAGGGCCTCAGTGCCTCTGGGTAAAGGATTTCTTCCCTGCACGTGGCTGTGTTTGCAGGTGAAGGAGCTGGTTGGGGAGGAGCTGTTTGCCCGCTATGACCGCCTGCTGCTGCAGTCCAGCCTGGACCTGATGGCTGACGTGGTTTATTGCCCCCGGCCCGGCTGCCAGACCCCCGTGATGCAGGAGCCCGGCTGCACCATGGGCATCTGCTCCTGCTGCAACTACGCCTTCTGCACCCTCTGCAAGATGACTTATCACGGGGTGTCCCCCTGCAAGGTCACTGCAGGTGAGTCCCCTCCCCCTGGGCTCCACGGTCACACCCCGGCACAGCTCAGTCTTGGGTGGCAAAGCCCAGAGTTGAGCAAGGGAACTCCTCACCCTGAGCTTTCTGAAAGGAACATTCATTTGGAGGAGGGCCGTTTCTGGCAACTAAATACTCCTTTGGTGACACTCCTCAGCTCAGGAGCTGCCTAAACTGCTGATTGTCAGATGCTGAGAGGCTGTAGCAGGGGGAGAATTACTTTATATTTTCACTCTGTATTGTCAGTTGATACTGGAATCAGGTGGAGGCTTCTCTCTATCTGGCCTCAAAATCTTGTGACAGAATTTCATTAAATATACAGTCAGAAAAAATATTCCCATTTTTAGTTTATTTTACATTGATCCAATTCCATCAACAGATCTTTTTTATAACAAAGCACTGTAAAACGGCTGAATTTTGGGGAAGAGTGGTTTTAATATTATCATCTTAATGTATTTTAAAGCATTAATTAATGCTTTTTAATTAATGTTAGTTTTCTTTGAGAGTCTTTTTGCTGCAATTAGCTGGACTTCTATATCTAATATCTTACCAAAGTTGTCTGGTTTGGTTGGATTTTGCCCCCCAGAGAAACTAATGGATTTGAGAAATGAGTATTTAGAAGCAGATGAGACAACTAAAAGATTTTTGGAACAACGCTATGGCAAGAGAGTGATTCAGAAAGCCCTGGAGGAGATGGAGAGTAAGGAATGGCTGGAAAAGAACTCCAAGTCTTGTCCTTGCTGTGGGACCCACATCGAGGTGAGTGTGGAGGGAAAGGCTGGGGAACCATGGAACAGAAAATAACCCCCATGGAGGCAGTTCTGGGTGGGTTGGAGCCTCCAGGTTCACCAGGGAGGGGAAGTCTCTAGGAAATACTAAAAGAACTTTCCATTTCTGTCTGTGGGACATGGAAAAGGAGGTGATGTTTGTGGATCCCAGGGACTGGAGTATAAACAGTGACTGGTGGTCAGGCTCCCACACTAAACAGATCCAGGCTGACTGTGGATCTCTAGAAATCCTTTTGTTTTCCTGGTGTTTCAGGCTACTGCTGGTTCCCATTAGAGCCAGGAAATAAATCCAGCTTCAGAAAAGTCCTAATTTCCAGTACTTTTGGTATTCTAACCAATTTCCAGTGCTGGGATCAGTGTGATGGAGCTGGGGGGGATGTGTTCACTGACTGCTGTGCTTCTGAGGGCTGTTGGCAGAGAGGGGCTGAAGCCTGCCACAGTAGGGTCCTGTTCTCACCATTTCTTGGTTTTTCCCCCAGAAACTGGACGGCTGTAACAAGATGACCTGCACAGGGTGCATGCAGTACTTCTGCTGGCTCTGCATGGGCTCCCTGTCCCGGGCCAACCCCTACAGGCACTTCAATGACCCCTCCTCCCCCTGCTTCAACAGGTCGGTGCTTTAGGGACCTCCTCCACTGCTGGGACACCTATTTCCTACTTTTCCTTACAGTCTCTCCCAGATTCTTACCTGAAATTCGTAGCTACAGTTTAAAACAGTTTCTCCTCTCAAACATTTGCACTAAAGAGTAAAAATTGGGTGTGATTCAGGATATGGTTTTCCTTTTTAAGAACTTTGGTTTTAAAATTCTGGAGTCTTCTGAGCCTATTCCTGATTTTTTTGGTCAGGTCATGACCCCACCTTTCCTGTGCTGCCACAGCCTGCAGGGAAATGTTTCCCTGCCAATACTCAGGTACAGCTCGAGGGTTTGGGGAAGAGCTGCTTTAAGGAGCTGCAGATTTGCCTCACATTCCCTTGGGGAAGAGCCAAGGGACAGAGGTGCTGCTGTGAGACAGGTGACAGGCAGGTCACAGGAGGGTGGCAATGGCAGCCTCTTTGCCTTGTGTATTCCACAGGGCACGGATTGGTTTGTGATCCTGGAAAAACCAGGGGAACTTGCTGCTTTTGTGCTGTTGTTGCATTTAGAGTGATACTTTTTTAACATATTGGACTTTTTTATGCCCTGGTGTCACTGATTTTCTGTCTTGCAGATTGTTTCAAGCCATGCACATCGACGATGGGGAGTTCTGGGAAGTGGAAGATGATGATCAGTAGCTTCCTCCAGCAGCAAAAGGTGAACAAGCCAGAGACAGATGCTTTTTGTGTCCTTTGTTTGCTTTTCACTTCCATTGTGTGATACAACAGTGGTAACTGCCCTGCACTGCAGGACACTCACACCTCAGAGCCTGTTGCCAAAACCAAAGGAGACTTTTCCCTATCCTGGGATCAGGAGCATCATGGAATACCCAAACAAACATGTTCATTAGTTAAGAAGTCAGAAATTGGAAAACCATTGGAAAAATATACACTTTTTTAAAAGCCAACAGACAAAACTGAAGCCTCAAGTCCTGGAAGTATTTGGGGGTTTCCTTTAGGGAGACTGACCCTTGCAGACCCTTGGATCCCCTTGGATCATGAATCTTGTGGGTTTGGGGTGGTTTGGTGGAGCTGTAGTGCTCCCTCTGGAGCTGCTCGGATGGGGGGAGTTTTCTGATGCAATACAGAAAATTTCTTTTGTGTTCAGCAACAAAGTTTGTTGCTTTTCTGAATTTCCTGATGTGCATTTCTGAAAAGCAGCTCCTGGCTCTGTCACTGGTACTTTGTAATGACATTAAAGCTGATTATCCCCAACCCTTCTTGCTGGCTGCTGTGCCTGGGCCTTTGCATCCCTGAGAGCTTGGGCAGAAAATGACCAACAGCCATTTCCAGGGATTTCTGTGAGGTTGGTGACTCCCAGTGTTGCTGTTGGATTCCCTCACGTTGCCTGTCCTTGTTTTGGCAGGGATGAGTGCCAAGGCAGTGAGCTGAATATGTGACCAGTGAGAGGGTAAAAAGTATCAAGAAGAGATGAACTTGAATTCTTCAAGATATTGACAATTACCTTGTGTTCTCAGATGATGAAGTAATTTATTTTTTACTAACTCTTCATATACAAAATTTGAGTGTTGATACTTTTGCTTCTGGACTAGATCCTTTATTTCCACTGGTTTTGCACTTCAAGTTATTCCAGAAACCAAATTGTTTCCCCTAAAATCTCAGCAAGTGGTTTTGTGAGTATGAAGGTGATTGCTGGAAGGAACCACTAATTTTTTACAAGTTCTTCCATTTGCAGAACAGTCTAAAAGTTTATTTGGAAACTAAAGCTGCATGTGCTGTGTTCAAAAGCAGAAGGGCCTGGATGGAAAGCTCTGGAGCTGAGACTCCTCAGGAACTCAGGGTGATCACAGCTCACTCAGTTCTGACTGACAGTTAATAAATTTGTCCTGGGATACATGGCCAAAATGAGTGGTGCTTCAGCTCCTTCTGCAGAGGAGGAGTCTGCCCTGTTAGAACTGGCAGAGATTAAAAAGATGAAAGGAAGAGCAAATCTCACCTCAGTTTAAGCTCTAGGTCAGTGTGTAGGAAAAATGTACATTGTGTATGGTTTGAGTTGTATTTCCTGCACCTTTCACATGCACTAAATTCACTTTAAGATGGTAAACACAGCTGTGTCCCTGTTTGTCTTCCTTCTGGCACAGATTTGGCAGCACAGGCGTGTCCAGGTGCTCCTGGGAATGGGACAGCCCAGAGCTCCCACCTGGAGCTGGCACGGGGTGTGTTCTGCTCCTGGGATTTCCGTGGATGCAAAGTGCCCTCCCACCCCGAGGGCCCTGCTTTTCCCTCAGATAAAACCTGCCAGCAAACACTGGGCAAAGAAGGGGGGAGCAGCAGGAGCTCTTCCCACCAAACTGCCTCCAGGACAGCTTTGGTACCATGGGCACAGTGAGACTGAGCACCAGATAGAGTCAATGTCACCGTTTAAAAAAAGTAAAGACATTTAGTGTAGAAAGTTACATTACAGATCAACCGTTTACAAAATTTCTGTATGAAGAAAAGAAATGTTGCCCAGTTTTCTTGCCACTCATATCCTCATTGGATAGAAATCCCAGGAATCCCATTTCAGAATTGGTGGAGTCTTGGCTGTTGTCCACCTGTGTGGGGTGTCTGTAATTAAACAGAAGCTGAAGCCAGTAGGAACAGAGTGTTTCCTTTGGGGCTGGTTTGGCATTTCCTCAGAGAAATGGAAAATTTTTCAGTGGGGAGAGCACCAGGCAGAGCAAATCATGCCTGGGCCTGAACATGAACAAGGGCTTTGTGTGTGACAGCAGTGACATCCTCAGGTGCCTGAGCTGCACCACGGACCCCGTGTGGGGGATGCTGTTGGAGCCTCTGCTGCTGAGGGGTCTCAAGTCCAACATGTGGCTCAAAGGAGGGCTCAGCCAGGGCTTTATCCAGTCGGGTCTTGGCAACCTCCTAAGGACAGAGCCTGCACAGCCCTGGGGATCCTGTCCCACTGCTTGGCTGTTGCCACAGTGGGGTTTTATCCTCTCCAGTGTGAGCATCATGTCTCCACTCAGGCCCCACTGTCCCTTCTCATCTTCCCCTGGTTCCATCTTCTCGCTGACCTCTTGTGCTGCGGGTGCTGCTCTGAGCTTTCCCTTCTCCAACTGGACAACCCTATTTTCCAGGATTCTAATGTGTTTCATGGAGAAGGAGTAACACGAGGTACTTGTCCTAATTGCAAGGAATACACCCCCCCAGTGATCACCCACTTGTTTCTACAACACTGTGCTTCCATTTATCCTCACATTTCAGTTCTGCAGCCTTCAGTCCATGATTACAGTCAGCTCACAGATCAAAAAACTCCATTCTTCATTTCCTTCAGAGAATGAGTTGGTGGCAGAAGTTTGTGGAACACAGAACACTGGATCCCATCCTCCTTTGGTTAATTAAGGCAGGTGTTTGGCATCTGTCTCTTTAATGGAGAGAAGGAACCATACGATCATTCTGCTAATTTAAGAACAAATATGAGATCAGTTTCTGCAGCAAATCCCTTCTCTCCCAGCTGTTTTCAGCAGCTGGTTCAGCACTGCCTCAGCACATTAATCACTGTATGGCTTCTTGGACTGGCTCCTCTCTGCTCCCATCTCCTTCATGCTGTACAAGGGTTCCACGAGCTTGTTGTGAACCAGCATTAAGCCTGATGGAGAGAGTCAAAAGACAATTTAAGTAAACATAATGAAGGAAAATGCTCATTCATTGGATGCTAATGGAATTAGACATTACTGGTGTCCTTGTGTCTTTGCCCCCACACCAAGCATTAAGCATTTACCTTCACACTTGTACCACTGTGGTGTATTTAAGGAACAAACTCCTTTGGGAGTTGATTATACAGCAACATCTCTGCAAAGCACGGCTCATGGCTCCTAAAAATCTAACAAACCAGCTGCCTGGCCTGGTCAAACATTCACCTTTGAAGTATTTCACTGTTTTGACTTTGAGCTCCAGCGTGGCATCCTCGTCGCACACGAACACGGTGTTGGGGTGCTGCTGGAAGGCCGACACCGTCCACATGTGGTTGACACCGTCCTCGATGGCTTTGTACAGAGCAAAGGCTTTGTGGGCTCCTGTGATCAGGATCATCACCTGCACCCCCAGACACAGAGAGGGGCAGTCAGGGCCAGGCTCAGGGGCTCAGGGAGAGCCCAACCACACCCTGCCGAGCTGAGAATGGGGACACCCCTGTCACCCTCCCCACAGCCACTTCTGTGTGCTGCTGCTCTGGCTGTTTCGGCTCTCAATGAAATCACAGCCTGGTGGGTTGCTGGAATGATCCTTTGGGCACCTCTACACTGAGATTTAACAAGTGTAGACCAAGGAATACACTCCAGTAAAAGTGGTCCCACAGAGTTCTCATGACCGGCTGGTGTGACATCAACTCAACCTGATTCCTACAGTTACTCTCCAGGTGAGATTCCTAACCAAAGACACCCTCCCAAACCTTCCTGGCTCCCTGTGGGGAACACCTGCTGCAGGGTTACACAAACACAAGTGCCAGCAGAGATGGAACAAGAGCCTTTCCATGGTGTTGCAGGATGCAAGAGGACAGGAGGATCAGGCATTCTGTGGCAGGGATATGGCTGCTCCATAACAGGATAACCTTTGGCTGCTCCAGAGGGACTGGAGGAAGCCACTGCTTTATTCCTCACCTCTTTGGCATCCATGACAGTGCCTACTCCGACTGTCAAAGCCATGGTGGGCACTTTGGAGAGGTCACCATCAAAGAACCTGGCATTGGCCAGTATGGTGTCCATGGCCAAGGTCTTCACTCGTGTCCTGGACACCAAACTGGATCCCGGCTCGTTGAAGGCGATGTGACCGTCGGGGCCAATACCTGGGAAGGGACAGCGTGAGCAGAGGGTCAGCTGAGGGAGCAGAGCCAGCAGCTCTCCCAGGAGAAGGACAGGCAGTGCTCCTGGGAACACAGAACTGAGAAAAACCCCTGCAATTCCTCTGCTCCTGCTCAGGTTTGTGTCTGGTAGGAACAACAGCAAGAGCCCCCTCAGAAGGCACCAGACAATTCCCTGATTGTGCTGGGACAACAATAAAGCAAAGTAGGTGGCAGAACCTTATGGCAAACTGATGGGAAGAGCTTGTGTGGGAAAAGCTACTCCCAGCAGTTTCCTATTGGCACTGACAATTGATAACACTGCATATTTGTACAGTCCCAGCCCTTCCCAGTTCTCCTGCTAACATTTCCTGAACAATTCGCTGACTGCACTGAAAGACCTAAAGCTGGGAGTGGTACGTTGGGAGACAAGGCTGCCAGGACACAGTGCCCAGGGCCATGGACTGTGGGGTGGCTTTCACTGCAAATCCACTGAAAATGAACAATCCTGACAATAAATGAGAGCTGGGGAGGACAGGCACAGCTTTGGGACAGGGTTTACAGGCTGCTGCTCTCGGGTTCTCACCTCCAACAAAGAGCTCGATGCCTCCTGCTGCTTTGATTTTCTCCTCAAATGCATCACACTCTGCCTGGAGATCAGGGGCATTTCCATCCAAGATGTGGACATTTTCTGGTGAGATGTCAATGTGCTTGAAGAAGTTATTCCACATGAAGGAATGGTAACTTTCTGGGTGATCCCTCGGGAGACCTGGTAACAGAACACGCAGACTGAGGCCAACTGGAACAGTATCACCTGTAACATAAAGCACTTCCATACCCTTGCAGTGGCTTTGGTGACAGAGCACTGCTCTCTGTGTCCTTTGTCATGCCCTCAGCTTTCAGAGTTGTTTTTATTTCCCTAAATACCAGAATTAAAATCAGCTCCTGTAAGATATGTGCCCATATTCTATACGACAGATGTTCAAAAAGCAGGTGTGTGCTGTCTCATCTGTCAGCACCTTTTCAGCCTTCCTCCCAGTATATATTAACGTGAATGATTTAAAAAAACTGTGTAGAGGCCTGGGAAATAATAATTATTATACAATTATTGCATATTTTCCCCCATTGAATGCTATAAAACCACACTGGATTGCTTATTCCCTAATGCTGCTTGATTGGGATTATTCACAGAAAAAACCCCTCTTGACCAGGGTAAAATAGCAAATTAGCAAAATTAGCAAATATTTAGCCTGTAGGTTTTTCACCTTTGGATCTTTTTTTCTTCTGAGGAGAATGTTTCACCATGGCTTCAGAAAGGAAACAGTCCCCTGCTATCTCAGCAGGAGATACCAGAGGGCACTCAGGGAACACACTGGACCTTGTAAGGGACCTTTATAATCCCAGAGCAAAGGTGGACGTTAATGCTGCACACTGAGCCTGCAGTGATAAGCTGCTCCTTACCTGGTCACTACCTGAGTGCAGCTAAAATACAGCAGTGTCTGTAACAGTGTGTGCAATACTGGGCAACACCCAGTAGCCAGTTTTGTCCATACGTTTTCAAAACTATGCAAGAATTTCAAATTTTTTCCATAGGTTTTCAAATTGTCCCCATCATTCCCTTTGCTAATTCCCTGAAGGTGTTTAAGGAAAGACTGGACATGGCGCTCAGTGCCACGGTTTAGCTGACACGGTGGTGTGGGGTCACAGGTTGGACTCGATGATCTCAGAGGTCTTTTCCGTCCTAACTGATGCTGTGACTCTGTGCAATGTTGTCCATCTTACCTGGACAGGTGGATTTTGGGCACCGCCAGGCTCTGCCGGGGTCAGGGCCCAGCAGCTCCCGGGCAGGGACAAAGGCGACAGGCCAGGTGGCTGCGGCACTCACCCACGTACTCGTCCATGTTGAAGGTCTTCACGTACTTGAAGGAGAGGTCCCCATTCCGGTAATACTCCACCAGTTTGCTGTAGCAGCCCAGGGGGGTGCTGCCTGCGGGGAGCGGCCGCCTCAGCCGGAGCAGGGCCCGCGCTCGGCCCCGGCCCCGCGCCCGCCCCCCGGCACCCACCTGTGGGCAGCCCCAGCGTGAAGAAGCGCCCGGGGCCGGGCCCGAACTGCACGATGCGGTTGCGGATATACTTGGCCGCCCACTCGCTGGCCTGAGAGTAATTCTCCAGGATGATGAGCTTCATGGTGGGGCCGCCCGGCACCGCTGCTGCCTCCCGGGATCGCCTTCGCCGGGGATCGCCGCTTCCTCCCGGATCGCCTCTGCCCGGGATCGCCGCCTCCTCCGGGGACCGCGTCTGTCCGAAATCTGCGCTTCCTCCCGGCTCGCCCTGCCCGGGATCACTTCCGCGGGCCGGGAAGCGCCGCCCGGGCCGCCCCCGCGGGTGGGCGGAGAGCGCCGGGCCCGGCCCCGCGGGGGGAGCGCGGCGGGGCCCCGGCAGGGCCGGAGGGCGGGCCGGGGTTCCCAGAAGGGCTGAATGGCCCGGAGCGATGCGCTGCGGCTGCCGGGCGGCCGCTCGGGTCAATCAGTTACCACACTGCCAGCGCGCCTGTTGTCCCGGCAAAGCTGGGGAAAGCAGAGTTTCCTCCAAATACATTAAAAAGGCCATAAATATCTCGGTTCTGCTGGAGTGCCACCGTCACAGCAGGGATCCACCCGACTCCGTCCTTCAGCTTTTCAGCCCTAAAGCGAAGCTCCCAGTCTTGTCCCACCAGAACGAGCTGCTCTCACACTTGAACTGTTCTGTAGGGACCCACTTTGGGGCATGTTGGGGTCGTTTTGGGGGATGAAGAGACCATGATTTCTGTCTGTCCTTGCTGCTCCTGGCACAGTGGTATCCCCAAAACACCTTCCTGCTGTTGCTCCAGCTGCCTTAAAGCTCTCATGGAAACGTGCCCGACCTCTCCTTGCACAGGCTTGGTTCACTGTTGGGATGCAAAGCTCTTACTTCCAAGTTAGACCGATTTTCAATTTCATCAGAAGGAAGAATGAGCTACAAATTGCTTTGCTGGGATCCAGCCCATGCAGTTCCGTCTCATTTTAATAATTTAAATGACCTGGCTGGAACCAGTGCTCCCGGTATTGTTTCATCCCGGAGAGCCCTTGGTTTGGGACGGGAATGACGGGTGTGGCGGGCTGTAGCTGGACGGCTGTGGGCAGACACGGGAAGAGTTTTAGGCCACAGAGACTAAATAAATTCCATGGCCATGTGTCTCCACGAGCAGTGTCGGCCCACGGGCAGGTCTCTGGGTGTCTGGTGTTGAGTGAGGAGCTAACAGCAGCGGCATTCCCGGCTTTCCCGCAGGCCAGGGCAGCCTGGGTTCTGGCTCTGTGGGACACAGCTCTTGTTCCATCGGGGCCATCTCGGTGTGACAGACCCATGGGTTCCACGGGCACGGGCAGCAATCACGGCATCGGGGGGCTCAGAGGCGCAGGACCGAGGTGCTGGGCTAACCGGGGGCTGTGCCCCGCTGGGATGGAGGGGATGGAGACCTGGCTGAGGTCTGGACCCTTCCCATCCTGGTGCTGCTTCAGTCCTTTCTCCAGGTGCTGCCGGCACAAAGGGCACCTGGTGAGCGCACACCTGACCTGCACACACCCCTGGGAGCTCCCACATCACCCCTATTGTGGCACAACTGCAGCTTCTGGTGTGCAAAGCCAGAACTGCTGCAGCCTCGGCAGGGAGAGAGCACCGGCACCGGCGCTCTGCAAAGAACCCTCATCGGATCGCTCGGCGTTGCCGTGGAAACGCGGCCAGCGCTCGGAGATTTCGGGAAAGCAAATACTGGAGGCACAGCCCGCATAGGAATTGATTGCAAGAGACACCATGGACTTCCCTCGGCGGTGAGCTCTAGGGCAACAACCGGGGTGATGAAGGGTTGTGGGCTTTGCCCTCAGAGCGGCCTGTGGACAGTGTCAGCTCATCCCGTGCCTCCCACCTCACCTGCCCTGGGTCTCCGGGGAGGTGTGGAGAGCTGCTGCTGCCTTTGACATCGGCCTGGCAGCCCCCCAGCTGCTCACACAGTCCCGCTGTGTGGATGGGTTCGGTGAAATCCAAGTGTTGGAGGGCTCTGACTGCACAAGGTCTGCCTCTGGCTTTCGTCTCCCCTGCGACTGGCTTGGGCAGCTGCAGGGCACAAAGATGCAGGAGGAGCCGGCAGCTCCCTGTAAAAGCAAAACATGATTTGGTGAGAGCAAAAACTGCAGCAGAGCCAGGCAGGTGCCCCCGCGCTGCCCACACCCAGCACATCCCGTGGATCCACATGCTCCATCCACCCTTCTGAGCTGCTCCGGGTCTGGGTTATACGTGTGACTCGCATGCAGGGTATTTTTAGGTATGATAATTTCTGCCCGTTATTGTTCCTGCATTTACAGCGAGCTGTTCCCATGCTGAAGAACTTCCTGGTGTCTGAACAGGCTGATTTTCCTTCCTTGCAAAAGCAGCAGATGGAAGGAAACAAACACTTCTCTGCAGGAGAACTTGAAGTTTAATGGGGGAGCTCTAACAAGCACAGCGTTTTCTTTTGCCCCATGTTGAAGGGATCAGAGTCAGCAGTGCTCAAAGACCAGGGCTTTTGCTATTGGGAACTGCTTGGGAGCACTGGAATTCTTTTCCTGAAAAAGTAAAAATTAAAAATTACTCCATGAAGTACCCCCTCTCCAAATCCTGTAATTAAAGAGTCTTTTTAATATCTACCATCAGTCACCTCTTCCTACTCCAGCGTGTTCCATTTACCTTCTGACCCCAATTTATAAGAAAAGGAGAAATAATAGATCTGGAGGGGAGCTGCTCTTTCCTGCAAGCCCCACTCACATCTTAGCTCTCCTGGCAGCACCCAAATCGCAGTTAGGATTTTTTTGGGGTCACAACAAGCCGATTTGTAGAGTAGTGCATGAACAGGGAGCTCTGGAGAGTGCCAGTCCCTTCCCGTTTTCCAGGCGAGGTTCCCATGGCAAAGCTGTCAGGACTTCACTCCTCACCAGGTTCAAAACTGCCAGCCTAAGCAGTAAGTGATTTAATCTGGATAGCAAGGGTAAATTAACCATTGGTTAATTGTGATTTCTCCAGTAGGCTGAAGAAATAACAGAGCAACAAAGGACATTGGTGAAATCAGTGAGTTGGGGCCCCCAAAGTCAGACTGGACCGAGCTGGCTGCGCTATGTGGAGGCAATTTGCAGCTCAGCTCTGCCCTGCCCTGCACCATCCAGCACAACTCACTGCATCACTCCTTATCTGCCCCTCGCTTCTGCTGCTGGGTTTCAGGAGAAGAGAAGTCCTGCTGGGAAAATCTCCCAACTCAATGCTACTGTTGTTTTCATTCCTCCTCCTCACAACACTCGTGGCTTATTGGGGCGTAATTTTCCACACCAGTGAACGAGGCGTGGCTTCCACCCCGCTCTGCGAGGGCTGTGGGACGTGTGGCTGTGCTCGCTGGGGCTCTCCTCGTTCCAGCAGACCCGACGTGGCCGAGTGGCTTTTGTTGTTGCAACAAACACAGAAATTGCAGCTGCCTGTGTGTCCAAAGCTGCATACGGAGCCCACAGCTGCAGAACCTGCTGCTTCTGAGGCAGTGGGGCAGTTGCCTTGGGCAGGGGCTGTCACAGAGTCACAGGATGGTTTGGGTTGGAAGAGGCCTTAAGATCATCCAGTCCTACCCCCTGCCATGAGCAGGGACACCTTCCACCATCCCAGGCGGCTCCAAGCCCTGTCCAACCTGGCCTTGGACACTTCCATGGATGGGCCAGCCACAGTTTGTCTTTTTTGGGCAAAAAGCTCAAAGATGGTTCAAATACAAGATGGTCCCAAGCACAAAAAGCCTTTGTGGCCAAGTGATGTTTTGGGGAGGAGCATCTATTAGACAGCACTTATTAATCCTTAACAAATCTCTCAGCTTAATTATACAATGCTAATTCAGGATGTTATTTCTCAGTGGGAAATGACATCTATGTATATTCAAACCCTGTTAATCCAATTCTTGCACATGGAGTGTCTCTGCCTCCAGGAACACAGGAGTACTTCTGAATTGATGACAACAAAGTTTTCGTTATGTGAATATTTTGTTTTTTGTTTTCTTTTTTAATTGGGTAATTTAGCACTAAAAGGTTAGAAGACAGATCTACTTTTAATGTCCTGCTCAGTTCTTACTAGTTTGGCTTACACGCCCTGCTTTTGAGGTTTATTATTTAGCTTTTAGTGTTCAATATTTATTACAAAGTGCATATTAAAAGTGTTCCCTTTATTGCTCAGTTGTACACAGTAATTAGAGGAACACATGTACAGCTCCAAGATTTCAGAGGACTCACTCCACTGCACTTCTGTCATACTTTCAATTGCTTTCAAATACTTTCACAGCACATCCCGTACGGAAGTCACTAAAATCAATGACTTCAAGCTTCAAGTGTCTCTTGGGAGAAAAGACATTTTGTACTGGAGAAAAAGTCAGAAAACACAGAGGCATGAAGTGATTTGCCTCAAACCACTTGGGAAATGAAAGCAGAACCAGTCATGTGCTGTAACCACAGCATCATCTTTTTACTGAGCTTCCCCACCTAAGGAAATAAAATAAATACAGGGAGAGCAGCTGGAAGAAATTGCCATTACCCCTCCGGAATCAGTCATGCTCAGACTAGATGGACTAATTAGGCCATGATTTGCCTCCACTGGCCCCAAAATGGCTTTGAAAGAAATAGTTTCACCATTTCTCCAGGATACATTCCAGCATCTTCTCTGAGGACGTGCACAGGTTGCATCTTATTTTAATCTCTGTTGTCCAAGTCAATCACTGTGCAGCTAATTAGTACTGCTGCTACAGCCTTACTTAGGGATGTAATGCCACCTCAACAGTGAGTAAATCCATGTATGTCATCAGGACAGCTCCTCACTGCAGGGAAATTCTCAGTGCAAATTGTGAATCTTGTGGAAAGGTGAAACCAGAGTCTGTCAGTGCCTGCAGCTCTTGTTGCAGCTCCTTCAAAGGCACCTGTGTTGCAAGAACCCTGCCTTGTCCTTGTGTCTCCAGCATTTCTCAGGAGTCACTCTTTGAGGTTATTCATGGCTAAAATCCTTCACGGTTCCTGCCTCTCCTTCAGCATGAGAACTGGGATGTTCATTCATCTCACTAAGACATCGATGAATTCCCTACCCCTCAAAGGCAAAATACAGGAAGAAAAGAATCCAGGCTGATTATGGTACGGAATAATGAGCATTGAGGCCTGTATTTATGACTGAGTGTGCAGTTCAAAACCATGTCCTCGGGCTTCAACGCTTGTATCTCTCTGAATTTGCAGTTTGGAATCCCAGCAGGGCTGATTCAGCCTTCCTCATCCTAAAGCTGATATATTTAAATCTCATCCACCTTAGGGATTGATGTGGGTAATTTTGTGCAAGCCTGACTAGAGCTGAACCGCGCATGTAGAAAACAAATGTTACACAAGCTGAGAAGTCTTTTGGCCAATGTAACACTGAAGAACTCAGAATAAACCAACTTCTCTTGCTGCGTGGTTTCCTACACGTGCTCCTTTTGGAAGGAAGGAGCTCAACACCATCTGCTCCCTGTGGATATGGAAGAGCTGATGGTGCTGTCAGAGGAGTTGGTCGATACCTCGTGTTTGGTGCAGCAGCAGTCGCTGGCCTGTTCCCTGCCCGTGTGGTGGGACCGGGATGGGAGGGGTCATGTGTGACCCAGGCTTGGTCAGCGTGGCTCAGACGGGGCTGGTTTCTCAGTGCTGGCCCTGGTGTGTCCCTGCTGAGGCAGCACTGTTTGTCAGCATGGCTTTACATCAATTTCCTGACTCCCTGGGTTTTCACTAACACATCCTATGGCAGCTTCCACTGTGAAATTATACTTGAGTTCCACAATGTACATTATATACAGTGCATGGAGCTTGTGGGGTCACTGCTGCAGCTCCAGCAGTGCTCTCAGCATTCCCACAGCCAGCAGCTGGGTCTCCCTGAAGAGCTGGGCTGGCTTTGGGCTGGTTCTGGTCACCTTCCTGCCCCAGTGGAGCTGCCCTGGTTGGAAACCAGCCCAGCAGAGAAGGACCTGGGGGTGCTGGTTGAGAGTAGCTGAACATGAGCCAGTGTGTGCCCGGGAGGGCAAGAAGCCAATGGCACCTGGCCTGTTATCAGTAACAGTGTGTCCAACAGGACCAGGGCAGTGCCTGTCCCCTGTGCTGGCACTGGTGAAGCACCTCGAGTGCTGTGTCCAGTTCTGGCCCCTCATGGCGAGAGAGACATTGAGGGGCTGGAGCGTGTCCAGGGAAGGGAACGGAGCTGGGAAGGGGCTGGAGCCCCAGGAGCGGCTGAGGGAGCTGGAAAGGGGCTCAGCCTGGAGCAAAGGAGGCTCAGGGGGGACCTTGTGGCTCTGCACAAGTCCCTGACAGGAGGGGGCAGCCGGGGGGGTCGGGCTCTGCTCCCAGGGAACAGGGACAGGAGGAGAGGGAACGGCCTCAGGCTGGGCCAGGGCAGGCTCAGGGTGGACAGCAGCAGGAATTTCCCCACGGAAAGGGTGCTCAGGCCTTGGCAGGGGCTGCCCAGGGAGGTTTGGAGTGCCCATCCCTGGAGGTGCCCCAGGAAGGGCTGGAGGTGGCACTCAGTGCTCTGGGCTGGGGACAAGGTGGGGATGGGGCACAGCTTGGACTCGATGGTGTT